>NC_058524.1:599696262-600946262 GCF_904849725.1 Hordeum vulgare subsp. vulgare
AATGTAGTCTCTCAAATACTCATTTGACTTTTGCACACAAAGCTGCAACTTAGATAGACCGGCTGGACACTTGTATGTGCCTTCGAATGTCTTGATGGACACTCGGGCGAGATTCTCCCAGTAGTAGAGGCTAGAAGGAGCCAACTGATTCAGCCAGGCCCTCGCCGAACCATCCAACTGTTGGAAATATGCCCTAGAGGCAATAATAAAATGGTTATTATCATATTTCCTTGTTCATGATAATAGTCTATTGTTCATGCTATAATTGTATTAACAGGAAACAGTAATACATGTGTGAATAAATAGATCACAATGTGTCCCTAGCAAGCCTCTAGTTGGCTAGCTCGTTAGTCAATAGATGATCATGGTTTCCTGATCATGGGCATTAGATGTCATTGATAACGAGATCACATTATTGGGAGAATGATGTGATGGACAAGACCCAATCCTAAGCATAGCACTAGATCGTATTGTTCGTATGCTAAAGCTTTTCTAATATCAAGTGTCTTTTCCTTCGACCGTGAGATTGTGCAACTCTCGGATACCGTATGAGTGCTTTGGGTGTATCAAACGTCACAACGTAACTGGGTGACTATAAAGGTGCACTACGGGTATCTCTGAAAGTGTCTGTTGGGTTGGTACGAATCGAGATCGGGATTTGTCACTCCGTGTGACGGAGAGGTATCTCTGGGCCCACTCGGTAGAACATCATCATGAGCTCAATGTGACTAAGGAGTTAGTCACACGATAACGTGCTACGGAACGAGTAAAGAGACTTACCAGTAACGAGATTGAATAAGGTATAGGTATACCGATGATCGAATCCCGGGCAAGTTCTATACCGACAGACAAAGGGAATCTTATACGACATTGATTGAATCCTTGACATCGTGGTTCATCCGATGAGATCATCGTGGAGCAAGTGGGAGCCACCATGGGTATCCATACCCCGCTGATGGTTATTGGCCAGAGAGGTGTCTCGATCATGTCTGCCTGTCTCCCGAACCCGTAGGGTCTACACACTTAAGGTTCGATGACGCTAGGGTTATAGGGAATTGTTATACGAGGTTACCGAAAGTTGTTCGGAGTCCTGGATGAGATCCCGGACGTCGCGAGGAGATCCGGAATGGTCCGGAGGTAAAGATTGATATATAGGACGGATGGTTTCGGATATCGGAAGTGTTTCGGGCATCACCGGTAACGTACCGGGACCACCGGAGGTGGCCCCGGGGGACCACCGAAGGGGGGCAACGACCCCGGGAGATAAGGTGGGCCAAGTGGGGCTGAGAACCATCCCCTAGGTGGGCTGGTGCACCTCCCCACTCAGCCCATAGCGCAAGGGAGAGAAAAGGGGGGGGGCAAACCCTAGGCCAGGTGGGCCTAAGGCCCACCAGATGGTGCGCCACCCCCTCCTCCCCCTTCTGGCCGCCGCACCTCCCATCTGGGGGGCTGCCGCACCCCCTAGGGTGGGAACCCTAGGGGTGGCACCCCCTCTCCCCTCCCCCTATATATATCGGGCACTTTTGGCCATTGAGACACACGGTTTTTCCCTCTCTCTCGGTGCAGCCCTGCTCTTCTTCCTCCTCCTCTCCGCCGGTGCTTGGCGTAGCCCTGCCGGGAGACCTCGTCTCTCCATCGACACCACGCCGTCGTGCTGCTGGAGTTCTTCCCCAACCTCTCCCTCCTCCTTGCTGGATCAAGGTGCGGGATACGTCACCGGGCTGCACGTGTGTTGAACGCGGAGGTGCCGTAGTTCGGCACTAGATCGGAATCGCTGCGAGTACGACTCCATCAACCACGTTCTAGCAACGCTTCCGCTTAGCGACCTTCAAAGGTATGAAGATGCTCTTACCCCTCTCTCGTTGCTGGTCTCTCCATAGGAAGATCTGAATATGCGTAGGAAAATTTTGAATTTATGCTACGTTACCCAACAGTGGCATCCGAGCCAGGTTTTCTATGCGTAGATTCTATGCACGAGTAGAACACAAAAGTTGTGGGCGATGATTTGTCAATTTGCTTGTCGCTACTAGTCTTATTCTTTTTCGGCGGTATTGTGGGATGAAGCGGCCCGGACCGACTTTACACGTACACTTACGTGAGACTGGTTCCACCGACATACATGCACATCGTGCATAAAGGTGGCTAGCGGGTGTCTGTCTCTCCTACTCTAGTCGGATTGGATTTGATGAAAAGGGTCCTTATGAAGGGTAAATAGCTTTGGCATATCATCGTTGTGGCTGTCACGTAGGTAAGAAGGCGTTCTTGTTAGAAACCCAAATCAGCCACGTAAAACTTGCAACAACAATTAGAGGACATCTAACTTGTTTTTGCAGGGTTTGACATGTGATGTGATATGGCCAAAGTTGTGATGTTGCATGTATGATGTATGAGATGATCATGTTATTGTAATAGGTTTCACGACTTGCATGTCGATGAGTATGACAACCGGCAGGAGCCATAGGAGTTGTCTTAATTTATTGTATGAGATGCAACGCCATGTGCTTACTACTTTTACTTCATTGCTAATGGTTAGCTATAGTAGTAGTGATAGTAGTAGTTGGCGTGACGACTTCACGGAGACATGATGATGGAGATCATGATGATGGAGATCATGGTGTCACGCCGGTGACGATGATGATCATGCGATGCCTGAAGATGGAGATCGAAAGAGCAAAGATGATAATGGCCATATCATGTCACTATATGATTGCATTGTGATGTTTATCATGTTTTACATCTTATTGCTTAAAACGACGGTAGCATAATAAGATGATCCCTCTTAAAATTTCGAGAACATATTCCCCTAAGTGTGCACCGTTGCGAAGGTTCGTTGTCTCGAAGCACCATGTGATGATCGGGTCTGATAGATTCTAACGTTCGCATACAACGGGTGTAAGCCAGATTTACACACGCGAAACACCTAGGTTGACTCGACGAGCTTAGCATGTACAGACATGACCTCGAATACAAGAGACCGAAAGGTCGAACATGAGTCGTATGGTTGAATACGATCAGCATGAAGTTGCTCACCATGGTGACTAGTCCGTCTCACGTGATGATCGGATACGGGTTAGTCAACATGGATCATGTATCACTTAGATGACTAGAGGGATGTCGATTTAAGTGGGAGTTCATACTTAATTTGATTAAATGAACTTAATTGTCATGAACTTAGTCTAAAAGTTGTCTTTATAAATATTGTAGATGTCCAACGTCAACCTCAATTTCAACGCATTCCTAGAGAAAAACAAGTTGAAATATGATGGTAGCAACTATGCGGACTGGGTTCGCAACTTGAAGCTCATCCTTGAAGCAGCTAAAAAGGCTTATGTCCTTGATGCGCCGCTAGGTGACCCTCCCGCTCCCGCGGCAGCCCAGGACATTCTGAACGTCTGGCAAACGCGGAGTGATGACTACTCTCTGGTTAGGTGTGGCATGTTATACAGTTTAGAAACGGGGCTCCAAAGGCGTTTTGAGCAACACGGTGCATATGAGATGTTCCAGGAGCTGAAGCTAGTTTTTCAAGCTCATGCCCGTGTCGAGAGATATGAAGTCTCCGACAAGTTCTTTAGTTGTAAGATGGAGGAGAACAGTTCTGTCAGTGAGCACATACTCAAAATGTCTGGGTTACACGGTCGTCTGACTTCACTTGGAGTCGAACTTCCGAATGATGCTATAATTGACAGAATCCTCCAGTCTCTCCCACCAAGCTACAAAGGCTTTGTGCTTAACTACAACATGCAAGGGATGGAGAAGACCATTCCCGAGTTGTACTCGATGCTCAAGTCTGCAGAAGTAGAAATCAAGAAGGAGCATCAAGTGTTGATGGTCAACAAGACCACTAGTTTCAAGAAAGGCAGGGGTAAGAAGAACTTCAAGAAAGACGGCAAAGCTGTTGCTGCGCCCGGTAAGCCAGATGCCGGGAAGAAGAAAAAGAACGGACCCAAGCCTGAGACTGAGTGCTTCTATTGCAAGGGAAAGGGTCACTGGAAGCGGAACTGCCCCAAATACTTAGCGGACAAGAAGGCCGGCAACGTTAAAGGTATACTGCCCCACTGGTCTGGCCCCCAGGCCAGCTCTCAGGCCCAGAAATTTTCAAAAATTCCAGAAAAAATCATACTAAATTTTCAGGACCATCGGAGAACTTTTACTTTCGAGGTATTTTTCTCCGGGACGCTAAAATAGAAAACAGGAAAAGCTAGACTAATTCTATCATTTTTCTTCTAAGCAACAGAAAAGGAAAGCTCAAAACAGAGGTATGTGACTCTTTGATTCATCCGTTTCATGGTCATCGAAAGAAATCCGTCAATGGGGTTGATCAAATCCTTATGACAAAACTTTCTTGAATCGCAAGAGAGAACGGAGAATTTTCGAATAGCCACTAAGTCACCTCAATGGGGATATGTATCTCCCCAACAAGCAAATCATACTTCATCTTGACACGAGGAATAGGGCATTCAAAGCTCCCAATAAGAATCGATGAAGTCTTTTCGATAGCATTGATGCAATGTAATGGACATCGTTTCTTTGGAAAGTGCACTGTGTGCTCATTACCATTGACATGGAAAGTGACATTGCCTTTGTTGCAATCTATAACAGCCCCTGCAGTGTTTAAAAAGGGTCTTCCGAGGATGACAGCCATGGCATCGTCCTCGGGAATATCCAAGATAACAAAGTCTGTTAAGATAGTGGTGTTAGCAACCACAACAGGCACATCCTCGCAAATGCCGATAGGGAAAGCAGTTGATTTGTCGGCCATTTGCAGAGAAATATCAGTGGGTGTCAACTTATCCAATTCAAGTCTACGATAAAGAGAAAGCGGCATAACACTAACATCGGCTCCAAGGTCACATAAGGCAGTTCTTACGTAGTTTCCTTTAATGGAGCAAGGTATAGTGGGCACTCCGGGATCACCAAGTTTCTTAGGAGTTCCACCTTTAAAAGTGTAGTTGGCAAGCATGGTGGAGATCTCAAGATCTGGTATCTTCCATTTATTGGTCATGATATCTTTCATGTACTTGCCATATGGAGACATCTTGAGCATATCAGTTAACCGCATCTGCAGAAAGATGGGTCTTATCATCTCAACGAAGCGCTCAAAATCCTCATCATCCTTTTTCTTGGATGGCTTAGGAGGAAATTGCATAGATCTCTGAACCCATGGCTCCCTTTCTTTACCATGCTTCCTAGCAGTGAAGTCATTCTTATCGTTTTTCTTAGGTTGTGGGTTATCAGGATTAACCGTAGGTTCAATATCCACATCCTCATCATTGCTAGGTTGAGCATTATTATGAACATCACTGTTCATATTGTCACCAGGTTCATGTTCATCACCAGATTGTGTTTCTGCATCAGACGCAGATATATCATTAGGTTCTTCCGGTGTGACAGTATTTGGTGAACTGGCATGTAGGTTTCTGTCATCCTTCTTCTTCTCCTTAGGATGACTGGGTGTATCAGCATTGATTCCTTGAGAATCTTGATCAATTCTCTTAGGATGACCTTCAGGATACAAAGGTTCCTGAGTCATTTTTCCTCCTCTAGTAATTACTCTGACAGAGTTGTCATTTAATTCATTGAGCAAGTCATTCTGAGCTTTAAGTACTTGTTCTACCTGAGTAGTAATCATAGAGGCATGTTTACTCAGAAGCTTCAGATCGTTGACATTTCTGTCTACACAAGCACTTAAATGGCTAAGCATACGAGTACTTTGTTCCAAATGTCTGCTAACATAATCATTGAAACTCTGTTGTTTGGCAACAAAGTTGTCAAAATCATCAAAGCATAGGCTAGCAGGTTTATCAAACGGAATATCACTCTCATCAAACCTACGCAGAGAATTCACTTCTACTACCTGTATCGGGTTATCGAGACCATGGATCTCTTCGATAGGTGGTAGATTTTTGACATCTTCAGATCTAATGCCTTTCTCTTGCATAGATTTCTTGGCTTCTTGCATATCTTCGGGATTGAGGAATAGAATACCTCTTTTCTTCGGAGTTGGCTTAGGAGGTGGTTGGGGAATAGTCCAAGCATTATCGTTGATCAAGATGTTATTCAGTAGAGTCTCAGCTTGTTCTACAGTTCGTTCCCTAAAAACACAACCGACACAATTATCTAGGTGGTCTCTAGAGGCATCGGTAAGTCCTTATAGAGGATATCAAGTATCTCGTTCTTCTTAAGAGGGTGATCAGGCAAAGCATTCTGTAGCTGGACGAGCCTCCCCCAAGCTTGTGGAAGACTCTCTTCTTGGAGTTGAGCAAAGTTGTATATTTCCTGCAAGGCAGCTTGCTTCTTATGGGCAGGGAAATATTTCTCACAGGAGTAATAGACCATCTCCTGGGGACTACTCACACATCCAGGAGCAAGAGAGGTGAACCAGGCTTTAGCGTCATCCTTTAGAGAGAAAGGAAACAGCTTAAGGATATAGTAGTGGCGGATCTTCTCCTCATTAGTGAAAAGGGTGGCTATATCGTGTAGTTTGGCAAGATGGGCTACGACCGTCTCAGACTCATAACCGTGGAAAGGATCAGATTCGACTAGAGAGATTATCTCAGGATCGACAGAGAATTCATAATCCTTATCGGTGGTAAAGATAGGTGACGTGGCAAACTTCGGGTCATATTTCATCTTAGCTTCCCGAGATTTTTCCTTCCACTTGAGAAGTAATTTCTCAGCGTCATAGGCATCCTTACATGCAAGAAAATCCTCAGCTATCTCCCCCTCCATAACGTAACCCTCAGGTATATCAGGCAATTCATATCTAGGAGAGCTAGATCTAGCAGGAGCAAAAGCAGGTTCTATCTCAATAGTATTGGCAGTATCAGAAGCATCACGAGCATTGGCAGTAACTCTAGCAATATGAGCACCAAGGAACACTCCTAGTGGAACGTCAGGCAAAGTAGTATCTCTAGCAGTATCAAGCATAACATCATCATGCAAAATAGCATCTCTAGCATTATCAAGCAAAGCAGTATCAAGCATAGCATCTCTAGCAGTATCAGGCATAGCATCAGGCATAGTATCACGCATAGTATCATCAGGCATAGTATCAAGCATAGCATCTCTAGCAGTAGCATCATAAGCATCATCAAGGACATGCGACATATCAAGATTTCTAGCAGGAGGTGATGTCGCAAACTTACTCATAACCGAAGGTGAATCAAGTGCAAAGCTAGATGGCAATTCCTTACCTCCCCTCGTAGTTGAGGGCAAGACTTTGGTCTTCGGATCCTTCAGATTCTTCATAGTGATAAGCAGATATAAATCCCAAGTGACTCAAAGAATATAGCAATACCTCCCCGGCAACGGCACCAGAAAAATGCTTGATGTCAACTGTTCTTCCCCTTTGCAACGACACCAGAAGAATGCTGTTAGCACTCTCCGACAATCGAAACTAGAATAATGTTGTTGACGCCCACCAGCGCGTGGGATCGTAGCAGTTTTCGAGGGTAGAGTATTCGACCCAAATTTGTTGATTCGCACGACGAGAGGTGAGAGAATACTCTCAAATATTAGCAGCTGAATTTATCAGATTCAACCACACCTGAAAGATTAGTATCTGCAAGGAGAGTAGTAACAGCAAAGTAGCGAGTAATGGCAGTGTAACGAGCAATAGCAGCGGCAAGGAAAAGCAGTAGTGACAGCAGTAGCAAGTAGCAACAGTAGCAAGCGACAGTAGTAGAAACAGTAGCAGCAGAGCAAGACAAGTAACAGCAGTAGCAACAGTAGCAGCAGCAGCAGAGCAAGACAAGTAACAGCAGTAGCAACAGTAGTAGCAACAACAGTAGGACAAACTCGTAGGCAATGGGTCGGTGATTTGTTTGGATGATATTCATCATGCAACAGTTATAACATGGAGAGATATGTGGCTAGCTCCCGTTCGTCAATGTGATGTAGGCATGCATTTCGTGTGTCGTCATACGTGCTTAGGGAAAAGAACTTGCATGACGTCTATTGTCCATCCCTCCCGTGGCAGCGGGGTCCAAAAGGAAACTACGAGATATTAAGGTTCTCCTTTTAATAAAGAACCGGACCAACACATTAGCACTTGGTGAACACACGAACTCCTCAAACTATGGTCATCACCGGGAGTGGTTCCGGTTATTGTCACTCCGGGGTTGCCGGATCAAAACACATAGTAGGTAACTACAACTTGCAAGATCGGATCTAAAACACACATATATTGGTGACAACATAATAATTTCAGATCTGAAATCATGGCACTCGGGCCCTAGTGACAAGCATTAAGCATGGCAAAGTAGTAGCAACATCAATCTCAGAACATAGTGGATACTAGGGATCAATCCCCATCAAAACTAACTCGATTACATGATAGATCTCATCCTAGTCATCACCGCCCAGCGAGCCTACGAATAGATTACTCACGAACGACGAAGAGCTTCATGGAATTGGAAAGGGAAGAAGGTTAATGATGGCGATGGCGACGATTTCCCCTCTCCGGATCCCAAGACGGACTCTAGATCTGCCCTCCAGATGAAGAACAGGTGGTGGCGGCGGCTCCGTATCGCAAACGCGACGAAAACTTCTCTTTTTTATTTTTTCTGGGACGAAAGTGAACTTATAGACCTGAGGTTGGGGGCGACAGAGCCGTGTGGGCCCCACAAGCCTGCCCACCGCCACCAGGGGGTGGTGGCGGATCTAGGGCTTGTGGCCCACTGGCCCACCCCCTCAGGTGGAACTTGGCGCAAATATTTTTTATATTTTCCAAAACTGCTCCCCGTAGATTTTCAGGACGTTTGGAGAACTTTGATTTCTACACAAAAATAACACCAAGGTAATTCTGCTGAAAACAACGTTAGTCCAGGTTAGTTCCATTCAAATCATGCAAATTAGAGTCCAAAACAAGGGCAAAAGAGTTTGAAAAAGTAGATACGATGGAGACGTATCATTTTGCAGCTAAGCCCCCGAGTGAGAGGATTGCTCTTCACTCGGAGTGATTTCTATACTTAGGCGAGGACTGGTTCGCGGCTAAGCATCCGAGTGAATAGTTAGTTATTCACTCGGCAGGTTTTTTTAACCTAGGCGAAACTTGTTCGCAGCTAAGCCTCCGAGTGAGAGGATTGCTCTTCAATCGGAGTATGTTTTGGGTGAGAAACTGCTCGATCGGAATCGACACAAATTGAAGAAATTATGACTTCAATAAGCAACATTGTTCAGTGAACTCTCTTATTACATCAATCCGACTAGTTGTCAAGCATAAAATCATCAGAGCAAGTCTGCATTCCAAGCTCGGGGTTCATCGGCTCTCTTCTTGAAGTTGTAGAGATAATAAGCTCCGTTGTTCAGTACCTTGGTGACGACGAATGGTCCCTCCCACGTAGATCGCCTTCGTGGAACACCCGACTCCTGACATGTCTTGCATGGAAGCAACGAAGATCCTATTGATATGCAGTCGACCGAATCAAGGCCATCTCACGCTCTTCCTCCAAGATATCCACTTCATCTTGCCGCGCGTGTTCAGCTCCAGCTTCTGAGTAGAATCCACACGAGGGGAGTTATGAAGGATATCACTCGGCAGGACAGCTTCAGCTCCATACACCAGGAAGAAGGGTGTGCGTCCAGTCGACCGGTTAGGGGTTGTTCTCAAGCCCCATAAGACAGATGGCAGTTCAGTTACACATGTTCCAGCTGCATGTTCCAAGTCTCGCATGAATCGCGGTTTCAGCCCTTGAAGGATAAGACCGTTTGCCCGCTCAGCTTGTCCATTGGTTTGGTGTGCGATGGACGCATAATCCACCCGAGTGACTTGAGGAGAGCAAAAACGCCTGAACTCTTGTGAATTGAAGTTGGAGTCATTGTCCGTTATGATGCTGTGAGGAACTCCATACCGAAATGTTATATCTCTCATGAACTTGATGGCGGTGCACGAGTCCAACTTCTTTATTGGATTGGCTTCAATCCATTTAGTAAACTTGTCAACTGCAACAAGTGTGTAAATCCACTCTGACCTGTTCAAAAGGGGCCGACCATATCCAGACCCCAAACAACAAATGGCCAGATGAGTGGGATGGTCTTCAAGTCAGACACAAGTTTGTGGGATAGATTGGAATAGAATTGGCAACCTTCGCAGTGACCAACGATATCTTTAGCCATCTCATTAGCACGTGGCCAGAAGAACCCAACTTGGTATGCTTTGGCAATAATGGTCTGAGAGGACGCATGATGACCACAGGTCCCCGAGTGGATTTCTTCCAGGATCAGTCGGCCCTCCTCAGGGGAGATGCACCATTGAGCTACACCGGTAACACTTTCTCTGTACAGCTGATCGTCCATCACAGTAAAAGCTTTCGATCTACGGACAATCTGCTTGGCTTCGGCTTCATCTTCAGGGAGTTCTCTTCTCAGGATGTATGCGATGTATGGTACTGTCCACTCGGGGGTGATCACCAAGATTTCCATAACTAGATCAACCACTGCTGGGACGTCAATCCCAGTCGGATTGGAGGTGCTCACCGATTGTGGGGGCTCTTTAGTGAAAGGATCCTCTTGCACCGAAGGAGTATGCAAGTGCTCCAGGAACACATTGCTGGGGATAAGCTTCCGAGTGGATCCAATCTTGGCCAATTCATCAGCTGCTTGGTTTTTCACTCAGGGAACATGGTGGAGCTCCAGACCTTCAAACTTCTTTTCAAGTTTCCTTACCATTGCAGTATCCAGTCATGGCGGGGTTCCTGATATCCCATTCCTTCACCACCTGATTGACCACAAAATCTGAGTCGCCGCATACCATCAGGCGTCAGACGCCGAGTGAGATGGACATACATAACCCGTAGAGGAGGGCATCATAGTCAGCCTCATTGTTGGAGGAATCAAAATGAATCTGGAGGACAGAATTAAGCTTGTCTTCGCCTTTTGGAGACACCAACACCACACCAGCACCGGACCCATTTAACATTTTGGAGCCATCGAAGAACATAGTCCAGTGTGTCGAGTGAATCTGAGCTGGCTGCTGTTGTTCCACCCACTCGGCTATGAAATTAGCAAGGGCCTGAGACTTGAAATCTTTCTTTGCTTCAAATTTGATGTCCAAATATAACAGCTCCATGGCACATTTAGCTACTCGACCCGATGCGTCTCGATTGTGAAGAATTTGTGATAGTGGCGCATCGTTGACGACTGATATAGAATGATCTTGAAAGTAATGTGCCACCTTCTTCGCTGACAAGTATATTCCATAAAGAAGCTTCTAGTAATGGGGATACCTTTGCTTCGAAGGGGTCAAAACTTCAAAAATGTAATAGACTGGGCGCTGGACCTTGTAGGCTTTGCCTTCTTCTCTCTCGATGGTCAGAACTGTCCTGACGACCTGATTGGTAGCTGCGATGTATAAGAGTACTGGTTCTTTGCTGTGCGGAGCAGCAAGCACCGGCTGGGTGGAAAGCAGAGCTTTGAGCTCGGCAAACGATGCTTCTGCTTCATCATTCCACTCGAACACATATGATTTTTTCATCAGTCGGTATAAAGGCAGTTCCTTCTCACCGAGACGAGAGATGAACCGACTCAATGCTGCCAGACAGCATGTGAGCCTTTGTATGTCGTGCACCCGCATGGGGCTTTGCATCCGGATGATGGCGCCGATCTTCTCGAGGTTAACGTCGATCCCACATTTGGAAACGAGGAAACCGAGTAACTTGCCGCCAGGGACTCCGAAAGCGCACTTAGTTGGGTTTAGCTTAATGTCGTACTTCCTCAGGTTGGCGAATGTCTTTGCTAGGTCAATCGGCAGGTTGGAACCTTTGTGTGACTTTACCACAATATCATCCATGTATGCTTCAACATTCCGACTGATTTGATCAAGCAGGTATTTCTGGATCATACGCATGAAAGTTGCACCGACATTCTTCAGACCAAAAGGCATGGTGATATAACAGAAACACCCAAAAGGGGTGATGAAGGCCGTTTTTATTTCGTCTGGAACAAATAGACGGATCTTATGGTAGCCAGAATAAGCATCAAGAAAAGATAAACGCTCACACCCCGTAGTTGAATCGACAAGTTGATCAATGCGGTGGAGCGGGAAGTGATCTTTCGGGCAGACCTTATTTATGTTCCTGATGTTGATACACATACGAAGGGATTTGTCCTTCTTGGGGACCATGACGACGTTCGCGAGCCACTCGGAGTGGTAGACCTCATGAATGAATTTGGCCTCCAAGAGTCACGCCACCTCTTCGCCGATTGCTTTTCTCTTTTCTCCTGCGGACCATCGCAAACGCTCCTTGACAGGCTTTGCCTTCGGATCTACTCTCAAGCGGTGCTCAGCCAGCTCCCTAGGTACACCCGGCATGTCAACAGGCTTCTATGCGAAGATGTGCCAGTTCTCACGGAGGAACTGGATGAGCTTGACTTCCTATTTGCTGTCAAGTGTTGTGGATATGTTGGTCGTAGTAGCATTGGGATCTGTCGGGTGGATACTCACTGGCTTGACATCACCTGCCGACTCGAAAGCAGACTCAGAAGCAGGCTTCTTGGAGCGCATCAGATCAGCAAGATCAGCATTCTTCCGATATTCCTCGAGTTCAATCACAACCATCTGCTGATCAGCAATTTTAGAGCCTTGTTGCGAGCACTGTTATGACTCCCTTGGGTCCTGACATCTTCATCTTCAGATACATGTAACATGGCCGGGCCATGAAACGAACGTAGGCCGGACGGCCAAGGATGTCATGGCATGCACTTTGGAAATCTACCACCTCAAATGTCAACTTCTCCGTGCGAAAGTTCTTGTCAGAGCCAAAAACGATGTCCAAAGCAATCTGGCCGAGTGACTTGGCCTTCTTTCCTAGAATGACTCCATGAAACTACATAGTGCTCTTGCTGAGTCGGGACATCGGAATGCCCATCCCCTTAAGAGTTTTGGCATACAAAATGTTTAGTCCGCTCCCTCCATCCATCAGGACCTTGCGAATCCGAACACCCTCCACAACTGGGTCGACCACTAGAGCCTGTCGACCAGGGGTAGCGACAAGAGCTGGGTGATCTGACTGATCAAATGTTATGGGCGTCTACGACCACTTAAGGTATGTGGGGGTGGAGGGCATAGCCATACTGACTTCTCTGTTGGTGACCTTAATCGACTCCTGCTCTCAACATCAGCAAAAATCATTAGGGTTGCTTGAACCTTTGGGAAATCATCTTTCTCTTCATCGTCATCCTTTTCAGGATCTTTTCCACTCGACTGATCCTCTTTAAACTGTTGGACCAACAGGCTGCACTGACGAGTGGTGTGTTTAGGCAAAATCAGATTGCCATCTTCGTCTTTCTTCGTGTGGAGTACACACGGCTGATCCAGAACATCGACTGACCCTTGGACTTCTTGGGGGGGGGGACGGTCCTTTGGACTTTCCTCTGAATTTTCCTTGTGCCTCCAGGGCGGCTCCTTCTGCTGGAGTGGAACCATGAGCCTTACGCTTCTGCTTCCGATTGGAATTGCCGCCGACATCGTTGTCGACTACTTTCCCTTTACAGCCGCGGATGTGGTCTTCTTCTTTGCCATTGGCGTATCGAGCAACATTCTCCATCATCTTACTCATGGACATGTCGCCTGTACGACCGAACTTCAAGTACAGCTCTCTGTATCCGACGCGAGCTTTGAAGGCACAGACTGCCTGGTGCTCAGAAACATTCTCCACCATGTGATGAAGGGTGGTCCACCGCTGAATGTAGTCTCTCAAATACTCATTTGACTTTTGCACACAAAGCTGCAACTTAGATAGACCGGCTGGACACTTGTATGTGCCTTCGAATGTCTTGATGGACACTCGGGCGAGATTCTCCCAGTAGTAGAGGCTAGAAGGAGCCAACTGATTCAGCCAGGCCCTCGCCGAACCATCCAACTGTTGGAAATATGCCCTAGAGGCAATAATAAAATGGTTATTATCATATTTCCTTGTTCATGATAATAGTCTATTGTTCATGCTATAATTGTATTAACAGGAAACAGTAATACATGTGTGAATAAATAGATCACAATGTGTCCCTAGCAAGCCTCTAGTTGGCTAGCTCGTTAGTCAATAGATGATCATGGTTTCCTGATCATGGGCATTAGATGTCATTGATAACGAGATCACATTATTGGGAGAATGATGTGATGGACAAGACCCAATCCTAAGCATAGCACTAGATCGTATTGTTCGTATGCTAAAGCTTTTCTAATATCAAGTGTCTTTTCCTTCGACCGTGAGATTGTGCAACTCTCGGATACCGTATGAGTGCTTTGGGTGTATCAAACGTCACAACGTAACTGGGTGACTATAAAGGTGCACTACGGGTATCTCTGAAAGTGTCTGTTGGGTTGGTACGAATCGAGATCGGGATTTGTCACTCCGTGTGACGGAGAGGTATCTCTGGGCCCACTCGGTAGAACATCATCATGAGCTCAATGTGACTAAGGAGTTAGTCACACGATAACGTGCTACGGAACGAGTAAAGAGACTTACCAGTAACGAGATTGAATAAGGTATAGGTATACCGATGATCGAATCCCGGGCAAGTTCTATACCGACAGACAAAGGGAATCTTATACGACATTGATTGAATCCTTGACATCGTGGTTCATCCGATGAGATCATCGTGGAGCAAGTGGGAGCCACCATGGGTATCCATACCCCGCTGATGGTTATTGGCCAGAGAGGTGTCTCGATCATGTCTGCCTGTCTCCCGAACCCGTAGGGTCTACACACTTAAGGTTCGATGACGCTAGGGTTATAGGGAATTGTTATACGAGGTTACCGAAAGTTGTTCGGAGTCCTGGATGAGATCCCGGACGTCGCGAGGAGATCCGGAATGGTCCGGAGGTAAAGATTGATATATAGGACGGATGGTTTCGGATATCGGAAGTGTTTCGGGCATCACCGGTAACGTACCGGGACCACCGGAGGTGGCCCCGGGGGACCACCGAAGGGGGGCAACGACCCCGGGAGATAAGGTGGGCCAAGTGGGGCTGAGAACCATCCCCTAGGTGGGCTGGTGCACCTCCCCACTCAGCCCATAGCGCAAGGGAGAGAAAAGGGGGGGGGGGCAAACCCTAGGCCAGGTGGGCCTAAGGCCCACCAGATGGTGCGCCACCCCCTCCTCCCCCTTCTGGCCGCCGCACCTCCCATCTGGGGGGCTGCCGCACCCCCTAGGGTGGGAACCCTAGGGGTGGCACCCCCTCTCCCCTCCCCCTATATATATCGGGCACTTTTGGCCATTGAGACACACGGTTTTTCCCTCTCTCTCGGTGCAGCCCTGCTCTTCTTCCTCCTCCTCTCCGCCGGTGCTTGGCGTAGCCCTGCCGGGAGACCTCGTCTCTCCATCGACACCACGCCGTCGTGCTGCTGGAGTTCTTCCCCAACCTCTCCCTCCTCCTTGCTGGATCAAGGTGCGGGATACGTCACCGGGCTGCACGTGTGTTGAACGCGGAGGTGCCGTAGTTCGGCACTAGATCGGAATCGCTGCGAGTACGACTCCATCAACCACGTTCTAGCAACGCTTCCGCTTAGCGACCTTCAAAGGTATGAAGATGCTCTTACCCCTCTCTCGTTGCTGGTCTCTCCATAGGAAGATCTGAATATGCGTAGGAAAATTTTGAATTTATGCTACGTTACCCAACAGTGGCATCCGAGCCAGGTTTTCTATGCGTAGATTCTATGCACGAGTAGAACACAAAAGTTGTGGGCGATGATTTGTCAATTTGCTTGTCGCTACTAGTCTTATTCTTTTTCGGCGGTATTGTGGGATGAAGCGGCCCGGACCGACTTTACACGTACACTTACGTGAGACTGGTTCCACCGACATACATGCACATCGTGCATAAAGGTGGCTAGCGGGTGTCTGTCTCTCCTACTCTAGTCGGATTGGATTTGATGAAAAGGGTCCTTATGAAGGGTAAATAGCTTTGGCATATCATCGTTGTGGCTGTCACGTAGGTAAGAAGGCGTTCTTGTTAGAAACCCAAATCAGCCACGTAAAACTTGCAACAACAATTAGAGGACATCTAACTTGTTTTTGCAGGGTTTGACATGTGATGTGATATGGCCAAAGTTGTGATGTTGCATGTATGATGTATGAGATGATCATGTTATTGTAATAGGTTTCACGACTTGCATGTCGATGAGTATGACAACCGGCAGGAGCCATAGGAGTTGTCTTAATTTATTGTATGAGATGCAACGCCATGTGCTTACTACTTTTACTTCATTGCTAATGGTTAGCTATAGTAGTAGTGATAGTAGTAGTTGGCGTGACGACTTCACGGAGACATGATGATGGAGATCATGATGATGGAGATCATGGTGTCACGCCGGTGACGATGATGATCATGCGATGCCTGAAGATGGAGATCGAAAGAGCAAAGATGATAATGGCCATATCATGTCACTATATGATTGCATTGTGATGTTTATCATGTTTTACATCTTATTGCTTAAAACGACGGTAGCATAATAAGATGATCCCTCTTAAAATTTCGAGAACATATTCCCCTAAGTGTGCACCGTTGCGAAGGTTCGTTGTCTCGAAGCACCATGTGATGATCGGGTCTGATAGATTCTAACGTTCGCATACAACGGGTGTAAGCCAGATTTACACACGCGAAACACCTAGGTTGACTCGACGAGCTTAGCATGTACAGACATGACCTCGAATACAAGAGACCGAAAGGTCGAACATGAGTCGTATGGTTGAATACGATCAGCATGAAGTTGCTCACCATGGTGACTAGTCCGTCTCACGTGATGATCGGATACGGGTTAGTCAACATGGATCATGTATCACTTAGATGACTAGAGGGATGTCGATTTAAGTGGGAGTTCATACTTAATTTGATTAAATGAACTTAATTGTCATGAACTTAGTCTAAAAGTTGTCTTTATAAATATTGTAGATGTCCAACGTCAACCTCAATTTCAACGCATTCCTAGAGAAAAACAAGTTGAAATATGATGGTAGCAACTATGCGGACTGGGTTCGCAACTTGAAGCTCATCCTTGAAGCAGCTAAAAAGGCTTATGTCCTTGATGCGCCGCTAGGTGACCCTCCCGCTCCCGCGGCAGCCCAGGACATTCTGAACGTCTGGCAAACGCGGAGTGATGACTACTCTCTGGTTAGGTGTGGCATGTTATACAGTTTAGAAACGGGGCTCCAAAGGCGTTTTGAGCAACACGGTGCATATGAGATGTTCCAGGAGCTGAAGCTAGTTTTTCAAGCTCATGCCCGTGTCGAGAGATATGAAGTCTCCGACAAGTTCTTTAGTTGTAAGATGGAGGAGAACAGTTCTGTCAGTGAGCACATACTCAAAATGTCTGGGTTACACGGTCGTCTGACTTCACTTGGAGTCGAACTTCCGAATGATGCTATAATTGACAGAATCCTCCAGTCTCTCCCACCAAGCTACAAAGGCTTTGTGCTTAACTACAACATGCAAGGGATGGAGAAGACCATTCCCGAGTTGTACTCGATGCTCAAGTCTGCAGAAGTAGAAATCAAGAAGGAGCATCAAGTGTTGATGGTCAACAAGACCACTAGTTTCAAGAAAGGCAGGGGTAAGAAGAACTTCAAGAAAGACGGCAAAGCTGTTGCTGCGCCCGGTAAGCCAGATGCCGGGAAGAAGAAAAAGAACGGACCCAAGCCTGAGACTGAGTGCTTCTATTGCAAGGGAAAGGGTCACTGGAAGCGGAACTGCCCCAAATACTTAGCGGACAAGAAGGCCGGCAACGTTAAAGGTATACTGCCCCACTGGTCTGGCCCCCAGGCCAGCTCTCAGGCCCAGAAATTTTCAAAAATTCCAGAAAAAATCATACTAAATTTTCAGGACCATCGGAGAACTTTTACTTTCGAGGTATTTTTCTCCGGGACGCTAAAATAGAAAACAGGAAAAGCTAGACTAATTCTATCATTTTTCTTCTAAGCAACAGAAAAGGAAAGCTCAAAACAGAGGTATGTGACTCTTTGATTCATCCGTTTCATGGTCATCGAAAGAAATCCGTCAATGGGGTTGATCAAATCCTTATGACAAAACTTTCTTGAATCGCAAGAGAGAACGGAGAATTTTCGAATAGCCACTAAGTCACCTCAATGGGGATATGTATCTCCCCAACAAGCAAATCATACTTCATCTTGACACGAGGAATAGGGCATTCAAAGCTCCCAATAAGAATCGATGAAGTCTTTTCGATAGCATTGATGCAATGTAATGGACATCGTTTCTTTGGAAAGTGCACTGTGTGCTCATTACCATTGACATGGAAAGTGACATTGCCTTTGTTGCAATCTATAACAGCCCCTGCAGTGTTTAAAAAGGGTCTTCCGAGGATGACAGCCATGGCATCGTCCTCGGGAATATCCAAGATAACAAAGTCTGTTAAGATAGTGGTGTTAGCAACCACAACAGGCACATCCTCGCAAATGCCGATAGGGAAAGCAGTTGATTTGTCGGCCATTTGCAGAGAAATATCAGTGGGTGTCAACTTATCCAATTCAAGTCTACGATAAAGAGAAAGCGGCATAACACTAACATCGGCTCCAAGGTCACATAAGGCAGTTCTTACGTAGTTTCCTTTAATGGAGCAAGGTATAGTGGGCACTCCGGGATCACCAAGTTTCTTAGGAGTTCCACCTTTAAAAGTGTAGTTGGCAAGCATGGTGGAGATCTCAAGATCTGGTATCTTCCATTTATTGGTCATGATATCTTTCATGTACTTGCCATATGGAGACATCTTGAGCATATCAGTTAACCGCATCTGCAGAAAGATGGGTCTTATCATCTCAACGAAGCGCTCAAAATCCTCATCATCCTTTTTCTTGGATGGCTTAGGAGGAAATTGCATAGATCTCTGAACCCATGGCTCCCTTTCTTTACCATGCTTCCTAGCAGTGAAGTCATTCTTATCGTTTTTCTTAGGTTGTGGGTTATCAGGATTAACCGTAGGTTCAATATCCACATCCTCATCATTGCTAGGTTGAGCATTATTATGAACATCACTGTTCATATTGTCACCAGGTTCATGTTCATCACCAGATTGTGTTTCTGCATCAGACGCAGATATATCATTAGGTTCTTCCGGTGTGACAGTATTTGGTGAACTGGCATGTAGGTTTCTGTCATCCTTCTTCTTCTCCTTAGGATGACTGGGTGTATCAGCATTGATTCCTTGAGAATCTTGATCAATTCTCTTAGGATGACCTTCAGGATACAAAGGTTCCTGAGTCATTTTTCCTCCTCTAGTAATTACTCTGACAGAGTTGTCATTTAATTCATTGAGCAAGTCATTCTGAGCTTTAAGTACTTGTTCTACCTGAGTAGTAATCATAGAGGCATGTTTACTCAGAAGCTTCAGATCGTTGACATTTCTGTCTACACAAGCACTTAAATGGCTAAGCATACGAGTACTTTGTTCCAAATGTCTGCTAACATAATCATTGAAACTCTGTTGTTTGGCAACAAAGTTGTCAAAATCATCAAAGCATAGGCTAGCAGGTTTATCAAACGGAATATCACTCTCATCAAACCTACGCAGAGAATTCACTTCTACTACCTGTATCGGGTTATCGAGACCATGGATCTCTTCGATAGGTGGTAGATTTTTGACATCTTCAGATCTAATGCCTTTCTCTTGCATAGATTTCTTGGCTTCTTGCATATCTTCGGGATTGAGGAATAGAATACCTCTTTTCTTCGGAGTTGGCTTAGGAGGTGGTTGGGGAATAGTCCAAGCATTATCGTTGATCAAGATGTTATTCAGTAGAGTCTCAGCTTGTTCTACAGTTCGTTCCCTAAAAACACAACCGACACAATTATCTAGGTGGTCTCTAGAGGCATCGGTAAGTCCTTATAGAGGATATCAAGTATCTCGTTCTTCTTAAGAGGGTGATCAGGCAAAGCATTCTGTAGCTGGACGAGCCTCCCCCAAGCTTGTGGAAGACTCTCTTCTTGGAGTTGAGCAAAGTTGTATATTTCCTGCAAGGCAGCTTGCTTCTTATGGGCAGGGAAATATTTCTCACAGGAGTAATAGACCATCTCCTGGGGACTACTCACACATCCAGGAGCAAGAGAGGTGAACCAGGCTTTAGCGTCATCCTTTAGAGAGAAAGGAAACAGCTTAAGGATATAGTAGTGGCGGATCTTCTCCTCATTAGTGAAAAGGGTGGCTATATCGTGTAGTTTGGCAAGATGGGCTACGACCGTCTCAGACTCATAACCGTGGAAAGGATCAGATTCGACTAGAGAGATTATCTCAGGATCGACAGAGAATTCATAATCCTTATCGGTGGTAAAGATAGGTGACGTGGCAAACTTCGGGTCATATTTCATCTTAGCTTCCCGAGATTTTTCCTTCCACTTGAGAAGTAATTTCTCAGCGTCATAGGCATCCTTACATGCAAGAAAATCCTCAGCTATCTCCCCCTCCATAACGTAACCCTCAGGTATATCAGGCAATTCATATCTAGGAGAGCTAGATCTAGCAGGAGCAAAAGCAGGTTCTATCTCAATAGTATTGGCAGTATCAGAAGCATCACGAGCATTGGCAGTAACTCTAGCAATATGAGCACCAAGGAACACTCCTAGTGGAACGTCAGGCAAAGTAGTATCTCTAGCAGTATCAAGCATAACATCATCATGCAAAATAGCATCTCTAGCATTATCAAGCAAAGCAGTATCAAGCATAGCATCTCTAGCAGTATCAGGCATAGCATCAGGCATAGTATCACGCATAGTATCATCAGGCATAGTATCAAGCATAGCATCTCTAGCAGTAGCATCATAAGCATCATCAAGGACATGCGACATATCAAGATTTCTAGCAGGAGGTGATGTCGCAAACTTACTCATAACCGAAGGTGAATCAAGTGCAAAGCTAGATGGCAATTCCTTACCTCCCCTCGTAGTTGAGGGCAAGACTTTGGTCTTCGGATCCTTCAGATTCTTCATAGTGATAAGCAGATATAAATCCCAAGTGACTCAAAGAATATAGCAATACCTCCCCGGCAACGGCACCAGAAAAATGCTTGATGTCAACTGTTCTTCCCCTTTGCAACGACACCAGAAGAATGCTGTTAGCACTCTCCGACAATCGAAACTAGAATAATGTTGTTGACGCCCACCAGCGCGTGGGATCGTAGCAGTTTTCGAGGGTAGAGTATTCGACCCAAATTTGTTGATTCGCACGACGAGAGGTGAGAGAATACTCTCAAATATTAGCAGCTGAATTTATCAGATTCAACCACACCTGAAAGATTAGTATCTGCAAGGAGAGTAGTAACAGCAAAGTAGCGAGTAATGGCAGTGTAACGAGCAATAGCAGCGGCAAGGAAAAGCAGTAGTGACAGCAGTAGCAAGTAGCAACAGTAGCAAGCGACAGTAGTAGAAACAGTAGCAGCAGAGCAAGACAAGTAACAGCAGTAGCAACAGTAGCAGCAGCAGCAGAGCAAGACAAGTAACAGCAGTAGCAACAGTAGTAGCAACAACAGTAGGACAAACTCGTAGGCAATGGGTCGGTGATTTGTTTGGATGATATTCATCATGCAACAGTTATAACATGGAGAGATATGTGGCTAGCTCCCGTTCGTCAATGTGATGTAGGCATGCATTTCGTGTGTCGTCATACGTGCTTAGGGAAAAGAACTTGCATGACGTCTATTGTCCATCCCTCCCGTGGCAGCGGGGTCCAAAAGGAAACTACGAGATATTAAGGTTCTCCTTTTAATAAAGAACCGGACCAACACATTAGCACTTGGTGAACACACGAACTCCTCAAACTATGGTCATCACCGGGAGTGGTTCCGGTTATTGTCACTCCGGGGTTGCCGGATCAAAACACATAGTAGGTAACTACAACTTGCAAGATCGGATCTAAAACACACATATATTGGTGACAACATAATAATTTCAGATCTGAAATCATGGCACTCGGGCCCTAGTGACAAGCATTAAGCATGGCAAAGTAGTAGCAACATCAATCTCAGAACATAGTGGATACTAGGGATCAATCCCCATCAAAACTAACTCGATTACATGATAGATCTCATCCTAGTCATCACCGCCCAGCGAGCCTACGAATAGATTACTCACGAACGACGAAGAGCTTCATGGAATTGGAAAGGGAAGAAGGTTAATGATGGCGATGGCGACGATTTCCCCTCTCCGGATCCCAAGACGGACTCTAGATCTGCCCTCCAGATGAAGAACAGGTGGTGGCGGCGGCTCCGTATCGCAAACGCGACGAAAACTTCTCTTTTTTATTTTTTCTGGGACGAAAGTGAACTTATAGACCTGAGGTTGGGGGCGACAGAGCCGTGTGGGCCCCACAAGCCTGCCCACCGCCACCAGGGGGTGGTGGCGGATCTAGGGCTTGTGGCCCACTGGCCCACCCCCTCAGGTGGAACTTGGCGCAAATATTTTTTATATTTTCCAAAACTGCTCCCCGTAGATTTTCAGGACGTTTGGAGAACTTTGATTTCTACACAAAAATAACACCAAGGTAATTCTGCTGAAAACAACGTTAGTCCAGGTTAGTTCCATTCAAATCATGCAAATTAGAGTCCAAAACAAGGGCAAAAGAGTTTGAAAAAGTAGATACGATGGAGACGTATCATTTTGCAGCTAAGCCCCCGAGTGAGAGGATTGCTCTTCACTCGGAGTGATTTCTATACTTAGGCGAGGACTGGTTCGCGGCTAAGCATCCGAGTGAATAGTTAGTTATTCACTCGGCAGGTTTTTTTAACCTAGGCGAAACTTGTTCGCAGCTAAGCCTCCGAGTGAGAGGATTGCTCTTCAATCGGAGTATGTTTTGGGTGAGAAACTGCTCGATCGGAATCGACACAAATTGAAGAAATTATGACTTCAATAAGCAACATTGTTCAGTGAACTCTCTTATTACATCAATCCGACTAGTTGTCAAGCATAAAATCATCAGAGCAAGTCTGCATTCCAAGCTCGGGGTTCATCGGCTCTCTTCTTGAAGTTGTAGAGATAATAAGCTCCGTTGTTCAGTACCTTGGTGACGACGAATGGTCCCTCCCACGTAGATCGCCTTCGTGGAACACCCGACTCCTGACATGTCTTGCATGGAAGCAACGAAGATCCTATTGATATGCAGTCGACCGAATCAAGGCCATCTCACGCTCTTCCTCCAAGATATCCACTTCATCTTGCCGCGCGTGTTCAGCTCCAGCTTCTGAGTAGAATCCACACAAGGGGAGTTATGAAGGATATCACTCGGCAGGACAGCTTCAGCTCCATACACCAGGAAGAAGGGTGTGCGTCCAGTCGACCGGTTAGGGGTTGTTCTCAAGCCCCATAAGACAGATGGCAGTTCAGTTACACATGTTCCAGCTGCATGTTCCAAGTCTCGCATGAATCGCGGTTTCAGCCCTTGAAGGATAAGACCGTTTGCCCGCTCAGCTTGTCCATTGGTTTGGTGTGCGATGGACGCATAATCCACCCGAGTGACTTGAGGAGAGCAAAAACGCCTGAACTCTTGTGAATTGAAGTTGGAGTCATTGTCCGTTATGATGCTGTGAGGAACTCCATACCGAAATGTTATATCTCTCATGAACTTGATGGCGGTGCACGAGTCCAACTTCTTTATTGGATTGGCTTCAATCCATTTAGTAAACTTGTCAACTGCAACAAGTGTGTAAATCCACTCTGACCTGTTCAAAAGGGGCCGACCATATCCAGACCCCAAACAACAAATGGCCAGATGAGTGGGATGGTCTTCAAGTCAGACACAAGTTTGTGGGATAGATTGGAATAGAATTGGCAACCTTCGCAGTGACCAACGATATCTTTAGCCATCTCATTAGCACGTGGCCAGAAGAACCCAACTTGGTATGCTTTGGCAATAATGGTCTGAGAGGACGCATGATGACCACAGGTCCCCGAGTGGATTTCTTCCAGGATCAGTCGGCCCTCCTCAGGGGAGATGCACCATTGAGCTACACCGGTAACACTTTCTCTGTACAGCTGATCGTCCATCACAGTAAAAGCTTTCGATCTACGGACAATCTGCTTGGCTTCGGCTTCATCTTCAGGGAGTTCTCTTCTCAGGATGTATGCGATGTATGGTACTGTCCACTCGGGGGTGATCACCAAGATTTCCATAACTAGATCAACCACTGCTGGGACGTCAATCCCAGTCGGATTGGAGGTGCTCACCGATTGTGGGGGCTCTTTAGTGAAAGGATCCTCTTGCACCGAAGGAGTATGCAAGTGCTCCAGGAACACATTGCTGGGGATAAGCTTCCGAGTGGATCCAATCTTGGCCAATTCATCAGCTGCTTGGTTTTTCACTCAGGGAACATGGTGGAGCTCCAGACCTTCAAACTTCTTTTCAAGTTTCCTTACCATTGCAGTATCCAGTCATGGCGGGGTTCCTGATATCCCATTCCTTCACCACCTGATTGACCACAAAATCTGAGTCGCCGCATACCATCAGGCGTCAGACGCCGAGTGAGATGGACATACATAACCCGTAGAGGAGGGCATCATAGTCAGCCTCATTGTTGGAGGAATCAAAATGAATCTGGAGGACAGAATTAAGCTTGTCTTCGCCTTTTGGAGACACCAACACCACACCAGCACCGGACCCATTTAACATTTTGGAGCCATCGAAGAACATAGTCCAGTGTGTCGAGTGAATCTGAGCTGGCTGCTGTTGTTCCACCCACTCGGCTATGAAATTAGCAAGGGCCTGAGACTTGAAATCTTTCTTTGCTTCAAATTTGATGTCCAAATATAACAGCTCCATGGCACATTTAGCTACTCGACCCGATGCGTCTCGATTGTGAAGAATTTGTGATAGTGGCGCATCGTTGACGACTGATATAGAATGATCTTGAAAGTAATGTGCCACCTTCTTCGCTGACAAGTATATTCCATAAAGAAGCTTCTAGTAATGGGGATACCTTTGCTTCGAAGGGGTCAAAACTTCAAAAATGTAATAGACTGGGCGCTGGACCTTGTAGGCTTTGCCTTCTTCTCTCTCGATGGTCAGAACTGTCCTGACGACCTGATTGGTAGCTGCGATGTATAAGAGTACTGGTTCTTTGCTGTGCGGAGCAGCAAGCACCGGCTGGGTGGAAAGCAGAGCTTTGAGCTCGGCAAACGATGCTTCTGCTTCATCATTCCACTCGAACACATATGATTTTTTCATCAGTCGGTATAAAGGCAGTTCCTTCTCACCGAGACGAGAGATGAACCGACTCAATGCTGCCAGACAGCATGTGAGCCTTTGTATGTCGTGCACCCGCATGGGGCTTTGCATCCGGATGATGGCGCCGATCTTCTCGAGGTTAACGTCGATCCCACATTTGGAAACGAGGAAACCGAGTAACTTGCCGCCAGGGACTCCGAAAGCGCACTTAGTTGGGTTTAGCTTAATGTCGTACTTCCTCAGGTTGGCGAATGTCTTTGCTAGGTCAATCGGCAGGTTGGAACCTTTGTGTGACTTTACCACAATATCATCCATGTATGCTTCAACATTCCGACTGATTTGATCAAGCAGGTATTTCTGGATCATACGCATGAAAGTTGCACCGACATTCTTCAGACCAAAAGGCATGGTGATATAACAGAAACACCCAAAAGGGGTGATGAAGGCCGTTTTTATTTCGTCTGGAACAAATAGACGGATCTTATGGTAGCCAGAATAAGCATCAAGAAAAGATAAACGCTCACACCCCGTAGTTGAATCGACAAGTTGATCAATGCGGTGGAGCGGGAAGTGATCTTTCGGGCAGACCTTATTTATGTTCCTGATGTTGATACACATACGAAGGGATTTGTCCTTCTTGGGGACCATGACGACGTTCGCGAGCCACTCGGAGTGGTAGACCTCATGAATGAATTTGGCCTCCAAGAGTCACGCCACCTCTTCGCCGATTGCTTTTCTCTTTTCTCCTGCGGACCATCGCAAACGCTCCTTGACAGGCTTTGCCTTCGGATCTACTCTCAAGCGGTGCTCAGCCAGCTCCCTAGGTACACCCGGCATGTCAACAGGCTTCTATGCGAAGATGTGCCAGTTCTCACGGAGGAACTGGATGAGCTTGACTTCCTATTTGCTGTCAAGTGTTGTGGATATGTTGGTCGTAGTAGCATTGGGATCTGTCGGGTGGATACTCACTGGCTTGACATCACCTGCCGACTCGAAAGCAGACTCAGAAGCAGGCTTCTTGGAGCGCATCAGATCAGCAAGATCAGCATTCTTCCGATATTCCTCGAGTTCAATCACAACCATCTGCTGATCAGCAATTTTAGAGCCTTGTTGCGAGCACTGTTATGACTCCCTTGGGTCCTGACATCTTCATCTTCAGATACATGTAACATGGCCGGGCCATGAAACGAACGTAGGCCGGACGGCCAAGGATGTCATGGCATGCACTTTGGAAATCTACCACCTCAAATGTCAACTTCTCCGTGCGAAAGTTCTTGTCAGAGCCAAAAACGATGTCCAAAGCAATCTGGCCGAGTGACTTGGCCTTCTTTCCTAGAATGACTCCATGAAACTACATAGTGCTCTTGCTGAGTCGGGACATCGGAATGCCCATCCCCTTAAGAGTTTTGGCATACAAAATGTTTAGTCCGCTCCCTCCATCCATCAGGACCTTGCGAATCCGAACACCCTCCACAACTGGGTCGACCACTAGAGCCTGTCGACCAGGGGTAGCGACAAGAGCTGGGTGATCTGACTGATCAAATGTTATGGGCGTCTACGACCACTTAAGGTATGTGGGGGTGGAGGGCATAGCCATACTGACTTCTCTGTTGGTGACCTTAATCGACTCCTGCTCTCAACATCAGCAAAAATCATTAGGGTTGCTTGAACCTTTGGGAAATCATCTTTCTCTTCATCGTCATCCTTTTCAGGATCTTTTCCACTCGACTGATCCTCTTTAAACTGTTGGACCAACAGGCTGCACTGACGAGTGGTGTGTTTAGGCAAAATCAGATTGCCATCTTCGTCTTTCTTCGTGTGGAGTACACACGGCTGATCCAGAACATCGACTGACCCTTGGACTTCTTGGGGGGGGGGGACGGTCCTTTGGACTTTCCTCTGAATTTTCCTTGTGCCTCCAGGGCGGCTCCTTCTGCTGGAGTGGAACCATGAGCCTTATGCTTCTGCTTCCGATTGGAATTGCCGCCGACATCGTTGTCGACTACTTTCCCTTTACAGCCGCGGATGTGGTCTTCTTCTTTGCCATTGGCGTATCGAGCAACATTCTCCATCATCTTACTCATGGACATGTCGCCTGTACGACCGAACTTCAAGTACAGCTCTCTGTATCCGACGCGAGCTTTGAAGGCACAGACTGCCTGGTGCTCAGAAACATTCTCCACCATGTGATGAAGGGTGGTCCACCGCTGAATGTAGTCTCTCAAATACTCATTTGACTTTTGCACACAAAGCTGCAACTTAGATAGACCGGCTGGACACTTGTATGTGCCTTCGAATGTCTTGATGGACACTCGGGCGAGATTCTCCCAGTAGTAGAGGCTAGAAGGAGCCAACTGATTCAGCCAGGCCCTCGCCGAACCATCCAACTGTTGGAAATATGCCCTAGAGGCAATAATAAAATGGTTATTATCATATTTCCTTGTTCATGATAATAGTCTATTGTTCATGCTATAATTGTATTAACAGGAAACAGTAATACATGTGTGAATAAATAGATCACAATGTGTCCCTAGCAAGCCTCTAGTTGGCTAGCTCGTTAGTCAATAGATGATCATGGTTTCCTGATCATGGGCATTAGATGTCATTGATAACGAGATCACATTATTGGGAGAATGATGTGATGGACAAGACCCAATCCTAAGCATAGCACTAGATCGTATTGTTCGTATGCTAAAGCTTTTCTAATATCAAGTGTCTTTTCCTTCGACCGTGAGATTGTGCAACTCTCGGATACCGTATGAGTGCTTTGGGTGTATCAAACGTCACAACGTAACTGGGTGACTATAAAGGTGCACTACGGGTATCTCTGAAAGTGTCTGTTGGGTTGGTACGAATCGAGATCGGGATTTGTCACTCCGTGTGACGGAGAGGTATCTCTGGGCCCACTCGGTAGAACATCATCATGAGCTCAATGTGACTAAGGAGTTAGTCACACGATAACGTGCTACGGAACGAGTAAAGAGACTTACCAGTAACGAGATTGAATAAGGTATAGGTATACCGATGATCGAATCCCGGGCAAGTTCTATACCGACAGACAAAGGGAATCTTATACGACATTGATTGAATCCTTGACATCGTGGTTCATCCGATGAGATCATCGTGGAGCAAGTGGGAGCCACCATGGGTATCCATACCCCGCTGATGGTTATTGGCCAGAGAGGTGTCTCGATCATGTCTGCCTGTCTCCCGAACCCGTAGGGTCTACACACTTAAGGTTCGATGACGCTAGGGTTATAGGGAATTGTTATACGAGGTTACCGAAAGTTGTTCGGAGTCCTGGATGAGATCCCGGACGTCGCGAGGAGATCCGGAATGGTCCGGAGGTAAAGATTGATATATAGGACGGATGGTTTCGGATATCGGAAGTGTTTCGGGCATCACCGGTAACGTACCGGGACCACCGGAGGTGGCCCCGGGGGACCACCGAAGGGGGGCAACGACCCCGGGAGATAAGGTGGGCCAAGTGGGGCTGAGAACCATCCCCTAGGTGGGCTGGTGCACCTCCCCACTCAGCCCATAGCGCAAGGGAGAGAAAAGGGGGGGGGGCAAACCCTAGGCCAGGTGGGCCTAAGGCCCACCAGATGGTGCGCCACCCCCTCCTCCCCCTTCTGGCCGCCGCACCTCCCATCTGGGGGGCTGCCGCACCCCCTAGGGTGGGAACCCTAGGGGTGGCACCCCCTCTCCCCTCCCCCTATATATATCGGGCACTTTTGGCCATTGAGACACACGGTTTTTCCCTCTCTCTCGGTGCAGCCCTGCTCTTCTTCCTCCTCCTCTCCGCCGGTGCTTGGCGTAGCCCTGCCGGGAGACCTCGTCTCTCCATCGACACCACGCCGTCGTGCTGCTGGAGTTCTTCCCCAACCTCTCCCTCCTCCTTGCTGGATCAAGGTGCGGGATACGTCACCGGGCTGCACGTGTGTTGAACGCGGAGGTGCCGTAGTTCGGCACTAGATCGGAATCGCTGCGAGTACGACTCCATCAACCACGTTCTAGCAACGCTTCCGCTTAGCGACCTTCAAAGGTATGAAGATGCTCTTACCCCTCTCTCGTTGCTGGTCTCTCCATAGGAAGATCTGAATATGCGTAGGAAAATTTTGAATTTATGCTACGTTACCCAACAGTGGCATCCGAGCCAGGTTTTCTATGCGTAGATTCTATGCACGAGTAGAACACAAAAGTTGTGGGCGATGATTTGTCAATTTGCTTGTCGCTACTAGTCTTATTCTTTTTCGGCGGTATTGTGGGATGAAGCGGCCCGGACCGACTTTACACGTACACTTACGTGAGACTGGTTCCACCGACATACATGCACATCGTGCATAAAGGTGGCTAGCGGGTGTCTGTCTCTCCTACTCTAGTCGGATTGGATTTGATGAAAAGGGTCCTTATGAAGGGTAAATAGCTTTGGCATATCATCGTTGTGGCTGTCACGTAGGTAAGAAGGCGTTCTTGTTAGAAACCCAAATCAGCCACGTAAAACTTGCAACAACAATTAGAGGACATCTAACTTGTTTTTGCAGGGTTTGACATGTGATGTGATATGGCCAAAGTTGTGATGTTGCATGTATGATGTATGAGATGATCATGTTATTGTAATAGGTTTCACGACTTGCATGTCGATGAGTATGACAACCGGCAGGAGCCATAGGAGTTGTCTTAATTTATTGTATGAGATGCAACGCCATGTGCTTACTACTTTTACTTCATTGCTAATGGTTAGCTATAGTAGTAGTGATAGTAGTAGTTGGCGTGACGACTTCACGGAGACATGATGATGGAGATCATGATGATGGAGATCATGGTGTCACGCCGGTGACGATGATGATCATGCGATGCCTGAAGATGGAGATCGAAAGAGCAAAGATGATAATGGCCATATCATGTCACTATATGATTGCATTGTGATGTTTATCATGTTTTACATCTTATTGCTTAAAACGACGGTAGCATAATAAGATGATCCCTCTTAAAATTTCGAGAACATATTCCCCTAAGTGTGCACCGTTGCGAAGGTTCGTTGTCTCGAAGCACCATGTGATGATCGGGTCTGATAGATTCTAACGTTCGCATACAACGGGTGTAAGCCAGATTTACACACGCGAAACACCTAGGTTGACTCGACGAGCTTAGCATGTACAGACATGACCTCGAATACAAGAGACCGAAAGGTCGAACATGAGTCGTATGGTTGAATACGATCAGCATGAAGTTGCTCACCATGGTGACTAGTCCGTCTCACGTGATGATCGGATACGGGTTAGTCAACATGGATCATGTATCACTTAGATGACTAGAGGGATGTCGATTTAAGTGGGAGTTCATACTTAATTTGATTAAATGAACTTAATTGTCATGAACTTAGTCTAAAAGTTGTCTTTATAAATATTGTAGATGTCCAACGTCAACCTCAATTTCAACGCATTCCTAGAGAAAAACAAGTTGAAATATGATGGTAGCAACTATGCGGACTGGGTTCGCAACTTGAAGCTCATCCTTGAAGCAGCTAAAAAGGCTTATGTCCTTGATGCGCCGCTAGGTGACCCTCCCGCTCCCGCGGCAGCCCAGGACATTCTGAACGTCTGGCAAACGCGGAGTGATGACTACTCTCTGGTTAGGTGTGGCATGTTATACAGTTTAGAAACGGGGCTCCAAAGGCGTTTTGAGCAACACGGTGCATATGAGATGTTCCAGGAGCTGAAGCTAGTTTTTCAAGCTCATGCCCGTGTCGAGAGATATGAAGTCTCCGACAAGTTCTTTAGTTGTAAGATGGAGGAGAACAGTTCTGTCAGTGAGCACATACTCAAAATGTCTGGGTTACACGGTCGTCTGACTTCACTTGGAGTCGAACTTCCGAATGATGCTATAATTGACAGAATCCTCCAGTCTCTCCCACCAAGCTACAAAGGCTTTGTGCTTAACTACAACATGCAAGGGATGGAGAAGACCATTCCCGAGTTGTACTCGATGCTCAAGTCTGCAGAAGTAGAAATCAAGAAGGAGCATCAAGTGTTGATGGTCAACAAGACCACTAGTTTCAAGAAAGGCAGGGGTAAGAAGAACTTCAAGAAAGACGGCAAAGCTGTTGCTGCGCCCGGTAAGCCAGATGCCGGGAAGAAGAAAAAGAACGGACCCAAGCCTGAGACTGAGTGCTTCTATTGCAAGGGAAAGGGTCACTGGAAGCGGAACTGCCCCAAATACTTAGCGGACAAGAAGGCCGGCAACGTTAAAGGTATACTGCCCCACTGGTCTGGCCCCCAGGCCAGCTCTCAGGCCCAGAAATTTTCAAAAATTCCAGAAAAAATCATACTAAATTTTCAGGACCATCGGAGAACTTTTACTTTCGAGGTATTTTTCTCCGGGACGCTAAAATAGAAAACAGGAAAAGCTAGACTAATTCTATCATTTTTCTTCTAAGCAACAGAAAAGGAAAGCTCAAAACAGAGGTATGTGACTCTTTGATTCATCCGTTTCATGGTCATCGAAAGAAATCCGTCAATGGGGTTGATCAAATCCTTATGACAAAACTTTCTTGAATCGCAAGAGAGAACGGAGAATTTTCGAATAGCCACTAAGTCACCTCAATGGGGATATGTATCTCCCCAACAAGCAAATCATACTTCATCTTGACACGAGGAATAGGGCATTCAAAGCTCCCAATAAGAATCGATGAAGTCTTTTCGATAGCATTGATGCAATGTAATGTACATCGTTTCTTTGGAAAGTGCACTGTGTGCTCATTACCATTGACATGGAAAGTGACATTGCCTTTGTTGCAATCTATAACAGCCCCTGCAGTGTTTAAAAAGGGTCTTCCGAGGATGACAGCCATGGCATCGTCCTCGGGAATATCCAAGATAACAAAGTCTGTTAAGATAGTGGTGTTAGCAACCACAACAGGCACATCCTCGCAAATGCCGATAGGGAAAGCAGTTGATTTGTCGGCCATTTGCAGAGAAATATCAGTGGGTGTCAACTTATCCAATTCAAGTCTACGATAAAGAGAAAGCGGCATAACACTAACATCGGCTCCAAGGTCACATAAGGCAGTTCTTACGTAGTTTCCTTTAATGGAGCAAGGTATAGTGGGCACTCCGGGATCACCAAGTTTCTTAGGAGTTCCACCTTTAAAAGTGTAGTTGGCAAGCATGGTGGAGATCTCAAGATCTGGTATCTTCCATTTATTGGTCATGATATCTTTCATGTACTTGCCATATGGAGACATCTTGAGCATATCAGTTAACCGCATCTGCAGAAAGATGGGTCTTATCATCTCAACGAAGCGCTCAAAATCCTCATCATCCTTTTTCTTGGATGGCTTAGGAGGAAATTGCATAGATCTCTGAACCCATGGCTCCCTTTCTTTACCATGCTTCCTAGCAGTGAAGTCATTCTTATCGTTTTTCTTAGGTTGTGGGTTATCAGGATTAACCGTAGGTTCAATATCCACATCCTCATCATTGCTAGGTTGAGCATTATTATGAACATCACTGTTCATATTGTCACCAGGTTCATGTTCATCACCAGATTGTGTTTCTGCATCAGACGCAGATATATCATTAGGTTCTTCCGGTGTGACAGTATTTGGTGAACTGGCATGTAGGTTTCTGTCATCCTTCTTCTTCTCCTTAGGATGACTGGGTGTATCAGCATTGATTCCTTGAGAATCTTGATCAATTCTCTTAGGATGACCTTCAGGATACAAAGGTTCCTGAGTCATTTTTCCTCCTCTAGTAATTACTCTGACAGAGTTGTCATTTAATTCATTGAGCAAGTCATTCTGAGCTTTAAGTACTTGTTCTACCTGAGTAGTAATCATAGAGGCATGTTTACTCAGAAGCTTCAGATCGTTGACATTTCTGTCTACACAAGCACTTAAATGGCTAAGCATACGAGTACTTTGTTCCAAATGTCTGCTAACATAATCATTGAAACTCTGTTGTTTGGCAACAAAGTTGTCAAAATCATCAAAGCATAGGCTAGCAGGTTTATCAAACGGAATATCACTCTCATCAAACCTACGCAGAGAATTCACTTCTACTACCTGTATCGGGTTATCGAGACCATGGATCTCTTCGATAGGTGGTAGATTTTTGACATCTTCAGATCTAATGCCTTTCTCTTGCATAGATTTCTTGGCTTCTTGCATATCTTCGGGATTGAGGAATAGAATACCTCTTTTCTTCGGAGTTGGCTTAGGAGGTGGTTGGGGAATAGTCCAAGCATTATCGTTGATCAAGATGTTATTCAGTAGAGTCTCAGCTTGTTCTACAGTTCGTTCCCTAAAAACACAACCGACACAATTATCTAGGTGGTCTCTAGAGGCATCGGTAAGTCCTTATAGAGGATATCAAGTATCTCGTTCTTCTTAAGAGGGTGATCAGGCAAAGCATTCTGTAGCTGGACGAGCCTCCCCCAAGCTTGTGGAAGACTCTCTTCTTGGAGTTGAGCAAAGTTGTATATTTCCTGCAAGGCAGCTTGCTTCTTATGGGCAGGGAAATATTTCTCACAGGAGTAATAGACCATCTCCTGGGGACTACTCACACATCCAGGAGCAAGAGAGGTGAACCAGGCTTTAGCGTCATCCTTTAGAGAGAAAGGAAACAGCTTAAGGATATAGTAGTGGCGGATCTTCTCCTCATTAGTGAAAAGGGTGGCTATATCGTGTAGTTTGGCAAGATGGGCTACGACCGTCTCAGACTCATAACCGTGGAAAGGATCAGATTCGACTAGAGAGATTATCTCAGGATCGACAGAGAATTCATAATCCTTATCGGTGGTAAAGATAGGTGACGTGGCAAACTTCGGGTCATATTTCATCTTAGCTTCCCGAGATTTTTCCTTCCACTTGAGAAGTAATTTCTCAGCGTCATAGGCATCCTTACATGCAAGAAAATCCTCAGCTATCTCCCCCTCCATAACGTAACCCTCAGGTATATCAGGCAATTCATATCTAGGAGAGCTAGATCTAGCAGGAGCAAAAGCAGGTTCTATCTCAATAGTATTGGCAGTATCAGAAGCATCACGAGCATTGGCAGTAACTCTAGCAATATGAGCACCAAGGAACACTCCTAGTGGAACGTCAGGCAAAGTAGTATCTCTAGCAGTATCAAGCATAACATCATCATGCAAAATAGCATCTCTAGCATTATCAAGCAAAGCAGTATCAAGCATAGCATCTCTAGCAGTATCAGGCATAGCATCAGGCATAGTATCACGCATAGTATCATCAGGCATAGTATCAAGCATAGCATCTCTAGCAGTAGCATCATAAGCATCATCAAGGACATGCGACATATCAAGATTTCTAGCAGGAGGTGATGTCGCAAACTTACTCATAACCGAAGGTGAATCAAGTGCAAAGCTAGATGGCAATTCCTTACCTCCCCTCGTAGTTGAGGGCAAGACTTTGGTCTTCGGATCCTTCAGATTCTTCATAGTGATAAGCAGATATAAATCCCAAGTGACTCAAAGAATATAGCAATACCTCCCCGGCAACGGCACCAGAAAAATGCTTGATGTCAACTGTTCTTCCCCTTTGCAACGACACCAGAAGAATGCTGTTAGCACTCTCCGACAATCGAAACTAGAATAATGTTGTTGACGCCCACCAGCGCGTGGGATCGTAGCAGTTTTCGAGGGTAGAGTATTCGACCCAAATTTGTTGATTCGCACGACGAGAGGTGAGAGAATACTCTCAAATATTAGCAGCTGAATTTATCAGATTCAACCACACCTGAAAGATTAGTATCTGCAAGGAGAGTAGTAACAGCAAAGTAGCGAGTAATGGCAGTGTAACGAGCAATAGCAGCGGCAAGGAAAAGCAGTAGTGACAGCAGTAGCAAGTAGCAACAGTAGCAAGCGACAGTAGTAGAAACAGTAGCAGCAGAGCAAGACAAGTAACAGCAGTAGCAACAGTAGCAGCAGCAGCAGAGCAAGACAAGTAACAGCAGTAGCAACAGTAGTAGCAACAACAGTAGGACAAACTCGTAGGCAATGGGTCGGTGATTTGTTTGGATGATATTCATCATGCAACAGTTATAACATGGAGAGATATGTGGCTAGCTCCCGTTCGTCAATGTGATGTAGGCATGCATTTCGTGTGTCGTCATACGTGCTTAGGGAAAAGAACTTGCATGACGTCTATTGTCCATCCCTCCCGTGGCAGCGGGGTCCAAAAGGAAACTACGAGATATTAAGGTTCTCCTTTTAATAAAGAACCGGACCAACACATTAGCACTTGGTGAACACACGAACTCCTCAAACTATGGTCATCACCGGGAGTGGTTCCGGTTATTGTCACTCCGGGGTTGCCGGATCAAAACACATAGTAGGTAACTACAACTTGCAAGATCGGATCTAAAACACACATATATTGGTGACAACATAATAATTTCAGATCTGAAATCATGGCACTCGGGCCCTAGTGACAAGCATTAAGCATGGCAAAGTAGTAGCAACATCAATCTCAGAACATAGTGGATACTAGGGATCAATCCCCATCAAAACTAACTCGATTACATGATAGATCTCATCCTAGTCATCACCGCCCAGCGAGCCTACGAATAGATTACTCACGAACGACGAAGAGCTTCATGGAATTGGAAAGGGAAGAAGGTTAATGATGGCGATGGCGACGATTTCCCCTCTCCGGAGCCCAAGACGGACTCTAGATCTGCCCTCCAGATGAAGAACAGGTGGTGGCGGCGGCTCCGTATCGCAAACGCGACGAAAACTTCTCTTTTTTATTTTTTCTGGGACGAAAGTGAACTTATAGACCTGAGGTTGGGGGCGACAGAGCCGTGTGGGCCCCACAAGCCTGCCCACCGCCACCAGGGGGTGGTGGCGGATCTAGGGCTTGTGGCCCACTGGCCCACCCCCTCAGGTGGAACTTGGCGCAAATATTTTTTATATTTTCCAAAACTGCTCCCCGTAGATTTTCAGGACGTTTGGAGAACTTTGATTTCTACACAAAAATAACACCAAGGTAATTCTGCTGAAAACAACGTCAGTCCAGGTTAGTTCCATTCAAATCATGCAAATTAGAGTCCAAAACAAGGGCAAAAGAGTTTGGAAAAGTAGATACGATGGAGACGTATCAGTTTGCAGCTAAGCCCCCGAGTGAGAGGATTGCTCTTCACTCGGAGTGATTTCTATACTTAGGCGAGGACTGGTTCGCGGCTAAGCATCCGAGTGAATAGTTAGTTATTCACTCGGCAGGTTTTTTTAACCTAGGCGAAACTTGTTCGCAGCTAAGCCTCCGAGTGAGAGGATTGCTCTTCAATCGGAGTATGTTTTGGGTGAGAAACTGCTCGATCGGAATCGACACAAATTGAAGAAATTATGACTTCAATAAGCAACATTGTTCAGTGAACTCTCTTATTACATCAATCCGACTAGTTGTCAAGCATAAAATCATCGGAGCAAGTCTGCATTCCAAGCTCGGGGTTCATCGGCTCTCTTCTTGAAGTTGTAGAGATAATAAGCTCCGTTGTTCAGTACCTTGGTGACGACGAATGGTCCCTCCCACGTAGATCGCCTTCGTGGAACACCCGACTCCTGACATGTCTTGCATGGAAGCAACGAAGATCCTATTGATATGCAGTCGACCGAATCAAGGCCATCTCACGCTCTTCCTCCAAGATATCCACTTCATCTTGCCGCGCGTGTTCAGCTCCAGCTTCTGAGTAGAATCCACACGAGGGGAGTTATGAAGGATATCACTCGGCAGGACAGCTTCAGCTCCATACACCAGGAAGAAGGGTGTGCGTCCAGTCGACCGGTTAGGGGTTGTTCTCAAGCCCCATAAGACAGATGGCAGTTCAGTTACACATGTTCCAGCTGCATGTTCCAAGTCTCGCATGAATCGCGGTTTCAGCCCTTGAAGGATAAGACCGTTTGCCCGCTCAGCTTGTCCATTGGTTTGGTGTGCGATGGACGCATAATCCACCCGAGTGACTTGAGGAGAGCAAAAACGCCTGAACTCTTGTGAATTGAAGTTGGAGTCATTGTCCGTTATGATGCTGTGAGGAACTCCATACCGAAATGTTATATCTCTCATGAACTTGATGGCGGTGCACGAGTCCAACTTCTTTATTGGATTGGCTTCAATCCATTTAGTAAACTTGTCAACTGCAACAAGTGTGTAAATCCACTCTGACCTGTTCAAAAGGGGCCGACCATATCCAGACCCCAAACAACAAATGGCCAGATGAGTGGGATGGTCTTCAAGGCAGACACAAGCTTGTGGGATAGATTGGAATAGAATTGGCAACCTTCGCAGTGACCAACGATATCTTTAGCCATCTCATTAGCACGTGGCCAGAAGAACCCAACTTGGTATGCTTTGGCAATAATGGTCTGAGAGGACGCATGATGACCACAGGTCCCCGAGTGGATTTCTTCCAGGATCAGTCGGCCCTCCTCAGGGGAGATGCACCATTGAGCTACACCGGTAACACTTTCTCTGTACAGCTGATCGTCCATCACAGTAAAAGCTTTCGATCTACGGACAATCTGCTTGGCTTCGGCTTCATCTTCAGGGAGTTCTCTTCTCAGGATGTATGCGATGTATGGTACTGTCCACTCGGGGGTGATCACCAAGATTTCCATAACTAGATCAACCACTGCTGGGACGTCAATCCCAGTCGGATTGGAGGTGCTCACCGATTGTGGGGGCTCTTTAGTGAAAGGATCCTCTTGCACCGAAGGAGTATGCAAGTGCTCCAGGAACACATTGCTGGGGATAAGCTTCCGAGTGGATCCAATCTTGGCCAATTCATCAGCTGCTTGGTTTTTCACTCAGGGAACATGGTGGAGCTCCAGACCTTCAAACTTCTTTTCAAGTTTCCTTACCATTGCAGTATCCAGTCATGGCGGGGTTCCTGATATCCCATTCCTTCACCACCTGATTGACCACAAAATCTGAGTCGCCGCATACCATCAGGCGTCAGACGCCGAGTGAGATGGACATACATAACCCGTAGAGGAGGGCATCATAGTCAGCCTCATTGTTGGAGGAATCGAAATGAATCTGGAGGACAGAATTAAGCTTGTCTTCGCCTTTTGGAGACACCAACACCACACCAGCACCGGACCCATTTAACATTTTGGAGCCATCGAAGAACATAGTCCAGTGTGTCGAGTGAATCTGAGCTGGCTGCTGTTGTTCCACCCACTCGGCTATGAAATTAGCAAGGGCCTGAGACTTGAAATCTTTCTTTGCTTCAAATTTGATGTCCAAATATAACAGCTCCATGGCACATTTAGCTACTCGACCCGATGCGTCTCGATTGTGAAGAATTTGTGATAGTGGCGCATCGTTGACGACTGATATAGAATGATCTTGAAAGTAATGTGCCACCTTCTTCGCTGACAAGTATATTCCATAAAGAAGCTTCTAGTAATGGGGATACCTTTGCTTCGAAGGGGTCAAAACTTCAGAAATGTAATAGACTGGGCGCTGGACCTTGTAGGCTTTGCCTTCATCTCTCTCGATGGTCAGAACTATCCTGACGACCTGATTGGTAGCTGCGATGTATAAGAGTACTGGTTCTTTGCTGTGCGGAGCAGCAAGCACCGGCTGGGTGGAAAGCAGAGCTTTGAGCTCGGCAAACGATGCTTCTGCTTCATCATTCCACTCGAACACATCTGATTTTTTCATCAGTCGGTATAAAGGCAGTTCCTTCTCACCGAGACGAGAGATGAACCGACTCAATGCTGCCAGACAGCATGTGAGCCTTTGTATGTCGTGCACCCGCATGGGGCTTTGCATCCGGATGATGGCGCCGATCTTCTCGAGGTTAACGTCAATCCCACATTTGGAAACGAGGAAACCGAGTAACTTGCCACCAGGGACTCCGAAAGCGCACTTAGTTGGGTTTAGCTTAATGTCGTACTTCCTCAGGTTGGCGAATGTCTTTGCTAGGTCAATCGGCAGGTTGGAACCTTTGTGTGACTTTACCACAATATCATCCATGTATGCTTCAACATTCCGACTGATTTGATCAAGCAGGTACTTCTGGATCATACGCATGAAAGTTGCACCGACATTCTTCAGACCAAAAGGCATGGTGATATAACAGAAACACCCAAAAGGGGTGATGAAGGCCGTTTTTATTTCGTCTGGAACAAATAGACGGATCTTATGGTAGCCAGAATAAGCATCAAGAAAAGATAAACGCTCACACCCCGTAGTTGAATCGACAAGTTGATCAATGCGGTGGAGCGGGAAGTGATCTTTCGGGCAGACCTTATTTATGTTCCTGATGTTGATACACATACGAAGGGATTTGTCCTTCTTGGGGACCATGACGACGTTCGCGAGCCACTCGGAGTGGTAGACCTCATGAATGAATTTGGCCTCCAAGAGTCACGCCACCTCTTCGCCGATTGCTTTTCTCTTTTCTCCTGCGGACCATCGCAAACGCTCCTTGACAGGCTTTGCCTTCGGATCTACTCTCAAGCGGTGCTCAGCCAGCTCCCTAGGTACACCCGGCATGTCAACAGGCTTCTATGCGAAGATGTGCCAGTTCTCACGGAGGAACTGGATGAGCTTGACTTCCTATTTGCTGTCAAGTGTTGTGGATATGTTGGTCGTAGTAGCATTGGGATCTGTCGGGTGGATACTCACTGGCTTGACATCACCTGCCGACTCGAAAGCAGACTCAGAAGCAGGCTTCTTGGAGCGCATCAGGTCAGCAAGATCAGCATTCTTCCGATATTCCTCGAGTTCAATCACAACCATCTGCTGATCAGCAATTTTAGAGCCTTGTTGCGAGCACTGTTATGACTCCCTTGGGTCCTGACATCTTCATCTTCAGATACATGTAACATGGCCGGGCCATGAAACGAACGTAGGCCGGACGGCCAAGGATGTCATGGCATGCACTTTGGAAATCTACCACCTCAAATGTCAACTTCTCCGTGCGAAAGTTCTTGTCAGAGCCAAAAACGATGTCCAAAGCAATCTGGCCGAGTGACTTGGCCTTCTTTCCTAGAATGACTCCATGAAACTACATAGTGCTCTTGCTGAGTCGGGACATCGGAATGCCCATCCCCTTAAGAGTTTTGGCATACAAAATGTTTAGTCCGCTCCCTCCATCCATCAGGACCTTGCGAATCCGAACACCCTCCACAACTGGGTCGACCACTAGAGCCTGTCGACCAGGGGTAGCGACAAGAGCTGGGTGATCTGACTGATCAAATGTTATGGGCGTCTACGACCACTTAAGGTATGTGGGGGTGGAGGGCATAGCCATACTGACTTCTCTGTTGGTGACCTTAATCGACTCCTGCTCTCAACATCAGCAAAAATCATTAGGGTTGCTTGAACCTTTGGGAAATCATCTTTCTCTTCATCGTCATCCTTTTCAGGATCTTTTCCACTCGACTGATCCTCTTTAAACTGTTGGACCAACAGGCTGCACTGACGAGTGGTGTGTTTAGGCAAAATCAGATTGCCATCTTCGTCTTTCTTCGTGTGGAGTACACACGGCTGATCCAGAACATCGACTGACCCTTGGACTTCTTGGGGGGGGGGACGGTCCTTTGGACTTTCCTCTGAATTTTCCTTGTGCCTCCAGGGCGGCTCCTTCTGCTGGAGTGGAACCATGAGCCTTACGCTTCTGCTTCCGATTGGAATTGCCGCCGACATCGTTGTCGACTACTTTCCCTTTACAGCCGCGGATGTGGTCTTCTTCTTTGCCATTGGCGTATCGAGCAACATTCTCCATCATCTTACTCATGGACATGTCGCCTGTACGACCGAACTTCAAGTACAGCTCTCTGTATCCGACGCGAGCTTTGAAGGCACAGACTGCCTGGTGCTCAGAAACATTCTCCACCATGTGATGAAGGGTGGTCCACCGCTGAATGTAGTCTCTCAAATACTCATTTGACTTTTGCACACAAAGCTGCAACTTAGATAGACCGGCTGGACACTTGTATGTGCCTTCGAATGTCTTGATGGACACTCGGGCGAGATTCTCCCAGTAGTAGAGGCTAGAAGGAGCCAACTGATTCAGCCAGGCCCTTGCCGAACCATCCAACTGTTGGAAATATGCCCTAGAGGCAATAATAAAATGGTTATTATCATATTTCCTTGTTCATGATAATAGTCTATTGTTCATGCTATAATTGTATTAACAGGAAACAGTAATACATGTGTGAATAAATAGATCACAATGTGTCCCTAGCAAGCCTCTAGTTGGCTAGCTCGTTAGTCAATAGATGATCATGGTTTCCTGATCATGGGCATTAGATGTCATTGATAACGAGATCACATTATTGGGAGAATGATGTGATGGACAAGACCCAATCCTAAGCACTAGATCGTATTGTTCGTATGCTAAAGCTTTTCTAATATCAAGTGTCTTTTCCTTCGACCGTGAGATTGTGCAACTCTCGGATACCGTATGAGTGCTTTGGGTGTATCAAACGTCACAACGTAACTGGGTGACTATAAAGGTGCACTACGGGTATCTCTGAAAGTGTCTGTTGGGTTGGTACGAATCGAGATCGGGATTTGTCACTCCGTGTGACGGAGAGGTATCTCTGGGCCCACTCGGTAGAACATCATCATGAGCTCAATGTGACTAAGGAGTTAGTCACACGATAACGTGCTACGGAACGAGTAAAGAGACTTACCAGTAACGAGATTGAATAAGGTATAGGTATACCGATGATCGAATCCCGGGCAAGTTCTATACCGACAGACAAAGGGAATCTTATACGACATTGATTGAATCCTTGACATCGTGGTTCATCCGATGAGATCATCGTGGAGCAAGTGGGAGCCACCATGGGTATCCAGACCCCGCTGATGGTTATTGGCCAGAGAGGTGTCTCGATCATGTCTGCCTGTCTCCCGAACCCGTAGGGTCTACACACTTAAGGTTCGATGACGCTAGGGTTATAGGGAATTGTTATACGAGGTTACCGAAAGTTGTTCGGAGTCCTGGATGAGATCCCGGACGTCGCGAGGAGATCCGGAATGGTCCGGAGGTAAAGATTGATATATAGGACGGATGGTTTCGGATATCGGAAGTGTTTCGGGCATCACCGGTAACGTACCGGGACCACCGGAGGTGGCCCCGGGGGACCACCGAAGGGGGGCAACGACCCCGGGAGATAAGGTGGGCCAAGTGGGGCTGAGAACCATCCCCCAGGTGGGCTGGTGCACCTCCCCACTCAGCCCATAGCGCAAGGGAGAGAAAAGGGGGGGGGGCAAACCCTAGGCCAGGTGGGCCTAAGGCCCACCAGATGGTGCGCCACCCCCTCCTCCCCCTTCTGGCCGCCGCACCTCCCATCTGGGGGGCTGCCGCACCCCCTAGGGTGGGAACCCTAGGGGTGGCACCCCCTCTCCCCTCCCCCTATATATATCGGGCACTTTTGGCCATTGAGACACACGGTTTTTCCCTCTCTCTCGGTGCAGCCCTGCTCTTCTTCCTCCTCCTCTCCGCCGGTGCTTGGCGAAGCCCTGCCGGGAGACCTCGTCTCTCCATCGACACCACGCCGTCGTGCTGCTGGAGTTCTTCCCCAACCTCTCCCTCCTCCTTGCTGGATCAAGGTGCGGGAGACGTCACCGGGCTGCACGTGTGTTGAACGCGGAGGTGCCGTAGTTCGGCACTAGATCGGAATCGCTGCGAGTACGACTCCATCAACCGCGTTCTAGCAACGCTTCCGCTTAGCGACCTTCAAAGGTATGAAGATGCTCTTACCCCTCTCTCGTTGCTGGTCTCTCCATAGGAAGATCTGAATATGCGTAGGAAAATTTTGAATTTATGCTACGTTACCCAACAGTGGCATCCGAGCCAGGTTTTCTATGCGTAGATTCTATGCACGAGTAGAACACAAAAGTTGTGGGCGATGATTTGTCAATTTGCTTGTCGCTACTAGTCTTATTCTTTTCCGGCGGTATTGTGGGATGAAGCGGCCCGGACCGACTTTACACGTACACTTACGTGAGACTGGTTCCACCGACATACATGCACATCGTGCATAAAGGTGGCTAGCGGGTGTCTGTCTCTCCTACTCTAGTCGGATTGGATTTGATGAAAAGGGTCCTTATGAAGGGTAAATAGCTTTGGCATATCATCGTTGTGGCTGTCACGTAGGTAAGAAGGCGTTCTTGTTAGAAACCCAAATCAGCCACGTAAAACTTGCAACAACAATTAGAGGACATCTAACTTGTTTTTGCAGGGTTTGACATGTGATGTGATATGGCCAAAGTTGTGATGTTGCATGTATGATGTATGAGATGATCATGTTATTGTAATAGGTTTCACGACTTGCATGTCGATGAGTATGACAACCGGCAGGAGCCATAGGAGTTGTCTTAATTTATTGTATGAGATGCAACGCCATGTGCTTACTACTTTTACTTCATTGCTAATGGTTAGCTATAGTAGTAGTGATAGTAGTAGTTGGCGTGACGACTTCACGGAGACATGATGATGGAGATCATGGTGTCACGCCGGTGACGATGATGATCATGCGATGCCTGAAGATGGAGATCGAAAGAGCAAAGATGATAATGGCCATATCATGTCACTATATGATTGCATTGTGATGTTTATCATGTTTTACATCTTATTGCTTAAAACGACGGTAGCATAATAAGATGATCCCTCTTAAAATTTCGAGAACATATTCCCCTAAGTGTGCACCGTTGCGAAGGTTCGTTGTCTCGAAGCACCACGTGATGATCGGGTCTGATAGATTCTAACGTTCGCATACAACGGGTGTAAGCCAGATTTACACACGCGAAACACCTAGGTTGACTCGACGAGCTTAGCATATACAGACATGACCTCGAATACAAGAGACCGAAAGGTCGAACATGAGTCGTATGGTTGAATACGATCAGCATGAAGTTGCTCACCATGGTGACTAGTCCGTCTCACGTGATGATCGGATACGGGTTAGTCAACATGGATCATGTATCACTTAGATGACTAGAGGGATGTCGATTTAAGTGGGAGTTCATACTTAATTTGATTAAATGAACTTAATTGTCATGAACTTAGTCTAAAAGTTGTCTTTATAAATATTGTAGATGTCCAACGTCAACCTCAATTTCAACGCATTCCTAGAGAAAAACAAGTTGAAATATGATGGTAGCAACTATGCGGACTGGGTTCGCAACTTGAAGCTCATCCTTGAAGCAGCTAAAAAGGCTTATGTCCTTGATGCGCCGCTAGGTGACCCTCCCGCTCCCGCGGCAGCCCAGGACATTCTGAACGTCTGGCAAACGCGGAGTGATGACTACTCTCTGGTTAGGTGTGGCATGTTATACAGTTTAGAAACGGGGCTCCAAAGGCGTTTTGAGCAACACGGTGCATATGAGATGTTCCAGGAGCTGAAGCTAGTTTTTCAAGCTCATGCCCGTGTCGAGAGATATGAAGTCTCCGACAAGTTCTTTAGTTGTAAGATGGAGGAGAACAGTTCTGTCAGTGAGCACATACTCAAAATGTCTGGGTTACACGGTCGTCTGACTTCACTTGGAGTCGAACTTCCGAATGATGCTATAATTGACAGAATCCTCCAGTCTCTCCCACCAAGCTACAAAGGCTTTGTGCTTAACTACAACATGCAAGGGATGGAGAAGACCATTCCCGAGTTGTACTCGATGCTCAAGTCTGCAGAAGTAGAAATCAAGAAGGAGCATCAAGTGTTGATGGTCAACAAGACCACTAGTTTCAAGAAAGGCAGGGGTAAGAAGAACTTCAAGAAAGACGGCAAAGCTGTTGCTGCGCCCGGTAAGCCAGATGCCGGGAAGAAGAAAAAGAACGGACCCAAGCCTGAGACTGAGTGCTTCTATTGCAAGGGAAAGGGTCACTGGAAGCGGAACTGCCCCAAATACTTAGCGGACAAGAAGGCCGGCAACGTTAAAGGTATATGTGATATACATGTTATTGATGTGTACCTTACCAGCGCTCGTAGTAGCTCCTGGGTATTTGATACCGGTGTTGTTGCTCACATTTGCAACTCAAAGCAGGAACTGCGGAATAAGCGGAGACTGGCCAAGGACGAGGTGACGATGCGCGTCGGGAATGGTTCAAAGGTCGATGTGATCGCCGTCGGCACGCTACCTCTACATCTACCATCGGGATTAGTTTTAAACCTTAATAATTGTTATTTAGTACCAGCTTTAAGCATGAACATTGTATCAGGGTCTTGCTTAATGCGAGACGGCTACTCATTTAAGTCAGAGAATAATGGTTGTTCTATTTATATGAGTGATATGTTTTATGGTCATGCTCCGCTGGTGAATGGTTTATTCTTGATGAATCTCGATCGTGATGTTACACATATTCATAGTGTGAGTACCAAAAGATGCAAAGTTGATAATGATAGTCCCACATACTTGTGGCACTGCCGCCTTGGTCATATCGGCGTTAAGCGCATGAAGAAGCTCCATACTGATGGACTATTAGAGCCTCTTGACTTTGAATCATTTGACACATGCGAACCGTGCCTCATGGGCAAGATGACTAAGACTCCATTCTCAGGAATAATGGAGAGAGTAACCGACTTATTGGAAATAATACATACTGATGTGTGTGGTCCAATGAACGTTGAAGCTCGCGGTGGTTATCGTTATGTTCTCACTCTCGCCGATGATTTGAGTAGGTATGGGTATATCTACTTGATGAAGCACAAATCTGAGATGTTTGAAAAGTTCAAGGAATTTCAGAGTGAGGTTGAGAATCAACGTGACAGAAAAATTAAATGTCTACGATCTGATCGTGGAGGAGAATATTTGAGTCACGAGTTTGGCACACACCTAAGGAAGTGTGGAATCGTTTCACAACTCACGCCGCCTGGCACACCGCAGCGCAACGGAGTGTCTGAACATCGTAATCGCACTTTATTAGATATGGTACGATCTATGATTTCTCTCACCGACTTACCGCTATCATTTTGGGGATACGCATTAAAAACTGCAGCATTCACTTTAAATAGGGCACCGTCTAAATCCGTTGAGACGACACCGTATGAACTATGGTTTGGCAAGAAACCTAAGTTGTCGTTTCTTAAAGTTTGGGGCTGTGATGCTTATGTGAAGAAACTTCAACCAGAAAAGCTCGAACCCAAAGCGGAGAAATGCGTATTCATAGGATACCCTAAGGAAACTATTGGGTATACCTTCTATCTTAGATCCGAAGGTAAAACCTTTGTTGCCAAGAACGGATCCTTTCTAGAGAAAGAGTTTCTCTCGAAAGAAGTAAGTGGGAGGAAGGTAGAACTTGATGAGGTAATTACACCCCCTCTGGAACAGGAAAGTAGCGCAGCGCAGGAAGTTTTTCCTGTGGCGCCTACACCGACTGAAGAGGAAGTTAATGATGATGATCATGAAGCTTCGGATCAAGTTACTACTGAACCGCGAAGGTCCACAAGGGCACGCTCCGCACCAGAGTGGTATGGCAACCCTGTGATGGAAATCATGTTGTTAGACAACGGTGAACCTTCGAACTATGAAGAAGCAATGGCGGGCCCGGATTCCAACAAATGGCTTGAGGCTATGAAATCCGAGATAGGATCCATGTATGAGAACAAAGTATGGACTTTGGTGGACTTGCCCGATGACCGGCGAGCCATAGAAAATAAATGGATCTTCAAGAAGAAGACTGATGCAAACGGTAATGTAACCGTTTACAAAGCTCGACTTGTCGCAAAGGGTTTTCGACAAATTCAAGGAGTTGACTACGAAGAGACTTTCTCTCCCGTAGCGAAGCTGAAATCAGTCCGAATCATGTTAGCAATTGCCGCCTTTTATGATTATGAAATTTGGCAAATGGACGTCAAAACAGCGTTCCTTAACGGGAACCTTAAGGAAGAGTTGTATATGATGCAACCAGAAGGTTTTGTCGACCCTAAGGGTGCTAACAAAGTGTGCAAGCTCCAGCGCTCCATCTATGGGCTGGTGCAAGCATCTCGGAGTTGGAACATTCGCTTTAATGAGGTGATTAAAGCGTTTGGGTTCATACAGGTTTACGGAGAAGCCTGTCTGTACAAGAAAGTGAGTGAGAGCTCTGTAGATTTCCTCATACTATATATGGATGACATACTATTGATGGGGAATAATATAGAGATGTTGGAGAGCATAAAGGCCTATTTGAACAAGAGTTTTTCAATGAAGGACCTTGGAGAAGCTGCATACATATTAGGCATCAAAATCTATAGAGATAGATCGAGACGCCTCATAGGTCTTTCGCAAAGTACATACCTTGACAAGATATTGAAGAAGTTCAATATGGAAAACTCAAAGAAAGGGTTCTTGCCAGTTTTGCAAGGTATGAGATTGAGTAAGACTCAGTCGCCGACCACGGCAGCAGATAGAGAGAAGATGAGTTCTGTCCCCTACGCTTCAGCCGTGGGCTCTCTAATGTATGCCATGCTGTGTACCAGACCTGATATAAACCTTGCCATAAGTTTGGTAGGGAGGTACCAAAGTAATCCCGGTACAGAACACTGGATAGCGGTCAAGAATATCCTTAAGTACCTGAAAAGGACTAAGGAAATGTTTCTCGTTTATGGAGGTGACGAAGAGCTCGTCGTAAAGGGTTACGTCGACGCTAGCTTCGACACAGATCCGGATGACTCTAAGTCACAGACCGGATACATATATGTGTTGAATGGTGGGGCAGTGAGCTGGTGCAGCAGCAAGCAAGAAGTCGTGGCAGCATCTACATGTGAAGCGGAGTACATAGCTGCTTCAGAAGCGGCTCATGAAGGAATTTGGATGAAGGAGCTCATCACCGACCTTGGAGTGGTTCCAAGCGCGTCGGGTCCTATGACACTCTTCTGTGATAACACTGGAGCCATTGCCATAGCCAAGGAGCCCAGGTTTCACCGGAAGACGAAGCACATCAAGCGCCGCTACAACTCCATCCAGGACCATGTCCAGAGTGGAGTGATAGATATTTGTAAAGTACACACGAATCTGAATATTGCAGACCCGTTGACTAAACCTCTTCCACGAGCAAAACATGATCAACACCATAAAGCTATGGGTGTTCGATACATCACAATGTAACTAGATTATTGACTCTAGTGCAAGTGGGAGAGTGTTGGAAATATGCCCTAGAGGCAATAATAAAATGGTTATTATCATATTTCCTTGTTCATGATAATCGTCTATTGTTCATGCTATAATTGTATTAACAGGAAACAGTAATACATGTGTGAATAAATAGATCACAATGTGTCCCTAGCAAGCCTCTAGTTGGCTAGCTCGTTAGTCAATAGATGATCATGGTTTCCTGATCATGGGCATTAGAGGCCATTGATAACGGGATCACATCATTGGGAGAATGATGTGATGGACAAGACCCAATCCTAAGCCTAGCACTAGATCGTATTGTTCGTATGCTAATGCTTTTCTAATGTCAAGTATCTTTTCCTTCGACCGTGAGATTGTGCAACTCCCGGATACCGTAGGGGTGCTTTGGGTGTATCAAACGTCACAACGTAACTGGGTGACTATAAAGGTGCACTACGGGTACCTCCGAAAGTGTCTATTGGGTTGGCACGAATCGAGATCGGGATTTGTCACTCCGTGAGACGGAGAGGTATCTCTGGGCCCACTCGGTAGAACATCATCATGAGCTCAATGTGACTAAGGAGTTAGTCACACGATGACGTGCTACGGAACGAGTAAAGAGACTTACCAGTAACGAGATTGAACAAGGTATAGGTATACCGACGATCGAATCTCGGGCAAGTTCTATACCGACAAACAAAGGGAATCGTATACGGGATTGATTGAATCCTTGACATCGTGGTTCATCCGATGAGATCATCGTGGAGCAAGTGGGAGCCACCATGGGTATCCAGACCCCGCTGATGGTTATTGGCCACAGAGGTGTCTCGGTCATGTCTGCCTGTCTCCCGAACCCGTAGGGTCTACACACTTAAGGTTCGATGACGCTAGGGTTATAGGGAATTGTTATACGAGGTTACCGAAAGTTGTTCGGAGTCCCGGATGAGATCCCGGACGACGCGAGGAGCTCCGGAATGGTCCGGAGGTAAAGATTGATATATAGGACGGATGGTTTCGGATACCGAAAGTGTTTCGGGCATCACCGGTAACGTACCGGGACCACCGGGACCACCGGAGGTGGCCCCGGGGGACCACCGAAGGGGGGCAACGACCCCGGGAGATAAGGTGGGCCAAGTGGGGGTGAGAACCAGCCCCTAGGTGGGCTGGTGCGCCTCCCCACTCAGCCCATAGCGCAAGGGAGAGAAAGGGGGGGGGCAAACCCTAGGCGAGGTGGGCCTAAGGCCCACCAGATGGTGCGCCACCCCCTCCTCCCCCTTCTGGCCGCCGCACCTCCCATCTGGGGGGGCTGCCGCACCCCCTAGGGTGGGAACCCTAGGGGTGTCACCCCCTCTCCCCTCCCCCTATATATATCGGGCACTTTTGGCCATTGAGACACACGGTTTTTCCCTCTCTCTCGGCGCAGCCCTGCTCTTCTTCCTCCTCCTCTCCGTCGGTTCTTTGCGAAGCCCTGCCGGGAGACCTCGTCTCTCCATCGACACCACGCCGTCGTGCTGCTGGAGTTCTTCCCCAACCTCTCCCTCCTCCTTGCTGGATCAAGGAGCGGGAGACGTCACCGGGCTGCACGTGTGTTGAACGCGGAGGTGCCGTAGTTCGGCACTAGATCGGAATCGCCGCGAGTACGACTCCATCAACCGCGTTCTAGCAACGCTTCCGCTTAGCGATCTTCAAAGGTATGAAGATGCTCTTACCCCTCTCTCGTTGTTGGTCTCTCCATAGGAAGATCTGAATATGCGTAGGAAAGTTTTGAATTTATGCTACGTTACCCAACAAGAGCTCCCACTCACTTTCTTGTAAATACAAGATTCTCCAACCACTTGTATAAACCCAAATGATTTGATCACCTCATCAAAGCGTTTGTTCCAACTCCGAGATGCTTGCACTAGTCCATAAATGGATCGCTGGAGCTTGCACACCTTGTTAGCATTCTTAGGATCGACAAAACCTTCGGGTTGCATCATATACAATTCTTCCTTAAGGAAACCGTTAAGGAACGCCGTTTTGACATCCATCTGCCAGATTTCATAATCGAAAAATGCAGCTATTGCTAACATGATTCTGACGGACTTAAGCATCGCTACGGGTGAGAATGTCTCATCGTAGTCAGCTCCTTGAACTTGTGAAAAACCCTTTGCCACAAGTCGAGCTTTATAAACGGTCACATTGCCGTCAGCGTCCGTCTTCCTCTTAAAGATCCATTTGTTCTGAATAGCCTTGCGGCCCTCAGGCAGTACCTCCAAAGTCCACACTTTGTTCTCACACATGGATCCTATCTCGGACTTCATGGCTTCTAGCCATTTGTTGGAATCCGGGCCCACCATTGCTTCTTCATAATTTGCAGGTTCATTGTTGTCCAACAACATGATTGATAAGACGGGATTATCGTACCACTCTGGAGTAGCACGTGGTCTCGTCGACCTGCGTGGTTCGACAGAAACTTGAACCGGAGTTTCATGATCACCATCATTAACTTCCTCCTCAGCCGGCGTCGCAACGACAGAGGTTTCCCCTTGCCCTGCGCCACCATCCAGAGGGATGAGAGGTTCGACAACCTCGTAAAGTTCTATCTTCCTCCCACTCAATTCTCTCGAGAGAAACTCCTTCTCGAGAAAAGCTCCGTTTTTAGCAACAAACACTTTGCCCTCGGATTTGAGATAGAAGGTGTACCCAACTGTCTCTTTTGGGTAACCTATGAAGACGCGCTTTTCCGCTTTGGTTCCAGCTTTTCAGGCTGAAGCTTTTTGACATAAGCATCGCATCCCCAAACTTTAAGAAACGACAACTTTGGCCTTTTGCCATACCATAGTTCATATGGTGTCGTCTCAACGGATTTTGATGGTGCCCTATTTAAAGTGAATGCAGCTGTTTCTAATGCATAAGCCCAAAACGATAACGGCAAATCGGTAAGAGACATCATAGATCGCACCATCTCTAACAAAGTACGATTACGACGTTCGGACACACCATTACGCTGTGGTGTTCCAGGCGGTGTTAACTGTGAAACAATTCGACATTGTCTTAAGTGAGCACCAAACTCGAAACTCAGATATTCACCCCCACGATCAGACCGTAGGAACTTGATCTTCTTGTTACGATGATTTTCAACTTCACTCTGAAATTGCTTGAACTTTTCAAATGTTTCAGACTTGTGCTTCATTAAGTAGACATAACCATATCTACTCAAATCGTCAGTGAAGGTGAGAAAATAACGATATCCGCCGCATGCCTCTACGCTCATCGGACCACACACATCGGTATGTATGATTTCCAACAAGTCACTTGCACGCTCCATTGTTCCGGAGAACGGAGTTTTAGTCATCTTGCCCATGAGGCATGGTTCGCACGTGTCAAGTGAATCAAAGTCAAGTGACTCCAAAAATCCATCGGCATGGAGTTTCTTCATGCGCTTTACACCAATATGACCTAAGCGGCAGTGCCACAAAAATATGGCGCTATTATTGTTAACTCTAACTCTTTTGGTCTCAATGTTGTGTATGTGTGTATCGCTATCAAGATTCAATATGAACAATCCTCTCAGATTGGGTGCATGACCATAAAAGATGTTACTCATAGAAATAGAACAACCATTATTCTCTGACTTAAAAGAGTAACCGTCTCGCAATAAACAAGATCGAGATAAAATGTTCATGCTCAACGCAGGCACTAAATAACAATGATTTAAGTTCATAACTAATCCTGATGGTAACTGAAGTGAAACTGTGCCGACGGCGATTGCATCAACCTTGGAACCATTTCCTACGCGCATCGTCACTTCATCTTTCGCCAGACTTCGTCTATTCCGCAGTTCCTGTTTTGAGTTGCAAATATGAGCAACAGAACCGGTATCGAATACCCAGGCACTACTACGAGAGCCGGTTAAGTACACATCAATAACATGTATATCAAATATACCTGATTTTTCTTTGGCCGCCTTCTTATCTGCCAGATACTTGGGGCAATTGCGCTTCCAGTGACCCATACCCTTGCAATAGTAACACTCTGTTTCAGGCTTAGGTCCAGCTTTGGGTTTCTTCGTCGGATTGGCAACAGGCTTGCCGCTCTTCTTTGAATTACCCTTCTTGCCTTTGCCGTTTCTCTTGAAACTAGTGGTCTTATTCACCATCAACACTTGATGCTCTTTACGGAGTTCAGACTCTGCGACTTTCAGCATCGCAAACAACTCGCCGGGAGACTTGTTCATCCCTTGCATGTTGTAGTTCAACACAAAGCCTTTATAGCTTGGCGGCAGTGATTGAAGGATTATGTCAGTGATAGCCTCTTGCGGGAGTTCAATCCCCAGCTCAGCTAGACGGTTTGAGTACCCAGATATTTTGAGCACATGTTCACTGACAGACGAGTTCTCCTCCATCTTGCAAGCATAGAATTTATCGGAGGTCTCATACCTCTCGATCCGGGCGTTCTTCTGAAAGATAAACTTCAACTCCTGGAACATCTCAAATGCTCCATGACGCTCAAAGCGACGTTGAAGTCCCGGTTCTAAGCCATACAAGACTGCACATTGAACTACTGAGTAGTCCTCCTTACGTGCTAACCAAGCGTTCTTAACATCCTGATCAGCCGTAGCGGGTGGTTCATCTCCTAGCGCAGCATTAAGGACATAATCCTTCTTCCCAGCTTGTAAGATTAGCTTAAGATTACGAGCCCAGTCTACAAAGTTGCTTCCATCATCTTTCAACTTAGCTTTCTCTAGGAACGTATTAAAATTCAGGGTGACTGTCGCGTGAGCCATGATCTACAACACAAATATATTCAAAGTGGACTTAGACTATGTTCAAGATAATTAGAGTTTAACTTAATCAAATTATTCGCTAAACTCCCACTCAAAAAGTACATCTCTCTAGTCATTTGAGTGGTTCATGATCCACTTGCACTATCTCAAGTCCGATCATCACGTGAGTTGAGTATAGTTTCAGTGGTAAGCATCCCTATGCTAATCATATCATCTATATGATTCATGATCGACCTTTCGGTCTCATGTGTTCCGAGGCCATGTCTGCACATGCTAGGCTCGTCAAGCTTAACCCGAGTGTTCCGCGTGCGCAACTGTTTTGCACCCGTTGTATGTGAACGTAGAGTCTATCACACCCGATCATCACGTGGTGTCTTGAAACGACGAACTGTAGCAACGGTGCACAGTCGGGGAGAACACAATTTCATCTTGAATTTTTAGTGAGAGATCACCTCATAATGCTACCGTCGTTCTAAGAAAAATAAGGTGCATAAAAGGATTAACATCACATGCAATTCATAAGTGACATGATATGGCCATCATCACGTGCTTCTTGATCTCCATCACCAAAGCACCGGCACGATCTTCTTGTCACCGGCCTCACACCATGATCTCCATCAACGTGTCGCCATCGGGGTTGTCGTGCTACTCATGCTATTACTACTAAAGCTACATCCTAGCAAAATAGTAAACGCATCTGCAAGCACAAACATTAGTATAAAGACAACCCTATGGCTCCTGCCGGTTGCCGTACCATCGACGTGCAAGTCGATATTATCTATTACAACATGATCATCTCATACATCCAATATATCACATCACATCGTTGGCCATATCACATCACAAGCATACCCTGCAAAAACAAGTTAGACGTCCTCTAATTTTGTTGTTGCATGTTTTACGTGGTGACCATGGGTATCTAGTAGGATCGCATCTTACTTACGCAAACACCACAACGGAGATATATGAGTTGCTATTTAACCTCATCCAAGGACCTCCTCTGTCAAATCCGATTCAACTAAAGTTGGAGAAACCAACACTTGCGAGTCATCTTTGAGCAACGGGGTTACTCGTAGCGATGAAACCAGTCTCTCGTAAGCGTACGAGTAATGTCGGTCCAAGCCGCTTCAATCCAACAATACCGCGGAATCAAGAAAAGACTAAGGAGGGCAGCAAAACGCACATCACCGCCCACAAAAACTTTTGTGTTCTACTCAAGAAGACATCTACGCATGAACCTAGCTCATGATGCCACTGTTGGGGAACGTCGCATGGGAAACAAATATTTTCCTACGCGCATGAAGACCTATCATGGTGATGTCCATCTACGAGAGGGGATGAGTGATCTACGTACCCTTGTAGACCGTACAGCAGAAGCGTTAGTGAACGCGGTTGATGTAGTGGAACGTCCTCACGTCCCTCGATCCGCCCCGCGAACTATCCCGCGATCAGTCCCACGATCTAGTGCCGAACGGACGGCACCTCCACGTTCAGCACACGTACAGCTCGACGATGATCTCGGCCTTCTTGATCCATCAAGAGAGACGGAGAGGTAGAAGAGTTCTCCGGCAGCGTGACGGCGCTCCGGAGGTTGGTGATGACCTTGTCTCAGCAGGGCTCCGCCCGAGCTCCGCAGAAACGCGATCTAGAGGAAAAACCGTGGAGGTATGTGGTCGGGCTGCCGTGGAAAAGTCGTCTCAAATCAGCCCTAAAACCTCCGTATATATAGGTGGGAGAGGGGGGGCCTTGCCTTGGGGCTCAAGGAGCCCCAAGGGGGTCGGCCGAGCCAAGGGGGGAAGGTCTCCCCCCCAAACCGAGTTGGACTTGGTTTGGTGGGTGGGAGTCCTTCCTTCCCTTCCCACCTCCTCCTTTTTTCTTTCTCTTTGATTTTTCTTCCAATGCGCATAGGGCTCTTTTTGGGCTGTCCCACCAGCCCACTAAGGGCTAGTGCGCCACCCTCAAGGCCTATGGGCTTCCTCGGGGTGGGTTGCCCACCGGTGAACTCCCGGAACCCATTCGTCATTCCCGGTACATTCCCGGTAACTTCGAAAACCTTCCAGTAATCAAATGAGGTCATCCTATATATCAATCTTCATTTCCGGACCATTCCGGAAACCCTCGTGACATCCGTGATCTCATCCAAGACTCCGAACAACATTCAGTAACCAACCATATAACTCAAATACGCATAAAACAACGTCGAACCTTAAGTGTGCAGACCCTGCGGGTTCGAGAACTATGTAGACATGACCCGAGAGACTCCTCGGTCAATATCCAATAGCGGGACCTGGATGCCCATATTGGATCCTACATATTCTACGAAGAACTTATCGTTTGAACCTCAGTGTCAAGGATTCATATAATCCCGTATGTCATTCCCTTTGTCCTTCGGTATGTTACTTGCCCGAGATTCGATCGTCAGTATACGCATACCTATTTCAATCTCGTTTACCGGCAAGTCTTTTTACTCGTTCCGTAATACAAGATCCCGCAACTTACACTAAGTCACATTGCTTGCAAGGCTTGTGTGTGATGTTGTATTACCGAGTGGGCCCCGAGATACCTCTCCGTCACACGGAGTGACAAATCCCAGTCTTGATCCATACTAACTCAACTAACACCTTCGGAGATACCTGTAGAGCATCTTTATAGTCACCCAGTTACGTTGCGACGTTTGATACACACAAAGTATTCCTCCGGTGTCAGTGAGTTATATGATCTCATGGTCATAGGAACAAATACTTGACACGCAGAAAATAGTAGCAACAAAATGACACGATCAACATGCTACGTCTATTAGTTTGGGTCTAGTCCATCACGTGATTCTCCTAATGACGTGATCCAGTTATCAAGCAACAACACCTTGTTCATAATCAGAAGACACTGACTATCTTTGATCAACTGGCTAGCCAATTAGAGGCTTGCTAGGGACAGTGTTTTGTCTATGTATCCACACATGTAAATGAGTCTTCATTCAATACAATTATAGCATGGATAATAAACGATTATCTTGATACAGGAATTATAATAATAACTATATTTATTATTGCCTCTAGGGCATAATTCCAACACCAACATCTAAGGGTTCGATCAATAAGGTTTAAAGGTGTACGTTACTGATAACGTATGTATGTAATTAATGCTATTCATGACCATTAGCTGGGCGCTCGCTCGTTGGCCTCCCTGGAGGTAGTTTCTGGTCTCCTGTGTCGACTCGTGTCTTTCGAGTGGAAGTTGATTGTCGAGTGAAGGGAATATCTTCCGAGTGAGTTCTTACCGAGTGACTTTTTAGATGTCATGGCCATCAAGTCGGAATCTTCTTCGTGACCCTTGAGCTAATAATGTGGTATCCTTAGGTAGGACACTTAGGAAAGGCCTATGACCCTACCCTAGGTACATATCCTCATCACAAGGGGCGTCCCAACTGAGCCGGCCCAGTTTCGTTTCCGTTTTTTGTTAGTCTTTTCTTTTTTGTCGTTTGTTTTTCTTTCCTTTTTTCTTTTCTTATTGTATTTGAAGCAAACAACATTTTCTGAATTTGAAGAACAATTTTTAAAAATCGTTAACAAAATTGGAAGCGCGAATAATTTTTTTAAAAAAGACTATTTTTTGAATCTAGAGAACAAAATTTTGAAAAGAGAACAATTTTGAAAGCCCCAAGCAAATTTGAAAGCCGAACTAATTTTAAAGTACAAAAAGTTTTTGAATTTTGAGAGAAACTTTTGAAAAATCTTGAACAAATTTGGAAGCACGAACATTTGAATCTTGAGAACAAATTTTTGAAAACGAGAACAATTTTGAAAAACCCCGAACAAATTTCATAGTACAAACAAAGTTTTAAAGGACGATCTTTTTTGAATTTTGAAACCGAAAACAATTTTGATAAATCTTGAATAAATTTGGAAGCGTGAACAATTTCTAAAGCCGAACATTTTTTCAATCTTGAGAAGAAAATTTTGAAATGGAGAACAGTTTTGAAAAATCCCGAACCAAATTTTGAAGTGCCAACAATATTTTAAAGCACAAACATTATTTGAATCTTGAGAAAGAAATTTGGAAAAGGAGAACAATTTTGGAAAACCCCCTTTTTTTTCGACCGAGAATTTTTTTGAAAAATCCTAAACAAATTTGAAAGCACGAACAATTTTAAAAGAACAGGAACATATTCCTTATTCGTGAACAAACATTTAAAGTTGTGGTTGATTTTTTGAAAATAGGAGAATTTTATGAAACCCGAACATTTTTTCAAATTTCGAAACAAAAATTTGAATATGGGAGCAGTTTACAAGATGTGGACATTTTTCGAATCCGCGAACACATTTTGAAACCTCAAACATTTTTCAAATTTGCACAAATTTTATAACATGAACAAATTTCAAATTCGTGAATAATATTTTAAAACTATGAACATTTTTTAAATTGTGAACAAATTTCCAAAGAACAGGAACATATTTCTAATTTGTGAATAAAATTATAGAATTATGATTGGTTTTTTGAAAATGATGGAATTTTTTGAAAATACGAACATTTTTTGAAATTTCAGAAAAAATATTGAGAATGGGAACAATTTTCGTATCAGCGAACAAATTTTGAAAAATCTAGAACAATTTTTCAAAAGGAACAAAATACGAATTTGAAGAATATTTATGAAAAATACAGTTTTTTTTTGAAAATACGGAATTTGTTTCGCAGATAGATAATATTTTTTTAAAATAAAAAGTATTTTTGTATATAGGAAAATATTACTTTGAATTTAAAGAACATTTTCTGAAAATCCAGAACATGTTTCCGAAATGCAGTAAATTTTTTGAAAAAGCAAAAATATTTTCCGAATTTTAAGAACAAGTTTTTAAAGATTCAAAACATTTTTTAAAACGGAAACGTAAAAGAAAAAAGAAACAGAAAAACATAAAGAAAAAAGAAAAAAAAACCTGTTCAGGGAACCTTCCAAAAGTTCGTCAAAATCGGGAAATACTGGTTGGAACTTCTTGCCAAAACCAGAGGTGTTGGAACTATAAATGGGTCGGCCCATTCCCGAACGCTCGCTGGGTGCGCCTGTACGAAGGCCCGACAGGAAGACGCAGAGAGCGACGAATAAGCTTTTTTGGTTTGTACACCTTGTGAGAACTATGTCTCGCTTACAGTGTGAGTACCTATAGTCTCGCTTGACTGTTTTTTTGTGCCCGACAGGGCCGGCCAAGTTTAACACTCCGTGCCCTGGTTGTGCGTTCCTGGCGTTTTTCTTAGTTTTCCTTTTGTCTTACTTTCGGTTAATTGTTTATTCTCAATTTTTTATTGTTTTCATCTGTTTTCTTTGTTTCGTTATCATTTTTCACTGGTTTTTATTTTAATTATCTTTTCTTCATTTTCTCTGGTTTTTCTTTGCTTTCACTAGCCTTTTCTTTTCTTTATTTCTTTCCTATCAGTTTTCTTTGTTTGTTTCTCGGGTTACACTATTTTCCATTATTTTTTATGGAATTTATTTGGTCATTTTTATTTATTTTCCTTTGGTTTATTTCTATATTTTTCGTTGTTCATTTCTTTTATTATTTTTATTTTATTGGTTTTCATTGGGTTTTGGCCCTCTTTTCGTGTAGGACAGTAACATGTTTTTTACATGCATTTAACATTTATCCAAATACATGACACGTTTTCCCCATACACCAAAAACATTTTAGTGTAGGCGTTGAAACTTATTTGATTACACGATTAACATTATTTTCAAATATATATTTTCAGATCAACTATTTTAGTATGTATTCTACATTTTTTATACACCAGGAATATTTTTATGCACATTGTCAACAATTTTGAAACGCATGATTTAATTTTTTAAGGCATATATTGTTATGCCAACTTCTTTCTTACACATTGTAAAACATGAGGAACATTTTATATCTGCACTTTTGACCTTTTTATATACATGATTAACATTATTAAAACATATATTTTTGTATCTACTCTTTTCATTACACATTGTAAATTTTGTGTATACATCATGAGCATATTGCAGTAGATGTTTTAACATTTTTTAAATACACATTTTTTTTCAAATACTAGTCCACATGCCCGAGCATGCAACGGGGGAAACACCAAACCCCGAGTCCTCCTCATGTGTCGGTGGCAAGGACCAGCGGCAGGCTTTCGACTGACAACACGAGTTTTGCCAGATGATGAACAATGTACATACGATTGATGACATGTGGAAGAATAGATGAGTGTGAGTAATTGAAATTTTTCTCACCAAGGACAATTTAAGCTTGCGTCGGCCCATGTAGATTAGTGGCGAAGCTACACTTGAGTTGTGTAGTCAGTTGACTACATAGCTTTTTAGAAAAACAACATACAACAAGAATAAATTATTCCAAACAATCTTATAAATGCATCGGTCTGATTACACAAAGCTCACTTGACCAGACATGTTTGGATTCTTGGCACCGCCACTGATGTAGATTGAATAGTGAAATTCATCGTCAATGCTGCACGATTCAATATTTTCTTAGTTTGAATGGATCTTCCTCTACATACTCGTATTGCATTTATATGTTCACTGGTTAGCTCCCAACGAATCTCAAGTCTGCTCTTTGGAACTTAATCAACACTCTCTTTGATTGGTCATGCATGCATGGCTGCATGTTTTTCTCCTTTTCCTAGTTACCCACCAACTCGCTTACAAGTGCAGCCATCGACTAAGTTATTTTCTTCGTTTCTCTTCAGTAAATGGAATCAATAGCCCACCCTTTGTTTGTTATCCCTTGGCTTGTTGATTCTTGTAAGTTTGCGTGCATATAAGTTGATGCTATTCCATTTAAAAGAGCAACATGAAACTATATTACTGGGCGAGCATGCAGAGAGCCAGCCAGAGTTGAGCTCCAATGCATGGATTTGTCAGGGTAATTGAATTCAATCCAAGTCGTATGTCTACTTAACAAACAGTTTAGGTCTGTTGGTTGCTCGCAATTTTTCTCCAGCGCTTTTACAAAAGCCCACTCTAGCCCATAAGTATGTTTGTACTAATACAATAACCCAACAGCTTCCTGGACAGACGCATGCGATCAAATTATTTATTAGAATATATTAATTTTCAAATGCATGATCAACATTTTTCTATCATGTCTATAAAGTGATTTTTTCATAGATATATTTAAGATATTTCAAAATATAAGGAAAGTAAAAAACTAAATGGAAAGATAAAACAAGAAAAATGGGAAAAAGAACGGAAAAAGAACACTGAAGGCTTGTTGTCCCCATAGAGCCGGTCCACTCGGGCGGCTGCTTGACGCGAGGCTGAGCTACGTCTCACATTCTCGCTATAAGCGAGACCTGACCTCCTATTTGGTGACCTGCGGGGAAACGCGCATACCCATTCCCCATGCAAGCGTTCTTGGGCCAACCCATGTGGGAGGCGGGACACCACTGTTTTTTTTCATATTTTTTTCTTTTCTGTTTTTGTATTTTCTGTTTTAAAATAATTCAGGATTATAAAATGTATCCATTTTCAGGAAATAGAGAAATTAAAAAATATTTGAGAAATCATAAATATTCGTGAATTCATGAAATGTGCATTTTTTGAAAAACATTTGGGAAGTCATAAAATGTTTAAATTCAAAATAATTCGTGATTTTCAAACAACTCTTTGCATATTCAAAGATCTTTCATGATTTTGAAAAAAAAGTCCGGGAAAGAAAAAAAGTGTGTGGGTTCAAAAACGATTCTTGAAAATGGAAGAAGTTCATGAATTAAATCAATATTCATGATTCTGTAAAAAATGTCCGTAAAAAATGTGTTTCAGTTTAAACTGTTCCTGAATTTCGTAGTTCATCAATCGAAAAGAGGTTTGGTGAATGAAAGTATGTTCATGGTTTTCAAAAACAAATTTGTTAAAAAAATTGTGATCTTCAAAAAGTCTTTCCAAAATATAAAAATATTTATCAATTCAAAAGAATTGGTTTAACTTTCAAAAAAATGTTCATGATTTTAAATAATGTCCAAGAATATGCAAAGAAAACGAATATGAAAAATGGTCACGTTTCAAAACATGTCCATAAATTGAAAAAGAGTTCATGATTTCCAAATGTGTTCACAATTTTGATTTCTTTCAATATTTGTTTTTTTAAAAGACAGGAAAATTATAATTGGAAATAATGAAAAATATAATAAAAGGAAAACAAGAAAAAATGGAGAAATGAAAAATTAAAATGAAAATGACATAATAAAAGAAAATCAAAAATAGAAAAGAAAGTGGAAAAGGGGAAAAACGAAAATGAGAAAGCTAGAAAAATAAAAAGAAGCAACAAAGAAGAAGAAAATAAAAACTGACTCAGCGAAGGTTCTAGAACTTCCGCCAACTGGAAGGAAAAACTAGACTAATGGTCCAAACGCGGGACAATCTCGGGAGGGGGCTATGCACCAGCTTGCTATAGTGCGACCTACATGCCAAATTGGAACAACAAAGCAAGACATAGTCATGGCACATACGCTTGGTTGTCTCATGACAATCGGCAGGTATCCCCTTGACTATGTACCAAGCCACACAAGTAGGTTGTATCACCAAAGGCCTAATTATTCAGCCTGGCGTCATTGCGCACTTGAGTATTTCTTTCTTGTGTGGGCTGGATGGGCTTGATTTGTGGATGACACCGTGAAGACCTCTTATGGCAAGGCCAAGTGCACCGTACTCATCCAGGCCTGGTATGAATAACCTCTTTTCCCTCTTAATTCTCTTGTTTTAATACTTCTCCTAGTTTCTAATTTCTTCTTGTTTCGAAATTTCAAACAAGCATGGCATGTTTGGGCTCGATCGTGAAGATTTTCTTCCTCGGACCGCAACAGAATTTGGTTTGTTCAAGAAGCTCAAGTAAGTCTTCTTTTTACCAGCAAAAGAAAGAAGCTCATGTAAGTATTTTTCTTAAGATCTTTTAACCCAAGAAAGGATATGTGTCCTTGTTGCTCAATCGTTTTTCCGGTCTCCGACTAAGAGATCCTGACAAGAATGGCGCCCAAATATTTCACATGACCATGGTTCCTATATACAAGCTATACATTATGTTTCAAAAATATGACATATATAAATATGCCAAGTTCTGTTGCTTTCATGCTTAGCACCTTTGGTTAACACCCCCAGGATAGCAGGGACTGAAGTATACATTTTTAACCAGGGTAGTTATAATTAATCTTTGTGCTTCCGAGCACCCATTGTATATAGAGAGATTTACACTAGGATGTCAATACTATCTGTATATTTTGTTGTTGTTGACACATCCTTATCAAACTAAATAAAAAAATGATTCTTAGATCCTGCCTTGTTCCTAAGTTACATAAGATTTGATGATAAATCATGTAACATGGATATTTTAAGGTCTAACCATGATTAGATTATTAGGATGTGGCATGGTTTTTTAGTGGCGTGATGTTCACCACCGATATATGTGTAGTAAGATTTGCATCGGTATCAGTATTTCAGTTATTTGAATTTGATGTCAGTGCCTTTCCTACTCATCATATGCAACATGGTTAATTTGTTCAAAAATTTTGTCAGGCCAAACGAGTTGGTTGTAAAGTTAAGCCCCCCTTCCTGAAATACATGTTGGTCAAATTTAATTATATAATTCTTTGTGTGTATCAGTGATACCATGCAGTAACCAAGAACTTCATTAACGGTTTTCCTTGTGATTTTGAATGAGTCCTTCCGGTTGCAATTGGGCTTGGGATTTGCAAGAACTCCTAGCTGATTTTTAAGGTCCAAATTAGCCTAAGGGAACTAGTTTCTTTGTTTAAACGTGGGGAACATCTTTATATATTTTATAGTTCATGTTGGGTGAGCAACATTCATCGTACTTGGATAAAGGTGGGAAACATAATTTAGCTTTTATTGTATAATAAGGGCAGTATGGTGGGGAACATAGTTTAGCTTTTATTGTATAATAAGAGCGGTATGGTGGGGAACATAGTTTAGCTTTTACTGTATAATAAGGGTGATACGATTGACATAATCATAAACAGAAGTAATAGGATGTCATTACATATGAGGATTATAGATTAAGGTTATGCTCGTACATGGGGGATCAACTACGGAACAAACTGATAGACCAGAGATAGCTAAGGCTTAGTCTAGAACAGGCACAACAGGTAAGAGGTTCATTCCAAAAGAGATACGCATATATTTACAATACTAAGTACATTGCTTTTACAGTCTTGGGAGCTGCCATGTTGAAAGCATAGTTCGATTTGTCTTACGATCTGGTACTTGGGACCATTTCTTCACTTGGGTTCCATATCTGGAGTTTTCTTTTGATAAGCGTCAGCTTTGTCGTCATTTCCGGAGGTGAATAGTTGCTTGGCGACATGGCTGTTTATGATTAAGTAGTGTTATGTGAGCAAACAATAGAAATAGTTGTTTGAAGATTGTATGAAATGTAGCTGCTAACCTTTTTTTATGATCAGGAGGTGACAATTTGTCCTCGCTTTGTTGTCTCTTTCTGCTTTGCGAAGTAGATGTCTCATCTAATGACTGGAAATAAGTAAGTGGGTCAAGTAAATTAAGATGAATTCTTGTAAACTTAATAGAAAGAGTTTCTTGTTTTAATAACTGTACCTTTCCATCTTTTGTATGTGATGGTTGATCTCTGTCGACACCATGTTCTGAAGTTGCTGGTGTGCTAACAGTATTTTTCTGTTTTGATTCAGAAGTCGGTGATATTGTGGTTGTGTTTAGTATTGGCAGGGGGGCAAGGGGCTCTTCACTTTCTAGGTGTTCTACTGCCTTGACTTGGAACATATAGAAATCAGATTTAAGTGAAACATCTTGTGTCACAGCTGTCAGAACAAATCTTTTGCCTGGGAGTTGTTCCAATTCTGGAGGGAGGTAATCAGTTCTTCCTGTTTTGTGGGCTGCTGCACAATCTGCGGTGATGCCAGCTATTTGTTCACCAAGTGCACCAAAGAATAAGAATTCGGCAAATGGAGCATTTTCTTCATTGTCATTTCCATCGTCTATTGCATGTACTCTTATTTTGTATCTGTTTTCATAGTAAGCACGTATTTGTAAGTATTTGTGTGAGAAAGAATTTTTTTCCCTATTTGTTTAAGGATGATTAGGTGTGTACCTTGTAAAAGCTATCCTTCGTTTTAACTTTTGCAGTGTATTATAATTGTAAGGCTTTAAATATACAGTGTCGCATACTCTGTAAAATTGAAGAAATCCAATAATTGAAGATTCTGCTATACATAAACATAAGGTGTGTGTACTTTTTTGTTCATTAAATTGGCGAAAGAGAAAAACAGTGAATGATCAATCAGTTTTTACTTATTATTAACGTTTGTTATTTAAGTTTTCTGTTAAGTCATGTTGATCTGAATATGAAATTTATGTGGGGGTTCATTTTCCCCTCTAGGCGTTCGTTCATGCATATGATGATTATTCAAACTGTATAAATATTTGCTGAAAAAGTAGAACATTTAAAGAAGAAGATATATTACCTTTACAACTGGGCCATCCAAAGTGTACGCCAACAAAAGAGCCGTATAGATAGATTCCTAGAAGACGATAATAATGTAGTAAATAGGGGTAATAAAATGGCAGGGAGAAAAGAAGAAACAAAATTTCGGAGGTACTTACTGTCACAAAGAAATGTAGTCTGATCTATAAAGCACTGGTGATCTCTTCGTAGACAATATTGTGGGTTGTATTAACTGTAAGTCCATTGTCATATTTTATAAGAAACTTTAGGCCTTCCCTAGATGTAACACGTGACACCGCCACATATAGCTGCCCATGAGAAAATACAGGTTTTGGAAGATATACACACAATTTTGAGAGTGTGTGGTCTTGGCTTTTGTTTATTTCATACTATAACAAAGACGAACAGGAATTTGGCAACGTCATAGGGTAAATGGCCACTTTGTGCTTGGAGCATTGAGAACAATCGGAGGAATGCAAACTCGTTGGCCTTTGCTACTTCCAGTAAGCACTTGACCTTCAAATAACTTTTCTCCAATTCTTGTGACCAACAAACGTGTACCATTGCACAAACCGAGTGATTGATTCATATTTCTTAAAAGCATGACAGGAACCCCAACCTTGAGAACTATCTCGTGTTCTGGAAAATTGTTAATGCTTATCGAGTGCAAAATCTCTGGTGGAAATAGAAGATCAGCATCACCCACATGGTCTGTTGTTTTTGAGATAGCATCATAGCTGAAGAAGGTTTTAGAATTTCTGGGAACGCGGGCAAAGACAACATCATTGATATCATTAGCAATAGCATTAGTGGGGCATAGAATAACACGTTTAGCCAAATAGGCAGGATCTGAATAGTTGAAAAATAAGGAATCGTACACACTGTCAACGGCAACAGAAATAGGATCGGATGAAGGTGATAGAAGCATATCATGTGGAATACTAATCAAGGAAGTTGAACTTTCTGTAGAATTTGGGACAGCAGCAAGACGTCCATTTCCAATGTCATGGACCCAATCAGCAAATTGAGATAGATTTTTTTGTGGCTGGATGGATATGTTGGATTGAGAGAGACGCATGTTTACAGTCAACTTTAAAACCTTCACCTGTTTCCATAGGGGAGACATAATTAAAGAGGCATCAATAATGTCATTCTTTGTACCTCCTTCTACAACTGGCAATATCTGTCTGAAGTCTCCTCCAAGGATAACAACCTTTCCACCAAATGGAAGTGCAGATTTTGTAGGATCATTGGTAGACAATATATCTCTAAAAGTTCTATCAACAGCCTCAAAACAATGACGATGAACCATTGGGGCTTCATCCCATAAAACTAAATTAGCCTTTTCAATTAGTGTAGCATGATGAGAACCTCTCGAGATAGAACACAGAGTTTTATAATCAGTCTGGATAGGTATTTTAAATCGAGAATGTCCTGTTCGTCCACCAGGCAATAGAAGTGAAGCAACACCGGAAGAAGCAACAGCAAGAACAATACGATTATCTGACCTGAGTGAGTTAATAATGGTGTTCCATAAAAATGTTTTGCCTGTTCCTCCATGACCTGAAACAAAGTATACACCACCAGTACGGGCATTGACAGCTTGCACAATCTCATTATATATTGCTCGTTGATCATTATTTAGCTGTGCTTGCATAGCTTGAGATTCCATAAGAAGTACAACCTTGTCATACATCATTTCTTCTGCCAATAATTTGTTAACATATTCTTTATTTCCCGGAACAGTTCGAGTGATGATATTAAATGCTGCCAAGGACGAACCATTCTTAGTAAACATAGAGGACATCTCATCCAGAAGATGGTTCCGTAGTTGATGCTCAGGAACATTATATGTTGTATTTCCAAAAGCTAAAGATAGTCTATGTGATATATCCTCTGCCATACTGGGCCAATACCTATCGAACAGTGCAACACCATTTGTGATCTCACAATGCAAGAGCACCGTCATAAAAAGATGTCTTAGCTGAAAAGGAGTAGCCCATACGATTGCCTCTTCAAAAAGCTGGAACCATTCGTTATCATCTCCAACTAAACCTCGAGCCTGACATGCTTCTTTGAAAGTGTTGTAGAGAACACCGTTGTACCGTTTGAGATCTTCAAAACATGTTGCACCTGTGACAACCATAAGTAGCATCCGAAGATAAAAAAGTTCTCCAGTTGCAGGATGTACATGATAAATTCGGCCGATTCGGCCTCCTAATTTTTGGCTTCTTCGTCTTCTATACCACATTCTGTCTGAACTATTCCAAACCCACTTCGAGGGGAAATTGATGTATGATAAATTCCTAGCATCTTCATTATCTTGATTAGTTACGAACCACTCAGTAAGCATTGTTCTGTCTGCATTAGGATTTCTAATAACTTTATCTAATCTGGTATTCTCATGGAAGATTACTTTGTTCATCCCAGGCAGATGTACAACTAAACGTTCAACTGAAGGTTCACGACCGTGTATTTCGAAGGCGAACATACGCCAAAATGCCTCACAGGCACACAAGTACCTGCAAAAGCAATCAGAACAAATAAATGGGAGAATTTTATGCAGCTGATAAAAACAAACAGGCGGTATGTTTTCATGTTGTACGGAGGAAACATGAACAAACTTGGTGGAAAAAATGAACAATACCTGCACTGGATAAATTCCAAAATTTCATTTCTCCCAGTCGGTTCTCCTGGAGGTATGAAGGATTTACACTGAAAGATATGCTGAAATCTAACTCGAGCAACATCATGGCCTTTTGTGAGATATTTGAACAAATATTTCAGCAAATTTGTTTTGTTGCACCATTCAACATTTATATGTGCTTGAAATCTTTTAAGCAATCGCATATTGTACGACACTACCCATCGGTTGTCCAATCTGACTGAACCCCTGTTTCTGACAACAAAGTGGCCTAAATTGCGTCTACGGTAAACAGGAAAACCTTTTTCATCAACCAATGTTTCCTCATTAAGTTCTTTAGGAAACCATTTAGAACATGACCCATTTTTCATACATGGACATCTAACATTATGTTCTCCACATGGTCCATGCACCATGAATCCATTCACAAGAGCATAGCCTAATGGATCAACCATAGGATCAGGTATTTCAGCTGATATGAGATTATCTATAAAAGAAGCTGAAGGTTGTTGAGTATCTCCTTTGAGCCAGATCAATGTATGTGTATGTGGCAACCCTCTTTTTTGAATTTCAACTACATATAAATCTGAAAAATGCAAAGAGGACAAATTTAATATAATACGTAGGGGAGCTAACAAACTAATCAAGATTGAAATTTGACAGATGGAAAGCTTACATGCTTGAATAGGACCGAACAGCTCCCCGCTCTTCACATCTGTCAAAAAATCATCAAATTTCATATTGAAAACACGGGTAACTAAATCAGGGCGATCAGTATGAAGTTGTCCATTTTCATATGAAAGCATATCACGTATTTCTTTCCATTTAGGATTGCATGTAAATGTAATGAAAAGATCTGGAGCTCCGTATTCTCGACAAACAGCCATCCCATCATGATAGTTTTGTGTATTATAACGGGGACCACATGTAAAACTGGAGTGCAACATAATCTGAACACCCAAATTTTTCCTTGTAGTGCTTCCTCGACCCATAGCATCTGTGATGCCTTGGTAAGTTTCGGAACGCAGTTCATCTTGTTTCAAGAAATGGTAAGATAACCGGCTCGCTTCGACACATGAATAGCAGTTAACTGCAGCTTGTTCGCTGAGACGGCCACAACATGTATACGGATTCGGTTCATTTGGTCGATAGTGAAAATAGTAAGCATAATACTCTAGCATAGTAACATGTTTACGACCTGAAGAAGAAGGAGTTTGCCTAGAAGGTTGACAATGTCTTCGACCAGCAGCTCGGCATCGCTGATACTCAATACCAACATGGAAGCTTGGATCACCAAATGGAAATAACAATGGATACAGAAGAGGCATAAGTGATGGATTCAAATAAGATATGTGCTCTAGTTGTCCAGAAGTGGCTTCTGCTATAACATCAAATTTGTGACATTGAGGTGTGAATTCACCAACAATAAGGGCAGCAACCTCAGGAACAATAGGACCGGAATATCTGTCTCCATGAGCAGCACCTTCATGTCCAAAAAATTGAATTGCAAGATTTGGTGCATCAGCTGATTTTAATCTCTGACGGGCTGTTCTATACAATCGGACATACTGGTTGTGTTCATCAAGCATCTCAGTTAATGTCAATACCACAAAAGGATCTGCCTGGCTGGGACCACCACCTTCCTCTTCGAAAGTATTAAATCTACAATCTAGTTCATTCGATGAATCTACTATGTATAACTGAACAAACTTAGGAGTTTCATCATCTGCAGGTACCAAAGAGCCAATACGATGATAAACCGAGCCACCCATCTCGAAGACGTATGGCCCATTTCCCATATTAACACTTTCGTCAACATGAGCACCAAGGGAGGTAAAACAGAACATTGAGTTGTAATGCCTAATCAACCTCAGAAATGTAGATGAGGCATCATCACCATCAAACCTAAGCAGATCCTTGAATGGAAAAGGCGAATCAGGAAATTTAGGTAAAGAAACTTTTCCAGCACAGCAACAACCATTGTAAACTGGCAAATTTAACCTTCCATCATGAGCACCCTTAGAACGTTCTTGAAACCAATACAAAGCATTACAGCTACCACATATGTACTCGGGACCTCCATAGTATGAACGTCCGCGAACAGTTGCTGGCATAGGAAGAGAAACATCATAGAATTTACAAATGATACAAATGGGAAGTAAGTTTCCAACAATGCCAAGACATACATTGTGCAAATCAGAATAAATATCTGGCTATAGATAAATTCTATCAATGTTTAAATAAATTAGAACCCCGAACACATTTTTTGGTTTGGGAAAGAAAAGGACGCAACATTTAAATTTCAGTTGTAGTCGACAATATCTATGAGAAAAACTGTGAAGTGGATGTCACACCGTTAAAGAAGGCGAAAAATATCTACCTTTCAGCAAATCAATGTAATCTTTGGAAAATGGAGGCGCAAGTTTTTTAACTGAAAACACAATCATGAAGATCAGTTTAATAAACGAAGATAAGAGAGCATGTGAAGAGCGAGATGACCAATATACAAATAAGGAACAACGTACTTTTAATTTTGCCCGATCGATGATTCCAAATAAATTTCCTCTTTCTCCTATTGAATCCAGCTTGAAGTGGAGGAACGTACGGCAGAGGAAACACTGCGGTAAAAAGGAGAAAACTAAGTAAACAGGAGGCATGCGCTAAAAAGGAGCAGACTAAGTAAACATGGGGCAAAAAAATGAAAGAACAGGAGAAATTAAAGATAAGACGACGTACACGTACCTAAAGGTGTTGGATAGGCAGATGGCACAACTCTAAAACCGAAAATGAATGATGGTCCGTAGGTCAGGGCAGTATTAACTGGATGTCAAAGCAAAGCACTCCTAGATGGTGCAACCGGTAGTATGGGACAATTGTGCTGGACGGCAGTAGAAGAATATGCACATACTGTCGAAAGCATAAGAAAGCAGGGAAGTATAAACATGAGGTTATAATGAAAAATTCAGACATGACCAAAACAACAATAAGAAGAAGCAGACCTTCAAAAGCTTGAGGGACACCTTTCTTAAATAAATTGTCTTTGACGACACGCTTCCCCTGTCTAATATCTCGACGACGGCGCCGTGCTTTAGCAGAATTAACATGCCCAGCTGCAGGAAATAAATAAATAAAAGAGGTAAGAAGCAACAGCAGCAATTATGTAAATAGAGGAAACAACCAAAGCAAACATCTGAAGATCATAAGACAGAGAAACAACTACAGTTCGTGCTTCAGCAGAATTAACATGCCCAGCTGCAGGAAATAAATAAATAAAAGAGTTAAAAAGCAGCAACAACAATTATGTAAATAGAGGAAACAACTAGAGCAAACATCTGAAATCATAAGACAGAGAAACAGCTACAGTTTGTGCTTCAGCGGAATTAACATTCCCAGCTGCAGGAAATAATACAGGACGCTAACAAACATGGAACCTGAAGTTCAAAAGGGTAGGTGGTGACCCTGATTTTGTCCAATAAGGGAAACACTCAGCATTAACTCTGACATAAAATAAAAGCATTATATTACATGATGAACTTAGTCCACCTACCCAGTCAATGACGTTGAACTCGAAAGGTTCGGTTCCTACTCAGACCTAGCTCTCCAAACCGATGGGTGTCATCTTCCGTATAATTAACTCAGATTAGCTTCTCTAGAAAACTTGCAACTTGCAAAAAAGATCCACTGCACAAAACTTGCACCTTTTGAAAATCAACTTAGATTGGAAACAGAGGAACCTGAAGCAGCAGAGATCCTGCAGAGATTAAATCAGAAAGAAATGGGGATTTGAACCTGTACCCACCTGGAACAGAGGGAGTGGAGTGCCCGCCTGCCCGCGACAAGAGCGCAACGAAGCGGCCGCATCCATCTCGCGGCGGCTGTTCGGAGACGGCCACCATGGCAGCGCGAGGAACGGCAGCGGGCGTTCCCTCGAGGACTCCGTATAGGAAAAGCGAAAGGCCGGGCCGACCAAAATAAAGCAGCCGATTCGAGCCTGGCGGCCCATATACACAGACAAAGGAAACATTATGTAGAAAAAAAAGAAGGAATAGAGGGCACGTGTCAAGGAAAGGCAGGGCATCGTTTGCACGGCGAACCAATGCGGTGCGAGCTAGCTTAGTAGCTTTAATATAGTGTATTATGTAGAATCTGGATGGTTTTGCCAGCATCTACCTTTGCTGCAAGGACCATGTAGTATTACACTCATGTGTGCCTATGTTTGAGAGAAGAACAAATGCCACTTCGAATGAAGACTTCTCAAGAAGAATACTTTACTTTTGGACACCTAAACAAATATTTGAACCCGAACCGTCGTGCTTGCACGGTTGTCAGCGAACCATTAAATCTGGTTGAATGCCAATTTGTGAATCTAAAATATAATCCAAAGAAAATGTTGTCGAGAGGAAGTGAATTTCCATACTTACCGTAATGTGCTCTCTTTTTGGGCCATCAAATCCCAACAAAGAATGAAGGGGGGGGATTGTCCAGAGTACCGACTTCCATGGATGCGCCACCCTCGGTAATTTCTTACCAGAAGGCCCTCAAGGCTATCAAGAATCCAGAGGGAAGAAGAACAATGAGATCATGAGGAAGTCGGCAAAGGCTAACCACCAAGATACTGGTAAATATGCGAATGGCCATGGAAGCAAAGACATCTTCCATTCGATTCGAAAGCACCTGAAGTCTTAAGACTACCAAATTAGCCTAGCCGATGGGACATGATCTAGAGTCCACCCCCTACTCGTCGAGTTCACTACGAACCTGACGAGCACATCATGTTCTTGATCTTTGTAACTCCTTGATAATGTAATTCCAGACAAGCATGGTTAGTGTTGTTAGTCATCATGCGAGGATCCGTACCTAGGTAAAACCTAAGCTTCACAAATAAGGAGTGGTTCCTGCAGCCTTGTTAGGTGCCGGACGAAATACACCTCAGCATTCGCAAACACAAAAATCTTGTCTGAAGGGTCACCATATCATAACTATTATTGTCCGCATGTTTTAAGTAGAATTTACTTTTTTTTAATGGAGGCACGTAGCCTACAACCTCTACATCAATCGATACATGCATCCATATTATTACTAAATAAGTTGAAGAGCAAACTAATGCAGCAACAATTAGTTCACAATCTGAGCAAAACACGAAGTATAGAAAATATATGCTGTCACATCCGACGAAACCATAAGTAATCTACGATGCTTATACACCTAGCATATTATTAGTTTGCCATCCAAATGGGCTGAAGGTAGCTCGTGCGACTGTACCCCATCGGTTTCACCCAATATCCAGAAGCTCTCTGGAGTCCGCATGAGTAAGTAACGACCATGTACGGATCCATACCGTGGTTCTGTAGATAACCTGCATAAAATTGTTGAACTTATTGCCATTAAAAGTCATACCATTTCTAGTATTCCATATAACCCAAAATAAAAGCACTGATTCCAACCCGGATATGATTGGCTATAGATACGTCTACTCCATTGAGCCACGTCCCACATAGCCTATTAATGCTCATTGGTGAATTAATGTTAATAGCTATATGCACAGTGCGCCATAACAGTTTTGCTAGTGGACATTCGAGAAAGAGGTGTCTTATTGTTTTATTATGATCACAATAACAACATCTGGAGCTGCCTACCCATCTTCATTTTATTAAATTATCTTTGGTTAGTACCACTACCTTGTGTACAAACCACATGAAAATTTTAATTTTAAGAGGCACTTTAATCTTTCATATATATAATGATATTGCAATAGGCCTAGAGTTAATCAAATACATATACATCAACTTCACTGAAAATATACCATCTGTAGCTAATTTCCAGTGAATATTATGTGACTGGTCACAGAGTTGAACATCCATCAATCATCTGACCAAATGTAGCTAGGAATTCCAGCATTCTCCCACTAGAGATTGCGTGAATTGGATATTAAGAGTTATCGACTGTAATACTGTGGCAACGTAATCTTCCTTACGTTGTGCAATATTATACAGGGAAGGATTTTATAAACTTAGAGGTGTTTCCCAAGCCATGTGTCGTCCCAGAATCTTGTTGTGGTACCATTGCGAACTAAAAACGTCATCCGCTGGAAGAAGGTTATCTTCGTCCTCATTATCCCCTTCCAAAAAGGCGAGTCATTGGTTCTACCAGTAACCTAGGCCAATGTCTTGGACTATAGGTACTTATTTCTCAAGATTTGTACACACATCCTTTGGTCTCACTAGATAACATGTATAACCATTTGCTAAGCAGGCATCTATTCTTCACTTCTAAATTCTCAATGCCTAGACCCCTTGGTCTTTGGTTCTGCAAATAATATCCCATCTTGCCAATTTGTATTTATTCTTAGCCTCATCACATTGGCAGAAGAAACATGATCGATATAAGTCTAGTCTTTTTCGTACACCTACTGGTGCTTCAAAGAAACATAGAAGGAACATCGTCAGGCTTGTCAAAACCGAGTTTATCAACACAAGCCGACCTCCATAAGACCTAAGCTTGCCCTTCCAACAACTTAGTATTTTTTCAAATGTATCTTCAATACATTTCCATTCCTTATTCCTCAATCTTCCATAATGAATGTGAATCCCTAAATAACTAATCAACAAAGCTCCCATTTCACATCCGAAAAGTTGCATGTAAGCATCTTGTTCGTCTTTTGCTTTCCCAAAGCACAACAATTCACTTTTGTTAAAAGTTATTTTTAGGCTAGACAATTGTTCAAATAAACAAAGCACTAGCTTCATATTCCTAGCTTTTGCGATATCTTGTTCCATGAATATGATTGTGTCATCCGTGTACTCTAGTATGGAAACTCCCCCTCTACATGGTGTGTGACAAGTCTGTTGGAATTATGGCCTAGGGGCAATGATAAATAAGTTATTATTATAATTCCTGTATCAAGATAATCGTTTATTATCCATGCTATAATTGTATTGAATGAAGACTTAGATACATGTGTGGAAACATAGACAAAACACTGTCCCTAGCAAGCCTCTAGTTGGCTAGCCAGTTGAACAAGGATAGTCAGGGTCTTCTGACTATGTACAAGGTGTTGTTGCTTGATAACTGGATCACATCATTGGGTGAATCATGTGATGGACTAGACCCAAACTAATAGACGTAGCATGTTGATCATGTCATTTTGTTGCTACTGTTTTCTGCGTGTCAAGTATTTATTCCTATGACCATGAGATCATATAACTCACTGACACCGGAGGAATGCTTTGTGTGTATCAAACGTCGCAACGTAACTGGGTGAATATAAAGATGCTCTACAGGTATCTTCGAAGGTGTCCGCTGAGTTAGTATGGATCAAGACTGGGATTTGTCACTCCGTGTGATGGAGAGGTATCTCGGGGCCCACTCGGTAATACAACATCACACACAAGCCTTGCAAGCAATGTGACTTAGTGTAAGTCACGGGATCTTGTATTACGGAACGACTAAAGAGACTTGCCGGTAAACGAGATTGAAATAGGTATGCGGATACTGACGATCGAATCTCGGGCAAGTAACATACCGAAGGACAAAGGGAATGACATACGGGATTATATGAATCCTTGGCACCGAGGTTCAAACGATAAGATCTTCGTAGAATATGTAGGATACAATATGGGCATCCAGGTCCCGCTATTGGATATTGACCGAGGAGTCCCTCGGGTCATGTCTATATAGTTCTCGAACCCGTAGGGTCTGCATACTTAAGGTTCGGCGTTGTTTTATGTGTATTTGAGTTATATGGTTGGTTACCGAATGTTGTTCGGAGTCCCGGATGAGATCACGGACGTCACGAGGGTTTCCAGAATGGTCCGGAGACGAAGATTTATATATAGGTTGACCTCATTTGATTACCGGAAAGTTTTCGGAATTACCGGGAATGTACCGGGAGTGACGAATGGGTTCCGGATGTTCACCGGGGGGGGGGGGGGAGCCCACCCCGGGGAAGCCCATAGGCCTTAGGGGTGCCGCACCAGCCCTTAGTGGGCTGGTGGGCAAGCCCAAGAAGGCCCCTGCGCAGGATCAAAGAAAATCAAAGAGAAAAAAAAGGGGAAGTGGGAAGGAAGGGAAGGACTCCACCTTCCAATCCTAGTTGGACTAGGATTGGAGGAGGATTCCTCCTCCCCCCCTTCGGCCGATTTCGTGCTGCGATGGCTCCATTACTAAGTCCTTTCACGAGGACATCTGCCGTGCAAAAACCACGACAGTTGGCGCCCACCGTGGGGCTGCCGCACGGTGGAGTTGAGTTCTCAAAGGGAGCCCTCCCAGGGTTTGGGAGTTACGCGACGACGCTCATGACTCGGAGCCGCCGCGGGATAACCTACATCGACAACCGGCAATGGGGACCTGAAGCGGATTCGATTGAATCTGGGTACAGGGTTCCCTTCGGCAAGATCAACATCTTCATCCGCATGATCGGATCATCCGTGCCTGAGCCGGACACCTCCACCGATATCGTCGAGCCAGCCAGGTACGTCCGCCAAGTCATAACGCAAAACCTGACTCGCCCGGTCTTTGTGGGGTTCACACAGGGATCGGAGGAGCCAGAGCGCTCGGCGACTCAGGAAACTACACCGGTCAACTCTGATGACGAATCATCCATGGGCGACTCAGATTCAATCCGGTCTCTTCATGGGGATTGTCTCGGGGGCTTGTCGGTGGCCATGGACCCAGAAATCCTTGACTGAACCCGCCGCCAGATCGCCATCTACATGTCTGGGGCGACTCAACCCACACAAAACCCTACTGGAGGCGATGGAACCGGCGAGACGTCCAGGAGCCCGGCCGCGGTCCTGGTGGATTTAGCGGCGGAGATCACAAGGCTAATGGTGACTCCCCTCACACCAGAGAACCAAGAGGAGATAAACACGAAGCTGGCGAAACTCAGAGAGGCGGTGGCAAAGGCTCATCGGGACGCCGAGATGGAGTCCGCCAGGATCGAGACTCGGCAAGCTCAAATTACGGCCGAAAGGATGCGTTTAAACACTGACAACTGGCAGCTCGAGAGACAGCAGCGCGCGTCCGACGCCGTCCATCAGCGGAGACACCAGGGTCGCCTGCCCCATGACCTCAATCCGACCCGCCTGTTCGATACTCCACGAACCCCTGGGACGGGAGCTGCCCCGGCAGGAGGACTGGGCCGCCCACCTAACCCGCCGGCTCAGCCGGTTGAGGATCACATTCCCTGGTTCCGGACGCCTCAAGGCCACTTTTCCAACCTGGTAGATAACGTGCTTGCCGCAACTCGCCATCTGGAGTCTCTTACGATTCACGGCAACACCCCAGCCGAGATAGAAGCAAGGAACGCCATCGAGATGTTGAAGACGGCGGTGGTTCAAAACGCCCAGTTCTCACATAGCCTCGAGAGGTTGCATTCCACCCCTCAGGCAAGTTATACCAGGAGCAGGCCAAAGGACCAGCCCGCGGTAAACAGCGGGCCGCGACACGTCCCACAGGACAACCCGCCTGAACGGAACCCGCCGGGCCGGGATCTCCCGAACATCGAAGACACCCTGCCCCCCCTCGTCGGGGCCGGAGGGCGAGTTGGGGTACCATGCTTGTCCACGGCCCTTCGGAACGAAAAGATGCCCAAAGACTTCAAGGGACCAAGGAAAGTGCCTAATTATACACCGGACCTCGAGCCGGCGTCGTGGATCGAGAGTTATGAAATCGCCATGGACATGCTCGACGTAAACGAGGCGGTTTGCGCCAGATACTTCACGATGATGCTCGAGGGGTCAGCACACACTTGGTTGAAAAACTTGCCTCCCAATTCCATCCAGTCTTGGGCCGAGTTAAAAGAGCGTTTCATCAAAAACTTCCGAGGAACTTGCAAACGTCCGATGACGATCGTCGATCTACAGCACTGTGTTCAGCGCCCGGATGAGTCGGCCCACCATTGGTCACAGCGGGTTGCAGAAATTATTCATTCGTCAGATGGTATTACGGCGGCTCAAGCTGTGCTCATCCTCGAGCACAATTGCCATTACAAACCCTTGGTGCAAAAATTGGGGCGACTCAAACGAAAGGTCCAAGACATGGACGAGCTGATGGACACCCTCACTAGATATGCTGAGGCCGATGATACCAAAGATCCTGGCGAGGATGGTAAGGCTAATTCGCCTAAGAAGGGCGAGTCATCCAAAAATCATACCCGGTTCCAGGGGCGTAACCGTCACAATCAAGGGACCAATGGCAAGCGGAGACCACAGGAGGAGCCCTCGGACTTAGTCGCCAATACCAACGCCAACAACAACAAGAAGAAGAATCGGGGGTTCAGCAGGAAGAGGCCGCGTAACTACGAAGAGCTACTCAAAGGCCCTTGCCCGCACCACGCCACGACAGACGGCCCGACGGCTCACTCTTGGGAAAATTGCTTAATGATGCAAGAGTTTCGGGCGGAGGCGATCAAGAAGAGTCAAAGCGATGACCCGGACCAGCGCCAAGAGCAATTCGCCGCACCCAACCAAAGACAGAACCCCTTCGGCGGCTTTCCCGAACAGGGGGCTCAGGGAGGCCCGCAGCCAGGCGGCGGCCAATACCCGGTGCACCACCAGCGGTGGTATAACCCGCCAGGAGCTTTCCAGCAGCCACCCCCACAGGGGGCTCCGCAGGGTCAGGACGATAATGGTGGCTTCCGCAACAACCCCAAACAGCTAAGTAATGGGCAGTATCATGTTTTCACCACTAATGCTTGCAGGCATGATAAGAAGGTGAGTCACCGAGCGTACAGTGTATCCGAACCGGCGGTTCCCAGATACCTCCATTGGTCTGAACAGACCATAACGTGGAACAGGGAGGACCACCCGCCGAGAGTTGATAACCCGGGCGATCTGGCATTGGTTGTGGCTCCCCAAGTTGGGGATTACACCCTGTCAAAAGTACAAATGGATGGTGGCAGCAGCATCAATATCCTATACTTTGACACTTTCCAAAGGATGAATCTATTAGAGAAAGACCTGATGCCTTCAACCACGGTTTTCAATGGAATTGTCCCAGGCAAGTCGGCTTATCCCATAGGCCGAGTCAGGCTCACTGTGGCGTTTGGAACTGCGCAGAATTATAGGTCGGAGTCGCTAATCTTCGAGGTGGTCAAATTGAAAAGCCCCTACCATGCGCTGTTTGGGCGGCCGGCTTACGCCCGTTTCATGGCTCGCCCGTGCTATGTCTACCTCAAGCTCAAAATGCCTGGTCCCAAAGGACCCATCACGGTTGATGGAGATAGAAGGATTGCAAAGGAATGTGAAGAAGGGGACGCGGCTTATGCGGAAGTCGCCTGCGCTGCGGAAGAGCTCAAACACCATCGGGCCAATGTTGACCCGGCGGATATGTCACCCCTGAAGAAACCGACTACAGACTCTGAGTCGCCCCTCAAGTTCAAACCGACGGATGACACTAAGACAGTCGATTTTGTGCCTGGCGATTCATCCAAGCAGTTCACCATTGGGACGGGTCTGGACCCCAAATAGGAAAGCGCGCTCATCGAATTCATCCGTGAGAATCGGGACATCTTCGCATGGAAACCTTCTGACATGCCTGGTGTGTCGAGAGAATTCGCTGAGCACCATCTTAATGTTGACCCAAAGTGCAAACCCATCCAGCAGTACCTTCGTAGATTTAATGAGGAGCGGCGCAAAGCGATTGGGGAAGAAGTCGCCCGTCTGCTAGCCACTGGGTTCATCGTGGAAGTTTTTCACCCCAAATGGCTGGCTAACCCGGTTTTGGTACTTTTCGTATGTGTATTGACTACACAGACCTCAACAGAGCTTGTCCAAAAGACCCCTTCGCTCTTCCCTGCATCGACCAAATCATTGACTCAGTGGCGGGATGCGAACGATTGTGCTTTCTGGACGCCTATTCAGGATATCACCAAATCAAGATGGCTGTGGAAGATCAGGAGAAGACGGCCTTCATAACCCCCTTTGGGGCCTTTTGTTATGTGTCTATGCCCTTTGGACTCAAGAGTGCGGGGGGACTTATCAACGTTGCATCCAGAATTGCCTCCGTAACCAAATTGGTCGCAACGTCCATGCCTATGTTGACGATATTGTGATCAAGACCCGCCAGGGGGAGACGTTACTGGAGGATCTTAAGGAAACGTTCGATAATCTACGGGTATATCAGATGAAACTAAATCCTACCAACTGTGTTTTTGGTGTGCCTGCAGGGAAATTGCTGGGTTTCCTGGTATCGGAGCGCGGCATCGAAGCTAACCCGGACACGATCGAAGCGGTTACATCCCTCGGAAAGCCGGCGAATGTTAATCAAGTTCAACGACTGGCGGGTCGCATTGCGGCCTTAAGTCCTTTTGTGAGTCGCCTGGGGGAGAAGGCGATCCCTCTTTATCAATTATTGAGGAAATCCGATCGATTTGTTTGGACAAATGAGGCAGACGAGGCGCTCGAGGCCCTGAAACGCCAATTGGTTAACCCGCCGGTCCTGGCAGCACCAACTGAAAAGGAGCCCATGCTTGTGTACATGGCGGCAAATTCCAAAGCAGTAAGTGTGGCAGTGGTCGTTGAGAGAAAGGAAGAAGGGAAGGAATACCCAGTACAACGCCCAGTATATTTTATCAGCGAGGTGCTAACTCTTTCCAAGCAGCGGTACCCACATTGGCAGAAGTTGGTATATGGGGTGTTTATGGCGAGTCGAAAACTCAAGCATTATTTCCAAGAACACCCTATCACAGTGGTTAGCTCTGCCCCCCTTGGGGACATCATCCAGAATCGGGAGGCAACAGGGCGAATCGCCAAGTGGGCAATAGAACTTGGGCCTCATCACATACAATATACTCCCCGCACAGCCATCAAGTCCCAGGCATTAGTTGATTTCGTCAACGACTGGAGAGAGCTACAGGCTCCGGAAGACCGGCCTGATCTCACTTACTAGACTATTTACTTTGATGGATCTAGGCAGCTGGAAGGCTCGGGGGCTGGTGTGGTGTTGGTATCCCCTCAAGGAGATAAGTTCTGTTACGTTCTCCGACTCATGTTTCCGTGCACTAACAATGCGGCAGAATACGAAGCTTTGCTTCACGGCTTGCGACTCGCCAAGGAGATGAACCTAACACGAGTTAGATGTTTTGGTGACTCCGATTTGGTGGCACAACAAGTTTCGGGTACCTGGGATTCTCGGGACCCCATGATGGCGGCTTACAGGCGAGCCGTGTCTGATGTGGCGGGTCATTTTCATGGTTATCAGGTGGACCATATTGATCGGTGCCTCAACGAGGCAGCTGACACCCTCTCACGACTTGGCTCCCAGAGAAAGCCGGTTCCTCCTAATGTTTTTCTGGATATCTTACATAAACCATCCGTGATTCTACCATCGGAGGAGGAATTGGCAATACCAGATCCCGAGTCTCAGCTCGTGGCGGCTCTTCATGTCACTCCGGATTGGGTTCTTCCTTATTTGGCTTATCTCGCTCGGGGCGAGTTACCGGCAGACGAAGTCTTGGCTCGTCAAATCATTCGGCGCAGCAAATCCATGGTCATCATCAATGGCGAGTTATATAAACGGAGCGCCTCTGGAGTTTTTCAGCGATGTGTTTCCTCCGAAGAAGGATGCATAATCTTAAATGACATCCATTCCGGAGATTGTGGGCATCACGCCGGGTCACGTTCTTTGGTATCAAAGGCTTTCCGTCATGGTTTCTTTTGGCTGACGGCCCATGCAGATGCACAGGACATAGTTCATCGGTGCGAAGGGTGCCAGCGTTATGGGTGGGAGGCTCATGTGCCGGCTCAAGAATTAAGAATGATCCCCATCACTTGGCCTTTTGCAGTCTGGGGGCTGGACATGGTCGGCCCTTTTAAAATGTCCTCTAATAAGAAGACCCACCTGCTGGTGGCGGTTGATAAATTCACCAAGTGGGTTGAGGCGGAACCTATTGGAGCTTGCGATGCGGAAACAACGGTCAAATTCTTGAGGAAGTTGATTTTCCGGTTTGGATATCCGGACAGTATCATTACTGATAATGGTACTAACTTGTCCCAAGGGGCGATGCAGGAGTTTTGTCGTCGAGAGCATATCCGACTTGACGTTTCTGTAGTCGCTCACCCACAATCTAATGGGCAGGCAGAGCGGGCAAATCAGGAAGTTTTGCGAGGGATTAAGCCCCGACTCATGGTTCCCCTAGAAAAAACCCCAGGATGTTGGGTTGAAAAACTACCTTCAGTGCTGTGGAGTATTCGGACCACCCCGAACCGATCCACGGGTTTCACCCCTTTCTTTCTGGTCTACGGAGCAGAGGCTGTTCTTCCTACTGACATAAGGCATGACTCGCTTAGAGTCGCCGCATATGTGCAACAAGACAATGAGCTGGCGCGTCAAGACTCTTTGGACGCCTTAGAGGAGGTGCGTGACCTGGCTGCAGCCCGTTCAGCTATCTACCAGCAGGATCTGCGGCGTTATCACAACCGCCGGGTTAAAAGTCGGACCTTTCAGGAAGGCGACTTGGTTCTTCGGTTGATATAAGATCGTGCAGGCATGCACAAGTTGTCACCACCTTGGGAAGGGTCATTCGTCGTCAACAAGAATCTCCGCAGTGGCTCTTATTATTTGGTGGATCTCCGGCCTAATCGGCCAACCACGGAGGCTGAGTCAACTCGCCCCTGGAATATTGCCCATCTGCGGCCTTATTACACTTGAGCTCTTAAGCTCTACGTTTTGTAAGTTTTTCAGTTTCATTATGAAGTAATAAAGTTACAAATACTCCCTAGCTTGGGGGCTTCTTCATTAAAAAGCAATTGTGTCATCCTGTTGCGACCTTATGAGCCGACAGAATCATGCATTTAGGGTGTGCGCTCGAGCTTTCTGACTCGCCTCATCCTGTAGCGACCTTATGAGCCGACGAAACCTGCATTTAGGGTGTGTGCTCGAGCTTTCTGACTCGCCTCATCCTGTCGTGACCTTATGAGCCGACGAAACCTGCATTTAGGGTGTGTGCTCGAGCTTTCTGACTCGCCTCATCCTGTCGCGACCTTATGAGCCGACGAAACCTGCATTTAGGGTGTGTGCTCGAGCTTTCTGACTCGCCTCATCCTGTCGCGACCTTATGAGCCGACGAAACCTGCATTTAAGGTGTGTGCACGAGCTTTCTGACTTGCCTCATCCTGTCGCGACCTTATGAGCCGACGAAACCTGCATTTAGGGTGTGTGCTCGAGCTTTCTGACTCGCCTCATCCTGTCGCGACCTTATGAGCCGACGAAACCTGCATTTAGGGTGTGTGCTCGAGCTTTCTGACTCGCCTCATCCTGTCACGACCTTATGATCAGCTGATGAAACCTGCATTTAGGGTGTGTGCATGAGCTTTCTGACTTGCCTCATCCTGTCGCGACCTTATGAGCCGACGAAACTTGCATTTAGGGTGTGTGCTCGAGCTTTCTGACTCGCCTCATCCTGTCGTGACCTTATGAGCCGACGAAACCTGCATTTAGGGTGTGTGCATGAGCTTTCTGAATCGCCTCATCCTGTCGCGACCTTATGAGCCGACGAAACCTGCATTTAGGGTGTGTGTACGAGCTTTCTGACTCGCCTCATCCTGTCGCGACCTTATCAGCCGACGAAACCTGCATTTAGGGTGCATGCTTGAGTTTTCTGACTCGCCTCATCCTGTCGCGACCTTATGAGCCGACGAAATTGCTGCTTTTATTTAATAGCATAGCCTTGAGGGTTTTTTACCTTTCTTTCTGATCCCTCTGGGAAATATTTGTTATCACTTATTTGGTTTCATATATGCTGTTCTCAAAGCCTAAGTCAGGTTAATGATCAGAACTACTTCATCCATGGTGAGTTAAGCATCTTAAAGGAGTCTCAAATATTTCAAAATCGCCTTACGGGCGACATAAAGATTCTTGCAAAGGGTATCACCAAAACAGTACCGACTTATGAAAAAAGACCTATTACATGGCTCTCAGGCCAAAATCAATAAGGTTTATTCTGCTGGCGCCTTAGGATCATTCTGCTGTGAGCTTTGGCCGACTTCGATTTGCAAGTCGCCCAGTACCCAGTTGCACTTAGCCAAAGCTGCGAAGTCATCTTCATCAGTCAGGATTGATGCCAGGTCTGCTTCCAAGTCAAAAGGGTTCTTGGGTCGCCGAGGAGTTAGGCTGGTCGTCACAAAGGTTGGCGGGTTGACTTTCTTGTTTTTGCTATCATAAGCCGCTTGATACTTTGATAGATCAAGACTTGCTGCAAGTTGGGTTGCTGCCAGCCGGGAGTCCTTGACGACACGTTGATAGTCCTCTTCAACGAATTCTGACCCATCGTCTTTAAGCTGAGGAAAGCCTGCTGCTACCTCTTCCAGGTTGATCTCTGGAGCATACACCAAGCAGCGACTTAGGGCAGTCAGAACACCCTTTCGGGCGGCTGACCGAGTTAGCTCGCCAATCTGAGGGGGAAGTGTGGATAAGCAGCCAAGCACCTTCTTTATGGAAGTTATAGGTTCTTTGGCACCCATCACAACTTTAACAGTCAAGACACTGCCGGTGTACAGTTGCTCTGTCAGCGTGTAAATCGCCTTCAGCATCAGCACACAGTCTTCTTGAAGGTTGGCGGCTCTCGGACCTGAGCAAGGAGTCATGATGATCAGCGACTTATGATAAGAATTATTTAAAAAAAAGAAGAGGAGATCAAAAGTTTAAGTAAGCTTACCGAAGACGGCTTGCGTCATGTTGGAGATATGACGTTTCAAGCCGGACAATTCCTGTTGTACAGTGGCCAGCCTGGCTTCAACCTTCTCTGCTCTTTTTATGGCGGCATCTTGGTCAGCTTGAGCTCTTTTCAACTCGGCTTTGAGTTTCTCTAGCTCAGCCAAAGCCAATTGATATTTCTCCTCCGACTTAGCTCGGGCGTCTTGTTGACCAGATAAGTTTTTTTTAAATCGCCAAGCGCCGATTCGGTCTGAGCAAGAGTTTCCTGTTGAAAGTACAAAACAAGGGCAAGTCTCAGAATTATTGCAAGCAATATCCCTGACATTTGGGGCCCAATGTATAATTTTTTCTTTTTAGATGAAATTATACAATATCAAGACCTGGCTCATCTTTTTACTGATGACCCGGCCCTTGGGGGTTACTGGTTGCAATGTTTTTCTAAATTTTTCAAGACCCGGCTCATCTTTTTACTGATGACCCGGCCCTTGGGGGTTACTGGTCGCAGAATTTTTCTAAATTTTTCAAGACCCGGCTCATCTTTTTACTGATAACCCGGCCCTTGGGGGTTAATGGGAGTAATATAGTATAACAAAACTTACCTCATGTTTGTTTTTTAACATCCGCAGCAGGCTTTTCCCCATTTCATAGCTCGCCTCCAGGCGACTTGAAAAACCAGAGCAGAGTTCCTTAAACTCCAGATTTTCATATTCGGAAAGCTTCGCTTTGGAGAGCCCAGACTCGGGAATGGCTTGAGAGGAGGATGCCACATGCCTTGACAAAACCGTTGCCGCCGGCTTAGAGAAGCCGGTACCAGTAATAACTACAGCATCCGGGTCTTCTGTGGTCATCAATGGACTTGGCGACTTAGGAGCATCCATTGCTTCCTTGGGCGAGTCTGGAAGGTCCATTTGATTTTCAGGCTCGCCTTGGCCCGGGTTGTCCTGAATCGGTGCTGATTCTTTGATGGTTTCTGAAGTTGTGACAGGGGTTGACCCGCTGGTTTTCCTTTTCTTGGCCTATGCCCTAAAAGAAGGGAGAAGCACATTATGGGACTGAAAGATCATTACCCTCAGGATTCAAAGCAAGATTATCAAAAGACTTACCCCTGGAACTCGAATCATTGGTGGAAGTGTCGACATCACTGAGTCACCAGATGTAGGAGGAGAGTTCTGCAAGAATTATATGTCAACAGTATAGGCGGGTTACAGGCCTGATCCAAAGAGACATGAAGAATTGTCATTTATAAAGTACCTCATTTGGTTTCCTCTTGTTTGTTGCTGGTAAGCCGGACACCAGATCACCAGAATGACTTCGCGTCTTCCGATTTGAAGTATGCTGTGCTTTCTTCAGTAGGAAATTTGGGTCCAAACAAGCATTTGGGTTTGAGAAGGGAACTTTCCCACAAACTCGCCTGGCCGGCTTAGGTGGGGAAGGAGATGAATCGGAGGAAATAGAAATTACCTCAACAGAGTCCTCCTGGCTTTCGTTGTCTTCGTTCTATTACAAGAGAAGGGAGAGATATAAATACAAAGATTAACAGTAGTGGATGGCGAGTGAAAAGAGGATGAATTTCTACCTCCGAAAGTGCATCGCCGACTTGAGGTTCATCGACTTCGGATGGCTCAGCCGTAACAGCTTTGCCCTTACCCTTGGTCTTCTTTGAGGGCGGCTTAACGTTTTTCATGGCTGGCCTTTTGGGTTTCCTGGACCAGAACTTATCGCCTTTCTGAAATAGCATATGTTACAAAATCACAATATAAATGAAGCATAAGGAGTAAAAGACCAAAGGCGGGTTAGATTTGTTCACCTTGGGCGCCGGGTTAATTTTGCAGAAAGGCTTGAGGCCGATTTGGCCGCATTTTCCCGCAGGCTCGCCAGTCAGCTTCTTGATAATGGTAACAATGTCCTTTTCTGTTAAAGCCGTATGGAAATAACATTGAGGATTATCCAGGGTGCCATCAAATTCGCACATCAGACCGTCCCGGCGGCTCAGAGGGAGGATACGCCATTCGACCCAGCAGCGGATTAGGTCAACCCCAGTAAGGCCATTGTTCGTCAAGGATCTTAATTCGGACAGTATTGGGATGAATTCCGATTCTTCCTCCTCGGTGAGCTTGTCTGGAAGCTTGAAGTTGGTTGGAAGGCGAGTTGGCCTGTAGCCCAGAAGCTTGTTTTCGCCTGCAGGAGAAGTCTCTTGACAGTAGAACCAAGACTCGCCCCAACCTTTGGGATGGCTAGGCATGGCGAGTGAGGGAAACGGGCTATCCCTGCGGCGTTGGACATTGACGCCGCCAAGTTCCAGGCTGGGGCCGTTGTGGAATTCCGTTTGACGATTCAGATGGAAAAAGTGCCAGAATAAAGGAACAGAGGGCTCAATCCGCACATAAGCCTCATAGAAAACTTGGAATTGTCATAAGTTACTTATGGAATTGGGTCCCAAATCCTGGAGGCGGACGTTCATGAAAGCCATGGCGTCTCTAAGAAACTTCGATCCGGGCGGCTTAAAACCTCGCTCCAGGTGTTCAACAAAAACGACTATTTCCCCTTCTTTGGGGTTAGGGAGATCTTCTCCGAACCCGGTGCGCCAGCCAATAACATTCTGAGGGTCCAAGCTGCCCGTTTTCACATAATCAGCTAATATGGTGTCATCAACCTAGGTAGGAAGCCAGTCACTTTTGAAGACGACGCCCATGCTACAAAGAAGTAAAGTATGAACTTACATGCCTCGAACATCTACTGTAAGGGATGAAATCAGTTCATTTAACTCGCCGAGTACTTTGACTAAGGGAAGGGCTTGACCCGCCATATCAAAAGGCCGAGTTGGGCTACTATGGCGACTTACGGAGTATGGCTATTCTCGAGGGCTGCATTCTAAAGATGGTGAAGACGTTCGTTCGAAGAATCAGAGTATGAAGACTACAAACAGTTTTCTGCAAACAGTAGGTAAATGATGGATCTACCAGGCAAATGAAAAAACCTGAGAAAAATGACTGGATGCAGCAATTTATTGCCAGATGACGCCCTTTCGCTTGATGAAACACTATTCTAAAGATTCACAAGTAAAGGCGGATAAGTAAAGGTATTCAAAGCATTGGCTATCTCATCGACATTCATGCTAATCGGTTCAGGGTAGGCGACGTCTGTTTGCAAGGAACATCAAGAACATGGCAGTGGCTGGAGCTTCAAGCAGAGATTGAGTCTATTCCTAAAATGGGCGGAGGCCTAACCTGGTGCTTTCGGGCGAAAGAGGCCGACGGTGATGGAGGTTGTTGAAGAAGCACGGGAGTCCCGTTGAGCGAAGAGGTCTTCGGCGGCGGCAGAGTTCGTGGCGAACGGCGATATGGTCGACGACGATGCAGTGGACGACGGCGGCGGAAGGATCGGCCGCGGCACGAAGCTGGACGACGGCGAAGGCCTATAGGCGGCGCCGAAGCTCCTCGCGTGAAGGCGGAAAGCACGGTCGGCGGCGGATTCCTCGGGAGGCGATGAGATTTTCTCGCTGCAATGATGGGGAGGAGGTTGACAAGACTGGTAGGTGGGAAGCGCCTGTCCTGTCCCCCCCCGTCTATTTATCAGAGTGGGTGCTGGAATCGAGGCGCCGTGAGCGGGAACCGCCGGGGAATAAAAAGATTCGCTATAAATGCGTGCCGGAGATTTCGGGATAACGATGCGTTAAGATCCGTTGGGGTTGTGACAGTCTTCCCGAAAATCAAGGGATAAGAAGAGGCCAACCAGAAATGGTTTGGCGACTTAAAGAATTTTCGGTGCCCGATGGCAGGTTCACAATTTCTGACATATGAAGAAAAATGAGGAATGAATCGCCTTCAACTGAGCGGAAGTATTGGCATGAAAAAGAAGTTCAAGTCAATTTGGAGCCTAATGTTGGGGATATTACCTGTGAATGACCCGCCCTAGTTGGGCCGGGTTATTCATTAGGCGATTCACCCAAACAATTATTTGGGCCTTGTCTTGGCCGAATCAAGGTCGTATGACGATTTATGACTCCTGGAAGGTCTCCAAGCTTCGGAAGATGGCGACTTAGAGACCACATGGGTCACGATTTGTAGGAAGGAAAGTATCCTTGTAAACCCTAGGGGTTCGACCTGTATATAAAGGCGAGTCCCAGGGGACGAAAGGGCAGGTTAGAAATCATCAAGTGCTAGGTTCGTCGAGTTACGCCCTCCTTGTAATCGAAACCATATCAATACACACCAAAGCAGGACGTAGGCTTTTACCTCCTCACGAGGGGCCGAACCTGGGTAAATCGCCGTGTCTCTCCCGCTTAACCCCTTTGAGTCACCACCAAGGTGCGATGGCTCCAGTACTAAGTCCTTTCACGAGGACATCTGCCGCGCAAAAACCACGACAGCCGACCCCCTTGGGGCTCCTTGAGCCTCAAGGCAAGGCCCCTCCCCTCCCACCTATATATACGGAGGTATTAGGGATGATTTGAGACAACTTTTGCCATGGCAGCCCGACCACATACCTCCACGGTTTTTCCTCTAGATCGCGTTCCTGCGGAGCTCGGGCGGAGCCCTGCTGAGATTAGATCACCACCAACCTCCAGAGCACCGTCACGCTGCCGGAGAACTCATCTACCTCTCCGTCTCTCTTGCTGGATGAAGAAGGCCGAGATCATCGTCGAGCTATACGTGTGCTGAACGCGGAGGTGCCGTCCGTTCGGCACTAGATCGGTTCGGATCGTGGGACGGATCGCGGGACGGTTCGCGGGGCGGATCGATGGACGTGAGGACGTTCCACTACATCAACCGCGTTCATTAACGCTTCTGCTGTGCGATCTACAAGGGTACGTAGATCTGAAATCCCCCTCGTAGATGGACATCACCATGATAGTTCTTCGTGCGTGATGACCCACAAGTATAGGGGATCAATCATAGTCCTTTCGATAAGTAAGAGTCTTGAACCCAACGAGGAGCAGAAGGCTCTGATAAATGGATTTCAGCAAGGTAATAACTGCAAGCACTGAAAGTAGCGGTAACAGGTGATTGTGTAGCGAGGTGCAACGTAGCAAGCAAAGAGTAACAAGTAACAAGTAGTAGCAACAATGTAGCAAGTGGCCCAATCCCTTTTGTAGCAAGGGACAAGCTTGAACAAAGTCTTATAGGAGGAAAAACGCTCCCGAGGACACACGGGAATTTCTGTCATGCTAGTTTCATCATGTTCATATGATTCGCGTTCGTTCCTTTGATAGTTCGATATGTAGGTGGACCGGCGCTTGGGTATTGCCCTTACTTGGACAAGTATCCCACTTATGATTAACCTCTCTCGCAAGCATCCACAACTACAAAAGAAGAATTAAGACAAAGTCTAACCATAGCATTAAACTAGTGCATCCAAATCAGCCCCTCACGAAGCAACGCATAGACTGGGGTTTAAGCTTCTGTCACTCCAGCAACCCATCATCTACTTACTACTTCCCAATGCCTTCCTCTAGGCCCAAATATGGTGAAGTGTTATGTAGTCGACGTTCACATAACACCACTAGAGGATCAACAACATACATCATATCAAAATACCGAACTAATATCAAATTCACATGACTATTATCAGCATGACTTATCCCATGTCCTCAGGAACAAAAGTAACTACTCACAATACATAATCATAATCATGACCAGAGGTGTAATGAATAGCATCAAGGATCTGAACATAAACTCTTCCACCAAGTAATCCAACAAGCATCAACTACAAAGAGCAATCAACACTACTAGCAACCTTACAAGTACCAATCGGAGTCCCGAGACGAAGATTGATTACAAGAGATGAACTTGGGATTGGAGAGGAGATGGTGCTGATGAACATGTTGATGAAGATGACTCCCCTCCGACGCGAGGAGTGTTGGTGATGACGATGGCGACGATTCCCCCCTCCGGGAGGGAAATTTCCCCGGCAGGATCGTCCTGCCGGAGCTCTAGATTGGATCTGCTCAAGTTCCGCCTCGTGGCGGCGGCGAAACCACGAAAAAGCTCCCGTATGATTTTTTCCAGGTCAGGACGCTTCATATAGCAAAAGAGGGGGGCTAGTGGGCCTTCAGGCAGCCCACAAGCTTGCCCACCGCAACCAGGGGGGTGGTGGCGGTGTGGGGGCTTGTGGGGCCCTGGTGGCCCCCCTCCGGTAGTTCTTTCGCCCAGTATTTTTAATATATTCCAGAAAAAATCCACATAAATTTTCAGGGCATTTGGAGATGTGCAAAATAGTGGACTAGGATTTGCTCCTTTTCCAGTCCAGAATTCCAGCTGCCTGAATTCTCCCTCTTCAAATAATCCTTGCAAAATAAGAGAGAAAAGGCATAAATATGGTACCACAAGTAATATAACAGCCCAAAAAGCAATAAATATCAACATGAAAGCTTGATGCAAAATGGACGTATCAACTCCCCCAAGCTTAGACCTCGCTTGTCCTCAAGCGAAAACCAAGTTCCATAAACATGTCCACATGTTTGGGGACGAAGGTGTCGATAAAACATAATACAGACATAAGGGCATCATGATCACATATATAACATCAATATATCATAAAGATTCTTATGGGAAAGTAACAATTCCTTCACAAAGAAAAGCATGAAGCAAAAACCTTACCGAGAAGTAACCAACAATAGTCCGTACTAATTGAAGCAATTGCAATTTATCACAACATCAGAAAGAGTCAAATAAGAGCTTGTAAGGCAAAACCACATACTCAATCATCTTTTTCGTTTTCCACAATTGTTACAACTGACGTGGTACTCATGGTGTCAAAGTTTCAGCTGAACACAGAGGAAGATAGGGGCTTATAGTTTTGCCTCACAACAGTTTACCTCAAGGGTAAAGTCAACAATAATAAAGCATGAGTACTCAACTCCAAGTTGATATATGAATAAAGATCTTTCCCAAGCATGTGACGGTAGCCAAGATAAAGGCAAAAAGGGAATTGGTGAAGATCACCATGACTCTTACAAGGGTAAAAAGTAAAGGTACAAGATAGGCCCTTCGCAGAGGGAAGCAGAGGTTGTCATGCGCTTTTGAGGTTTGAATGCGTGTCCTCTTAGTGCGGAGGAACGTCACTTTATATTGCCTCATGTGATAAAGAACTTTATTATGCAGTCTGTCGCTTTTATATCTTCCACATCACAGGTTCGTACAAAGCTTATTTTCCACACACTAATATATCATACATATTAGAGAGCAATTTTTATTGCTTGCACCGATGACAACTTACTTGAAGGATCTTATTCAATCCATAGGTAGGTATGGTGGACTCTCATGGCAAAACTGGGTTGGAGGTTTATGGATGCACAAGTAGTATCTCTACTTGGTGCGGGAGTTTTGGCTAATATGAGGTGGAAGCAATCGTCATATGCTAAGGGATCTCTAATCATATAACATTGTTTGGAACCAAGAAAACACAATTCATTATGTTGTCTTCATTGTCCAACATCTACTCCTAGGCATGTAATAGTTTGGTGAGTGCTCACAATTGTAAAAAGTGTCTAAGATGATATATTTATATGTGAACCTCTCTTTCCTTATTACCTCTTATTAATTGCAACAATGACTGAGGTCTATGTTAATTTATTCTCAACAAGTTTCAATCATCATACTTATCATATGTGAAGTTATCACTTTCCATAAGATCGTCTCATGATCTTTCATGCTATCGTTCTTTTCATACTTTTGATCATGGCACAAAGCAAAGACATTGAATATGACACTCTTTATTATATAGCTCGTAAGCTCGAATACATCGGGGGAGAGATAAAAGCAAAAGACTCAAACTAAAAACTAAAGACTTATTCCTCTAAAAGAAGAAATAAAAACTGAAAAGGAAAGAACTAAAACAAAGGTAAAAGCAAAAAATATAAAGGTGATACGATACCAGGGCAACTCCCCCAAGCTTGGCAGAAGCCAAGGGGATTGCCCATACCAATGCTTAGTTGTATTCCTTTGGTGGTGATGGTGGTGTTGTTCGTGCAGTCTTGAGCTTGTCTAATTTCCACTTGAGCAAAAAAGTTTTGCTCCCTTAGATCTTCATTTTCCTCCTCAAGTTTCAAAACTCTATGGCAAAGCTCCTGCTTACTCTCCTACAAGAAACGAGAAGGGATAAACAAGGTCTTAGGCTTCTTCCTATGGTCAGGGAGGCTTGACTTCTTGAACTCCACGTGGGTGTTTGCAGGTTGAGGTAGAGGAGCCTCCTCTTCATCGGAACTCGTTTGCTCCTTCCCTTTGGGCTCATAGTCCTCTTCCTCATCAGTGGTCCAGCCATATGGTTCCAAGTCCCCATTAATCCTAGAGTTAGCACGATCATCAGCCACATAGATCTCTTCTTCTGAATCTTGAGAAGACATCTTGACCTAAATCTGCGACAGACAACAAGCTCGAAACGAAAACAGAGGAAAACTACGCGATACGGAGATCAAAACCTTCGGGCGACTATATATTGATTTTTTCTGGGCCAGAAGGAGTCCTCCGCAAGAAAACAGAGTCCGGGAGGCACACGAGGTGCCCACAAGCTTGCCCACCGCCACCAGGGGGGGAGGGCGGCGGTGTGGGCCCTTGTGGCTTCCTCGTTTGCTCTCCGGACTGCTTTTTTATTTTTCTAATTTTCCAAAAATTCCAAAACTGAGGAAATTTCCTATTGGAAAAGTATCAGAGTCCAATTTCTTGCCGAAACAGATACATCTTCGTTTTCAAGGTCTGAAACAGGCTGATAAACATCCCTTATGTACTCCTCTGGAGTTATGACATTGATGATATTGGTCTCAACATTTATGGGAGTACCAGAGATGTAATGCTTGATTCTTTGCCCATTTACCACTCTAAGAAAATTTCCTTCCGTGTTATTGATTTTGATGGCACCGGAACGATATACTTCCTCGACAACATAGGGACCTTCCCATTTAGAGAGAAGCTTGCCTACAAAGAATCTCAACCTAGAATTGTATAGCAAGACATAATCACCTACATTGAACTCTCGTTTCTGTATTCGTTTGTTGTGCCATCTCTTAACCTTTTCCTTGAACAACCTGGCATTCTCATATGCCTGGGCTCTCCATTCATCCAACGAGCTGATATAAAACAACCACTTCTCACCGGCAAGTTTGAAATCAAAGTTGAGCTCTTTGATTGCCCAATAAGCTTTGTGTTCCAGCTCAAGAGGTAAATGACAGGCTTTACCGTAAACTATTTTATACAGTGACATGCCCATGGGATTCTTATAAGCAGTCCTATAAGCCCATAGTGCATCGTCAAGTTTGCTTGACCAGTTCTTTCGACATCTATTGACGGTCTTTTGTAGGATCAATTTGATCTCCCTATTACTCAACTCCACTTGACCACTAGACTGATGATGATAAGGAGATGCAACTCTATGGTTGACATCATACTTAGCTAGCATCTTGCGGAAAACACCATGAATGAAGTGTGAACCGCCATCAGTCATCAAGTATCTAGGGACTCCAAATCTTGGGAATATGACTTCTTTAAGCATCTTAATAGAGGTGTGGTGATCAGCATTTTTAGTGGGGATAGCTTCTACCCACTTAGTAACGTAATCCACATCAACTAAGATGTGAGTGTACCCATTGGAACTCGGGAAGGGTCCCATATAATCAAAGCCCCAGACATCAAATGGTTCAATGACAAGTGAATAGTTCATAGGCATCTCTTGACGCTTACTGATGTTCCCTATCCTTTGGCATTCGTCACAAGACAAGACAAACTTACGGGCATCCTTGAAGAGAGTGGGCCAATAGAAACCTAATTGCAATACCTTATGGGCAGTTCTATCTCCAGCATGGTGTCCTCCGTAGGCTTCGGAATGACACTTCTACAGGATCTGTCCATGTTCATGTTCAGGCACACAACGTCTAATAACACCATCTACTCCTTCCTTATAAAGGTGAGGATCATCCCACAAGTAGTGTCTCAAATCAACGAAGAATTTCCTCTTTTGTTGATAGATGAAACTGGGTGGTATGTATTTGGCTACGATATAGTTTGCATAATTGGCATACCACGGTCCACTAAGTGAAGTGCGCATGACATTTAGTTGCTCATCAGGAAATCTGTCCTCAATTGGTAGTGGGTCATCACGGACATTCTCTAGCCTAGACAAGTTATCTGCTACAGGATTGTCAGCACCTTTTCGGTCAACGACGTGCAAATCAAATTCCTGTAGTAGGAGAACCCATCTGACCAGCCTAGGCTTAGCGTCCTTCTTCTGCATAAGGTACTTAATAGCAGCATGATCAGAGTGAATAGTGACTTTGGAGTCAACTATGTAAGATCTGAATTTTTCACATGCAAACACGACTGCTAAAAATTCCTTCTCCGTAGTGGCATAGTTTCTTTGGGCACTGTCTAGAGTTTTACTAGCATAGTGAATGACATTCAACTTCTTGTCAACTCTTTGTCCTAGAACAGCACCAACAGCGTAATCACTAGCGTCACACATGATTTCAAAGGGCAAGTTCCAGTCAGGTGGTTGAACAATAGGTGCGGTTATCAAAGCCTTCTTAAGTATTTCGAAGGCTTCCTCACAATCCTCATTGAAAACAAAAAGAACATCCTTCTGCAAGAGGTTGGTAAGAGGCCTAGAAATCTTAGAGAAGTCTTTAATGAACCTTCTATAGAAACCAACATGACCTAGGAAACTTCGTATACCTCTGATTTCTGTGGGGCAAGGCATTTTCTCAATTGCATCAACCTTAGCCTTATCAACTTCAATGCCTCTTTCAGAGATTTTGTGTCCTAAGACGATACCTTCATTAACCATAAAGTGGCACTTCTCCCAATTCAAGACGAGGTTGGTTTCTTCGCATCTCTGTAAGACTCCATCAAGGTTGCTGAGGCAATCATCAAAGGAAGACCCATAAACGGAGAAGTAATCCATGAAAACCTCGACAATCTTTTCACAAAAGTCAGAGAATATAGCCATCATACATCTTTGGAAGGTGGCGGGTGCATTGCATAATCCAAAAGGCATACGTCTATAGGCAAAGTTACCGAAAGGGCAGGTGAAAGTGGTTTTCTCTTGATCAGATTGTGCAACAAGTATCTGCGAGAAACCTGAATAACCGTCTAGAAAGCAGAAGTGTGTGTGTTTTGATAGCCTTTCTAGCATTTGGTCGATGAACGACAAAGGATAATGATCTTTCCTAGTTACCTTGTTCAGTTTCCGGAAGTCTATCAGCATTCTATAGCCGGTAATAATCCTTTGTGGGATTAGTTCATCCTTATCATTAGGAACGATGGTGATACCTCCCTTCTTAGGTACGCAATGTACTGGACTTACCCAATCACTATGAGCAACGGGATAAATGATTCCTGCTTCCAGAAGCTTTAATATTTCTTTTCTAACGACCTCTTTCATCTTAGGATTCAATCTCCTTTGATGATCAGCAACTGGTTTAAAGTCAGGATCGGTTTTAATCTTGTGCTGACATAGAGTAGGACTAATACCCTTAAGATCATCAAGAGTATATCCAATAGCAGCGCGGTGCTTCCTCAGAGTTTTTAGTAACTTCTTCTCTTCGCGCTCTGAGAGGAGGGCACTAATAATGGCAGGATATATCTCCTTCTCATCAAGATAGGCATACTTAAGAGTATCAGGCAACTGTTTAAGCTCGAACACAGGATCACCCTTAGGTGGGGGAGGATCCCCAAGCAGTTCAACAGGCAGATTATTCTTGAGAATAGGATGTTGTTCTAAGACAATTCTATCTATCTCATCTCTCTCCTCCATATGCATATCATTTTCATGCTCAAGCAGATATTGCTCTAAAGGATCCGTAGGAGGTACGACAATGGAGGCAAGAGCAATGATTTCATCTCTACCAGACGACTCTCTTTCATGGGGTTGTCTTCCAAACTTGGAGAAGTTAAATTCATGAGACACATCCTCGAAACTTACTATGACACTCTGCTTAATGCAATCAATATGAGCACTGACAGTGTTGAGAAAGGGTCTACCAAATATGATGGGCCAAAAGCTATCTTGTGCAGTACCGAGGACGAGGAAATTAGTAGGATACTTTGTCTTACCACACAGGACTTCTACGTCTCTCACAATTCCCAAAGGGCAGATAGTGTCTCTATTAGCTAGCGTGATAGTGACATCAATGGGTTCTATCTCAGCAGGTGCAATCTCATCTTTGATTTCATCATAGAGAGAACGGGGTATTGCACTAACACTAGCTCCCATATCACATAAACCATGGTAGCAATGATCTCCTATCTTAACAGAAACAACGGGCAGGCCAACTACAGGTCCGTGCTTGTCTTTCGCGTGAGGTTTAGCAATTCTAGCAGAGTCCTCACATAATTTAATAACATGCCCGTCTATGTCTTCGGCTAAGAGATCTTTGATAATAGCAACACTAGGTTCAACTCTAATCTCCTCAGGGGGTGCAAGTGGTCTAATGTAACCCCTACGTATCACAGTTGGAGCTTTAGAATAATCCTTCATTCTAGCAGGGTATGGTGGTTTCTCAGTGTAAGCACAAGGAACAACAGGATCACTAAAAGCAATGATTTTCTCCTCAACTAGATTGGTTTTGGCTATGTTGCTTTCTACAGGAGGATGATATTTAAACCACTTCTCTTTGGGAAGTTCAACATGAGAAACAAAAGATTCACAAAGAGAAGCTACTATCTCAGAGTCAAGTCCATACTTAGCGCTAAAATCTCTAGAAGTGTTTGTCTCAACAAAAGATTTAACGCAATCAAACTGGAAATTCATACCTGAGTCCTTAACTTCCTCCAGCTCCCAATCTTCAGAGTTGCGTTTGATTCTCTCCAATAAATTCCACTTGTGATCAATATCCTTCTTCATAAAAGAACCGGCACAAGAAGTGTCAAGCATGGTACGATCTTCATGAGAAAGCCGAGCATAAAAGTTTTGAGTGATGATTTCTCTCGAGAGCTCATGATTGGGGCATGAATATATCATTGATTTAAGCCTCCTCCAAGCTTGAGCTATGCTTTCCCTGCCACGAGGCCAAAAGTTATAAATAAAGTTCCGATCACGATGTACTAAATGCATAGGATAGAACTTTTGATGAAATTCCAATTTCAACCGATTGTAGCCCCATGATCCAGCATCATCACATAGCCTATACCATGTCAACACCTTATCCTTCAAAGATAAAGGAAAGAATTTCTTATTTACCTCATCCTCGGGCAAACCTGCAAGCTTAAGTAAACTACAAACTTCATCTACATAGATTAGATGAAAGTCTGGATGTGAAGATCCATCTCCTGTGAAAGGATTAGCCAGCAGTTTCTCAAGCATACCGAAAGGAATTTCATAAAAGATATTTTCAGTAGGTACCTCAGGTTGAGGAGAAACTCCTCGTGCTTCCGTTCGTGGTGAAGATACCCCGAACAAACTCCTCAAAGGAAGAGTTTCCATAGTGACAAGTGACAATAAATTTCAGCACAGTATATAAATGTTTCCTTACCAATTTCCACTTACCAAAGGCGCTTCACTCCCCGGCAACGGCACCAGAAAAGAGTATTGATGACCCACAAGTATAGGGGATCAATCGTAGTCCTTTCGATAAGTAAGAGTGTAGAACCCAACGAGGAGCAGAAGGCTCTGATAAACGGATTTCAGCAAGGTAATAACTGCAAGCACTGAAAATAGCGGTAACAGGTGATTGTGTAGCGAGGTGAAACGTAGCAAGCAAAGAGTAACAAGTAACAAGTAGTAGCAACGGTGCAACAAGTGGCCCAATCCATTTTGTAGCAAGGGACAAGCCTGAACAAAGTCTTATAGGAGGAAAAACGCTCCCGAGGACACACGGGAATTTCTGTCATGCTAGTTTCATCATGTTCATATGATTCGCGTTTGTTACTTTGATAGTTTGATATGTGGGTAGACCGGCGCTTGGGTACTGCCTTACTTGGACAAGCATCCCACTTATGATTAACCTCTCTCACAAGCATCCGCAACTACAAAAGAAGAATTAAGACAAAGTCTAACCATAGCATTAAACTAGTGGATCCAAATCAGCCCCTCATGAAGCAACACATAGACTGGGGTTTAAGCTTCTGTCACTCTAGCAACCCATCATCTACTTACTACTTACCAATGCCTTCCTCTAGGCCCAAATATGGTGAAGTGTTATGTAGTCGACGTTCACATAACACCACTAGAGGAAAAACAACATACATCATATCAAAATACCGAACGAATATCAAATTCACATGACTATTATCAGCATGACTTATCCCATGTCCTGAGGAACAAAAGTAACTACTCACAAGACATAATCATAATCATGACCAGAGGTCTAATGAATAGCATCAAGGATCTGAACATAAACTCTTCCACCAAGTAATCCAACAAGCATCAACTACAAAGAGTAATCGACACTACTAGCAACCTTACAAGTACCAATCGAAGTCGCGAGACGAAGATTGATTACAAGAGATGAACTAGGGATTGGAGAGGAGATGGTGCTGATGAACATGTTGATGAAGATGACTCCCCTCCGACGAGAGGAGTGTTGCTGATGACGATGGCGACGATTCCCCCCTCCGGGAGGGAAATTTCCCGGCAGGATCGTCCTGCCGGAGCTCTAGATTTGATCTGCTCAAGTTCCGCCTCGTGGCGGCTGCTAAACCACGAAAAAGCTCCCGTATGATTTTTTCCAGGTCAGGACGCTTCATATAGCAAAAGAGCGGGGCTAGTGGGCCTTCAGGCAGCCCACAAGCTTGCCCACCGCCACCAGGGGGGATGGTGGCGGAGTGGGGGCTTGTGGGGCCCTGGTGGCCCCCTCTGATAGTTCTTTTGCCCAGTATTTTTAATATATTCCAGAAAAAATCCACGTAAATTTTCAGGGCATTTGGAGATGTGCAGAATAGTGGACTAGGATTTGCTCCTTTTCAAGTCTAGAATTCCAGCTGCCTGAATTCTCCCTCTTCAAATAATCCTTGCAAAATAAGAGAGAAAAGGCATAAATATGGTACCACAAGTAATATAACAGCCCAAAAGGCAATAAATATCAACATGAAAGCATGATGCAAAATGGACGTATCAACTCCCCCAAGCTTAGACCTCGCTTTTCCTCAAGCGAAAACCAAGTTCCATAAACATGTCTACATGTTTGGGGACGAAGGTGTCGATAAAACATAATACGGACATGAGGGCATCATGATCACATATATAACATCAATATATCATAAAGATTCTTATGGGAAAGTAACAATTTCTTCACAAAGCAAAGCATGAAACAAAAACCTTACCGAGAAGTAACCAACAATAGTCCATAGCAATTGAAGCAATTGCAATTTATCACAACATCAGAAAGAGTCAAATAAGAGATTGTAAGGCAAACCCACATACTCAATCATCTTTTTCGTTTTCCACAATTGTTACAACTCACGTGGTACTCATGGTGTCAAAGTTTCAGCTGAACACAGAGGAAGATAGGGGCTTATAGTTTTGCCTCACAACAGTTTACCTCAAGGGTAAAGTCAACAATAATAAAGCATGAGTACTCAACTCCAAGTTGATATATGAATAAAGATCTTTCCCAAGCATGTGATGGTAGCCAACATAAAGGCAAAAAGGGAATTGGTGAAGATCACCATGACTCTTACAAGGGTAAAAAGTAAAGGTACAAGATAGGCCCTTCGTAGAGGGAAGCAGAGGTTGTCATGCGCTTTTGAGGTTTGAATGCGTGTCCTCTTAGTGCGGAGGAACGTCACTTTATATTGCCTCATGTGATAAAGAACTTTATTATGCAGTCTGTCGCTTTTATATCTTCCTCATCACAGGTTCGTACAAAGCTTATTTTCCACACACTAATAGATCATACATATTAGAGAGCAATTTTTATTGCTTGCACCGATGACAACTTACTTGAAGGATCTTATTCAATCCATAGGTAGGTATGGCAGACTCTCATGGCAAAACTGGGTTGGAGGTTTATGGATGCACAAGTAGTATCTCTACTTGGTGCGGGAGTTTTGGCTAATATGAGGTGGAAGCAATCGTCATATGCTAAGGGATCTCTAATCATATAACATTGTTTGGAACCAAGAAAGCACAATTCATTATGTTGTCTTCATTGTCCAACATCTACTCCTAGGCATGTAATAGTTTGGTGAGTGCTCACAATTGTAAAAAGTGTCTAAGATGATATATTTATATGTGAACCTCTCTTTCCTTATTACTTCTTATTAATTGCAACAATGACTGAGGTCTATGTTAATTTATTCTCAACAAGTTTCAATCATCATACTTGTCATATGTGAAGTTATCACTTTCCATAAGATCGTCTCATGATCTTTCATGCTATCGTTCTTTTCATACTTTTGATCATGGCACAAAGCAAAGCCATTGACTATGACACTCTTTATTATATAGCTCGTAAGCTCGAATACATCGGGGGAGAGATAAAAGCAAAAAGACTCAAACTAAAAACTAAAGACTTATTCCTCTAAAAGAAGAAATAAAAACTGAAAAGGAAAGAACTAAAACAAAGGTAAAAGCAAAAGATATAAAGGTGATACGATACCAGGGCAACTCCCCCAAGCTTGGCAGAAGCCAAGGGGATTGCCCATACCAATGCTTAGTTGTATTCCTTTGGTGGTGATGGTGGTGTTGTTCGTGCAGTCTTGAGCTTGTCTAATTTCCACTTGAGCAAAAAAGTTTTGCTCCCTTAGATCTTCATTTTCCTCCTCAAGTTTCAAAACTCTATGGCAAAGCTCCTGCTTACTCTCCTACAAGAAACGAGAAGGGATAAACAAGGTCTTAGGCTTCTTCCTATGGTCAGGGAGGCTTGACTTCTTGAACTCCACATGGGTGTTTGCAGGTTGAGGTAGAGGAGCCTCCTCTTCATCGGAACTCGATTGCTCCTTCCCTTTGGGCTCATAGTCCTCTTCCTCATCATTGGTCCAGCCATATGGTTCCAAGTCCCCATTAATCCTAGAGTTAGCACGATCATCAGCCACATAGATCTCTTCTTCTGAATCTTGAGAAGACATCTTGACCTAAATCTGCGACAGACAACAAGCTTGAAACGAAAACAGAGGAAAACTACGTGATACGGAGATCAAAACCTTCGGGCGACTATATATTGATTTTTTCTGGGCCAGAAGGAGTCCTCCGCAAGAAAACAGAGTCCGGGAGGCACACGAGGTGCCCACAAGCTTGCCCACCGCCATCAGGGGGGGCGGAGTGGGCCCTTGTGGCTTCCTCGTTTGCTCTCCGGACTGCTTTTTATTTTTCTAATTTTCCAAAAATTCCAAAACTGAGGAAATTTCCTATTGGAAAAGTATCAGAGTCCAATTTCTTGCCGAAACAGATACATCTTCGTTTTCAAGGTCTGAAACAGGCTGATAAACATCCCTTATGTACTCCTCTGGAGTTATGACATTGATGATATTGGTCTCAACATTTATGGGAGTACCAGAGATGTAATGCTTGATTCTTTGCCCATTTACCACTCTAGGAAAATTTCCTTCCGTGTTATTGACTTTGATGGCACCGGAATGATATACTTCCTCGACAACATAGGGACCTTCCCATTTAGAGAGAAGCTTGCCTATAAAGAATCTCAACCGAGAATTGTATAGCAAGACATAATCACCTACATTGAACTCTCGTTTCTGTATTCGTTTGTTGTGCCATCTCTTAACCTTTTCCTTGAACAACCTGGCATTCTCATATGCCTGGGCTCTCCATTCATCCAACGAGCTGATATAAAACAACCACTTCTCACCGGCAAGTTTGAAATCAAAGTTGAGCTCTTTGATTGCCCAATAAGCTTTGTGTTCCAGCTCAAGAGGTAAATGACAGGATTTACCGTAAACCATTTTATACGGTGACATGCCCATGGGATTCTTATAAGCAGTCCTATAAGCCCATATTGCATCGTCAAGTTTGCTTGACCAGTTCTTTCGACATCTATTGACGGTCTTTTGTAGGATCAATTTGATCTCCCTATTACTCAACTCCACTTGATCACTAGACTGATGATGATAAGGAGATGCAACTCTATGGTTGACATCATACTTAGCTAGCATCTTTCGGAAAACACCATGAATGAAGTGTGAACCGCCATTAGTCATCAAGTATCTAGGGACTCCAAATTTTGGGAATATGACTTCTTTAAGCATCTTAATAGAGGTGTGGTGATCAGCATTTTTAGTGGGGATAGCTTCTACCCACTTAGTAACGTAATCCACATCAACTAAGATGTGAGTGTACCCATTGGAACTCGGGAAGGGTCCCATGTAATCAAAGCCCCAGACATCAAATGGTTCAATGACAAGTGAATATTTCATAGGCATCTCTTGACGCTTACTGATGTTCCCTATCCTTTGGCATTCGTCACAAGACAAGACAAACTTACGGGCATCCTTGAAGAGAGTGGGCCAATAGAAACCTAATTGCAAAACCTTATGGGCAGTTCTATCTCCAGCATGGTGTCCTCCGTAGGCTTCGGAATGACACTTCTACAGGATCTGTCCATGTTCATGTTCAGGCACACAACGTCTAATAACACCATCTACTCCTTCCTTATAAAGGTGAGGATCATCCCACAAGTAGTGTCTCAAATCAACGAAGAATTTCCTCTTTTGTTGATAGGTGAAACTGGGTGGTATGTATTTGGCTACGATATAGTTTGCATAATCGGCATACCACGGTGCACTAAGTGAAGTGCGGATGGCATTTAATTGCTCATCAAGAAAGCTCTCATCAATTGGTAGTGGGTCATCACGGATATTCTCTAGTCTAGACAAGTTATCTGCTACAGGATTGTCAGCACCTTTTCAGTCAACGACGTGCATATCAAATTCCTGTAGCAGGAGAACCCATCTGATCAGCCTAGGCTTAGCGTCCTTCTTCTGCATAAGGTACTTAATAGCAGCATGATCAGAGTGAATAGTGACTTTGGAGTCAACTATGTAAGATCTGAATTTTTCACATGCAAAGACGATTGCTAAAAATTCCTTCTCCGTAGTGGCATAGTTTCTTTGGGAAGTGTCTAGAGTTTTACTAGCATAGTGAATGACATTCAACTTCTTGTCAACTATTTGTCCTAGAACAACACCAACAGCGTAATCACTAGCGTCACACATGATTTCAAAGGGCAAGTTCCAGTCAGGTGGTTGAACAATAGGTGCCGTTATCAAAGCCTTCTTAAGTATTTCGAAGGCTTCCTCACAATCCTCATCGAAAACAAAAGGAACATCCTTCTGCAAGAGGTTGGTAAGAGGCCTAGAAATCTTAGAGAAGTCTTTAATGAACCTTCTATAGAAACCAACATGACCTAGGAAACTTCGTATACCTCTGATTTCTGTGGGGCAAGGCATTTTCTCAATTGCATCAACCTTAGCCTTATCAACTTCAATGCCTCTTTCAGAGATTTTGTGTCCTAAGACGATACCTTCATTAACCATAAAGTGGCACTTCTCCCAATTCAAGACGAGGTTGGTTTCTTCGCATCTTTGTAAGACTCGATCAAGGTTGCTGAGGCAATCATCAAAGGAAGACCCGTAAACAGAGAAGTCATCCATGAAAACCTCGACAATCTTTTCACAAAAGATAGAGAATATAGCCATCATACATCTTTGGAAGGTGGCGGGTGCATTGCATAAGCCAAAAGGCATACCTCTATAGGCAAAGGTACCGAAAGGGCAGGTGAAAGTGGTTTTCTCTTGATCAGATTGTGCAACAAGTATGTGCGAGAAACCTGAATAACCGTCTAGAAAGCAGAAGTGTGTGTGTTTTGATAGCCTTTCTAGCATTTGGTCGATGAACGACAAAGGATAATGATCTTTCCTAGTTGCCTTGTTCAGTTTTCGAAAGTCTATCAACATTCTATAGCCGGTAATAATCCTTTGTGGGATTAGTTCATCCTTATCATTAGGAACGATGGTGATACCTCCCTTCTTAGGTACGCAATGTACTGGACTTACCCAATCACTATGAGCAACGGGATAAATGATTCCGGCTTCCAGAAGCTTTAATATTTCTTTTCTAACGACCTCTTTCATCTTAGGATTCAATCTCCTTTGATGATCAGCAACTGGTTTAAAGTCAGGATCGGTTTTAATCTTGTGCTGACATAGAGTAGGACTAATACCCTTAAGATCATCAAGAGTATATCCAATAGCAGCGTGGTGCTTCCTCAGAGTTTTTAGTAACTTCTTCTCTTCGCGCTCTGAGAGGAGGGCACTAATAATGGCAGGATATATCTCCTTCTCATCAAGATAGGCATACTTAAGAGTATCAGGCAACTGTTTAAGCTCGAACACAGGATCACCCTTAGGTGGGGGAGGATCCCCAAGCAGTTCAACAGGCAGATTATTCTTGAGAATAGGATGTTGTTCTAAGACAATTCTATCTATCTCATCTCTCTCCTCCATATGCATATCATTTTCATTCTCAAGCATATATTGCTCTAAAGGATCCGTAGGAGGTACGACAATAGAGGCAAGAGCAATGATTTCATCTCTACCAGACGACTCTCTTTCATGGGGTTGTCTTCCAAACTTGGAGAAGTTAAATTCATGAGACACATCCTCGAAACTTACCGTGACACTCTGCTTAATGCAATCAATGTGAGCATTGACAGTGTTGAGAAAGGGTCTACCAAATATGATGGGCCAAAAGCTATCTTGTGCAGTACCGAGGACGAGGAAATTAGTAGGACACTTCGTCTTACCACACAGGACTTCTACGCCTCTCACAATTCCCAAAGGGCAGATAGTGTCTCTATTAGCTAGCGTGATAGTGACATCAATGGGTTCTATCTCAGGAGGTGCAATCTCATCTTTGATTTCATCATAGAGAGAACGGGGTATTGCACTAACACTAGCTCCCATATCACATAAACCATGGTAGCAATGATCTCCTATCTTAACAGAAACAACGGGCAGGCCAACTACAGGTCCGTGCTTGTCTTTCGCGTGAGGTTTAGCAATTCTAGCAGAGTCCTCACATAATTTAATAACATGCCCGTCTATGTCTTCGGCTAAGAGATCTTTGATAATAGCAACACTAGGTTCAACTCTAATCCCCTCAGGGGGTGCAAGTGGTCTAATATAACCCCTACGTATCACAGTTGGAGCTTTAGAATAATCCTTCATTCTAGCAGGGTATGGCGGTTTCTCAGTGTAAGCACAAGGAACAACAGGATCACTAAAAGCTATGATTTTCTCCTCAACTAGATTGGTTTTGGGTATGTTGCTTTCTACAGGAGGATGATATTTAAACCACTTCTCTTTGGGAAGTTCAACATGAGCAACAAAATATTCACAAAGAGAAGCTACTATCTCAGAGTCAAGTCCATACTTAGCGCTAAAATCTCTAGAAGTGTTTGTCTCAACAAAAGATTTAACGCAATCAAACTGGAAATTCATACCTGAGTCCTTAATTTCCTCCAGCTCCCAATCTTCAGAGTTGCGTTTGATTCTCTCCAATAAATTCCACTTGTGATCAATATCCTTCTTCATAAAAGAACCGGCACAAGAAGTGTCAAGCATGGTACGATCTTCATGAGAAAGCCGAGCATAAAAGTTTTGAGTGATGATTTCTCTCGAGAGCTCATGATTGGGGCATGAATATAGCATTGATTTAAGCCTCCCCCAAGCTTGAGCTATGCTTTCCCTGCCACGAGGCCAAAAGTTATAAATAAATTTCCGATCACGATGTACTAAATGCATAGGATAGAACTTTTCATGAAATTCCAATTTCAACCGATTGTAGCCCCATGATCCAGCATCATCACATAGCCTATACCATGTCAACAACTTATCCTTCAAAGATAAAGGAAAGACTTTCTTCTTTACCTCATCCTCAGGAAAACCTGCAAGCTTAAATAAACCACAAACTTCATCTACATAGATTAGATGAAAGTCTGGATGTGAAGATCCATCTCTTGTGAAAGGATTAGCCACCAGTTTCTCAAGCATACCCAAAGGAATTTCATAAAAGATATTTTCAGTAGGTACCTCAGGTTGAGGAGAAACTCCTCGTGCTTCCGTTCGTGGTGAAGATACCCCGAACAAACTCCTCAAAGGAAGAGTTTCCATAGTGACAAGTGACAATAAATTTCAGCACAGTATATAAATGTTTCCTTACCAATTTCCACTTACCAAAGGCGCTTCACTCCCCGGCAACGGCACCAGAAAAGAGTCTTGATGACCCACAAGTATAGGGTATCAATTGTAGTCCTTTCGATAAGTAAGAGTGTAGAACCCAACGAGGAGCAGAAGGCTCTGATAAACGGATTTCAGCAAGGTAATAACTGCAAGCACTGAAAGTAGCGGTAACATGTGATTGTGTAGCGAGGTGAAACGTAGCAAGCAAAGAGTAACAAGTAACAAGTAGTAGCAACGGTGCAACACGTGGCCCAATCCCTTTTGTAGCAAGGGACAAGCCTGAACAAAGTCTTATAGGAGGAAAAACGCTCCCGAGGACACACGGGAACTTCTGTCATGCTAGTTTCATCATGTCCATATGATTCGCGTTTGTTACTTTGATAGTTTGATATGTGGGTGGACCGGCGCTTGGGTACTGCCTTACTTGGACAAGCATCCCGCTTATGATTAACCTCTCTCGCAAGCATCCGCAACTACAAAAGAAGAATTAAGACAAAGTCTAACCATAGCATTAAACTAGTGGATCCAAATCAGCCCCTCATGAAGCAACACATAGACTGGGGTTTAAGCTTCTATCACTCTAGCAACCCATCATCTACTTACTACTTACCAATGCCTTCCTCTAGGCCCAAATATGGTGAAGTGTTATGTAGTCGACGTTCACATAACACCACTAGAGGAAAAACAACATACATCATATCAAAATACCGAACGAATATCAAATTCACATGACTATTATCAGCATGACTTATCCCATGTCCTCAGGAACAAAAGTAACTACTAACAAGACATAATCATAATCATGACCCGAGGTGTAATGAATAGCATCAAGGATCTGAACATAAACTCTTCCACCAAGTAATCCAACAAGCATCAAATACAAAGAGTAATCAACACTACTAGCAACCTTACAAGTACCAATCGGAGTCGCGCGACGAAGATTGATTACAAGAGATGAACTAGGGATTGGAGAGGAGATGGTGCTGATGAACATGTTGATGAAGATGACTCCCCTCCGACGAGAGGAGTGTTGCTGATGACGATGGCGACGATTCCCCCCTCCGGGAGGGAAATTTCCCCGGCAGGATCGTCCTGCGGGAGCTCTAGATTGGATCTGCTCAAGTTGCGCCTCGTGGCGGCGGCGAAACCACGAAAAAGCTCCCGTATGATTTTTTCCAGGTCAGGACGCTTCATATAGCAAAAGAGGGGGGCTAGTGGGCCTTCAGGCAGCCCACAAGCTTGCCCACCGCCACCAGGGGGATGGTGGCGGAGTGGGGGCTTGTGTGGCCCTGGTGGCCCCCTCCGATAGTTCTTTCGCCCAGTATTTTTAAGATATTCCAGAAAAAATCCACGTAAATTTTCAAGGCATTTGGAGATGTGCAGAATAGTGGACTAGGATTTGCTCCTTTTCCAGTCCAGAATTCCAGCTGCCTGAATTCTCCCTATTCAAATAATCCTTGCAAAATAAGAGAGAAAAGGCATAAATATGGTACCACAAGTAATATAACAGCCCAAAAAGCAATAAATATCAACATGAAAACATGATGCAAAATGGACGTATCAGTGCGCGTAGGAAATTTTTTGTTTCCCATGTGACGTTCCCCAACAAAGTCCTCCTACTTTGCCATTCTCTTTAGCCCGATCAATAAGGACTGCCAACATATCTGCTACTATGTTGAACGACAAGGGAGACATGAAATCTCCGTGCCTCAATCCCTTATGAGTCTAAAAATAATGAGCTACGTCATCATTAATTTTAATCCCAACTCTACCTTTCCAAATGAAAGCACCCACCTCATCCCTCTAGGATTCGTTGAATCCCTTCATACACAAGGCTTGTTGAAGAAATGGCTATTTGACCTTATCGTACGCCTTCTTGAGATCCACTTTAAATATAAGCCCATCAAGTTTCTTTTTATGTATTTCGTGCAACTTTTCATGCAAAACAACGACCCCTTCTAGGATATGTCTTCCATGCATGAAAGTTGTCTAGGTCGATTGGACTACCGAATGGGCTATCTTTGTCAACCTATTCGTGCCAACCTTTGTAAATTTTTTGAAGCTGACATTGAGCAGTCAGCCTGATCTTCTCAATGCGAATAGCCTCCACCTTCTTTAGAAACACCATTATTATTCCAAAGTTAAGGTGGAATAGCTGCAAATGCCCATTAAACAAATCATGGAACATATGCAAAATATCATCTTTAATAATATGCCAACACTTTTTATAAAATTCCATCGGAAACCCATCTGGTCCCGGTGCCTTATTTGGCTTCATTTGTGATATTGTGTCAAACATCTCTTCATCCCTAAATGGGGCTGGCAAAACCTCGTTCTCATCTGAACTGGGTTGAGGAATGTCACTTGTTGTGCTCTAATCCAGAAAAACAAAATTCTCTTCGGGTGCACCTTCGCAACCTTTGCTCAAATGGCCCATTTCATCTCCTCTCTCTGAGAAGAGTTTGCACCTTCTTCACAGCCTCAATCTTAATATTTCTATCGGACATATTAAGAAGTGTAGACTTTGGTTTCACAACTAACTCATTAGTGAGCTGCGTCGGCCTCTCCTTTTACACTTTGTATATGCCACTTTGATTCTTGGCCCAGCCTCTCAAGTAGAATTTAGTGCAGCACACTAATTATTATTGCCTGCGGGTTCAAAGTAGAACTTACTCGCACCACGCATATGCATGTTTGTTAGCATCTAAATATATTTTGAGTTTAATTCGCGGATCACCTTAGTATTTTATATAACCATCATCAATTTTCCTTTTTGATGGTGCATGTTGTAGCTTAAGCTTAAAAAATCCATCCAAATGTGTTACTATAGTTGTAACCCATTCTACATATATCTAAGAAAGTGATCACCACTAACTTATTTATCTCAATATACAAGCATATGCCAGATCACCATATAATGGACATGATAAGGTCTACCTCAGCATGCAACCATGTATCAAAAAAGACCCAATACCACATGCTACCATGCAGGGCAAAATATTTTTCATTCATTTTTTAAGAAAAGGATCAGATCTTTTATAAAAGTTCATCGAAAATACAAAGCATCTCAAACATAATGAAAATTAGAATGAGATTCCGAAACCACCGAATAACCACTATTACTAACAGAACGTGTCGCCGATGCATTGCTGTTGCCGCTCCCCTACTGGAGCAAACTTGACATTGACAATGACAACCGAGATATCTTCCCGCACATGCACGTAAGGACCAACACCCCGGTACCATAGTTGTCGTTATTGAACCATTTCATAGATCTGAAGAAACATGCACCAAATCTCGTCAGATGACGAGAAACCCTAACCTCATCGCGAGAAGAAGACAACATGATTCTACGCCGGAGCTCCGTCGACTATATCCAGACGGACAAAAACTTAATGAGAATCGGAGCCTAAAGAGAAGCGTCACCATTCTTCCGAACGCCACAATGATAACAACACCGCCAACAACAACCAAACCTTTCAGTCCCAAACAAGTTGGGGTAGGCTAGAGTGGAAACCCATAAGATCTCGAAGCCAAGTCATGGCTCTGGAACATGGATAGCTAACTTCCACGCACCCCTGTCCATGGCTAAGTCGTTGTCGATATTCCAAACCTTCAGGTCTCTCTTAACGGACTCCTCCCATGTCATGTTTGGTCTACCACGACCCCTCTTAACATTCTCAGCATGCTTTATCCGTCCGCTATGCACCGGCGCTTCCGGTGGCCTCCGTTGAATATGTCCAAACCATCTGAGACGATGCTGGACCAGCTTCTCTTCAATCGGTGCTACCCCAAGTCTCTCTCGTATATCGTCATTCCGTACCCGATCCTTCCTTGTGTGGCCACATATCCATCTCAACATGCGCATCTCTGCTACACCTAACTGTTGGATATGTCGTCTCTTGGTTGGCCAACACTCCGCGCCATACAACATCGCAGGTCGGATAGCCATCCTATAAAACCTGCCTTTTAGCTTTTGTGGCACTCTCTTGTCACAAAGTACGCTAGAAGCTTGGCGCCACTTCTTCCACCCAGCCTTGATTCGGTGGCCCACGTCTTCATTGATATCGCCATCCTTCTGCAACATGGACCCCAAATATTGAAACGTCTCTCTCTCCGGTACCACCTGCCCACCAAGGCTAACCTCTCCATCCTCGTGCCTAGTAGCACTAAAACTGCACCTCATGTATTCGGTTTTAGTTCTACTAAGCCTAAAACCTTTCGATTCTAGAGTCTGCCTCCATACTCTAACTTTCTATTAACCCCCATTCGGCTATCATCGACTAGCACCACATCATCCGCAAAGAGCATACACCATGGGATATTTCCTTGTATATCCCTTGTGACCTCATCCATCACCAAATCAAAAAGATAAGGGCTCAAAGCTGACCCTTGGTGTAGCCCTATTCTAATCGGAAAGTAATCAGTGTCGCCATCACTTGTTCGAACACTTGTCACAACATCATCATACATATCCTTGATGAGGGTAATGTACTTTATTGGGACTTTGTGTTTCTCCAAGGCCCACCACATGACATTCCGAGGTATCTTATCATAGGCCTTCTACAAATCAATGAACACCATATTGTTGGAATTATGCCCTAGAGGCAATAATAAATGTATAGTTATTATTATAATTCCTGTATCAAGATAATAGTTTATTATCCATGCTATAATTGTATTGAATGAAGACTCATTTACATGTGTGGATACATAGACAAAACACCGTCCCTAGCATGCCTCTAGTTGGCTAGCCAGTTGATCGATGATAGTCAGTGTCTTCTGATTATGAACAAGGTGTTGTTGCTTGATAACTGGATCACGTCATTGGGAGAATCACGTGATGGACTAGACCCAAACTAATAGACGTAGCATGTTGATCATGTCATTTTGTTGCTACTGTTTTCTGCGTGTCAAGTACTTATTCCTATGACCATGAGATCATATAACTCACTGACACCGGAGGAATGCTTTGTGTGTATCAAACGTCGCAACGTAACTGGGTGACTATAAAGATGCTCTACAGGTATCTCCGAAGGTGTTAGTTGAGTTAGTATTGATCAAGACTGGGATTTGTCACTCCGTGTGACGGAGAGGTATCTCGGGGCCCACTCGGTAATACAACATCACACACAAGCCTTGCAAGCAATGTAACTTAGTGTAAGTTGCGGGATCTTGTATTACGGAACGAGTAAAGAGACTTGCCGGTAAACGAGGTTGAAATAGGTATACGGATACTGACGATCGAATCTCGGGCAAATAACATACCGAAGGACAAAGGGAATGACATACGGGATTATACGAATCCTTGGCACTGAGGTTCAAACGATAAGATCTTCGTAGAATATGTAGGATCCAATATGGGCATCCAGGTCCCGCTATTGGATATTGACCGAGGAGTCTCTCGGGTCATGTCTACATAGTTCTCGAACCCGCAGGGTCTGCACACTTAAGGTTCGACGTTGTTTTATGCGTATTTGAGTTATATGGTTGGTTACCGAATGTTGTTCGGAGTACCGGATGAGATCACGGATGTCACGAGGGTTTCCGGAATAGTCCGGAAACGAAGATTGATATATAGGATGACCTCATTTGATTACCGGAAGGTTTTCGGAGTTACCGGGAATGTACCGGGAATGACGAATGGGTTCCGGGAGTTCACCGGAGGGGGGCAACCCACTCCGGGGAAGCCCATAGGCATTTGGGGGGGTCACACCAGCCCTTAGTGGGCTGGTGGGACAGCCCACCAATCCCCTATGCGCCAAGAGAGAAAAAATCAAAGGAAAGAAAAAAAAAGGAAGAAGTGGGAAGGGGGAAGGACTCCCTCCCACCAAACCAAGTAGGACTCGGTTTGGGGGGGGGAGAGTCCTCCCCCTGGCTCGGCCGACCCCTTGGGGATCCCTTGGACCCCAAGGCAAGGTCCCCCTCCCTCCTCCTATATATATGGGGCTTTTAGGGCAGATTTGAGACGACTTTCTCACGGCTGCCCGACCACATACCTCCATAGTTTTTCCTCTAGATCGTGTTTCTGCGGAGCTCGGGCGGAGCCCTGCTGAGACAAGATCATCACCAACCTCCGGAGCGCCGTCACGCTGCCGGAGAACTCTTCTACCTCTCCGTCTCTCTTGCTAGATCAAGAAGGCCAAGATCATCGTCGAGCTGTACGTGTGCTGAACGCGGAGGTGCCGTCCGTTCGGTACTAGATCATGGGACTGATCGTGGGATTGTTCGCGGGGCGGATCGAGGGACGTGAGGACGTTCCACTACATCAACCGCGTTCACTAACGCTTCTGCTGTACGGTCTACAAGGGTACGTAGATCACTCATCCCTTCTCGTAGATGGACATCACCACGATAGCTCTTCGTGCGCGTAGGAAATTTTTTGTTTCCCATGCGACGTTCCCCAACAGTGGCATCATGAGCTAGGTTCATGCGTAGATGTCTTCTCGAGTAGAACACAAATGTTTTGGTGGGCGGTGATGTGCGTTTTGCTGCCCTCCTTAGTCTTTTCTCGATTCCGCGGTATTGTTGGATTGAAGCGGCTTGGACCGACATTACTCGTACGCTTACGAGAGACTGGTTTCATCGCTACGAGTAACCCCGATGCTCAAAGATGACTGGCAAGTGTCGGTTTCTCCAACTTTAGTTGAATCGGATTTGACCGAGGAGGTCCTTGGATGAGGTTAAATAGCAACTCATATATCTCCGTTGTGGTGTTTGCGTAAGTAAGATGCGATCCTACTAGATACCCGTGGTCACCACGTAAAACATGCAACAACAAAATTAGAGGACGTCTAACTTGTTTTCGCAGGGTATGCTTGTGATGTGATATGGCCAACGATGTGATGTGATATATTGCATGTATGAGATGATCATGTTGTAGTAGATAATATCGACTTCCACGTCGATGGTACGGCAACTGGCAGGAGCCATAGGGTTGTCTTTATACTAACGTTTGTGCTTGCAGATGCGTTTACTATTTTGCTAGGATGTAGCTTTAGTAGTAATAGCATGAGTGGCACGACAACCCCGATGGCGACACGTTGATGGAGATCATGGTGTGGCGCCGGTGACAAGAAGATCGTGCCCGTGCTTTGGTGATGGAGATCAACAAGCACGTGATGATGGCCATATCATGTCACTTATGAATTGCATGTGAAGTTAATCCTTTTATGCACCTTATTTTTCTTAGAACGATGGTAGCATTATGAGGTGATCTCTCACTAAAATTTCAAGACGAAATTGTGTTCTCCCCGACTGTGCACCGTTGCTACAGTTCGTCGTTTCGAGACACCACGTGATGATCGGGTGTGATAGACTCAACGTTCACATACAACGGGTGCAAAACAGTTGCGCACGCGGAACACTCGGGTTAAGCTTGACGAGCCTAGCATGTGTAGACATGGCCTCGGAACACATGAGACCGAAAGGTCGATCATGAATCATATAGATGATATGATTAGCATAGGGATGCTTACCACTGAAACTATACTCAACTCACGTGATGATCGGACTTGAGCTAGTGTAAGTGGATCATGAACCACTCAAATGACTGGAGAGATGTACTTTTTGAGTGGGAGTTTAGCGTATAATTTTGATTAAGTTAAACTCTAATTATCTTGAACATAGTCTAAGTCCACTTTGAATATATTTGTGTTGTAGATCATGGCTCACGCGACAGTCACCCTAAATTTTAATACGTTCCTAGAGAAAGCTAAGTTGAAAGATGATGGAAGCAACTTTGTAGACTGGGCTCGTAATCTTAAGCTAATCTTACAAGCTGGGAAGAAGGATTATGTCCTTAATGCTGCGCTAGGAGATGAACCACCCGCTACGGCTGATCAGGATTTAAGAACGCTTGGTTAGAACGTAAGGAGGACTACTCAGTAGTTCAATGTGCAGTCTTGTATGGCTTAGAACCGGGACTTCAACGTCGCTTTGAGCGTCATGGAGCATTTGAGATGTTCCAGGAGTTGAAGTTTATCTTTCAGAAGAACGCCCGGATCGAGAGGTATGAGACCTCCGATAAATTCTATGCTTGCAAGATGGAGGAAAACTCGCCTGTCAGTGAACATGTGCTCAAAATGTCTGGGTACTCAAACCATCTAGCTGAGCTGGGGATTGAACTCCCGCAAGAGGCTATCACTGACAGAATCCTTCAATCACTGCCGCCAAGCTATAAAGGCTTTGTGTTGAACTACAACATGCAAGGGATGAACAAGTCTCCCAGCGAGTTGTTTGTGATGCTGAAAGTCGCAGAGTCCGAACTCCGTAAAGAGCATCAAGTGTTGATGGTGAATAAGACCACTAGTTTCAAGAGAAACGGCAAAGGCAAGAAGGGTAATTCAAAGAAGAGCGGCAAGCCTGTTGCCAATCCGACGAAGAAACCCAAAGCTGGACCTAAGCCTGAAACGGAGTGTTACTATTGCAAGGGTATGGGTCAGTGGAAGCGCAATTGCCCCAAGTATCTGGCAGATAAGAAGGCGGCCAAAGAAAAATCAGGTATATTTGATATACAAGTTATTGATGTGTACTTAACCGGCTCTCGTAGTAGTGCCTGGGTATTCGATACCGGTTCTGTTGCTCATATTTCCAACTCGAAACAGGAACTGCGGAATAGACGAAGGCTGGCGAAAGATGAAGTGACGATGCGCGTAGGAAATGGTTCCAAGGTTGATGCAATCGCCATCGGCACAGTTTCACTTCAGTTACCATCAGGATTAGTTATGAACTTGAATCATTGTTATTTAGTGCCTGCGTTGAGCATGAACATTATATCTGGATCTTGTTTATTGCGAGACGGTTACTCTTTTAAGTCAGAGAATAATGGTTGTTCTATTTATATGAGTAACATCTTTTATGGTCATGCACCCAATGTGAGAGGATTGTTCATATTGAATCTTGATAGCGATACACACATACATAACATTGAGACCAAAAGAGTTAGAGTTAACAATGATAGCGCCATATTTTTGTAGCACTGCCGCTTAGGTCATATTGGTGTAAAGCGCATGAAGAAACTCCATGCTGATGGACTTTTGGAGTCACTTGACTTTGATTCACTTGACACGTGCGAACCATGCCTCATGGGCAAGATGACTAAGACTCCGTTCTCCGGAACAATGGAGCATGCAAGTGACTTGTTGGAAATCATACATACCGATGTGTGTGGTCCGATGAGCGTGGAGGCACGCGACGGATATCGTTATTTTCTCACCTTCATTGACGATTTGAGTAGATATGGTTATGTCTACTTGATGAAGCACAAGTCTGAAACATTTGAAAAGTTCAAGCAATTTCAGAGTGAAGTTGAAAATCATCGTAACAAGAAGATCAAGTTCCTACGGTCTGATCGTGGGGGCGAATATCTGAGTTTTGAGTTTGGTGCTCACTTAAGACAATGTGGAATTGTTTCACAGTTAACACCGCCTGGAACACCACAGCGTAATGGTGTGTCCGAACGTCGTAATCGTACTTTATTAGAGATGGTGCGATCTATGATGTCTCTTACCGATTTGCCGTTATCGTTTTGGGGTTATGCATTAGAAACAGCTGCATTCGCTTTAAATAGGGCACCATCAAAATCCGTTGAGACGACGCCATATGAACTGTGGTATGGCAAAAGGCCAAAGTTGTCGTTTCTTAAAGTTTGGGGATGTGATGCTTATGTCAAAAAGCTTCAGCCTGAAAAGCTGGAACCCAAAGCGGAAAAGTGTGTCTTCATAGGTTACCCAAAGGAGACAGTTGGGTACACCTTCTATCTCAAATCCGAGGGCAAAGTGTTTGTTGCTAAAAACAGAGCTTTTCTCGAGAAGGAGTTTCTCTCGAGAGAATTGAGTGGGAGGAAGATAGAACTTGACGAGGTTGTCGAACCTCTCATCCCTCTGGATGGTGGCGCAGGGCAAGGGGAAACCTCTGTCGTTGCGACGCCGGTTGAGGAGGAAGTTAATGATGATGATCATGAAACTCCGGTTCAAGTTTCTGTCGAACCACGCAGGTCGACGAGACCACGTGCTGCTCCAGAGTGGTATGGTAATCCCGTCTTATCAATCATGTTGTTGGACAACAATGAACCTGCAAATTATGAAGAAGCAATGGTGGGCCTAGATTCCAACAAATGGCTAGAAGCCATGAAGTCCGAGATAGGATCCATGTATGAGAACAAAGTGTGGACTTTGGAGGTACTGCCTGAGGGCCGCAAGGCTATTCAGAACAAATGGATCTTTAAGAGGAAGACGGACGCTGACGGCAATGTAACCGTTTATAAAGCTCGACTTGTGGCAAAGGGTTTTTCACAAGTTCAAGGAGTTGACTACGATGACACATTCTCACCCGTAGCGATGCTTAAGTCTGTCAGAATCATGTTAGCAATAGCTGCATTTTTCGATTATGAAATCTGGCAGATGGATGTCAAAACGGCGTTCCTTAACGGTTTCCTTAAGGAAGAATTGTATATGATGCAACCCGAAGGTTTTGTCGATCCTAAGAATGCTAACAAGGTGTGCAAGCTCCAGCGATCCATTTATGGACTGGTGCAAGCATCTCGGAGTTGGAACAAACGCTTTGATGAGGTGATCAAAGCATTTGGGTTTATACAAGTGGTTGGAGAATCTTGTATTTACAAGAAAGTGAGTGGGAGCTCTGTGGCGTTTCTAATATTATATGTGGATGACATATTGCTGATTGGAAACAACGTGGAGTTTTTGGAGAGCATAAAGGATTACTTGAATAAAAGTTTCTCTATGAAGGACCTAGGAGAAGCTGCTTACATTCTAGGCATTAAGATCTATAGGGATAGATCAAAACGTCTGATAGGACTTTCACAAAGCACATACCTTGATAAAGTTTTGAAGAGGTTCAAAATGGAACAGTCCAAGAAAGGGTTCTTGCCAGTTTTACAAGGTACGAGATTGAGTAAGACTCAGTGCCCAGCAACTGATGAAGATAGAGAGCATATGCGCTTCGTCCCCTATGCTTCAGCCATAGGTTCTATCATGTATGCAATGTTGTGCACTAGACCGGATGTTAGCCTGGGCATAAGTATGGCAGGTAGGTTCCAGAGTAATCCAGAAGTGGATCACTGGACAACGGTCAAGAATATCCTGAAGTACCTGAAAAGGACTAAGGAGATGTTTCTCGTGTATGGAGGTGACGAAGAGCTCACCGTAAAAGGTTACGTCGATGCAAGCTTTGACACAGATCCGGACGACTCTAAGTCGCAAACCGGATACGTATTTATTCTTAATGGGGGTGCGGTAAGCTGGTGCAGTTCCAAGCAAAGCGTCGTAGCAGATTCTACATGTGAAGCGGAGTACATGGCTGCCTCGGAGGCGGCTAAGGAGGGTGTCTGGATGAAGCAGTTCATGACGGATCTTGGAGTGGTGCCAAGCGCACTGAATCCAATAACCTTGTACTGTGACAACACGGGTGCCATTGCCTTAGCAAAGGAACCACGGTTTCACAAGAAGTCCAGACACATCAAACGACGCTTCAACCTCATCCGCGACTACGTCGAAGGAGAGGACGTAAATATATGCAAAGTGCACACGGATCTGAATGTAGCAGACCCGCTAACTAAACCTCTTCCACGGCCAAAGCATGATCAACACCAGAACTGTATGGGTGTTAGATTTATTACAAAGTAATTCGCATGATGATGTGAGGGCTAGATTATTGACTCTAGTGCAAGTGGGAGACTGTTGGAATTATGCCCTAGAGGCAATAATAAATATAGTTATTATTATAATTCCTGTATCAAGATAATCGTTTATTATCCATGCTATAATTGTATTGAATGAAGACTCATTTACATGTGTGGATACATAGACAAAACACTGTCCCTAGCAAGCCTCTAGTTGGCTAGCCAGTTGATCAAAGATAGTCAGTGTCTTCTGATTATGAACAAGGTGTTGTTGCTTGATAACTGGATCACGTCATTAGGAGAATCACGTGATGGACTAGACCCAAACTAATAGACGTAGCATGTTGATCGTGTCATTTTGTTGCTGCTGTTTTCTACGTGTCAAGTATTTGTTCCTATGACCATGAGATCATATAACTCACTGACACCGGAGGAATACTTTGTGTGTATCAAACGTCGCAACGTAACTGGGTGACTATAAAGATGCTCTACAGGTATCTCCGAAGGTGTTAGTTGAGTTAGTATGGATCAAGACTGGGATTTGTCACTCCGTGTGACGGAGAGGTATCTCGGGGCCCACTCGGTAATGCAACATCGCACACAAGCCTTGCAAGCAATGTGACTTACTGTAAGTTACGGGATCTTGTATTACAGAACGAGTAAAGAGACTTGCCGGTAAACGAGATTGAAATAGGTATGCGGATACTGACGATCGAATCTCGGGCAAGTAACATACCGAAGGACAAAGGGAATGACATACGGGATTATATGAATCCTTGACACTGAGGTTCAAACGATAAGTTCTTCGTAGAATATGTAGGATCCAATATGGGCATCCAGGTCCCGCTATTGGATATTGACCGAGGAGTCTCTCGGGTCATGTCTACATAGTTCTCGAACCCGCAGGGTCTGCACACTTAAGGTTCGACGTTGTTTTATGCGTATTTGAGTTATATGGTTGGTTACCGAATGTTGTTCGGAGTCCCGGATGAGATCAGGACATCACGAGGGTTTCCGGAATGGTCCGGAAACGAAGATTGATATATAGGATGACCTCATTTGATTACCGGAAGGTTTTCGGAGTTACCGGGAATGTACCGGGAATGACGAATAGGTTCCGGGAGTTCACCGGGGGGGGGGGGGCAACCCACCCCGGGGAAGCCCATAGGCCTTGAGGGTGGCGCACCAGCCCTTAGTGGGCTAGTGGGACAGCCCAAAAGGGCCCTATGCGCATTGGAAGAAAAATCAAAGAGAAAGAAAAAAGAAGAGGAGGTGGGAAGGGAAGGAAGGACTCCCACCCACCAAACCAAGTCCAACTCGGTTTGGGGGGGGGGGAGACCTTCCCCCCTTGGCTCTTGCCGACCCCCTTGGGGCTCCTTGAGGCCCAAGGCAAGGTTCCCTCTCTCCCACCTATATATACGGAGGTTTTAGGGCTGATTTGAGACGACTTTTCCACGGCAGCCCGACCACATACCTCCACGGTTTTTCCTCCAGATCGCGTTTCTGCGGAGCTCGGGCGGAGCCCTGCTGAGACAAGATCATCACCAATCTCCGGAGCGCCGTCACGCTGCCGGAGAACTCTTCTACCTCTCCGTCTCTCTTGCTGGATCAAGAAGGCCGAGATCATCGTCGAGCTGTACGTGTGCTGAACGCGGAGGTGCCGTCCGTTCGGTACTAGATCGTGGGACTGATCGCGGGATTGTTCGCGGGGCGGATCGAGGGACGTGAGGACGTTCCACTACATCAACCGCGTTCACTAACGCTTCTGCTGTACGGTCTACAAGGGTACGTAGATCACTCATCCCCTCTCGTAGATGGACATCACCATGATAGGTCTTCGTGCGCGTAGGAAAATTTTTGTTTCCCATGCGACGTTCCCCAACACCAACTACCAGCTTGACAAGGATCATCCGATCCCCTTGTCTCTTAACGTCCACAAATCCATCCCTAAGGCTCTTGTTGACCAAGATGCCCACTCCATTCTTGTTTGAAGTTGTCCCCGTGTACCACAACTTGAAGCCGGTATCCTCCACCTCCTTCGCCTTTTGTCCCTTCCATTTGGTCTCTTGGACACATAGGACATCAACACGCCTCCTCACCGCCGTATCAACTAGCTCCCGTAACTTACCCGTTAGGGACCCTACGTTCCAGCTACCTAAGCGTATCCTCCTAGGCTCGGCTAACTTCCTTACCCTCCGCACTCGCCGAGTCAAATGCGAAGACCCTTGCTCATTTTTTACTACACCGGGGCGTCGGTGCAGCGCGCCACTAAGGATGCGGCGACCCGACCCTTGCTCACTTATCACCATATCCAGATCAAGATACGGCACGCCACCAAGGGGGTGACGGCCCGGCCCTTGCCCATTTGACACCAGAACGGGGTTCCAATGTGGCGCGTCGCTAAGAGGGTTACGCCCCAACGAGTTTCCTTTGGGTTTCATCTCTATAAGAGTGGCTGGGTTTTTCATGTTGGCTCGCCACGCCTATCACAACCCTCCTCCTTTACCCGGTCTTGGGACCGGCTATGCTGAGATAACATAGGCGGAGTTAACACAAGATGATAAGAAACAAGAAAAAAAGAACACAAACAAGATGTAGCAAGTGAATGCCAAAATACGTTGATTGTATCATGATTCATTCAATCTTGCATACTTGCGTACATACTACACAATAAGTTGCCATATATCACAGGCCGAGTTAACACAACTTGACCAATTTTTTATTAGAGTGAATTCCGGTTTTTACCCCTGTTTTGATATGTTTGACCCTAATTACCTCATTAAGCGGGTTCCATCCGTTTTACCCTATTTAACAAATGTGTCGTCACAATTTACCCTGTTTAAGATTTTATAAATGTTCTGACCGATAGGTCCCAATTGTACGGTCCAGCTGGCATATGCCACATCGACAGGGGTTTTGTGATGTTTTTTCTACATGCCGAACCACATTGCCATAAATTTTCCTGATCGTTCAGGCTCGATGTGATTGCACCAGAGCAGCTCGGGAAATATATACCGACTCACTACCGGTCAACATATTCGCTACTTGACTAGGTATTTAGATATGTACGTACATCAAAGTAAGTGAGTATATTTACACACCAGTTTTATGGATCAGCTAGAACGTCAAGATGTAAAAGGTGGCATTGGAGAAGAAGAAAATCTTCAGCAAGATTTTTAGTTTTATCAAGGATCATCTAATGCATGGGGAAAGATGTGGATCTGATCATGATTGATGCAATCATGCATGTACATATGAATATACAACTCAAGCTGGCATATCACGAGTCGATCGAGTTAACCCAACTTGAACACACTTTCTATTCCAGGTACCGAGGTACGTGTACAAGTATGTATATCCTTTTACAATATGCAAATCATGCATTTAGATACCATAACGTGATACATTGACATTGATCAATCACAATCTTATCAAGCATGCATGCACGAGCGAGGGAGCCCATGCAAACGCCTGACATATGAACTGTAACATGGGATCACATGGGACAGGCCTCCGCGAGTTCAAGGTTAACCACTTGGTCCACATACCTTGTTTTGGTTGCTAGTAGTAGTCCTAGCCTCCTAGGTGACTTCTTATTACTATGCCCACTCCCATTCGTGATGATTGTGAGAAGACTGCAGCATCAACGTTTATCAACATGGGACAGGTGAAGTTGGCGGGGCACTTCTTGCCGCACTGGTTGAGTAGGAGGGTCAGGTCGATGGGGACGTTGAGCTTGATGCCGAGGATGTTGGCCCTGATGGCGGTACAGAGGCACATGGCGGCGTCGAGGTCGGCGAGCCCGCCCAGGAACATGCTAGACTTGAAATCGGGTAACTAGTGTCAAAAATGTTAAAATAGGGGGTAAAAACCAGAATTCACTCTTTTTATTATTCTTTGTGTCCTTCTATGAACATGTGAGTCTGTTAGATGCCACAACAAGATACAACAATGGATGACTTGTACATATTCACTATAGAATATATTATGCTAACTTAAGTAGCGAATTGAGCATAGCATAAATAGTTAGGTTACTTGCGGTGGAATCAGCCCACCAGTTAGACTTGACACCAATGCTCAAAATTTTCTAGATTTATTCAATTCTTTCCTTAATAAGTTTGAACTGCTTATCACAAATGTCACATGGCGATGTTCGATCAGTGAAAGAAGATATTTCCATCTATCATGAAACGTTTCTGACGACTTTGTCAATCTCAAATGTTGTGGTGACTCAATATCTCGGAGGCGCTCGTAGATATAGGATGCGTGCATAAGTTTATATAGGTGAGTGTATGTACGTGTATGTGAGCTATGAGCATGTGCAATTGCATAAAAAAAGCCGCAAAGGTAGATGACATCTACCATATAGGAGTACGATGCATGCATCCTTGAATTTTTTATGGATCAGCTAGAACGTCAAGATGTAAAAAGGTGGCATTGGAGAGAAGAAAATCTTCAGCATGATATTTAGTTTTAGCAACGATCATCTAGGCAAAAAAGAAAGAAAGAAGATGTAGCTAATGCATGTGGAAAGATGTGGATCTGATCATGATTGATGCAATCATGCATGAATATACAACTCAAGCTGGCATATCACGAGTCGAGTTAACCCAACTTGAACAAACTTTATATTCCAAGGTACGTGTACAAGTAGGTATATCCTTTTACAAATATGCAAATCGTGCATTTAGATACCATAACGGGATACAATGACATTGATCAATCACGAGCTTATCAAGCATGCATGCACGAGCGAGGGAGCCCATGCAAAGTCCTGACATATGGTGCGCGCGTATGACATGCAATATATAGCTACGAGTAAATCCATGGATAGATGGATCAGATGGGGCAGGTGAAGTTGGCGGGGCACTTCTTGCCGCACTGGTTGAGTAGGAGGGTCAGGTCGATGGGGACATTGAGCTTGATGCCGAGGATGTTGGCCCTGATGGCGGTGCAGAGGCACACCGCGGCGTCGAGGTCGGCGAGCCCGCCCAGGAGTGGGCAGCACTGTTCGTTCGCCGGCACGCCAATCTTAAGCTTCAGCAGGTTCAGCACGTTGGTGCACACGCCCAGCTTCAGCGTGTTGATCGAGCAGCTGCCTCCGTCGGTCGACGGCACGGGTGGTGGGAGGATCGGCGGGGTGGGGACGACCGGTGGGCAGTAGGGGCCGCAGCCCTGCACAGCGGCAAGGAGGACCAGGTTCAGGGCGAGGAAGAGGGCGAGCTTGGAGGGCGCCATTGCTACTGATCGTTCGTGCTGGTATGTGGCTAATTAAGCTTGTAGGCTATGCTAGCTTGGGATGGTTTTCTTGGGTTGTTTGGGGTGGTACTTATAGACCGGGTGGGGTGTGCAAGTGCCTCGTTCATGTCATTATCAATCGACGTAGTTAGTTTGCCTGTTGCCGTGGTAATTTCCAAAACTCATGTGCAACCATTATTGTACTGGCATGTTACGTGTGACATCCATCATTAGAGCTTAATGTGTTCGCTAATGAACAAAAACCTGAGAGCTGTGCCACGAGACTTTCCTTTAGTTTTCAAGAAGAGTACTCCTATGTGCATGTTGTCTGCTGCAGAGTGCACATAAATATTTGATGGATTTACGAGTGTGGAGCCAAAATAATCTAGAGCATCGCATCGGACAAAGGAATATATATATCTGGCATGGCAGCTCTCGGAGCTGGCTTACCCTGATCATCACGTTCACGGGAGACACATATACGAGCTGTATGGTTTTTTGATTTCATGTGTCCATTATATCTTCCGTACGGGCTCGTTGGCACGGCTGGACACATACCTTCAGCTTGTTGTATAATAATTAGTTAATCCAGGACGCCATTGGTTGTGCCGACGAAGAATTCCACACATTTGATAAACATCAGGTACCTGAATTTTTTTTTTGCGTCAGTCACAATTTGTTTTGTGCGAGGCCGAACGAAGGTACGATGTGAGGGGCGAAAACCATATGCTCGACCTAATTTCAATACTGCTTAAACGCTGTGGTGCAAGATAGAGTCCATCTGTTCGACTTGAACAAAATAGTTACACATTATATCACTTTTTTGTAGAGTTATGGCGTTATGGCGTTCGGCTGGGGTTTGTTTGGGGACATATTTTGGACCCAACAACCACTGACAATACTTTGCCTGGTCCCATTGTTTCATGCCTGGAGATGATAAATTCTATACGGTGGGCTTGGCTGCAATTACCTGGGCTATTTGGTTAGCTCGGAATCCACCTACCTTGGAGAAAAAACCGATCAAATCTTCATTTGAGATTGTGTTTACTGATTGCTCTTTCCTTCTTTATTGGGCAGGTTTGCAGCCAGCAGGCGACATGAAGAGGATGCGAACCGGAACTGAAGTTGTTCGGGCGGGGACTGTGTCACTGATGAGGCTGTGCAATGCTGGCCGTGGATGAACAGCGGAGGTATGGGGACGATGCACTTTTGCAAGGGTGGCTGCTGGCAGTCTTTTTGTGGTGTTCTGACATACTTAAAAACTGTTTAGTCTATTATCTCTTTTGTACCTATTATTTCTGGGTTGTAATAGAAATGATACTTCTCCCGCTAGGATAGTGTAGCTAGGTTTTCGTCTCGCAGTGATCGTTTCGATGACGAACGGTCACAGTGGGTTTCCTAGCAATGCTTGAACCCGCTCTATTGTTGAACTCTATGATCTGATGTATTTCGTTATTCAAGTAATGGAAAGGGGGTTAGCCCGGTTAAAAAAAATATAGCATTTTTTTTAGAACACGGTGGGTTTGAAAACCGGCAGACCTCGGGGTAGGAGGCCCCGAGCTGTTGATCTTTGTCGGGGGATACCCCCGGGGTAGGCTCATCAAGCCTATTCCTTCATTTCCGGCCCAATGAACATGGACGTATGAAGATTCCCAAGGCCCAAGTCTTCTGGTCGGCTAGAGGACGAGGCGGCCACCTTTCTGGCCGGCCAGGCAACCCTTGCCGGCTAGAATCCAGGCGGCCTCCTCTTCGGAGCCGGCCTGGTCCCGCCAACCGGACTGGGTAGGAGGCGGCCACACTTAAGCCGGCTGGCCAAGCAGGCTAGCCGGCCGAGGATCACAAGTCACATCAGATCGTAGGTCAGGAAGAGTCCTCACGATTAAAGGTAGCTACGCGTCAGCAAAGGTATTGGATCAGGGTGCCCGGCAAGTACGAGCGTCGGCGGCCACGTCACTGACCTACCCCGGCTCTGATCCATCACCTAGCATAGTGTCGGACCGTCACACTCCCACTCCATTAATGCACTCGGCGTGGGGAACAGTGGAGGCGGTCGTACTACCTGCCCATGAAGAATATCGCGGGGCGACGCTTGACGTACAACGCGTGCTCAGCGTCAACCTTACGCGAGAGCCTCATTGGCCAGACGGCGGGTCCCACAGGCAATAGAGACCATGCAGCCGGCGGGCCCCCCATCGACAAGACAAGACCCTTGTGGGCCCCTGGTCAGCCGGCGAAGCTGCCAGCCGGGTCCCACACTTGTACCCTTTATCCATATTGTAGGCCGGCGGGTTCGTCTATAAAACCACCCGGTCGCCCTCCATGCAAGGGGGCCGATCATTCACTAGTCATTCAACACCACACATTCAGCAACCACAGAGAGAGAGGTAGAGACGAGCCGGCTGCTCCCCTCTTCCTCCTCCCAACACAGCTCCAGGAGCGACATTGTACTCTGTTCCTATACATCAAACACTCCGGCAGGATTAGGGGTATTATCTCTACGGAGAGCCCTGAACCTGGGTACATCGTGCGTCCCATGCGTGTACCAACCTCGTTCCGAGCGCCCACCTTTGTCCCTTCGGTCTCACCGACTTTAGCCTACCTATGGCATATGTTGTGAGTATTCACTAACATTTGGTGCCCACCGTGGGGCCGATCGCGACATCGGCTGGCTTTACTCGCTGGGCGGGGCCCCGCACCTACACCACCGGATGCATCGGTTCTAGATCAGTTTGCATGCCCATGGAGCCCGCTTTCAACGAGACGACACCCATGATGATCGACGTCCCCGTCCGCCATGCGGATTCGGACGAAGATTCTGATGACGAGGCGCTCCCTAGCGTCGTCGTCGCTGCTATGGAGAACCTCAGCGTTCTCTTCAGCGACCTTCGTCTCAACGACGGCCCGCGCTACTTCGGCGAGGACTTCGACGTTGAGGCGCTCTGCGCCAGCTTAACCTTCTATCACTGAGATGCCTGCCCATGACGTTTATCCCAGTAACGTCTCATCTTCGACGGCCCTCCGCCGTCGGTGGGGTTCTTCACCCCATACCATGTTGCTGCCGTCTCCAACACCATGGAGGTGATGGTTATCGGCACTGGCACCAGCATGGCTCCTGGCAAGGCCTCCGTAGGCGCTGGCGAGCCCGCTGCGGCCACCGCTGATACTCTTCGGGACGCCATCGCCGGCCTGAAGACACCTGTCACCACTTCCGCCGACCCTGCTGACGCTCGGGCCTCGCTGGAGGAGGCTCGCAAGCGTATCTTGGAGGAGGCCATCGCCGTAGCTTCGGCGAAACGTCGGTTGGAGGCTACGCAGCGCGAGTATAACTCCGCATATGGTCTCCCTCCAATTTCCGAGGCCCCTAGCCGGCTTGGATCAGTCCGCAGCCGCGGCCGGTTCATCGTCGAGGTTCTAGGCGGTGATCTGCCCACCTACGAGACTCCTGCGGCCAACATGCGAGCGGCGCAGGCAGCCATGGAGGAGATGGAAAGCCTGGAAGGCGAGGAGCGCGCCTTCCAGGAGAAGCGGGTCAAGGATCTCGATGACGCCGCCAACCAGCAACACGCTCGGTTGACCCCGGTCAGGCTCAATCGGAGTCCCCGGGACCGAACTCGGGGGCACGCCGCAACCCTAGCGGCCAGCACCACGCAGAAGGATCTTCCTCGCATCGCCCTTCCGGCCGGAGGGGCGAGGGAAGCCAAGACCGGCACTCTCAGCGCCACAGCGAGCACACTTCGGGCTTGCGTCGCGGAGGCGACGAGGGCGATTCGGAGTGTGAGGTTCTTCCCCCGCGAAGAACTCACGTCTCTAGCTCACGAGGCGCCTCCCCTCTCGCCACCGGGGCTGGCGCCCACGCCACCCAGGATGAGCGGGACGCCCGCCGGCGTCTCATCGTCCTGGCCCAGTCAGCTCTCCTAGAGGAAGACGGACCCATCGGTCCGGCATGCTTCGGCCCCCGGATCCGAGGGGAGCCGTTCCCCCGAGGTTTCAACCTACCTCGGGATACACCGAAATACAACGGCACGGCAAAGCCAGAAGACTGGCTGATTGATTACACCACGGCCGTAGGCATCGCCAGGGGCAACAAGCGCGTAGCAGTTCGCTACGTGCCACTCATGTTGGCCGGCTCGGCCCGGACTTGGCTTAACAGCCTCCCGGCCGGCAGTGTCAACTCCTGGGTGGACTTCGAGGAGGCGTTCGTCCGCAACTTCACCGGCACCTACAAGCGCCCTGGCCGGCCCCGCGAGCTGGCTATGTGCGTCCAGAAGGCCGAAGAACCCCTTCGCGACTATGTCACCCGGTGGACTAAGCTCCGCAACTCCTGTGAGGGGGTGCATGAGGTACAAGCCATCCAGTACTTCATTGACGGTTGCCGAGACGGGACCCTCCTCAAGCACAAGCTCATGTGCGCCGAGCCCACCTCTCTGGCGGTGCTCATGGCCAAGGCGGACAAGTACGCCACGGCCGACTCCGCAATGCGCATCAAGGTGACCGCCTCAGACAAGGTTGTGCTTACGCCGGTACTCCCAAGCCGGCTGGGGACAACCGAGGCGGCCAGAACAACTACAAGGGCAAGGCGGATCAAATGGATCCCCGCTCCAACAGCAAGTTGGTGGCCAATGTGGAGGGCGAGGCGTCGACTCCTCAAGCCGGCCCTCCACGAAAGCGTCCCAACCGGAGCAACCCCAACTGGCTGCCCAAGCAGTCCTACGAGCAGCTGCTCGACGCCCCCTGCAAGATACATTCTGGGGCGCGGCCGTCTTCCCATACCCTTCGACAGTGCAGCTTTGCGCGCCGGCTATCGCAAGGGAAAGTTCTTTCCTTCGAAAGTAGGACATGCTGCAGTAACCTTAATCATGCCTGCAGTCGACATAACTAAAACTCCAGGTGGTTAAACCAAAATCACACAGAACAAGGGAGTACCTTGCTCTGATACCAATTGAAAGTGCGTTATATCGACTAAAGGGGAGGGGGTGAATAGGAGATTTTTAGAATTTCATCACTGAGGTTCTCACTGATGACTAACTTACAACAGAAACAGTAAAGGATCAGAAGTGCAAAGTTTCACAACAACAGTTTTTCAGTGTGAGGAATGTGAAAACAGATTGCACAGTGAGCAGGCACGCAGAAAACATATGCGGATTAACTAGCGTGAAGAATTTGGGGTTGAGGAATTTCAGAGAAAGTCTTCAGCAAATTCTTCAATCAGTAACGGTGAAAGTCATAAACACATAATCTGAGGAATGTAAAGAGTTGAGGAATTAGAACCCGTTTCACAGCGAAGACAATAGTTGATGACCCAATTCCAACTGTTGTGACAGTTGTACATCTGGTTTGGAGCGGCTTGGTATTGAAACCAAAAGACACACAGTCCTGGGACACACAGTCCCTACCGTATTCTCCTTGGGCTAAGGACACACAATCCTCGCCCAACACTCGTGGTAAGTCTTCAGGGCAGACTTCCAAACCCTCACAAACTTGGTCACTCGGCGATCCACAATTGACTGCTGGATTGCTCTAGACCATGACGCCTAACCGTCTGAAGGATGCACATTCCTCAAAGGTAAAAGGCTTCAGTCCCACACAGGAACAACTTCTTCAGTGATGCTTAATCACTTGGTTCTAGGTTTGTGGTTTGGTGTTTGGGGTATTTCCTCACTGATGAATTACTCTCGAAGACTCTAAAGAATTGGGTTGCTCTTATGACAAGTGTCAGTTTCTAACGGAGCAGCCAACCAGCTAATGGTTGTGGGGGGCGGCTATTTATAGCCTGGGAGCATCCCGACATGATTTGACACTAATGCCCTTAAATAATGTGACCGTTGGTGTGGATAAGACCAATGATATGGCGTGACTATCGAAACGGTCGGAACCCTCAACTGTGAGAGTCCTCATGTCACTCGTATTCCTCACTTGAGGCTTTTGGTAGGATTAGGCTTGGGTTGAGCATCATGAGGAAATTCATTCCAAAATGTAACTTCGACCCCCTTTAACAGTACGGTGTTCCTATTACTCAAGTGTGAAGAAAACAAAACAGAAAGAGTAAATCTTCATGCTTCAAAGTCTTCAGAATGATTTTCTTTAGGACACACCGAATTCCTCAATTTCAATATCTTCATGAGGAATATCAATTTCATCGTAGATTCTTCGCGATTCAATTCTTCAGCTTCAGACCAATTTCTTCAACCAAAGATATACATTTTTAGGGGTCAATATTCATCAAATATTTCAAACTCCTTAGTGACTTATAGATCGTGTGTATACTCATGAACACATTAGATACTTAACCTATAAGTCTTCAAACCACCAAAATCACTAAGGGGCACTAGATGCACTTACAAAACGTGTTGTGGTTGTGTGAGCATCGAGGCCACCGTCGGCAAGGGTTGCAATGAGGATAAGCGGTAACACAGATGAGATCCATGTGGACCTAATGGAGTCTTGAGTCATGGTCATTGGATTAAGGACGTGTGGTATTTTTCTGCCCCATTGCAACGTAAGGATTCTTTTGCTATGCCATCTTGAAATAAAGGACATGAACCTTGGGATCTTGAGTCATGAACTCATGATTATGTGATTAGAGGCATATGATATTGTTTTTCTTCCATTGCAATGCACAAACTCTTTTGCTCGTTTATAGAGGGAGTCATTATTAATGTTTTAGATACTAATAGTGATCTAAAATGTCTTATATTAGTTTACATAGTGAGTAACATTCTAAGCCTTTGACCCTAACTAGAGAGTTGAAAGTCCGAGATCGAAGAAAGGGGCAGAGTATCCGATCAATACTTTTGTGAAAGAACCAAGCGCGCGACAACCTTACAAAAACTGGTCCCTTTTTCAGGATGAGAAGCTACATAGTAGACCGTTTCCCACGAAGATCCTAGGAACACCAACTTAGGATTGTGATGTCATGGCTAGTTAAAACCCAAGAAAAAGTACACAATTTATTAAAAAATGTTGTGTGGATACTTGACATTAGTTATATATGTTACAATTTAAAAAATTGTTGTGTGGATACTTGACAGGGGTTAGCACGCATATATGGACACGTTTGATACGGGGTCCGCTAGTGGAGGGCTATGTGGCTCACGTGTAGTTGTGTGAGGGGGAATAGTCCCATATGTAGCATCTGGACAGTTTTACCAGCATCTACCTTTGCTGCAAGGACCTTGTAGTATTACACTCATGTGTGCCTATGTTTGAGAGAAGAACAAATGTCACTTTGAATGAAGATTTTTCAAGAAGAATACTTTACTTTTGGACACCTAAACAAAACTTTGAACCCGAACTGTCGTGCTTGCACGGTTGTCAGTGAACCATTAAACCTGGTTGAACGCCAATTTGTGAATCTAAAATATAGTCCAAATAAAATGGTGTCGAGGGGAAGTGAATTTCCATACTTACCGTAATGTTCTCTCTTTTTGGTCCATCAAATCCCAACAAAGAATGAAGGGGGGGGGGGGGGGGATTGTCCAGAGTACTGACTTCCATGGATGCGCCACCCCTGGTAATTTCTTACCAGAAGGCCCTCAAGGCTATCAAGAATCCATAGGGAAGAAGAACAATGAGACCATGAGGAAGTCGGCAAAGCCTAACCACCAAGATATTGGTAAATATGCGAATGGCCATGGAAGCAAAGACATCTTCCATTTGATTTGAAAGCACCTGAAGTCTTAAGACTGCTAGATTAGCCTAGCCGATGGGACATGATCTAGAGTCCACCCCCTATTCGTCGAGTTCACCACGAACCTGACGAGCACATCATGTTCTTGATCTCTGTAACTCCTTGAGAATGTAATTCCAGACAAACATGGTTAGTGTTGTTAGTCATCATGCAAGGATCCGGACCTAGGTAAAACCTATGCTTCACAAATAAGGTGTGGTTCCTGCAGCCTTGCTAGGTGCCGGACGGAATACACCTCAGCATTCGCAAATACCAAAATCTTGTCCGAAGGGTCACCATATCATAACTATCATTGTCCGCATGTTCAAAGTAGAATTTACTTTTTTTAATGGAGGCACGTAGCCTTCAAACTCTGCATCAATCGATGCATGCAACCATATTATTACTAAATAAGTTCAAGAGCAAAGTAATGCAGCAACAATTAGCTCACAATATGAGCAAAACACAAAGTATAGAAAATAAATGATGTCACATTCGACGAAACCATAAGTAATCTACGATGCCTATACACCTAGCCAATTATTAGTTTACCATCCAAATCGGCTAAAGATAGGGCTGACAAAACCTCATTCTCATCTGAACTGGGTTGAGGAATGTCACTTGTTGTGCTCTCATCCAGAAAAACAAAATTCTCTTCGGATGCACCAAAAAGTTTCTTATAATACTCGGAGATGTACAATTTTAGGTTCTCATTTCCTACAATTTTATCCTCATCGTGTTCAAGTTGAATTATTTTCTTCTTCCTATGTTTGCCATTCCCAATCATGTGAAAGAATTGTGTTTTATCATCTCCATGGTCCACCTTCGCCACCTTTGCTCGAAGGGCCCATTTCATCTCCTCTCTCTCAGAAGAGTTTGCACCTTCTTCTCAGCCTCAATCTTAATATTTCTATCAGACATATTAAGAAGTGTAGACTCTGCTTTCACATCTAACTCATTAGTGAGCTGCGTCGGCCTCTCTTTTTCCACTTTGTATATGCCACTTTGATTCTTGGCCCAGCCTTTCAAGTAGAATTTACGTGCACTACACTAATTATTATTGCCTGCGGATTCAAAGTAGAACTTACTCGCACCACACATATGCATGTTTGTTAGCATCTAAATATATTTTGAGTTTAACTGACGGATCACCTTAGTATTTTATATAACCATCATCAATTTTCCTTTTTGATGGTGCATTGTTGTAGCTTAAGCTTAAAAAATCCATCCAAATGTGTTACTGTAGTTGTAACCCATTCTACATATATCTAAGACAGTGATCACAACTAACTTATTTATCTCAATATACAAGCATATGCCAGATCACCATATAATGGACAGGATAAGATCTACCTCAGTATGCAACCATGTATCAAAAAAGACCCAATACCACATGCTACCATGCAGGGCAAAATATTTTTCATTCATTTTTTAAGAAAATGATCAGATCTTTTATAAAAGTTCATGGAAAATACAAAGCATCTCAAAAATAATAAAAATTAGAATGAGATTCCGAAACCACCAAATAACCACTATTACTGACAGAACGTGTCGCCGATGCATTGACGATGACAACCGAGATATCTTCCCGCACATGCACGTAAGGACCCACACCCTGGTACCATAGTAGTCGCTATTGAACCATTTCATAGATCTGAAGCAACATGCACAAAATCGTCATATGACGAGAAACCCTAACCTCATCGCGAGAAGAAGAGAACATGATTCTGCGTCGGCGCTCTGTCAACTATATCCATACGGACAAAAACTTAATGAGAATCGGAGCCTAAAAAGAAGCGTCACCATCCTTCCGAACGCCACAATGATAAAAAACAAGAAAAAAAAGAACAGAAACAAGATGTAGCAAGTGAATGCCAAAATACGTTGATCGTATCATGATTCATTCAATCATGCATACTTGCGTACATACTACACAATAAGTTGTCATATATCATGGGCCGAGTTAACACAACTTGACCAATTTTTTATTAGAGTAAATTTCGGTTTTTACCCCCTGTTTTGATATTTTTGACCCTAATTACCCCATTAAGCGGGTTCCATCCGTTTTACCCCATTTAACAAATGTGTTGTCATAGTTTACCTTGTTTAAAATTTTATAAGTGTTCTAACCGATAGGTCCCAATTGTACGGTCCAGCTGGCACATGCCACATCGGCGGGGTTTTTGTGATGTTTTTTCTACATGCCGAACCACATCGCCATAAATTTTCCTGATCGTTCAGGCTCGATATGATCGCACCAGAGCAGCTCGGGAAATATATACCGACTCAGTACCGGTCAACATATTCGCTACTTGACTAGGTATTTAGATATGCACGTACATCAAAGGAAGTGAAGTAGTATATTTACACACCAGTTTTAATCTGATCCACATAATCATGCATACTTAGGGTCGTACATGACAATGTTGTAGAAAAACATACATGATTATATCAATAACAATTTATTCAATGGGATCATGCCATCCTTATCAAGTAAGGTTATCTCATCACCATACTTCTTCGAACCGGAAACAAGGAGCCTAGACCTATCAAATATGCATCTCGGACTGAGAGAAAATCTAGGCATAAAAACATAACCACCTTGGGTTGAGCAGGAGAGGATGGAGCCATGCATGGGAGGGGAGTAGATTGTCGAACTGCCTCTGATAATTGCCAGTAGCCATGCCTTGAAGTTTTTCCTGCCGCTTGTCCCCTACCTCGTCCCCCCGTCCTGACAAATGAGGCATCGATTTTTGGCCAAACTATGGCAGGTTCTTGCGTGTGATTGGAATGCGAGCGATGCGTGTAGTGAACAATGGAGGATGGTGTGGTGCGGCCCGACCCGGGCGACTTGGCCATCAGGCGAGCTGCTCTGTTGCAATCACATCGAGCCTGACCGGTCAGGAGTAGGCAGTCGATGTGGTTCGATGTGCAGAAAAACCATGAGAAAAACCCCACTGATGTAACATGTCAGTTGGACCTTACAATTGAGACCCATCGGTCAAAACGCTCACAAAAGTTTAAGCAAGGTAAATTACGGCAACATTTTTGCTATATTGGGTAAAATGGATGAAATCTCGTGAAATCGGGTAACTAGTGTCATAAATGTTAAAATAGGGGGTAAAAACCGGAATTCACTCTTTTTATTATTCTTTGTGTCCTTCTATGAACATGTGAGTCTGTTAGATGCCACAACAAGATACAACAATGGATGACTTGTACATATTCACTATAGAATATATTATGCTAACTTAAGTAGCGAATTGAGCATAGCATAAATAGTTAGGTTACTTGCGGTGGAATCAGCCCACCAGTTAGACTTGACACCAATGCTCAAAATTTTCTAGATTTATTCAATTCTTTCCTTAATAAGTTTGAACTGCTTACCACAAATGTCACATGGCGATGTTCGATCAGTGAAAGAAGATATTTCCATCTATCATGAAACGTTTCTGACGACTTTGTCAATCTCAAATGTTGTGGTGACTCAATATCTCGGAGGCGCTCGTAGATATAGGATGCGTGCATAAGTTTATATAGGTGAGTGTATGTACGTGTATGTGAGCTATGAGCATGTGCAATTGCATAAAAAAAGCCGCAAAGGTAGATGACATCTACCATATAGGAGTACGATGCATGCATCCTTGAATTTTTTATGGATCAGCTAGAACGTCAAGATGTAAAAAGGTGGCATTGGAGAGAAGAAAATCTTCAGCATGATATTTAGTTTTAGCAACGATCATCTAGGCAAAGAAGAAAGAAAGAAGATGTAGCTAATGCATGTGGAAAGATGTGGATCTGATCATGATTGATGCAATCATGCATGAATATACAACTCAAGCTGGCATATCACGAGTCGAGTTAACCCAACTTGAACAAACTTTATATTCCAAGGTACGTGTACAAGTAGGTATATCCTTTTACAAATATGCAAATCGTGCATTTAGATACCATAACGGGATACAATGACATTGATCAATCACGAGCTTATCAAGCATGCATGCACGAGCGAGGGAGCCCATGCAAAGTCCTGACATATGGTGCGCGCGTATGACATGCAATATATAGCTACGAGTAAATCCATGGATAGATGGATCAGATGGGGCAGGTGAAGTTGGCGGGGCACTTCTTGCCGCACTGGTTGAGTAGGAGGGTCAGGTCGATGGGGACATTGAGCTTGATGCCGAGGATGTTGGCCCTGATGGCGGTGCAGAGGCACACCGCGGCGTCGAGGTCGGCGAGCCCGCCCAGGAGTGGGCAGCACTGTTCGTTCGCCGGCACGCCAATCTTAAGCTTCAGCAGGTTCAGCACGTTGGTGCACACGCCCAGCTTCAGCGTGTTGATCGAGCAGCTGCCCCCGCCGGTCGACGGCACGGGTGGTGGGAGGATCGGCGGGGTGGGGACGACCGGTGGGCAGTAGGGGCCGCAGCCCTGCACAGCGGCAAGGAGGACCAGGTTCAGGGCGAGGAAGAGGGCGAGCTTGGAGGGCGCCATTGCTACTGATCGTTTGTGCTGGTATGTGGCTAATTAAGCTTGTAGGCTATGCTAGCTTGGGATGGTTTTCTTGGGTTGTTTGGGGTGGTACTTATAGACCGGGTGGGGTGTGCAAGTGCTGTTGGGACAGATCTCTCACACACAACTGGACAGAGGTAGAAGAAAGGAGAATGCACACTGGAGTTTTTCCGGCGACTAACGCCTGGCCGCACACACAGCCACTTTGCTTCCTTTCCCTGATGAATACATGTTCGCGTCCGCGGCTTTGTAGTCCTACAGGTACGCAGCGCCCACGTCTCCTGCGCACGCACCTAGAGCTAGCGATCCGCCCGGCCAGCACGCACGAGGCGCACAACGTGCTAACGGCCAGCTCGAAGTGCCTTGGCTACCACGCACGCTTTGCGCTGCACTACACACACGCCACACGTACATGCACACAGTGTTGTCGTAACCCAGCCTGCGGAACCCGACCCGACGCACCAACGTCGGTCGCACCGTCACGGACCCGATCCAGCGCATCGACGCCGGTCGCACCGTGCTCCGTCACGACTTATTTCCAACAATCACCCCCTAAGCCGTGACCTAGAGGAGCGCCGGCCCGACGTCGTCGTCGACCGCCGCGACAAGTGCGTGCTCCGTCCCCTCCGCCTGAAGCGGCTTCAGGCACTCCTGCCGGAAGTGTCCACGCTGGCCGCAGTTGTAGCAGCGCCCGCGGCGTCCTCGCCGCTTTCCTGGGCCACCCGACGCCGTGCTGCCCGCGCCGTCATCATCGTGGTCGAAACCGCCGTCGTGTTGACGTCGCCTTGCCTCCCATTGAGCCGTCGTGAGTAGGAGCTGATCGCCGCCACGTCCACCGTTGTCCTGAGTGCGCCGCCTCGTCCGCTCCTCGAACGCCTTCAGCCGGCCGAGCGCCTCCTCGAACGGCATCTTGTCGACGTCGCAGAACTGCTCAATTCCGGCTACCGCTGCGTACAGCCGGTCCGGCGCGGTGTCGAGCAGTTTCTTCACCATTGCCGCGTCATCGAGCGTCGCTCCCAGGGCCGCAATACCTTGCTGCCATGCCGCCGATCCTTCCGGCGTACGCGTCCAGCTCGTCGCCGTCCTCCATGCGCAGGCGATCGAACTCACCGCGGAGAGTGGAGAGCCGCGCCGCCCTCACCCGGTCCGCACCGACGAACCGCGTCTTCAGACTCGCCTACAGCTCCGCCGCCGTCTTCTTCGACGACACCTGCAGCAGGATGTCTTCGGAGAGCGCTCCGAGGAGGTATGCCCTCGCCGGCTTGTCCTTCTTCGCGATGACCGCCGCCGCCGAGTCCTCCGCCGGAACGACCGCTTCCCACAGCCCTTGCGCGTCGAGGTTCGCCTCCACCTTGATCGCCCACACGGTGTAGTTGTCATCGGTCAGCATCGGCACGGGGAGCGACACCGTACTCCCTCCGGCGCCGTACGGGACGATGGACATGGTCGACGTAGTGGATCGCAACGAAGCTCTGTATACCAAATGTTGGGACAGCTCTCTCACACACAACTGGACAGAGGTAGAAGAAAGGAGAATGCACACTGGAGTTTTTCCGGCGACTAACGCCTGGCCGCACACACAGCCACTTTGCTTCCTTTCCCTGATGAATACATGTTCGCGTCCGCGGCTTTGTAGTCCTACAGGTACGCAGCGTCCACGTCTCCTACGCACGCACGCACCTAGAGCTAGCGATCCGCCCGGCCAGCACGCACGAGGCGCACAACGTGCTAACGGCCAGCTCGAGCTGCCTTGGCGACCACGCACGCTTTGCGCTGCACTACACACACGCCACACGTACATGCACACAATGTTGTCGTAACCCAGCCTGCGGAACCCGACCCGACGCACCAACGTCGGTCGCACCGTCACGGACCCGACCCGACGCATCGACGCCGGTCGCACCGTGCTCCGTCACGACTTATTTCCAACAAATGCCTCGTTCATGTCATTATCAATCGACGTAATTAGTTTCAATCTTGCCGTGGTAATTTCCAAAACTCATGTGCAACCATTATTGTACTCGCATGTTACGGGTGTGACATCCATCATTGGAGCTTAATCTGTTCGCTCATGAACAAAAACTTGAGAGCTGTGCCATGAGAGTTTCCTTTTGTTTCCAAGAAGAGTACTCCTATATGCATGTTGTCTGCTGTGTGTACATAAATATTTGATGGGCTTACAAGTGTGGCCATAATAATCTGGAGCACCGGATCGGACAAAGGAATATATACATATATCTGGCATGGCAGCTCTAGGAGCTGGCTTACCCTGATCATCACGTTCACGGGAGACACATATAGGAGTCTCGTACGGTTTTGATTCCATGTGTCCAGGATACCTTTTGTACTCTGGTAAAGACATAATTTCAATGAAAAAAGCTATCACTTGATGCATAGCACGAACATCACAAGGACAAACCTAAAGTTAAACCACACCGTCCAGCGAGCTACAATGCAAAAGAGCTTATCCCATTAGTAGAAAAAGGACCTATTGTCCCGGTTCGTGAGGGCCATTTGTCCCGTTTTTTGAACCGGGACTAAAGTGTCGGTACTAATGCCCTAAACCTTTAGTCTCGGTTCTTGCATAAACCGGGACAGATGGGCCTCCACGTGGCCGGTGCGGTGAGCCCAGGCAGGAGGCCCTTTGGTATGTGGCTAATTAAGCTTGTAGGCTATGCTAGCTTGGGATGGTTTTCTTGGGTTGTTTGGCGTGGTACTTATAGACCGGGTGGGGTGTGCAAGTGCCTCGTTCATGTCATTATCAATCGACGTAGTTAGTTTGCGTGTTGCCGTGGTACTTTCCAAAACTCATGTGCAACCATTATTGTACTGGCATGTTACGTGTGTGACATCCATCATTGGAGCTTAATGTGTTCGCTAATGAACAAAAACCTGAGAGCTGTGCCACGAGACTTTCCTTTAGTTTTCAAGAAGAGTACTCCTATGTGCATGTTGTCTGCTGCAGAGTGCAAATAAATATTTGATGGGTTTACGAGTGTGGAGCCAAAATAATTTAGAGCATCACATCGGACAAAGGTTCACGGGAGCTCTCAAAATATATCTGGCATGGCAGCTCTAGGAGCTGGCTTACCCTGATCATCACGTTCACGGGAGACGCATATCCGAGCTGTATGTCTTTGATTTCATGTGTCTATTATATCTTCCGTACGGGCTCGTTGGCACGGCTGGACACATACCTTCAGCTTGTTGTATAATAAGTAGTTAATCCAACACACAATTTGTTTAGATAAACATCAGGTACCTACATTTTTTCTTTGCGTCAGACACAATTTGTTTTGTGCGAGGCCGAACGGAGGTACGATGTGAGGGGCGAAAACGATAATAGGTGGTGCCACGATCGTGCCATCCAACTGCTGGGAAAATTGATCGATGCAGTTTTTTTTCCCAAGATACTTGATGTATAGGCGGACCTAATTTCAATACTGCTTAAACGCTATGGTGCAAGATAGAGTCCATCTGCTCGACTTGAACAAAATAGTTACACATTATATCACTTTTTTGTAGAGTTATGGCGTTATGGCGTTCGGTTGGGGTTTCTTTGGGGACATATTTTGGACCCAACAACCACTGACAATACTTTGCCTGGTGCCATCCTTTCATGCCTGGAGATGATAAATTCTATACGGTGGGCTTGGCTGCGATTACCTGGGCTATTTGGTTAGCTCGGAATCGACCTACCTTCGAGAAAATACTGATCAAATCTCCTTTTGAGATTGTGTTTACTGATTGCTCTTTCCTTCTTTACTGGGCAGGTTTGCAGACGGCAGGCGACATGAAGAGGATGCGAACCGGAACTGAAGTTGTTCGGGCAGGGACTGTGTCACTGATGAGGCTGTGCAATGCTGGAAGTGGATGATCAGCGGAGGTTTGGGGACGATGCACTTTTGCAAGGGTGGCTGCTGGCAGTCTTTTTGTGGTGTTCTGACATACTTAAAAACTGTTTAGTCTATTATCTCTTTTGTACCTATTATTCCTAGGTTGTAATAGGAATGATACTTCTCCCGCTAGGATATTGTAGCTAGGTTTTCGTCTCGCAGTGATCGATTCGATGACGAGCGGTCACAGTGGGTTTCCTAGCAATGGTTGAACTCGCTCTATCTCCTTTCCCTCCTCCTGTTGAACTCTAGGATCTGATGTATTTCGTTATTCAAGTAATGGAAAGGGGGTTAGACCGGTTAAAAAAATATAGCATTTTTTTCTTGAGAGAACACAGTGGGTGTGAAAACCGGTAGACCTCGGGGTAGGAGGCCCCAAGCTGTTGATGTTGGACAAATGATAACAGGAACAGGGAGACGATGTTTATCCAGGTTCGAGCCCTCTTGATGAAGGTAAAACCCTACGTAGGATATCTAGGGCTACAAGGTCGGTATCCTAACATAGAGGCGGGAGGAGGAGTCTTGAAGTATATGTCAAGCCTTCGGCAGATGTAACCTTGATAACACCCAATGTGCAGCTTCCGGAGTCCACCTCGAGTAGGATGATGGCCCATCGGCCCAATTCGAGGAGCGTGGACCGACCAGGTTAATACCCCCTAATCTAGGAGACCGTGCGATTTTACGATGCACCCTCTCCTTGAGCAAAATCGTGTAAGCGCTCCCCCTCTCCTTGAGCAAAATCGTGTAAGCGCTCCCCTTCTCTCAAGTCCATCTTCGAGAGCTCCTCATGGCGAGTGATGCTGGCGCTTTGAGGCGCCTTCATGGTCCCGTTAAAGTAGACGGGGCAGTTGTGCCATCTCGCGCCTTCGACTGGAGCCACTGGCCCAACAAGGGTAGTTGCAGGATTCATATCCAACAGCGACCCGCCCGGCCTTGGTTGGGCTACTAGGATGGAAATTCGTGTCCTAGACGTCTCCGGTCGAATGTGATGACGATGATGTGAGGGCGTCTTTTCCTTACTGAAGTCTTGCGAAAGAAGTCGATTTAGTCCTAAGTGTTAAATTCACATCTTGTAATAGTTATGTACTACACTTATTGATAATTTTGTTCTCTGCCCCTTACATCAACTTTAATAAATATGGTTGTGTGCATCATCATAATGCAGAGGTTGCAGAGGCTGGGGGTCCTATCTTTCTTTTGACAAAACAACATATTATTTAGCGATAATCCACTTCCGAGCCCAGGCTCATCTGCACCCCGCGCCGAAGAAAATAAAATCAAAACAAATACTAGATTTTTTTACGTTGTAGATAATTTGATGGTAAAGGCCCCTTCAGTTTTTAAATCATTTAAACATCTCAGCATCTCTCAGAAAAAAAGACAAATTCAGGGTTCATAAAAAAGTTATGGTTCATACACTGTTCTGATCCAATTTATCTTTTTTGCTGAGAGCTTATCAGATGTTCAAATAATCTAAAAATTGGAGCGGACCTCACGCAAAAACTTTTCTACCATGAGATTTTTTTTGATTTTATTGGCATTTTTTGAAGTTTTTTATGATTTTTTTCCTAACCGGATGCAGAGGACACCGAAATGTTGCACTCATTATTTAGCTCCAATACACGAAACAGCTGCAGATCTTGAGGTGCCATACTGCCATGGCTGTGGCACTCCTCTAAAAAATGCAAACTACTTTATACTATATTCGCTATAATTCTCTGACAACTTTGTGCCATTTTAGGACTATTTGTTAAAACTAAGATGGTACTTAAGTTAAATTTTACGAACTGACACCCCACTGCTGTGATCCTAGGCCAGTCATTTCCATGGGACATGCAAGTCGATCGACCTGTCATGCAATTAGTGAAGTCTACGCGGTGCTGGTATTCTGATATACATTGCGTGTGTGGTTATTCTATTTTCTTGTAGTGTAGTATGACCAGTCAAGTGTTCACATGGACATATAGTTTTCCATGTCGGCAGGGTTGCCTCATATCTATATATGCACGTCATTGCGTCAGGGTTCCCTAGCTAGCTGTACGTGTGATGGATGTACTAGGATATAGTAAGGTGGATTCATCCAAAACTTGCTCTCTCAAGCTCTCTGAATTGCACATATAGGCACATCCATTTAATCATGTAGATATTGTTGGTATTTCGCTAGCCACATAAAGACACTACATCTGTAAACTAATACTTCCTCCATTATTAAGCAAAATGAATGAATCTACAATCTAAATTGTGTCTATATACATCCGTATATAGTTTTTAGTGAAATCTCTAAAAACACTTATATTTAGAAATGAAGGGAGTATAATACATTCTTGATCACTAGTCTTTACCTACTAATAAAAGGAGAAATGTTTCTACCCATCCGTCGCGCCTTTTGCAAAGAAAAAACCCTATTGTTTCATGAAATCAACGCACGGTCCTGGTTTTAAGTGAATATAAAAAATATTTATTTTTTTAACTGAAAACTTCTTAACCTTTCGGTTAAACGACCCACTGTCCTGTTTTGAGTGACTCCAGAAAATCTTCTATGTTTTTCAGAACGATATTTTGTTCAATAAACCCAAACTCCATGGGCTGATTAAAATACTTTTAAGAACATCCATATCTTTTAAACCCGAACTTCAATTTTGACATGTTATAGATGAAGATTAATTAGAAGAATTATAGAATCTGAATGTGATTTTGTTTTACCTGTTAAACACTTTTAAAATATTATTTAGGTTGCCATCTTAATCAATAGCTCACGGTTCGTCTTTCTTTGAAAACAGTGTAGTAACGGAATAGAAATCGCACCTTAGCAAAACCACATTGGAGACAAAACAAATCATCTATAGCCTCGCAAGCAAGCCTCGACAAAACCTTGCAAGGGGAAAATAAAGAAGATTTCTCATTTGATGCCGAGAGAGAGCAATACACGTTAGGATTGATCACATTCAAACGTGTTGTGGTTGTTTGAGGACTGAGGCCACTGTCGGCAAGGGTTGTAATGAGGATAAGCCGCAACACAAACGGTATCCACGTGGACCGAATGCAGCCTTGAGTCATGGTTATTGGATTAAGGATGTGCGGTATTTTTCTGCCCCATTGTAACGTAAGTGTTCTATTGCTAATGCCATCTTGATATAAAGAACGTAAGGGTTCTTTTGTTGGTTTATATAGGGAGTCACTATTAACATTTTAGATGCTAATAGTGATCTAAACTGTCTTATATTCGTTTACATAATGAGTAACATTCTAAGCCTTTGACCCTAACTAGAGAGTTGAAAGCCCGATATCAGAGAAAGAGGCAGAGTATCTAGTCAATACTTTTGTGAAAGAACCAAGAACACAACAACCTTACAAAAACTGGTCCTTTTTTCAGGATGAGAAGCTACATAGTAGACGGTTTCCCACGAAGATCATGGGAACAACAACTTAGGATGAGTTAAAACCCAAGAAAAAGTACACAATTTATAAAAAAATGTTGTGTGGATACTTGAAAAGGGTTAGCACAAATATATGTACACATCAGATAATATTGCCACCACCTTTTCGACGCATCAAATAATATTGCTATCTCTATAGCTGGTAAAATAAATGCATTACTTAATGTCGAAACACATGTCATTAAAGTGACAATCATATGGCTCCAGCCATCATGCAGAATCATGACACACAGGTCATGTTAATTTACATTATATAGTCATCTCATACGTAATCAAGTTGAATATGAGAATTGTTATACCACATCTCATGCACATTCTGTAAAATCAAGTTAGACGCCTCTAATTGGTTAATGCAAAATTTTATTTTTACATGGCTTCTATGTTTTTGACTTAAACTGCAGCTACCAACGTTCATCATCAGGTATAATAATTCAAGTTGCTAGATTAACTTTCCAAGGTGTATGAAACACGAGATAATAAAAGCTCAAGCCCCATACTAAACTTCGTCATATGCATGACCCCCGTGCAGATCATATCTGCATTTCCCTTTCGTCTGCGAAACATCCATCTTTCTCAACTATGGTGGAACCCAAAAGCACTGAAGCACTTCGGTGATCTATCAATCAACATACTCAAGAGCAGCATGAAAGGATCGCGGATTGCCAAAACTTTGTAAGATTCCACCATGCCGTCAGGATCAGGACCACACAAATTCACGCGAAGCAACAAGAATATTGGGTAATAGATTTCATCTACTACCCGCACATATAATTTTCAGCAATAGATCTCATCTACTACAAAATTATACTATGCTATACCCATACATCTCATGTATTCTAGATCATAACCTCCATCTACCCATAGCTTAGCTCATGATTCCACTGTAGAGGAACGCGATAGAAAACAAAAAATTTCGGTACTACGAGCACGCCCAGGACCACTAAGGAGATGCATACAGGGTTTTATCTGATCATTACCGACTCGTAGCGCAGCGGAAGTAGAGTCGATGGGGAAGGATCATTTTTCATTCATTTTTAAGCAAAGTATCAGATCTTTTATAAACGTTCATCGAAAATACAAAGCATCTCAAACATAATAAAAATTAGAATGAGATTCCGAAACCACCGAATAACCACTTAACTGATAGAACGTGTCGACGATGCATCGCTGTCACCGCTCCCCTACCGGAGCCAACTTGACACTGACGATGACATCCGAGATATCTTCCTCCAGATGCACGTAAGGACCAAACCCTGGGACCGTAGTCGTCGCTATAGAACCATTTCATTGATCTGAAGCAATGACACCAAATCTCGTCATATGACGAGAAACCATAACCTCGTCACGAGAAGAAGACAACATGATTCTACGCAGTAGCTCCGTCGACTATGTCCAGACGGACAGACTTAATGAGAATCGAAGCCTGGAAGATGAACTCAAAAAAGAAGCGTCGCCATCCATCCGAGTGCCACAATGATAGAAACAAGAAAAAAAGAACAAAAACAAGATGTAGAAAGTGAATGCCAAAATACGTTGATCGTATCATGATTCATTCAATCATGCATACTTGCGTACAAAATATCGGAGTCCAATTTCTTGCCGAAACAGATACATCTTCGTTTTCAAGGTCTGAAACAGGCTGATAAACATCCCTTATGTACTCCTCTGGAGTTATGACATTGATGATATTGGTCTCAACATTTATGGGAGTACCAGAGATGTAATGCTTGATTCTTTGCCCATTTACCACTCTAGGAAAATTTCCTTCCGTGTTATTGATTTTGATGGCACCGGAACGATATACTTCCTCGACAACATAGGAACCTTCCCATTTAGAGAGAAGCTAGCGTGCAAAGAATCTCAAACGAGAATTGTATAGCAAGACATAATCACCTACATTGAACTCTCGTTTCTGTATTCGTTTGTCGTGCCATCTCTTAACCTTTTCCTTGAACAACCTGGCATTCTCATATGCCTGGGCTCTCCATTCATCCAACGAGCTGATATCAAACAACCGCTTCTCACCAGCAAGTTTGAAATCAAAGTTGAGCTCTTTGATTGCCCAATAAGCTTTGTGTTCCAGCTCAAGAGGTAAATGATAGACTTTACCGTAAACCATTTTATACGGTGACATGCCCATGGAATTCTTATAAGCAGTCCTATAAGCCCATAGTGCATCGTCAAGTTTGCTTGACCAGTTCTTTCGAGATCTATTGACGGTCTTTTGTAGGATCAATTTGATCTCCCTATTACTCAACTCCACTTGACCACTAGACTGAGGATGATAAGGAGATGCAACTCTATGGTTGACATCATACTTAGCTAGCATCTTGCGGAAAACACCATGAATGAAGTGTGAATCGCAATCAGTCATCAAGTATCTAGGGACTCCAAATCTTGGGAATATGACTTCTTTAAGCATCTTAATAGAGGTGTGGTGATCAGCATTTTTAGTGGGGATAGCTTCTACCCACTTAGTAACGTAATCCACAGCAACTAAGATGTGAGTGTACCCATCGGAACTCGGGAAGGGTCCCATATAATCAAAGCCCCAGACATCAAATGGTTCAATGACAAGTGAATAGTTCATAGGCATCTCTTGACGCTTACTGATGTTCCCTATCCTTAGGCATTCGTCACAAGAAAAGACAAACTTACGGGCATCCTTGAAGAGAGTGGGCCAATAGAAACCTGATTGCAATACCTTATGGGCAATTCTATCTCCAGCATGGTGTCCTCCGTAGGCTTCGGAATGACACTTCTGCAGGATCTGTCCCTGTTCATGTTCAGGCACACAACGTCTAATAACACCATCTACTCCTTCCTTATAAAGGTGAGGATCATCCCAGAAGTAGTGTCTCAAATCAACGAAGAATTTCCTCTTTTGTTCATAGGTGAAACTGGGTGGTATGTATTTGGCTACGATATAGTTTGCATAATCGGCATACCACGGTGCACTAAGTGAAGTGCGGATGACATTTAATTGCTCATCAGGAAAGCTGTCATCAATTGGTAGTGGGTCATCACGGACATTCTCTAGTCTAGACAAGTTATCTGCTATAGGATTGTCAGCACCTTTTCGGTCAACGACGTGCAAATCAAATTCCTGTAGCAGGAGAACCCATCTGATCAGCCTAGGCTTAGCATCCTTCTTCTGCATAAGGTACTTAATAGCAGACTGATCAGAGTGAATAGTGACTTTGGAGTCAACTATGTAAGATCTGTTTTTTCACATGCAAACACGACTACTAAAAATTTCTTCTCCATAGTGACATAGTTTCTTTGGGCACTGTCTAGAGTTTTACTAGCGTAGTGAATGACATTCAACTTCTTGTCAACTCTTTGTCCTAGAACAGCACCAACAGCGTAATCACTAGCGACACACATGATTTCAAAGGGCAAGTTCCAGTCAGGTGGTTGAACAATAGGTGCGGTTATCAAAGCCTTCTTAAGTATTTCGAAGGCTTCCTCACAATCCTCATCAAAAACAAAAGGAACATCCTTCTGCAAGAGGTTGGTAAGAGGCCTAGAAATCTTAGATAAGTCTTTAATGAACCTTCTATACAAACCAGCATGACCTAGGAAACTTCGTATACCTCTGATATCTGTGGGGCAAGGCATTTTATCAATTGCATCAACCTTAGCCTTATCAACTTCAATGCCTCTTTCAGAGATTTTGTGTCCTAAGACGATACCTTCATTAACCATAAAGTGGCACTTCTCCCAATTCAAGACGAGGTTGGTTTCTTCGCATCTCTGTAAGACTCCATCAAGGTTGCTGAGGCAATCATCAAAGGAAGACCCATAAACGGAGAAGTAATCCATGAAAACCTCGACAATCTTTTCACAGAAGTCAGAGAATATAGCCATCATACATCTTTGGAAGGTGGCGGGTGCATTGCATAAGCCAAAAGGCATACGTCTATAGGCAAAGGTACCGAAAGGGCAGGTGAAAGTGGTTTACTCTTGATCAGATTGTGCAACAAGTATCTACGAGAAACCTGAATAACCGTCTAGAAAGCAGAAGTGTGTGTGTTTTGATAGCCTTTCTAGCATTTGGTCGATGAACGACAAAGGATAATGATCTTTCCTGGTTGCCTTGTTCAGTTTCCGGAAGTCTATCACCATTCTATAGCCGGTAATAATCCTTTGTGGGATTAGTTCATCCTTATCATTAGGAACGACGGTGATACCTCCCTTCTTAGGTACGCAATGTACTGGACTTACCAATCACTATGAGCAACAGGATAAATGATTCCTGCTTCCAGAAGCTTTAATATTTCTTTTCTAACGACCTCTTTCATCTTAGGATTCAATCTCCTTTGATGATCAGCAACTGGTTTAAAGTCAGGATCGGTTTTAATCTTGTGCTGACATAGAGTAGGACTAATACCCTTAATTAAGATCATCAAGAGTATATCCAATAGCAGCGCGGTGCTTCCTCAGAGTTTTTAGTAACTTCTTCTCTTCGAGCTCTGAGAGGAGGGCACTGATAATGACAGGATATATATCCTTCTCATCAAGATAGGCATACTTAAGAGTATCAGGCAACTATTTAAGCTCGAACACAGGATCACCCTTAGGTGGGGGAGGATCCCCAAGCAGTTCAACAGGCAGATTATTCTTGAGAATAGGATGTTGTTCTAAGACAATTCTATCTATCTCATCTCTCTCCTCCATATGCATATCATTTTCATGCTCAAGATATTGCTCTAAAGGATCCGTAGGAGGTACGGCAATAGAGGCAAGAGAAATGATTTCATCTCTACCAGACGACTCTCTTTCATGGGGTTGTCTTCCAAACTTGGAGAAGTTAAATTCATGAGACACACCCTCAAAACTTACTGTGACAGTCTGCTTAATGCAATCAATGTGAGCATTGACAGTGTTGAGAAAGGGTCTACCAAATATGATGGGACAAAAGCTATCTTGTGCAGTACCGAGGAGGAGGAAATCAGTAGGATACTTCGTCTTACCACACAGGACTTCTACGTCTCTCACAATTCCCAAAGGGCAGATAGTGTCTCTATTAGCTAGCGTGATAGTGACATCAATGGATTCTATCTCAGCAGGTGCAATCTCATCTTTGATTTCATCATAGAGATAACGGGGTATTGCAATAACACTAGCTCCCATATCACATAAACCATGGTAGCAGTGATCTCCTATCTTAACAGAAACAACGAGAAGGCCAACTACAGGTCCATGCTTGTCTTTCGCGTGAGGTTTAGCAATTCTAGCAGAGTCCTCACAGAATTTAATAACATGCCCATCTATGTCTTCGGCTAAGAGATCTTTGATAATAGCAACACTAGGTTCAACTCTAATCTCCTCAGGGGGTGCAAGTGGTCTAATGTAACCCCTACATATCACAGTTGGAGCTTTAGAATAATCCTTCATTCTAGCAGGGGATGGTGGTTTCTTAGTGTAAGCACAAGGAACAACAGGATCACTAAAAGCTATGATTTTCTCCTCAACTAGATTGGTTTAGGCTATGTTGCTTTCTACAGGAGGATGCCACTTCTCTTTGGGAAGTTCAACATGAGCAGCAAAAGATTCACAAAGAGATGCTACTATCTCAGAGTCAAGTCCATACTTAGCGCTAAAATCTCTAGAAGTGTTTGTCTCAACAAAAGATTTAACGCAATCAAACTGGAAATTCATACCTGAGTCCTTACCTTCCTCCAACTCCCAATCTTCGGAGTTGCGTTTGATTCTCTCCAATAAATTCCACTTGTGATCAATATCCTTCTTCATAAAAGAATCGGCACAAGAAGTGTCAAGCATGGTACGATCTTCATGAGAAAGCCGAGCATAAAAGTTTTGAGTGATGATTTCTCTCGAGAGCTCATGATTGGGGCATGAATATATCATTGATTTAAGCCTCCCCAAGCTTGAGCTATGCTTTCCCTGTCACGAGGCCAAAAGTTATAAATAAAGTTCCGATCACGATGTACTAAATGCATAGGATAGAACTTTTGATGAAATTCCAATTTCAACCGATTGTAGCCCCATGATCCATCATCATCACATAGCCTATACCATGTCAACTCCTTATCCTTCAAAGATAAAGGAAAGACTTTCTTATTTACCTCATCCTCGGGCAAACCTGCAAGCTTAAATAAACCACAAACTTCATCTACATAGATTAGATGAAAGTCTGGATGTGAAGATCCATCTCCTGTGAAAGGATTAGCCAGCAGTTTCTCAAGCATACCCAAAGCAATTTCATAAAAGATATTTTCAGTAGGTACCTCAGGTTGAGGAGCAACTCCTCGTGCTTCCGTTCGTGGTGAATATACCCCGAACAAACTCCTCAAAGGAAGAGTTTCCATAGTGACAAGTGACAATAAATTTCAGCATAGTATATAAATGTTTCCTTACCAATTTCCAGTTACCAAAGGCGCTTCACTCCCCGGCAACGGCGCCAGAAAAGAGTCTTGATGACCCACAAGTATAGGGGATCAATCATAGTCCTTTCGATAAGTATGAGTGTCGAACCCAACGAGGAGCAGAAGGCTGTGATAAACGGATTTCAGCAAGGTAATAACTGCAAGCACTGAAAGTAGCGGTAATAGGTGATTGTGTAGCGAGGTGAAACGTAGCAAGCAAAGAGTAACAAGTAACAAGTAGTAGAAACAGTGCAGCAAGTGTCCCAATCCCTTTTGTAGCAAGGGACAAGCCTGAACAAAGTCTTATAGGAGGAAAAACGCTCCCGAGGACACACGGGAATTTCTGTCATGCTAGTTTCATCATGTTCATATGATTCACGTTCGTTACTTTGATAGTTTGATATGTGGGTGGACCGGCGCTTGGGTACTGCCCTTACTTGGAAAAGCATCCACTTATGATTAACCTCTCTCGCAAGCATCCGCAACTACAAAAGAAGAATTAAGACAAAGTCTAACCATAGCATTAAACTAGTGGATCCAAATCAGCCCCTCACGAAGCAACGCATAAACTGGGGTTTAAGCTTGTGTCACTCCAGCAACCCATCATCTACTTACTACTTCCCAATGCCTTCCTCTAGGCCCAAACATGGTGAAGTGTTATGTAGTCGACGTTCACATAACACCACTAGAGGGAAAACAACATACATCATATCATAATACCGAACGAATATCAAATTCACATGACTATTATCAGCATGACTTATCCCATGTCCTCACGAACAAAAGTATCTACTCACAAGACATAATCATAATCATGACCAGAGGTGTAATGAATAGCATCAAGGATATGAACATCAACTCTTCCACCAAGTAATCCAACAAGCATCAACTACAAAGAGTAATCAACACTACTAGCAACCTTAAAAGTACCAATCGGAGTCGCGAGACGAAGATTGATTACAAGAGATGAACTAGGGATTGGAGAGGAGATGGTGCTGATGAACATGTTGATGAAGATGACTCCCCTCCGACGAGAGGAGTGTTGGTGATGACGATGGCGACGATTCCCCCCCTCCGGGAGGGAAATTTCCCTGGCGGGATCGTCCTACCGGAGCTCTAGATTGGATGTGCTCAAGTTCCGCCTCGTGGCGACGGCGAAACCACGAAAAAGCTCCCGTATGATTTTTCCCAGGTCAGGACGCTTCACATAGCAAAAGAGGGGGGCTAGTGGGCCTTCAGGCAGCACACAAGCTTGCCCACCGCCACCAGGGGGGTTGGTGGCGGAGTGGGGGCTTGTGGGGCCCTGGTGGACCCCTCCGGTAGTTCTTTCGCCCAGTATTTTTAATATATTCCAGAAAAAATCCACGTAAATTTTCAGGGTATTTGGAGATGTGCAGAATAGTGGACTAGGATTTGCTCCTTTTCCAGTCCTGAATTCCAGCTGCCTGAATTCTCCCTCTTCAAATAAGCCTTGCAAAATAAGAGAGAAGAGGCATAAATATGCTACCAGAAGTAATATAAAATCCGAAAAAACAATAAATATCAACATGAAAGAATGATGCAAAATGGACGTATTAGTGCGCGTAGGAAATTTTTTGTTTCCCATGCGACGTTCCCCAAGGAAGTCCTCCTACTTGGCCATTCTCTTTAGCCCGATCAATAAGGAGTGCCAACATATCTGCTACTATGTTGAACAACAAGGGAGACATGAAATCTCCGTGCCTCAATCCCTTATGAGTCTAAAAATAATGAGCTATGTCATCATTAATTTTAATCCCAACTCTACCTTTCTAAATGAAAGCACCCACATGATCCCTCTAGGATTCGTTGAATCCCTTCATACACAAGGCTTGTTGAAGAAATGGCCATTTGACCTTATCGTACGCCTTCTTGAGATCCACTTTAAAGATAAGCCCATCAAGTTTCTTTTTATGTATTTCATGCAACTTTTCATGCAAAACAATGAACCCTTCTAGGATATGTCTTCCATGCATGAAAGTTGTCTCGGTCGATTGGACTACGGAATGGGCTATCTTTGTCAACCTATTCGTGCCAACCTTTGTAAATTTTTTGAAGCTGGCATTGAGCAGTCAGCCTGATCTTCTCAATGCGAATAGCCTCCACCTTCTTTAGAAACACCATTATTATTCCAAAGTTAAGGTGGAATAGATGTAAATACCCATTAAACAAATCATGGAACATATGCAAATATCATCTTTAATAATATGCCAACACTTTTTATAAAATTCCATCAGAAACCCATCTGGTCCCGGTGCCTTATTTTGCTTCATTTGTGATATTGCGTCAAACATCTCTTCATCCGTAAATGGGGCTGACAAAATCTCGTTCTCATCTGAACTGGGTTGAGGAATGTCACTTGTTGTGCTCTAATCCAGAAAAACAAAATTCTCTTCGGGTGCACCAAAAAGTTTCTTATAATACTCGAAGATGTACAATTTTAGGTTCTCATTTCCTACAATTGTATCATCATCGTGTTCAAGTAGAATTATTTTCTTCTTCCTATGTTTGCCATTCCCAATCATGTGAAAGAATTGTGTTTTATCATCTCCATGGTCCACCTTCGCCACCTTTGCTCAAAGGGCCCATTTCATCTCCTCTCTGTGAGAAGAGTTTGCACCTTCTTCTCAGCCTCAATCTTAATATTTCTATCGGACATATTAAGAAGTGTAGACTTTGGTTTCACATCTAACTCATTAGTGAGCTGCGTCGGCCTCTCTTTTTCCACTTTGTATATGCCACTTTGATTCTTGGCCCAGCCTCTCAAGTAGAATTTAGTGCAGCACACTAATTATTATTGACTGCGGGTTCAAAGTAGAACTTACTCGCACCACGCATATGCATGTTTGTTAGCATCTAAATATATTTTGAGTTTAATTCGCGGATCACCTTAGTATTTTATATAACCATCATCAATTTTCCTTTTTGATGGTGCATTATTGTAGCTTAAGCTTAAAAAATCCATCCAAATGTGTTACTATAGTTGTAACCCATTCTACATATATCTAAGAAATTGATCACCACTAACTTATTTATCTCAATATACAAGCATATGCCAGATCACCATATAATGGACAGGATAAGATCTACCTCAGCATGCAACCATGTATCAAAAAAGACCCAATACCACACGCTACCATGGAGGTCAAAATATTTTTCATTCATTTTTTAAGAAAAGGATCAGATCTTCTATAAAAGTTCATCAAAAATACAAAGCATCTCAAACATAATAAAAATTAGAATGAGATTCCGAAACCACCGAATAACCACTATTACTGACAGAACGTGTCGCCGATGCATTGTTGTTGCCGCTCCCCTACTGGAGCAAACTTGACACTGACGATGACAACCGACATATCTTCCCGCACATGCACGTAAGGACCAACACCCTGGCACCATAGTTGTCGTTATTGAACCATTTCATAGATCTGAAGCAACATGCACCAAATCTCGTCAGATGATGAGAAACCCTAACCTCATCGCGAGGAGAAGACAACATGATTCTACGCCGGAGCTCCGTCGACTATATCTAGACGGACAAAAACTTAATGAGAATGGGAGCCTAAAAAGAAGCGTCACCATCCTTCCGAACGCCACAATGATAACAACACCGCCAACAACAACCAAGCCTTTCAGTCCCAAAGAAGTTGGGGCAGGCTAGAGTTGAAACCCAGAAGATCTCGAAGCCAAGTCATGGCTCTGGAACGTGGATAGCTAACTTCCACGCACCCCTGTCCATGGCTAAGTCGTTGTCGATATTCCAAACCTTCAGGTCTCTCTTAACGGACTCCTCCCATGTCAAGTTTGGTCTACCACGACCCCTCTTAACATTCTCAACATGCTTTATCCGTCCGCTATGCACCGGCGCTTCCGGTGGCCTCCGTTGAATATGTCCAAACCATCTGAGACGATGCTGGACCAGCTTCTCTTCAATTGGTGCTACCCCAAGTCTCTCTCGTATATCGTCATTCCGTACCTGATCCTTCCTTGTGTGGCCACATATCCATCTCAACATGTGCATCTCTGCTACACCTAACTGTTGGATATGTCGTCTCTTGGTTGGCCAACACTCCGCGCCATACAACATCGCAGGTCGGATAGCTGTCCTATAAAACCTGCCTTTTAGTTTTTGTGGCACTCTCTTGTCACAGACTACGCTAGAAGCTTGGCGCCACTTCATCCACCCAGCCTTGATTCGGTGGTCCACGTCTTCATCGATATCGCCATCCTTCTGCAACATGGACCCCAAATATTGAAACACGTCTCTCTCCGGTACCACCTGCCCACCAAGGCTAACCTCTCCATCCTCGTGCCTAGTAGCACTAAAACTGCACCTCATGTATTCGGTTTTAGTTCTACTAAGCCTAAAACCTTTCGATTCTAGAGTCCGCCTCCATAACTCTAACTTTCTATTAACCCCTATTCGGCTATCATCGACTAGCACCACATCATCCGCAAAGAGCATACACCATGGGATATCTCCTTGTATATCCCTTGTGACCTCATCCATCACCAAATCAGAAAGATAAGGGCTCAAAGCTGACCCTTGGTGTAGCCCTATTCTAATCGGAAAGTCATCGGTGTCGCCATCACTTGTTCGAACACTTGTCACAACATTATCATACATATCCTTGATGAGGATAATGTACTTTATTGGGACTTTGTGTTTCTCCAAGGCCCACCACATGACATTCCGAGGTATCTTATCATAGGCCTTCTCCAAATCAATGAACACCATATGAAGGTCCTTCTTTTGCTCCCTGTATCTCTCCATCAGCTGTCATACCAAGAAGATGGCTTCCATGGTAGACCTCCCAGGCATGAAACCAAATTGGTTTTTGGTCACGCTTGTCAACCTTCTTAAGCGGTGTTCAATGACTCTCTCCCATAACTTCGTAGTATGGCTCATCAGCTTGATTCCGCGGTAATTAGTACAACATTGAACATCCTCATTGTTCTTAAAGATTGGTACTAAAATACTCCGCCTCCATTCTTCGGGCATCTTGTTTGACCGAAAAATGAGGTTGAAAAGCTTAGTTAGCCATACAATCGCTATGTCTCCAAGGCCTCTCCACACCTCGATGGGGATACCATCAGGACCCATCGCCTTGCCTACTTTCATGCTTTTTAACGCGTACTTAACCTCACACTCCTGGATACATCGCACAAAGCACATGCTGGTATCATCAAAGGAGTCGTCTAGCTCAATGGTAGAGCTGTCAACCTCTCCATTGTAAAGGTTGTCAAAGTACTCCCGCCATCTACGCTTGATCGTCTCATCCTTCACAAGAAGCTGATCATCTCCGTCCTTGATGCATTTGACTTCGCCGACATCCCTCGTCTTCCTCTCCCTAATCTTGGCCATCTTATAGATGTCCCTTTCACCTTCCTTAGTGTTTAAACGTTGGTAGAGGTCCTCATACGCTTGACCTCTCGCTTCACTCACCGCCCGCTTTGCAGCCTTCTTTGCCACCTTATACTTCTCCATGTTAGCTGCACTCCTGTCCAGATATAGGCATCTGAAACAGTCCTTCTTCTCCCTAATAACCTTCTGGACCTCATCGTTCCATCACCAGGTGTCCTTAGCTTCCCTTCTACTTCCCTTGGTCACCCCAAACTCCTCTACAACAACCTTCCGCAAGAAGGTCGCCATACTCGTCCACATCAAGTTTGCATCGCCTCCTTCCTCCCAAGGGCCCTCCTTAATGACCCTCTCCCTGAAAGCCTGGGATGCCTCCCCCTTGAGCTTCCACCACTTCGTTCTAGCAACTTTGGCATGCTTATCCTGTTGGACACGAATCCTAAAGCGGAAGTCAGCAACCACAAGCTTATGTTGAGGGACAACACTCTCTCCAGGTATCGCTTTACAATCAATGCAAGCGCGTCTGTCTTCTCTTCTAGAGAGGACAAAATCAATCAGGCTAGAGTGTAGACCACTACTGAACGTCACTAGATGGGATTCTCTCTACCTAAAGAGGGTGTTAGCTACAACCATGTCGTAGGCTAGAGCGAAGCTCAGGACATCTTCTCCTTCTTTGTTCCTGATGCCATAGCCAAAGCCCCCATGCACCCTTTCAAACCCTGTGTTAGATGTACCCACATGGCCATTGAAGTCTCCTCCTATGAAGAGATTCTCACCAATAGGTACCCTCCTAATCAAGTCCTCCAGGCCTTCCCAGAACTCCCTCTTGGTGCTCTCATTGTGGCCTACTTGCGGGGCATACGCGCTGATAACATTGAGGACTAAGTCCCCAACTACCAGCTTGACAAGGATCATCCAATCCCCTTGCCTCTTAACGTCCACAACTCCATCCCTAAGGCTCTTGTTGACCAAGATGCCTACTCCATTCTTGTTTGAAGTTGTCCCCGTATACCACAACTTGAAGCCGGTATCCTCCACCTCCTTCGCCTTTTGTCCCTTCCATTTGGTCTCTTGGACACATAGGACATCAACACTCCTCCTCACCGCCGTATCAACTAGCTCCCGTAACTTACCTGTCAGGGACCCTATGTTCCTGCTACCTAAGCGTATCCTCCTAGGCTCGGCTAACTTCCTTACCCTCCGCACTCGTCGAGTCAAATGCGAAGACCCTTGCTCATTTTTCACTACACCGGGGCGTCGGTGCAGCGCGCCACTAAGGATGCGGCGACCCGACCCTTGCTCACTTATCACCGTATCCAGATCAAGATACGGCGCGCCACCAAGGGGGTGACGGCCCGGCCCTTGCCCATTTGACACCACACCCGGGTTCCGATGTGGCCCGTCGCTAAGAGGGTTACGCCCCCAACGAGTTTCCTTTGGGTTTCATCTCCATAAGAGTGGCTGGGTTTTTCATGTTGGCTCGCCACGCCTATCACAACCCTCCTCCTTTACCCGGGCTTGGGACCGGCTATGCTGAGATAACATAGGCGGAGTTAACACAAGATGATAAAAAACAGGAAAAAAAGAACAGAAACAAGATGTAGCAAGTGAATGCCAAAATACGTTGATTGTATCATGATTCATTCAATCTTGCATACTTGCGTACATACTACACAATAAGTTGCCATATTTCACGGGCCGAGTTAACACAACTTGACCAATTTTTTATTAGAGTGAATTCCGGTTTTTATCCCTGTTTTGATATGTTTGACCCTAATTACCTCATTAAACGGGTTCCATCCGTTTTATCCCATTTAACAAATGTGTCGTCACAATTTACCCTGTTTAAGATTTTATAAATGTTCTGACCGATAGGTCCCAATTGTACGGTCCAGCTGGCATATGCCACATCGACGGGGTTTTTGTGATGTTTTTTCTACATACCGAACCACATCGCCATAAATTTTCCTGATCGTTCAGACACGATATGATTGCACAGAGTAGCTTGGGAAATATATACCGACTCACTACAGGTCAACACATTCGCTACTTGACTAGGTATTTAGATACGTACGTACATCAAAGTAAGCGAAGTAGTATATTTACACACCAGTTTTAATCTCATCCACATAATCATGCATACTTAGGGCCGTACATGACAATGTTGTAGAAAAACATACATGATTATATCAGTAACAATTTCTCCTACAATTTATTCAATGGGATCATGCCATACTTATGAAGTAAGGTCATTTCATCACCATACTTCTTCGAACCGGAAACAAGGAGCCTAAACCTATCAAATATGCATCTCGGACAGAGAGAAAATCTAGCCATAAAAACATAACCACCTGGGTTGAGCTGGAGAGGATGGAGCCATGCATGGGAGGGGAGAAGATTGTCGTATTGGCTCCGATGATTGCCAGTAGCCATGCCTTGAAGTTTTGCCTGCCGCTCGTCCCCTACCTCGTCCTTCCCCTCCTAGCAAATGAGACATCAATTTTTGGCCAAACTATGGCGGGATCTTGCGTGTGATTGGAATGCGAGCGATGCGTGTAGTGAACAACGGAGGATGGTGTGGTGTGGCCCGACCTGGGCGACTTGGCCATCCGGGGAGCTGCTCTGTTGGAATCATATCGAGCCTGACCGGTCAGGAGATGGCAGGCGATGTGGTTCGACGTGCAGAAAAACCATGAGAAAAACCCCACTGATGTGACATGCCAGTTGAACTTTACAATTGAGACCCATCGGTCAAAACGCTCACAAAATTTTATGCAAGGTAAATTTTGGGAACATTTTTGATAAGTGGGTTAAAACGGATGAAATCCCGTTAAATCGGGTAAGTAGTGTCAAAAATGTTAAAATAGAAGGTAAAAACCGGAATTCACTTTTTATTATTATTCTGTGTGTCCTTCTATGAACAGGTGAGTCAGTTAGATGCCACAACAAGATACAACAATGGATGATTTGTACATATTCACTATAGAATATATTATGCTAACTTAAGTAGCGATTTGAGCATAGGTAAAATAGTTAGGTTACTTGTGGTGGAATCAGACCACCAGTTAGACTTGTCACCAATGCTCAAAATTTTCTATTTTTATTCAACTCTTTCCTTAATAAGTTTGAACTGCTTACGATAAATGTCACATGGCGATGTTCGTTCAGTGAAAGAAGATGTTTCCATCTACCATGAAACGTCTCTGATAACTTCGTCAATCTCAAATGTTGTGCTAACTCAATATCTTGGAGGCCCTCTAGATATAGGATGCGTGTGTATGTTTATATAGGTGAGTGTATGTACGTGTATACGTGAGCTATGAACATCTGCGATTGTATAAAGAAAAACGTAAGTATGCCTGCAGGCACTTATGACATCTACCAGTGTACCTATGTCTTGCGGATTAATCAGTAGTACGATGCATGCATCCTTGAATTTTTGATGGATCAGCTAGAACGTCAAGATGTAAAAGGTGGCATTGGAGAAGAAGAAAATCTTCAGCAAGATTTTTCGTTTTATCAAGGATCATCTAATGCATGGGGAAAGATGTGGATCTGATCATGATTGATGCAATCATGCATGTACGTACATATGAACATGCAACTCAAGCTGGCATATCACGAGTCGATCGAGTTAATTCAACTTGAACAAACTTTCTATTCCAGGTACGTGTACAAGTATGTATATCCTTTTACAATATGCATATCATGCATTTAGATACCATAACGTGATACAATGACATTGATCAATCACAAGCTTATCAACCATGCATGCACGAGCGAGGGAGCCCATGCAAGCGCCTGACATATGAACTGTAACAGAGGAAACATACGTTTGGTGCGCGCGTATGACATGCAATACCTACGAGTAAATCGATGGATAGAAGGATCACATGGGACAGGCCTCCGCCAGTTCAAGGTTAACCACTTGGTCCACATACCTTGTTTTGGTTGCTAGTAGTAGTCCTAGCCTCCTAGGTCACTTCCTATTACTATGCCCACTCCCATTCGCGATGATTGTGAGAAGACTGCAGCATCAACATTTATCAACACCGACCGTTTGTGACTGATGTTTGGATCTCACGCCTAGTGGTCTGGTTCGATTTGAAATTGTCCATTAAGATGAAACCAATATAGGATTTAATCTTCCCAGCCACACGATGCGGATGATGCAAATTCTCACCATTTCTTATATTATTTCTTTTATCCGAGATGTGCCATATAGCCACAGTAAAGTACAATGCGTGAAGATCTGGTGCAACATTTATCCATTCTAGCAATCATTGATGAATATTGATAAACCTTTTTAGATTTAGCACGATATGAAAAGACCTTTCATAGTTTGCCCAAAAATTCTTTGACATAATGGGAAAAGAAGAAACAATGTTCCACAGTCTCAACTCTATTACAGATAAAACACTCATACCTCGTAGGAAATGTTCCACAGTTTCATCAATGTTCCTCACCAGTAGGTAAAAAATTACGAACCATTCTCCATAAGATGATCTTCATTCTATTTGGACTTTGTATTTCGAGTTTTTGCTCTATATTTTTCCTGTTTCCTCCATGTTCGAGGCTGATCCTCTTCCATCAGAGCTCTAGTACATCCAGAACGATAAGGATTTTGCAAGGTTATACCGAGACAATATAGTGTAGGTGCCTCCATTCGTGTATGGCCATGATGCGAAATCTCAGCACCCTTATGAACTTAGAGGGATCTTTAGGATCTTTACAACCAGGTTTTTTGGAAACATTTCACTAACAACCACACTGTTTCATGATTTACCATCAGTTAAAAACAAATGGTTCGCAGTCTTATCCTCCTCCACCGGGAAATTTGTACAAAGTATGCCACGAAATGAGTGTGGGATCCAATTATCTTAAATCAAAGATATTTGCTTTCCGTCTCCTAATTGCAAGAATAAGCCGTTTTGAAGGAGTTTCTTACCAAATAATATGCTGCGCCATGTGTGGGAAGCTGATCTTGGGCATCCTGATCTCCAAAAATCTCCATGCGGGAAATACCTTCCTTCTAATACCTTGAAGCATAATGAATTGGGGTTCACTAAGAGCCTACAGCACTGCTTTGCAAGCATGGCTTGATTAAAAATCACCAAGTCCCTGAATCCCATTCCTCCAAGATACTTGGGCGAGGATAGCCAATTAGAGGACCTCCAATGAATTTTTTCCTCCCATCTTCCATTCCCCACCATACTGGAGATAGGTCTACGCATGTTCTCACATATTGATGCTGGAATTTGGAAGCAGCACATTACATATGTCGGGATGGCTTGAGCCACCGACTTTAGAAGTACTTATTTACCTTCTCTGGATAACAGTCTTATCATTCCACCCATTTAATATCCTCCATAGCCTCCGAGTGAGGAAATTAAAATTGCTTGTTGTAGAGCATCCCACCCAAGAAGGCATGCCAAGGTAAGTGGCTTGTAGAGACTAATCTCGGACTCCTACCATGTTCTTTACTCGTTCCTTCACCCGATTGTCACAATGATGTCCAAAGAAGATATATGACTTGTGCAAGTTGATTTTCTGACTAGAGCCTTTGTAGTACGTCTCAAGAGCGATTTTAAGTATGTTTGTGCTTCTATTGTCGCCCTTCACAAAAAATATGCTATCATCATCAAATAAGAGGTGGTAAATAGGATGGCCTGCTTTTCTGTTCTTGATTTCTCTAATGTCCCTTATTGCTTCTTTTAACTGTAGAAGACAAGATAAACCTTCAGGACATAATAAAAATAAGTATGGGCTGATGGGATCACCCTGACATATGCCTCTAGTAGGTATGAAAGGGCCAGTTAAGTTCCCATTTACTTTGACTGCATATTGTATAGAGGTCACACACCTCATCACCGATTCTACCTAGTTTGCATTAAAGCCAAATTTAACAAGAACCCCTTTCAAATAAGGCCATTCAACTCTATCATACACTAGTAGAAAAGAGGGCTTTGGTCCACTTGATGAAATCCCATTAGTCTTGGGCCGACCCATGTGGGAGGCGGGACACCACTGTTTTTTTTATATATTTTTCCTTTTTTTCTTTTCTGTATTTGTATTTTCTATTTTAAAATAATTCAAGATTATAAATTTTTTCCATTTTCAGGAAATAGAGAAATAAAAATATATTTGAGAAATCATAAATATTCGTGAATTCATGAAATGTGCATGTTTTTTAAAAACATTTGGGAAGTCATAAAATTTTCAAATTTAAAATAATTCATGATTTTCAAACAAATCTTTGCATATTCAAAGATCTTTCATGATTTTGAAAAAAAGTCCGGGAAAGAAAAAAAAGTGTGTGGGTTCAAAAACAATTCTTAAAGATGGAAGAAGTTCATGAATTAAAACAATATTCATGATTCTGTAAAAAATGTCCGTAAAAAATGTATTTCAGTTTAAATTGTCCCTGAATTTCGAAGTTCATCAATTGAAAAGAGGTTTGCTGAATGAAAGTATGTTCATGGTTTTCAAAAACAAATTTATTAAAAAAATTGTGATCTTCAAAAAGTTTTTCCAAAATATAAAAATATTTATCAATTCAAAACAATTGGTTTAACTTTTAAAAAATGTTCCTGATTTCAAATAATGTCCGAGAATATGCAAAAAATACGAATATAAAAAATGTTCACGTTTCAAAACATGTCCATAAATTGAAAAAATATTCATGATTTCGAAATGTGTTCACAATTTTGATTTTTTTTTCAATATTTGTTTTTTTAAAAAGACAGGAAAATTGAAATTGGAAATAATGAAAAATATAATAAAAGGCAAACAAGAAAAAAAATGAGAAATGAAAAATTAAAATGAAAATGACATAATAAAAGAAAATCAAAAATAGAAAAGAAAGTGGAAAAGGAGAAATACGAAAATGAGAAAGATATAGAAAAATAAAAAGAAGCAACAAAGAAGAAGAAAATAAAAACTGACTCAACGAAGGTTCTAGTACTTCCGCCAACTGAAAGGAAAAAAAATAGACTAGGATGGTCCAAACGCGGGACAATCTCAGGAGGGGGCTATGCACCAGCTTGCTATAGAGCGACCTACATGCCAAATTGGAACAAGAAAGCAAGACATAGTCATGCCACATACGCTTGGTTGTCTCATGGCAATCGACAGGTAGCCCCTTGACTATGTGCCAAGCCACACATGTAGGTTGTATCACTAAAGGCTTAATTATTCAGCCCGGCGTCATCGCGCACTTGAGTATTTCTTTCCTGTGTGGTCTAGATGGGCTTGATTTGTGGTCGTGGATGACACCGTGAAGACCTCTTATGGCAAGGCCAAGTGCACCGTACTCATACAGGCCTCGTATGAATAACCTCTTTTCCCTCTTAATTCTCTTGTTTTAATACTTCTCCTAGTTTCTAATTTCTTCTTGTTTCGAAATTTCAGACAAGCATGGCAGGTTTGGGCTCGATCTGAAGATTTTCTTCCTCGGACCGTAACAGAATTTGGTTTGTTCAAGAAGCTCAAGTAAGTCTTCTTTTTACCAGCAAAAGAAAGAAGCTCATGTAAGTATTTTTCTTAAGATCTTTTAACCCAAGAAAGGATATGTGTCCTTGTTGCTCAATCGTTTTTCCGATCTCCGACTAAGAGATCCTGACAAGAACGGGGCCCAAATGTTTCACATGACCATGGTTCCTATATACAAGCTATACATTATGTTTCAAAAATATGACATATATAAATATGCCAAGTTCTGTTGCTTTCATGCTTAGCACCTTTGGTTAACACCCCCAGGATAGCAGGTATACATTTTTAACCAGGGTAGTTATAATTAATCTTTTTTGCTTCCGAGCACCCATTGTATATAGAGAGATTTACACTAGGATGTCAATACCATCTGTATATTTTGTTGTTGTTGACACTGCCTTATCAAACTAAATAAACAAAAAATGATTCTTAGATCCTGCCTTGTTCCTAAGTTACATAAGATTTTTTGTGCCGAGGAGGGCTAGGGTATATTTACTAAGCTACATACACTAGGATGATCTTTTCTCTTGACGAGGAGGGCTAGGGTTCCAGCCGAGAGGGAAGAGAGAAAACCCCAACTTGAACAAATTTTATATTCCAAGGTGCGTGTACAAGTATGTATATCCTTTTACAAATATGCAAATCGTGCATTTAGATACCATAACGGGATACAATGACCCTGATGATCAATCACGAGCTTATCAAGCATGCATGCACGAGCGAGGGAGCCCATGCAATGGATGGATGCATCAGATGGGGCAGGTGAAGTTGGTTGGGCACTTCTTGCCGCACTGGTTGAGGAGGAGGGTCAGGTCGATGGGGACGTTGAGCTTGATGCCGAGGATGTTGGCCCTGATGGCGGTGCAGAGGCACACGGCGGCGTCGAGGTCGGCGAGCCCGCCCAGGAGTGGGCAGCACTGCTCGTTCGCCGGCACGCCGATCTTGAGCTTCAGCAGGTTCAGCACGTTGGCGCACACGCCCAGCTTCAACGTGTTGATCGAGCAGCTGCCCCCGCCGGTCGACGGCACGAACGGTGGAAGGATCGGCGGGGTGGGGACGACCGGTGGGCAGTAGGGACCGCAGCCCTGCACGGCGGCAAGGAGGACAAGGTTCAGGGCGAGGAAGAGGGCGAGCTTGGAGGGCGCCATTGCTACTGATCGTTTGTGCTGGTATGTGGCTAATTAAGCTTGTAGGGTATGCTAGCTTGGGATGGTTTTCTTGGGTTGTTTGGGGGTGGTACTTATAGACCGGGTGTGGTGTGCAAGTGCCTTCATGTCATCATCAGAGGTAATTAGTTTCAATCTTGCCGTGGTAATTTCCAAAACTCATGTGCAACCATTATTGTACTCGCATGTTACGGGTGTGACATCCATCATTGGAGCTTAATCTGTTCGCTAATGAACAAAAACTTGAGAGCTGTGCCATGAGAGTTTCCTTTTGTTTCCAAGAAGAGTACTCCTATATGCATGTTGTCTGCTGTGTGTACATAAATATTTGATGGCTTACAAGTGTGGCCATAATAATCTGGAGCACAGGATCGGACAAAGGAATAGATATATCTGGCATGGCAGCTCTAGGAGCTGGCTTACCCTGATCATCACGTTCACGGAGACACAAATAGGAGTCGTACGATTTTGATTCCATGTGTCCATGATACCTTTTGTACTCTGGTAAAGACATAATTTCAATGAAAAAAGCTATCACTTGATGCATAGCACGAACATCACAAGGACAAACCTAAAGATAAACCACACCGTCCACCGAGCTACAATGCAAAAGAGCTTATCCTGAACCGACACAAAGCACCGCGTCTTGACTGACGTCGAACAACACCGAAGACCAAATAACTTCCCCAGAGTGTCTCTTGTCGACGCACCAGCCACCCTTAGCGCGTGAGAGAAAGATGCAGATCAATGACAGGACTCAATCCACACTGAAAAGTCACCGTCTTGAACAACCGGTGACAGACATATATAGTGCCACTTAGGATCAAAACAAGGATTGCGGCAGACTCCGAAGTAGAGCAACGAGGAGTCAGACTTGTCTCCAAACACAATGCTCCTAACAGCTCCTGGAGGACGAAGGAGGTGGCAAACACGCTAGACGATGCCTCCAAGGAAGGAAATGACATCCACGGGTGTCACCAACACCGGCTCGACCTAAGCCGTGCAAGATTTTCAACCGCGCGTAGCCGACCACCTCGCCTCCATGGACTTGGTAGCACTATCCAAGAAGCTTCATACCGCCGCCACCGCAACACTTACCGATATAGCTGCAAAGCCAAGGACCAAGGACCGACTACCAGACAGGGAAACCGCGGCCACACCATCTAGTCCCAGCCTGCACAAGGTACCGCACCCGACCAGCACCTCCAGCCAGGTCCAGGACCGCCCACGATGGTTCGTGAGCCCAGGGGGCCGGCCGGGGCCTCGTGGGCATTGGTCCCGGTTCGTGTAGAACCATTTGTCCCGGTTCGAGCCATGAACCGGGACCAATGGTCCTCGCTGCTGGCCCACAACCATTGGTATCGGTCATGCCACGAACCGGGACAAATAAGTTGCCTATATATACCCATCGCCGCGAGCACTCTGTTATTTTTGGCCGGCGAGGGGAGGGCATTTTGGTTCTCTAGCTCACCTCTTATGCACATGAGGTGTTCGATGAAATGCCCGAGCCACACTAGTTAAGCTTTCTCCTCTCGAAGCTCGACCTAGGAGCTTCATTTTTCCCGAGATTTGTCTAGATTTAGGGCTCCGTCACGCCCCGTCCCCGTTTTCAACGCCGTTGATCGCGCGCGCCGATCTCGTCGCCGACACCACCGTGGTGAGCCTCTTGTTCTTATCTTCTTTATGATACTTGTCTGATTTTCTTACTTTAGATAGATATTTGTCTGATTTTCTTAATTTTGACACACATAATTATATGTAATGCACACAGATGAACCGACAATGGATGTATGGTGACAGACACACCTCCGAGTACATTAAGGGCGTGCATATTTTTCTCCAAGTGGCTGAGGCAAACAAGCAGAATGGTTTTATGTGTTGTCCATGCAGTAAATGTGGGAATACGAAGTCTTACTCTGACCGGAAAATCCTTCACGCCCACCTGCTTTACAAGGGTTTCATGCCACACTATAATGTTTGGATGAGGCACAGAGAAATAGGGGTTATGATTGAAGACGGCGAAGAAGAAGAGGACGATGACGACTATGTGCCCCCTGACTACGGTGATGCTGCAATGGGGGGAGCTGCTGAAGATCAAGAGGAACCAGACGATGTGCCCGATGATGCTGCAACGGGGGAAGTTGCTGAAGATCAAGAGAAACCAGACGATGTGCCCGATGATGATCTCCGCCGGGTCATTATCGATGCAAGGACGCAATGCGGAAGTCAAAATGAGAAGCTGAAGTTCGATCGCATGTTAGAGGATCACAAAAAAAAGTTGTACCCCAATTGTGAAGATGGCAACACAAAGCTGGGTACCGTACTGGAATTGCTGCAGTGGAAGGCAGAGAATGCTGTGCCTGACAAAGGATTTGAGAAGCTACTGAAAATATCGAAGAAGAAGCTTTCAAAGGATGATGATTTGCCCGACAGTACGTACGCAGCAAAGAAGGTCGTATGCCCTCTAGGATTGGAGGTGCAGAAGATACATGCATGCCCTAATGACTGCATCCTCTACCGCGGTGCGTACGAGGATTTGAACGCATGCCCGGTATGCGGTGCATTGCGGTATAAGATCAGACGAGATGACCCTGGTGATGTTGACGGCGAGCCCCGCAGGAAGAGAATTCCTGCGAAGGTGATGTGGTATGCTCCTATAATACCACAGTTGAAACGACTCTTCAGAAGAAAAGAGCATGCCAAGTTGATGCGATGGCACAGTGAGGACCGTAAGAAATACGGGAAGTTGAGAGCACCCGCTGACAGGTCGCAGTGGAGAAAAATCGAGAGAGAGTACTGGGCTGAGTTTGCACGTGACCCAAGAAACGTATGGTTTGGTTTAAGCGCGGATGGCATTAATCCGTTCGGGGAGCAGAGCAGCAATCACAGCACCTGGCCCGTGACTCTATGTATGTATAACCTTCCTCCTTCGATGTGCATGAAGCGGAAGTTCATTATGATGCCAGTTCTCATCCAAGGCCCTAAGCAACCCGGCAACGACATTGATGTGTACCTAAGGCCATTAGTTGAAGAACTTTTACAGCTGTGGAATGGAAACGGTGTACGTGCGTGGAATGAGCACAAACAGGAGGAATTTAACCTGCACGCGTTGTCGTTTGTAACCATCAACGATTGGCCCGCTCTCAGTAACCTTTCAGGACAGACAAACAAGGGATACCACGCATGCACGCACTGTTTAGCTGACACCGAAAGTATATACCTGGGAAGCTGCAGGAAGAATGTGTAACTGGGCCATCGTCGATTTCTTCCGACCAACCATCAATGTCAAAAGAAAGGCAAGCATTTCAAAGGCGAGGCAGATCACTGGAAGAAGCTCACCATGCGTACCAGTGATCACGTACTTGCTATGGTCAATGATTTACATGTAATCTTTGGAAAGGGTCCCGGCGGACTAGCTGTTCCGAGTGACGCTGGGGGACACGCACCCATGTGGAAGAAGAAATCTATATTTTGGGACCTACCCTACTGGAAATACCTAGAGGTCCGTTCTTCGATAGACGTGATGCACGTGACGAAGAACCTTTGCGTCAACCTGCTAGGCTTCTTGGGCGTGTATGGGAAGACAAAAGATACAGCTGAGGCACGGGAGGACCTGCAACGTTTGCACGAAAAAGACGGCATGCCTCCAAAGCAGTATGAAGGTCCTGCGAGCTACGCTCTTACCAAAGAAGAGAAGGAAATCTTCTTTGAATGCCTGCTTAGTATGAAGGTCCCGACTGACTTCTCGTCGAATATAAAGGGAATAATACATATGGCAGAGGAAAAGTTTCAGAACCTAAAGTCTCATGACTGCCACGTGATTATGATGCAACTGCTTCCGGTTGCATTGAGGGGGCTTCTACCGGAAAACGTTCGATTAGCCATTGTGAAGCTATGTGCATTCCTCAATGCAATCTCTCAGAAGGTGATCGATCCAGAAATCATAGCAAGGCTAAGGAGTGATGTGGTGCAATGTCTTGTCAGTTTCGAGCTGGTGTTCCCACCATCCTTCTTCAATATTATGACGCACGTCCTAGTTCATCTAGTTGAGGAGATTGTCATTCTGGGCCCCGTATTTCTACACAATATGTACCCCTTTGAGAGGTTCACGGGAGTCCTAAAGAAATATGTCTGTAACCGCGCTAGGCCAGAAGGAAGCATCTCCATGGGCCATCAAACAGAGGATGTCATTGGGTTTTGTGTTGACTTCATTTCTGACCTTAAGAAGATAGGTCTCCCTAAATCGCGGTATGAGGGGAGACTGACTGGAAAAGGCACGCTTGGAGGGGAGACAATAATATGCAGGGACGGATATTCTTGGTCTGAAGTACACTGCACAGTTCTACAGAACTCTACCTTGGTGACCCCTTATGTCGATGAACACAAGAACAGTCTGCGCTCCAAACACCCGGAGCAGTGCGACGACTGGATTACATGTGAACTCATCAGGACTTTCAACAGTTGGTTGGAAACACGTCTCAGAGATGAAAACACTATTTTTGATGAGATGTACTCGTTGTCCAGGGGGCCATCTTCAACTGTTACGATTTGGAAAGGATATGAGATAAATGGGAGTACATTTTACACGATAGCCCAAGATCAAAAGAGCACCAACCAAAACAGCGGTGTCCGCTTTGATGCAGCCACCGAGAGGGGAAAGGACACATATTATGGTTACATAGTGGACATATGGGAACTTGACTACGGAGTAGATTTTAAGGTCCCTTTGTTTAAGTGCAAATGGGTCAATCTGTCAGCAGGCGGGGTACAGGTAGACCCACAGTACGGAATGACAACAGTGGATCTGAACAATCTTGGGTATACTAACGAACCGTTCGTCCTAGCCAATGATGTGGCACAGGTTATCTATGTGAAGGACATGTCTACCAAACCGAGAAAAAGAAAAAAAATAAGAAAGCGAATACATCATACGATGAGCCAAAGCGTCACATAGTTCTTTCAGGAAAAAGGGACATCGTGGGAGTGGAGGGCAAGACAAACATGTCCGAAGATTATGAAAAGTTTCATGAAATTCCTCCCTTCAAAGTCAAGGCTGACCCAAGCATCCTGATAAATGATGAAGATTATCCATGGTTATGGCGCAATAAGGAAAGGACACAAGCAAAGAAAAAGTGAAGACTTTCTCCACAACTATTATGATGATACCATGCCAACTTTCAACCTTTTTGTAGTTCATTTGAAATGCATGTTGTAACAGACCGGTGAGCACTGCGCTTCTCCCTTCATCGTCTCTACACTCAGGGCTTATAAACCGCTGTGTGTGCCTCTCGCTTGGCGAGGTGGGACTAAAAGACAGCTGCATAAATAATCAACTAAAAAACTCTTTTACCGGTTCATGCCACGAACCGGTACTAAAAGGTGCTCGTGGGGCCCAGCCTTAAAATCAGTACCTAGATAATTATCATAGAAGAAAATAAATAAGTAATTAGAATTTTGTTACAAACTTTAGTAGCAAAAAGAATTATCGTAAAAGAAAATAAATAAGTAATTAGAAACAAAAAAGAAAGCAAAAAAAAACTAGGAAAAAATTAAAATAAATGATGGGGTTATAGTCCTAGGGTAGGGTCATAGGCCTACCCTATAAGTCCTACCCAAGGACTACCCTTCATAAGGGATAAGGCCCTTAGTCAGTTCCGACCGAATTAAGGACTTCCCATCATCCATTCGGTGACGAATCTTCCATCATCCAGTCGGAGATGAGCATTCGGAGTGTATCAAACTAACCGACTGAATTCCACTCTGTGCATCGTAACCCCCCTCGAGGGAAACGGTCATACGTTTCCATGTGCCTTTATTAGCATTTAATACATACGTTACCTGTAACGTAGGCATTTATTCGCCACAACTCCACCCCTGTGTACCGAACCGTTGTGAAGGGCAGCGCACTCTATATAAGCCACCCTTCCCCACTGGTGCAGGGGTTAGCAATTCACTGTAATCCATATTCCACTCGACAACAAGCTCCCAAGAGCACTGAGACGTAGGGCTATTACCTCCACCGTAGAGGGGCCTGAACTCATACAACCTCGCCGTAGCTAAGGCTCTGCCCATCCTTTCATACCCTACACATCTACTGTCAGACTTATACCCACGACAGTTGGCGCCCACCATGGGGCAGGCGTCTAAGCGACTTCCGGCGAGTTTGCGACTACATCTTTTCGTCATGTCATCCGGTGGAGATTTGAGCATGGGTCGCGAGATCCTCTTTGGCGCTCTCTCCTTCATCGTCGATGATTCGGCATGGCTTCGGGACGCCCCTCTCGACGTCGAGGCGCTCCCCCGTTGCCAGGCTACGCACTTCCGTGCCGGCGCCCATGGTATTCTTCTTCTCCAGCAGTCGGCTCCGGTGTCGACCTACACCGCCGTCACGCGCCGCAACAAGCGGTCCCGCCATCCGCGGCTCCAGCGTTGGGTGCAACACGCCCAGGCGTGCCAGAACGCGTCTTCACAAGTGGCGGTCCTAGAGTCAGTTGTGGTTGCCCCGTCGTCCCAGCGCTCGGACTCGGTTCCGACTGAGTTTCCTTCCGAGTACTTGGGTCGCGGGCCTGCAGCAGAAGTGCACATGGCCAACTCCCATGAAAGTCCCCGCCAAACTGGCCGGAACGAACTCGAGATCGACGAAACATCCGGCGCTCGCCGTTCGCCCCGCCGTTCTGCCAGTCGGCACACTCGGCGGAGCAACGTGGAGGTGTTCCGCACACCCATCCTCAACCTGGCTGCCGCCGCCAAGATAGCCGATTCCCTTCAGCCGACTAATTCAGAGGCTGGCAGGGGGATCGAACAAATCCGCGCCCTGCTGCACACGGCACAACAGCAAAATTCGACGGTCTCCCAGTCGCACAACAGGATCCACAGTAGTTCTGTTTATGCGAACACGCATCGGTCAGTTCACAGCCCTGGTTCTCATCAGCGACACAGGGGAGGCAGCCGTTCCATAAATCCCAAAGATCGTCGCCGTTCACGCACCCTTCCGCGGGGTGGGCCCTACGGGCCCCGACATCATGATGATCGGCGTTCAGTCGGTGACGCTTACGATCCGAGGCCCGACGCGAGAGGGCATATCGCCCAGCGGAGGATCGACAGGGGCCGAGCCCACCGTGATGGTCTCGATATGGACCGTCCGAGTGGAAGCAGGACCATCGTCACTGGTCCCGAGTGTTTCAGTCGAGCCATCCGTTCGGCTGACATCCCTCCAAATTTCCGATTGGCAACGGGGATCAGCAAGTTTACAGGAGAGTCCAAGCCAGAAACGTGGCTAGACGACTACCGAGTGGCAGTCCAGATCGGAGGAGGGGATGAGCACGTCGCCATGAAGCACCTCCCTCTGATGCTCGACGGCTCGGCGCGAGCATGGCTGAACCAATTTCCCCCCTCAAGCATCTACAGCTGGGCAGATCTGGCCCGAGTATTCATCAGGACCTTCGAAGGGACGTGCAAACACCCTGCTGGCCTCGTGGAGCTCCAACACTGTGTCCAGAAGCAGAACGAGCCCCTGCGCGATTTCATTCAGCGTTGGACGACCCTCTACCACACGGTGGAGAACGTCACAGAGCACCAAGCAGTCTGCCCCTTCAAGGCAGGCGTGCGGTACAGAGATCTGTACCTGAAGTTCGGTCGAACAGGCGACATCTCCATGAGCAAGATGATGGAGATAGCGGCACGCTATGCAAATGGCGAAGAAGAGGACCGCATCCATAGTGGCAAACAAAAAGTAGTCGCCGATGGAGATGGGAATAACACTCGGAAGCAGAAGCAGAAAGCTCCGTCCACTCCGCAGGCAGAAGCCGCAGCTGTTACCAATGCCAAGTTCAAGGGCAAAGGGAAGGCTCAGTTCACCCCCAAGAAGAAGCAGTTCAGTAACCCCATCCTGGACCAGCCATGTCCGATTCACACGAAGATGGATGAAGAGGGCAACACCATATATCCAAAGCATACCACTCGGCAATGTCGCCTCCTGATCCAGGGGTTCGGCGAAGGGCAACCGAGTGAAAAGGGCAATGAACAGGATGAGGAGGACAAGGAGGATTCGTTCCCCCAAGTCCATGCAACACTGATGATTTTTGCTGACGTTGAGAGCAAGAGTCGACTGAAGCTGGTGAACACGGAGGTGAACATGGCCACGCCGAGCAACCCCACGTTCCTCAAATGGTCTCAGACTGCGATCACCTTTGACCAGTCGGATCATCCAGCACAAGTACCCACCCCAGGGAGACAGGCTCTGGTCGTCGACCCGGTGGTGGAAGGAGTCCGACTGCGCAAAGTCCTCATGGACGGCGGCAGTGGCTTGAACATCATGTACGCCGACACTCTCAAGAGGATGGGCATTCCGATGTCCAAACTCAGCGAGAGCAGCATGTAGTTCCATGGAGTCGTCCCTGGACGAAAGGCCAAGTCACTCGGCCAGATCGCGTTGGACGTCGTTTTCGGCTCCGACAAGAACTTCCGCAAGTAAAAGCTGACGTTCGAGGTGGTGGATGTCCAGAGCGTGTACCACGCAATTCTGGGCCGCCCGGCGTATGCGCGGTTCATGGCCCGTCCATGTTACGTGTACCTGAAGCTGAAGATGCCAGGCCCGAAAGGTGTGATCACTATCACAGGAAATCGACAGTGGGCTGAGGAGTGTCTGCAGCACGCATCAAGGATCACCGATCAGCAGATGGCTGTCCTCGAGCTTGACGAGTACAAGAAAACAGTCGACCCCGCTGACTTGATGCGTTCGAAGAAGCCAGCTTCGGAGTCCGCATTCCAGTCGGCGGGAGAGACGAAGAAGGTCAGCATCCACCTGACGGACGACACCGCTGCCCCGACGAACATCTCCACCACCCTAGATCCTAAATAGGAAGTTGAGCTCATCCAATTCCTCCGTGAGAACTGGGACATCTTCGCATGGAAGCCCTCTGACATGCCAGGTGTACCCAGGGAGTTGGCTGAGCACCGACTGCATGTGGATCCTGCCGCTCGGCCTGTCCGAGAACGCCTGCGTCTGTCCGCCGCGCACAAGAGGAAAGCAATCGGAGAAGAGGCGGCCAAGCTTTTGGCAGCCAACTTCATTCGCGAGGTTCACCACTCCGAGTGGCTCGCCAATGTTGTCATGGTGCCCAAGAAGGACAACTCGCTCCGAATGTGCATCGACTTCAAGCATCTCAATAAGGTCTGCCCGAAAGACCATTTTCCGCTCCCCCGCATCGATCAAATTGTCGATTCGACTACGGGTTGCGAGCATTTGTCATTTCTTGATGCCTACTCGGGCTATCATCAGATCCGTCTGTATGGCCCCGATGAATTAAAGACCGCCTTCGTCACCCCATTCAGGTGCTTCTGCTACATCACTATGCCATTTGGTTTGAAGAATGGAGGAGCAACCTTTATGCGCATGATCAAAAAATGCCTCCTCGACCAGATCGGTCGGAATGTGGAGGCGTATATGGATGATATCGTAGTCAAGTCACGCAAAGGTTCCGACCTGCTGACTGACTTGGCAGAAACACTCGCCAACCTTCGTAGGTACGATATCAAGCTCAACCCAGCCAAGTGTTCATTCGGCGTTCCCAGTGGAAAGTTACTCGGTTTCTTCGTTTTCGAACGAGGGATCGACGTCAACCCCGAAAAGATCGGGACCATCGTCCGAATGGAGCGGCCTGTCAGAATACACGATGTTCAAAGGCTCACAGCTTGCCTAGCGGCTTTGAGCAGGTTTATCTCGACTCGGCGAGAACGCACTTCCTCTGTACCGACTCATGAAGAAATCAGATACTTTCGAGTGGACAGACGAAGCCCAAGTCGCATTCGACGACCTCAAAGTCCTACTTTCCACCCAGCCGGTTCTTACTGCTCCGCTCAGTAAAGAGCCCCTTCTTGTGTACATCGCGGCTACGAATCAAGTCGTCAGCACTGTTCTCACAGTTGAGCGAGAAGAAGAAGGCAAAGCATACAAAGTTCAGCGGCCAGTGTATTATATCTCCGAAGTCCTGACTCCTTCTAAGCAGAGGTATCCCCACTATCAAAAACTTATCTACGGGATTTACATGACTGCGAAGAAGGTGGCTTATTATTTCCAAGACCACTCGGTGTCTGTCGTCTCTGATGCTCCGTTGTCGGAAATCCTCCACAATCGGGACGCATCAGGTCGAGTGGCGAAGTGGGCAATGGAGATGTTATACTGCGACATCAAGTCCGAGGCCAAGAAAGCTATAAAGTCTCAAGCTCTGGCTGACTTCATAGCAGAATGGGTAGAAAAACAGCAACCGACCCACATCTACTCGGCTCATTGGACAATGTTCTTCGATGGGTCCAAGATGTTGAATGGCTCCGGCGCTGGCGTTGTGATCGTATCGCCAAAGGGTGACAAACTCAAGTATGTGTTGCAGATACACTTTGATTCCTCCAACAATGAGGCAGAGTATGAAGCTCTCCTTTATGGACTGCGCATGGCCATCGCACTCGGCGTCCGTCGCCTGATGGTCTATGGCGATTCGGATTTGGTGGTTAATCAGGTGATGAAGGAGTGGGACGTCAGGAACCCCACCATGACCAGATACTGCAATGCAGTGCGGAAGCTCGAGAAATTTTTTGAAGGTCTAGAACTCCACCATGTTCCGCGACTAAAAAACCAAGCAGCTGATGAGTTGTCAAAAATCGGATCCACTCGGAGACCAGTCCCGAGTGACGTCTTCCTCGAGCACCTCCACCTCCCCTCAGTTAAAGAAGATCCTTTCACAGAGGAACCAATACAACCAAAGAGCTCGACAGATCCGACTGAAGTCGACGTACCTGCTGTGGTTGATTTGATCATGGAGATTCTTGCTGTCATCCCCGATTGGACTGTGCCGATCATTGCATACATCCTGAGGCAAGAATTACCAGAAGACGAAGTCCAAGCCAGACAGATCGTCCGCAGGTCAAAGTCGTTCACTGTCATCGACGGCCAGTTGTACAAGGAAAGCGTTTCAGGCGTCCTTCAACGATGCATCTCCCCACAGGAGGGACAGTTAATCCTGGAGGAAATTCACTCGGGAACCTGCGGTCATCACGCCTCTTCAAGAGCAATCGTCGCCAAAGCATTCAGAGCTGGCTTCTTCTGGCTGCAGGCAAATGAAATGGCGAAAGATATGGTCGACCGATGTGAAGGCTGTCAGTTCTACTCTAACAAGTCCCACAAGCCAACATCTGCGTTGAAGACAATCCCTCTTGTTTGGTCGTTTGCGGTATGGGGATTAGATACAGTCGGTCCATTCAGGACAGGCCAAGGGGGATTCACACGTCTGTTGGTGGCAGTCGACAAGTTCACAAAGTGGATCGAAGCCAAGCCCATCAAGCAGCTCGACGCCCTAACAGCCATCAAGTTTGTCACGGACATCATCTCCAGATTCGGGGTACCTCACAGCATAATCACTGACAACAGAACAAACTTTGACTCGGACAGATTCAAAGGTTCCTGTACAGGCCAAGGTATCCGAGTGGATTTTGCATCTGTGGCGCATCCCCAAACAAACGGGCAAGCAAAGCGGGCGAATGGACTTATTCTGCAAGGTTTGAAGCCTCGACTCCTGCGAGAGGTGGGACATGCCGCTGGCGCATGGGTCACCGAGCTACCTTCGGTGCTTTGGGGTCTCCGCACAACCCCAAATAGATCTACAGGGCGATCCCCGTTCTTCCTCGTTTACGGAGCGGAGGCAGTCCTTCCGAGTGACTTGCTTCACAATGCTCCACGAGTTGAACTCTTCTCCGAAGCTGAAGCAGAACAAGCAAGGCAAGACAGAGTGGATCTTCTAGAGGAGGAGCGCGAGATGGCACTGACTCGCTCAACCATTTATCAACAAGATCTGCGGCGTTTTCACGCGCGACACGTGAGGAGTCGTACATTCCAAGCAGGCGACCTGGTGCTCCGAGTGGATCAGTTTAGACCTCACAAGTTGGCTCCCGCCTGGGAAGGACCCTTCATCATCTCCAAGGTGCTGAACAACGGTGCATACCGACTCTACAAAATCGACAGGGAAACGGACGAGCCGCGAGCATGGAACGGAGATCTCCTGAAGCGTTTCTACACGTGACCGTCGACTGAAGCAATGTAAAGAACAAGTATTGGTGAAATAATACAAAACAGATTGAGTTTTTGCAGATTCAAAATTCTTCCACGGTCGCAGACTCCGGTCTCAAAAAAAAACTTAGCTGCGATCCAGAATCGCCTAAGTATTAACTTTCTCCGAGTGTGCACTAAACGTCGCACTCGGGGGCTTAACTGCGATCCAGAATCGCCTAAGTATTAACTTTCTCCAAGTGTGCACTAAACGTCGCACTCGGGGGCTTAGCTACAATCCAGAATCGCCTAAGTATTAAGTTTCTTCGAGTGTGCACTAAACATCGCACTCGGGGACTTAGCTGCGATCAAGAATCGCCTAAGTATTAACTTTCTCCGAGTGTGCACTAAAAGTCGCGCTTGGGGATTTAGCTGCGATCAAGAATCGCCTAAGTATTAACTTTCTCCGAGTGTGCACTAAAAGTCGCGCTCGGGGACTTAGCTGCGATCAAGAATCGCCTAAGTATTAACTTTCTCCGAGTGTGCACTAAACGTCGCACTCGGGGACTTGGCTGCGTTCAAGAATCGCCTAAGTATTAACTTTCTCCGAGTGTGCACTAAAAGTCGCACTCGGGGACTTAGCCGCGATCACGAATCGCCTAAGTACTCAATTGCCTTCGAGTGTATCCTACAGATACACTCGGGGACTCAACAGACCCTCAGTGAGGCTCATGTAGATGTCAAGACAACTGACAATTACATGAGTAGCAGAACCTCATTGAGGCTCATGTAGATGTCAACACCACTAACAATTACATGAGTAAAAACTCGCTCTGAGCACGACCTTACAGTCGCACTCGAAGACTTAGCCGCGATCACGAATCGCCTAAGTACTCAATTGCCTTCGAGTGTATCCTACAGATACACTCGGGGACTCAACAGACCCTCAGTGAGGCTCATGTAGATGTCAAGACAACTGACAATTCCATGAGTAGCAGAACCTCATTGAGGCTCATGTAGATGTCAAGACCACTGACAATTACATGAGTAACAACTCGCTCCGAGCACGACCTTACAGTCGCAGTCAAAGACTTAGCCGCGATCAGAATCGCCTAAGTACTCAATTGCCTTTGAGTGTATCCTACAGATAAACTTGGGGACTCAACAGACCCTCAGTGAGGCTCATGTAGATGTCAAGACAACTGACAATTACATGAGTAGTAGAACCTCATTGAGGCTCATGTAGATGTCAAGACCACTGACAATTACATGAGTAACAACTCGCTCCGAGTACGACCTTACAGTCGCACTCGAAGACTTAGCCGCGATCATGAATCGCCTAAGTACTCAGTTGCCTTCGAGTGTATCCTACAGATCCACTCGGAGACTCAACAGACCCTGAGTGAGGCTCATGCAGATGTCAAGACAACTGACAATTACATGCTCCGCATGTTTGCCATTGGCTTCACCAAGAAACGCCAAACAAAAACCATGAGCCAAAATCGTGTCAACAACTCTTTGGCAAAAGAAGAGAAAAAGATTCGATTCAAATTCAAAGTTCGCCTAAGGATAGTTGGCTCGGTGTAGATCAAGCTTATCCACACCGAACTACGAATGTGACGGCCAACAGGAGTGGCCAAAGTTTCTTACAACCAACACTCGGCATACCGAGGTAAAAGTTTTCTTAAACGTCGTCAGGACTGGCAGGCTCCACGAATGTGTCGAGGTCGATCCCGTCTGCGATGCGAGTGGCGCTCTCAAGGAAGGTCTCCATGAAATCTTCGAATCGAAGCTTTTTGGTGTTGGCGACTTGCAACGCCTTCAGCTTCTCTTCGCGAGCCTCCTTGCAGTGAACTCGGACCAGCGACAGAGCGACGTCCGCACCACAACGAGCCGCAGACTTCTTTCACGCCTGCACTCGGTTCAGGACCTCCTCTAGCCGAGTCATCAAGCCTTCCATCTCCTGCCGAGTCTCGTCTTCAGCCCAAAGCTCCTTGTCGATTCGGCCGACGACCTCTCTCAGTCGACCGATGAAAGGTCCCACTTTGCCCAGGCGAATGTGCGCTCGGAGTATATCTCGATTGGCGTCATCGCCGAGTGGAACGTTCGGAAGAATCGAACGCTCAACGTCAGCTGCTTCAGCCTTAGCATCCATGCAAAAAATCTGCAAAGACAGGACTTGCAAAAAGTAAGCACAACATGAAATACACAGTCAAGAAGCACTCGGAAAAAAGAACTTACCACCGAGAAGCGCTATCATCTTCCGTGCCCAGTCACTAATGTAATTCTCCTGTGCTATGCACCGCCTGTTCAACACTTGCATCTGTCCCATCAGCTCGGTCCTTTGTTTCCCCATTTTCTCCACTTCAGCCGCCAATGCCTTGTTTGCCTCACGGGCCTCCTCCAAGGACTTTTCTCGTTCAGCCAGAATATCCTTCATACCAGCCAAGGAAACCATTGCTGCATCCAGTTCCCCAGCAAACTGAACCTTTTCAGCCCTCAGAGTCTCGTACGCTGCTCCCATCTCGCAAGTTTTCTGCAAGTCAGCGCCAAGAGACGATCAGACAAATTCAACAAGGACAACAATAAAAATTCTAAGTTCTTCAGACCCCTGCCGACGCAAGCAGTCGACAGCGGTCTCGGGGACTACACCCAGTGGGTTCACTAAGAGTGACCCCACTGGCATGAAGCTCAAACAGGTCCGCCCTATTGAGATACATGACAACAAGCAAACCTTTGAGGTTACTACTACCCGACCTGAGTAAAATTACTCTCGGGGACTCATCCAGTAGGTGCACTCGGAGTGCCCCCACCGGTAACATTCGAACAGATTAGTTTTTGATCTGATCAAGTTAAAGAAAGTGTGTATAAAGACAACTGCCGATGCAAGCACTCGACAGAAGTCTCGGGGACTACACTCACTGGGTTCACTAAGAGTGAACCCACTGCAAAATAATCATACTCTATCCGAGTGCATTGCTCAAACACCCAGTGGGTTACAAGAGGAAAGTAAATACTTACTAGCCCACTTACTCGGATATCGTCCCGCAGTTCCAAGCTTCGCTTGTACACGGACGCGGTTGAGTCATACGCTCTCTTGGCCTCTCCCGCCATCAGCTAAGCCTTCCCCATGGCCCCCTTGGCAGCTCCCACCTGATCTTCCGGGAGGCGCTGGACGTTGTACTGGACAGTCGACGGACTTGGCATCGTAGGAGACTACTTGGGCATCCCAAGGCCTGCTCCAGTCGGTTCAGCAGCGATCAGTGCTGTTTCATTCGACGGCATCGCCTCGGTCGGCGACGCGTCCATGCCGAGAGTAGTAACCGGCGGAACAGCCTCAAGGACAGGCACCGTAGCTTGCTCAGACCTCCTCTGGTCGCCCTCCTCCACATAAATCACCCCTGAGGGAAACCCGACCGAACGGCGTGAGATCACAGGAAAAAGGTAAGACCAAAGACAGAATTCGTGATGCAATAATGTAAACTCTCGGAATTGCCACGACGCACCTGGTTGGGATGTGGCAATGTTGTCCATGTCCATGGGATCATCCCCCTGGCATGCCGGAGAGGTGGCAGAGGTGGCAACTCCGTCGAGTAAAATTCATTCGACCAATAAGCAGGAGTTCAATCAAATACTGGAAGAAGATAGAAGAACAATGCACTTACATTGAGGTGACGGGAACTGTGACCCTCATCCGCGGCAAAGCCTTCCGAGGCTTAGATCCACTCGGTTTGGCCACCTTAGAGGGCTGACCCGTAGGCTCAGCAGCAGAGTCCCTGGTCCTCTTTGTGCTCCGAGCACTCGGAGCCACGGGAGCGGCTCGCGAGGCACTCGGTACCACAGGAGCAGCTGGCGGCGCACTCGAGGATGCTGGAGGGGCCGAAGGAGCCACAGGTTCATGACGGCGCTTAGTCCGAGGCTCTGGCGGTGGAGGTGGCGACTTCTGCTCCTCATCTTCCTCTTCTTCTTTTGCGGACTCCTCCTCCGTCTCCCCAGTGTCAGAGATGTACTCGACGCTCTCCACGCTGCCCTCCTGGCTGCCTTCCTCCTCCTCGGCCGGGTTCCCGTTCGAGACAGGAGAAAACCAGTTAGTCCACTCCTGCACAAGATACAGTCGACAACATCAGACGTCAGACAGTGATTTAAGAAAGCGATAAATCTAAGACAGTTGTGAGCACTCGACAAGTTATACTCACTTCGTTCGGAGGAGGGTTGTCCGCGCGGAAGGCCTTCACTCGCCGGGCTCCTCTAGGGTTTTCGCAGGTGCCTGTGTTGTTGAGGACCCACGACGCCACCGTCTCCCCGGTCACGCACTCGACGTTAGTCCGAGTGGAGTCCTCAGGCCCTGTGTAGTGCCACATGGCGTGGTGTCGAGCTTGCAGATGCTGGATACACCGACCCAGAAAAACCTCCAACAAATCTATGCCGGTGACTCCCCTTCGGACGACCTCTACAAGCGCATCGACCAGAGGCTGGATCTGGGTCTTCTCCACCTTCGTGAGCGCGAGCTCCCTAGGAGGAGCCGGTCGGTCTAAGCTAAAAGGAGGCAGTCCAGTTGTGGCATTCGGGCAAGCAACGTCCTGGCAGTAGAATCATGTCGATTGCCAGTTCCTAACAGATTCACTCAACTGAAGAGCGGGATAGCTACTTTTACTCTTCTTTTGGAAGCGTAAGCCTCCACAGAGCTGGAGGAGGTGAGTTGTATCATCCGACTGGTTAAGTCGTTTGATGGTTTGGGATCTAGCAGAGAAGATGTGTTTGAAAAGCCCCCAATGGGGAGGACAGCCGATGAAACACTCGCACAACACGACGAAGGCAGAGAGATGAGCTATGGCGTTTGGGGGAAAATGGTGGAGCTGCGCCCCGAAGTGGTTCATTATTCCTTTGAAGAAGGGATGAGGAGGCACAGAGAAACCTCGGTGCACGTGGCTGAGCAGCAAGACGCGCTCCCCCTCCCGGGGCGCCGGCTCGGTCTCGCCCTCCGCCGGCAACCTCCACGACTTGTGCGCAATCATTCCGTGCTCCACCAACTCCAGCAAGTTCTCCTTCGTCACCATGGAGGGGAGGAAATCCCCCTGGATCCAACCCGCCGTTAGCGCTCGCTGCCGCCGCTGAGCAGGGGCCGCCGCCTTCCCCTTCTTCTTCCGCACCTCTAGCTTGCTAGTCTGCCCCTTTGTCATGGCGGAGGCTGTAGATTCGCGAGGGAGAAGGAGAAGGAAGGAGCTTGGGATGCGCAGGGGATGGCGAGAGAAGCGGGGCAAGTGCAAATTATCCGGCGAGTGTAACGAAAAACCCTCGCCGCAGGGGTTTAAATAAGGTTCCGACTGGGTCACTAGCAAGTGGCCCCGAAATCTTATCCCCCGACCGGTTGCTGCGATATTAGTGGAGAAGATGAAGGTGCGGGAATCGAGGCGTCAGGTACTACTTGATTGCGATATCGTCATCCCCGCTGAGCGCGCGGCAACCAAAATTTGAGGATCCCAGAAAATCCGCCGCTGTCAGTTGACTGGTCACGTCAAAAGATACCATGGAAGCACTCGGTCCCTGACAGTTCGTTTCACAAATACATCCACTCAGATCGTTGGTCAAAGAAGATAAAATGGATCGAGGGAAGCAACGCCAAAGTCGCATCCGTACCAGTCGGATCCGTACTCCAAGCATCGCTTCGTCGTTCCAACCCCAATCCATTCGGGGACTAATGATGGGGTTATAGTCCTAGGGTAGGGTCATAGGCCTGCCCTATAAGTCCTACCCAAGGACTACCCTTCATAACGGATAAGGCCCTTAATCAGTTCCGACTGAATTAAGGACTTCCCATCATCCAGTCGGTGACGAAGCTTCCATCATCCAGTCAGAGATGAGCATTCGGAGTGTATCAAACTAACCGAGTGAATTCCACTCTGTGCATCGTAACCCCCTGGAGGGAAACGGTCATACGTTTCCATGTGCCTTTATTAGCATTTAAGACATACGTTACCTGTAACGTAGGCATTTATTCGCCACTACTCCACCCCTGTGCACCGAACCGTTGTGAAGGGCAGCGCACTCTATATAAGCCACCCTTCCCCACTGGTGCAGGTGTTAGCAATTCACTGTAATCCATATTCCACTCGACAACAAGCTCCCAAGAGCACTGAGACGTAGGGCTATTACCTCCACCGTAGAGGGGCCTGAACTCATACAACCTCGCCGTAGCTAAGGCTCTGCCCATCCTTTCGTACCCTACACATCTACTGTCAGACTTATACCCACGTCAATAAAGGAATCAACTAAAAACTTTTATAAACCTCTAGTATTATTGAAACTAAAATTATATAGAATTTTGTTACAAACTTTAATAGCAAAAAGAATTATCATAAAAGAAAAAATAAATAAGTAATTAGAAACAATATAAAATAAAAAAATAAGTATTTTGTTGTAAGTAGAAACAAAATAAAATAAGCTAACTAGCACTTTGAATTTAAGTAGAAACAAAACAAAAATAATGGAAAAAAATTAAAAAAATAGGTTCGAATTTAGAGAGAAATTCAACCTAAATTCTAAGTGCTAATTAGCCTAACTAGCTCTTTGAATTTAAAGTGTTAGTTAGCCTAACTAGCTATTTGAATTTAGGCTGAATTTTGTCTCTAAATTCGTACCGCTCGACATTGCAGCCGCGGCGGAGCTTATAAACAGGCTCGGCAGCCCTTCGCTTGGCGAGGTGGGACTAAACATCCAACCGCACCGCGGTTGTCGCGGGAACATGCCTTTAGTCCCGGTTGGTGGCTCCAACCGAGACCAAAGGCCCCTCTTTAGTCCCGGTTGGTGCCACCAAGCGGGACCAATGCAACCCTTTAGTCCCGGTTGGTGCCACGAACCGGGACCAATGCTTCTGCTATATAAGCCAACACTTTGGAAATTTTCAGATTTGACGGCACCGCGGGCTCATCCACGCCCGACGACGCCACGAGCTCATCCACGGCGCCGCCAGGTTGCCCCGTCGCCGTCGCCCGTTGCCCTTCACCCTCCGCCCCCAAGCCCACGCCGTCGCTCGTCGCCGTCGCCCTCCGCCCTCCGCCGCCGTCGCCCTCCGCCGCCCCCGAGCCGTCGCGAGTAACCGTCGCCCTCGCCCTCCGCCCCCCGCCGCCGTTGCCGTCGCCCTCGCCGCCCACGCCGTCGCACCGGCCGCCCCTGCCACGGCTCTGTTTTTTTATTGTTTTTAATTTATGATTTTTTTGGTGATATTATTGTTGAATATGCATGTTTGTATGTTCATATATATGCAAAAATAGACCGCATCACCATGGTAAATGCGGCTCTTCTCTTCGATAGACTTCTCCTCCTTTATTTGAAAGGGCGAGATGTTTAATTATGAATTTTCCTTAGTAAGATAAGGGTACCTTAGATAGAAGTACGACATGGCATGAACATCGATGGAAAATAAAACAGAACTATGAATGAACATTTAACATATATCTTTAGTAATCCTTTATTTAAGTTGGCAAACAAAGATTATATGTAGTACCGAATGGGAAACCATAAATAATATAATTAAATGTGTAACAAATGTATAATTAGGTCCTTACGTAAAAAGCCCTGAACTTTCATCGTTGCAAAAATATGAACTGAGAAAATATATCATTGTCATGTACTAACAGAGAACATTCAATCACCCTCGCAAATAGAAAATGGTGACAATAAGATTATTTCAAGACAAAAGATGTTAGTGGTGTGTACAGAGACCCAACACCCATGTAGCAAGATTTAAAGTAATTGACATATTGACCTAATCACTGCCAGTCTGCTTTCATATAAACTAATATATTGACAAACACTCGAGAAGACCATATATACCACTTTATCACTTCTCCCTGGAACAATCAATTGTCCTTTTAGAGAATTCATTAGCTTAGATGATATCTGAAGGAAGCTAAATCCATAAGAACTGCGAGCATTCTCCAAGCAGCAATGTGTATGCAAAAAAAATAAACGAAACTGGGATGTATCACCAAATTTGTAGTCATGCAGATCTTTGTTCGAAACCTTTCTTTTTTTTAAATTAAACTAACAATGTTTTAAATTTCTTGTACCATATGTTTGTGTTCTAGTTTTGGTAGTCCTACGAATCTGATACTTGTGCATCTCGATCTATTTTGGTAGTCCTGCATATCGGATACTTGTGCATTTCGGATAGTTGTGCATTTTGGATACTCTAGGAACATCATTTCCTTTGATATACTTATCCTATGTTGTCCTGCATGAGCAATGGGATTAGATATGCAATTTTTGCTCACTGGAATAAACATTTCTGCCACTTTGGCAAAACTTATGGTAGTTGAATTAATCTAATGTTGTTACCAACCAAAAGATGGCATATATTAATTCTTGTTCATTAGATTGTTAGTTGTAGTGCAATATGAGACAGATAATTAACAACTAGTATTACAACCATAGTGAATATAGCTTTGGTTTTATTTATTTAAAGTAAGTGCTTAGTAGTTGAACTAGTTGGTTTAATAAAACTACTTTATTTTACTATATATAGAAGTAGTTTATATTTAGCAAGAAAATTAATAGAACTAGTTTATTTTTTAGTTCATTTTACGATGCCTATCTCGCATCCTCGTCGTCGACTCGGCGGAGGACACCTGCTTGATCAGAGGGGCCCTGTCCGGGACTGGGCTTCGCTCGGCTGGTATTGGGAAGTGCTACCTTCCGGGGAGCGTAGGTTGGTGAGGAGGCAGCCCGTTGTTGACCCGATCCATGTTTGGTGGCGGTCGCGTGGGCCAGTGACGGTGCCAAGGCTTCCGGACACCGCGAAGGTGGTACGTCACCGTGTCAGCGAGGAGGACGGGCACGTCCGTCGCTACATGGTTGCATTGGAGGGCAGGTTCTCCAATACCTGGCAGGTTCTTCAGGGATCTAACTGGAGCTATGATCCTTTGATGGTTCCTTCTCTTTGGGTGTCCACCGCCCGCGACGATACCCGTCGGGCGCTACGGTTCTAGCTGTATTAATGATGCTTTATGTATGATAGTATTCGAGGAGTATTAATTAGTGATAATATTCGACGATGTATGAACACAAGAGATCGATGATGTAGTCTTGCTTATAATTGAATGCATGCTAATTTGAATACTACTTTATTTGACAATTTGTTTTTGCTTATTGAATGTTCAAATTGGAAAAGTACTCCTACTTTGAATGCTAAAATTAGAGAGCACTATGCAGAAATCTAGGAGCCCCCCTCCATCATCCGCGCCGTCGTCCCCGTCACCGACCCCCTCCGACCTCGAGTCAGGGTCTATATTGTTTTATGCTATTTTACCTTAAATAGGGTATTTAATTAGGTCATCCCTAATACTAATGATCATGTTGCTATAAATGTTGGATGACAATGTTGTAAAGGGTAGTAATTGGTCTCTTCTCCTGCTTTTCAGAGATGGAGTTCTTCACGGTTATACTTGAGAAATCCTGAAGGCTGTTGCTGCCGCACAATTTTGTGAAGATGCAGGACGGCCATCGGCCACAGAACATGAAGCTGAGGCATGCCGGCAACGCACTTCGCAAGCTGTGGGACGTGGAGGTGGTGTTCGACGCCGATGGCCGCATGTACCTAGGTCGTGGCTGGAAGCAGTTCATCTGTGCCTACGACTTGGGGATCGGGTACTTCCTTATCTTCAGGTACGACGACAACGCCACGTTCGCCGTGAAGGTGTTCGACACGACTATGTGTCGGAGGCGCTACCAGGACGACGACGATGCCGGTACGCTCTGTCTCTTCTTTCTCTCCATTAGGCTATCTCTCACACCCATTTAAAAAAAAACTTTTTTGCATTTGGCAAGGCAATGGGAGCAGGAGCAGCGAGTACTGCGATAGGTGCTATGTCTACGGCAGCAGTGACTCTGGCGACAGCAAAAGTAGCAACGATGATGGCCTCGCGATGGATGTCCCACAGCTGGGCGATAGGGTCATGCCAATTGTGGTAGAGGAGTACATCCCACAGTCTGGCCTGGGGCTTCGCCGCTCTAAGCGCATCAAGATGATGAAGGAGAAGGTGAAGAAGCAGGAGTGAATATCTTAAGAACCTGATGGCTTTAATCTTTATAGTATAAACCTTTTAAGTACGATAGTGTTGAACTGCTACTCACTTTTAAGTATGAAGGTGGCGTGCCTAATGAAATTTTGTGCATGCTCATGGATGCTCGTTGTTATTATGATGTATGATGATGCATGATTAGTAGGACTTGTTATTATATATGATGATGTATGATGCGAGCATGAAGAGTTATTATATATCAGCGTGTGAAATGAACATAGCAGTAGCATTGGTAAACCAAGCACGAAGATAAGAGAGGACACTTATCTCTATTAGCTAGCTAATAACAACCTAAATTAACACCCAAACCCCTAAACCAGCCACTTTAAAAAAAACCTCAGCTGCAGCCAGTTTCTGACGCGTGGATGCCTTTTGGTCCCGGTTTATGTCACCAACCGGGACCAAACGCCCCCCCGCCTGGGCTGCCCGCAGTGGCCACGTGGATGCCCATCTGTCCCGGTTCGTGTAAGAACCGGGACTAAAGGGGGGGAGGCATTAGTAATGACCTATTAGTCCCGGTTCAAGAACCAGGACTAATGGCCCTTACGAACCGGGTCAAATGCCCTGTTTTCTACAAGTGTTATACTGGCTCATTGGCACGGATGGACACGTGATTTTTTTTGCGTCGGTCATAATGTGTTTTGTGCAAGGCCGAAGGAAGGGACTTGAACCGGGACTAATGACCCTTACGAACCGGGACAAATGCCCTGTTTTCTACAAGTGTTATACTGGCTCATTGGCACGGATGGACACGTGATTTTTTTTGCGTCAGTCATAATGTGTTTTGTGCGAGGCCGAAGGAAGGGACGATCCTGCCATCCAACGGCTTAGAAAATTGGCTGACACAGATTCTTTTTTCATATATCTGACGTATAGGCAGTCCTAGTTTCAATACTGCTTGAACGCCGTGGTGCAAGATAGAGCCTAGAAGATTTAGTTGAAAAAAATATTGAGTAAAACAAAATAGTTACACATTATACAGATATTACTTTCGGCTAGTATATATATGTTGTTGCGTGTTAAATTGTATTTTATCAACTTCAAATAAAATTTAAAAATATATATGTGTTTATTATCACACCCAAATGCCACCTGCATTTTTTTAATGGGAAAGCTTAAGCGTGTTGACATGTGCAAAAAAACAAGTCAAAAGACAAATGATACAGTTAATTTAATTTTTCACGCTGACAAATAAATTCAGAATTCTCGTAATTCAATTTTAGGTTACTATTCACCAAAGAGTATATCTATACCTAGTGATAAAGCAAGGTGTGTTTCTTTAATTCTTTCATATGTTCATCCATATTATATTTTCAGATTTTTTCCTATCCGATGTTGTACTATTTTTTGGTCCGTCCCAAAAACTATCCGAAAAATGTTCGACCAAATAAAATGTCTTCCAGGGTCCCACTTGGGCCATTTGGGTCATTTACGCAGTGCCCACCTAGGCCTGCTCCCGGTGCGTCTCACAACTGGCTGGGCCTTAGCCTAATTTATATGGCGCACCTGGGTCTAAATAAAGAACGGTGATAATAGAGGACTTCCAATCCAAAATGTCCTACTTTGCAATTGATTCGACGCAATGATCAACCGAGACAACTAACTATTATAATTACATACATGTTGTATGATATTTCAACGATTTTAAATGAGTAAGAAAACATAATTGGGCCTTGTCTCTCAAGATGTATTCGAACCAGAGGACACTAGGCTTGGTTCCAGCCCGAAACGACTGAAAGACGAAAAATTAATCCATCCGAGATTTATTCGAAAAGAAAGGAAGATATTATATTTATTACTGACCGAGTTTTCTGGAGAACAAACTAATCATCATTAGCTGAAAAGTTAGACTAACCATATAGCGCCACTTTTTACATCGGACCATATATCACCTCTCTCGAGGTTACCCTGGTTTCGGAATTTAGGGCTTCTCGTTGCCGTATCATGTGCATGAGGCCTCCATTAGCTCATTCTAAGAAAGGCATGGCTTCTAAGATCTTTGTCGACTTGATTTGAATGTTGCCTCGCCGCTGGCTTGGAGGCAACATCACATCTGCACACCCTCATTGTTCTTGACGTCCGCCACCCTCGCGGTTCATGGCTTTTATCCGGATGTCCTTGCATGTACAATCGCATGCTGATGCTTCATCTAGAGCCTATCTAGATAGCCATAGGACCCGACGCTTCCAGCACTCCTCTTACAGCGAGCGCCTCCATCTCGCCTGCTGGTGCTGCAACCGATGGTCGTCGTTTCCTCCCTCCATGAGCCTACATACTGCCGATCCCTGCATGAGCACACTGTCGAGTACTACTAGGGTCTCGAGATCCAAAGACACTGTGTTGCTGATCCCTACATGAGCATACGATCGAGTACTACTTGCGCGAGGAGATCCAAAGACATGGCCCTCCATGGCTTCAACATGGTAGAATCCACACGCTGGACAAAAGTAGTTTTTGGTGTCGAAATTTGAAACAAATGGCTGCAACGCTTCAACGAATATTTGGACGTGGATTTTTTGAGCTCGGGCTTCCAGACACCTCTTGTCCTTACAGTTCAATGTTGCTTTGAGATCCGTACTATACAATTAACTTACCACATGAAAATTTTCTCTTTTGTTTTCTTCAAAACAAGACAATATATGAACTTCAAACTTTGCAGGAAAACAAAACATTCTTACTACAATATGGGAAAAACAATTAGATTTGTTTCTGACATAAATATACAATATGAGATTTGTTTGATTTTTTTTTAGTATTTTCGATTCATCAAAACATCTGAATGTTTTTTTCCACATTCCAGTTAGAATGTGTTGTGCTGCAAAGTTCGAAGTTCATTTGTTGTGCTACATGGGAAAAACAAAAAAAAAGTACTTGCACGAATCGCGATGTGGAATTGGATGGCTAGATAGGGGGATGCCTAGAAGCCTAAGCTCCACAATATATTTTCGTGGTAATTTGATGGCACCAATGCTCCAACGCAAATTTTATACATCAAGGTTAGCTTCTACAATCTATGCTGTTATAGTAGATGTTTCAGAGAAGCAGTTCCCTATAAATTATTGGTGGTTAAATTTTTTTAGACATCAAGAAGCATTCATAATTTTGGCAGCAACAATTATAAGGTGCGCCATACAAGCATTACTAGTATAATATCCATGCATTGCCACGGGCTATGAATATATTTTTATCAGTTGCAAACATAGTCACAATACATGTAAAAATTTACATGCATAGAAATTATAGCATGTAACGATGAGAAGTAATTAAAATCCACTTCAGTAATCCAATTAATTATCTTTTACAAATAAAGATCTACTTGATGTGTTTAACATAGTTTTGTACAATGTGAGGAATGTTGTCTTCAACTTCATTGCATGGCACAATGTGAGCCGCATCCTTATTTTGATGAGTTTTAAATTGTGTATATATATATTTTCTAGAAATGACTTGTTATGCTATGTGACATTGATGTCAACGTATAGAAGCTCCTCCTTTTTACTTTTTTCTGACAGGAAAAAAAGCAGCCACTCCTCTCACTCACGCACCGCACAGCTGCCTTCTACTCTTCCCGCACAACCAACCAGACACCAATTGTCACCGCATCTCATCTCCCCGCCAGAGAGTATCCACCGCCATCTCCCCCAGACACCTCCCCTCCATGCCATGGCGAAGCCCGCCCACTCCTCTCCCCATCATCTGCCCTCTCATCCATGGCTCCGCCGCCTCGACGCTGAGCTAGCCCACCGGTCTAGCATCGTGGATAGTTGGGTCCTCCCTGGAGGTGCAAAAGGGATCGCAACCGTCTGTTAGTGCTAGCCATGTAGCTGACCCATTCGTATGTGAGTTGCACAACCTCATGTGGCACTGCGAGGAGGGATACACCTTCATCATCGAGGTTGCTCACCCCAGGCCGATTTCCGGTGCCATGGAGTGCACGTTGTCATGCTAGGGCAGCCGCCAAGGAGATGCGACCTTCTAATCATTTTCCTTGCCCAAACCATTCAAATCCGATGTAGCTGCCAGCATGTCTATCGTTCCTATCGATTAGCTTTATGGATTACATGAGAAGACTTTTACGTGTGCGCGCGTCGCAACACGTGATAGGCTTGCAAGCGCAATCCTAATCCCCCTAATTTTAGTTGTGAGGCTGAATATCTAATCTCATTAATCCATCTCCCTTGATTTTCAGAGCGTGGATGTCTATGCATCTCTCCAATCTCTTGTCCCAGATTTTTAGGGAAAGTTTAATAGCAACCTGATGAGAGACGACCTCTAGTTCATGCACATGCCATTTCCTCATACTATCTGAAGGGAGTATCAAAATCATAATTGCGTAGCTTTTAGTTTTTTGCTAAAAGTTTAGGCGCATCATTTTTTTTGCGCCGGGCATGAAGGGAAACCATTTGTCTAGACATTTGAAAGATGCAGCAGTGAGACTCTCATAACAACCAGTTCCGATTGAACATACAACCCTTGAACAGGGTGGAGCCCCGCCATAGGTCCACTATATTGGTTACAAATTTACAATTCTCTAACAACTTTGTGCCATTTTTGGACTATTTGTTAAAACTAAGATGATATTTAAGTTAAATTATATTAACTGACACCCCACTGCTATGATCGTAGGCTAGTCATTTCCATCGGACATGCAAACTATTTATACTAAAAAATGCAAACTAGTTATACTATATTGGTTACAAGTTTACAATTCTCTAACAACTTTGTGCCATTTTTGGACTATTTGTTAAAACTAAGATGATATTTAAGTTAAATTATATTAACTGACACCCCACTGCTATGATCGTAGGCTAGTCATTTCCATGGGACATGCAAGTTGATCGTCCTGTCATGCAATTAGTCTATGAAGTCTACGCGGTGCTAGTATTCTGATATACATTGCGGGTCTGGTTATTCTATTTTCTTGTAGTGTAGTATGACCAGTCAAGTGTTCACATGTATATTTAATTTTCCATGTCGGCAGGGTTGCGTGTTAGAAAAAGGCATATCTATATATGCACGTCATTACGGCAGGGTTGCCTAGCTAGCTGTACGTGTGATGGATGAACTAGGATATACTAATGTGGATTCATCCAGAACTTGCTATCTCAAGCTGTCTGAATTTCACATATTGTTGGTGTTTCACTAATCACATAAAGATACTACTTGTAAATTAGTACTTCCTCGGTTCCTGAATATAAGTTTTTTTTCTTCAAATATTCTACTAAGAACTACATGCCAATAAAAATAAATGAATCTATAATTTAAATTATGTCTATATACATCCGTATATAGTTCGTAGTAAAATATCTAGAAACACTTATATTTAGAAATAGAGGGAGTATAATACATTTATTCTAGATCACTAGTCTATGTCTATACTTATTAATAAAAGGATAAATGTCTCTACCCGTCCGTCGTACCTTTTGGAAACAAATAAACCCAATTGTTTCTTGAAATCAACGCACGGTCCTGATTTTAAGTGAATCTTAAATTTTTTTTGTATTTTACTAAAAACTTCCTAACCTTTCGGTTAAACGACCTACTGTCCTGTTTTAAGTGAGTCCAGAAAATCTTCTATGTTTTCTAGAAACCCCTTGATATTTCGTTCCATAAACCTAAAGTCAATAGTCCGATTAAAGAACTATGTAGACATGTCCCGAGGTACTCCTCGGTCAATATCCAATAGCGGTACCTGGATGCCCATATTGGATCCTACATATTCTCCGAAGATCTTATCGGTTGAACCTCAGTGTCAAGGATTCATATAATCCCGTATGTCATTCCATTTGTCCTTCTGTATGTTACTTGCCCGAGATTCGATTGTCGGTAGCCGCATACCTATTTCAATCTCGTTACCGGCAAGTCTCTTTACTCGTTCCGTAATACAAGATCCCGTGACTTACACTTAGTCACATTACTTGCAAGGCTTGTGTGTGATGTTGTATTATCAAGTGGGCCTCGAGATACCTCTCCGTCACACGGAGTGACAAATCCCAGTCTTGATCCATACTAACTCAACAGACACCTTCGGAGATACCTGTAGAACACCTTATAGTCACCCAGTTACGTTGTGACGTTTGATGCGCACAAGGTATTCCTTCGGTGCTAGTGAGTTATATGATCTCATGGTCATAGAAACAAGTACTTGACACACAGAAAACAATAGCAATAAAATGGCACGATCAATATGCTACGTATATAATTTGGGTCTTGTCCATCACATGATTCTCCTAATGATGTGATCCCGTTATCAAGTGACAACACTTGCCTATGGTCAGGAAACCTTGACCATCTTTGATCAACGAACTAGTCAACTAGAGGCTCACTAGGAACAGTGTGTTGTCTATGTATCCTCACATGTATTTGAGTTTCCAATCAATACAATTCTATCATGGATAATAAAAGATTATTATGAACAAGGAAATATAATAAACTAATTTATTATTGTCTCTAGGGTATATTTCCAACAATATATACCAACTCACTACGAGGTCAACATATTCGCTACTTGACTAGGTATTTAGATATATACGTACATCAAAGTAAGTGAAGTAGTATATTTACACACCAGTTTTAATCTGATCCACATAATCATGCATACTTAGGGTCATACATGACAATGCTGTAGAAAAACATACATGATTACATCAGTAACAATTTCTCCTACAATGTGTTCAATGGGATCATGCCATCCTTATGAAGTAAGGTCATTTCATCACCATACTTCTTTGAACCGGAAACAAGGAGCCTAAACCTATCAAATATGCATCTCGGACTGAGAGAAAATCCAGCCATAAAAACATAACCACCTGGGTTGAGCAGGAGAGGATGGAGCCATGCATGGGAGGGGAGAAGATTGTCGTATTAGCTCCGATTTTGCCAATAGCCATGCCTTGAAGTTTTGCCTGCCGCTCGTCCCCTACCTCGTCCTTCCCCTCCTAACAAATGAGGCCCTGACCGGTCAGGAGAAGGCAGACGATGTGGTTCGACGTGCAGAAAAACCATGAGAAAAGCCCCACTGATGTGACATGCCAGTTGGACTTTACAATTGAGACCCATCGGTCAAAACGCTCACAAAATTTTAAGCAAGGTAAATTATGGCAACATTTTTGCTAAATGGATTAAAACAGATGAAATCGCGTTAAATCGGGTAACTAGTGTCAAAAATATTAAAATAGAAGGTAAAAACCGGAATTCACTCTTTTTATTATTATGTGTGTCCTTCTATGAACATGTGAGTCAGTTAGATGCCACAACAAGATACAACAATGGATGATTTGTACATATTCACTATAGAATACATTATGCTAACTTAAGTAGCGAATTGAGCATAGGTAAAATAGTTAGCTTACTTGTGGTGGAATCAGACCACCAGTTAGACTTGACACCAATGCTCAAAATTTTCTATATTTATTCAACTCTCTCCTTAATAAGTTTGAACTGCTTACCACAAATGTCACATGGCGATGTTCGTTCAGTTAAAGAAGATGTTTCCATCTATCATTAAACGTCTCTGATGACTTCGTCAATCTCAAATGTTGTGCTAACTCAATATCTCGGAGGCCCTAGTAGATATAGGATGCGTGTGTATGTTCATATAGGTGAGTGTATGTATATGTACGTGAGCGCATCTGCCATTGTATATATAAAAAAAAACTATGCGTGCATGCACTTATGACATCTACGAGTGTACGTCTTGCCTTGCGGGATAATCAGTAGTACGATGCATGCATCCTTTAATTTTTTATGGATCAGCTAGAACGTCAAGATGTAAAAGGTGACATTGAAGAAGAAGAAAATCTTCAGCAAGATTTTTAGTTTTATCAAGGATCATCTAATGCATGGGGAAAGATGTGGATCTGATCATGATTGATGCAATCATGCATGTACATATGAATATACAACTCAAGAGCTGGCATATCACTAGTCGACTTAACCCAACTTGAACAACCTTTCTATTCCAGGTACGTGTACAAGTATGTATATCCTTTTACAATATGCAAATCATGCATTTAGATACCATAACGTGATACAATGACATTGATCAATCATAAGCTTATAAAGCATGCATGCATGAGCGAGGGAGCCCATGCAAACGCCTGACATATGAACTGTAACAGTGCGCGCGTATGACATGCAATAGCTACGAGTAAATCGATGGATAGATGGATCACATGGGGCAGGTGAAGTTGGCGGGGCACTTCTTGCCGCACTGGTTGAGTAGGAGGGTGAGGTCGATGGGGACATTGAGCTTGATGCCGAGGATGTTGGCCCTGATGGCGGTGCAGAGGCACACGGCGGCGTCGAGGTCGGCGAGCCCGCCCAGGAGTGGGCAGCACTGCTCGTTCGCCGGCACGCCAATCTTAAGCTTCAGCAGGTTCAGCACGTTGGCGCAGACGCCCAGCTTCAGCGTGTTGATCGAGCAGCTGCCCCCGCCGATCGGCGGGGTGGGGACGACCGGTGGGCAGTAGGGACCGCAGCCCTGCACGGCGGCAAGGAGGACCAGGTTCAGAGCGAGGAAGAAGGCGAGCTTGGAAGGCGCCATTGCTACTGATGGATCGTGCTGGTATATGGCTAATTAAGCTTGTAGGCTATGGTAGCTTGGGATGGTTTTCTTGGGTTGTTTGGGGGTGGTACTTATAGACCGGGTGTGGTGTGCAAGTGCCTCGTTCATGTCATTATCAATCGAGGTAATTAGTTTCATTCTTGCCGTGGTAGTTTCCAAAACTCATGTGCAACCATTATTGTACTGGCATGTTACGTGTGTGACATTCATCATTGGAGCTTAATCTGCTCTTCACTAATGAACAAAATCCTGGGAGCTGTGCCATGAGAGTTTCCTTTAGTTTCCAAGAAGATACTCCTATATGCATGTTGTCTGCTGTTTGCATATAAATATTTGATTGGTTTACAAGTGTGGCCATAATAATCTGGAGCATAGCATCGGACAAAGGAATATATCTGGCATGGAAGCTCTAGGGGCTGGCATACCCTGATCATCACGGTCACGGGAGACACATATAAGAGCTGTATGGTTTTGATTTCATGTGTATATTATATCTTTCGTACTCTGGTTTATTATACTGGCTCGTTGGCAGGGCTGGACACATACACTAGTAGAAAACGGGCCTTTGGCCTGGACCCTTTAGTCCCGGCCTGCCTCTGGGCCGGGACTAAAGGCCCGGCCACGTCGCCCCAATTCTCATATCCTCCCTCGAGGCTTTAGTCCCGGCCCGTAAGGAGCCTTTAGTCCCGGTTCGTGTCCTAAGCCGGGACTAAAGGGCTACGCGGTGGGCAGCCCGCATGTGCGTCACCTTTAGTCCCGGTTTGTGTCTCAAACCGGGACTAAAGTCCACTGCCTATATATAGCACAGCCCCCCTCTCCCTTCTTCGTTGCATTTTTCTTGGATGGAGGATTGTGGGTGGGTGCTTGCTCTCCACTTTTTTTGATGCACTAGAGGTGTTTGTTGAAATGTGTGTTAGAGCGATGCCGCTTCAGTTCACCGAATACAACTACGATATGAGATGCCCAAGCCACGCTTAAACCTCTTCCTCTTTATTTCTACTTATTCTAAAAGGTTAGCAACTATATTTCCTCGTTTAGACCGTGCGGTACTAATTTTTAGGATCGTGATTGTATTTGATATACTGTCGTATAACGCAGAGATGAGCCATCCATGGATGTACGGTGATCGACGCACAGCCGCTTACAGAGAAGGCGTGCATTCTTTTCGAGATGCAGCCAATGCGAACAAGCATGGTGGTGGCTATATGTTTTGTCCATGTGTTGAATGTCGAATTGGAAGGATTACACTTCCTCAAGAGTCATTCAGAGCCACCTGCTTCGGTCCGGTTTTATGTCGGGCTATAATGTTTGGACCAAGCACGGAGAAAGAGGGGTTATGATGGAAGGCGACGATGAAGAAGAAGAGAACGATGATGACAACTACCGATCTATGTTCCCTGAGTATGCTGATACCGCAATGCAAGACAATGAAGAAGAAGATCAGGATGAAGAACGGGAACCAGATGAGCCTGCTGATGATCTTGGCCGGGTCATTTCTGATGCACGGCGAGGTTGCGACATAGAAAAGGAGAGGTTGCAGTTCGAGCAGATGTTACAGGACCACAACAAATTGTTGTACCCAACTTGTGAAGATGGCCAGAAGAAGCTGGGTAGCACACTGGAATTGCTGAAGTGGAAGGCAGAGACCGGTGTGACTGACTCGTCATTCGAAAAGTTGCTGGTACTGATGAAGAAGATGCTTCCAAGAAAGAACGAATTGCCCGCCAGCACGTACGAAGCAAAGAAGCTTGTCTGCCCTCTAGGATTAGACGTGCAGAAGATACATGCATGCCCTAATGACTGCATCCTCTACCGCGGTGAGAAGTACGAGAATATGGATAAATGTCCGGTATGCACTGCATTGCGGTATAAGATCAGAAAAGATGACCCTGGTGATATTGAGGGCGAGCCACCCAGGAAGAGGGTTCCTGCCAAGGTGATGTGGTATGCTCCTATAATACCACGGTTGAAACGTTTGTTCAGAAATAAAGATCATGCGAAGTTGTTGCGATGGCAAATGGAAGATCGTATGAAAGACGATAAGTTGAGGCACACCGCTGATGGTCGGCAGTGGAGAAAAATCGAGAGAGAGCTCCCGAGATTTGCAGCTGACGCAAGGAACTTATGGTTAGGTCTGAGTACAGATGGCATGAATCCTTTTGGGGAGCAGAGTTGCAGTCACAACACCTGGTCCATTACTCTATGTATCTACAACCTTCCTCCTTGGTTGTGCATGAAGCGGAAGTTCATTATGATGCCAGTGCTTATACAAGGTCCAAAGCAACCCGGCAACGATATTGATGTGTACCTAAGGCCATTAGTTGATCAACTTTTACAGCTGTGGGCCGAACCAGGTGTACGTGTGTGGGACGAGCACAAACAAGAGGAATTTGACCTTCGAGAGTTGCTTTTCGTAACCATCAATGATTGGCCTGCTCTTAGTAACATTTCAGGACAGTTAAACAAGGGATACAATGCATGCACGCACTGTTTGGATCAGACAGAAAGTATATATCTCGACAACTGTAGGAAGAATGTGTATCCGTACAATCGTTGTTTTCTTCCGCCCAAGCATCCCTTAAAGAAAAAAAGGCAAGCATTTCAATGGCAAGGCAGAACCCCGGGGGAAGCCTGTCATCCGTACTCGTGCTGAAGTATTTGATATGGTCAAAGATTTAAAAGTAACCTTTGGAAAGGGTCTTGGCAGCCAACCTGTTCCTAACGGCCCTGATAAGCGCGTACCCATGTGGAAGAAGAAATCTATATTTTGGGAGCTACCCTACTGGGAAGTCCATGAGGTCCGCTCGGCAATCGACGTGATGCACCTGACGAAGAATCTCTGCGTGAATATTCAAGGCTTCCTGGGCTTGTATGGGAAGTCAAAAGATACACCGGAAGCACGGGAGGACCAGGAACGTCATAAAGGAAGAGATGGCATGCATCCAGGGCAGTTTCAAGGGCGTGCCAGCTACGCTCTTACTAAGGAAGAGAAGGAAATCTTCTTTGAAGTCCTTTTCAGTATCAAGGTCCTGACTGACTTCTCGTCGAATATAAAGGGAATCATAAATATGAAAGACAAAAAATTCCAAGACCTAAAGTCTCATGACTGCCACATGCTTATGACGCAATTGCTTCCGGTTGCATTGAGGGGAATTCTACCGGAAAATGTTCGCCTGGCAATTGTGAAGGTATGTGCATTCCTCAATGCAATTTCTCAGAAGGTAATCGATCGAGAAAGTCTATCAGGGTTACAGATTGATGTGGTCCAATGTCTGGTCAGCTTTGAGTTGTTGTTCCCGCCATCCTTCTTCAATATAATGACACACCTCCTAGTTCACCTAGTCGAAGAGATTAGAATTCTCGGTCCTGTGTTTCTACACAATATGTTCCCCTTCGAGAGGTTCATGGGAGTCTTAAAGAAATATGTTCGTAACCGTGCTAGGCCAGAAGGAAGCATCTCCAAGGGCTATGGAACAGAGGAGGTCATTGAGTTTTGTGTGGACTTTCTTCCTGACCTTAAGCCGATTGGTGTTCCTGAATCTCGGTATGAGGGTAGGCTGACAGGAAAAGGCACACTAGGAAGGAAAGCAAAAGTATGTATGGACGGGCATTCTTTCTCTCAAGCACACTACACAGTTCTACACAATTCCACCGTGGTGGCTCCGTATATCGTGAGACACAAGAATATTCTACGCTCCGAAAACCCGGGGAAGGCTGACTCTTGGATTAAAGGGGAACATGAGAAGACTTTCGGCAGTTGGTTGCAGACACATCTCCTGAATGACGACACCGTTGGAGATGAGTTGTTTGTTTGGCCAGGCCACCATCTTCGACTATATGTACTTTCCAAGGGTATGAGATAAATGGGAATACATTTTACACGGTTGCCCAAGATAAAAAGAGCACCAACCAAAATAGTGGTGTCCGCTTTGATGCAACAGACGAGAATGGGCACTGTTTGGAAACATATTACGGGTACATAGAGGAGATATGGGAACTTGACTATGGACCTACTTTTATGATTCCTTTATTTCGGTGCAAATGGGTGAAACTGAGAGGAGGCGGGTTAGTTGTAGACCAAAAGTACGGCATGACAACAGTGGATCTTAACAATCTTGCGTACATGGACGAACCATTTGTCCTAGCCAATGATGTCGCTCAGGTTTTCTATGTGAAGGACATGTCTACATTAACGAGAAAAAGAAATCAGCAAAAGAAGATATCATCCGATGAGCCAAAACGCCACATGGTTCTTTCAGGGAAAAGAAACATCGTGGGAGTAGATGACAAGACAGACATGTCAGAAGATTATAATAAGTTTCATGAAATTCCGCCCTTCAAAGTGAAAACTGACCCAAGCATCCTACTGAATGATGAAGATTCTCCATGGCTACGACCCAGAAGAAAAGAGAAATAATAGATAGGAATATTGGTGCAATAATGTAATAATGTATTAAACCTTTTATGTAATGCATGTATGGAACGTACTAAATTTCAAAAACTTTTCATTTTCATATTATCCATGTAAGAGATGAGTTCTCGTTCGAAACCCTCATACTTCGAGAGAGATTGTCCGTTTTGTACACGAAGTGCATCCAATTTTTGTCGTAGCCCTCTCAACTTTTTAGCACATGCTATGTGGGTGAAATGATGATAGCATGCCAACTTTCAACATTTTCAGAGTTCATTTGTAGTGCTTTTCAATTTCAGGGTCAACTAGCTCAAAACAAATAAGTAAATCCACGAAATATACCAAATGAAGTCAGAAATTGTTGAAATTTTGTGTTGTGCCTTTGAATGGTGCATTTTGAACACACAAAAAGTATGGAGTTCAAATAAGTTCACAAAAATAAAATCCCTTTGTAAGAGATGAGTTCTCGTTCGAAACCCTGATACTTTGAGAGAGATTGTACGTTTTGTACACGAAGTGCATCCAGTTTTTGTCCTAGCCCTCTCAACTTTTTATGGAGTTCAAAAAACCATATTATGAAATTAAATATTATCATTGGCGATTCATCTCTATTATGAAATCAAATATATCAAAAAACCATTGCAAAACATATGACCAAATTAATACAAGTTCATCATCACATTAAAGCCAAAGAACAGTAGTGACCAAATGTTATTATTGCAAAAAATAAATACATAAAGTTCTCTCATGAAACAACATACAACTATGTAAAACATTTAAATGCAACAACAAACGCGATCAAAATCGCACTAAGGTAACAATTGACCCAACAACATAATGATACCAACCTCCTTATCAATGGCATATTTTCTAATATTCCTAATCTTCAAGCGCATTTCATCCATCTTCAAGCGCATTGCATCCATCTTCAACCGCATCGCATCGATCTTCATCTTGCGATCATCGATGACATCGGCGACATGCAACTCCAGTTCCATATTCTTATCCTCAATTATTTTCAATTTTTTCTTCAAGTATTTGTTTTCTTTTTCAACCAAATTGAACTTCTCGACAAGAATTTTTATGTGGGTTGGAATTTCCGGTTCACATACCTCCTAGATTAAAAAATATATGTCATAATTGTCATAAACACTAAATAAAACAAATAGTTATAAAATATAATATATACCACATCCGAATCATAGACAGGACGAGGGCCGACGGAGGCGGATACCAAAACCATCGCACTATATAATAACAAAAAATAATGAAAGTGAGTAATTTATACAAGTATGTATACAATTCATACAAGTAAGATTTTTTTAATTTTAAAAAGAAGATAAGAACAAGAGGCTCACCACGGTGGTGCTCGCAGTTGGTGCACGGCCAAACCTAGACAAATATTAAGGAAAATGGAGCTTGGAGGTCGAGCTTGGAGAGGAGAAAGCTTAAGTAGAGTGGCTCGAGCATTTCATCGAACACGTCATGTGCATGAACTAGAGTGGCAAGAGCATGGCATGGTCACACTTCAACAACCAAAAAACAGGGGATATGGTGGGCAGGGGCGAGGGTTTATATAGGCAAAACTTTAGTCCCGGTTCTTTCCACGCCCCGGGACTAAAGGCCCCTGCTTCCCGCCTTCTGGTCAGCCGAAAAAGGGCCTTTAGTCCCGGGTCGTGGCTCCACCCGGGACTAAAGGGGTCTTTAGTCCCGGTTCGAGCCACGCCCCGGGACTAAAGGCCCCCTGCTTCCCGCCTTCTGGTCAGCCGAAAAAGGGCCTTTAGTCCCGGTTCGTGGCTCCATCCGGGACTAAAGGGTCTTTAGTCCCGGATCGAGCCACGAATCGGGACTAAAGATCCACCTGTATAAGCGGGAGTTAGAAAATTTCGAACCCAAATCATCCATTTCTCTTCTTCTTCCTCTCGTTCTCCTGCCCGGCGCGGCAAGCGACGAACTCGACGACGTCGTCAGGCTGCCCGCCGTCCCGCTCGCCGCCGTCGCCGTCGTCCTACTCGCCGCCGCCGTCCTGCTCGCCGCGAGTCGCCCCGTCCTCCTCGCCGCGCGCCGCCGTCCTCCTCGCCGCGCGCCGTCGACACCTCCGGCCGGTAAGCCCCATGCCCCCTCCTCCCCAACACTCCGGCCAGCACAAGCAAAGAAGAAAAAAGAGAAGAAAAGAAGAAAAAGGAGAAGAAAGGAAGGAAAAAGAGAAGAAAAGAAGAAAAAGGAGAAGAAAGGAAGGAAAAAGAGAAGAAAAGAAGAAAAAGGAGAAGAAAAGAAGAAAAAGGAGAAGAAAAGAAGAAAAAGGAGATAGGTCCAATGATGGAGAAGGTGATAGCTCCACTGATGAAGAAGCCGGTGGATAAGCCGGTGAAGAAATAATAAAGTCCGGCGAGGTATACATATGAAGTTTGACAATCACTTGTAATATGTGAAAAATATTGGAGATAGCTCTATATTCTATACATATACATTCATTTGACGAATGTTTCTCCCTCTTAGGCCTCCACATCGAGCAAATCTACGAAACGAGGCCCGACTAGAAAGTTGGATGCACAGACGCATTACACCTTTGAGCTGATAATGCCTACGGGTGAACCCAAGCTTCCTAAGAATGCTGCTGACACATTCAAGAAGCAATGCGGAGTTCTCGTTAGGGATCACGTCCCGATCAGCGTTCGGGAGTGGAACAAGCGCAAAGGGGCAGCCGATAGTGACTCTGTCGCCGAAAGGTACAAAGATAATCTTTGGAATGATCTCATGTCACATTTCAACCTGCCAGAATGTGAGAATGAAGACGCCACAGACAAACTGAGGGCCAAAGTCAATCAGTGGACTCTAAAGAAGATGGCCGAACTGTTCCGTAGCTGGAAGAAGAAGCTATGGAAAAACTATCTGAAGACAAAGAAAGTGCCAGTATTCGAGGGGTATCTAGCCAAGCATGCGAATCACTGGAAGGAATTTCAAGAGTACAAGGAGTGAGAAGATGCCCAGGCATTATCAGAAAAGAACAAGATAAATGCCGACAAGAAGATATATAACCACAAGCTGGGGCCAGGGGGCTATGAGACTGCGATCCCAAAGTGGGAAAAGAAAGAGCAAGATCTGATAGATAAAGGCATCGTACCTGAACCACTCCGTGATGAGTGGGAATGGAGAGCAAGAAATTGGTTCCTTGCGCATGGTGGGTCGTGCGACGAAAAAACAGGGGACCTCATCTGCAATGACAATCTTAGGATACCCAGGGAGAATTGGAAAAGGATAGTGAAAGAAATTAAGGAGGGACAAAGAAAGTTCACTGCAGATAGAGATAAAGATTTGCTCACACTGGTCCTCGGCAATGACGAACATGGAGGACGAATGCGAGGCTTCGGTCCATCTTACCCGTGGTGGCTTGGGTTTGCCAGAGACCAAGATACTTGCAGAAGCCGAGAGAGAGCAAAGAAGCGGAAGCAGGATGAGGAGAATGACAAGTTCAATCAATTGCTTGCCAAGATTAACGAGCAACAGAAGCAGATTGATGAGCTTAGAGGAGTACCGCGCCAGGAAGATCCCGCACTTGATATTACCGGCGCCCCATCTAAGCGGAAAAGCAGCGTGGCTGCATCTGAGGCCCCGCCCGCCGATGAACGAAGAATGATAGAGTGCGGTCCCGGCTACCCCGTGGATGGAATCAAGGATTCAACATCATGTGAACTTCATCAAAAATTCAAGAACTTATCCATGAAGGTGGCCGTCGGACAAGCTTTACCTTCTGGCCCTAATGCACGCTGGCATGGCCGTGAGATTCCAGCTGGCTTTGCTAAAGTCGGGGTGGATGAAATCATGATGGGGTTTAATGATATGGAGCTCGACATAGCTGGACCGAAGATGGAGGACACTCGGAGAAGTATTGGGTGGAGTCATCTTATGGGACAAGAACTACATCAAGCTTCCAGGCTCGGCCCCAAGGACAACACCGCCTCCGAGTCGTCGCAGGTCACCTACACCTCCATTACCTCCAAGCCCTCCACATGACGTCGGCCAGCACAACACGAGTCCATCTCGATCACCACCGCCGGACTTGGGTCGTCCGTCTCCGCCGCTGCCCGCTCCGGATACAAACCCTGAGCCTGCCACGGATACAAAGTGGGAGCGTGCCACCAAGAACGCTCCGCCGCCGCCCGCTCCGGATACAAACCCTGAGCCTGCCACGGATACAAAGCGGGAGCGTGCCACCAAGAACGCTCCGCCGCCGCCCGCTCCGGATACAAACCCTGAGCCTGCCACGGATACAAAGCGGGAGAGTGCCACCAAGAACGCTCCGCCGCTGCCCGCTCCGGATACAAACCCTGAGCGTGCCACGGATACAAAGTGGGAGCGTACCACCAAGAACGCTCCGCCGCCGCCCGCTCCGGAAACAAACCCTGAGCCTGCCACGGATACAAAGCGGGAGCGTGCCACCAAGAACGCTCCGCCGCCGCCCGCTCCGGATACAAAGCCTGAGCCTGCCACGGATACAAAGCGGGAGCGTGCCACCAAGAACGCAACACCACCGCCTGCTCCGGATACAAAGCCTGAGTCTGCCACGGATACAAAGCGGGAGCGTGCCACCAAGAACGCTCCGCCGCCGCCTGCTCCGGATACAAAGCCTGAGCCTGCCACGCATACAAAGCGGGAGCGTGCCACCAAGAACGCTCCGCCGCCGCCCGCTCCGGATACAAACCCTGAGCCTGCCACGGATACAAAGCGGGAGCGTGCCACCAAGAACGCTCCGCCGCTGCCTGCTCCGGATACAAACCCTGAGCCTGCCACGGATACAAAGCGGGAGCGTACCAGCAAGAACGCTCCGCCGTCGCCCGCTCCGGATACAAACCCTGAGCCTGCCACGGATACAAAGCGGGAGCGTGCCACCAAGAACGCTTCGCCGCCGCCCGCTCCGGATACAAAGCCTGAGCCTGCCAGGGATACAAAGCGGGAGCGTGCCACCAAGAACGCAACGCCGCCGCCCGCTCCGGATACAAAGCCTGAGCCTGCCACGGATACAAAGCGGGAGCGTGCCACCAAGAACGCTCCGCCGCCGCCCGCTCCGGATACAAAGCCTGAGCCTACCACGGATACAAAGCGGGAGCGTGCCACCAAGAACGGAACGCCGCTGCCCGCTCCGGATACAAAGCCTGAGCCTGCCACGGACACAAAGCGGGAGCGTGCCACCAAGAACGCTCCGCCGACGATTCCTAAGCCACAGAGCACCCTAAAGCGCAAACGGTCGCCCCTCCCAAAGGTACGTCATGCTAATCTTCCTATCGGACCTTATGATCGTACCCCCGAGGAAAACGCCAGGATAGCAAAGGAACATCATGATGCGCAGATGAAAAAGAAGGAACCCGAGCCCCGCGCGGAATACACCTAGAAGAAAATAGCATTTGCAAAATACTTCACGACCCTTCCATCACAGTATGACTTATACCATAAGCCTGATGACTATACACGCACATCGCAGAAGGAAGTGAAAAAGAGAAGATCTCGATCACCGCCGCCCCTCCCAAAGGTACGTTTGCTAATCTTCCTATCAGACCTTATGACTTACGCCATAAGCCTGATGACTATACACGCACAAATATGCGTTACTTGCATACATGGTACTTAAGTGAATCAAAGAAGGGGAGAACGATGATCGTGCTGAGTGTGCCACGGGAGTACTACGGCCACCCCGAAGAAATCCATATCGACTTTGATGAACTCTTCCAGATGTACAATGCCGACGCCCTCGACAAATCGCTTATGAGTTGCTATTGTCTGTAAGTTTTTCAATTCGTTGTCTACATATAACTTGTTTAGTTATTTCAATTCATTGTCTATATATAACTCGTACTCTATTATGCAGAATGAAGATTCTGGATTGTAAAAGTAAGAGCATCATAAATATTGGGTTTATTGACCCAGATAAAATACATATAGCGACGCTAACTAATTATCCCAAGGAGACGGAGGAAAACCTTTCTAAGGTTTCTAACAGATCAAAATTTCTGTGACCACATACTGTTTGCATACAACTTCAGGTGAGGGTCTTTACTCTGTTGTGTCCATTCACTTATAAGTGTAATTGATAAGTTACTGACACACACACACACACACACACACACACACACACACACATATATATATATATATGTGTGTGTGTGTGTGTGTGTGTGTGTGTGTGCGCAGCTTCCATTGGATTCTGTTGGACATTTAAATTGATAAGGGAAGAATTGATGCCTTCGACCCATTATCGAGACCCTTGGAACAGTTCCAAAGCGTGCAGGACATGCTCCAAGGGTAATTTTAATCATTCTTGCGCTCTATCGGTCTCTTTCGATGATTTTCTGATATATCAATTAATGAAAAACTTAGCAAATTATTATCCTTGTCGGGCAGGATTTGGAAGCGGTTCAAGTGCGTGACTCCCGGTAACTTTCCTGAGAAGCTGACCTTTAGAGCGGCTCAGGTAAGTAGTAGTATGATATACTTCTATTAATGTTCAATACATTTATGATGCTAGATTATTATTTTGATTATATATATTCTATTCTCGTAAAGTGCGACCAGCAGCCACGGGGAACGCATCTATGCGGATACTATGTTTGCGAGACCATTCGCACGTTTACCTCTGAGCTCAAGGATCACAGATTCGACGTAAGCAATGAACATTCACACCTCTATTTTTATCCATCATTCTTTGTTATCATGATTGATATTCATATTCATCTCCTCTTCTTATATAGCACACGGCCATGAGGACGAAGGTCCTACCAGAGCAACGCGCGATTGCTGTTGCAGAGGAGCTTGCGGGATTTCTGAGGACGGAAGCTATAGATGACAAAGGACGATTTAGTGTAGCTAGGGACCATTACTGATGTTCGTCCATGTAATCGAATAGACGGGCTCTAGTCCCGATAATTCAGATCTGCATATAATTGTATATATATGCTCGCTTGTAAGATAAGTTAATCTTATATATACGCATATTTATTTCTATTTAAATTATATGAAAACTAATTCCTGAAAACCAAATGAGGCATCACGTTAATCTCCCGAACACCTAAACCCTAAAACCCTAAAACCCAAAAATAATTTCATTCAAAAAAAAAAACCCAAAACCAGCAAAATCTGAAAATCTTTAGTTCCGGCCCGTGAGACGAACCGGGAATAAAGGTCCTGTCCGTGGGGCGCTACTAGGCGCCCACGTGGAGCACCTTTAGTCCTGGCTTGTAACAGGGCCGGGTCTAAACGTTAGGCCTTTAGTCCCGCCCCTTACGGGCTGGGGCTATAGGCCCTGTCCCCACTAGTGATACATTCAACTTGTTGTATAATAACTAGCAAAAAGACCTGTGCGTTGTAATGGGTTAAACAAATCCTCACATATAGCTAAAGACACATATATCTTGCCACTTGTCCTGTTCATCGATGGGGTCATGTTTTCGCCTAATCATGGTAAACATGATTAGTTCCATGACCATGAGGTTGGCCGTTGCACTATAGCTGCCGCATTCGCGTGTCCCTTTTTTATTTGATTTGTAATTCCACGGATGACATATATCTCTTCATTTTTTGACATGGCAACTTCATTTATACAAACAGAGATAGTTCCTTACATAAAATGTTTCTGAATACCTCATGAACTTCATCAAACCAACATGACCGAAGATCTTGTTTCCGATGATTTTGCTAGAACATGAGCTGCCATATTACATGACCGACTAACATGAGTAAACAAACAATATTCGAACTTTGGAGCCCTATTCTTAATATCAAAAACTATGGCGCCTGTTTGAGATCTATCCATCGTAGCACTTGTCACTTTGCTGATCAAAGTGGCGCAATCAGATGCAACGATAATTCTTTGGAAGCCCACTTCTTCAGCAAATTGTAGGGCACACCGCATAGCAATGGCCTCCGCGAGTTCAAGGTTAACCACTTGGTCCACATACCTTGTTTTGGTTGCTAGTAGTAGTCCTAGCCTCCTAGGTGACTTCTTATTACTATGCCCACTCCCATTCGCGATGATTGTGAGAAGACTGCAGCATCAACATTTATCAACACCGACCGTTTGTGACTGATGTTTGGATCTCACGCCTAGTGGTCTAGTTCGGTTTGAAATTGTCCATTAAGATGAAACCAATATAGGATTTAATCTTCCTAGCCACACGATGCGGCTCATGCAAATTCTCACCATTTCTTATATTATTTCTGTTATCCGAGTTATTCCATATAGCCACAGTAAAGTACAATGCGTGAAGATTTGGTGCAACATTTATCCATTCTAGCAATCATTGATGAATATTGATACCTGTTGGAAATATGCACTAGAGGCAATAATAAAATGGTTATTATCATATTTCCTTGTTCATGATAATCGTCTATTGTTCATGCTATAATTGTATTAACAGGAAACAGTAATACATGTGTGAATAAATAGATCACAATGTGTCCCTAGCAAGCCCCTAGTTGGCTAGCTCGTTAGTCAATAGATGATCATGGTTTCCTGATCATGGGCATTAGATGTCATTGATAACGGGATCACATCATTGGGAGAATGATGTGATGGACAAGACCCAATCCTAAGCATAGCACTAGATCGTATTGTTCGTATGCTAAAGCTTTTCTAATGTCAAGTGTCTTTTCCTTCGACCGTGAGATTGTGCAACTCCCGGATACCGTAGGAGTGCTTTGGGTGTATCAAACGTCACAACGTAACTGGGTGACTATAAAGGTGCACTCCGAAAGTGTCTGTTGGGTTGGTACGAATCGAGATCGGGATTTCTCACTCAGTGTGACGAAGAGGTATCTCTGGGCCCACTCGGTAGAACATCATCATGAGCTCAACGTGACTAAGGAGTTAGTCACACGATGACGTGCTATGGAACGAGTAAAGAGACTTACCGGTAACGATATTGAACAAGGTATAGGTATACCGACGATCGAATCTCGGGCAAGTTCTATACCGACAGACAAAGGGAATCGTATACAGGATTGATTGAATCCTTGACATCGTGGTTCATCCGATGAGATCATCATGGAGCAAGTGGGAGCCACCATGGGTATCCAGACCCCGCTGATGGTTATTGGCCAGAGAGGTGTCTCGGTCATGTCTGCCTGTCTCCCGAACCCGTAGGGTCTACACACTTAAGGTTCGATGACGCTAGGGTTATAGGGAATTATTATACGAGGTTACCGAAAGTTGTTCGGAGTCCCGGATGAGATCCCGGACGTCACGAGGAGCTCCGGAATGGTCCGGAGATAAAGATTGATATATAGGACGGATGGTTTCGGATACCGGAAGTGTTTCGGGCATCACCGGTAACGTACCGGGACCACCGGGACCACCGGAGGTGGCCCCAGGGGACCACCGAAGGAGGGGCGACGACCCCGGGAGGTAAGGTGGGCCAAGTGGGGGTGGGAACCAGCCCCTAGGTGGGCTGGTGCGCCTCCCCTCTCAGCCCATTGCGCAAGGGAGAGAAAAGGGGGGGCAAACCCTAAGCGAGGTGGGCCTAAGGCCCACCAGTTGGTGCGCCACCCCCTCCTCCCCCTTCTGGCCGCCGCACCTCCCATCTGGGGGGGCTGCCGCACCCCCTAGGGTGGGAACCCTAGGGGTGGCACCCCGTCTCCCCTCCCCCTATATATAGTGGACACTTTTGGCCATTGGAGACCAGACTTTTCCCTCTCCCTCGGCGCAGCCCTCCTCTTCTTTCTCCTCTCTGCCGGTGCTTGGCGAAGCCCTGCCGGGAGACCTCGTCTCTCCATCGACATCACGCCGTCGTGCTGCTGGACTTCTTCCCCAACCTCTCCCTCCTCCTTGCTGGATCAAGGTGCGGGAGACGTCACCGGGTTGCACGTGTGTTGAACGCGGAGGTGTCGTAGTTCGGCACTAGTCGGAATCGCTGCGAGTACGACTCCATCAACCGCGTTCTAGCAACGCTTCCGCTTAGCGATCTTCAAAGCTATGAATATGCTCTTACCCCTCTCTCGTTGCTGGTCTCTCCATAGGAAGATCTGAATATGCGTAGGAAAATTTTGAATTTATGCTACGTTCCCCAACAGTGGCATCCGAGCTAGGTTTTCTATGCGTAGATTCTATGCACGAGTAGAACACAAAAGTTGTGGGCGATGATTTGTCAATTTGCTTGCCACTACTAGTCTTATTCTTTTCCGGCGGTATTGTGGGATGAAGCGGCCCGGACCGACTTTACACGTACGCTTACGTGAGACTGGTTCCACCAACAGACATGCACACCGTGCATAAAGGTGGCTAGCGGGTGTGTGTCTCTCCTACTCTAGTCGGATTGGATTTGATGAAAAGGGTCCTTATGAAGGGTAAATAGCTTTGGCATATCATCATTGTGGCTGTCACGTAGGTAAGAAGGCGTTCTTGCTAGAAACCCAAATCAGCCACGTAAAACTTGCAACAACAATTAGAGGACGTCAAACTTGTTTTTGCAGGGTTTGACATGTGATGTGATATGGCCAAAGTTGTGATGTTGCATGTATGATGTATGAGATGATCATGTTATTGTAATAGGTTTCACGACTTGCATGTCGATGAGTATGACAACCGGCAGGAGCCATAGGAGTTGTCTTAATTTATTGTGTGAGATGCAACGCCATGTGCTTACTACTTTTACTTCATTGCTAACGGTTAGCTATAGTAGTAGTGATAGTAGTAGTTGGCGTGACGACTTCACGGAGACACGATGATGGAGATCATGGTGTCACGCCGGTGACGATGATGATCATGCGATGCCTGAAGATGGAGATCGAAAGAGCAAAGATGATAATGGCCATATCATGTCACTATATGATTGCATTGTGATGTTTATCATGTTTTACATCTTATTGCTTAGAACAACGGTAGCATAATAAGATGATCCCTCTTAAAATTTCGAGAACGTATTCCCCTAAGTGTGCACCATTGCGAAGGTTCATTGTCTCGAAGCACCACGTGATGATTGGGTGTGATAGATTCTAACGTTCGCATACAACGGGTGTAAGCCAGATTTACACACGCGAAACACCTAGGTTGACTCGACGAGCTTAGCATCTACAGACATGACCTCGAATACAAGAGACCGAAAGGTCGAACATGAGTCGTATGGTTGAACACGATCAGCATGGAGTTTCTCACCATGGTGACTAGTCCGTCTCACGTGATGATCGGACACGGGTTAGTCAACATGGATCATGTATCACTTAGATGACTAGAGGGATGTCGATTTAAGTGGGAGTTCATACTTAATTTGATTAAATGAACTTAATTGTCATGAACTTAGTCTAAAATTTGTCTTTATAAATATTGTAGATGTCCAACGTCAACCTCAATTTCAACGCATTCCTAGAGAAAAACAAGCTGAAAGATGATGGTAGCAACTATGCGGACTGGGTTCGCAACTTGAAGCTCATCCTTGAAGCAGCTAAAAAGGCTTATGTCCTTGATGCGCCGCTAGGTGACCCTCCCGCTCCCGCAGCAGCCCAGGACATTCTGAACATCTGGCAAACGCGGAGTGATGACTACTCTCTGGTTAGGTGTGGCATGTTATACAGTTTAGAAACGGGGCCCCAAAGGCGTTTTGAGCAACACGGGGCATATGAGATGTTCCAGGAGCTGAAGCTAGTTTTTCAAGCCCATGCCCGTGTCAAGAGATATGAAGTCTCCGACAAGTTCTTTAGTTGTAAGATGGAGGAGAACAGTTCTGTCAGTGAGCACATACTCAAAATGTTTGGGTTACACGGTCGTTTGACTTCACTTGGAGTCGAACTTCCGGATGATGCTATAATTGACAGAATCCTCCAGTCTCTCCCACCAAGCTACAAAGGCTTTGTGCTTAACTACAACATGCAAGGGATGGAGAAGACCATTCCTGAGTTGTACTCGATGCTCAAGTCTGCAGAAGTAGAAATCAAGAAAGATCATCAAGTGTTGATGGTCAACCAGACCACTAGTTTCAAGAACGGCAAGGGTAAGAAGAACTTCAAGAAAGACGGCAAAGCTGTTGCCGCGCCCGGTAAGCCAGATGCCGGGAAAAAGAAAAAGAACGGACCCAAGCCTGAGACTGAGTGCTTCTATTGCAAGGGAAAGGGTCACTAGAAGCGGAACTGCCCTAAATACTTAGCGGACAAGAAGGCCGGCAACGTTAAAGGTATACGTGATATACATGTTATTGATGTGTACCTTACCGGCGCTCGTTGTAGCTCCTGGGTATTTGATACCGGTGCTGTTGCTCACATTTGCAACTCAAAGCAGGAACTGCGGAATAAGCGGAGACTGGCCAGGGACGAGGTGACGATGCGCGTCGGGAATGGTTCAAAGGTCGATGTGATCGCCGTCGGCACGCTGCCTCTACATCTACCATCAGGATTAGTTTTAAACCTTAATAATTGTTATTTAGTACCAGCTTTAAGCATGAACATTGTATCAGGGTCTTGCTTAATGCGAGACGGCTACTCATTTAAGTCAGAGAATAATGGTTGTTCTATTTATATGAGTGATATGTTTTATGGTCATGCTCCGCTGGTGAATGGTTTATTCCTGATGAATCTCGATCGTGATGTTACACATATTCATAGTGTGAGTACCAAAAGATGTAAAGTTGATAATGATAGTCCCACATACTTGTGGCACTGCCGCCTTGGTCATATCGGCGTTAAGCGCATGAAGAAGCTCCATACTGATGGACTATTAGAGTCTCTTGACTTTGAATCATTTGACACATGCGAACCGTGCCTCATGGGCAAGATGACTAAGACTCCATTATTAGGAATAATGGAGAGAGCAACCGACTTATTGGAAATAATACATACTGATGTGTGTGGTCCAATGAACGTTGAAGCTCGCGGTGGTTATCGTTATGTTCTCACTCTCACCGATGATTTGAGTAGGTGTGGGTATATCTACTTGATGAAGCACAAATCCGAGACGTTTGAAAAGTTCAAGGAATTTCAGAGTGAGGTTGAGAATCAACGTGACAGAAAAATTAAATGTCTACGATCTGATCGTGGAGGAGAATATTTTAGTCACGAGTTTGGCACACACCTAAGGAAGTGTGGAATCGTTTCACAACTGACGCCGCCTGGCACACCGCAACGCAACAGAGTGTCTGAACGTCGTAATCGCACTTTATTAGATATGGTACGATCTATGATGTCTCTTACCGCTATCATTTTGGGGATACGCATTAGAAACTGTAGCATTCACCTTAAATAGGGCATCCTCTAAATCCGTTGAGACAACACCGTATGAACTATGGTTTGGCAAGAAACCTAAGTTGTCGTTTCTTAAAGTTTGGGGCTGCGATGCTTATGTGAAGAAACTTCAACCAGAAAAGCTCGAACCCAAAGCGGAGAAATGCGTATTCATAGGATACCCTAAGAAAATTATTGGGTATACCTTCTATCTTAGATCCGAAGGCAAAACCTTTGTTGCCAAGAACGGATCCTTTCTAGAGAAAGAGTTTCTCTCGAAAGAAGTAAGTGGGAGGAAGGTAGAACTTGATGAGGTAATTACACCCCCTCTCGAACAGGATAGTAGCGCAGCGCGGGAAGTTGTTCCTGTGGCGCCTACACCGACTGAAGAGGAAGTTAATGATGATGATCATGAAGCTTCGGATCAAGTTACTACTGAACCGCGAAGGTCCACAAGGGCACGCTCCGCACCAGAGTGGTACGGCAACCCCGTAATGGAAATCATGTTGTTAGACAACGGTGAACCTTCGAACGATGAAGAAGCGATGGCGGGCCCGGATTCCAACAAATGGCTTGAGGCTATGAAATCCGAGATAGGATCCATGTATGAGAACAAAGTATGGACTTTGGTGGACTTGGCCGATGACCGGCGAGCCATAGAAAATAAATGGATCTTCAAGAAGAAGACTGATGCAAACGGTAATTAATGTAACCGTTTACAAAGCTCGACTTGTCGCAATGGGTTTTCGACAAATTCAAGGAGTTGACTACGAAGAAACTTTCTCTCCCGTAGCGAAGCTGAAATTAGTCCGAATCATGTTAGCAATTGCCTCCTTTTATGATTATGAAATTTGGCAAATGGACGTCAAAACAGCGTTCCTTAACGGGAACCTTAAGGAAGAGTTGTATATGATGCAACCAGAAGGTTTTGTCGACCCTAAGGGTGCTAACAAAGTGTGCAAGCTCCAGCGCTCCATCTATGGGCTGGTGCAAGCATCTCGGAGTTGGAACATTCGCTTTAATGAGGTGATTAAAGCGTTTGGGTTCATACAGGTTTACGGAGAAGCCTGTCTGTACAAGAAAGTGAGTGGGAGCTCTGTAGCTTTCCTCATACTATATGTGGATGACATATTATTGATGGGGAATAATATAGAGATGTTGGAGAGCATAAAGGCCTATTTGAACAAGAGTTTTTCAATGAAGGACCTTGGAGAAGCTACATACATATTAGGCATCAAGATCTATAGAGATAGATCAAGACGCCTCATAGGTCTTTCGCAAAGTACATACCTTGACAAGATATTGAAGAAGTTCAATATGGAAAACTCAAAGAAAGGGTTCTTGCCAGTTTTGCAAGGTATGAGATTGAGTAAGACTCAGTCGCCGACCACGGCAGCAGATAGAGAGAAGATGAGTTATGTCCCCTACGCTTCAGCTGTGGGCTCTCTAATGTATGCCATGCTGTGTACCAGACCTGATATAAACCTTGCCATAAGTTTGGTAGGGAGGTACCAAAGTGATCCAGGTATGGAGCACTGGACAGCGGTCAAGAATATCCTTAAGTACCTGAAAAGGACTAAGGAAATGTTTCTCGTTTATGGAGGTGACGAAGAGCTCGTCGTAAAGGGTTACGTCGACGCTAGCTTCGATACAGATCCGGATGATTCTAAGTCACAGACCGGATATGTATATCTGTTGAATGGTGGGGCAGTGAGCTGGTGCAGCAGCAAGCAAGAAGTCGTGGCAGCATCTACATGTGAAGCGGAGTACATAGCTGCTTCAGAAGCAGCTCATGAAGGAATTTGGATGAAGGAGCTCATCACCGACCTTGGAGTGATTCCAAGCGCGTCGGGTCCAATGACACTCTTCTGTGATAACACTGGGGCCATTGCCATAGCCAAGGAGCCCAGGTTTCACCAGAAGACGAAGCACATCAAACGCCGCTACAACTCCATCCAGGACCATGTCCAGAGTGGAGTGATAGATATTTGTAAAGTACACACGGATCTGAATATTGCAGACCCATTGACTAAACCTCTTCCACGAGCAAAACATGATCAACACCATAATGCTATGGGTGTTCGATACATCACAATGTAACTAGATTATTGACTCTAGTGCAAGTAGGAGACTGTTGGAAATATGCCCTAGAGGCAATAATAAAATGGTTATTATCATATTTCCTTGTTCATGATAATCGTCTATTGTTCATGCTATAATTGTATTAACAGGAAACAGTAATACATGTGTGAATAAATAGATCACAATGTGTCCCTAGCAAGCCTCTAGTTGGCTAGCTCGTTAGTCAATAGATGATCATGGTTTCCTGATCATGGGCATTAGATGTCATTGATAACGGGATCACATCATTGGGAGAATGATGTGATGGACAAGACCCAATCCTAAGCATAGCACTAGATCGTATTGTTCGTATGCTAAAGCTTTTCTATTGTCAAGTGTCTTTTCCTTCGACCGTGAGATTGTGCAACTCCCGGATACCGTAGGAGTGCTTTGGGTGTATCAAACGTCACAACGTAACTGGGTGACTATAAAGGTGCACTACGGGTACCTCCGAAAGTGTCTGTTGGGTTGGTACGAATCGAGATCGGGATTTGTCACTCCGTGTGACGAAGAGGTATCTCTGGGCCCACTCGGTAGAACATCATCATGAGCTCAATGTGACTAAGGAGTTAGTCACACGATGACGTGCTACGGAAGGAGTAAAGAGACTTACCGGTAACGAGATTGAACAAGGTATAGGTATACCGACGATCGAATCTCGGGCAAGTTCTATACCGACAGACAAAGGGAATCGTATACAGGATTGATTGAATCCTTGACATCGTGGTTCATCCGATGAGATCATCATGGAGCAAGTGGGAGCCACCATGGGTATCCAGACCCCGCTGATGGTTATTGGCCAGAGAGGTGTCTCGGTCATGTCTGCCTGTCTCCCGAACCCGTAGGGTCTACACACTTAAGGTTCGATGACGCTAGGGTTATAGGGAATTATTATACGAGGTTACCGAAAGTTGTTCGGAGTCCCGGATGAGATCCCGGACGTCACGAGGAGCTCCGGAATGGTCCGGAGATAAAGATTGATATATAGGACGGATGGTTTCGGATACCGGAAGTGTTTCGGGCATCACCCGTAACGTACCGGGACCACCGGGACCACCGGAGGTGGCCCCGGGGGACCCCCGAAGGGGTCGACGACCCCGGGAGGTAAGGTGGGTCAAGTGGGGGTGGGAACCAGCCCCTAGGTGGGCTGGTGCGCCTCCCCACTCAGCCCATTGCGCAAGGGAGAGAAAAGGGAGGGCAAACCCTAAGCCAGGTGGGCCTAAGGCCCACGAGTTGATGCGCCACCCCCTCCTCCCCCTTCTGGCCGCCGCACCTCCCATCTGGGGGTGCTGCCGCACCCCCTAGGGTGGGAACCCTAGGGGTGACACCCCCTCTCCCCTCCCCCTATATATAGTGGGCACTTTTGGCCATTGGAGACCAGACTTTTCCCTCTCCCTCGGCGCAACCCTGCTCTTCTTTCTCCTCCTCTCTGCGGGTGCTTGGCGAAGCCCTACCGGGAGACCTCGTCTCTCCATCGACACCACGCCGTCGTGCTGCTGGAGTTCTTCCCCAACCTCTCCCTCCTCCTTGCTGGATCAAGGTGCGGGAGACGTCACCGGGCTGCACGTGTGTTGAACGCGGAGGTGCCGTAGTTCGGCACTAGATCGGAATCGCTGCGAGTACGAATCCATCAACCGCGTTCTAGCAACGCTTCCGCTTAGCGATCTTTAAAGGTATGAAGATGCTCTTAGCCCTCTCTCGTTGCTGGTCTCTCCATAGGAAGATCTGAATATGCGTAGGAAAATTTTGAATTTATGCTACGTTCCCCAACAATACCTTCCTTCTAATACCTTGAAGCATAATGAATTGGGGTTCACTAAGAGCCTACAGCACTGCTTTGCAAGCATGGCTTTATTAAAAATCATCAAGTCCCTGAATCCCATTCCTCCAAGATACTTGGGCGAGGATAGCCAATTAGAGGACCTCCAATGAATTTTTTCCTCCCATCTTCCATTCCCCACCATACTGGAGATAGGTCTATTCATGTTCTCACATATTGATATTGGAATTTGGAAGCAGCACATTACATATGTCCGGATGGCTTGAGCCACCGACTTTAGAAGTACTTCTCTACCTTCTCTGGATAACAGTCTTATCATTCCACCCATTTAATATCCTCCATAGCCTCCGAGTGAGGAAATTAAAATTGCTTGTTGTAGAGCATCCCACCCAAGAAGGCATGCCAAGGTAAGTGGCTTGTAGAGACTCATCTCGGACTCCTACCATGTTCTTTACTCGTTCCTTCACCCGATTGTCACATTGATGTCCAAAGAAGATATATGACTTGTGCAAGTTGATTTTCTGACCAGAGCCTTTGTAGTAGGTCTCAAGAGCAATTTTAAGTATGTTTGTGCTTCTATTGTCTCCCGTCACAAAAAATATGCTATCATCATCAAATAAGAGGTGGTAAATAGGATGGCCTGCTTTTCTGTTCTTGATTTCTCTAATGTCCCTTATTGCTTCTTTTAACTGTAGAAGACAAGATAAACCTTCAGGACATAATAAAAATAAGTATGGGCTGATGGGATCACCCTGACATATGCCTCTAGTAGGTATGAAAGGGCCAGTTAAGTTCCCATTTACTTTGACTGCATATTGTATAGAGGTCACACACCTCATCACCGATTCTAACTAGTTTCAAATAAAGCCAAATTTAACAAGAACCCCTTTCAAATAAGGCCATTCAACTCTATCATACACTAGTAGAAAAGAGGGCTTTGGTCCACTTGATAAAATCCCATTAGTCTTGGGCCGACCCATGTGGGAGGCGGGACACCAATGTTTTTTTTTTATATATTTCCTTTTTTCTTTTCTGTATTTGTATTTTCTATTTTAAAATAATTCAGGATTACAAAATGTTTCCATTTTCAGGAAATAGAGAAATAAAAATATTTTGAGAAATCATAAATATTCGTGAATTCGTGAAATGTGCATGTTTTTGAAAAACATTTGGGAAGTCATAAAATTTTCAAATTTAAAAGAATTCATGATTTTCAAACAAATCTTTGCATATTCAAAGATCTTTCATGATTTTGAAAAAAAGTCCGGGAAAGAAATAAAGTGTGTGGGTTCAAAAACAATTATTAAAGATGGAAGAAGTTCATGAATTAAAACAATATTCACGATTCTGTAAAAAATGTCCATAAAAAATGTATTTCAGTTTAAATTGTCCCTGAATTTCGAAGTTCATCAATTGAAAAGAGGTTTGTTGAATGAAAGTATGTTCATGGTTTTCAAAAACAAATTTATTAAAAAAATTATGATCTTCAAAAAGTTTTTCCAAAATATAAAAATATTTATCAATTCAAAACAATTGGTTTAACTTTAAAAAAATGTTCATGATTTCAAATAATGTCCGAGAATATGCAAAAAATACGAATATAAAAAATGTACACGTTTCAAAACATGTCCATAAATTGAAAAAATGTTTATGATTTCCAAATGTGTTCACAATTTTGATATTTTTTCAATATTTGTTTTTTTTGAAAAAGACAGGAAAATTGAAATTGGAAATAATGAAAAATATAATAAAAGGCAAACAAGAAAAAAAATGAGAAATGAAAAATTAAAATGAAAATGACATAATAAAAGAAAATCAAAAATAGAAAAGAAAGTGGAAAAGGAGAAAAACGAAAATGAGAAAGATGTAGAAAAATAAAAAGAAGCAACAAAGAAGAAGAAAATAAAAACTGACTCAACGAAGGTTCTAGAACTTCCGCCAACTGAAAAGAAAAAAAACTAGACTAGGATGGTCCAAACGCGGGACAATCTCGGGAGGGGGCTATGCACCAGCTTGCTATAGAGCGACCTACATGCCAAATTGGAATAACAGAGCAAGACATAGTCATGCCACATATGCTTGGTTGTCTCATGACAATCGACAGGTAGCCCTTTGACTATGTACCAAGCCACACATGTAGGTTGTATCACCAAAGGCCTAATTATTCAGCCCGGCGTCATCGCGCACTTGAGTATTTCTTTCCTGTGTGGGCTAGATGGGCTTCATTTACGGATGACACCGTGAAGACCTCTTATGGCAAGGCCAAGTGCACCGTACTCATCCAGGCCTCGTATGAATAACCTCTTTTTCCTCTTAATTCTCTTGTTTTAATACTTCTCCTAGTTTCTAATTTCTTCTTGTTTCGAAATTTCAGACAAGCATGGCAGGTTTGGGCTTGATCTGAAGATTTTCTTCCTCGGACCGTAACAGAATTTGGTTTGTTCAAGAAGCTCAAGTAAGTCTTCTTTTTAGCAGCAAAAGAAAGAAGCTCATGTAAGTATTTTTCTTAGGATCTTTTAACCCAAGAAAGGATATGTGTCCTTGTTGCTCAATCGTTTTTCCGATCTCCGACTAAGACATCCTGATAAGAACGGCGCCCAAATATTTCACATGAACATGGTTCCTATATACAAGCTATACATTATGTTTCAAAAGTATGACATATATAAATATGCCAAGTTCTGTTGCTTTCATGCTTAGCACCTTTGGTTAACACCCCCAGGATAGCAGGTATACATTTTTAACCAGGGTAGTTATAATTAATCTTTTTTGCTTCCGAGCACCCATTGTATATAGAGAGATTTACACTAGGATGTCAATACCATCTGTATATTTTGTTGTTGTTGACACTGCCTTATCAAACTAAATAAACAAAAATGATTCTTAGATCCTGCCTTGTTCCTAAGTTACATAAGATTTTTTGTGCCGAGGAGGGCTAGGGTATATTTACTAAGCTACATACACTAGGATGATCTTTTCTCTTGACGAGGAGGGCTAGGGTTCCAGCCGAGAGGGAAGAGAGAAAACCCCAACTTGAACAAATTTTATATTCCAAGGTGCGTGTACAAGTATGTATATCCTTTTACAAATATGCAAATCGTGCATTTAGATACCATAACGGGATACAATGACCCTGATGATCAATCACGAGCTTATCAAGCATGCATGCACGAGCGAGGGAGCCCATGCAATGGATGGATGCATCAGATGGGGCAGGTGAAGTTGGTTGGGCACTTCTTGCCGCACTGGTTGAGGAGGAGGGTCAGGTCGATGGGGACGTTGAGCTTGATGCCGAGGATGTTGGCCCTGATGGCGGTGCAGAGGCACACGGCAGCGTCGAGGTCGGTGAGCCCGCCCAGGAGTGAGCTTCAGCAGGTTCAGCACGTTGGCGCACACGCCCAGTTTCAACGTGTTGATCGAGCAGCTGCCCCCGCCGGTCGACGGCACGGACGGTGGAAGGATCGGCGGGGTGGGGACGACCGGTGGGCAGTAGGGACCGCAGCCCTGCACGGCGGCAAGGAGGACAATGTTCAGGGCGAGGAAGAGGGCGAGCTTGGAGGGCGCCATTGCTACTGATCGTTTGTGCTGGTATGTGGCTAATTAAGCTTGTAGGGTATGCTAGCTTGGGATGGTTTTCTTGGGTTGTTTGGGGGTGGTACTTATAGACCGGGTGTGGTGTGCAAGTGCCTTCATGTCATCATCAATCGAGGTAATTAGTTTCAATCTTGCCGTGGTAATTTCCAAAACTCATGTGCAACCATTATTGTACTCGTATGTTACGGGTGTGACATCCATCATTGGAGCTTAATCTGTTCGCTAATGAACAAAAACTTGAGAGCTGTGCCATGAGAGTTTCCTTTTGTTTCCAAGAAGAGTACTCCTATATGCATGTTGTCTGCTGTGTGTACATAAATATTTGATGGCTTACAAGTGTGGCCATAATAATCTGGAGCACAGGATCGGACAAAGGAATAGATATATCTGGCATGGCAGCTCTAGGAGCTGGCTTACCCTGATCATCACGTTCACGGAGACACAAATAGGAGTCGTACGATTTTGATTCCATGTGTCCATGATACCTTTTGTACTCTGGTAAAGACATAATTTCAATGAAAAAAGCTATCACTTGATGCATAGCACGAACATCACAAGGACAAACCTAAAGATAAACCGCACCGTCCACCGAGCTACAATGCAAAAGAGCTTATCCTGAACCGACACAAAGCACCGCGTCTTGACTGACGCCGAACAACACCGAAGACCAAATAACTTCCGCAGAGTGTCTCTTGTCGACGCACCAGCCACCCTTAGTGCGTGAGAGAAAGATGCAGATCAATGACAGGACTCGATCCACACCGAAAAGTCACCGTCTTGAACAACCGGTGACAGACATATATAGTGCCACTTAGGATCAAAACAAGGACCGCGGCGGACACCGAAGTAGAGCAACGAGGAGTCAGCCTTGTCTTCAAACACAATGCTCCTAACAGCTCCTGGAGGACGAAGGAGGTGGCAAACACGCTCGACGATGCCTCCAAGGAAGGAAATGACATCCACGGGTGTCACCAACACCGGCTCGACCTAAGCCGTGCAAGATTTTCATCCGCGCGTAGCCCACCACCTCACCTCCATGGACTTGGTAGCACTATCCAAGAAGCTTCATACCGCCGCCACCGCAACACTTGCCGATATAGCTGCAAAGCTAAGGACCAAGGACCAACCACCAGACAGGGAAACCGCAGCCACACCATCCACTCCCAGCCTGCACAAGGAACCGCACCCGACCAGCACCTCCAGCCAGGTCCAGGACCGCCTACAATGGCCGTCACCCACTCCAAGGGACGGTCTTGCCGCGATCAGACCCGCCTCTCCACGCAACCCAGGCCAGCACCACCGCTTGCCACGCTGCATAGAAGTGACCGACCGCTCGCTGCTCGCAAGACTCGATTATGACCAAGCCATCCCAGCGTCGCCACCAACCTGCCTGTGGGAACCCGCCGGTGCCACCAGTCGGCCCTGTCGCCACCGGAACGCGCCACGATCTCCGCTGCCAGACCCTGCTGGCCCACTGCATCACCAACCACCATGCCATGTGTCGGCCACAGGTTTATTATACTGGCTCATTGGCACGGATGGACACGTATTTTTTTTGCGTCAGTCATAATGTGTTTTGTGCGAGGCCGAACGAAGGGACGATCCTGCCATCCAACGGCTTAGAAAATTGGCTGACACAGATTCTTTTTTCATATATCTGACGTATAGGCGGTCCTAATTTCAATACTGCTTGAACGTCGTGGTACAAGATAGAGCCTAGAAGATTTAGTTGAAAAAAATATTGAGTAAAACAAAATAGTTACACATTATACAGATATTACTTTCGGCTAGTATATATATGTTGTTGCGTGTTAAATTGTATTTTATCAACTTCAAATAAAATTTAAAAATATATATGTGTTTATTGTCACACCCAAATGCCACCTGCATTTTTTTAATGGGAAAGCTTAAGCGTGTTGACATGTGCAAAAAAACAAGTCAAAAGACAAATGATACAGTTAATTTAATTTTTCACGCTGACAAATAAATTCAGAATTCTCGTAATTCAATTTTAGGTTACTATTCACCAAAGAGTATATCTATACCTAGTGATAAAGCAAGGTGTGTTTCTTTAATTCTTTCATATGTTCATCCATATTATATTTTCAGATTTTTTCCTATCCGACGTTATATTTTCATATCCATATTATATTTTCATATTGTTGTGCTGCAAGTTCGAAGTTCATTTGTTGTGCTATATGGGAAAAACAAAAAAAAAAGTACTTGCACGAATCGCGATGTGGAATTGGATGGCTAGATAGGGGGATGCCTAGAAGCCTAAGCTCCACAATATATTTTCGTGGTAATTTGATGGCACCAACGGTCCAACGCAAATTTTATACATCAAGGTTAGCTTCTACAATCTATGCTGTTATAGTAGATGTTTCAGAGAAGCAGTTCCCTATAAATTATTGGTGGTTAAATTTTTTTAGACATCAAGAAGCATTCATAATTTTGGCAGCAACAATTATAAGGTGCGCCATACAAGCATTACTAGTATAATATCCATGCATTGCCACGGGCTATGAATATATTTTTATCAGTTGCAAACATAGTCACAATACATGTAAAAATTTACATGCATAGAAATTATAGCATGTAACGATGAGAAGTAATTAAAATCCACTTCAGTAATCCAATTAATTATCTTTTACAAATAAAGATCTACTTGATGTGTTTAACATAGTTTTGTACAATGTGAGGAATGTTGTCTTCAACTTCATTGCATGGCACAATGTGAGCCGCATCCTTATTTTGATGAGTTTTAAATTGTGTATATATATATTTTCTAGAAATGACTTGTTATGCTATGTGACATTGATGTCAACGTATAGAAGCTCCTCCTTTTTACTTTTTCTGACAGGAAAAAAAGCAGCCACTCCTCTCACTCACGCACCGCACAGCTGCCTTCTACTCTTCCCGCACAACCAACCAGACACCAATTGTCACCGCATCTCATCTCCCCGCCAGAGAGTATCCACCGCCATCTCCCCCAGACACCTCCCCTCCATGCCATGGCGAAGCCCGCCCACTCCTCTCCCCATCATCTGCCCTCTCATCCATGGCTCCGCCGCCTCGACGCTGAGCTAGCCCACCGGTCTAGCATCGTGGATAGTTGGGTCCTCCCTGGAGGTGCAAAAGGGATCGCAACCGTCTGTTAGTGCTAGCCATGTAGCTGACCCATTCGTATGTGAGTTGCACAACCTCATGTGGCACTGCGAGGAGGGATACACCTTCATCATCGAGGTTGCTCACCCCAGGCCGATTTCCGGTGCCATGGAGTGCACGTTGTCATGCTAGGGCAGCCGCCAAGGAGATGCGACCTTCTAATCATTTTCCTTGCCCAAACCATTCAAATCCGATGTAGCTGCCAGCATGTCTATCGTTCCTATCGATTAGCTTTATGGATTACATGAGAAGACTTTTACGTGTGCGCGCGTCGCAACACGTGATAGGCTTGCAAGCGCAATCCTAATCCCCCTAATTTTAGTTGTGAAGCTGAATATCTAATCTCATTAATCCATCTCCCTTGATTTTCAGAGCATGGATTTCTATGCATCTCTCCAATCTCTTGTCCCAGATTTTTAGGGAAAGTTTAATAGCAACCTGATGAGAGACGACCTCTAGTTCATGCACATGCCATTTCCTCATACTATCTGAAGGGAGTATCAAAATCATAATTGCGTAGCTTTTAGTTTTTTGCTAAAAGTTTAGGCGCATCATTTTTTTTGCGCCGGGCATGAAGGAAAAACATTTATCTAGACATTTGAAAGATGCAGCAGTGAGACTCTCATAACAACCAGTTCCGATTGAACATACAACCCTTGAACAGGGTGGAGCCCCGCCATAGGTCCACTATATTGGTTACAAATTTACAATTCTCTAACAACTTTGTGCCATTTTTGGACTATTTGTTAAAACTAAGATGATATTTAAGTTAAATTATATTAACTGACACCCCACTACTATGATCGTAGGCTAGTCATTTCCATGGGACATGCAAACTAGTTATACTAAAAAATGCAAACTAGTTATACTATATTGGTTACAAATTTACAATTCTCTAACAACTTTGTGCCATTTTTGGACTATTTGTTAAAACTAAGATGATATTTAAGTTAAATTATATTAACTGACACCCCACTGCTATGATCGTAGGCTAGTCATTTCCATGGGACATGCAAGTTGATCGTCCTGTCATGCAATTAGTCTATGAAGTCTACGCGGTGCTAGTATTCTGATATACATTGCGGGTCTGGTTATTCTATTTTCTTGTAGTGTAGTATGACCAGTCAAGTGTTCACATGTATATTTAATTTTCCATGTTGGCAGGGTTGCGTGTTAGAAAAAGGCATATCTATATATGCACGTCATTACGGCAGGGTTGCCTAGCTAGCTGTACGTGTGATGGATGTACTAGGATATACTAATGTGGATTCATCCAGAACTTGCTATCTCAAGCTGTCTGAATTTCACATATTGTTGGTGTTTCACTAATCACATAAAGATACTACTTGTAAATTAGTACTTCCTCGGTTCCTGAATATAAGTTTTTTTTCAAATATTCTACTATGAACTACATACCAATAAAAATAAATGAATCTACAATTCAAATTATGTCTATATACATCCGTATATAGTTCGTAGTAAAATATCTAGAAACACTTATATTTAGAAATGGAGGGAGTATAATACATTTATTCTAGATCACTAGTCTATGTCTATACTTATTAATAAAAGGATAAATGTCTCTACCCGTCCGTCGTACCTTTTGGAAACAAATAAACCCAATTGTTTCTTTCACGGTCCTGATTTTAAGTGAATCTTAAAAATATTTTGTATTTTACTAAAAACATCCTAACCTTTCGGTTAAACGACCTACTGTCCTGTTTTAAGTGAGTCCAGAAAATCTTCTATGTTTTCTAGAAACCCCTTGATATTTCGTTCCATAAACCTAAAGTCAATAGTCCGATTAAAGAACTATGTAGACATGTCCCGAGGTACTCCTCGGTCAATATCCAATAGCGGTACCTGGATGCCCATATTGGATCCTACATATTCTCCGAAGATCTTATCGGTTGAACCTCAGTGTCAAGGATTCATATAATCCCGTATGTCATTCTCTTTGTCCTTCGGTATGTTACTTGCCCGAGATTCGATCGTCGGTAGCCGCATACCTATTTCATTCTCGTTACCGGCAAGTCTCTTTACTCGTTCCGTAATACAAGATCCCGTGACTTACACTTAGTCACATTACTTGCAAGGCTTGTGTGTGATGTTGTATTACCAAGTGGGCCTCGAGATACCTCTCCGTCACACGGAGTGACAAATCCCAGTCTTGATCCATACTAACTCAACAGACACCTTCGGAGATACCTGTAGAACACCTTATAGTCACCCAGTTACGTTGTGACGTTTGATGCGCACAAGGTATTCCTTCGGTGCTAGTGAGTTATATGATCTCATGGTCATAGAAACAAGTACTTGACACACAGAAAACAATAGCAATAAAATGACACGATCAATATGCTACGTATATAATTTGGGTCTTGTCCATCACATGATTCTCCTAATGATGTGATCCCGTTATCAAGTGACAACACTTGCCTATGGTCAGGAAACCTTGACCATCTTTGATCAACGAACTAGTCAACTAGAGGCTCACTAGGAACAGTGTGTTGTCTATGTATCCTCACATGTATTTGAGTCTCCAATCAATACAATTCTATCATGGATAATAAAAGATTATTATGAACAAGGAAATATAATAAACTAATTTATTATTGTCTCTAGGGTATATTTCCAACAATATATACCAACTCACTACGAGGTCAACATATTCGCTACTTGACTAGGTATTTAGATATATACGTACATCAAAGTAAGTGAAGTAGTATATTTACACACCAGTTTTAATCTGATCCACATAATCATGCATACTTAGGGTCATACATGACAATGCTGTAGAAAAACATACATGATTACATCAGTAACAATTTCTCCTACAATTTGTTCAATGGGATCATGCCATCCTTATGAAGTAAGGTCATTTCATCACCATACTTCTTTGAACCGGAAACAAGGAGCCTAAACCTATCAAATATGCATCTCGGACTGAGAGAAAATCCAGCCATAAAAACATAACCACCTGGGTTGAGCAGGAGAGGATGGAGCCATGCATGGGAGGGGAGAAGATTGTCGTATTAGCTCCGATTTTGCCAGTAGCCATGCCTTGAAGTTTTGCCTGCCGCTCGTCCCCTACCTCGTCCTTCCCCTCCTAACAAATGAGGCCCTGACCGGTCAGGAGAAGGCAGACGATGTGGTTCGACGTGCAGAAAAACCATGAGAAAAGCCCCACTGATGTGACATGCCAGTTGGACTTTACAATTGAGACCCATCGGTCAAAACGCTCACAAAATTTTAAGCAAGGTAAATTATGGCAACATTTTTGCTAAATGGATTAAAACAGATGAAATCGCGTTAAATCGGGTAACTAGTGTCAAAAATATTAAAATAGAAGGTAAAAACCGGAATTCACTCTTTTTATTATTATGTGTGTCCTTCTATGAACATGTGAGTCAGTTAGATGCCACAACAAGATACAACAATGGATGATTTGTACATATTCACTATAGAATACATTATGCTAACTTAAGTAGCGAATTGAGCATAGGTAAAATAGTTAGCTTACTTGTGGTGGAATCAGACCACCAGTTAGACTTGACACCAATGCTCAAAATTTTCTATATTTATTCAACTCTCTCCTTAATAAGTTTGAACTGCTTACCACAAATGTCACATGGCGATGTTCATCAGTTAAAGAAAATGTTTCCATCTATCATTAAACGTCTCTGATGACTTCGTCAATCTCAAATGTTGTGCTAACTCAATATCTCGGAGGCCCTAGTAGATATAGGATGCGTGTGTATGTTCATATAGGTGAGTGTATGTACATGTACGTGAGCGCATCTGCCATTGTATATATAAAAAAAAACTATGCGTGCATGCACTTATGACATCTACGAGTGTACGTCTTGCCTTGCGGGATAATCAGTAGTACGATGCATGCATCCTTTAATTTTTTATGGATCAGCTAGAACGTCAAGATGTAAAAGGTGACATTGAAGAAGAAGAAAATCTTCAGCAAGATTTTTAGTTTTATCAAGGATCATCTAATGCATGGGGAAAGATGTGGATCTGATCATGATTGATGCAATCATGCATGTACATATGAATATACAACTCAAGAGCTGGCATATCACTAGTCGACTTAACCCAACTTGAACAACCTTTCTATTCCAGGTACGTGTACAAGTATGTATATCCTTTTACAATATGCAAATCATGCATTTAGATACCATAACGTGATACAATGACATTGATCAATCACAAGCTTATAAAGCATGCATGCATGAGCGAGGGAGCCCATGCAAACGCCTGACATATGAACTGTAACAGTGCGCGCGTATGACATGCAATAGCTACGAGTAAATCGATGGATAGATGGATCACATGGGGCAGGTGAAGTTGGCGGGGCACTTCTTGCCGCACTGGTTGAGTAGGAGGGTGAGGTCGATGGGGACATTGAGCTTGATGCCGAGGATGTTGGCCCTGATGGCGGTGCAGAGGCACACGGCGGCGTCGAGGTCGGCGAGCCCGCCCAGGAGTGGGCAGCACTGCTCGTTCGCCGGCACGCCAATCTTAAGCTTCAGCAGGTTCAGCACGTTGGCGCAGACGCCCAGCTTCAGCGTGTTGATCGAGCAGCTGCCCCCGCCGATCGGCGGGGTGGGGACGACCGGTGGGCAGTAGGGACCGCAGCCCTGCACGGCGGCAAGGAGGACCAGGTTCAGAGCGAGGAAGAAGGCGAGCTTGGAAGGCGCCATTGCTACTGATGGATCGTGCTGGTATATGGCTAATTAAGCTTGTAGGCTATGGTAGCTTGGGATGGTTTTCTTGGGTTGTTTGGGGGTGGTACTTATAGACCGGGTGTGGTGTGCAAGTGCCTCGTTCATGTCATTATCAATCGAGGTAATTAGTTTCATTCTTGCCGTGGTAGTTTCCAAAACTCATGTGCAACCATTATTGTACTGGCATGTTACGTGTGTGACATTCATCATTGGAGCTTAATCTGCTCTTCACTAATGAACAAAATCCTGGGAGCTGTGCCATGAGAGTTTCCTTTAGTTTCCAAGAAGATACTCCTATATGCATGTTGTCTGCTGTTTGCATATAAATATTTGATTGGTTTACAAGTGTGGCCATAATAATCTGGAGCATAGCATCGGACAAAGGAATATATCTGGCATGGAAGCTCTAGGGGCTGGCATACCCTGATCATCACGGTCACGGGAGACACATATAAGAGCTGTATGGTTTTGATTTCATGTGTATATTATATCTTTCGTACTCTGGTGTATTATACTGGCTCGTTGGCAGGGCTGGACACATACACTAGTAGAAACCGGGCCTTTGGCCTGTACCCTTTAGTCCCGGCCTGCCTCTGGGCCGGAACTAAAGGCCCGGCTACGTCGCCCCAATTCTCATATCCTCCCTCGAGGCTTTAGTCCCGGCCCGTAAGGAGCCTTTAGTCCCGGTTCGTGTCCCAAGCCGGGAGTAAAGGGCTACGCGGTGGGCAGCCCGCATGTGCGCCACCTTTAGTCCCGGTTTGTGTCTCAAACCGGGACTAAAGTCCTCTGCCTATATATAGCACAGCCCCCCTCTCCCCTCTTCGTTGCATTTTTATTGGATGGAGGATTGTGGGTGGGTGCTTGCTCTCCACTTTTTTTTATGCACTAGAGGTGTTTGTTGAAATGTGTGTTAGAGCGATGCCGCTTCAGTTCACCGAACACAACTACGATATGAGATGCCCGAGCCACGCTTAAACCTCTTCCTCTTTATTTCTACTTATTCTAAAAGGTTAGCAACTATATTTCCTCGTTTAGATCGTGCGGTACTAATTTTTAGGATCGTGATTGTATTTGATATACTGTCGTATAACGCAGAGATGAGCCATCCATGGATGTACGGTGATCGACGCACAGCCGCTTACAGAGAAGGCGTGCATTCTTTTCGAGATGCAGCCGATGCGAACAAGCATGGTGGTGGCTATATGTTTTGTCCATGTGTTGAATGTCGAAATGAGAAGGATTGCACTTCCTCAAGAGTCATTCAGAGCCACCTGCTTCGGTCCGGTTTTATGTCGGGCTATAATGTTTGGACCAAGCACGGAGAAAGAGGGGTTATGATGGAAGGCGACGATGAAGAAGAAGAGAACGATGATGACAACTACCGATCTATGTTCCCTGAGTATGCTGATACCGCAATGGAAGACAATGAAGAAGAAGATCAGGATGAAGAACGGGAACCAGATGAGCCCGCTGATGATCTTGGCCGGGTCATTTCTGATGCACGGCGAGGTTGCGACACAGAAAAGGAGAGGTTGTAGTTCGAGCAGATGTTACAGGACCACAACAAATTGTTGTACCCAACTTGTGAAGATGGCCAGAAGAAGCTGGGTAGCACACTGGAATTGCTGAAGTGGAAGACAGAGACCGGTGTGACTGACTCGTCATTCGAAAAGTTGCTGGTACTGATGAAGAAGATGCTTCCAAGAAAGAACGAATTGCCCGCCAGCACGTACGAAGCAAAGAAGCTTGTCTGCCCTCTAGGATTAGACGTGCAGAAGATACATGCATGCCCTAATGAATGCATCCTCTACCGAGGTGAGAAGTACGAGAATATGGATAAATGCCCGGTATAGACTGCATTGCGGTATAAGATCAGAAAAGATGACCCTGGTGATATTGAGGGCGAGCCACCCAGGAAGACGGTTCCTGCCAGGGGATGTGGTATGCTCCTATAATACCACGGTTGAAACGTCTGTTCAGAAATAAAGATCATGCGAAGTTGTTGCGATGGCACATGGAAGATTGTATGAAAGACGATAAGTTGAGGCACACCGCTGATGGTCGGCAGTGGAGAAAAATCAAGAGAGAGTTCCCGAGATTTGCAGCAGACGCAAGGAACTTATGGTTAGGTCTGAGTACAGATGGCATGAATCCTTTTGGGGAGCAGAGTTGCAGTCACAGCACCTGGCCCATTACTCTATGTATCTACAACCTTCCTCCTTGGTTGTGCATGAAGCGGAAGTTTATTATGATGCCAGTGCTTATACAAGGTCTAAAGCAACCCGGCAACGATATTGATGTGTACCTAAGGCCATTAGTTGATGAACTTTTACAGCTGTGGGCCGAACCAGGTGTACGTGTGTGGGACGAGCACAAACAAGAGGAATTTGACCTTCGAGCGTTGCTTTTCGTAACCATCAATGATTGGCCTGCTCTTAGTAACATTTCAGGACAATCAAACAAGGGATACAATGCATGCACGCACTATTTGGATCAGACAGAAAGTATATATCTCGACAACTGTAGGAAGAATGTGTATCCGTACAATCGTTGTTTTCTTCCGCCCAAGCATCCCTTAAAGAAAAAAGTCAAGCATTTCAATGGCAAGGCAGAACCCCGGGGGAAGCCTGTCATCCGTACTGGTGCTGAAGTATTTGATATGGTCAAAGATTTAAAAGTAATCTTTGGAAAGGGTCCTGGCAGCCAACCTGTTCCTAACGGCCCTGATAAGCGCGTACCCATGTGGAAGAAGAAATCTATATTTTGGGAGCTACCCTACTGGGAAGTCCATGAGGTCCGCTCGGCAATCGACGTGATGCACCTGACAAAGAATCTCTGCGTGAATATTCTAGGCTTCTTGGGCTTGTATGGGAAGTCAAAAGATACACCGGAAGCACGGGAGGACCAAGAACGTCATAAAGGAAGAGATGGCATGCATCCAGGGCAGTTTCAAGGGCGTGCCAGCTACGCTCTTACTAAGGAAGAGAAGGAAATCTTCTTTGAAGTCCTTTTCAGTATCAAGGTCCTGACTGGCTTCTCGTCGAATATAAAGGGAATCGTAAATATGAAAGACAAAAAATTCCAAAACCTAAAGTCTCATGACTGCCACATGCTTATGACGCAATTGCTTCCGGTTGCATTGAGGGGAATTCTACCGGAAAATGTTCGCCTGGCAATTGTGAAGGTATGTGCATTCCTCAATGCAATTTCTCAGAAGGTAATCGATCGAGAAAGTCTATCAGGGTTACAGATTGATGTGGTCCAATGTCTGGTCAGCTTTGAGTTGTTGTTCCCGCCATCCTTCTTCAATATAATGACACACCTCCTAGTTCACCTAGTCGAAGAGATTAGAATTCTCGGTCCTGTGTTTCTACACAATATGTTCCCCTTCGAGAGGTCCATGGAAGTCTTAAAGAAATATGTTCGTAACCGTGCTAGGCCAGAAGGAAGCATCTCCAAGGGCTATGGAACAGAGGAGGTCATTGAGTTTTGTGTGGACTTTCTTCCTGACCTTAAGCCGATTGGTGTTCCTGAATCTCGGTATGAGGGTAGGCTGACAGGAAAAGGCACACTAGGAAGGAAAGCAAAAGTATGTATGGACGAGCATTCTTTCTCTCAAGCACACTACACAGTTCTACACAATTCCACCATGGTGGCTCCGTATATCGTGAGACACAAGAATATTCTACGCTCCGAAAACCCGGGGAAGGCTGACTCTTGGATTAAAGGGGAACACGAGAAGACTTTCGGCAGTTGGTTGCAGACACATCTCCTGAATGACGACACCGTTGGAGATGAGCTGTACTGTTTGGCCAGGCCACCATCTTCGACTATATGTACTTTGCAAGGGTATGAGATAAATGGGAATACATTTTACACGGTTGCCCAAGATAAAAAGAGCACCAACCAAAATAGTGGTGTATGCTTTGATGCAACAGACGAGAATGGGCACTGTTTGGAAACATATTACGGGTACATAGAGGAGATATGGGAACTTGACTATGGACCTACTTTTATGATCCCTTTATTTCGGTGCAAATGGGTGAAGCTGACAGGAGGCGGGTTAGTTGTAGACCAAAAGTACGGCATGACAACAGTGGATCTTAACAATCTTGCGTACATGGACGAACCATTTGTCCTAGCCAATGATGTTGCTCAGGTTTTCTATGTGAAGGACATGTCTACATTAACGAGAAAAAGAAATCAGCAAAAGAAGATATCATCCGATGAGCCAAAACGCCACATGGTTCTTTCAGGGAAAAGAAACATCGTGGGAGTAGATGACAAGACAGACATGTCAGAAGATTATAATAAGTTTCATGAAATTCCGCCCTTCAAAGTGAAAAATGACCCAAGCATCCTAATGAATGATGAAGATTCTCCATGGCTATGACCCAGAATAAAACAGAAATAATAGATAGGAATATTGGTGCAATAATGTAATAATGTATTAAACCTTTTATGTAATGCATGTATGGAACGTACTAAATTTCAAACACTTTTCATTTTCATATTATCCATGTAAGAGATGAGTTCTCGTTCGACACCCTGATACTTCGAGAGAGATTGTCCGTTTTGTACACGAAGTGCATCCAGTTTTTGTCGTAGCCCTCTCAACTTTTTAGCACATGCTATGTGGGTGAAATGATGATAGCATGCCAACTTTCAACATTTTCAGAGTTCATTTGTAGTGCTTTTCAATTTCAGGGTCAACTAGCTCAAAACAAATAAGTAAATCCACGAAATATACCAAATGAAGTCAGAAATTGTTGAAATTTTGTGTTGTGCCTTTGAATGGTGCATTTTGAACACACCAAAAAGTATGGAGTTCAAATAAGTTCACAAAAATGAAATCCCTTTGTAAGAGACAAGTTCTCGTTCGAAACCCTGATACTTCGAGAGAGATTGTCCGTTTTGTACACGAAGTGCATCTAGTTTTTGTCGTAGCCCTCTCAACTTTTTATGGAGTTCAAAAAACCATATTATGAAATTAAATATTATCATTGGCGATTCATCTCTATTATGAAATCAAATATATTAAAAAACCATTGCAAAACATATGACCAAATTAATACAAGTTCATCATCACATTAAAGCCAAAGAACAGTAGTGATCAAATGTTATTATTGCAAAAAATAAATACATAAAGTTCTCTCATAAAACAACATACAACTATGTAAAACATTTAAATGCAACAACAAACGCGATCAAAATCGCAACTAAGGTAACAATTGACCCAACAACATAATGATACCAAGCCTCTTTATCAATGGCATATTTTCTAATATTCCTAATCTTCAAGCGCATTTCATCCATCTTCAAGCGCATTGCATCCATCTTCAACCGCATCGCATCGATCTTCATCTTGCAATCATCGATGACATCGGCGACATGCAACTCCAGTTCCATATTCTTATCCTCAATTATTTTCAATTTTTTCTTCAAGTATTTGTTTTCTTTTTCAACCAAATTTAACTTCTCGGCAAGAATTTTTATGTGGGTTGGAATTTCCGGTTCACATACCTCCTAGATTAAAAAATATATGTCATAATTGTCATAAACACTAAATAAAACAAATAGTTATAAAAGATAATATATACCACATCCGAATCATAGACAGGACGAGGGCCGACGGAGGCGGATACCAAAACCATCGCACTATATCATAACAAAAAATAATGAAAGTGAGTAATTTATACAAGTATGTATATAATTCATACAAGTAAGATTTTTTTAATTTTAAAAAGAAGATAAGAACAAGAGGCTCACCACGGTGGTGCTCGCAGTTGGTGCACGGCCAAACCTAGACAAATATTAAGGAAAATGGAGCTTGGAGGTCGAGCTTGGAGAGGAGAAAGCTTAAGTAGAGTGGCTCGAGCATTTCATCGAACACGTCATGTGCATGAACTAGAGTGGCAAGAGCATGGCATGGTCACACTTCAACAACCAAAAAACAGGGGATATGGTGGGCAGGGGCGAGGGTTTATATAGGCAAAACTTTAGTCCCGGTTCTTTCCACGCCCCGGGACTAAAGGCCCCTGCTTCCCGCCTTCTGGTCAGCCGAAAAAGGGGCTTTAGTCCCGGGTCGTGGCTCCACCCGGGACTAAAGTGGTCTTTAGTCCCGGTTCGAGCCACGCCCCGGGACTAAAGGCCCCTGCTTCCCGCCTTCTGGTCAGCCGAAAAAGGGCCTTTAGTCCCAGTTCGTGGCTCCATCCGGGACTAAAGGATCTTTAGTCCCGGATCGAGCCACGAATCGGGACTGTAGATCCACCTGTATAAGCGGGAGTTAGAAAATTTCGAACCAAATCATCCATTTCTCTTCTTCTTCCTCTCGTTCTCCTGCCCGGCGCGGCAAGCGACGAACTCGACGACGCCGTCAGGCTGCCCGCCGTCCTGCTCGCCGCCGCCTGCCGACCTCCTCGCCGTCGCCGTCGTCCTGCTCGCCGCGCGCCGCCCTCCTCGCCGCGCGCCGCCGTCCTCCTCGCCGCTCGCCGCCGTCCTCCTCGCCGCACGCCGTCGACACCTCCGGCCGGTAAGCCCCACACCCCCTCCTCCCCAACACTCCGGCCAGCACAAGCAAAGAAGAAAAAGGAGAAGAAAGGAAGAAAAAGGAGAAGAAAGGAATAAAAAAGAGAAGAAAAGAAGAAAAAGGAGAAGAAAGGAAGGAAAAGGAGAAGAAAAGAAGAAAAAGGAGAAGAAAGGAAGAAAAAGGAGAAGAAAAGAAGAAAAAGGAGAAGAAAGGAAGAAAAAGGAGAAGAAAGGAAGAAAAATAGAAGAAAGGAAGAAAAAGGAGAAGAAAGGAAGAAAAAGGAGAATAAGAAGAGGAGGAGAAGAAAAGAAGAAAAAGGAGAATAAGAAGAGGAGGAGAGGAGAAGAAGAGGAAAAATAGAAGAAGAGGAGAGGAGAAGTAGTAGAAGAAGAGGAGAAGTAGAAGTAGAAGAAGAAGTAGAAGAAGAGGACAAATAGAAGAAGAGGAAAAATTAGTTTAGGGTTACAAGAAGAAGAACTATTTTTTTTGTCATTTAATTTTGCTATTGTATAGTGTATATGCTTAAGTGTTAATAGTGTTTCTTAGATTATTGCTTAATTTTGCTATTGTATATGCTTAATTGTTAATAGTTTAATTTTTCTATTGTATATGCTTAAGTGTTAATAGTTTATTTTTAGCAAGAAAATTAATAGAACTAGTTTAATTTTGCTATTGTATATGCTTAAGTGTCCGGGACTGGGCTCCGCCCGGCTGGTATTTTAGAGTTTAGGTTCTAGCCAAGACCCGGGACTAAAGGTCCTCCTATATAAAACGAGCCTTCGAAGTTTCCAACCCCTCTTATATAGTTTGTTAGTTTATTAGTTAATCAAATGTCCGTTTTTTGCAGAACTATGGATCCACATATCAGGAACCTCGAAGAGGAAGAACTTCTCGAAGATATAATCAAAGACGGCCCCGACGTTGAACCAGCTGAATCTCCGACGTCATATCTAAACGACTATGGATATGGAATGGAGGTCGAGCGACACGAAGATGAAGCCGATGGGGCAGGAGATAGGTCCAATGATGGAGAAGGTGATAGCTCCACTGATGAAGAAGCCGGTGGATAAGCCGGTGAAGAAATAATAAAGTCCGGCGAGGTATACATATGAAGTTCGACAATCACTTGTAATATGTGAAAAATATTGGAGATAGCTCTATATTCTATACATATACATTCATTTGACGAATGTTTCTCCCTCTTAGGCCTCCACATCGAGCAAATCTACGAAACGAGGCCCGACTAGAAAGTTGGATGCACGGACGCATTACACCTTTGAGCTGATAATGCCTACGGGTGAACCCAAGCTTCCTAAGAATGATGCTGACACATTCAAGAAGCAATGCGGAGTTCTCGTTAGGTATCACGTCCCGATCAGCGTTCGGGAGTGGAACAAGCGCAAAGGGGCAGCCGATAGTGACTATGTCGTCGAAAGGTACAAAGATAGTCTTTGGAATGATATCATGTCACATTTCAACCTGCCAGAATGTGAGAATGAAGACGCCGCAGACAAACTGAGGGCCAAAGTCAAGCAGTCGACTCTAAAGAAGATGGCCGAACTATTCCGTAGCTGGAAGAAGAAGCTATGGAAAAACTATCTGACGACAAAGAAAGTGCCAGTATTCGAGGGGTATCTAGCCAAGCATGCGAATCACTGGAAGGAATTTCAAGAGTACAAGGAGTCAGAAGATGCCCAGGCATTATCAGAAAAGAACAAGATAAATGCCGACAAGAAGAAATATCACCACAAGCTGGGGCCAGGGGGCTTCGGTCCATCTTACCCGTGGTGGCTTGGGTTTGCCAGAGACCAAGACACTTACAGAAGCCGAGAGAGAGCACAGAAGCGGAAGCAGGATGAGGAGAATGACAAGTTCAACCAGTTGCTTGCCAGGATTAACGAGCAACAGAAGAAGATTGATGAGCTTAGAGGAGTACCGCGCCAGGAAGATCCTGCACTTGATATTACCGGTGCCCCATCTAAGCGGAAAAGCAGCGTGGCTGAATCTGAGGCCCCGCCCGCCGATGAACGAAGAATGATAGAGGGCGGTCCCGGCTACCCCGTGGATGGAATCAAGGATTCAACATCATGTGAACTTCATCAGAAATTCAAGAACATATCCATGAAGGTGGCCGTCGGACAAGCTTTACCTTCTGGCCCTAATGCACGCTGGCATGGCCGTGAGATTCCAGCTGGCTTTGGTAAAGTCGGGGTGGATGAAATCATGACGGGGTTTAATGATATGGAGCTCGACATAGCTGGACCCGAAGATGGAGGATACTCGGAGAAGTATTGGGTGGAGTCATCTTATGGGACAAGAACTACATCAAGCTTCCAGGCTCGGCCCCAAGGACAACACCGCCTCCGAGTCGTCGCAGGTCACCTACACCTCCATTACCTCCAAGCCCTATACATGACGTTGGCCAGCACAACACGAGTCCATCTCGATCACCACCGCCGGACTTGGGTCGTCCGTCTCCGCCGCTGCCCGCTCCGGATACAAACCCTGAGCCTGCCACGGATACAAAGCGGGAGCGTGCCACCAAGAACGCTCCGCCGCCGCCCGCTCCGGATACAAACCCTGAGCCTGCCACGGATACAAAGCGGGAGCGTGCCACCAAGAACGCTCCGCCGCCGCCCGCTCCGGATACAAACCCTGAGCCTGCCATGGATACAAAGCGGGAGCGTGCCACCAAGAACGCTCCGCCGCTGCCTGCTCCGGATACAAACCCTGAGCCTGCCACGGATACAAAGCGGGAGCGTACCACCAAGAACGCTCCGCCGCCGCCCGCTCCGGATACAAACCCTGAGCCTGGCACGGATACAAAGCGGGAGCGTGCCACCAAGAATGCTCCGCCGCCGCCCGCTCCGGATACAAAGCATGAGCCTCCCACGGATACAAGCGGGAGCGTGCCACCAAGAACGCAACGCCGCCGCCTGCTCCGGATACAAAGCCTGAGCCTGCCACGGATACAAAGCGGGAGCGTGCCACCAAGAACGCTCCGCCGCCGCCCGCTCCGGATACAAAGCCTGAGCCTGCCACGGATACAAAGCGGGAGCGTGCCACCAAGAACGCAACGCCGCCGCCCGCTCCGGATACAAAGCCTGAGCCTGCCACGGATACAAAGCGGGAGCGTGCCACCAAGAACGCTCCGCCGATGATTCCTAAGCCACAGAGCACCCTAAAGCGCAAACGGTCGCCCCTCCCAAAGGTACGTCATGCTAATCTTCCTATCGGACCTTATGATCGTACCCCCGAGGAAAACGCCAGGATAGCAAAGGAACATCATGATGCGCAGATGAAAAAGAAGGAACCCGAGCCCCGCCCGGAATACACCTAGAAGAAAATAGCATTTGCAAAATACTTCACGACCCTTCCATCACAGTATGACTTATACCATAAGCCTGATGACTATACACGCACATTGCAGAAGGAAGTGAAAAAGAGAAGATCTCGATCACCGCCGCCGGACTTGGGTCGTCAGTCTCCGCCGCCGCCCGCTCCGGATACTAAGCGGGAGCGTGCCACCAAGAACGCTCCGCCGACGATTCCTAAGTCACAGAGCACCCCAAAGCGCAAACGGTCCCCCCTCCCAAAGGTACGTCTGCTAATCTTCCTATCAGATCTTATGACTTACACCATAAGCCTGATGACTATACACGCACATTGCAGAAGGAACTGAAAAAGAGCAGTTCAACTACAAGCAAGAAAAAATCAGACGTTCCTCGGCTTGGACAACATGCCAAACAGTCGATCCCACCCCTCAAGGTGTTAACCGAGAATGTTCCCCCTCCGGTGCAGGGGCTAGCTTTAGAAACAACAAAGGAGTTGGCGGCTCAATGTGGTATCTCGGTTGAAGAATTGCTGTCTTCCCAAGACGACAAGATACCCAAGGCTGTGGTAGCCCCTAAGCCAAAGTTTGTCATGGGTGAGCCTTTGGTCAGCAAAGATAATCTCCCAACAAATATGCGTTACTTGCATACATGGTACTTAAGTGAATCAAAGAAGGGGAGAACGATGATCGTGCTGAGTGTGCCACGGGAGTACTACGGCCACCCCAAAGAAATCCATATCGACTTTGATGAACTCTTCCAGATGTACAATGCCGACGCCCTCGACAAATCGCTTATGAGTTGCTATTGTCTGTAAGTTTTTCAATTCGTTGTCTACATATAACTTGTTTAGTTATTTCAATTCATTGTCTATATATAACTTGTACTCTATTATGCAGAATGAAGATTCTGGATTGTAAAAGTAAGAGCATCATAAATATTGGGTTTATTGACCCAGATAAAATACATATAGCGACGCTAACTAATTATCCCAAGGAGACGGAGGAAAACCTTCTAAGGTTTCTAACAGATCAAAATTTCTGTGACCACATACTGTTTCCATACAACTTCAGGTGAGGGTCTTTACTCTGTTGTGTCCATTCACTTATAAGTGTAATTGATAAGTTACTCACACACACACACACACACACACACACACACACACACACACACACATATATATATATATATATATATGCAGCTTCCATTGGATTCTGTTGGACATTCAGATTGATAAGGGAAGAATTGATGCCTTCGACCCATTATCGAGACCCTTGGAATAGTTCCAAAGCGTGCAGGACATGCTCCAAGGGTAATTTTAATCATTCTTGCGCTCTATCGGTCTCTTTCGATGATGTTCTGATATATCAATTAATGAAAAACTTAGCAAATTATTATCCTTGTCGGGCAGGATTTGGAAGCGGTTCAAGTGCGTGACTCCCGGTAACTTTCCTGAGAAGCTGACCTTTAGAGCGGCTCGGGTAAGTAGTAGTATGATATACTTCTATTAGTTTTCAATACATTTATGATGCTAGATTATTATTTTGATTATATATATTCTATTCTCGTAAAGTGCGACCAGCAGCCACGGGGAACGCATCTATGCGGATACTATGTTTGCGAGACCATTCGCACGTTTACCTCTGAGCTCAAGGATCACAGATTCGACGTAAGCAATGAACATTCACACCTCTATTTTTACCCATCATTCTTTGTTATCATGATTGATATTCATATTCATCTCCTCTTCTTATATAGCACACGGCCATGAGGACGAAGGTCCTACCAGAGCAACGCGCGATTGCTGTTGCAGAGGAGCTTGCGGGATTTCTGAGGACGGAAGCTATAGATGACAAAAGACGATTTAGTGTAGCTAGGGGCCATTACTGATGTTCGTCCATGTAATCGAATAGACGGGCTCTAGTCCCGATAATTCAGATCTGCATATAATTGTATATATATGCTCGCTTGTAAGATAAGTTAATCTTATATATATACGCATATTTATTTCTATTTAAATTATATGAAAATTAATTCCCGAAAACCAAACGAGGCATCACGTTAATCTCCCGAACACCTAAACCCTAAAACCCTAAAACCCAAAAATAGTTTCATTCAAAAAAAACCCAAAAACCAGCAAAATCTGAAAATCTTTAGTTCCGGCCCGTGTGACGAACCGGGACTAAAGGTCTTGTCTTGGGGCGCTACGAGGCGCCCACGTGGAGCACCTTTAGTCCCGGCTTGTAGCAGGGCCGGGTCTAAAGGTTAGGCCTTTAGTCCCGTCCCTTTAGTCCCGGTTGGTGAACCGGGACTAAAGCCCCTTACGGGCCGGGGCTATAGGCCCTGTCCCCACTAGTGATACGTTCAGCTTCTTGTATAATAACTAGCAAAAAGACTTGTGCGTTGTAATGGGTTAAACAAATCCTCACATATAGCTAAAGACACATATATCTTGCCACTTGTCCTGTTCATCGATGGGGTCATGTTTTCGCCTAATCATGGTAAACATGATTAGTTCCATGACCATGAGGTTGGCCGTTGCACTATAGCTGCCGCATTCGCGTGTCCCTTTTTTATTTGATTTGTAATTCCACGGATGACATATATCTCTTCATTTTTTGACATGGCAACTTCATTTATACAAACAGAGATAGTTCCTTACATAAAATGTTTCTGAATACCTCATGAACTTCATCAAACCAACATGACCGAAGATCTTGTTTCCGATGATTTTGCTAGAACATGAGCTGCCATATTACATGACCGACTAACATGAGTAAACAAACAATATTCGAACTTTGGAGCTCTATTCTTAATATCAAAAACTATGGCGCCTGTTTGAGATCTATCCATCGTAGCACTTGTCACTTTGCTGATCAAAGTGGCGCAATCAGATGCAACGATAATTCTTTGGAAGCCCACTTCTTCAGCAAATTGTAGGGCACACCGCATAGCAATGGCCTCCGCGAGTTCAAGGTTAACCACTTGGTCCACATACCTTGTTTTGGTTGCTAGTAGTAGTCCTAGCCTCCTAGGTGACTTCTTATTACTATGCCCACTCCCATTCGCGATGATTGTGAGAAGACTGCAGCATCAACATTTATCAACACCGATCGTTTGTGACTGATGTTTGGATCTCACGCCTAGTGGTCTAGTTCGGTTTGAAATTGTCCATTAAGATGAAACCAATATAGGATTTAATCTTCCCAGCCACACGATGCGGATGATGCAAATTCTCACCATTTCTTATATTATTTCTGTTATCCGAGTTATTCCATATAGCCACAGTAAAGTACAATGCGTGAAGATCTGGTGCAACATTTATCCATTCTAGCAATCATTGATGAATATTGATACCTGTTGGAAATATGCCTTAGAGGCAATAATAAAATGGTTATTATCATATTTCCTTGTTCATGATAATCGTCTATTGTTCATGCTATAATTGTATTAACAGGAAACAGTAATACATGTGTGAATAAATAGATCACAATGTGTCCCTAGCAAGCCTCTAGTTGGCTAGCTCGTTAGTCAATAGATGATCATGGTTTCCTGATCATGGGCATTAGATGTCATTGATAACGGGATCACATCATTGGGAGAATGATGTGATGGACAAGACCCAATCCTAAGCATAGCACTAGATCGTATTGTTCGTATGCTAAAGCTTTTCTAATGTCAAGTGTCTTTTCCTTCGACCGTGAGATTGTGCAACTCCCGGATACCGTAGGAGTGCTTTGGGTGTATCAAACGTCACAACGTAACTGGGTGACTATAAAGGTGCTCTACGGGTACCTCCGAAAGTGTCTGTTGCGTTGGTACGAATCGAGATCGGGATTTGTCACTCCGTGTGACGAAGAGGTATCTCTGGGCCCACTCGGTAGAACATCATCATGAGCTCAATGTGACTAAGGAGTTAGTCACACGATGACGTGCTACGGAATGAGTAAAGAGACTTACCGGTAACGAGATTGAACAAGGTATAGGTATACCGACGATCGAATCTCGGCCAAGTTCTATACCGATAGACAAAGGGAATCGTATACAGGATTGATTGAATCCTTGACATCGTGCTTCATCCGATGAGATCATCATGGAGCAAGTGGGAGCCACCATGCGTATCCAGACCCCGCTGATGGTTATTGGCCAGAGAGGTGTCTCGGTCATGTCTGCGTGTCTCCCGAACCCGTAGGGTCTACACACTTAAGGTTCGATGACGCTAGGGTTATAGGGAATTATTATACGAGGTTACCGAAAGTTGTTAGGAGTCTCGGATGAGATCCCGGATGTCACGAGGAGCTCCGGAATGGTCTGGAGATAAAGATTGATATATAGGACGGATGGTTTCGGATACCGGAAGTGTTTCGGGCATCACCGGTAACGTACCGGGACCACCGGGACCACCGGAGGTGGCCCCGGGGGACCACCGAAGGGGGGCGACGACCCCGGGAGGTAAGGTGGGCCAAGTGGGGGTGGGAACCAGCCCCTAGGTGGGCTGGTGCGCCTCCCCACTCAGCCCATTGCGCAAGGGAGAGAAAAGGGGGGGGGCAAACCCTAAGTCAGGTGGGCCTAAGGCCCACCAGTTGGTGCGCCACCCCCTCCTCCCCCTTCTGGCCGCCGCACCTCCCATCTGGGGGGGCTGCCGCACCCCCTAGGGTGGGAACCCTAGGGGTGGCACCCCCTCTCCCCTCCCCCTATATATAGTGGGCACTTTTGGCCATTGGAGACCAGACTTTTCCCTCTCCCTCGGTGCAGCCCTCCTCTTCTTTCTCCTCCTCTCTGCTGGTGCTTGGCGAAGCCCTGCCGGGAGACCTCGTCTCTCCATCGACACCACGCCGTCGTGCTGCTGGAGTTCTTCCCCAACCTCTCCCTCCTCCTTGCTGGATCAAGGTGCGGGAGACGTCACCGGGCTGCACGTGTGTTGAACGCGGAGGTGCCGTAGTTCGGCACTAGATCGGAATCGCTGCGAGTACGACTCCATCAACCGCGTTCTAGCAACGCTTACGCTTAGCGATCTTCAAAGGAATGAAGATGCTCTTACCCCTCTCTCGTTGCTGGTCTCTCCATAGGAAGATCTGAATATGCGTAGGAAAATTTTGAATTTATGCTACGTTCCCCAACAGTGGCATCCGAGCGAGGTTTTCTATGCGTAGATTCTATGCACGAGTAGAACACAAAAGTTGTGGGCGATGATTTGTCAATTTGCTTGCCACTACTAGTCTTATTCTTTTCCGGCAGTATTGTGGGATGAAGCGGCCCGGACCGACTTTACACGTACGCTTACGTGAGACTGGTTCCACCGACAGACATGCACACCGTGCATAAAGGTGGCTAGCGGGTGTCTGTCTCTCCTACTCTAGTCGGATTGGATTTGATGAAAAGGGTCCTTATGAAGGGTAAATAGCTTTGGCATATCATCATTGTGGCTGTCACGTAGGTAAGAAGGCGTTCTTGCTAGAAACCCAAATCAGCCACGTAAAACTTGCAACAACAATTAGAGGACGTCTAACTTGTTTTTGCAGGGTTTGACATGTGATGTGATATGGCCAAAGTTGTGATGTTGCATGTATGATGTATGAGATGATCATGTTATTGTAATAGGTTTCACGACTTGCATGTCGATGAGTATGACAACCGGCGGGAGCCATAGGAGTTGTCTTAATTTATTGTGTGAGATGCAACGCCATGTGCTTACTACTTTTACTTCATTGCTAACGGTTAGCTATAGTAGAAGTGATAGTTGTAGTTGGCGTGACGACTTCACGGAGACACGATGATGGAGATCATGGTGTCACGCCGGTGACAATGATGATCATGCGATGCCTGAAGATGGAGATCGAAAGAGCAAAGATGATAATGGCCATATCATGTCACTATATGATTGCATTGTGATGTTTATCATGTTTTACATCTTATTGCTTAGAACGACGGTAGCATAATAAGATGATCCCTCTTAAAATTTTGAGAACGTATTCCCCTAAGTGTGCACCATTGCGAAGGTTCGTTGTCTCGAAGCACCACGTGATGATTGGGTGTGATAGATTCTAACGTTCGCATACAACGGCTGTAAGCCAGATTTACACACGCGAAACACCTAGGTTGACTCGACGAGCTTAGCATCTACAGACATGACCTCGAATACAAGAGACCGAAAGGTCGAACATGAGTCGTATGGTTGAATACGATCAGCATGGAGTTGCTCACCATGGTGACTAGTCCGTCTCACGTGATGATCGGACACGGGTTAGTCAACATGGATCATGTATCACTTAGATGACTAGAGGGATGTCGATTTAAGTGGGAGATCATACTTAATTTGATTAGATGAACTTAATTGTCATGAACTTAGTCTAAAAGTTGTCTTTATAAATATTGTAGATGTCCAACGTCAACCTCAATTTCAACGCATTCCTAGAGAAAAACAAGCTGAAAGATGATGGTAGCAACTATGCGGACTGGGTTCGCAACTTGAAGCTCATCCTTGAAGCAGCTAAAAAGGCTTATGTCCTTGATGCGCCGCTAGGTGACCCTCCCACTCCCACAGCAGCCCAGGACATTCTGAACATCTGGCAAACGCGGAGTGATGAGTACTCTCTGGTTAGGTGTGGCATGTTATACAGTTTAGAAACGGGGCTCCAAAGGCGTTTTGAGCAACACGGGGCATATGAGATGTTCCAGGAGCTGAAGCTAGTTTTTCAAGCCCATGCCCGTGTCAAGAGATATGAAGTCTCCGACAAGTTCTTTAGCTGTAAGATGGAGGAGAACAGTTCTGTCAGTGAGCACATACTCAAAATGTTTGGGTTACACGGTCGTCTGACTTCACTTGGAGTCGAACTTCCGGATGATGCTATAATTGACAGAATCCTCCAGTCTCTCCCACCAAGCTACAAAGGCTTTGTGCTTAACTACAACATGCAAGGGATGGAGAAGACCATTCCCGAGTTGTACTCGATGCTCAAGTCTGCAGAAGTAGAAATCAAGAAAGAGCATCAAGTGTTGATGGTCAACAAGACCACTAGTTTCAAGAAAGGCAAGGGTAAGAAGAACTTCAAGAAAGACGGCAAAGCTGTTGCCGCGCCCGGTAAGCCAGATGCCGGGAAAAAGAAAAAGAACGGACCCAAGCCTGAGACTGAGTGCTTGTATTGCAAGGGAAAGGGTCACTAGAAGCGGAACTGCCCTAAATACTTAGCGGACAAGAAGGCCGGCAACGTTAAAGGTATACGTGATATACATGTTATTGATGTGTACCTTACCGCCGCTCGTTGTAGCTCCTGGGTATTTGATACCGGTGCTGTTGCTCACATTTGCAACTCAAAGCAGGAACTGCGGAATAAGCGGAGACTGGCCAGGGACGAGGTGACGATGCGCGTCGGGAATGGTTCAAAGGTCGATGTGATCGCCGTCGGCACGCTGCCTCTACATCTACCATCGGGATTAATTTTAAACCTTAATAATTGTTATTTAGTACCAACTTTAAGCATGAACATTGTATCAGGGTCTTGCTTAATGCGAGACGGCTACTCATTTAAGTCAGAGAATAATGGTTGTTCTATTTATATGAGTGATATGTTTTATGGTCATGCTCCGCTGGTGAATGGTTTATTCCTGATGAATCTCGATCGTGATGTTACACATATTCATAGTGTGAGTACCAAAAGATGTAAAGTTGATAATGATAGTCCCACATACTTGTGGCACTGCCGCCTTGGTCATATCGGCGTTAAGCGCATGAAGAAGCTCCATACTGATGGACTATTAGAGTCTCTTGACTTTGAATCATTTGACACATGCGAACCGTGCCTCATGGGCAAGATGATTAAGACTCCACTCTCAGGAATAATGGAGAGAGCAACCGACTTATTGGAAATAATACATACTGATGTGTGTGGTCCAATGAACGTTGAAGCTCGCGGTGGTTATCGTTATGTTCTCACTCTCACCGATGATTTGAGTAGGTATGGGTATATCTACTTGATGAAGCACAAATCTGAGACGTTTGAAAAGTTCAAGGAATTTCAGAGTGAGGTTGAGAATCAACGTGACAGAAAAATTAAATGTCTACGATCTGATCGTGGAGGAGAATATTTGAGTCACGAGTTTGGCACACACCTAAGGAAGTGTGGAATCGTTTCACAACTGACGCCGCCTGGCACACCGCAACGCAACGGAGTGTCTGAACGTCGTAATCGCACTTTATTAGATATGGTACGATCTATGATGTCTCTTACCGACTTACCGCTACCATTTTGGGGATACGCATTAGAAACTGCTGCATTCACCTTAAATAGGGCACCGTCTAAATCCGTTGAGACAACACCGTATGAACTATGGTTTGGCAAGAAACCTAAGTTGTCGTTTCTTAAAGTTTGGGGCTGCGATGCTTATGTGAAGAAACTTCAACCAGAAAAGCTCGAACCCAAAGCGGAGAAATGCGTATTCATAGGATACCCTAAGGAAACTATTGGGTATACCTTCTATCTTAGATCCAAAGGTAAAACCTTTGTTGCCAAGAACGGATCCTTTCTAGAGAAAGAGTTTCTCTCAAAAGAAGTAAGTGGGAGGAAGGTAGAACTTGATGAGGTAATTACACCCCCTCTCGAACAGGATAGTAGCGCAGCGCGGGAAGTTGTTCCTGTGGCGCCTACACCGACTGAAGAGGAAGTTAATGATGATGATCATGAAGCTTCGGATCAAGTTACTACTGAACCGCGAAGGTCCACAAGGGCACGCTCCGCACCAAAGTGGTACGGCAACCCCGTGATGGAAATCATGTTGTTAGACAACGGTGAACCTTCGAACTATGAAGAAGCGATGGCGGGCCCTGATTCCAACAAATGGCTTGAGGCTATGATATCCGAGATAGGATCCATGTATGAGAACAAAGTATGGACTTTGGTGGACTTGCCCGATGACCGGCGAGCCATAGAAAATAAATAGATTTTCAAGAAGAAGGCTGATGCAAACGGTAATTAATGTAATCGTTTACAAAGCTCGACTTGTCGCAATGGGTTTTCGACAAATTCAAGGAGTTGACTACGGAGAGACTTTTTCTCCGGTAGCGAAGCTGAAATTAGTCCGAATCATGTTAGCAATTGCCGCCTTTTATGATTATGAAATTTGGCAAATGGACGTCAAAACAGCGTTCATTAACGGGAACCTTAAGGAAGAGTTGTATATGATGCAACCAGAAGGTTTTGTCGACCCTAAGGGTGCTAACAAAGTATGCAAGCTCCAGCGCTCCATCTATGGGCTGGTGCAAGCATCTCGGAGTTGGAACATTCGCTTTAATGAGGTGATTAAAGCGTTTGGGTTCATACAGGTTTACGGAGAAGCCTGTCTGTACAAGAAAGTGAGTGGGAGCTCTGTAGCTTTCCTCATACTATATGTGGATGACATATTATTGATGGGGAATAATATAGAGATGTTGGAGAGCATAAAGGCCTATTTGAACAAGAGTTTTTCAATGAAGGACCTTGGAGAAGCTACATACATATTAGGCATCAAGATCTATAGAGATAGATCAAGACGCCTCATAGGTCTTTCGCAAAGTACATACCTTGACAAGATATTGAAGAAGTTCAATATGGAAAACTCAAAGAAAGGGTTCTTGCCAGTTTTGCAAGGTATGAGATTGAGTAAGACCCAGTCGCCGACCACGGCAGCAGATAGAGAGAAGATGAGTTCTGTCCCCTACGCTTCAGCTGTGGGCTCTCTAATGTATGCCATGCTGTGTACCAGACCTGATATAAACCTTGCCATAAGTTTGGTAGGGAGGTACCAAAGTGATCCAGGTATGGAGCACTGGACAGCGGTCAAGAATATCCTTAAGTACTTGAAAAGGACTAAGGAAATGTTTCTCGTTTATGGAGGTGACGAAGAGCTCGTCGTAAAGGGTTACGTCGACGCTAGCTTCGACACAGATCCGGATGATTCTAAGTCACAGACCGGATACGTATATCTGTTGAATGGTGGGGCAGTGAGCTGGTGCAGCAGCAAGCAAGAAGTCGTGGCAGCATCTACATGTGAAGCGGAGTACATAGCTGCTTCAGAAGCAGCTCATGAAGGAATTTGGATGAAGGAGCTCATCACCGACCTTGGAGTGGTTCCAAGCGCGTCGGGTCCAATGACACTCTTCTGTGATAACACTGGGGCCATTGCCATAGCCAAGGAGCCCAGGTTTCACCAGAAGACGAAGCACATCAAACGCCGCTACAACTCCATCCAGGACCATGTCCAGAGTGGAGTGATAGATATTTGTAAAGTACACACGGATCTGAATATTGCAGACCCATTGACTAAACCTCTTCCACGAGCAAAACATGATCAACACCATAATGCTATGGGTGTTCGATACATCACAATGTAACTAGATTATTGACTCTAGTGCAAGTAGGAGACTGTTGGAAATATGCCCTAGAGGCAATAATAAAATGGTTATTATCATATTTCCTTGTTCATGATAATCGTCTATTGTTCATGCTATAATTGTATTAACAGGAAACAGTAATACATGTGTGAATAAATAGATCACAATGTGTCCCTAGCAAGCCTCTAGTTGGCTAGCTCGTTAGTCAATAGATGATCATGGTTTCCTGATCATGGGCATTAGATGTCATTGATAACGGGATCACATCATTGGGAGAATGATGTGATGGACAAGACCCAATCCTAAGCATAGCACTAGATCGTATTGTTCGTATGCTAAAGCTTTTCTAATGTCAAGTGTCTTTTCCTTCGACCGTGAGATTGTGCAACTCCCGGATACTGTAGGAGTGCTTTGGGTGTATCAAACGTCACAACGTAACTGGGTGACTATAAAGGTGCACTACGGGTACCTCCGAAAGTGTCTGTTGGGTTGGTACGAATCGAGATCGGGATTTGTCACTCCGTGTGACGAAGAGGTATCTCTGGGCCCACTCGGTAGAACATCATCATGAGCTCAATGTGACTAAGGAGTTAGTCACACGATGACGTGCTACGGAACGAGTAAAGAGACTTACCGGTAACGAGATTGAACAAGGTATAGGTATACCGACGATCGAATCTCGGGCAAGTTCTATACCGACAGACAAAGGGAATCGTATACAGGATTGATTGAATCCTTGACATCGTGGTTCATCCGATGAGATCATCATGGAGCAAGTGGGAGCCACCATGGGTATCCAGACCCCGCTGATGGTTATTGGCCAGAGAGGTGTCTCGGTCATATGTGCCTGTCTCCCGAACCCGTAGGGTCTACACACTTAAGGTTCAATGACGCTAGGGTTATAGGGAATTATTATACGAGGTTACCGAAAGTTGTTCGGAGTCCCGGATGAGATCCCGGACGTCACGAGGAGCTCCGGAATGGTCCGGAGATAAAGATTGATATATAGGACGGATGGTTTCGGATACCGGAAGTGTTTCGGGCATCACCGGTAACGTACCGGGACCACCGGGACCACCGGAGGTGGCCCCGGGGGACCACCGAAGGGGGGCGACGACCCCGGGAGGTAAGGTGGGCCAAGTGGGGGTGGGAACCAGCCCCTAGGTGGGCTGGTGCGCCTCCCCACTCAGCCCATTGCGCAAGGGAGAGAAAAGGGGGGGCAAACCCTAAGCCAGGTGGGCCTAAGGCCCACCAGTTGGTGCGCCACCACCTCCTCCCCCTTCTGGCCGCCGCACATCCCATCTGGGGGGGCTGCCGCACCCCCTAGGGTGGGAACCCTAGGGGTGGCACCCCCTCTCCCCTCCCCCTATATATAGTGGGCACTTTTGGCCATTGGAGACCAGACTTTTCCCTCTCCCTCGGCGCAGCCCTGCTCTTCTTTATCCTCCTCTCTGCCGGTGCTTGGCGAAGCCCTGCCGGGAGACCTCGTCTCTCCATCGACACCACGCCGTCGTGCTGCTGGAGTTCTTCCCCAACCTCTCCCTCCTCCTTGCTGGATCAAGGTGCGGGAGACGTCACCGGGCTGCACGTGTGTTGAACGCGGAGGTGCCGTAGTTCGGCACTAGATCGGAATCGCTGCGAGTACGACTCCATCAACCGCGTTCTAGCAACGCTTCCGCTTAGCGATCTTTAAAGGTATGAAGATGCTCTTACCCCTCTCTCGTTGCTGGTCTCTCCATAGGAAGATCTGAATATGCGTAGGAAAATTTTGAATTTATGCTACGTTCCCCAACAATACCTTCGTTCTAATACCTTGAAGCATAATGAATTGGGGTTCACTAAGAGCCTACAGCACTGCTTTGCAAGCATGGCTTGATTAAAAATCACCAAGTCCCTGAATCCCATTCCTCCAAGATACTTGGGCGAGGATAGCCAATTAGAGGACCTCCAATGAATTTTTTCCTCCCATCTTCCATTCCCCACCATACTGGAGATAGGTCTATGCATGTTCTCACATATTGATATTGGAATTTGGAAGCAGCACATTACATATGTCCGGATGGCTTGAGCCACCGACTTTAGAAGTACTTCTCTACCTTCTCTGGATAACAGTCTTATCATTCCACCCATTTAATATCCTCCATAGCCTCCGAGTGAGGAAATTAAAATTGCTTGTTGTAGAGCATCCCACCCAAGAAGGCATGCCAAGGTAAGTGGCTTGTAGAGACTCATCTCGGACTCCTACCATGTTCTTTACTCGTTCCTTCACCCGATTGTCACATTGATGTCCAAAGAAGATATATGACTTGTGCAAGTTGATTTTCTGACCAGAGCCTTTGTAGTAGGTCTCAAGAGCAATTTTAAGTATGTTTGTGCTTCTATTGTCTCCCGTCACAAAAAATATGCTATCATCATCAAATAAGAGGTGGTAAATAGGATGGCCTGCTTTTCCTTTCTTGATTTCTCTAATGTCCCTTATTGCTTCTTTTAACTGTAGAAGACAAGATAAACCTTCAGGACATAATAAAAATAAGTATGGGCTGATGGGATCACCCTGACATATGCCTCTAGTAGGTATGAAAGGGCCAGTTAAGTTCCCATTTAATTTGACTGCATATTGTATAGAGGTCACACACCTCATCACCGATTCTAACTAGTTTCAATTAAAGTCAAATTTAACAAGAACCCCTTTCAAATAAGGCCATTCAACTCTATCATACACTAGTAGAAAAGAGGGCTTTGGTCCACTTGATAAAATCCCATTAGTCTTGGGCCGACCCATGTGGGAGGCGGGACACCAATGTTTTTTTATATATTTTTCCTTTTTTTTCTTTTCTGTATTTGTATTTTCTATTTTAAAATAATTCAGGATTACAAAATGTTTCCATTTTCAGGAAATAGAGAAATAAAAATATTTTGAGAAATCATAAATATTCGTGAATTCATGAAATGTGCATGTTTTTGAAAAACATTTGGGAAGTCATAAAATTTTCAAATTTAAAAGAATTCATGATTTTCAAACAAATCTTTGCATATTCAAAGATCTTTCATGATTTTGAAAAAAAGTCCGGGAAAGAAATAAAGTGTGTGGGTTCAAAAACAATTATTAAAGATGGAAGAAGTTCATGAATTAAAACAATATTCACGATTCTGTAAAAAATGTCCATAAAAAATGTATTTCAGTTTAAATTGTCACTGAATTTCGAAGTTCATCAATTGAAAAGAGGTTTGTTGAATGAAAGTATGTTCATGGTTTTCAAAAACAAATTTATTAAAAAAATTATGATCTTCAAAAAGTTTTTCCAAAATATAAAAATATTTATCAATTCAAAACAATTGGTTTAACTTTAAAAAACTGTTCATGATTTCAAATAATGTCCGAGAATATGCAAAAAATACGAATATAAAAAATGTTCACGTTGCAAAACATGTCCATAAATTGAAAAAATGTTTATGATTTCCAAATGTGTTCACAATTTTGATATTTTTTCAATATTTGTTTTTTTGAAAAAGACAGGAAAATTGAAATTGGAAATAATGAAAAATATAATAAAAGGCAAACAAGAAAAAAAATGAGAAATGAAAAATTAAAATGAAAATGACATAATAAAAGAAAATCAAAAATAGAAAAGAAAGTGGAAAAGGAGAAAAACGAAAATGAGAAAGATGTAGAAAAATAAAAAGAAGCAACAAAGAAGAAGAAAATAAAAACTGACTCAACGAAGGTTCTAGAACTTCCGCCAACTGAAAAGAAAAAAACTAGACTAGGATGGTCCAAACGCGGGACAATCTCGGGAGGGGGCTATGCACCAACTTGCTATAGAGCGACCTACATGCCAAATTGGAACAACAGAGCAAGACATAGTCATGCCACATATGCTTGGTTGCCTCATGACAATCGACAGGTAGCCCTTTGACTATGTACCAAGCCACACATGTAGGTTGTATCACCAAAGGCCTAATTATTCAGCCCGGCGTCATCGCGCACTTGAGTATTTCTTTCCTGTGTGGCCTAGATGGGCTTGATTTATGGATGACACCGTGAAGACCTCTTATGGCAAGGCCAAGTGCACCGTACTCATCCAGGCCTCGTATGAATAACCTCTTTTCCCTCTTAATTCTCTTGTTTTAATACTTCTCCTAGTTTCTAATTTCTTCTTGTTTCGAAATTTCAGACAAGCATGGCAGGTTTGGGCTCGATCTGAAGATTTTCTTCCTCGGACCGTAACAGAATTTGGTTTGTTCAAGAAGCTCAAGTAAGTCTTCTTTTTACCAGCAAAAGAAAGAAGCTCATGTAAGTATTTTTCTTAGGATCTTTTAACCCAAGAAAGGATATGTGTCCTTGTTGCTCAATCGTTTTTCCGATCTCCGACTAAGACATCCTGACAAGAACGGCGCCCAAATATTTCGCATGACCATGGTTCCTATATACAAGCTATACATTATGTTTCAAAAGTATGACATATATAAATATGCCAAGTTCTGTTGCTTTCATGCTTAGCACCTTTGGTTAACACCCCCAGGATAGCAGGTATACATTTTTAACCAGGGTAGTTATAATTAATTCTTTTTGCTTCCGAGCACCCATTGTATATAGAGAGATTTACACTAGGATGTCAATACCATCATATATTTTGTTGTTGTTGACACTGCCTTATCAAACTAAATAAACAAAAATGATTCTTAGATCCTGCCTTGTTCCTAAGTTACATAAGATTTTTTGTGCCGAGGAGGGCTAGGGTATATTTACTAAGCTACATACACTAGGATGATCTTTTCTCTTGACGAGGAGGGCTAGGGTTCCAGCCGAGAGGGAAGAGAGAAAACCCCAACTTGAACAAATTTTATATTCCAAGGTGCGTGTACAAGTATGTATATCCTTTTACAAATATGCAAATCGTGCATTTAGATACCATAACGGGATACAATGACCCTGATGATCAATCACGAGCTTATCAAGCATGCATGCACGAGCGAGGGAGCCCATGCAATGGATGGATGCATCAGATGGGGCAGGTGAAGTTGGTTGGGCACTTCTTGCCGCACTGGTTGAGGAGGAGGGTCAGGTCGATGGGGACGTTGAGCTTAATGCCGAGGATGTTGGCCCTGATGGCGGTGCAGAGGCACACGGCGGCGTCGAGGTCGGCGAGCCCGCCCAGGAGTGGGCAGCACTGCTCGTTCGCCGGCACGCCGATCTTGAGCTTCAGCAGGTTCAGCACGTTGGCGCACACGCCCAGCTTCAACGTGTTGATCGAGCAGCTGCCCCCGCCGGTCGACGGCACGGACGGTGGAAGGATCGGCGGGGTGGGGACGACCGGTGGGCAGTAGGGACCGCAGCCCTGCACGGCGGCAAGGAGGACAAGGTTCAGGGCGAGGAAGAGGGCGAGCTTGGAGGGCGCCATTGCTACTGATCGTTTGTGCTGGTATGTGGCTAATTAAGCTTGTAGGGTATGCTAGCTTGGGATGGTTTTCTTGGGTTGTTTGGGGGTGGTACTTATAGACCGGGTGTGGTGTGCAAGTGCCTTCATGTCATCATCAATCGAGGTAATTAGTTTCAATCTTGCCGTGGTAATTTCCAAAACTCATGTGCAACCATTATTGTACTCGCATGTTACGGGTGTGACATCCATCATTGGAGCTTAATCTGTTCGCTAATGAACAAAAACTTGAGAGCTGTGCCATGAGAGTTTCCTTTTGTTTCCAAGAAGAGTACTCCTATATGCATGTTGTCTGCTGTGTGTACATAAATATTTGATGGCTTACAAGTGTGGCCATAATAATCTGGAGCACAGGATCGGACAAAGGAATAGATATATCTGGCATGGCAGCTCTAGGAGCTGGCTTACCCTGATCATCACGTTCACGGAGACACAAATAGGAGTCGTACGATTTTGATTCCATGTGTCCATGATACCTTTTGTACTCTGGTAAAGACATAATTTCAATGAAAAAGCCTATCACTTGATGCATAGCACGAACATCACAAGAACAAACCTAAAGATAAACCACACCGTCCACCGAGCTACAATGCAAAAGAGCTTATCCTGAACCGACACAAAGCACCGCGTCTTGACTGACGCCGAACAACACCGAAGACCAAATAACTTCCGCAGAGTGTCTCTTGTCGACGCACCAGCCACCCTTAGCGCGTGAGAGAAAGATGCAGATCAATGACAGGACTCGATCCACACCGAAAAGTCACCGTCTTGAACAACCGGTGACAGACATATATAGTGCCACTTAGGATCAAAACAAGGACCGCGGCGGACTCCGAAGTAGAGCAACGAGGAGTCAGACTTGTCTTCAAACACAATGCTCCTAACAGCTCCTGGAGGACGAAGGAGGTGGCAAACACGCTCGACGATGCCTCCAAGGAAGGAAATGACATCCACGGGTGTCACCAACACCGGCTCGACCTAAGCCGTGCAAGATTTTCATCCGCGCGTAGCCCACCACCTCGCCTCCATGGACTTGGTAGCACTATCCAAGAAGCTTCATACCGCCGCCACCGCAACACTTGCCGATATAGCTGCAAAGCTAAGGACCAAGGACCGACCACCAAACAAGAAAACCGCAGCCACACCATCCACTCCCAGCCTGCACAAGGAACCGCACCCGACCAGCACCTCCAGCCAGGTCCAGGACCGCCTACAATGGCCGTCACCCACTCCAAGGGACGGTCTTGCCGCGATCAGACCCGCCTCTCCACGCAACCCAGGCCAGCACCGCCGCTTGCCACGCTGCACAGAAGTGACCGACCGCTCGCTGCTCGCAAGACTCAATTGTGACCAAGCCATCGCAGCGTCGCCACCAACCTGCCTGTGGGAACCCGCCGGTGCCACCAGTCGGCCCCGTCGCCACCGGAACGCGCCACGATCTCCGCTGCCAGACCCTGCTGGCCCACTGCATCACCAACCACCATGCCATGTGTCGGCCACAGGTTTATTATACTGGCTCATTGGCACGGATGGACACGTGTTTTTTTTTGCATCAGTCATAATGTGTTTTGTGCGAGGCCGAACGAAGGGACGATCCTGCCATCCAACGGCTTAGAAAATTGGCTGACACGGATTCTTTTTTCATATATCTGACGTATAGGCGGTCCTAATTTCAATACTGCTTGAACGCCGTGGTGCAAGATAGAGCCTAGAAGATTTAGTTGAAAAAAATATTGAGTAAAACAAAATAGTTACACATTATACAGATATTACTTTGGGCTAGTATATATATGTTGTTGCGTGTTAAATTGTATTTTATCAACTTCAAATAAAATTTAAAAATATATATGTGTTTATTGTCACACCCAAATGCCACCTGCATTTTTTTAATGGGAAAGCTTAAGCGTGTTGACATGTGCAAAAAAACAAGTCAAAAGACAAATGATACAGTTAATTTAATTTTTCACGCTGACAAATAAATTCAGAATTCTCGTAATTCAATTTTAGGTTACTATTCACCAAAGAGTATATCTATACCTAGTGATAAAGCAAGGTGTGTTTCTTTAATTCTTTCATATGTTCATCCATATTAGATTTTCAGATTTTTTTTCCTATCCGATGTTGTACTATTTTTTGGTCCGTCCCAAAAACTATCCGAAAAATGTTCGACCAAATAAAATGTCTTCCAGGGTCCCACTTGGGCCATTTGGGCCATTTACGCAGTGCCCACCTAGGCCTGCTCCCGGTGCGTCTCACAACTGGCTGGGCCTTAGCCTAATTTATACGGCCCACCTGGGTCTAAATAAAGAACGGTGATAATAGAGCACTTCCAATCCAAAATGTTCTACTTTGCAATTGATTCGACGCAATGATCAACCGAGACAACTAACTATTATAATTACGTACATGTTGTATGATATTTCAACGATTTTAAATGAGTAAGAAAACATAATTGGGCCTTGTCTCTCAAGATATATTCGAACCAGAGGACACTAGGCTTGGTTCCAGCCCGAAACGACTGAAAGACGAAAAATTAATCCATCCGAGATTTATTCGAAAAGAAAGGAAGATATTATATTTATTACTGACCGAGTTTTCTGGAGAACAAACTAATCTTCATTAGCTGAAAAGTTAGACTAACCATATAGCGCCACTTTTTACATCGGACCATCTATCACCTCTCTCGAGGTTACCCTGGTTTCGGAATTTAGGGCTTCTCGTTGCCGTATCATGTGCATGAGGCCTCCATTAGCTCATTCTAAGAAAGGTATGGCTTCTAAGATCTTTGTCGACTTGATTGAATGTTGCCTCGCCGCTGGCTTCGAGGCAACATCACATCTGCACACCCTCATTATTCTTGACGTCTGCCACCCTCGCGGTTCATGGCTTTTATCCGGATATCCTTGCATGTACAATCGCATGCTGATGCTTCATCTAGAGCCTATCTAGGTAGCCATAGGACCCGACGCTTCCAGCACTCCTCTTCCAGCGAGCGCCTCCATCTCGCCTGCTGGTGCTGCAACCGATGGTCGTCGTTTCCTCCCTCCATGAGCCTACATACTGCCGATCCCTGCATGAGCACACTGTCGAGTACTACTAGGACCTGGAGATCCAAAGACACTGTGTTGCTGATCCCTACATGAGCATACGATCGAGTACTACTTGCGCGAGGAGATCCAAAGACATGGCCCTCCATGGCTTCAACATGGTAGAATCCACACGCTGGACAAAAGTAGTTTTTGGTGTCGAAATTTGAAACAAATGGCTGCAACGCTTCAACGAATATTTGGACGTGAATTTTTTGAGCTCTGGCTTCCAGACACCTCTTGTCCTTACAGTTCAATGTTGCTTTGAGATCCGTACTATACAATTAACTTACCACATGAAATTTTTCTCTTTTGTTTTCTTCAAAACAAGACAATATATGAACTTCAAACTTTGCAGGAAAACAAAACATTCTTACTACAATATGGGAAAAACAATTAGATTTGTGTCTGACATAAATATACAATATGAGATTTGTTTGATTTTTTTTTAGTATTTTCGATTCATCAAAACATCTGAATGTTTTTTTCCACATTCCAGTTAGAATGTGTTGTGCTGCAAGTTCGAAGTTCATTTGTTGTGCTATATGGGAAAAACAAAAAAAAAAGTACTTGCACGAATCGCGATGTGGAATTGGATGGCTAGATAGGGGGATGCCTAGAAGCCTAAGCTCCACAATATATTTTCGTGGTAATTTGATGGCACCAACGCTCCAACGCAAATTTTATACATCAAGGTTAGCTTCTACAATCTATGCTGTTATAGTAGATGTTTCAGAGAAGCAGTTCCCTATAAATTATTGGTGGTTAAATTTTTTTAGACATCAAGAAGCATTCATAATTTTGGCAGCAACAATTATAAGGTGCGCCATACAAGCATTACTAGTATAATATCCATGCATTGCCACGGGCTATGAATATATTTTTATCAGTTGCAAACATAGTCACAATACATGTAAAAATTTACATGCATAGAAATTATAGCATGTAACGATGAGAAGTAATTGAAATCCACTTCAGTAATCCAATTAATTATCTTTTACAAATAAAGATCTACTTGATGTGTTTAACATAGTTTTGTACAATGTGAGGAATGTTGTCTTCAACTTCATTGCATGGCACAATGTGAGCCGCATCCTTATTTTGATGAGTTTTAAATTGTGTATATATATATTTTCTAGAAATGACTTGTTATGCTATGTGACATTGATGTCAACGTATAGAAGCTCCTCCTTTTTACTTTTTTCTGAAAGGAAAAAAAGCAGCCACTCCTCTCACTCACGCACCGCACAGCTGCCTTCTACTCTTCCCGCACAACCAACCAGACACCAATTGTCACCGCATCTCATCTCCCCGCCAGAGAGTATCCACCGCCATCTCCCCCAGACACCTCCCCTCCATGCCATGGTGAAGCCCGCCCACTCCTCTCCCCATCATCTGCCCTCTCATCCATGGCTCCGCCGCCTCGACGCTGAGCTAGCCCACCGGTCTAGCATCGTGGATAGTTGGGTCCTCCCTGGAGGTGCAAAAGAGATCGCAACCATCTGTTAGTGCTAGCCATGTAGCTGACCCATTCGTATGTGAGTTGCACAACCTCATGTGGCACTGCGAGGAGGGATACACCTTCATCATCGAGGTTGCTCACCCCAGGCCGATTTCCGGTGCCATGGAGTGCACGTGTCATGCTAGGGCAGCCGCCAAGGAGATGCGACCTTCTAATCATTTTCCGTGCCCAAACCATTCAAATCCGATGTAGCTGCCAGCATGTCTATCGTTCCTATCGATTAGCTTTATGGATTACATGAGAAGACTTTTACGTGTGCGCGCGTCGCAACACGTGATAGGCTTGCAAGCGCAATCCTAATCCCCCTAATTTTAGTTGTGAGGCTGAATATATAATCTCATTAATCCATCTCCCTTGATTTTCAGAGCGTGGATGTCTATGCATCTTCCAATCTCTTGTCCCAGATTTTTAGGGAAAGTTTAATAGCAACCTGATGAGAGACGACCTCTAGTTCATGCACATGCCATTTCCTCATACTATCTGAAGGGAGTATCAAAATCATAATTGCGTAGCTTTTAGTTTTTTGCTAAAAGTTTAGGCGCATCATTTTTTTTGCGCCGGGCATGAAGGGAAACCATTTATCTAGACATTTGAAAGATGCAGCAGTGAGACTCTCATAACAACCAGTTCCGATTGAACATACAACCCTTGAACAGGGTGGAGCCCCGCCATAGGTCCACTATATTGGTTACAAATTTACAATTCTCTAACAACTTTGTGCCATTTTTGGACTATTTGTTAAAACTAAGATGATATTTAAGTTATATTATATTAACTGACACCCCACTGCTATGATCATAGGCTAGTCATTTCCATGGAACATGCAAGTTGATCGTCCTGTCATGCAATTAGTCTATGAAGTCTACGCGGTGCTAGTATTCTGATATACATTGCGGGTCTGGTTATTCTATTTTCTTGTAGTGTAGTATGACCAGTCAAGTGTTCACATGTATATTTAATTTTCCATGTCGGCAGGGTTGCGTGTTAGAAAAAGGCATATCTATATATGCACGTCATTACGGCAGGGTTGCCTAGCTAGCTGTACGTGTGATGGATGTACTAGGATATACTAATGTGGATTCATCCAGAACTTGCTATCTCAAGCTGTCTGAATTTCACATATTGTTGGTGTTTCACTAATCACATAAAGATACTACTTGTAAATTAGTACTTCCTCGGTTCCTGAATATAAGTTTTTTTTCAAATATTCTACTATGAACTACATACCAATAAAAATAAATGAATCTACAATTCAAATTATGTCTATATACATCCGTATATAGTTCGTAGTAAAATATCTAGAAACACTTATATTTAGAAATGGAGGGAGTATAATACATTTATTCTAGATCACTAGTCTATGTCTATACTTATTAATAAAAGGATAAATGTCTCTACCCGTCCGTCGTACCTTTTGGAAACAAATAAACCCAATTGTTTCTTTCACGGTCCTGATTTTAAGTGAATCTTAAAAATATTTTGTATTTTACTAAAAACTTCCTAACCTTTCGGTTAAACGACCTACTGTCCTGTTTTAAGTGAGTCCAGAAAATCTTCTATGTTTTCTAGAAACCCCTTGATATTTCATTCCATAAACCTAAAGTCAATAGTCCGATTAAAGAACTATGTAGACATGTCCTGAGGTACTCCTCGGTCAATATCCAATAGCGGGACCTGGATGCCCATATTGGATACTACATATTCTCCGAAGATCTTATCGGTTAAACCTTAGTGTCAAGGATTCATATAATCCCGTATGTCATTCCCTTTGTCCTTCGGTATGTTACTTGCCCGAGATTCGATCGTCGGTAGCCGCATACCTATTTCAATCTCGTTACCGGCAAGTCTCTTTACTCGTTCCGTAATACAAGATCCCGTGACTTACACTTAGTCACATTACTTGCAAGGCTTGTGTGTGATGTTGTATTACCAAGTGGGCCTCGAGATACCTCTCCGTCACACGGAGTGACAAATCCCAGTCTTGATCCATACTAACTCAACGGACACCTTCGGAGATACCTGTAGAACACCTTTATAGTCACCCAGTTACGTTGTGACGTTTGATGCGCACAAGGTATTCCTTCGGTGCTAGTGAGTTATATGATCTTATGGTCATAGAAACAAGTATTTGACACGCAGAAAACAATAGCAATAAAATGACACGATCAATATGCTACGTATATAATTTGGGTCTTGTCCATCACATGATTCTCCTAATGATGTGATCCCGTTATCGAGTGACAACACTTGCCTATGGTCAGGAAACCTTGACCATCTTTGATCAACGAACTAGTCAACTAGAGGCTCACTAGGAACAGTGTGTTGTCTATGTATCCTCACATGTGTTTGAGTTTTCAATCAATACAATTCTAGCATGGATAATAAACGATTATTATGAACACGGAAATATAATAAACTAATTTATTATTGTCTCTAGGGTATATTTCCAACAATATATACCAACTCACTACGAGGTCAACATATTCGCTACTTGACTAGGTATTTAGATATATACGTACATCAAAGTAAGTGAAGTAGTATATTTACACACCAGTTTTAATCTGATCCACATAATCATGCATACTTAGGGTCATACATGACAATGCTGTAGAAAAACATACATGATTACATCAGTAACAATTTCTCCTACAATTTGTTCAATGGGATCATGCCATCCTTATGAAGTAAGGTCATTTCATCACCATACTTCTTTGAACCGGAAACAAGGAGCCTAAACCTATCAAATATGCATCTCGGACTGAGAGAAAATCCAGCCATAAAAACATAACCACCTGGGTTGAGCAGGAGAGGATGGAGCCATGCATGGGAGGGGAGAAGATTGTCGTATTAGCTCCGATTTTGCCAGTAGCCATGCCTTGAAGTTTTGCCTGCCGCTCGTCCCCTACCTCGTCCTTCCCCTCCTAACAAATGAGGCCCTGACCGGTCAGGAGAAGGCAGACGATGTGGTTCGACGTGCAGAAAAACCATGAGAAAAGCCCCACTGATGTGACATGCCAGTTGGACTTTACAATTGAGACCCATCGGTCAAAACGCTCACAAAATTTTAAGCAAGGTAAATTATGGCAACATTTTTGCTAAATGGATTAAAACAGATGAAATCGCGTTAAATCGGGTAACTAGTGTCAAAAATATTAAAATAGAAGGTAAAAACCGGAATTCACTCTTTTTATTATTATGTGTGTCCTTCTATGAACATGTGAGTCAGTTAGATGCCACAACAAGATACAACAATGGATAATTTGTACATATTCACTATAGAATACATTATGCTAACTTAAGTAGCGAATTGAGCATAGGTAAAATAGTTAGCTTACTTGTGGTGGAATCAGACCACCAGTTAGACTTGACACCAATGCTCAAAATTTTCTATATTTATTCAACTCTCTCCTTAATAAGTTTGAACTGCTTACCACAAATGTCACATGGCGATGTTCGTTCAGTTAAAGAAGATGTTTCCATCTATCATTAAACGTCTCTGATGATTTCGTCAATCTCAAATGTTATGCTAACTCAATATCTCGAAGGCCCTAGTAGATATAGGATGCGTGTGTATGTTCATATAGATGAGTGTATGTACATGTACGTGAGCGCATCTGCCATTGTATATATAAAAAAAAACTATGCGTGCATGCACTTATGACATCTACGAGTGTACGTCTTGCCTTGCGGGATAATCAGTAGTACGATACATGCATCCTTTAATTTTTTATGGATCACCTAGAACGTCAAGATGTAAAAGGTGACATTGAAGAAGAAGAAAATCTTCAGCAAGATTTTTAGTTTTATCAAGGATCATCTAATGCATGGGGAAAGATGTGGATCTGATCATGATTGATGCAATCATGCATGTACATATGAATATACAACTCAAGAGCTGGCATATCACGAGTCGACTTAACCCAACTTGAACAACCTTTCTATTCCAGGTACGTGTACAAGTATGTATATCCTTTTACAATATGCAAATCATGCATTTAGATACCATAACGTGATACAATGACATTGATCAATCACAAGCTTATAAAGCATGCATGCATGAGCGAGGGAGCCCATGCAAACGCCTGACATATGAACTGTAACAGTGCGCGCGTATGACATGCAATAGCTACGAGTAAATCGATGGATAGATGGATCACATGGGGCAGGTGAAGTTGGCGGGGCACTTCTTGCCGCACTGGTTGAGTAGGAGGGTGAGGTCGATGGGGACATTGAGCTTGATGCCGAGGATGTTGGCCCTGATGGCGGTGCAGAGGCACACGGCGGCGTCGAGGTCGGCGAGCCCGCCCAGGAGTGGGCAGCACTGCTCGTTCGCCGGCACGCCAATCTTAAGCTTCAGCAGGTTCAGCACGTTGGCGCAGACGCCCAGCTTCAGCGTGTTGATCGAGCAGCTGCCCCCGCCGATCGGCGGGGTGGGGACGACCGGTGGGCAGTAGGGACCGCAGCCCTGCACGGCGGCAAGGAGGACCAGGTTCAGAGCGAGGAAGAAGGCGAGCTTGGAAGGCGCCATTGCTACTGATGGATCGTGCTGGTATATGGCTAATTAAGCTTGTAGGCTATGGTAGCTTGGGATGGTTTTCTTGGGTTGTTTGGGGGTGGTACTTATAGACCGGGTGTGGTGTGCAAGTGCCTCGTTCATGTCATTATCAATCGAGGTAATTAGTTTCATTCTTGCCGTGGTAGTTTCCAAAACTCATGTGCAACCATTATTGTACTGGCATGTTACGTGTGTGACATTCATCATTGGAGCTTAATCTGCTCTTCACTAATGAACAAAATCCTGGGAGCTGTGCCATGAGAGTTTCCTTTAGTTTCCAAGAAGATACTCCTATATGCATGTTGTCTGCTGTGTGCATGTAAATATTTGATTGGTTTACAAGTGTGGCCATAATAATCTGGAGCATAGCATCGGACAAAGGAATATATCTGGCATGGAAGCTCTAGGGGCTGGCATACCCTGATCATCACGGTCACGGGAGACACATATAAGAGCTGTATGGTTTTGATTTCATGTGTATATTATATCTTTCGTACTCTGGTGTATTATACTGGCTCGTTGGCTGGACACATACACTAGTAGAAAACGGGCCTTTGGCCTGTACCCTTTAGTCCCGGCCTGCCTCTGGGCCGGAACTAAAGGCCCGGCCACGTCGCCCCAATTCTCATATCCTCCCTCGAGGCTTTAGTCCCGGCCCGTAAGGAGCCTTTAGTCCCGGTTCGTGTCCCAAGCCGGGAGTAAAGGGCTACGCGGTGGGCAGCCCGCATGTGCGCCACCTTTAGTCCCGGTTTGTGTCTCAAACCGGGACTAAAGTCCTCTGCCTATATATAGCACAGCCCCCCTCTCCCCTCTTCGTTGCATTTTTCTTGGATGGAGGATTGTGGGTGGGTGCTTGATCTCCACTTTTTTTTATGCACTAGAGGTGTTTGTTGAAATGTGTGTTAGAGCGATGCCGCTTCAGTTCACCGAACACAACTACGATATGAGATGCCCGAGCCACGCTTAAACCTCTTCCTCTTTATTTCTACTTATTCTAAAAGGTTAGCAACTATATTTCCTCGTTTAGACCGTGCGGTACTAATTTTTAGGATCGTGATTGTATTTGATATACTGTCGTATAACGCAGAGATGAGCCATCCATGGATGTACGGTGATCGACGCACAGCCGCTTACAGAGAAGGCGTGCATTCTTTTCGAGATGCAGCCGATGCGAACAAGCATGGTGGTGGCTATATGTTTTGTCCATGTGTTGAATGTCGAAATGAGAAGGATTACACTTCCTCAAGAGTCATTCAGAGCCACCTGCTTCGGTCCGGTTTTATGTCGGGCTATAATGTTTGGACCAAGCACGGAGAAAGAGGGGTTATGATGGAAGGCGACGATGAAGAAGAAGAGAAGGATGATGACAACTACCGATCTTTGTTCCCTGAGTATGCTGATACCGCAATGGAAGACAATGAAGAAGAAGATCAGGATGAAGAACGGGAACCAGATGAGCCCGCTGATGATCTTGGCCGGGTCATTTCTGATGCACGGCGAGGTTGCGACACAGAAAAGGAGAGGTTGCAGTTCGAGCAGATGTTACAGGACCACAACAAATTGTTGTACCCAACTTGTGAAGATGGCCAGAAGAAGCTGGGTAGCACACTGGAATTGCTGAAGTGGAAGGCAGAGACCGGTGTGACTGACTCGTCATTCGAAAAGTTGCTGGTACTGATGAAGAAGATGCTTCCAAGAAAGAACGAATTGCCCGCCAGCACGTACGAAGCAAAGAAGCTTGTCTGCCCTCTAGGATTAGACGTGCAGAAGATACATGCATGCCCTAATGACTGCATCCTCTACCGCGGTGAGAAGTACGAGAATATGGATAAATGCCCGGTATGCACTGCATTGCGGTATAAGATCAGAAAAGATGACCCTGGTGATATTGAGGACGAGCCACCCAGGAAGAGGGTTCCTGCCAAGGTGATGTGGTATGCTCCTATAATACCACGGTTGAAACGTCTGTTCAGAAATAAAGATCATGGGAAGTTGTTGCGATGGCACATGGAAGATCGTATGAAAGACGATAAGTTGAGGCACACCGCTGATGGTCGGCAGTGGAGAAAAATCGAGAGAGAGTTCCCGAGATTTGCAGCTGACGCAAGGAACTTATGGTTAGGTCTGAGTACATATGGCATGAATCCTTTTGGGGAGCAGAGTTGCAGTCACAGCACCTGGCCCATTACTCTATGTATCTACAACCTTCCTCCTTGGTTATGCATGAAGCGGAAGTTCATTATGATGCCAGTGCTTATACAAGGTCCAAAGCAACCCGGCAACGATATTGATGTGTACCTAAGGCCATTAGTTGATGAACTTTTACAGCTGTGGGCCGAACCAGGTGTACGTGTGTGGGACGAGCACAAACAAGAGGAATTTGACCTTCGAGCGTTGCTTTTCGTAACCATCAATGATTGGCCTGCTCTTAGTAACATTTCAGGACAGTCAAACAAGGGATACAATGCATGCACGCACTGTTTGGATCAGACAGAAAGTATATATCTCGACAACTGTAGGAAGAATGTGTATCCATACAATCGTTGTTTTCTTCCGCCCAAGCATCCCTTAAAGAAAAAAGGCAAGCATTTCAATGGCAAGGCAGAACCCCGGGGGAAGCCTGTCATCCGTACTGGTGCTGAAGTATTTGATATGGTCAAAGATTTAAAAGTAATCTTTGGAAAGGGTCCTGGCAGCCAACCTGTTCCTAACGGCCCTGATAAGCGCGTACCCATGTGGAAGAAGAAATCTATATTTTGGGAGCTACCCTACTGGGAAGTCCGTGAGGTCCGCTCGGCAATCGACGTGATGCACCTGACGAAGAATCTCTGCGTGAATATTCTAGGCTTCCTGGGCTTGTATGGGAAGTCAAAAGATACACCGGAAGCACGGGAGGACGAGGAACGTCATAAAGGAAGAGATGGCATGCATCCAGGACAGTTTCAAGGGCGTGCCAGCTACGCTCTTACTAAGGAAGAGAAGGAAATCTTCTTTGAAGTCCTTTTCAGTATCAAGGTCCTGACTGGCTTCTCGTCGAATATAAAGGGAATCGTAAATATGAAAGACAAAAAATTCCAAAACCTAAAGTCTCATGACTGCCACATGCTTATGACGCAATTTCTTCCGGTTGCATTGAGGGGAATTCTACCGGAAAATGTTCGCCTGGCAATTGTGAAGGTATGTGCATTCCTCAATGCAATTTCTCAGAAAGTAATCGATCGAGAAAGTCTATCAGGGTTACAGATTGATGTGGTCCATGTTGGGGAACGTCGCATGGGAAACAAAAAAATTCCTATGCGCACGAAGACCTATCATGGTGATGTCCATCTACGAGAGGAGATGAGTGATCTACGTACCCTTGTAGACCGTACAGCAGAAGCGTTAGTGAACGCGGTTGATGTAGTGAAACGTCCTCACGTCCCTCGATCCGCCCCGCGAACAATCCCGCGATCAGTCCCACGATCTAGTACCGAACGGACGGCACCTCCGCGTTCAGCACACGTACAACTCGACGATGATCTCGGCCTTCTTGATCCAGCAAGAGAGACGGAGAGGTAGAAGAGTTCTCCGGCAGCGTGACGGCGCTCCGGAGGTTGGTGATGACCTTGTCTCAGCAGGGCTCCGCCCGAGCTCCGCAGAAACGCGATCTAGAGGAAAAACCGTGGAGGTATGTGGTCGGTCTGCCGTGAAAAGTCGTCTCAAATCAGCCCTAAAACCTCCGTATATATAGGTGGGAGGGAGGGGACCTTGCCTTTGGGCTCAAGGAGCCCCAAGGGGGTCGGCCGAGCCAAGGGGGGAAGGCTCCCCCCCAAACCGAATTGGACTTGGTTTGGTGGGTGGGAGTCCTTTCCTTCCTTCCCACCTCCCTTTTTTTTCTCTTTCTCTTTGATTTTTATCTCTATGGCCCATAGGGCCCTTTTGGGCTGTCCCACCAGCCCACTAAGGGCTGGTGCGGCACCCTTATAGCCTATGGGCTTCCCCGGGGTGGGTTGCCCCCCCCCCGGTGAACTCCCGGAACCCATTCGTCATTCCTGGTACATTCCCGGTAACTCCGAAAACCTTCCGGTAATCAAATGAGGTCATCCTATATATCAATCTTCGTTTCCGGACCATTCCGGAAACCCTCGTGACGTCCGTGATCTCATCCGGGACTCCGAACAACATTCGGTAACCAACCATATAACTCAAATACGTATAAAACAACGTCTAACCTTAAGTGTGCAGACCCTGCGGGTTCGAGAACTATGTAGACTTGACCCGAGAGACTCCTCGGTCAATATCCAATAGCGGGACCTGGATGCCCATATTGGATCCTACATATTCTACGAAGATCTTATCGTTTGAACCTCAGTGCCAAGGATTCATATAATCCCGTATGTCATTCCCTTTGTCCTTCGGTATGTTACTTGCCCGACATTCGATCGTCAGTATCCGCATACCTATTTCAATCTCGTTTATCGGCAAGTCTCTTTACTCGTTCCGTAATACAAGATCCCGTAACTTACACTAAGTCACATTGCTTGCAAGGCTTGTGTGTGATGTTGTATTACCGAGTGGGCTCCGAGATACCTCTCCGTTACACGGAGTGACAAATCCCAGTCTCGATCCATACTAACTCAACGAACACCTTCGGAGATACCTGTAGAGCATCTTTATAGTCAGCCAGTTACGTTGCGACGTTTGATACACACAAAGCATTCCTCCGGTGTCCGTGAGTTATATGATCTCATGGTCATAGGAACAAATACTTGACACGCAGAAAACAGTAGCAACAAAATGACACGATCAACATGCTACGTCTATTAGTTTGGGTCTAGTCCATCACATGATTCTCCTAATGATGTGATCCCGTTATCAAGTGACAACACTTGCTTATGGCCAGGAAACCTTGACCATCTTTGATCAACGAACTAGTCAACTAGAGGCTTACTAGGGACAGTGTTTTGTCTATGTATCCACACAAGTATTGTGTTTCCAATCAATACAATTATAGCATGGATAATAAACGATTATCATGAACTAAGAAATATAATAATAACTAATTTATTATTGCCTCTAGGGCATATTTCTAACAGTCCAATGTCTGGTCAGCTTTGAGTTGTTGTTCCCGCCATCCTTCTTCAATATAATGACACACCTCCTAGTTCACCTAGTCGAAGAGATTAGAATTCTCGGTCCTGTGTTTCTACACAATATGTTCCCCTTCGAGAGGTTCATGGGAGTCTTAAAGAAATATGTTCGTAACCGTGCTAGGCCAGAAGGAAGCATCTCCAAGGGCTATGGAACAGAGGAGGTCATTGAGTTTTGTGTGGACTTTCTTCCTGACCTTAAGCTGATTGGTGTTCCTGAATCTCGGTATGAGGGTAGGCTAACAGGAAAAGGCACACTAGGAAGGAAAGCAAAAGTATGTATGGACGGGCATTCTTTCTCTCAAGTACACTACACAGTTCTACACAATTCCACCGCGGTAGCTCCGTATATCGTGAGACACAAGAATATTCTACGCTCCGAAAACCCGGGGAAGGCTGACTCTTGGATTAAAGGGGAACACGAGAAGACTTTCGGCAGTTGGTTGCAGACACATCTCCTGAATGACGACACCGTTGGAGATGAGCTGTACTGTTTGGCCAGGCCACCATCTTCGACTATATGTACTTTCCAAGGGTATGAGATAAATGGGAATACATTTTACACGGTTGCCCAAGATAAAAAGAGCACCAACCAAAATAGTGGTGTCCGCTTTGATGCAACAGACGAGAATGGGCACTGTTTGGAAACATATTACGGGTACATAGAGGAGATATGGGAACTTGACTATGGACCTACTTTTATGATCCCTTTATTTCGGTGCAAATGGGTGAAGCTGACAGGAGGCGGGTTAGTTGTAGACCAAAAGTACGGCATGACAACAGTGGATCTTAACAATCTTGCGTACATGGACGAACCATTTGTCCTAGCCAATGATGTCGCTCAGGTTTTCTATGTGAAGGACATGTCTACATTAACGAGAAAAAGAAATCAGCAAAAGAGGATATCATCCGATGAGCCAAAACGCCACATGGTTCTTTCAGGGAAAAGAAACATCGTGGGAGTAGATGACAAGACAGACATGTCAGAAGATTATAATAAGTTTCATGAAATTCCGCCCTTCAAAGTGAAAACTGACCCAAGCATCCTACTGAATGATGAAGATTCTCCATGGCTACGACCCAGAAGAAAACAAAAATAATAGATAGAAATATTGGTGCAATAATGTAATAATGTATTAAACCTTTTATGTAATGCATGTATGGAACGTACTAAATTTCAAACACTTTTTATTTTCATATTATCCATGTAAGAGATGAGTTCTCGTTCGAAACCCTGATACTTCGAGAGAGATTGTCCGTTTTGTACACGAAGTGCATCCAGTTTTTGTCGTAGCCCTCTCAACTTTTTAGCACATGCTATGTGGGTGAAATGATGATAGCATGCCAACTTTCAACATTTTCAGAGTTCATTTGTAGTGCTTTTCAATTTCAGGGTCAACTAGCTCAAAACAAATAAGTAAATCCACGAAATATACCAAATGAAGTCAGAAATTGTTGAAATTTTGTGTTGTGCCTTTGAATGGTGCATTTTGAACACACAAAAAGTATGGAGTTCAAATAAGTTCACAAAAATGAAATCCCTTTGTAAGAGATGAGTTCTCGTTCGAAACCCTGATACTTCGAGAGAGATTGTTCGTTTTGTACACGAAGTGCATCCAGTTTTTGTCGTAGCCCTCTCAACTTTTTATGGAGTTCAAAAAACCATAGTATGAAATTAAATATTATGATTGGCGATTCATCTCTATTATGAAATCAAATATATCAAAAAATCATTGCAAAACATATGACCAAATTAATACAAGTTCATCATCACATTAAAGCCAAAGAACAGTAGTGATCAAATGTTATTATTGCAAAAAATAAATACATAAAGTTCTCTCATAAAACAACATACAACTATGTAAAACATTTAAATGCAACAACAAACGCGATCAAAATCGCAACTAAGATAAGAATTGACCCAACAACATAATGATACCAAGCCTGTTTATCAATGGCATATTTTCTAATATTCCTAATCTTCAAGCGCATTTCATCCATCTTCAAGCGCATTCCATCCATCTTCAACTGCATCGCATCGATCTTCATCTTGCGATCATCGATGACATCGGCGACATGCAGCTCCAGTTCCATATTCTTATCCTCAATTATTTTCAATTTTTTCTTCAAGTATTTGTTTTCTTTTTCAACCAAATTTAACTTCTCGACAAGAATTTTTATGTGGGTTGGAATTTCCGGTTCACATACCTACTAGATTAAAAAAATATATGTCATAATTGTCATAAACACTAAATAAAACAAATAGTTATAAAAGATAATATATACCACATCCGAATCATAGACAGGACCAGGGCCGACGGAGGCGGATACCAAAACCATCGCACTATATAATAACCAAAAATAATGAAAGTGAGTAATTTATACAAGTATGTATATAAATCATACAAGTAAGATTTTTTTAATTTTAAAAAGAAGATAAGAACAAGAGGCTCACTGCGGTGGTGCTCGCAGTTGGTGCACGGCCAAACCTAGACAAATATTAAGGAAAATGGAGCTTGGAGGTCGAGCTTGGAGAGGAGAAAGCTTAAGTAGAGTGGCTCGGACATTTCATCGAACACGTCATGTGCATCAACTAGAGTGGCAAGAGCATGGCATGGTCACACTTCAACAACCAAAAAACAGGGGATATGGTGGGCAGGGGCGAGGGTTTATATAGGCAAAACTTTAGTCCCGGTTCTTTCCACGCCCCGGGACTAAAGGCCCCTGCTTCCCGCCTTCTGGTCAGCCGAAAAAGGGCCTTTGGTCCCGGGTCGTGGCTCCACCCGGGACTAAAGGGGTCTTTAGTCCCGGTTCGAGCCACGCCCCGGGACTAAAGGCCCCTGCTTCCCGCCTTCTGGTCAGCCGAAAAAGGGCCTTTAGTCCCGGTTCGTGGCTCCATCGGGGACTAAAGGGTCTTTAGTCCCGGATCGAGCCACGAATCGGGACTAAAGACCCTGCCGTCCTCCTTGCCGTCGCCGTCGTCCTGCTCGCCGCCGCCGTCCTGCTCGCCGCGCGCTGCCCTCCTCACCGCGCGCCGCCCCGTCCTCCTTGCCGCGCGCCGCCGTCCTCCTCGCCGCTCGCCGCCGTCCTCCTCGCCGCGCACCGTCGACACCTCCGGCTGGTAAGCCCCACGCCCCCTCCTCCCCAACACTCCGGCCAGCACAAGCAAAGAAGAAAAAGGAGAAGAAAGGAAGAAAAAGGAGAAGAAAGGAATAAAAAAGAGAAGAAAAGAAGAAACAGGAGAAGAAAGGAAGGAAAAGGAGAAGAAAAGAAGAAAAAGGAGAAGAAAGGAAGAAAAAGGAGAAGAAAAGAAGAAAAAGGAGAAGAAAGGAAGAAAAAGGAGAAGAAAGGAAGAAAAATAGAAGAAAGGAAGAAAAAGGAGAAGAAAGGAAGAAAAAGGAGAATAAGAAGAGGAGGAGAAGAAAAGAAGAAAAAGGAGAATAAGAAGAGGAGGAGAGGAGAAGAAGAGGAAAAATAGAAGAAGAGGAGAGGAGAAGTAGTAGAAGAAGAGGAGAAGTAGAAGTAGAAGAAGAAGTAGAAGAAGAGGACAAATAGAAGAAGAGGAAAAATTAGTTTAGGGTTACAAGAAGAAGAACTATTTTTTTTGTCATTTAATTTTGCTATTGTATAGTGTATATGCTTAAGTGTTAATAGTGTTTCTTAGATTATTGCTTAATTTTGCTATTGTATATGCTTAATTGTTAATAGTTTAATTTTTCTATTGTATATGCTTAAGTGTTAATAGTTTATTTTTAGCAAGAAAATTAATAGAACTAGTTTAATTTTGCTATTGTATATGCTTAAGTGTCCGGGACTGGGCTCCGCCCGGCTGGTATTTTAGAGTTTAGGTTCTAGCCAAGACCCGGGACTAAAGGTCCTCCTATATAAAACGAGCCTTCGAAGTTTCCAGCCCCTCTTATATAGTTTGTTAGTTTATTAGTTAATCAAATGTCCGTTTTTTGCAGAACTATGGATCCACATATCAGGAACCTCGAAGAGGAAGAACTTCTCGAAGATATAATCAAAGACGGCCCCGACGTTGAACCAGCTGAATCTCCGACGTCATATCTAAACGACTCCGGATATGGAATGGAGGTCGAGCGACACGAAGATGAAGCCGATGGGGCAGGAGATAGGTCCAATGATGGAGAAGGTGATAGCTCCACTGATGAAGAAGCCGGTGGATAAGCCGGTGAAGAAATAATAAAGTCCGGCGAGGTATACATATGAAGTTCGACAATCACTTGTAATATGTGAAAACTATTGGAGATAGCTCTATATTCTATACATATACATTCATTTGACGAATGTTTCTCCCTCTTAGGCCTCCACATCGAGCAAATCTACGAAACGAGGCCCGACTATAAAGTTGGATGCACGGACGCATTACACCTTTGAGGTGATAATGCCTACGGGTGAACCCAAGCTTCCTAAGAATGATGCTGACACATTCAAGAAGCAATGCGGAGTTCTCGTTAGGGATCACGTCCCGATCAGCGTTCGGGAGTGGAACAAGCGCAAAGGGGCAGCCGATAGTGACTATGTCGTCGAAAGGTACAAAGATAGTCTTTGGAATGATCTCATGTCACATTTCAACCTGCCAGAATGTGAGAATGAAAACGCCGCAGACAAACTGAGGGTCAAAGTCAAGCAGTGGACTCTAAAGAAGATGGCCGAACTGTTCCGTAGCTGGAAGAAGAAGCTATGGAAAAACTATCTGAAGACAAAGAAAGTGCCAGTATTCGAGGGGTATCTAGCCAAGCATGCGAATCACTGGAAGGAATTTCAAGAGTACAAGGAGTCAGAACATGCCCAGGCATTATCAGAAAAGAACAAGATAAATTCCGACAAGAAGAAATATCACCACAAGCTGGGGCCAGGGGGCTATGAGACTGCCATCCCAAAGTGGGAAAAGAAAGAGCAAGATCTGATAGATAAAGGCATCGTACCTGAACCACTCCGTGATGAGTGGGAATGGAGAGCAAGAAATTGGTTCCTTGCGCATGGTGGGTCGTACGACGAAAAAACAGGGGACCTCATCTGCAATGACAATCGTAGGATACCCACGGAGAATTGGAAAAGGATAGTGAAAGAAATTAAGGAGGGACAAAGAAAGTTCACTGCAGATAGAGATAAAGATTTGCTCACACTGGTCCTCGGCAATGACGAACATGGAGGACGAATGCGAGGCTTCGGTCCATCTTACCCGTGGTGGCTTGGGTTTGCCAGAGACCAAGACACTTACAGAAGCCGAGAGAGAGCAAAGAAGCGGAAGCAGGATGAGGAGAATGACAAGTTCAACCAGTTGCTTGCCAGGATTAATGAGCAACAGAAGCAGATTGATGAGCTTAGAGGAGTACCGCGCCAGGAAGATCCTGCACTTGATATTACCGGCGCCCCATCTAAGCGGAAAAGCAGCGTCGCTGAATCTGAGGCCCCGCCCGCCGATGAACGAAGAATGATAGAGGGCGGTCCCGGCTACCCCGTGGATGGAATCAAGGATTCAACATCATGTGAACTTCATCAGAAATTCAAGAACATATCCATGAAGGTGGCCGCCGGACAAGCTTTACCTTCTGGCCCTAATGCACGCTGGCATGGCCGTGAGATTCCAGCTGGCTTTGCTAAAGTCGGGGTGGATGAAATCATGACGGGGTTTAATGATATGGAGCTCGACATAGCTGGACCCGAAGATGAGAGGACACTCGGAGAAGTACTGGGTGGAGTCATCTTATGGGACAAGAACTACATCAAGCTTCCAGGCTCGGCCCCAAGGACAACACCGCCTCCGAGTCAGCGCAGGTCACCTACACATCCATTACCTCCAAGCCCTCCACATGACGTCGGCCAGCACAACACGAGTCATCTCGATCACCACCGCCGGACTTGGGTCGTTCATCTCCGCCGCTGCCCGCTCCGGATACAAACCCTGAGCCTGCCACGGATACAAAGCGGGAGCGTGCCACCAAGAACGCTCCGCCGCCGCCCGCTCCGGATACAAACCCTGAGCCTGCCACGGATACAAAGCGGGAGCGTGCCACCAAGAACGCTCCGCCGCCGCCCGCTCCGGATACAAACCCTGAGCCTGCCACGGATACAAAGCGGGAGCGTGCCACCAAGAACGCTCCGCCGCCGCCCGCTCCGGATACAAAGCCTGAGCCTGCCACGGATACAAAGCGGGAGCGTGCCACCAAGAACGCAACGCCGCCGCCCGCTCCGGATACAAAGCCTGAGCCTGCCACGGATACAAAGCGGGAGCGTGCCACCAAGAACGCTCCGCCGCCGCCCGCTCCGGATACAAAGCCTGAGCCTGCCACGGATACAAAGCGGGAGCGTGCCACCAAGAACGCAACGCCGCCGCCCGCTCCGGATACAAAGCCTGAGTCTGCCTCGGATACAAAGCGGGAGCGTGCCACCAAGAACGCTCCGCCGACGATTCCTAAGCCACACAGCACCCTAAAGCGCAAACGGTCGCCCCTCCCAAAGGTACGTCATGCTAATCTTCCTATCGGACCTTATGATCGTACCCCCGAGGAAAACGCCAGGATAGCAAAGGAACATCATGATGCGCAGATGAAAAAGAAGGAACCCGAGCCCCGCCCGGAATACACCTAGAAGCAAATAGCATTTGCAAAATACTTCACGACCCTTCCATCACAGTATGACTTATACCATAAGCCTGATGACTATACACGCACATTGCAGAAGGAAGTGAAAAAGAGAAGATCTCGATCACCGCCGCCGGACTTGGGTCGTCAGTCTCCGCCGCCGCCCGCTCCGGATACTAAGCGGGAGCGTGCCACCAAGAACGCTCCGCCGACGATTCCTAAGCCACAGAGCACCCCAAAGCGCAAACGGTCGCCCCTCCCAAAGGTACGTCTGCTAATCTTCCTATCAGACCTTATGACTTACACCATAAGCCTGATGACTATACACGCACATTGCAGAAGAAACTAAAAAAGAGCAGTTCAACTACAAGCAAGAAAAAATCAGACGTTCCTCGGCTTGGACAACATGCCAAACAGTCGATCCCACCCCTCAAGGTGTTAACCGAGAATGTTCCCCCTCTAGTGCAGGGGCTAGCTTTAGAAACAGCAAAGGAGTTGGCGGCTCAATGTGGTATCTCGGTTGAAGAATTGTTGTCTTCCCAAGACGACAAGATACCCAAGGCTGTGGTAGCCCCTAAGCCAAAGTTTGTCATGGGTGAGCCTTTGGTCAGCAAAGATAATCTCCCAACAAATATGCGTTACTTGCATACATGGTACTTAAGGGAATCAAAGAAGGGGAGAACGATGATTGTGCTGAGTGTGCCACGGGAGTACTACGGCCACCCCGAAGAAATCCATATCGACTTTGATGAACTCTTCCAGATGTACAATGCCGACGCCCTCGACAAATCGCTTATGAGTTGCTATTGTCTGTAAGTTTTTCAATTCGTTGTCTACATATAACTTGTTTAGTTATTTCAATTCATTGTCTATATATAACTTGTACTCTATTATGCAGAATGAAGATTCTGGATTGTAAAAGTAAGAGCATCATAAATATTGGGTATATTGACCCAGATAAAATACATATAGCGACGCTAACTAATTATCCCAAGGAGACGGAGGAAAACCTTCTAAGGTTTCTAACAGATCAAAATTTCTGTGACCACATACTGTTTCCATACAACTTCAGGTGAGGGTCTTTACTCTGTTGTGTCCATTCACTTATAAGTGTAATTGATAAGTTACTGACACACACACACACACACACACACATATATATATACACGTGCAGCTTCCATTGGATTATGTTGGACATTCAAATTGATAAGGGAAGAATTGATGCCTTCGACCCATTATCGAGACCCTTGGAACAGTTCCAAAGCCTGCAGGACATGCTCCAAGGGTAATTTTAATCATTCTTCCGCTCTATCGGTCTCTTTCGATGATTTTCTGATACATCAATTAATGAAAAACTTAGCAAATCATTATCCTTGTCGGGCAGGGTTTGGAAGCGGTTCAAGTGCGTGACTCCCGGTAACTTTCCTGAGAAGCTGACCTTTAGAGCGGCTCAGGTAAGTAGTAGTATGATATACTTCTATTAATTTTCAATACATTTATGATGCTAGATTATTATTTTGATTATATATATTCTATTCTCGTAAAGTGCGACCAGCAGCCACGGGGAATGCATCTATGCGGATACTATGTTTGCGAGACCATTCGCACGTTTACCTCTGAGCTCAAGGATCACAGATTCGACGTAAGCAATGAACATTCACACCTCTATTTTTACCCATCATTCTTTGTTATCATGATTGATATTCATATTCATCTCCTCTTCTTATATAGCACACGGCCATGAGGACGAAGGTCCTACCAGAGCAACGCGCGATTGCTGTTGCAGAGGAGCTTGCGGGATTTCTGAGTACGGAAGCTATAGATGACAAAGGACGATTTAGTGTAGCTAGGGGCCATTACTGATGTTCGTCCATGTAATCGAATAGACGGGCTCTAGTCCCGATAATTCAGATCTGCATATAATTGTATATATATGCTCGCTTGTAAGATAAGTTAATCTTATATATATACGCATATTTATTTCTATTTAAATTATATGAAAACTAATTCCCGAAAACCAAACGAGGCATCACGTTAATCTCCCGAACACCTAAACCCTAAAACCCAAAAATAATTTCATTCAAAAAAAAACCCAAAAACCAGCAAAATCTGAAAATCTTTAGTTCCGGCCCGTGTGACAAACCGGGACTAAAGGTCCTGTCCGTGGGGCGCTACGAGGCGCCCACGTGGAGCACCTTTAGTCCAGGCTTGTAACAGGGCCGGCTCTAAAGGTTAGGCCTTTAGTCCCGCCCCTTTAGTCCCGGTTGGTGAACCGGGACTAAAGCCCCTTACGGGCCGGGGCTATAGGCCCTGTCCCCACTAGTGATACGTTCAGCTTGTTGTATAATAACTAGCAAAAATACCTGTGCGTTGTAATGGGTTAAACAAATCCTCACATATAGCTAAAGACACATATATCTTCCCACTTGTCCTGTTCATCGATGGGGTCATGTTTTCGCCTAATCATGGTAAACATGATTAGTTCCATGACCATGAGGTTGGCCGTTGCACTATAGCTGCCGCATTCGCGTGTCCCTTTTTTCTTTGATTTGTAATTCCACGGATGACATATATCTCTTCATTTTTTGACATGGCAACTTCATTTATACAAACAGAGATAGTTCCTTACATAAAATGTTTCTGAATACCTCATGAACTTCATCAAACCAACATGACCGAAGATCTTGTTTCCGATGATTTTGCTAGAACATGAGCTGCCATATTACATGACTGACTAACATGAGTAAACAAACAATATTCGAACTTTGGAGCCCTATTCTTAATATCAAAAACTATGACGCCTGTTTGAGATCTGTCCATCGTAGCACTTGTCACTTTGCTGATCAAAGTGGCGCAATCAGATGCAACGATAATTCTTTGGAAGCCCACTTCTTCAGCAAATTGTAGGGCACACCGCATAGCAATGGCCTCCGTGAGTTCAAGGTTAACCACTTGGTCCACATACCTTGTTTTGGTTGCTAGTAGTAGTCCTAGCCTCCTAGGTGACTTCTTATTACTATGCCCACTCCCATTCGCGATGATTGTGAGAAGACTGCAGCATCAACATTTATCAACACCGACCGTTTGTGACTGATGTTTGGATCTCACGCCTAGTGGTCTAGTTCGGTTTGAAACTGTCCATTAAGATGAAACCAATATAGGATTTAATCTTCCCAGCCACACGATGCGGATGATGCAAATTCTCACCATTTCTTATATTATTTCTGTTATCCGAGTTATTCCATATAGCCACAGTAAAGTACAATGCGTGAAGATCTGGTGCAACATTTATCCATTCTAGCAATCATTGATGAATATTGATACCTGTTGGAAATATGCCCTAGAGGCAATAATAAAATGGTTATTATCATATTTCCTTGTTCATGATAATCGTCTATTGTTCATGCTATAATTGTATTAACAGGAAACAGTAATACATGTGTGCATAAATAGATCACAATGTGTCCCTAGCAAGCCTCTAGTTGGCTAGCTCTTTAGTCAATAGATGATCATGGTTTCCTGATCATGGGCATTAGATGTCATTGATAACGGGATCACATCATTGGAAGAATGATGTGATGGACAAGACCCAATCCTAAGCATAGCACTAGCTCGTATTGTTCGTATGCTAAAGCTTTTCTGATGTCAAGTGTCTTTTCCTTCGACCGTGAGATTGTGCAACTCCCGGATACCGTAGGAGTGCTTTGGGTGTATCAAACGTCACAACGTAACTGGGTGACTATAAAGGTGCACTACGGGTACCTCCGAAAGTGTCTGTTGGGTTGGTACGAATCGAGATCGGGATTTGTCACTCCGTGTGATGAAGAGGTATCTCTGGGCACACTCGGTAGAACATCATCATGAGCTCAATGTGACTAAGGAGTTAGTCACACGATGACGTGCTACGGAACGAGTAAAGAGACTTACCGGTAACGAGATTGAACAAGGTATAGGTATACCGACGATCGAATCTCGGGAAAGTTCTATACCGACACACAAAGGGAATCGTATACAGGATTGATTGAATCCTTGACATCGTGGTTCATCCGATGAGATCATCATGGAGCAAGTGGGAGCCACCATGGGTATCCAGACCCCGCTGATGGTTATTGGCCAGAGAGGTGTCTCGGTCATGTCTGCCTGTCTCCCGAACCCGTAGGGTCTACACACTTAAGGTTCTATGACGCTAGGGTTATAGGGAATTATTATACAAGGTTACCGAAAGTTGTTCGGAGTCCCGGATGAGATCCCGGACGTCACGATGAGGTCCGGAATGGTCCGGAGATAAATATTGATATATAGGACGGATGGTTTCGGATACCGGAAGTGTTTCGGGCATCACCGGTAACGTACCGGGACCACCGGGACCAACGGAGGTGGCCCCGGGGGACCACCGAAGGGGGGCGACGACCCCGGGAGGTAAGGTGGGCCAAGTGGGGGTGGGAACCAGCCCCTAGGTGGGCTGGTGCGCCTCCCCACTCAGCCCATTGCGCAAGGGAGAGAAAAGGGGGGGCAAACCCTAAGCCAGGTGGGCCAAAGGCCCACCAGTTGGTGCGCCACCCCCTCCTCCCCCTTCTTGCCGCCGCACCTCCCATCTGGGGGGGCTGCCGGGTGGCACCCGCTCTCCCCTCCCCCTATATATAGTGGGCACTTTTGGCCATTGGAGACCAGACTTTTCCCTCTCCCTCGGCGCAGCCCTCCTCTTCTTTCTCCTCCTCTTTGCCGGTGCTTGGCGAAACCGTGCCGGAAGACCTCGTCTCTCCATCGACACCACACCGTCGTGCTGCTGGAGTTCTTCCCCAACCTCTCCCTCCTCCTTGCTAGATCAAGGTGCGGGAGACGTCACCGGGCTGCACGTGTGTTGAACGCGGAGGTGCCGTAGTTCGGCACTAGATCGGAATCGCTGCGAGTACGACTCCATCAACCGTGTTCTAGCAACGCTTCCGCTTAGCGATCTACAAAGGTATGAAGATGCTCTTACCCCTCTCTCATTGATAGTCTCTCCATAGGAAGATCTGAATATGCGTAGGAAAATTTTGAATTTATGCTACGTTCCCCAACAGTGGCATCCGAGCCAGGTTTTCTATGCGTAGATTCTATGCACGAGTAGAACACAAAAGTTGTGGGCGATGATTTGTCAATTTGCTTGCCACTACTAGTCTTATTCTTTTCCGGCGGTATTGTGGGATGAAGCGGCCCGGACCGACTTTACACGTACGCTTACGTGAGACTGGTTCCACCGACAGACATGCACACCGTGCATAAAGGTGGCTAGCGGGTGTCTGTCTCTCCTACTCTAGTCGGATTGGATTTGATGAAAAGGGTCCTTATGAAGGGTAAATAGCTTTGGCATATCATCGTTGTGTCTGTCACGTAGGTAAGAAGGCGTTCTTGCTAGAAACCCAAATCAGCCACGTAAAACTTGCAACAACAATTAGAGGACGTCTAACTTGTTTTTGCACGGTTTGACATGTGATGTGTTATGGCCAAAGTTGTGATGTTGCATGTATGATGTATGAGATGATCATGTTATTGTAATAGGTTTCACGACTTGCATGTCGATGAGTATGACAACCGGCAGGAGCCATAGGAGTTGTCTTAATTTATTGTGTGAGATGCAACGCCATGTGCTTACTACTTTTACTTCATTGCTAACGGTTAGCTATAGTAGTAGTGATAGTAGTAGTTGGCATGACGACTTCACGGAGACACGATGATGGAGATCATGATGATGGAGATCATGGTGTCACGCCGGTGACGATGATGATCATGCGATGCCTGAAGATGGAGATCGAAAGAGCAAAGATGATAATGGTCATATCATGTCACTATATGATTGCATTGTGATGTTTATCATGTTTTACATATTATTGCTTAGAACGACGGTAGCATAATAAGATGATTCCTCTTAAAATTTCGACAACGTATTCCCCTAAGTGTGCACCATTGCGAAGGTTCATTGTCTCGAAGCACCACGTGATGATTGGGTGTGATAGATTCTAACGTTCGCATACAACGGTTGTAAGCCAGATTTACACACGCAAAACACCTAGGTTGACTCGACGAGCTTAGCATCTACAGACATGACCTCGAATACAAGAGACCGAAAGGTCGAACATGAGTCGTATGGTTGAATACGATCAGCATGGAGTTGCTCACCATGGTGGCTAGTCCGTCTCACGTGATGATCGGACACGGGTTAGTCAACATGGATCATGTATCACTTAGATGACTAGAGGGATGTCGATTTAAGTGGGAGTTCATACTTAATTTGATTAAATGAACTTAGGTGTCATGAACTTAGTCTAAAAGTTGTCTTTATAAATATTGTAGATGTCCAACGTCAACCTCAATTTCAACGCATTCCTAGAGAAAAACAAGCTGAAAGATGATGGTAGCAACTATGCGGACTGGGTTCGCAACTTGAAGCTCATCCTTGAAGCAGCTAAAAAGGCTTATGTCCTTGATGCGCCGCTAGGTGACCCTCCCGCTCCCGTAGCAGCACAGGACATTCTGAACATCTGGCAAACGCGGAGTGATGACAACTCTCTGGTTAGGTGTGGCATGTTATACAGTTTAGAAACGGGGCCCCAAAGGCGTTTTGAGCAACACGGGGCATATGAGATGTTCCAGGAGCTGAAGCTAGTTTTTCAAGCCCATGCCCGTGTCAAGAGATATGAAGTCTCCGACAAGTTCTTTAGCTGTAAGATGGAGGAGAACAGTTCTGTCAGTGAGCACATACTCAACATGTTTGGGTTACACGGTCGTCTGACTTCACTTGGAGTCGAACTTCCGGATGATGCTATAATTGACAGAATCCTCCAGTCTCTCCCACCAAGCTACAAAGGCTTTGTGCTTAACTACAACATGCAAGGGATGGAGAAGACCATTCCAGAGTTGTACTCGATGCTCAAGTCTGCAGAAGTAGAAATCAAGAAAGAGCATCAAGTGTTGATGGTCAACAAGACCACTAGTTTCAAGAAAGGCAAGGGTAAGAAGAACTTCAAGAAAGACGGCAAAGTTGTTGCCGCGCCCGGTAAGCCAGATGTCGGGAAGAAGAAAAAGAACGGACCCAAGCCTGAGACTGAGTGCTTCTATTGCAAGGGAAAGGGTCACTGGAAGCGGAACTGCCCCAAATACTTAGCGGACAAGAAGGCCGACAACGTTAAAGGTATATGTGATATACATGTTATTGATGTGTACCTTACCGGCGCTCGTAGTAGCTCCTGGGTATTTGATACCGGTGCTGTTGCTCACATTTGCAACTCAAAGCAGGAACTGCGGAATAAGCGGAGACTGGCCAGGGACGAGGTGACGATGCGCGTCGGGAATGGTTCAAAGGTCGATGTGATCGCCGTCGGCACGCTGCCTCTACATCTAACATCGGGATTAGTTTTAAACCTTAATCATTGTTATTTAGTACCAGCTTTAAGCATGAACATTGTATCAGGGTCTTGCTTAATGCGAGACGGCTACTCATTTAGGTCAGAGAATAATGGTTGTTCTATTTATATGAGTGATATGTTTTATGGTCATGCTCCGCTGGTGAATGGTTTATTCCTGATGAATCTCGATCGTGATGTTACACATATTCATAGTGTGAGTACCAAAAGATGTAAAGTTGATAATGATAGTCCCACATACTTGTGGCACTGCCGCCTTGGTCATATCGGCGTTAGGCGCATGAAGAAGCTCCATACTGATGGACTATTAGAGTCTCTTGACTTTGAATCATTTGACACATGCGAACCGTGCCTCATGGGCAAGATGACTAAGACTCCATTCTCACGAATAATGGAGAGAGCAACCGACTTATTGGAAATAATACATACTGATGTGTGTGGTCCAATGAACGTTGAAGCTCGCGGTGGTTATCGTTATGTTCTCACTCTCACCGATGATTTGAGTAGGTATGGGTATATCTACTTGATGAAGCACAAATCTGAGACGTTTGAAAAGTTCAAGGAATTTCAGAGTGAGGTTGAGAATCAACGTGACAGAAAAATTAAATGTCTACGATCTGATCGTGGAGGAGAATATTTGAGTCACGAGTTTGGCACACACCTAAGGAAGTGTGGAATCGTTTCACAACTGACGCCTCCTGGCACACCGCAACGCAACGGAGTGTCTGAACGTCGTAATCGCACTTTATTAGATATGGTACGATCTATGATGTCTCTTACCGACTTACCGCTATCATTTTGGGGATACGCATTAGAAACTGCAGCATTCACCTTAAATAGGGCACCGTCTAAATCCGTTGAGACAACACCGTATGAACTATGGTTTGGCAAAAACCTAAGTTGTCGTTTCTTAAAGTTTGGGGCTGCGATGCTTATGTGAAGAAACTTCAACCAGAAAAGCTCGAATCCAAAGCGGAGAAATGCGTATTCATAGGATACCCTAAGGAAACTATTGGGTATACCTTCTATCTTAGATCCGAAGGTAAAACCTTTGTTGCCAAGAACGGATCCTTTCTAGAGAAAGAGTTTCACTCAAAAGAAGTAAGTGGGAGGAAGGTAGAACTTGATGAGGTAATTACACCCCCTCTCGAACAGGATAGTAGCGCAGCGCGGGAAGTTGTTCCTGTGGCGCCTACACCGACTGAAGAGGAAGTTAATGATGATGATCATGAAGCTCCGGATCAAGTTATTACTGAACCGCGAAGGTCCACAAGGGCACGCTCCGCAACAGAGTGGTACGGCAACCCCGTGATGGAAATCATGTTGTTAGACAACAGTGAACCTTCGGACTATGAAGAAGCGATGGCGGGCCCGAATTCCAACAAATGGCTTGAGGCTATGAAATCCGAGATAACATCCATGTATGAGAACAAAGTATGGACTTTGGTGGACTTGCGCGATGACCGGCGAGCCATAGAAAATAAATAGATTTTCAAGAAGAAGACTGATGCAAACGGTAATTAATGTAACCGTTTACAAAGCTCGACTTGTCGCAATGTGTTTTCGACAAATTAAAGGAGTTGACTACGAAGAGACTTTCTCTCCCGCAGCGAAGCTGAAATTAGTCCGAATCATGTTAGCAATTGCCGCCTTTTATGATTATGAAATTTGGCAAATGGACGTCAAAACAGCGTTCCTTAATGGGAACCTTAAGGAAGAGTTGTATATGATGCAACCAGAAGGTTTTGTCGACCCTAAGGGTGCTAACAAAGTATGCAAGCTCCAGCGCTCCATCTATGGGCTGGTGCAAGCATCTCGGAGTTGGAACATTCGCTTTAATGAGGTGATTAAAGCGTTTGGGTTCATACAGGTTTACGGAGAAGCCTGTCTGTACAAGAAAGTGAGTGGGAGCTCTGTAGCTTTCCTCATACTATATGTGGATGACATATTATTGATGGGGAATAATATAGAGATGTTGGAGATCATAAAGGCCTATTTGAACAAGAGTTTTTCAATGAAGGACCTTGGAGAAGCTACATACATATTAGGCATCAAGATCTATAGAGATAGATCAAGACGCCTCATAGGTCTTTCGCAAAGTACATACCTTGACAAGATATTGAAGAAGTTCAATATGGAAAACTCAAAGAAAGGGTTCTTGCCAGTTTTGCAAGGTATGAGATTGAGTAAGACTCAGTCGCCGACCACGGCAGCAGATAGAGAGAAGATGAGTTCTGTCCCCTACGCTTCAGCCGTGGGCTCTCTAATGTATGCCATGCTGTGTACCCGACCTGATATAAACCTTGCCATAAGTTTGGTAGGGAGGTACCAAAGTGATCCACGTATGGAGCACTGGACAGCGGTCAAGAATATCCTTAAGTACCTGAAAAGGACTAAGGAAATGTTTCTCGTTTATGGAGGTGACGAAGAGCTCGTCGTAAAGGGTTACGTCGACGCTAGCTTCGACACAGATTCGGATGATTCTAAGTCACAGACCGGATACGTATATGTGTTGAATGGTTGGGCAGTGAGCTGGTGCAGCAGCAAGCAAGCAGTCGTGGCAGCATCTACATGTGAAGCGGAGTACATAGCTGCTTCAGAAGCAGCTCATGAAGGAATTTGGATGAAGGAGCTCATCACCGACCTTGGAGTGGTTCCAAGCGCGTCGGGTCCAATGACACTCTTCTGTGATAACACTGGGGCCATTGCCATAGCCAAGGAGCCCAGGTTTCACCAGAAGATGAAGCACATCAAACGCCGCTACAACTCCATCCAGGACCATGTCCAGAGTGGAGTGATAGATATTTGTAAAGTACACACGGATCTGAATATTGCAGACCCGTTGACTAAACCTATTCCACGAGCAAAACATGATCAACACCATAATGCTATGGGTGTTCGATACATCACAATGTAACTAGATTATTGACTCTAGTGCAAGTGGGAGACTGTTGGAAATATGCCCTAGAGGCAATAATAAAATGGTTATTATCATATTTCCTTGTTCATGATAATCATCTATTGTCATGCTATAATTGTATTAACAGGAAACAGTAATACATGTGTGAATAAATAGATCACAATGTGTCCCTAGCAAGCCTCTAGTTGGCTAGCTCGTTAGTCAATAGATGATCATGGTTTCCTGATCATGGGCATTAGATGTCATTGATAACGGGATCACATCATTGGGAGAATGATGTGATGGACAAGACCCAATCCTAAGCATAGCACTAGATCGTATTGTTCGTATGCTAAAGCTTTTCTAATGTCAAGTGTCTTTTCCTTCGACCGTGAGATTGTGCAACTCCCGGATACCGTAGGAGTGCTTTGGGTGTATCAAACGTCACAAAGTAACTGGGTGACTATAAAGGTGCACTACGGGTACCTCCGAAAGTGTCTGTTGGGTTGGTACGAATCGAGGTCGGGATTTGTCACTCCGTGTGACGAAGAGGTATCTCTGGGCCCACTCGGTAGAACATCATCATGAGCTCAATGTGACTAAGGAGTTAGTCACACGATGACGTGCTATGGAACGAGTAAAGAGACTTACCGGTAACGAATTGAACAAGGTATAGGTATACCGACGATCGAATCTCGGGCAAGTTCTATACCGACACACAAAGGGAATCGTATACAGGATTGATTGAATCCTTGACATCGTGGTTCATCCGATGAGATCATTATGGAGCAAGTGGGAGCCACCATGGGTATCCAGACCCCGCTGATGGTTATTGGCCAGAGAGGTGCCTCGGTCATGTCTGCCTGTCTCCCGAACCCGTAGGGTCTACACACTTAAGGTTCTATGACGCTAGGGTTATAGGGAATTATTATACGAGGTTACCGAAAGTTGTTTGGAGTCCCGGATGAGATCCCGGACGTCACGAGGAGCTCCAGAATGGTCCAAAGATAAAGATTGATATATAGGACGGATGGTTTCGGATACCGGAAGTGTTTCGGGCATCACCGGTAACGTATCGGGACCACCGGGACCACGGAGGTGGCCCGGGGGACCACCGAAGGGGGGCGACGACCCCGGGAGGTAAGGTGGGCCAAGTGGGGGTGGGAACCAGCCCCTAGGTGGGCTGGTGCGCCTCCCCACTCAGCCCATTGCGCAAGGGAGAGAAAAGGGGGGGCAAACCCTAAGCGAGGTGGGCCTAAGGCCCACCAGTTGGTGCGCCACCCCCTCCTCCCCCTTCTGGCCGCCGCACCTCCCATCTGGGGGGGCTGCCGCACCCCCTAGGGTGGGAACCCTAGGGGTGGCACCCCCTCTACCCTCCCCCTATATATAGTGGGCACTTTTGGCCATTGGAGACCAGACTTTTCCCTCTCCCTCGGCGCAGCCCTGCTCTTCTTTCTCCTCCTCTCTGCCGGTGCTTGGCGAAGCCCTGCCGGGAGACCTCGTCTCTCCATCGACACCACGCCGTCGTGCTGCTGGAGTTCTTCCCCAACCTCTCCCTCCTCCTTGCTGGATCAAGGTGCGGGAGACGTCACCGGGTTGCACATGTGTTGAACGCGGAGGTGCCGTAGTTCGGCACTAGATCGGAATCGCTGCGGGTACGACTCCATCAACCGCGTTCTAGCAACGCTTCCGCTTAGCGATCTTTAAAGGTATGAAGATGCTCTTACCCCTCTCTCGTTGCTGGTCTCTCCATAGGAAGATCTGAATATGCGTAGGAAAATTTTGAATTTATGCTACGTTCCCCAACAATACCTTCCTTCTAATACCTTGAAGCATAATGAATTGGGGTTCACTAAGAGCCTACAGCACTGCTTTGCAAGCATGGCTTGATTAAAAATCACCAAGTCCCTGAATCCCATTCCTCCAAGATACTTGGGCGAGGATAGCCAATTAGAGGACCTCCAATGAATTTTTTCCTCCCACCTTCCATTCCCCACCATACTGGAGATAGGTCTATGCATGTTCTCACATATTGATATTGGAATTTGGAAGCAGCACATTACATATGTCCGGATGGCTTGAGCCACCGACTTTAGAAGTACTTCTCTACCTTCTCTGGATAACAGTCTTATCATTCCACCCATTTAATATCCTCCATAGCCTCCGAGTGAGGAAATTAAAATTGCTTGTTGTAGAGCATCCCACCCAAGAAGGCATGCCAAGGTAAGTGGCTTGTAGAGACTCATCTCGGACTCCTACCATGTTCTTTACTCGTTCCTTCACCCGATTGTCACATTGATGTGCAAAGAAGATATATGACCTGTGCAAGTTGATTTTCTGACCAGAGCCTTTGTAGTAGGTCTCAAGAGCAATTTTAAGTATGTTTGTGCTTCTATTGTCGCCCGCCACAAAAAATATGCTATCATCATCAAATAAGAGGTGGTAAATAGGATGGCCTGCTTTTCTGTTCTTGATTTCTCTAATGTCCCTTATTGCTTCTTTTAACTGTAGAAGACAAGATAAACCTTCAGGACATAATAAAAATAAGTATGGGCTGATGGGATCACCCTGACATATGCCTCTAGTAGGTACGAAAGGGCCAGTTAAGTTCCCATTTACTTTGACTGCATATTGTATAGAGGTCGCACACCTCATCACCGATTCTAACTAGTTTCTATTAAAGCCAAATTTAACAAGAACCCCTTTCAAATAAGGCCATTCAACTCTATCATACACTAGTAGAAAAGAGGGCTTTGGTCCACTTGATAAAATCCCATTAGTCTTGGGCCGACCCATGTGGGAGGCGGGACACCAATATTTTTTTATATATTTTTCCTTTTTTCTTTTCTGTATTTGTATTTTCTATTTTAAAATAATTCAGGATTACAAAATATTTCCATTTTCAGGAAATAGAGAAATAAAAATATATTTGAGAAATCATAAATATTCGTGAATTCATGAAATGTGCATGTTTTTGAAAAACATTTGGGAAGTCATAATTTTTTCAAATTTAAAATAATTCATGATTTTCAAACGAATCTTTGCATATTCAAAGATCTTTCATGATTTTGAAAAAAAGTCCGGGAAAGAAATAAAGTGTGTGGGTTCAAAAACAATTATTAAAGATGGAAGAAGTTCATGAATTAAAACAATATTCACGATTCTGTAAAAAATGTCCATAAAAAATGTATTTCAGTTTAAATTGTCCCTGAATTTCGAAGTTCATCAATTGAAAAAAGGTTTGTTGAATGAAAGTATGTTCATGGTTTTCAAAAACAAATTTATTAAAAAAATTATGATCTTCAAAAAGTTTTTCCAAAATATAAAAATATTTATCAATTCAAAACAATTGGTTTAACTTTAAAAAAATGTTCATGATTTCAAATAATGTCCGAGAATATGCAAAAAATACGAATATAAAAAATGTTCACGTTTCAAAACATGTCCATAAATTGAAAAAATGTTTATGATTTCCAAATGTGTTCACAATTTTCATATTTTTTCAATATTTGTTTTTTTTTAAAAGACAGGAAAATTGAAATTGGAAATAATGAAAAATATAATAAAAGGCAAAGAAAAAAAAATGAGAAATGAAAAATTAAAATGAAAATGACATAATAAAAGAAAATCAAAAATAGAAAAGAAAGTGGAAAAGGAGAAAAACGAAAATGAGAAAGATGTAGAAAAATAAAAAGAAGCAACAAAGAAGAAGAAAATAAAAACTGACTCAACGAAGGTTCTAGAACTTCCGCCAACTGAAAAGAAAAAAACTAGACTAGGATGGTCCAAACGCGGGACAATCTCGGGAGGGGGCTATGCACCAGCTTGCTATAGAGCGACCTACATGCCAAATTGGAACAACAGAGCAAGACATAGTCATGCCACATATGCTTGGTTGTCTCATGACAATCGACAGGTAGCCCTTTGACTATGTACCAAGCCACACATGTAGGTTGTATCACCAAAGGCCTAATTATTCAGCCCGGCGTCATCGCGCACTTGAGTATTTCTTTCCTGTGTGGGCTAGATGGGCTTGATTTATGGATGACACCGTGAAGACCTCTTATGGCAAGGCCAAGTGCACCGTACTCATCCAGGCCTCGTATGAATAACCTCTTTTCCCTCTTAATTCTCTTGTTTTAATACTTCTCCTAGTTTCTAATTTCTTCTTGTTTCGAAATTTCAGACAAGCATGGCAGGTTTGGGCTCGATCTGAAGATTTTCTTCCTCGGACCGTAACAGAATTTGGTTTGTTCAAGAAGCTCAAGTAAGTCTTCTTTTTACCAGCAAAAGAAAGAAGCTCATGTAAGTATTTTTCTTAGGATCTTTTAACCCAAGAAAGGATATGTGTCCTTGTTGCTCAATCGTTTTTCCGATCTCCGACTAAGACATCCTGACAAGAACGGCGCCCAAATATTTCGCATGACCATGGTTCCTATATACAAGCTATACATTATGTTTCAAAAGTATGACATATATAAATATGCCAAGTTCTGTTGCTTTCATGCTTAGCACCTTTGGTTAACACCCCCAGGATAGCAGGTATACATTTTTAACCAGGGTAGTTATAATTAATTCTTTTTGCTTCCGAGCACCCATTGTATATAGAGAGATTTACACTAGGATGTCAATACCATCATATATTTTGTTGTTGTTGACACTGCCTTATCAAACTAAATAAACAAAAATGATTCTTAGATCCTGCCTTGTTCCTAAGTTACATAAGATTTTTTGTGCCGAGGAGGGCTAGGGTATATTTACTAAGCTACATACACTAGGATGATCTTTTCTCTTGACGAGGAGGGCTAGGGTTCCAGCCGAGAGGGAAGAGAGAAAACCCCAACTTGAACAAATTTTATATTCCAAGGTGCGTGTACAAGTATGTATATCCTTTTACAAATATGCAAATCGTGCATTTAGATACCATAACGGGATACAATGACCCTGATGATCAATCACGAGCTTATCAAGCATGCATGCACGAGCGAGGGAGCCCATGCAATGGATGGATGCATCAGATGGGGCAGGTGAAGTTGGTTGGGCACTTCTTGCCGCACTGGTTGAGGAGGAGGGTCAGGTCGATGGGGACGTTGAGCTTAATGCCGAGGATGTTGGCCCTGATGGCGGTGCAGAGGCACACGGCGGCGTCGAGGTCGGCGAGCCCGCCCAGGAGTGGGCAGCACTGCTCGTTCGCCGGCACGCCGATCTTGAGCTTCAGCAGGTTCAGCACGTTGGCGCACACGCCCAGCTTCAACGTGTTGATCGAGCAGCTGCCCCCGCCGGTCGACGGCACGGACGGTGGAAGGATCGGCGGGGTGGGGACGACCGGTGGGCAGTAGGGACCGCAGCCCTGCACGGCGGCAAGGAGGACAAGGTTCAGGGCGAGGAAGAGGGCGAGCTTGGAGGGCGCCATTGCTACTGATCGTTTGTGCTGGTATGTGGCTAATTAAGCTTGTAGGGTATGCTAGCTTGGGATGGTTTTCTTGGGTTGTTTGGGGGTGGTACTTATAGACCGGGTGTGGTGTGCAAGTGCCTTCATGTCATCATCAATCGAGGTAATTAGTTTCAATCTTGCCGTGGTAATTTCCAAAACTCATGTGCAACCATTATTGTACTCGCATGTTACGGGTGTGACATCCATCATTGGAGCTTAATCTGTTCGCTAATGAACAAAAACTTGAGAGCTGTGCCATGAGAGTTTCCTTTTGTTTCCAAGAAGAGTACTCCTATATGCATGTTGTCTGCTGTGTGTACATAAATATTTGATGGCTTACAAGTGTGGCCATAATAATCTGGAGCACAGGATCGGACAAAGGAATAGATATATCTGGCATGGCAGCTCTAGGAGCTGGCTTACCCTGATCATCACGTTCACGGAGACACAAATAGGAGTCGTACGATTTTGATTCCATGTGTCCATGATACCTTTTGTACTCTGGTAAAGACATAATTTCAATGAAAAAAACTATCACTTGATGCATAGCACGAACATCACAAGGACAAACCTAAAGATAAACCACACCGTCCACCGAGCTACAATGCAAAAGAGCTTATCCTGAACCGACACAAAGCACCGCGTCTTGACTGACGCCGAACAACACCGAAAACCAAATAACTTCCGCAGAGTGTCTCTTGTCGACGCACCAGCCACCCTTAGCGCGTGAGAGAAAGATGCAGATCAATGACAGGACTCGATCCACACCGAAAAGTCACCGTCTTGAACAACCGGTGACAGACATATATAGTGCCACTTAGGATCAAAACAAGGACCGCGGCGGACTCCGAAGTAGAGCAACGAGGAGTCAGCCTTGTCTTCAAACACAATGCTCCTAACAGCTCCTGGAGGACGAAGGAGGTGGCAAACACGCTCGACGATGCCTCCAAGGAAGGAAATGACATCCACGGGTGTCACCAACACCGGCTCAACCAAAGCCGTGCAAGATTTTCATCCGCGCGTAGCCCACCACCTCGCCTCCATGGACTTGGTAGCACTATCCAAGAAACTTCATACCGCCGCCACCGCAACACTTGCCGATATAGCTGCAAAGCTAAGGACCAAGGACCGACCACCAGACAGGGAAACCGCAGCCACACCATCCACTCCCAGCCTGCACAAGGAACCGCACCCGACCAGCACCTCCAGCCAGGTCCAGGACCGCCCACAATGGCCGTCACCCACTCCAAGGGACGGTCTTGCCGCGATCAGACCCGCCTCTCCACGCAACCCAGGCCAGCACCGCCGCTTGCCACGCTGCACAGAAGTGACCGACCGCTCGCTGCTCGCAAGACTCGATTATGACCAAGCCATCGCAGCGTCGCCACCAACCTGCCTGTGGGAACCCGCCGGTACCACCAGTCGGCCCCGTCGCCACCGAAACGCGCCACGATCTCCGTTGCCAGACCCTGCTGGCCCACTGCATCACCAACCACCATGCCATGTGTCGGCCACAGGTTTATTATACTAGCTCATTGGCACGGATGGACACGTGTTTTTTTTGCGTCAGTCATAATGTGTTTTGTGCGAGGCCGAACGAAGGGACGATCCTGCCATCCAACGGCTTAGAAAATTGGCTGACACTGATTCTTTTTTCATATATCTGACGTATAGGCGGTCCTAATTTCAATACTGCTTGAACGCCATGGTGCAAGATAGAGCCTAGAAGATTTAGTTGAAAAAAATATTGAGTAAAACAAAATAGTTACACATTATACAGATATTACTTTCGGCTAGTATATATATGTTGTTGCGTGTTAAATTGTATTTTATCAACTTCAAATAAAATTTAAAAATATATATGTGTTTATTGTCACACCCAAATGCCACCTGCATTTTTTTAATGGGAAAGCTTAAGCGTGTTGACATGTGCAAAAAAACAAGTCAAAAGACAAATGATACAGTTAATTTAATTTTTCACGCTGACAAATAAATTCAGAATTCTCGTAATTCAATTTTAGGTTACTATTCACCAAAGAGTATATCTATACCTAGTGATAAAGCAAGGTGTGTTTCTTTAATTCTTTCATATGTTCATCCATATTATATTTTCAGATTTTTTCCTATCCGATGTTGTACTATTTTTTGGTCCGTCCCAAAAACTATCCGAAAAATGTTCGACCAAATAAAATGTCTTCCAGGGTCCCACTTGGGCCATTTGGGTCATTTACGCAGTGCCCACCTAGGCCTGCTCCCGGTGCGTCTCACAACTGGCTGGGCCTTAGCCTAATTTATACGGCCCACCTGGGTCTAAATAAAGAACGGTGATAATAGAGGACTTCCAATCCAAAATGTCCTACTTTGCAATTGATTCGACGCAATGATCAACCGAGACAACTAACTATTATAATTACATACATGTTGTATGATATTTCAACGATTTTAAATGAGTAAGTAAACATAATTGGGCCTTGTCTCTCAAGATGTATTCGAACCAGAGGACACTAGGCTTGGTTCCAGCCCGAAACGACTGAAAGACGAAAAATTAATCCATCCGAGATTTATTCGAAAAGAAAGGAAGATATTATATTTATTACTGACCGAGTTTTCTGGAGAACAAACTAATCTTCATTAACTGAAAAGTTAGACTAACCATATAGCGCCACTTTTTACATCGGACCATCTATCACCTCTCTCGAGATTACCCTGGTTTCGGAATTTAGGGCTTCTCGTTGCCGTATCATGTGCATGAGGCCTCCATTAGCTCATTCTAAGAAAGGCATGGCTTCTAAGATCTTTGTCGACTTGATTGAATGTTGCCTCGCCGCTGGCTTCGAGGCAACATCACATCTGCACACCCTCATTGTTCTTGACGTCCGCCACCCTCGCGGTTCATGGCTTTTATCCGGATGTCCTTGCATGTACAATCGCATGCTGATGCTTCATCTAGAGCCTATCTAGGTAGCCATAGGACCCGACGCTTCCAGCACTCCTCTTCCAGCGAGCGCCTCCATCTCGCCTGCTGGTGCTGCAACCAATGGTCGTCGTTTCCTCCCTCCATGAGCCTACATACTGCCGATCCCTGCATGAGCACACTGTCGAGTACTACTAGGGCCTGGAGATCCAAAGACACTGTGTTGCTGATCCCTACATGAGCATACGATCGAGTACTACTTGCGCGAGGAGATCCAAAGACATGGCCCTCCATGGCTTCAACATGGTAGAATCCACACGCTGGACAAAAGTAGTTTTTGGTGTCGAAATTTGAAACAAATGGCTGCAACGCTTCAACGAATATTTGGACGTGGATTTTTTGAGCTCGGGCTTCCAGACACCTCTTGTCCTTACAGTTCAATGTTGCTTTGAGATCCGTACTATACAATTAACTTACCACATGAATTTTTTCTCTTTTGTTTTCTTCAAAACAAGACAATATATGAACTTCAAACTTTGCAGGAAAACAAAACATTCTTACTACAATATGGGAAAAACAATTAGATTTGTGTCTGACATAAATATACAATATGAGATTTGTTTGATTTTTTTTTAGTATTTTCGATTCATCAAAACATCTGAATGTTTTTTTCCACATTCCAGTTAGAATGTGTTGTGCTGCAAAGTTCGAAGTTCATTTGTTGTGCTATATGGGAAAAACAAAAAAAAAGTACTTGCACGAATCGCGATGTGGAATTGGATGGCTAGATAGGGGGATGCCTAGAAGCCTAAGCTCCACAATATATTTTCGTGGTAATTTGATGGCACCAACGCTCCAACGCAAATTTTATACATCAAGGTTAGCTTCTACAATCTATGCTGTTATAGTAGATGTTTCAGAGAAGCAGTTCCCTATAAATTATTGGTGGTTAAATTTTTTTAGACATCAAGAAGCATTCATAATTTTGGCAGCAACAATTATAAGGTGCGCCATACAAGCATTACTAGTATAATATCCATGCATTGCCACGGGCTATGAATATATTTTTATCAATTGCAAACATAGTCACAATACATGTAAAAATTTACATGCATAGAAATTATAGCATGTAACGATGAGAAGTAATTAAAATCCACTTCAGTAATCCAATTAATTATCTTTTACAAATAAAGATCTACTTGATGTGTTTAACATAGTTTTGTACAATGTGAGGAATGTTGTCTTCAACTTCATTGCATGGCACAATGTGAGCCGCATCCTTATTTTGATGAGTTTTAAATTGTGTATATATATATTTCTAGAAATGACTTGTTATGCTATGTGACATTGATGTCAACGTATAGAAGCTCCTCCTTTTTACTTTTTTCTGACAGGAAACAAAGCAGCCACTCCTCTCACTCACGCACCGCACAGCTGCCTTCTACTCTTCCCGCACAACCAACCAGACACCAATTGTCACCGCATCTCATCTCCCCGCCAGAGAGTATCCACCACCATCTCCCCCAGACACCTCCCCTCCATGCCATGGCGAAGCCCGCCCACTCCTCTCCCCATCATCTGCCCTCTCATACATGGCTCCACCGCCTGGACGCTGAGCTAGCCCACCGGTCTAGCATCGTGGATAGTTGGGTCCTCCCTGGAGGTGCAAAAGGGATCGCAACCGTCTGTTAGTGCTAGCCATGTAGCTGACCCATTCGTATGTGAGTTGCACAACCTCATGTGGCACTGCGAGGAGGGATACACCTTCATCATCGAGGTTGCTCACCCCAGGCCGATTTCCGGTGCCATGGAGTGCACGTGTCATGCTAGGGCAGCCGCCAAGGAGATGCGACCTTCTAATCATTTTCCTTGCCCAAACCATTCAAATCCGATGTAGCTGCCAGCATGTCTATCGTTCCTATCAATTAGCTTTATGGATTACATGAGAAGACATTTACGTGTGCGCGCGTCGCAACACGTGATAGGCTTGCAAGCGCAATCCTAATCCCCCTAATTTTAGTTGTGAGGCTGAATATCTAATCTCATTAATCCATCTCCCTTGATTTTCAGAGCGTGGATGTCTATGCATCTCTCCAATCTCTTGTCCCAGATTTTTAGGGAAAGTTTAATAGCAACCTGATGAGAGACGACCTCTAGTTCATGCACATGCCATTTCCTCATACTATCTGAAGGGAGTATCAAAATCATAATTGCGTAGCTTTTAGTTTTTTGCTAAAAGTTTAGGCGCATCATTTTTTTGCGCCGGGCATGAAGGAAAACCATTTATCTAGACATTTGAAAGATGCAGCAGTGAGACTCTCATAACAACAATTTCCGATTGAACATACAACCCTTGAACAGGGTGGAGCCCCGCCATAGGTCCACTATATTGGTTACAAATTTACAATTCTCTAACAACTTTGTGCCATTTTTGGACTATTTGTTAAAACTAAGATGATATTTAAGTTAAATTATATTAACTGACACCCCACTACTATGATCGTAGGCTAGTCATTTCCATGGGACATGCAAACTAGTTATACTATATTGGTTACAAATTTACAATTCTCTAACAACTTTGTGCCATTTTTGGACTATTTGTTAAAACTAAGATGATATTTAAGTTAAATTATATTAACTGACACCCCACTGCTATGATCGTAGGCTAGTCATTTCCATGGGACATGCAAGTTGATCGTCCTGTCATGCAATTAGTCTATGAAGTCTACGCGGTGCTAGTATTCTGATATACATTGCGGGTCTGGTTATTCTATTTTCTTGTAGTGTAGTATGACCAGTCAAGTGTTCACATGTATATTTAATTTTCCATGTTGGCAGGGTTGCGTGTTAGAAAAAGGCATATCTATATATGCACGTCATTACGGCAGGGTTGCCTAGCTAGCTGTACGTGTGATGGATGTACTAGGATATACTAATGTGGATTCATCCAGAACTTGCTATCTCAAGCTGTCTGAATTTCACATATTGTTGGTGTTTCACTAATCACATAAAGATACTACTTGTAAATTAGTACTTCCTCGGTTCCTGAATATAAGTTTTTTTTCAAATATTCTACTATGAACTACATATCAATAAAAATAAATGAATCTACAATTCAAATTATGTCTATATACATCCGTATATAGTTCGTAGTAAAATATCTAGAAACACTTATATTTAGAAATGGAGGGAGTATAATACATTTATTCTAGATCACTAGTCTATGTCTATACCTATTAATAAAAGGATAAATGTCTCTACCCGTCCGTCGTACCTTTTGGAAACAAATAAACCCAATTGTTTCTTTCACGGTCCTGATTTTAAGTGAATCTTAAAAATATTTTGTATTTTACTAAAAACTTCCTAACCTTTCGGTTAAACGACCTACTGTCCTGTTTTAAGTGAGTCCAGAAAATCTTCTATGTTTTCTAGAAACCCCTTGATATTTCGTTCCATAAACCTAAAGTCAATAGTCCGATTAAAGAACTATGTAGACATGTCCCGAGGTACTCCTCGGTCAATATCCAATAGCGGTACCTGGATGCCCATATTGGATCCTACATATTCTCCGAAGATCTTATCGGTTGAACCTCAGTGTCAAGGATTCATATAATCCCGTATGTCATTCCCTTTGTCCTTCGGTATGTTACTTGCCCGAGATTCGATCGTCGGTAGCCGCATACCTATTTCAATCTCGTTACCGGCAAGTCTCTTTACTCGTTCCGTAATACAAGATCCCGTGACTTACACTTAGTCACATTACTTGCAAGGCTTGTGTGTGATGTTGTATTACCAAGTGGGCCTCGAGATACCTCTCCGTCACAAGGAGTGAAAAATCCCAGTCTTGATCCATACTAACTCAACGGACACCTTCGGAGATACGTGTAGAACACCTTTATAGTCACCCAGTTACGTTGTGACGTTTGATGCGCACAAGGTATTCCTTCGGTGCTAGTGAGTTATATGATCTCATGGTCATAGAAACAAGTACTTGACACGCAGAAAACAATAGCAATAAAATGACACGATCAATATGCTACGTATATAATTTGGGTCTTGTCCATCACATGATTCTCCTAATGATGTGATCCCGTTATCGAGTGACAACACTTGCCTATGGTCAGGAAACCTTGACCATCTTTGATCAACGAACTAGTCAACTAGAGGCTCACTAGGAACAGTGTGTTGTCTATGTATCCTCACATGTATTTGAGTTTCCAATCAATACAATTCTAGCATGGATAATAAACGATTATTATGAACAAGGAAATATAATAAACTAATTTATTATTGTCTCCAGGGTATATTTCCAACAATATATACCAACTCACTACGAGGTCAACATATTCGCTACTTGACTAGGTATTTAGATATATACGTACATCAAAGTAAGTGAAGTAGTATATTTACACACCAGTTTTAATCTGATCCACATAATCATGCATACTTAGGGTCATACATGACAATGTTGTAGAAAAACATACATGATTACATCAGTAACAATTTCTCCTACAATTTGTTCAATGGGATCATGCCATCCTTATGAAGTAAGGTCATTTCATCACCATACTTCTTTGAACCGGAAACAAGGAGCCTAAACCTATCAAATATGCATCTCGGACTGAGAGAAAATCCAGCCATAAAAACATAACCAACTGGGTTGAGCAGGAGAGGATGGAGCCATGCATGGGAGGGGAGAAGATTGTCGTATTAGCTCCGATTTTGCCAGTAGCCATGCCTTGAAGTTTTGCCTGCCGCTCGTCCCCTACCTCGTCCTTCCCCTCCTAACAAATGAGGCCCTGACCGGTCAGGAGAAGGCAGGCGATGTGGTTCGACGTGCAGAAAAACCATGAGAAAAGCCCCACTGATGTGACATGCCAGTTGGACTTTACAATTGAGACCCATCGGTCAAAACGCTCACAAAATTTTAAGCAAGGTAAATTATGGCAACATTTTTGCTAAATGGATTAAAACAGATGAAATCGCGTTAAATCGGGTAACTAGTGTCAAAAATATTAATAGAAGGTAAAAACCGGAATTCACTCTTTTTATTATTATGTGTGTCCTTCTATGAACATGTGAGTCAGTTAGATGCCACAACAAGATACAACAATGTATGATTTGTACATATTCACTATAGAATACATTATGCTAACTTAAGTAGCGAATTGAGCATAGGTAAAATAGTTAGCTTACTTGTGGTGGAATCAGACCACCAGTTAGACTTGGCACCAATGCTCAAAATTTTCTATATTTATTCAACTCTCTCCTTAATAAGTTTGAACTGCTTACCACAAATGTCACATGGCGATGTTCGTTCAGTTAAAGAAGATGTTTCCATCTATCATTAAACGTTTCTGATGACTTCATCAATCTCAAATGTTGTGCTAACTCAATATCTCGGAGGCCCTAGTAGATATAGGATGCGTGTGTATGTTCATATAGGTGAGTACATGTACATGTACGTGAGCGCATCTGCCATTGTATATATAAAAAAAACTATGCGTGCATGCACTTATGACATCTACGAGTGTACGTCTTGCGGGATAATCAGTAGTACGATGCATGCATCCTTTAATTTTTTATGGATCAGCTAGAACGTCAAGATGTAAAAGGTGACATTGAAGAAGAAGAAAATCTTCAGCAAGATTTTTAGTTTTATCAAGGATCATCTAATGCATGGGGAAAGATGTGGATCTGATCATGATTGATGCAATCATGCATGTACATATGAATATACAACTCAAGAGCTGGCATATCACGAGTCGACTTAACCCAACTTGAACAACCTTTCTATTCCAGGTACGTGTACAAGTATGTATATCCTTTTACAATATGCAAATCATGCATTTAGATACCATAACGTGATACAATGACATTGATCAATCACAAGCTTATAAAGCATGCATGCATGAGCGAGGGAGCCCATGCAAACGCCTGACATATGAACTGTAACAGTGCGCGCGTATGACATGCAATAGCTACGAGTAAATCGATGGATAGATGGATCACATGGGGCAGGTGAAGTTGGCGGGGCACTTCTTGCCGCACTGGTTGAGTAGGAGGGTGAGGTCGATGGGGACATTGAGCTTGATGCCGAGGATGTTGGCCCTGATGGCGGTGCAGAGGCACACGGCGGCGTCGAGGTCGGCGAGCCCGCCCAGGAGTGGGCAGCACTGCTCGTTCGCCGGCACGCCAATCTTAAGCTTCAGCAGGTTCAGCACGTTGGCGCAGACGCCCAGCTTCAGCGTGTTGATCGAGCAGCTGCCCCCGCCGATCGGCGGGGTGGGGACGACCGGTGGGCAGTAGGGATCGCAGCCCTGCACGGCGGCAAGGAGGACCAGATTCAGAGCGAGGAAGAAGGCGAGCTTGGAAGGCGCCATTGCTACTGATGGATCGTGCTGGTATGTGGCTAATTAAGCTTGTAGGCTATGGTAGCTTGGGATGGTTTTCTTGGGTTGTTTGGGGGTGGTACTTATAGACCGGGTGTGGTGTGCAAGTGCCTCGTTCATGTCATTATCAATCGAGGTAATTAGTTTCATTCTTGCCGTGGTAGTTTCCCAAACTCATGTGCAACCATTATTGTACTGGCATGTTACGTGTGTGACATTCATCATTGGAGCTTAATCTGCTCTTCACTAATGAACAAAATCCTGGGAGCTGTGCCATGAGAGTTTCCTTTAGTTTCCAAGAAGATACTCCTATATGCATGTTGTCTGCTGCGTGCATATAAATATTTGATTGGTTTACAAGTGTGGCCATAATAATCTGGAGCATAGCATCGGACAAAGGAATATATCTGGCATGGAAGCTCTAGGGGCTGGCATACCCTGATCATCACGGTCACGGGAGACACATATAAGAGCTGTATGGTTTTGATTTCATGTGTATATTATATCTTTCGTACTCTGGTGTATTATACTGGCTCGTTGGCAGGGCTGGACACATACACTAGTAGAAAACGGGCCTTTGGCCTGGACCCTTTAGTCCCGGCCTGCCTCTGGGCCGGGACTAAAGGCCCGGCCACGTCGCCCCAATTCTCATATCCTACCTCGAGGCTTTAGTCCCGGCCCGTAAGGAGCCTTTAGTCCCGGTTCGTGTCCCAAGCCGGGAGTAAAGGGCTACGCGGTGGGCAGCCCGCATGTGCGCCACCTTTAGTCCCGGTTTGTGTCTCAAACCGGGACTAAAGTCCTCTGCCTATATATAGCACAGCCCCCCTCTCCCCTCTTCGTTGCATTTTTCTTGGATGGAGGATCGTGGGTGGGTGCTTGCTCTCCACTTTTTTTGATGCACTATAGGTGTTTGTTGAAATGTGTGTTAGAGCGATGCCGCTTCAGTTCACCGAACACAACTACGATATGAGATGCCCGAGCCACGCTTAAACCTCTTCCTCTTTATTTCTACTTATTCTAAAAGGTTAGCAACTGTATTTCCTCGTTTAGACCGTGCGGTACTAATTTTTAGGATCGTGATTGTATTTGATATACTGTCGTATAACGCAGAGATGAGCCATCCATGGATGTACGGTGATCGACGCACAACCGCTTACAGAGAAGGCGTGCATTCTTTTCGAGATGCAGCCGATGCGAACAAGCATGGTGGTGGCTATATGTTTTGTCCATGTGTTGAATGTCGAAATGAGAAGGATTACACTTCCTCAAGAGTCATTCAGAGCCACCTGCTTCGGTCCGGCTTTATGTCGGGCTATAATGTTTGGACCAAGCACAGAGAAAGAGGGGTTATGATGGAAGGCGACGATGAAGAAGAAGAGAATGATGATGACAACTACCGATCTATGTTCCCTGAGTATGCTGATACCGCAATGGAAGACAATGAAGAAGAAGATCAGGATGAAGAACGGGAACCAGATGAGCCCGCTGATGATCTTGGCTGGGTCATTTCTGATGCACGGCGAGGTTGCGACATAGAAAAGGAGAGGTTGCAGTTCGAGCAGATGTTACAGGACCACAACAAATTGTTGTACCCAACTTGTGAAGATGGCCAGAAGAAGCTGGGTAGCACACTGGAATTGCTGAACTGGAAGGCAGAGACCGGTGTGACTGACTTGTCATTCGAAAAGTTGATGATACTGATGAAGAAGATGCTTCCAAGAAAGACTGAATTGCCCGCCAGCACGTACGAAGCAAAGAAGCTTGTCTGCCCTCTAGGATTAGACGTGCAGAAGATACATGCATGCCCTAATGACTGCATCCTCTACCGCGGTGAGAAGTACGAGAATATGGATAAATGCCCGGTATGCACTGCATTGCGGTATAAGATCAGAAAAGATGACCCTGGTGATATTGAGGGCGAGCCACCCAGGAAGAGGGTTCCTGCCAAGGTGATGTGGTATGCTCCTATAATACCACGGTTGAAACGTCTGTTCAGAAATAAAGATCATGCGAAGTTGTTGCGATGGCACATGGAAGATCGTATGAAAGACGATAAGTTGAGGCACACCGCTGATGGTCGGCAGTGGAGAAAAATCGAGAGAGAGTTCCCGAGATTTGCAGCTGACGCAAGGAACTTATGGTTAGGTCTGAGTACAGATGGCATGAATCCTTTCGGGGAGCAGAGTTGCAGTCACAGCACCTGGCCCATTACTCTATGTATCTACAACCTTCCTCCTTGGTTGTGCATGAAGCGGAAGTTCATTATGATGCCAGTGCTTATACAAGGTCCAAAGCAACCCGGCAACGATATTGATGTGTACCTAAGGCCATTAGTTGATGAACTTTTACAGCTGTGGGACGAACCAGGTGTACGTGTGTGGGACGAGCACAAACAAGAGGAATTTGACCTTCGAGCGTTGCTTTTCGTAACCATCAATGATTGGCCTGCTCTTAGTAACATTTCAGGACAGTCAAACAAGGGATACAATGCATGCACGCACTGTTTGGATCAGACAGAAAGTATATATCTCGACAACTGTAGGAAGAATGTGTATCCGTACAATCGTTGTTTTCTTCCGCCCAAGCATCCCTTAAAGAAAAAAGGCAAGCATTTCAATGGAAAGGCAGAACCCCGGGGGAAGCCTGTCATCCGTACTGGTGCTGAAGTATTTGATATGGTCAAAGATTTAAAAGTAATCTTTGGAAAGGGTCCTGGCAGCCAACCTATTCCTAACAGCCCTGATAAGCGCGTACCCATGTGGAAGAAGAAATATATATTTTGGGAGCTACCCTACTGGGAAGTCCATGAGGTCCGCTCGGCAATCGACGTGATGCAGCTGACGAAGAATCTCTGCGTGAATATTCTAGGCTTCCTGGGCTTGTATGGGAAGTCAAAAGATACACCGAAAGCACGGGAGGACCAGGAACGTCATAAAGGAAGAGATGACATGCATCCAGGGCAGTTTCAAGGGCGTGCCAGCTACGCTCTTACTAAGGAAGAGAAGGAAATCTTCTTTGAAGTCCTTTTTAGTATCAAGGTCCTGACTGGCTTCTCGTCGAATATAAAGGGAATCGTAAATATGAAAGACAAAAAATTCCAAAACCTAAAGTCTCATGACTGCCACATGCTTATGACGCAATTGCTTCCGGTTGCATTGAGGGGAATTCTACCGGAAAATGTTCGCCTGGCAATTGTGAAGGTATGTTCATTCCTCAATGCAATTTCTCAGAAGGTAATCGATCGAGAAAGTCTATCAGGGTTACAGATTGATGTGGTCCAATGTCTGGTCAGCTTTGAGTTGTTGTTCCCGCCATCCTTCTTCAATATAATGACACACCTCCTAGTTCACCTAGTCGAAGAGATTAGAATTCTCGGTCCTGTGTTTCTACACAATATGTTCCCCTTCGAGAGGTTCATGTGAGACACAAGAATATTCTACGCTCCGAAAACCCGGGGAAGGCTGCCTCTTGGATTAAAGGGGAACACGAGAAGACTTTCGGCAGTTGGTTGCAGACACATCTCCTGAATGATGACACCGTGGGAGATGAGCTGTACTGTTTGGCCAGGCCACCATCTTCGACAATATGTACTTTCCAAGGGTATGAGATAAATGGAAATACATTTTACACGGTTGCCCAAGATAAAAAGAGCACCAACCAAAATAGTGGTGTCCGCTTTAATGCAACAGACGAGAATGGGCACTGTTTGGAAACATATTACGGGTACATAGAGGAGATATGGGAACTTGACTATGGACCTACTTTTATGATCCCTTTATTTCGGTGCAAATGGGTGAAGCTGACAGGAGGCGGGTTAGTTGTAGACCAAAAGTACGGCATGACAACAGTGAATCTTAACAATCTTGCGTACATGGGCGAACCATTTGTCCTAGCCAATGATGTCGCTCAGGTTTTCTATGTGAAGGACATGTCTACATTAACGAGAAAAAGAAATCAGCAAAAGAAGATATCATCCGATGAGCCAAAACGCCACATGGTTCTTTCACGGAAAAGAAACATCGTGGGAGTAGATGACAAGACAGACATGTGAGAAGATTATAATAAGTTTCATGAAATTCCGCCCTTCAAAGTGAAAACTGACCCAAGCATCCTACTGAATGATGAAGATTCTCCATGGCTACGACCCAGAAGAAAACAGAAATAATAGATAGGAATACTGGTGCAATAATGTAATAATTTATTAAACCTTTTATGTAATGCATGTATGGTTTCAAACACTTTTCATTTTCATATTATCCATGTAAGAGATGTGTTCTCGTTCGAAACCCTGATACTTCGAGGGAGATTGTCCGTTTTGTACACAAAGTGCATCCAGTTTTTGTCGTAGCCCTCTCAACTTTTTAGCACATGCTATGTGGGTGAAATGATGATAGCATGCCAACTTTGAACATTTTCAGAGTTCATTTGTAGTGCTTTTCAATTTCAGGGTCAACTAGCTCAAAACAAATAAGTAAATCCACGAAATATACCAAATGAAGTCAGAAATTGTTGAAATTTTGTGTTGTGCCTTTGAATGGTGAATTTTGAACACACAAAAAGTATGGAGTTCAAATAAGTTCACAAAAATGAAATCCCTTTGTAAGAGATGAGTTCTCGATCGAAACCCTGATACTTCGAGAGAGATTGTCCGTTTTGTACACGAAGTGCATCCAGTTTTTGTCGTAGCCCTCTCAACTTTTTATGGAGTTCAAAAAACCATATTATGAAATTAAATATTATCATTGGTGATTCATCTCTATTATGAAATCAAATATATCAAAAAACCATTGCAAAACATATGACCAAATTAATACAAGTTCATCATCACATTAAAGCCAAAGAACAGTAGTGATCAAATGTTATTATTGCAAAAAATAAATACATAGAGTTCTCTCATAAAACAACATACAACTATGTAAAACATTTAAATGCAACAACAAACGCGATCAAAATCGCAACTAAGGTAACAATTGACCCAACAACATAATGATACCAAGCCTGTTTATCAATGGCATATTTTCTAATATTCCTAATCTTCAAGCGCATTTCATCCATCTTCAAGCGCATTGCATCCATCTTCAACCGCATCGCATCCATCTTCATCTTGCGATCATCGATAACATCAGCGACATGCAACTCCAGTTCCATATTCTTATCCTCAATTATTTTCAATTTTTTCTTCAAGTATTTGTTTTCTTTTTCAACCAAATTTAACTTCTCGACAAGAATTTTTATGTGGGTTGGAATTTCCGGTTCACATACCTCCTAGATTAAAAAAATATATGTCATAATTGTCATAAACACTAAATAAAAGAAATAGTTATAAAAGATAATATATACCACATCCGAATCATAGACAGGACGAGGGCCGACGGAGGCGGATACCAAAACCATCGCACTATATAATAACAAAAAATAATGAAAGTGAGTAATTTGTACAAGTATGTATATAAATCATACAAGTAAGATTTTTTTTAATTTTAAAAAGAAGATAAGAACAAGAGGCTCACCACGGTGGTGCTCGCAGTTGGTGCACGGCCAAACCTAGACAAATATTAAGGAAAATGGAGCTTGGAGGTCGAGCTTGGAGAGGAGAAAGCTTAAGTAGAGTGGCTCGGGCATTTCATCGAACACGTCATGTGCATGAACTAGAGTGGCAAGAGCATGGCATGGTCACACTTCAACAACCAAAACACAGGGGATATGGTGGGCAGGGGCGAGGGTTTATATAGGAAAAACTTTAGTCCCGGTTCTTTCCACGCCCAGGGACTAAAGGCCCCTGCTTCCCGCCTTCTGGTCAGCCGAAAAAGGGCCTTTAGTCCCGGGTCGTGGCTACACCCGGGACTAAAGGGGTCTTTAGTCCCGGTTCGAGCCACGCCACGGGACTAAAGGCCCCTGCTTCCCGCCTTCTGGTCAGCCAAAAAAGGGCCTTTAGTCCCGGTTCGTGGCTCCATCCGGGACTAAAGGGTCTTTAGTCCCGGATCGAGCCACGAATCGGGACTAAAGATCCACCTGTATAAGCGGGAGTTAGAAAATTTCGAACCCAAATCATCCATTTCTCTTCTTCTTCCTCTCGTTCTCCTGCCCGGCACGGCAAGCGATGAACTCAACGACGCCGTCAGGCTGCCCGCCATCCTGCTCGCCACCGCCTGCCGTCCTCCTCACCGTCGCCGTCGTCCTGCTCGCCGCCGCCGTCCTGCTCGCCGCGCGCCGCCCCGTCCTCCTCGCCGCTCGCCGCCGTCCTCCTCACCGCGCGTCGTCGACACCTCCGGCCGGTAAGCCCCACGCCCCCTCCTCCCCAACACTCCGGCCATTACAAGCAAAGAAGAAAAAGGAGAAGAAAGGAAGAAAAATGAGAAGAAAGTAAGAAAAAAGAGAAGAAAAGAAGAAAAAGGAGAAGAAAGGAAGGAAAAGGAGAAGAAAAGAAGGAAAAGGAGAAGAAAGGAAGAAAAAGGAGAAGAAAGGAAGAAAAATAGAAGAAAGGAAGAAAAAGGATAAGAAAGGAAGAAAAAGGAGAATAAGAAGAGGAGGAGAAGAAAAGAAGAAAAAGGAGAATAAGAAGAGGAGGAGAGGAGAAGAAGAGGAAAAATAGAAGAAGAGGAGAGGAGAAGTAGTAGAAGAAGAGGAGAAGTAGAAGTAGAAGAAGAAGTAGAAGAAGAGGACAAATAGAAGAAGAGGAAAAATTAGTTTAGGGTTACAAGAAGAAGAACTATTTTTTTTGTCATTTAATGTTGCTATTGTATAGTGTATATGCTTAAGTGTTAATAGTGTTTCTTAGATTATTGCTTAATTTTGCTATTGTATATGCTTAAGTGTTAATAGTTTAATTTTTCTATTGTATATGCTTAAGTGTTAATAGTTTATTTTTAGCAAGAAAATTAATAGAACTAGTTTAATTTTGCTATTGTATATGCTTATGTGTCCGGGACTGGGCTCCGCCCGGCTGGTATTTTAGAGTTTAGGTTCTAGCCAAGACCCGGGACTAAAGGTCCTCCTATATAAAACGAGCCTTCGAAGTTTCCAACCCCTCTTATATAGTTTGTTAGTTTATTAGTTAATCAAATGTCCGTTTTTTGCAGAACTATGGATCCACATATCAGGAACCTCGAAGAGGAAGAACTTCTCGAAGATATAATCAAAGACGGCCCCGACGTTGAACCAGCTGAATCTCCGACGTCATATCTAAACGACTCCGGATATGGAATGGAGGTCGAGCGACACGAAGATGAAGCCGATGGGGCAGGAGATAGGTCCAATGATGGAGAAGGTGATAGCTCCACTGATGAAGAAGCCGGTGGATAAGCCGGTGAAGAAATAATAAAGTCCGGCGAGGTATACATATGAAGTTCGACAATCACTTGTAATATGTGAAAAATATTGGAGATAGCTCTATATTCTATACATATACATTCATTTGACGAATGTTTCTCCCTCTTAGGCCTCCACATCGAGCAAATCTACGAAACGAGGCCCGACTAGAAAGTTGGATGCACGGACGCATTACACCTTTGAGCTGATAATGCCTACGGGTGAACCCAAGCTTCCTAAGAATGCTGCTAACACATTCAAGAAGCAATGCGGAGTTGTCGTTAGGGATCACGTCCCGATCAGCGTTCGGGAGTGGAACAAGTGCAAAGGGTCAGCCGATAGTGACTATGTCGCCGAAAGGTACAAAGATAATCTTTGGAATGATCTCATGTCACATTTCAACCTGCCAGAATGTGAGAATGAAGACGCCGCAGACAAACTGAGGGCCAAAGTCAAGCAGTGGACTCTAAAGAAGATGGCCGAACTGTTCCGTAGCTAGAAGAAGAAGCTATGGAAAAACTATCTGAAGACAAAGAAAGTGCTAGTATTCGAGGGGTATCTAGCCAAGCATGCGAATCACTGGAAGGAATTTCAAGAGTACAAGGAGTCAGAAAATGCCCAAGCATTATCAGAAAAGAACAAGATAAATGCCGACAAGAAGAAATATCACCACAAGCTGGGGCCAGGGGGCTATGAGACTGCCATCCCAAAGTGGGAAAAGAAAGAGCAAGATCTGATAGATAAAGGCATCGTACCTGGACCACTCCGTGATGAGTGGGAATGGAGAGCAAGAAATTGGTTCCTTGCGCATGGTGGGTCGTGCGACGAAAAAACAGGGGACCTCATCTGCAATGACAATCGTAGGATACCCACGGAGAATTGGAAAAGGATAGTGAAAGAAATTAAGGAGGGACAAAGAAAGTTCACTGCAGATAGAGATAAAGATTTGCTCACACTGGTCCTCGGCAATGACGAACATGGAGGACGAATGCGAGGCTTCGGTCCATCTTACCCGTGGTGGCTTGGGTTTGCCAGAGACCAAGACACTTACAGAAGCCGAGAGAGAGCAAAGAAGTGGAAGCAGGATGAGGAGAATGAGAAGTTCAACCAATTGCTTGCCAGGATTAACGAGCAACAGAAGCAGATTGATGAGCTTAGAGGAGTACCGCGCCAGGAAGATCCTGCACTTGATATTACCGGCGCCCCATCTAAGCGGAAAAGCAGCGTGGCTGAATCTGAGGCCCCGCACGCCGATGAACGAAGAATGATAGAGGGCGGTCCCGGCTACCCCGTGGATGGAATCAAGGATTCAACATCATGTGAACTTCATCACAAATTCAAGAACATATCCATGAAGGTGGCCGTCAGACAAGCTTTACCTTCTGGCCCTAATGCACGCTCGCATGGCCGTGAGATTCCAGCTGGCTTTGCTAAAGTCGGGGTGGATGAAATCATGACGGGGTTTAATGATATGGAGCTCGACATAGCTGGACCCGAAGATGAGAGGACACTCGGGGAAGTACTGGGTGGAGTCATCTTATGGGACAAGAACTACATCAAGCTTCCAGGCTCGGCCCCAAGGACAACACCGCCTCCGAGTCGTCGCATTTCACCTACACATCCATTACCTCCAAGCCCTCCACATGACGTCGGCCAGCAAAACACGAGTCCATCTCGATCACCGCCGCCGGACTTGGGTCGTCCGTCTCCACCGCTGCCCGCTCCGGATACAAACCCTGAGTCTGCCACGGATACAAAGCGGGAGCGTGCCACCAAGAACGCTCCGCCGGTGCCCGCTCCAGATACAAACCCTGAGCCTGCCACGGATACAAAGCGGGAGCGTGCCACCAAGAACGCTCCGCCGCCGCCCGCTCCGGATACAAACCCTGAGCCTGCCACGGATACAAAGCGGGAGCGTGCCACCAAGAACGCTCCACCGCTGCCCGCTCCGGATACAAACCCTGAGCCTGCCACGGATACAAAGCGGGAGCGTACCACCAAGAACGCTCCGCCGCCGCCCGCTCCGGATACAAACCCTGAGCCTGCCACGGATACAAAGCGGGAGCATGCCACCAAGAACGCTCCGCCGCCGCCCGCTCCGGATACAAAGCCTGAGCCTGCCACGGATACAAAGCGGGAGTGTGCCACCAAGAACGCAACACCGCCGCCTGCTCCGGATACAAAGCCTGAGTCTGCCACGGATACAAAGCGGGAGCGTGCCACCAAGAACGCTCCGCCGCCGCCCGCTCCGGATACAAAGCCTGAGCCTGCCACGGATACAAAGCGGGAGCGTGCCACCAAGAACGCAACGACGCCGCCCGCTCCGGATACAAAGCCTGAGCCTGCCACGGATGCAAAGCGGGAGCGTGCCGCCAAGAACGCTCCGCCGACGATTCCTAAGCCACAGAGCACCCTAAAGCGCAAACGGTCGCCCCTCCCAAAGGTACATCATGCTAATCTTTCTATCGGACCTTATGATCGTACCCCTGAGAAAAACGCCAGGATAGCAAAGGAACATCATGATGCGCAGATGAAAAAGAAGGAACCAGAGCCCCGCCCGGAATACACCTAGAAGCAAATAGCATTTGCAAAATACTTCACGACCCTTCCATCACAGTATGACTTATACCATAAGCCTGATGACTATACACGCACATTGCAGAAGGAAGTGAAAAAGAGAAGATCTCGATCACCGCCGCCGGACTTGGGTCGTCAGTCTCCGCCGCCGCCCGCTCCGGATACTAACTGGGAGCGTGCCACCAAGAATGCTCCGCCGACGATTCCTAAGCCACAGAGCACCCCAAAGCGCAAACGGTCGCCCCTCCCAAAGGTACGTCTGCTAATCTTCCTATCAGACCTTATGACTTACACCATAAGCCTGATGACTATACACGCACATTGCAGAAGGAACTGAAAAAGAGCAGTTCAACTACAAGCAAGAAAAAATCAGACGTTCCTCAGCTTGGACAACATGCCAAACAGTCGATCCCACCCCTCAAGGTGTTAACCGAGAATGTTCCCCCTCCGGTGGAGGGGCTAGCTTTAGAAACAGCAAAGGAGTTGGCGGCTCAATGTGGTATCTCGGTTGAAGAATTGTTGTCTTCCCAAGACGACAAGATACCCAAGGCTGTGGTAGCCCCTAAGCCAAAGTTTGTCATGGGTGAGCCTTTGGTCAGCAAAGATAATCTCCCAACAAATATGCGTTACTTGCATACATGGTACTTAAGTGAATCAAAGAAGGGGAGAACGATGATCGTGCTGAGTGTGCCACGGGAGTACTACGGCCACCCCGAAGAAATCCATATCGACTTTGATGAACTCTTCCAGATGTACAATGCCGACGCCCTCGACAAATCGCTTATGAGTTGCTATTATCTGTAAGTTTTTCAATTCGTTGTCTACATATAACTTGTTTAGTTATTTCAATTCATTGTCTATATATAACTTGTACTCTATTATGCAGAATGAAGATTCTGGATTGTTAAAGTAAGAGCATCATAAATATTGGGTTTATTGACCCAGATAAAATACATATAGTGACGCTAACTAATTATCCCAAGGAGACGGAGGAAAACCTTCTAAGGTTTCTAACAGATCAAAATTTATGTGACCACATACTGTTTCCATACAACTTCAGGTGAGGGTCTTTACTCTGTTGTGTCCATTCACTTATAAATGTAATTGATAAGTTACTGACACACACACACACACACACACACACATATATATATATATATATATATATATATATATATATATATATATATATATATATATATATATATATATATACATGTGCAGCTTCCATTGGATTCTGTTGGACATTCAAATTGATAAGGGAAGAATTGATGCCTTCGACCCATTATCGAGACCCTTGGAACAGTTCCAAAGCCTGCAGGACATGCTCCAAGGGTAATTTTAATCATTCTTGCGCTCTATCGGTCTCTTTCGATGATTTTCTGATATATCAATTACTGAAAAACTTAGCAAATCATTATCCTTGTCGGGCAGGGTTTGGAAGCGGTTCAAGTGCGTGACTCCCGGTAACTTTCCTGAGAAGGTGACCTTTAGAGCGGCTCAGGTAAGTAGTAGTATGATATACTTCTATTAATTTTCAATACATTTATGATGCTAGATTATTATTTTGATTATATATATTCTATTCTCTTAAAGTGCGACCAGCAGCCACGGGGAACGCATCTATGCGGATACTATGTTTGCGAGACCATTCGCACGTTTATCTCTGAGCTCAAGGATCACAGATTCGACGTAAGCAATGAACATTCACACCTCTATTTTTACCCATCATTCTTTGTTATCATGATTGATATTCATATTCATCTCCTCTTCTTATATAGCACACGGCCATGAGGACGAAGGTCCTACCAGAGCAACGCGCGATTGCTGTTGCAGAGGAGCTTGCGGGATTTCTGAGGACGGAAGCTATAGATGACAAAGGACGATTTAGTGTAGCTAGGGGCCATTACTGATGTTCATCCATGTAATCGAATAGACGGGCTCTAGTCCCGATATTTCAGATCTGCATATAATTGTATATATATATGCTCGCTTGTAAGATAAGTTAATCTTATATATATACGCATATTTATTTCTATTTAAATTATATGAAAACTAATTCCCGAAAACCAAACGAGGCATCACGTTAATCTCCCGAACACCTAAACCCTAAAACCCTAAAACCCAAAAATAATTTCATTCAAAAAAAAACCCAAAAACCAGCAAAATCTGAAAATCTTTAGTTCCGGCCCGTGTGACGAACCGGGACTAAAGGTCCTGTCTATGGGGCGCTACGAGGCGCCCACGTGGAGCACCTTTAGTCCCGGCTTGTAACAGGGCCGGGTCTAAAGGTTAGGCCTTTAGTCCCGCCCCTTTAGTCCCGGTTGGTGAACCGGGACTAAAGCCCCTTACGGGCCGGGGCTATAGGCCCTGTCCCCACTAGTGATACGTTCAGCTTGTTGTATAATAACTAGCAAAAAGACCTGTGCGTTGTAATGGGTTAAACAAATCCTCACATATAGCTAAAGACACATATATCTTGCCACTTGTCCTGTTCATCGATGGGGTCATGTTTTCGCCTAATCATGGTAAACATGATTAGTTCCATGACCATGAGGTTGGCCGTTGCACTATAGCTGCCGCATTCGCGTGTCCCTTTTTTCTTTGATTTGTAATTCCACGGATGACATATATCTCTTCATTTTTTGACATGGCAACTTCATTTATACAAACAGAGATAGTTCCTTACATAAAATGTTTCTGAATACCTCATGAACTTCATCAAACCAACATGACCGAAGATCTTGTTTCCGATGATTTTGCTAGAACATGAGCTGCCATATTACATGACCGACTAACATGAGTAAACAAACAATATTCGAACTTTGGAGCCCTATTCTTAATATCAAAAACTATGGCGCCTGTTTGAGATCTGTCCATCGTAGCACTTGTCACTTTGCTGATCAAAGTGGCGCAATCAGATGCAACGATAATTCTTTGGAAGCCCACTTCTTCAGCAAATTGTAGGGCACACCGCATAGCAATGGCCTCCGCGAGTTCAAGGTTAACCACTTGGTCCACATACCTTGTTTTGGTTGCTAGTAGTAGTCCTAGCCTCCTAGGTGACTTCTTATTACTATGCCCACTCCCATTCGCGATGATTGTGAGAAGACTGCAGCATCAACATTTATCAACACCGACCGTTTGTGACTGATGTTTGGATCTCACGCCTAGTGGTCTAGTTCGGCTTGAAATTGTCCATTAAGATGAAACCAATATAGGATTTAATCTTCCCAGCCACACGATGCGGATGATGCAAATTCTCACCATTTCATATATTATTTCTGTTATCCGAGTTATTCCATATAGCCACAGTAAAGTACAATGCGTGAAGATCTGGTGCAACATTTATCCATTCTAGCAATCATTGATGAATATTGATACCTGTTGGAAATATGCCCTAGAGGCAATAATAAAATGGTTATTATCATATTTCTTTGTTCATGATAATCGTCTATTGTTCATGCTATAATTGTATTAACAGGAAACAGGAATACATGTGTGAATAAATAGATCACAATGTGTCCCTAGCAAGCCTCTAGTTGGCTAGCTCGTTAGTCAATAGATGATCATGGTTTCCTGATCATGGGCATTAGATGTCATTGATAACGGGATCACATCATTGAGAGAATGATGTGATGGACAAGACCCAATCCTAAGCATAGCACTAGATCGTATTGTTCGTATGCTAAAGCTTTTCTAATGTCAAGTGTCTTTTCCTTCGACCGTGAGATTGTGCAACTCCCGGATACCGTAGGAGTGCTTTGGGTGTATCAAACGTCACAACCTAACTGGGTGACTATAAAGGTTCACTACGGGTACCTCCGAAAGTGTCTGTTGGGTTGGTACGAATCGAGATCGGGATTTGTCACTCCGTGTGACGAAGAGGTATCTCTGGGCCCACTCGGTAGAACATCATCATGAGCTCAATGTGACTAAGGAGTTAGTCACACAATGACGTGCTACGGAACGAGTAAAGAGACTTAACGGTAACGAGATTGAACAAGGTATAGGTATACCGACGATCGAATCTCGGGCAAGTACTATACCGACAAACAAAGGGAATCGTATACAGGATTGATTGAATCCTTGACATCGTGGTTCATCCGATGAGATCATCATGGAGCAAGTGGGAGCCACCATGGGTATCCAGACCCCGCGGATGGTTATTGGCCAGAGAGGTGTCTCGGTCATGTCTGCGTGTCTCCCGAACCCGTAGGGTCTACACACTTAAGGTTCTATGACGCTAGGGTTATAGGGAATTATTATACGAGGTTACCGAAAGTTGTTCGGAGTCCCGGATGAGATCCCGGACATCACGAGGAGCTCCGGAATGGTCCGGAGATAAAGATTGATATATAGGACGGATGGTTTCGGATACCGGAAGTGTTTCGGGCATCACCGGTAACGTACCGGGACCACCGGAGGTGGCCCCGGGGGACAACCGAAGGGGGGCGAGGACCCCGGGAGGTAAGCTCGGCCAAGTGGGGGTGGGAACCAGCCCCTAGGTGGGCTGGTGCGCCTCCCCACTCAGCCCATTGCGCAAGGGAGAGAAAAGGGGGGGGCAAACCCTAAGCCAGGTGGGCCTAAGGCCCACCAGTTGGTGCGCCACCCCCTCCTCCCCCTTCTGGCCGCCGCACCTCCCATCTGGGGGGGCTGCCGCACCCCCTAGGGTGGGAACCCTAGGGGTGGCACCCCCTCTCCCCTCCCCCTACATATAGTGGGCACGTTTGGCCATTGGAGACCAGACTTTTCCCTCTCCCTCGGCGCAGCCCTCCTCTTCTTTCTCCTCCTCTCTGCCGGTGCTTGGCGAAGCCCTGCCGGGAGACCTCGTCTCTCCATCGACACCACGCCGTCGTGCTGCTCGAGTTCTTCCCCAACCTCTCCCTCCTCCTTGCTGGATCAAGGTGCGGGAGACGTCACCGGGCTGCACGTGTGTTGAACGCGGAGGTGCCGTAGTTCGGCACTAGATCGGAATCGCTGCGAGTATGACTCCATCAACCGCGTTCTAGCAACGCTTCCGCTTAGCGATCTTCAAAGGTATGAAGATGCTCTTACCCCTCTCTCGTTGCTGGTCTCTCCATAGGAAGATCTGAATATGCGTAGGAAAATTTTGAATTTATGCTACGTTCCCAACAGTGGCATCCGAGCCAGGTTTTCTATGCGTAGATTCTATGCACGAGTAGAACACAAAAGTTGTGGGTGATGATTTTTCAATTTTCTTGCCACTACTAGTCTTATTCTTTTCCGGTGGTATTGTGGGATGAAGCGGACCGGACCGACTTTACACGTACGCTTACGTGAGACTGGTTCCACCGACAGACATGCACACCGTGCATAAAGGTGGCTAGCGGGTGTCTGTCTCTCCTACTCTAGTTGGATTGGATTTGATGAAAAGGGTCCTTATGAAGGGTAAATAGCTTTGGCATATCATAGTTGTTGCTGTCACGTAGGTAAGAAGGCGTTCTTGCTAGAAACCCAAATCAGCCACGTAAAACTTGCAACAACAATTAGAGGACGTCTAACTTGTTTTTGCAGGGTTTGACATGTGATGTGATATGGCCAAAGTTGTGATGTTGCATGTATGATGTATGAGATGATCATGCTATTGTAATAGGTTTCACGACTTGCATGTCGATGAGTATGACAACCGGCAGGAGCCATAGGAGTTGTCTTAATTTATTGTTTGAGATGCAACGCCATGTGCTTACTACTTTTACTTCATTGCTAACGGTTAGCTATAGTAGTAGTGATAGTAGTAGTTGGCGTGACGACTTCACGGAGACACGATGATGGAGATCATGGTGTCACGCCGGTGACGATGATGATCATGCGATGCTTCAAGATGGAGATCGAAAGAGCAAAGATGATAATGGTCATATCATGTCACTGTTGGAATTATGCCCTAGAGGCAATAATAAATGTATAGTTATTATTATAATTCCTGTATCAAGATAATAGTTTATTATCCTTGCTATAATTGTATTGAATGAAGACTCATTTACATGTGTGGATACATAGACAAAACACCGTCCTTAGCATGCCTCTAGTTGGCTAGCCAGTTGATCGATGATAGTCAGTGTCTTCTGATTATGAACAAGGTGTTGTTGCTTGATAACTGGATCACGTCATTGGCAGAATCACGTGATGGACTAGACCCAAACTAATAGACGTAGCATGTTGATCGTGTCATTTTGTTGCTACTGTTTTCTGCGTGTCAAGTATTTATTCCTATGACCATGAGATCATATAACTCACTGACACCGGAGGAATGCTTTGTGTGTATCAAACGTCGCAACGTAACTGGGTGACTATAAAGATGCTCTACAGGTATCACCGAAGGTGTTAGTTGAGTTAGTATGGATCAAGACTGGGATTTGTCACTCCGTATGACGGAGAGGTATCTCAGGGCCCACTCGGTAATACAACATCACACACAAGCCTTGCAAGCAATGTAACTTAGTGTAAGTTGCGGGATCTTGTATTACGGAACGAGTAAAGAGACTTGCCGGTAAACGAGATTGAAATAGGTATGCGGATACTGACGATCGAATCTCGGGCAAGTAACATACCGAAGGACGAAGGGAATGACATACGGGATTATACGAATCCTTGGCACTGAGGTTCAAACGATAAGATCTTCGTAGAATATGTAGGATCCAATATGGGCATCCAAGTCCCGCTATTGGATATTGACCGAGGAGTCTCTCGGGTCATGTCTACATAGTTCTCGAACCCGCAGGGTCTGCACACTTAAGGTTCGACGTTGTTTTATGCGTATTTGAGTTATATGGTTGGTTACCGAATGTTGTTCGGAGTCCCGGATGAGATCACGGACGTCACGAGGGTTTCCGGAATGGTCCGGAAACGAAGATTGATATATAGGATGACCTCATTTGATTACTGGAAGGTTTTCGGAGTTACCGGGAATGTACCGGGAATGACGAATGGTTTCCGGGAGTTCACCGGGGGGGCAACCCACCCCGGGGAAGCCCATAGGCTTTGGGGAGACACGCCAGCCCTAAGTGGGCTGGTGGGACAGCCCCAAGGGGGCCTATGCGCCAAGAATAAGAAATCAAAGGAAAAGAAAAAAAAAGAGGGAGGAAGTGGGAAGGGAGGGGGACTCCTCCCACCAAACCAAGTCCAACTCGGTTTGGGGGGGGAGTCCTCCCCCCCTTGGCTCGGCCGACTCCTTGGGGGTCCTTGGACCCCAAGGCAAGGCCCCCCCTCCCTCCTCCTATATATATGGAGCAATTAGGGCTAATTTGAGACGACTTTCTCACGGCTGCCCGACCACATACCTCCATAGTTTTTCCTCTAGATCGCGTTTCTGCGGAGCTCGGGCGGAGCCCTGCTGAGACAAGATCATCACCAACCTCCGGAGCGCCGTCACGCTTTCGGAGAACTCTTCTACCTCTTCGTCTCTCTTGCTGGATCAAGAAGGCCGAGATCATCGTCGAGCTGTACGTGTGCTGAACGCGGAGGTGCCGTCCGTTCGGTACTAGATCGTGGGACTGATCGCGGGATTGTTCGCGGGGCGGATCGAGGAACGTGAGGACGTTCCACTACATCAACCGCGTTCTCTAACGCTTCTGCTGTACGATCTACAAGGGTACGTAGATCACTCATCCCCTCTCGTAGAAGGACATCACCATGATAGGTCTTCGTGCGCGTAGGAAAATTTTTGTTTCCCATGCGACGTTCCCCAACAGTGGCATCATGAGCTAGGTACATGCGTAGATGTCTTCTCGAGTAGAACACAAAAGTTTTTGTGGGCGGTGATGTGCGTTTTGCTGCCCTCCTTAGTCTTTTCTTGATTCCGCGGTATTGTTGGATTGAAGCGGCTTGGACCGACATTACTCGTACGCTTACGAGAGACTGGTTTCATCGTTACGAGTAACCCCCTTTGCTCAAAGATGACTGGCAAGTGACGGTTTCTCCAACTTTAGTTGAATCGGATTTGACCGAGGAGGTCCTTGGATGAGGTTAAATAGCAACTCATATATCTCTGTTGTGGTGTTTACGTAAGTAAGATGCGATCCTACTAGATACCCTTGGTCACCACGTAAAACATGCAACAACAAAATTAGAGGACGTCTAACTTGTTTTTGCAGGGTATGATTGTATGTGATATGGCCAATGATGTAATGTGATATATTGGATGTATGAGATGATCATGTTGTAATAGAAATATCGACTTGCACGTCGATGGTACGGCAACCGGCAGGAGCCATAGGGTTGTCTTTATACTAACGTTTGTGCTTGCAGATGCGTTTACTATTTTGCTAGGATGTAGCTTTAGTAGTAATAGCATAAGTAGCACGACAACCCCGATGGCAACACGTTGATGGATGATAATGGTGTGGCGCCGGTGACAAGAAGATCGTGCCGGTGCTTTGGTGATGGAGATCAAGAAGCACGTGATGATGGCCATATCATGTCACTTATGAATTGCATGTGATGTTAATCCTTTTATGCACCTTATTTTGCTTAGAACGACGGTAGCATTATGAGGTGATCTCTCACTAAAATTTCAAGACGAAATTGTGTTCTCCCCGACTGTGCACCGTTGCTACAGTTCGTCGTTTCGAGACACCACGTGATGATCGGGTGTGATAGACTCAACATTCACATACAACGGGTGCAAAACAGTTGCGCACGCGGAACACTCGGGGTTAAGCTTGACGAGCCTAGCATGTGCAGACATGGCCTCGGAACACATGAGACCGAAAGGTCGATCATGAATCATATAGTTGATATGATTAGCATAGGCATGCTTACCACTGAAACTATACTCAACTCACGTGATGATCGGACTTGGGATAGTGTAAGTGGATCATGAACCACTCAAATGACTAGAGAGATGTACTTTTTGAGTGGGAGTTTAGCATATAATTTGATTAAGTTGAACTCTAATTATCTTGAACATAGTCTAAGTCCACTTTGAATATATTTGTGTTGTAGATCATGGCTCACGCAAGTGTCATCCTGAATTTTAATACGTTCCTAGAGAAAGCTAAGTTGAAAGATGATGGAAGCAACTTTGTAGACTGGGCTCGTAATCTTAAGCTAATCTTACAAGCTTGGAAGAAGGATTATGTCCTTAATGCTGCGCTAGGAGATGAACCACTCGCTACGGCTGATCAGGATGTTAAGAACGCTTGGTTAGCGCGTAAGGAGGACTACTCAATAGTTCAATGTGCAGTCTTGTATGGCTTAGAACCGGGACTTCAACGTCGCTTTGAGCGTCATGGAGCATTTGAGATGTTCCAGGAGTTGAAGTTTATCTTTCAGAAGAACGCCCGGATCGAGAGGTATGAGACCTCCGATAAATTCTATGCTTGCAAGATGGAGGAAAACTCGTCTGTCAGTGAACATGTGCTCAAAATGTCTGGGTACTCAAACCGTCTAGCTGAACTGGGGATTGAACTCCCGCAAGAAGCTATCACTGACAGAATCCTTTAATCACTGCCGCCAAGCTATAAAGGCTTTGTGTTGAACTACAACATGCAAGGGATGAACAAGTCTCCCGGCGAGTTGCTTGCGATGCTGAAAGTCGCAGAGTCTGAACTCCGTAAAGAGCATCAAGTGTTGATGGTGAGCAAGACCACTAGTTTCAAGAGAAACGGCAAAGGCAAGAAGGGCAATTCGAAGAAGAGCGGCAAGCCTGTTGCCAATCCGCCGAAGAAACCCAAGGCTGGACCTAAGCCTGAAACAGAGTGCTTCTATTGCAAGGGTATGGGTCACTGGAAGCGCAATTGCCCCAAGTATCTGGCACATAAGAAGGCGGGCAAAGAAAAATCAGGTATATTTGATATACATGTTATTGATGTGTACTTAACCGGCTCTCGTAGTAGTGCCTGGGTATTCGAGACCGGTTCTGTTGCTCACATTTGCAACTCGAAACAGGAACTGCGGAATAGACGAAGGCTGGCGAAAGACGAAGTGACGATGCGCGTAGGAAATGGTTCCAAGGTTGATGCAATCGCCGTCGGAACAGTGTCACTTCAGCTACCATCGGGATTAGTGATGAACTTAAATCATTGTTATTTAGTGCCTGCGTTGAGCATGAACATTATATCTGGATCTTGTTTATTGCGAGACGGTTACTCTTTTAAGTCTGAGAATAATGGTTGTTCTATTTCTATGAGTAACATCTTTTATGGTCATGCACCGAATGTGAGAGGATTGTTCATATTGAATCTTGATAGCGATACGCATATACATAACATTGAGACCAAAAGAGTTAGAGTAAACAATGATAACACCATATTTTTGTGGCACTGCCGCTTGGGTCATATTGGTGTAAAGCGCATGAAGAAACTCCATGCTGATGGACTTTTGGAGTCACTTGACTTTTATTCACTTGACACGTGCGAACCATGCCTCATGGGCAAGATGACTAAGACTCCGTTCTCCGGAACAATGGAGTGTGCAAGTGACTTGTTGGAAGTCATACATACCGATGTGTGTGGTCCAATGAGCGTAGAGGCACGCGGCGGATATCGTTATTTCCTCACCTTCACTGACGATTTAAGTAGATATGGTTATGTCTACTTGATGAAACACAAGTCTGAAACATTTGAAAAGTTCAAGCAATTTCAGAGTGAAGTGGAAAATCATCGTAACAAGAAGATCAAGTTCCTACGGTCTGATCGTGGGGGTGAATATCTGAGTTTCGAGTTTGGTGCTCACTTAAGACAATGTGGAATTGTTTCACAGTTAACACCGCCTGGAACACCACAGCGTAATGGTGTGTCCGAACGTCGTAATCGTACTTTGTTAGAGATGGTGCGATCTATGATGTCTCTTACTGATTTGCCGTTAACATTTTGGGGTTATGCATTAGAAACAGCTGCATTCACTTTAAATAGGGCACCATCAAAATCCGTTGAGACGACACCATACGAATTGTGGTATGGCAAAAGGCCAAAGTTGTCGTTTCTTAAAGTTTGGGGATGTGATGCTTATGTCAAAAAGCTTCAGCCTGAAAAGCTGGAACCCAAAGCGGAAAAATGCGTCTTCATAGGCTACCCAAAAGAGACAGTTGGGTACACCTTCTATCTCAAATCCGAGGGCAAAGTGTTTGTTGCTAAGAACGGAACTTTTCTCGAGAAGGAGTTTCTCTCGAGAGAATTGAGTGGGAGGAAGATAGAACTTGACGAGGTTGTCGAACCTCTCATCCCTCTGGATGGTGGCGCAGGGCAAGGGGAAACCTCTGTCATTGCGACGCCGGTTGAGGAGGAAGTTAATGATGATGATCATGAAACTCCAGTTCAAGTTTCTGTTGAACCACGCAGGTCGACGAGATCACGCGCTGCTCCAGAGTGGTACGATAATCCCGTCTTATCAATCATGTTGTTAGACAACAATGAACCTGCGAATTATGAAGAAGCAATGGTGGGCCCAGATTCCAACAAATGGCTAGAGGCCATGAAATCTGAGATAGGATCCATGTATGAGAACAAAGTGTGGACTTTGGAGATACTACCTGAGGGCCGCAAGGCTATTCAGAACAAATGGATCTTTAAGAAGAAGACGGACGCTGACGGTAATGTGACCGTTTATAAAGCTCGACTTGTGGCAAAGGGTTTTTCACAAGTTCCAGGAATTGACTACGATGAGACTTTCTCTCCCGTGGCAATGCTTAAGTCCGTCAGAATCATGTTAGCAATAGCTGCATTTTTCGATTATGAAATCTGGCAGATGGATGTCAAAACGGCGTTCCTTAACGGTTTCCTTAAGGAAGAGTTGTATATGATGCAACCCGAAGGTTTTGTCGATCCTAAAAATGCTGACAAGGTGTGCAAGCTCCAGCGATCCATTTATGGACTGGTGCAAGCATCTCGGAGTTGGAACAAATGCTTTGATGAGGTGATCAAAGCATTTGGGTTTATACAAGTGGTTGGAGAATCTTGTATTTACAAGAAAGTGAGTGGGAGCTCTGTGGCGTTTCTAATATTATATGTGGATGACATATTACTGATTGGAAACAACGTAGAGCTTTTGGAGAGCATAAAAGGTTACTTGAATAAAAGTTTCTCTATGAAGGACCTAGGAGAAGCTGCTTACATTCTAGGCATTAAGATCTATAGGGATAGATCAAAACGCCTGAAAGGACTTTCACAAAGCACATACCTTGATAAAGTTTTGAAGAGGTTCAAAATGGAACAGTCCAAGAAAGGGTTCTTGCCAGTGTTACAAGGTACGAGATTGAGTAAGACTCAGTGCCCAGCAACTGATGAAGATAGAGAGCATATGCGCTCCGTCCCCTATGCTTCAGCCATAGGTTCTATCATGTATGCGATGCTGTGCACTAGACCGGATGTTAGCCTGGCCATAAGTATGGCAGGTAGGTTCCAGAGTAATCCAGGAGTGGATCACTGGACAGCGGTCAAGAATATCCTGAAGTACCTGAAAAGGACTAAGGAGATGTTTCTCGTGTATGGAGGTGACGAAGAGCTCGTCGTAAAAGGTTACGTCGATGCAAACTTTGACACAGATCCGGACGACTCTAAGTCGCAAACCGGATACGTATTTATTCTTAATGGGGGTGCAGTAAGCTGGTGCAGTTCCAAGCAAAGCGTCGTAGCAGATTCTACATGTGAAGCGGAGTACATGGCTTCCTCGGAGGCGGCTAAGGAGGGTGTCTGGATGAAGCAGTTCATGACGGATCTTGGAGTGGTGCCAAGTGCACTGGATCCAATAACCTTGTTCTGTGACAACACTGGTGCCATTGCTTTAGCAAAGGAGCCAAGGTTTCACAAGAAGACCAGACACATCAAACGAAGCTTCAACCTCATCCGCGACTACGTCGAGGAGGAGGACGTAAATATATGCAAAGTGCACACGGATCTGAATGTAGCAGACCCGCTGACTAAACCTCTTCCACGGCCAAAACATGATCGACACCAGAACTGTATGGGTGTTAGATTTATTACAATGTAATTCACATGGTGATGTGAGGGCTAGATTATTGACTCTAGTGCAAGTGGGAGACTGTTGGAATTATGCCCTAGAGGCAATAATAAATGTATAGTTATTATTATAATTCCTGTATCAAGATAATAGTTTATTATCCTTGCTATAATTGTATTGAATGAAGACTCATTTACATGTGTGGATACATAGACAAAACACCGTCCCTAGCATGCCTCTAGTTGGCTAGCCAGTTGATCGATGATAGTCAGTGTCTTCTGATTATGAACAAGGTGTTGTTGCTTGATAACTGGATCACGTCATTGGGAGAATCACGTGATGGACTAGACCCAAACTAATAGACGTAGCATGTTGATCGTGTCATTTTGTTGCTACTGTTTTCTGCGTGTCAAGTATTTATTCCTATGACCATGAGATCATATAACTCACTGACACCGGAGGAATGCTTTGTGTGTATCAAAAGTCGCAACGTGACTGGGTGACTATAAAGATGCTCTACAGGTATCACCGAAGGTGTTAGTTGAGTTAGTATGGATCAAGACTGGGATCTGTCACTCCGTATGACGGAGAGGTATCTCAGGGCCCACTTGGTAATACAACATCACACACAAGCCTTGCAAGCAATGTAACTTAGTGTAAGTTGCGGGATCTTGTATTACGGAACGAGTAAAGAGACTTGCCGGTAAACGAGATTGAAATAGGTATGCGGATACTGACGATCGAATCTCGGGCAAGTAACATACCGAAGGACAAAGGGAATGACATACGGGATTATACGAATCCTTGGCACTTAGGTTCAAACGATAAGATCTTCGTAGAATATGTAGGATCCAATATGGGCATCCAGGTCCCGCTATTGGATATTGACCGAGGAGTCTCTCGGGTCATGTCTACATAGTTCTCGAACCCGTAGGGTCTGCACACTTAAGGTTCGGCGTTGTTTTATGCGTATTTGAGTTATATGGTTGGTTACCGAATGTTGTTCGGAGTCCCGGATGAGATCACGGACGTCACGAGGGTTTCCGGAATGGTCCGGAAACGAAGATTGATATATAGGATGACCTCATTTGATTACCGGAAGGTTTTCGGAGTTACCGGGAATGTACCGGGAATGACGAATGGTTTCCGGGAGTTCACCGGGGGGGGGGGGGGGACAACCCACCCCGGGGAAGCCCATAGGCTTTGGGGAGACACACCAGCCCTTAGTGGGCTGGTTTTACATCTTATTGCTTAGAACGACGGTAGCATAATAAGATGATCCCTCTTAAAATTTCGAGAACGTATTCCCCTAAGTGTGCACCATTGCGAAGGTTCGTTGTCTCGAAGCACCACGTTATGATTGGGTGTGATAGATTCTAACGTTCTCATACAACGGGTGTAAGCGAGATTTACACACGCGAAACACCTAGGTTGACTCGACGAGCTTAGCATCTACAGACATGACCTCGAATACAAGAGACCGAAAGGTCGAACATGAGTCGTATGGTTGAATACGATCAGCATGGAGTTGCTCACCATGGTGACTAGTCCGTCTCACGTGATGATCGGACACGGGTTAGTCAACATGGATCATGTATCACTTAGATGACTAGAGGGATGTCGATTTAAGTGGGAGTTCATACTTAATTTGATTAAATGAACTTAATTGTCATGAACTTAATCTAAAAGTTGTCTTTATAAATATTGTAGATGTCCAACGTCAACCTCAATTTCAACGCATTCCTAGAGAAAAACAAGCTGAAAGATGATGGTAGCAACTATGCGGACTGGGTTCGCAACTTGAAGCTCATCCTTGAAGCAGCTAAAAAGGCTTATGTCCTTGATGCGCCGCTAGGTGACCCTCCCGCTCCCGCAGCAGCCTAGGACATTCTGAACATCTGGCAAACGCGGAGTGATGACTACTCTCTGGTTAGGTGTGGCATGTTATACAGTTTAGAAATGGGGCTCCAAAGGCGTTTTGAGCAACACGGGGCATATGAGATGTTCCAGGAGCTGAAGCTAGTTTTTCAAGCCCATGCCCGTGTCAAGAGATATGAAGTCTCCGACAAGTTCTTTAGCTGTAAGATGGAGGAGAACCGTTCTGTCAGTGAGCACATACTCAAAATGTTTGGGTTACACGGTCGTCTGACTTCACTTGGAGTTGAACTTCCGGATGATGCTATAATTGACAGAATCCTCCAGTCTCTCCCACCAAGCTACAAAGGCTTTGTGCTTAACTACAACATGCAAGGGATGGAGAAGACCATTCCCGAGTTGTACTCGATGCTCAAGTCTGCAAAAGTAGAAATCAAGAAAGAGCATCAAGTGTTGATGGTCAACAAGACCACTAGTTTCAAGAAAGGCAAGGGTAAGAAGAACTTCAAGAAAGACGGCAAAGCTGTTGCCGCGCCCGGTAAGCCAGATGTCGGGAAGAAGAAAAAGAACGGACCCAAGCCTGAGACTGAGTGCTTCTATTGCAAGGGAAAGGGTCACTGGAAGCGGAACTGCCCCAAATACTTAGCGGACAAGAAGGCCGGCAACGTTAAAGGTATATGTGATATACATGTTATTGATGTGTACCTTACCGGCGCTCGTAGTAGCTCCTGGGTATTTGATACCGGTGCTGTTGCTCACATTTGCAACTCAAAGCAGGAACTGCGGAATAAGCGGAGACTGGCCAGGGACGAGGTGACGATGCGCGTCGGGAATGGTTCAAAGGTCGATGTGATCGCCGTCGGCACGCTGCCTCTACATCTACCATCGGGATTAGTTTTAAACCTTAATAATTGTTATTTAGTACCAACTTTAAGCATGAACATTGTATCAGGGTCTTGCTTAATGCGAGACGGCTACTCATTTAAGTCAGAGAATAATGGTTGTTCTATTTATATGAGTGATATGTTTTATGGTCATGCTCCGCTGGTGAATGGCTTATTCCTGATGAATCTCGATCGTGATGTTACACATATTCATAGTGTGAGTACCAAAAGATGTAAAGTTGATAATGATAGTCCCACATACTTGTGGCACTGCCGCCTTGGTCATATCGGCGTTAAGCGCATGAAGAAGCTCCATACCGATGGACTATTAGAGTCTCTTGACTTTGAATCATTTGACACATGCGAACCGTGCCTCATGGGCAAGATGACTAAGACTCCATTCTCAGGAATAATGGAGAGAGCAACCGACTTATTGGAAATAATACATACTGATGTGTGTGGTCCAATGAACGTTGAAGCTCGCGGTGGTTATCGTTATGTTCTCACTCTCACCGATGATTTGAGTAGGTATGGGTATATCTACTTGATGAAGCACAAATCTGAGACGTTTGAAAAGTTCAAGGAATTTCAGAGTGAGGTTGAGAATCAACGTGACAGAAAAATTAAATGTCTACGATCTGATCGTGGAGGAAATATTTGAGTCACGAGTTTGGCACACACCTAAGGAAGTGTGGAATCGTTTCACAACTGACGCTGCCTGGCACACCGCAACGCAACGGAGTGTCTGAACGTTGTAATCACACTTTATTAGATATGGTACGATCTATGATGTCTCTTACCGACTTACCGCTATCATTTTGGGGATACGCATTATAAACTGCAGCATTCACCTTAAATAGGGCACCGTCTAAATCCGTTGAGACAACACCGTATGAACTATGGTTTGGCAAGAAACCTAAGTTGTCGTTTCTTAAAGTTTGGGGCTGCGATGCTTATGTGAAGAAACTTCAACCAGAAAAGCTCGAACCCAAAGCGGAGAAATGCGTATTCATAGGATACCCTAAGGAAACTATTGGGTATACCTTCTATCTTAGATCCGAAGGTAAAACCTTTGTTGCCAAGAACGGATCCTTTCTAGAGAAAGAGTTTCTCTCGAAAGAAGTAAGTGGGAGGAAGGTAGAACTTGATGAGGTAATTACACCCCCTCTCGAACAGGATAGTAGCGCAGCGCGGGAAGTTGTTCCTGTGGCGCCTACACCGACTGAAGAGGAAGTTAATGATGATGATCATGAAGCTTCGGATCAAGTTACTACTGAACCGCGAAGGTCCACAAGGGCACGCTCCGCACCAGAGTGGTACGGCAACCCCGTGATGGAAATCATGTTGTTAGACAACGGTGAACCTTCGAACTATGAAGAAGCGATGGCGGGCCCGGATTCCAACAAATGGCTTGAGGCTATGAAATCCGAGATAGGATCCATGTATGAGAACAAAGTATGGACTTTGGTGGACTTGCCCGATGACCGGCGAGCCATAGAAAATAAATGGATCTTCAAGAAGAAGACTGATGCAAACGGTAATTAATGTAACCGTTTACAAAGCTCGACTTGTCGCAATGGGTTTTCGACAAATTCAAGGAGTTGACTACGAAGAGACTTTCTCTCCCGTAGCGAAGCTCAAATTAGTCCGAATCATGTTAGCAATTGCCGCCTTTTATGATTATGAAATTTGGCAAATGGACGTCAAAACAACGTTCCTTAACGGGAACCTTAAGGAAGAGTTGTATATGATGCAACCAGAAGGTTTTGTCGACCCTAAGGGTGCTAACAAAGTGTGCAAGCTCCAGCGCTCCATCTATGGGCTGGTGCAAGCATCTCGGAGTTGGAACATTCGCTTTAATGAGGTGATTAAAGCGTTTGGGTTCATACAGGTTTACGGAGAAGCCTGTCTGTACAAGAAAGTGAGTGGGAGCTCTGTAGCTTTCCTCATACTATATGTGGATGACATATTATTGATGGGGAATAATATAGAGATGTTGGAGAGCATAAAGGCCTATTTGAACAAGATTTTTTCAATGAAGGACCTTGGAGAAGCTACATACATATTAGGCATCAAGATCTATAGAGATAGATCAAGACGCCTCATAGGTCTTTCGCAAAGTACATACCTTGACAAGATATTGAAGAAGTTCAATATGGAAAACTCAAAGAAAGGGTTCTTGCCAGTTTTGCAAGGTATGAGATTGAGTAAGACTCAGTCGCCGACCACGGCAACAGATAGAGAGAAGATGAGTTCTGTCCCCTACGCTTCTCCCGTGGGCTCTCTAATGTATGCCATGCTGTGTACCAGACCTGATATAAACCTTGCCATAAGTTTGGTAGGGAGGTACCAAAGTGATCCAGGTATGGAGCACTGGACAGCGGTCAAGAATATCCTTAAGTACCTGAAAAGGACTAAGGAAATGTTTCTCATTTATGGAGGTGACGAAGAACTCGTCGTAAAGGGTTACGTCGACGCTAGCTTCAACACAGATCTGGATGACTCTAAGTCACAGACCGGATACGTATATGTGTTGAATGGTGGGGCAGTGAGCTGGTGCAGCAGCAAGCAAAAAGTCGTGGCAGCAGCTACATGTGAAGCGGAGTACATAGCTGCTTCAGAAGCAGCTCATGAAGGAATTTGGATGAAGGAGCTCATCACCGACCTTGGAGTGGTTCCAAGCGCGTCGGGTCCAATGACACTCTTCTGTGATAACACTGGGGCCATTGCCATAGCCAAGGAGCCCAGGTTTCACCAGAAGACGAAGCACATCAAACGCCGCTACAACTCCATCCAGGATCATGTCCAGAGTGGAGTGATAGATATTTGTAAAGTACACACGGATCTGAATATTGCAGACCCGTTGACTAAACCTCTTCCACGAGCAAAACATGATCAACACCATAATGCTATGGGTGTTCGATACATCACAATGTAACTAGATTATTGACTCTAGTGCAAGTGGGAGACTGTTGGAAATATGCCCTAGAGGCAATAATAAAATGGTTGTTATCATATTTCCTTGTTCATGATAATCGTCTATTGTTCATGCTATAATTGTATTAACAGGAAACAGTAATACATGTGTGAATAAATAGATCACAATGTGTCCCTAGCAAGCCTCTAGTTGGCTAGCTCGTTAGTCAATAGATGATCATGGTTTCCTGATCATGGGCATTAGATGTCATTGATAACGGGATCACATCATTGGGAGAATGATGTGATGGACAAGACCCAATCCTAAGCATAGCACTAGATCGTATTGTTCATATGCTAAAGCTTTTCTAATGTCAAGTGTCTTTTCCTTTGACCGTGAGATTGTGCAACTCCCGGATACCGTAGGAGTGCTTTGGGTGTATCAAACGTCACAACGTAACTGGGTGACTATAAAGGTGCACTACGGGTACCTCCGAAAGTGTCTGTTGGGTTGGTACGAATCGAGATCGGGATTTCTCACTCCGTGTGACGAAGAGGTATCTCTGGGCCCACTCGGTAGAACATCATCATGAGCTCAATGTGACTAAGGAGTTAGTCACACGATGACGTGCTACTGAACGAGTAAAGAGACTTACCGGTAACGAGATTGAACAAGGTATAGGTATACCGACGATCGAATCTCGGGCAAGTTCTATACCGACAGACAAAGGGAATCGTATGCAGGATTGATTGAATCCTTGACATCGTGGTTCATCCGATGAGATCATCATGGAGCAAGTGGGAGCCACCATGGGTATCCAGACCCCGCTGATGGTTATTGGCCAGAGAGGTGTCTCGGTCATGTCTGCCTGTCTCCCGAACCCGTAGGGTCTACACACTTAAGGTTCGATGACGTTAGGGTTATAGGGAATTATTATACGAGGTTACCGAAAGTTGTTCGGAGTCCCGGATGAGATCCCGGAAGTCACGAGGAGCTCCGGAATGGTCCGGAGATAAAGATTGATATATAGGACGGATGGTTTCGGATAACGGAAGTGTTTCGGGCATCACCGGTAACGTACCGGGACCACTGGGACCACCGGGACCACCGGAGGTGGCCCCGGGGGACCACCGAAGGGGGGCGACGACCCTGGGAGGTAAGGTGGGCCAAGTGGGGGTGGGAACTAGCCCCTAGGTGGGCTGGTGCGCCTCCCCACTCAGCTCATTGCGCAAGGGAGAGAAAAGGGGGGGCAAACCCTAAGCCAGGTGGGCCTAAGGCCCACCAGTTGGTGCGCCACCCCCTCCTCCCCCTTCTGACCGCCGCACCTCCCATCTGGAGGGGCTGCCGCACCCCCTAGGGTGGGAACCCTAGGGGTGGCACCCCCTCTCCCCTCCCCTTATATATAGTGGGCACTTTTGGCCATTGGAGACCAGACTTTTCCCTCTCCCTCGGCGCAGCTCTGCTCTTCTTTCTCCTCCTCTCTGCCGGTGCTTGGCGAAGCCCTGCCGGGAGACCTCGTCTCTCCATCGACACCACGCCGTCGTGCTGCTGGAGTTCTTCCCCAACCTCTCCCTCCTCCTTGTTGGATCAAGGTGCGGGAGACGTCACCGGGCTGGACGTGTGTTGAACGCGGAGGTGCCGTAGTTCGGCACTAGATCGGAATCGCTGCGAGTACGACTCCATCAACCGCGTTCTAGCAACGCTTCCGCTTAGCGATCTTTAAAGGTATGAAGATGCTCTTACCCCTCTCTCGTTGCTGGTCTCTCCATAGGAAGATCTGAATATGCGTAGGAAAATTTTGAATTTATGCTACGTTCCCCAACAATACCTTCCTTCTAATACCTTGAAGCATAATGAATTGGGGTTCACTAAGAGCCTACAGCACTGCTTTGCAAGCATGGCTTGATTAAAAATCACCAAGTCCCTGAATCCCATTCCTCCAAGATACTTGGGCGAGGATAGCCAATTAGAGGACCTCCAGTGAATTTTTTCCTCCCATCTTCCATTCCCCACCATACTGGAGATAGGTCTATGCATGTTCTCACATATTGATATTGGAATTTGGAAGCAGCACATTACATATGTCCGGATGGCTTGAGCCACCGACTTTAGAAGTACTTCTCTACCTTCTCTGGATAACAGTCTTATCATTCCACCCATTTAATATCCTCCATAGCCTCCGAGTGAGGAAATTAAAATTGCTTGTTGTAGAGCATCCCACCCAAGAAGGCATGCCAAGGTAAGTGGCTTGTAGAGACTCATCTCGGACTCCTACCATGTTCTTTACTCGTTCCTTCACCCGATTGTCACATTGATGTCCAAAGAAGATATATGACTTGTGCAAGTTGATTTTCTGACCAGAGCCTTTGTAGTAGGTCTCAAGAGCAATTTTAAGTATGTTTGTGCTTCTATTGTCGCTCGTCACAAAAAATATGCTATCATCATCAAATAAGAGGTGGTAAATAGGATGGCCTGCTTTTCTGTTCTTGATTTCTCTAATGTCCCTTATTGCTTCTTTTAACTGTAGAAGACAAGATAAACCTTCAGGACATAATAAAAATAAGTATGGGCTGATGGGATCACCCTGACGTATGCCTCTAGTAGGTATGAAAGGGCCAGTTAAGTTCCCATTTACTTTGACTGCATATTGTATAGAGGTCGCACACCTGATCACCGATTCTAACTAGTTTCAATTAAAGCCAAATTTAACAAGAACCCCTTTCAAATAAGGCCATTCAACTCTATCATACACTAGTAGAAAAGAGGGCTTTGGTCCACTTGATTAAATCCCATTAGTCTTGGGCCGACCCATGTGGGAGGCGGGACACCAATGTTTTTTTTATATATTTTTCCTTTTTTCTTTTCTGTATTTGTATTTTCTATTTTAAAATAATTCAGGATTACAAAATGTTTCCATTTTCAAGAAATAGAGAAATAAAAATATATTTGAGAAATCATAAATATTCGTGAATTCATGAAATGTGCATGTTTTTGAAAAACATTTGGGAAGTCATAAATTTTTCAAATTTAAAATAATTCATGATTTTCAAACAAATCTTTGAATATTCAAGGATCTTTCATGATTTTAAAAAAAGTCCGGGAAAGAAATAAAGTGTGTGGGTTCAAAAACAATTATTAAAGATGGAAGAAGTTCATGAATTAAAACAATATTCACGATTCTGTAAAAAATGTCCATAAAAAATGTATTTCAGTTTAAATTGTCCCTGAATTTCGAAGTTCATCAATTGAAAAGAGGTTTGTTGAATGAAAGTATGTTCATGGTTTTCAAAAACAAATTTATTAAAAAAATTATGATCTTCAAAAAGTTTTTCCAAAATATAAAAATATTTATCAATTCAAAACAATTGGTTTAACTTCAAAAAAAATGTTCATCATTTCAAATAAAATGTTCATCATTTCAAATAATGTCCGAGAATATGTTCATCATTTCAAATAATGTCCGAGAATATGCAAAAAATACGAATATAAAAAATGTTCACGTTTCAAAACATGTCCATAAATTGAAAAAATGTTTATGATTTCCAAATGTGTTCACAATTTTGATATTTTTTCAATATTTGTTTTTTTGAAAAGACAGGAAAATTGAAATTGGAAATAATGAAAAATATAATAAAAGGCAAACAAGAAAAAAAATGAGAAATGAAAAATTAAAATGAAAATGACATAATAAAATAAAATCAAAAATAGAAAAGAAAGTGGAAAAGGAGAAAAACGAAAATGAGAAAGATGTAGAAAAATAAAAAGAAGCAACAAAGAAGAAGAAAATAAAAACTGACTCAACGATGGTTCTAGAACTTCCGCCAACTGAAAGGAAAAAAACTAGACTAGGATGGTCCAAACGCGGGACAATCTCGGGAGGGGGCTATGCACCAGCTTGCTATAGAGCGACCTACATGCCAAATTGGAACAACAGAGCAAGACATAGTCATGCCACATATGCTTGGTTGTCTCATGACAATCGACAGGTAGCCCTTTGACTATGTACCAAGCCATACATGTAGGTTGTATCACCAAAGGCCTAATTATTCAGCCCGGCGTCATCGCGCACTTGAGTATTTCTTTCCTGTGTGGGCTAGATGGGCTTGATTTATGGATGACACCGTAAAGACCTCTTATGGCAAGGCCGAGTGCACCGTACTCATCCAGGCCTCGTATGAATAACCTCTTTTCCCTCTTAATTCTCTTGCTTTAATACTTCTCCTAGTTTCTAATTTCTTCTTGTTTCGAAATTTCAGACAAGCATGGCAGGTTTGGGCTCGATCTGAAGATTTTCTTCCTCGGACCGTAACAGAATTTGGTTTGTTCAAGAAGCTCAAGTAAGTCTTCTTTTTACCAGCAAAAGAAAGAATCTCATGTAAGTATTTTTCTTAGGATCTTTTAACCCAAGAAAGGATATGTGTCCTTGTTGCTCAATCGTTTTTCCGATCTCCGACTAAGACATCCTGACAAGAACGGCGCCCAAATATTTCACATGACCATGGTTCCTATATACAAGCTATACATTATGTTTCAAAAGTATGACATATATAAATATGCCAAGTTCTGTTGCTTTCATGCTTAGCACCTTTGGTTAACACCCCCAGGATAGCAGGTATACATTTTTAACCAGGGTAGTTATAATTAATCTTTTTTGCTTCCGAGCACCCATTGTATATAGAGAGATTTACACTAGGATGTCAATACCATCTGTATATTTTGTTGTTGTTGACACTGCCTTATCAAACTAAATAAACAAAAATGATTCTTAGATCCTGCCTTGTTCCTAAGTTACATAAGATTTTTTGTGCCGAGGAGGGCTAGGGTATATTTACTAAGCTACATACACTAGGATGATCTTTTCTCTTGACGAGGAGGGCTAGGGTTCCAGCCGAGAGGGAAGAGAGAAAACCCCAACTTGAACAAATTTTATATTCCAAGGTGCGTGTACAAGTATGTATATCCTTTTACAAATATGCAAATCGTGCATTTAGATACCATAACGGGATACAATGACCCTGATGATCAATCACGAGCTTATCAAGCATGCATGCACGAGCGAGGGAGCCCATGCAATGGATGGATGCATCAGATGGGGCAGGTGAAGTTGGTTGGGCACTTCTTGCCGCACTGGTTGAGGAGGAGGGTCAGGTCGATGGGGACGTTGAGCTTGATGCCGAGGATGTTGGCCCTGATGGCGGTGCAGAGGCACACGGCGGCGTCGAGGTCGGCGAGCCCGCCCAGGAGTGGGCAGCACTGCTCGTTCGCCGGCACGCCGATCTTGAGCTTCAGCAGGTTCAGCACGTTGGCGCACACGCCCAGCTTCAACGTGTTGATCGAGCAGCTGCCCCCGCCGGTCGACGGCACGAACGGTGGAAGGATCGGCGGGGTGGGGACGACCGGTGGGCAGTAGGGACCGCAGCCCTGCACGGCGGCAAGGAGGACAAGGTTCAGGGCGAGGAAGAGGGCGAGCTTGGAGGGCGCCATTGCTACTGATCGTTTGTGCTGGTATGTGGCTAATTAAGCTTGTAGGGTATGCTAGCTTGGGATGGTTTTCTTGGGTTGTTTGGGGGTGGTACTTATAGACCGGGTGTGGTGTGCAAGTGCCTTCATGTCATCATCAGAGGTAATTAGTTTCAATCTTGCCGTGGTAATTTCCAAAACTCATGTGCAACCATTATTGTACTCGCATGTTACGGGTGTGACATCCATCATTGGAGCTTAATCTGTTCGCTAATGAACAAAAACTTGAGAGCTGTGCCATGAGAGTTTCCTTTTGTTTCCAAGAAGAGTACTCCTATATGCATGTTGTCTGCTGTGTGTACATAAATATTTGATGGCTTACAAGTGTGGCCATAATAATCTGGAGCACAGGATCGGACAAAGGAATAGATATATCTGGCATGGCAGCTCTAGGAGCTGGCTTACCCTGATCATCACGTTCACGGAGACACAAATAGGAGTCGTACGATTTTGATTCCATGTGTCCATGATACCTTTTGTACTCTGGTAAAGACATAATTTCAATGAAAAAAGCTATCACTTGATGCATAGCACGAACATCACAAGGACAAACCTAAAGATAAACCACACCGTCCACCGAGCTACAATGCAAAAGAGCTTATCCTGAACCGACACAAAGCACCGCGTCTTGACTGACGTCGAACAACACCGAAGACCAAATAACTTCCCCAGAGTGTCTCTTGTCGACGCACCAGCCACCCTTAGCGCGTGAGAGAAAGATGCAGATCAATGACAGGACTCAATCCACACTGAAAAGTCACCGTCTTGAACAACCGGTGACAGACATATATAGTGCCACTTAGGATCAAAACAAGGATTGCGGCAGACTCCGAAGTAGAGCAACGAGGAGTCAGACTTGTCTCCAAACACAATGCTCCTAACAGCTCCTGGAGGACGAAGGAGGTGGCAAACACGCTAGACGATGCCTCCAAGGAAGGAAATGACATCCACGGGTGTCACCAACACCGGCTCGACCTAAGCCGTGCAAGATTTTCAACCGCGCGTAGCCGACCACCTCGCCTCCATGGACTTGGTAGCACTATCCAAGAAGCTTCATACCGCCGCCACCGCAACACTTACCGATATAGCTGCAAAGCCAAGGACCAAGGACCGACTACCAGACAGGGAAACCGCGGCCACACCATCTAGTCCCAGCCTGCACAAGGTACCGCACCCGACCAGCACCTCCAGCCAGGTCCAGGACCGCCCACGATGGTTCGTGAGCCCAGGGGGCCGGCCGGGGCCTCGTGGGCATTGGTCCCGGTTCGTGTAGAACCATTTGTCCCGGTTCGAGCCATGAACCGGGACCAATGGTCCTCGCTGCTGGCCCACAACCATTGGTATCGGTCATGCCACGAACCGGGACAAATAAGTTGCCTATATATACCCATCGCCGCGAGCACTCTGTTATTTTTGGCCGGCGAGGGGAGGGCATTTTGGTTCTCTAGCTCACCTCTTATGCACATGAGGTGTTCGATGAAATGCCCGAGCCACACTAGTTAAGCTTTCTCCTCTCGAAGCTCGACCTAGGAGCTTCATTTTTCCCGAGATTTGTCTAGATTTAGGGCTCCGTCACGCCCCGTCCCCGTTTTCAACGCCGTTGATCGCGCGCGCCGATCTCGTCGCCGACACCACCGTGGTGAGCCTCTTGTTCTTATCTTCTTTATGATACTTGTCTGATTTTCTTACTTTAGATAGATATTTGTCTGATTTTCTTAATTTTGACACACATAATTATATGTAATGCACACAGATGAACCGACAATGGATGTATGGTGACAGACACACCTCCGAGTACATTAAGGGCGTGCATATTTTTCTCCAAGTGGCTGAGGCAAACAAGCAGAATGGTTTTATGTGTTGTCCATGCAGTAAATGTGGGAATACGAAGTCTTACTCTGACCGGAAAATCCTTCACGCCCACCTGCTTTACAAGGGTTTCATGCCACACTATAATGTTTGGATGAGGCACAGAGAAATAGGGGTTATGATTGAAGACGGCGAAGAAGAAGAGGACGATGACGACTATGTGCCCCCTGACTACGGTGATGCTGCAATGGGGGGAGCTGCTGAAGATCAAGAGGAACCAGACGATGTGCCCGATGATGCTGCAACGGGGGAAGTTGCTGAAGATCAAGAGAAACCAGACGATGTGCCCGATGATGATCTCCGCCGGGTCATTATCGATGCAAGGACGCAATGCGGAAGTCAAAATGAGAAGCTGAAGTTCGATCGCATGTTAGAGGATCACAAAAAAAAGTTGTACCCCAATTGTGAAGATGGCAACACAAAGCTGGGTACCGTACTGGAATTGCTGCAGTGGAAGGCAGAGAATGCTGTGCCTGACAAAGGATTTGAGAAGCTACTGAAAATATCGAAGAAGAAGCTTTCAAAGGATGATGATTTGCCCGACAGTACGTACGCAGCAAAGAAGGTCGTATGCCCTCTAGGATTGGAGGTGCAGAAGATACATGCATGCCCTAATGACTGCATCCTCTACCGCGGTGCGTACGAGGATTTGAACGCATGCCCGGTATGCGGTGCATTGCGGTATAAGATCAGACGAGATGACCCTGGTGATGTTGACGGCGAGCCCCGCAGGAAGAGAATTCCTGCGAAGGTGATGTGGTATGCTCCTATAATACCACAGTTGAAACGACTCTTCAGAAGAAAAGAGCATGCCAAGTTGATGCGATGGCACAGTGAGGACCGTAAGAAATACGGGAAGTTGAGAGCACCCGCTGACAGGTCGCAGTGGAGAAAAATCGAGAGAGAGTACTGGGCTGAGTTTGCACGTGACCCAAGAAACGTATGGTTTGGTTTAAGCGCGGATGGCATTAATCCGTTCGGGGAGCAGAGCAGCAATCACAGCACCTGGCCCGTGACTCTATGTATGTATAACCTTCCTCCTTCGATGTGCATGAAGCGGAAGTTCATTATGATGCCAGTTCTCATCCAAGGCCCTAAGCAACCCGGCAACGACATTGATGTGTACCTAAGGCCATTAGTTGAAGAACTTTTACAGCTGTGGAATGGAAACGGTGTACGTGCGTGGAATGAGCACAAACAGGAGGAATTTAACCTGCACGCGTTGTCGTTTGTAACCATCAACGATTGGCCCGCTCTCAGTAACCTTTCAGGACAGACAAACAAGGGATACCACGCATGCACGCACTGTTTAGCTGACACCGAAAGTATATACCTGGGAAGCTGCAGGAAGAATGTGTAACTGGGCCATCGTCGATTTCTTCCGACCAACCATCAATGTCAAAAGAAAGGCAAGCATTTCAAAGGCGAGGCAGATCACTGGAAGAAGCTCACCATGCGTACCAGTGATCACGTACTTGCTATGGTCAATGATTTACATGTAATCTTTGGAAAGGGTCCCGGCGGACTAGCTGTTCCGAGTGACGCTGGGGGACACGCACCCATGTGGAAGAAGAAATCTATATTTTGGGACCTACCCTACTGGAAATACCTAGAGGTCCGTTCTTCGATAGACGTGATGCACGTGACGAAGAACTTTTGCGTCAACCTGCTAGGCTTCTTGGGCGTGTATGGGAAGACAAAAGATACAGCTGAGGCACGGGAGGACCTGCAACGTTTGCACGAAAAAGACGGCATGCCTCCAAAGCAGTATGAAGGTCCTGCGAGCTACGCTCTTACCAAAGAAGAGAAGGAAATCTTCTTTGAATGCCTGCTTAGTATGAAGGTCCCGACTGACTTCTCGTCGAATATAAAGGGAATAATACATATGGCAGAGGAAAAGTTTCAGAACCTAAAGTCTCATGACTGCCACGTGATTATGATGCAACTGCTTCCGGTTGCATTGAGGGGGCTTCTACCGGAAAACGTTCGATTAGCCATTGTGAAGCTATGTGCATTCCTCAATGCAATCTCTCAGAAGGTGATCGATCCAGAAATCATAGCAAGGCTAAGGAGTGATGTGGTGCAATGTCTTGTCAGTTTCGAGCTGGTGTTCCCACCATCCTTCTTCAATATTATGACGCACGTCCTAGTTCATCTAGTTGAGGAGATTGTCATTCTGGGCCCCGTATTTCTACACAATATGTACCCCTTTGAGAGGTTCACGGGAGTCCTAAAGAAATATGTCTGTAACCGCGCTAGGCCAGAAGGAAGCATCTCCATGGGCCATCAAACAGAGGATGTCATTGGGTTTTGTGTTGACTTCATTTCTGACCTTAAGAAGATAGGTCTCCCTAAATCGCGGTATGAGGGGAGACTGACTGGAAAAGGCACGCTTGGAGGGGAGACAATAATATGCAGGGACGGATATTCTTGGTCTGAAGTACACTGCACAGTTCTACAGAACTCTACCTTGGTGACCCCTTATGTCGATGAACACAAGAACAGTCTGCGCTCCAAACACCCGGAGCAGTGCGACGACTGGATTACATGTGAACTCATCAGGACTTTCAACAGTTGGTTGGAAACACGTCTCAGAGATGAAAACACTATTTTTGATGAGATGTACTCGTTGTCCAGGGGGCCATCTTCAACTGTTACGATTTGGAAAGGATATGAGATAAATGGGAGTACATTTTACACGATAGCCCAAGATCAAAAGAGCACCAACCAAAACAGCGGTGTCCGCTTTGATGCAGCCACCGAGAGGGGAAAGGACACATATTATGGTTACATAGTGGACATATGGGAACTTGACTACGGAGTAGATTTTAAGGTCCCTTTGTTTAAGTGCAAATGGGTCAATCTGTCAGCAGGCGGGGTACAGGTAGACCCACAGTACGGAATGACAACAGTGGATCTGAACAATCTTGGGTATACTAACGAACCGTTCGTCCTAGCCAATGATGTGGCACAGGTTATCTATGTGAAGGACATGTCTACCAAACCGAGAAAAAGAAAAAAAATAAGAAAGCGAATACATCATACGATGAGCCAAAGCGTCACATAGTTCTTTCAGGAAAAAGGGACATCGTGGGAGTGGAGGGCAAGACAAACATGTCCGAAGATTATGAAAAGTTTCATGAAATTCCTCCCTTCAAAGTCAAGGCTGACCCAAGCATCCTGATAAATGATGAAGATTATCCATGGTTATGGCGCAATAAGGAAAGGACACAAGCAAAGAAAAAGTGAAGACTTTCTCCACAACTATTATGATGATACCATGCCAACTTTCAACCTTTTTGTAGTTCATTTGAAATGCATGTTGTAACAGACCGGTGAGCACTGCGCTTCTCCCTTCATCGTCTCTACACTCAGGGCTTATAAACCGCTGTGTGTGCCTCTCGCTTGGCGAGGTGGGACTAAAAGACAGCTGCATAAATAATCAACTAAAAAACTCTTTTACCGGTTCATGCCACGAACCGGTACTAAAAGGTGCTCGTGGGGCCCAGCCTTAAAATCAGTACCTAGATAATTATCATAGAAGAAAATAAATAAGTAATTAGAATTTTGTTACAAACTTTAGTAGCAAAAAGAATTATCGTAAAAGAAAATAAATAAGTAATTAGAAACAAAAAAGAAAGCAAAAAAAAACTAGGAAAAAATTAAAATAAATGATGGGGTTATAGTCCTAGGGTAGGGTCATAGGCCTACCCTATAAGTCCTACCCAAGGACTACCCTTCATAAGGGATAAGGCCCTTAGTCAGTTCCGACCGAATTAAGGACTTCCCATCATCCATTCGGTGACGAATCTTCCATCATCCAGTCGGAGATGAGCATTCGGAGTGTATCAAACTAACCGACTGAATTCCACTCTGTGCATCGTAACCCCCCTCGAGGGAAACGGTCATACGTTTCCATGTGCCTTTATTAGCATTTAATACATACGTTACCTGTAACGTAGGCATTTATTCGCCACAACTCCACCCCTGTGTACCGAACCGTTGTGAAGGGCAGCGCACTCTATATAAGCCACCCTTCCCCACTGGTGCAGGGGTTAGCAATTCACTGTAATCCATATTCCACTCGACAACAAGCTCCCAAGAGCACTGAGACGTAGGGCTATTACCTCCACCGTAGAGGGGCCTGAACTCATACAACCTCGCCGTAGCTAAGGCTCTGCCCATCCTTTCATACCCTACACATCTACTGTCAGACTTATACCCACGACAGTTGGCGCCCACCATGGGGCAGGCGTCTAAGCGACTTCCGGCGAGTTTGCGACTACATCTTTTCGTCATGTCATCCGGTGGAGATTTGAGCATGGGTCGCGAGATCCTCTTTGGCGCTCTCTCCTTCATCGTCGATGATTCGGCATGGCTTCGGGACGCCCCTCTCGACGTCGAGGCGCTCCCCCGTTGCCAGGCTACGCACTTCCGTGCCGGCGCCCATGGTATTCTTCTTCTCCAGCAGTCGGCTCCGGTGTCGACCTACACCGCCGTCACGCGCCGCAACAAGCGGTCCCGCCATCCGCGGCTCCAGCGTTGGGTGCAACACGCCCAGGCGTGCCAGAACGCGTCTTCACAAGTGGCGGTCCTAGAGTCAGTTGTGGTTGCCCCGTCGTCCCAGCGCTCGGACTCGGTTCCGACTGAGTTTCCTTCCGAGTACTTGGGTCGCGGGCCTGCAGCAGAAGTGCACATGGCCAACTCCCATGAAAGTCCCCGCCAAACTGGCCGGAACGAACTCGAGATCGACGAAACATCCGGCGCTCGCCGTTCGCCCCGCCGTTCTGCCAGTCGGCACACTCGGCGGAGCAACGTGGAGGTGTTCCGCACACCCATCCTCAACCTGGCTGCCGCCGCCAAGATAGCCGATTCCCTTCAGCCGACTAATTCAGAGGCTGGCAGGGGGATCGAACAAATCCGCGCCCTGCTGCACACGGCACAACAGCAAAATTCGACGGTCTCCCAGTCGCACAACAGGATCCACAGTAGTTCTGTTTATGCGAACACGCATCGGTCAGTTCACAGCCCTGGTTCTCATCAGCGACACAGGGGAGGCAGCCGTTCCATAAATCCCAAAGATCGTCGCCGTTCACGCACCCTTCCGCGGGGTGGGCCCTACGGGCCCCGACATCATGATGATCGGCGTTCAGTCGGTGACGCTTACGATCCGAGGCCCGACGCGAGAGGGCATATCGCCCAGCGGAGGATCGACAGGGGCCGAGCCCACCGTGATGGTCTCGATATGGACCGTCCGAGTGGAAGCAGGACCATCGTCACTGGTCCCGAGTGTTTCAGTCGAGCCATCCGTTCGGCTGACATCCCTCCAAATTTCCGATTGGCAACGGGGATCAGCAAGTTTACAGGAGAGTCCAAGCCAGAAACGTGGCTAGACGACTACCGAGTGGCAGTCCAGATCGGAGGAGGGGATGAGCACGTCGCCATGAAGCACCTCCCTCTGATGCTCGACGGCTCGGCGCGAGCATGGCTGAACCAATTTCCCCCCTCAAGCATCTACAGCTGGGCAGATCTGGCCCGAGTATTCATCAGGACCTTCGAAGGGACGTGCAAACACCCTGCTGGCCTCGTGGAGCTCCAACACTGTGTCCAGAAGCAGAACGAGCCCCTGCGCGATTTCATTCAGCGTTGGACGACCCTCTACCACACGGTGGAGAACGTCACAGAGCACCAAGCAGTCTGCCCCTTCAAGGCAGGCGTGCGGTACAGAGATCTGTACCTGAAGTTCGGTCGAACAGGCGACATCTCCATGAGCAAGATGATGGAGATAGCGGCACGCTATGCAAATGGCGAAGAAGAGGACCGCATCCATAGTGGCAAACAAAAAGTAGTCGCCGATGGAGATGGGAATAACACTCGGAAGCAGAAGCAGAAAGCTCCGTCCACTCCGCAGGCAGAAGCCGCAGCTGTTACCAATGCCAAGTTCAAGGGCAAAGGGAAGGCTCAGTTCACCCCCAAGAAGAAGCAGTTCAGTAACCCCATCCTGGACCAGCCATGTCCGATTCACACGAAGATGGATGAAGAGGGCAACACCATATATCCAAAGCATACCACTCGGCAATGTCGCCTCCTGATCCAGGGGTTCGGCGAAGGGCAACCGAGTGAAAAGGGCAATGAACAGGATGAGGAGGACAAGGAGGATTCGTTCCCCCAAGTCCATGCAACACTGATGATTTTTGCTGACGTTGAGAGCAAGAGTCGACTGAAGCTGGTGAACACGGAGGTGAACATGGCCACGCCGAGCAACCCCACGTTCCTCAAATGGTCTCAGACTGCGATCACCTTTGACCAGTCGGATCATCCAGCACAAGTACCCACCCCAGGGAGACAGGCTCTGGTCGTCGACCCGGTGGTGGAAGGAGTCCGACTGCGCAAAGTCCTCATGGACGGCGGCAGTGGCTTGAACATCATGTACGCCGACACTCTCAAGAGGATGGGCATTCCGATGTCCAAACTCAGCGAGAGCAGCATGTAGTTCCATGGAGTCGTCCCTGGACGAAAGGCCAAGTCACTCGGCCAGATCGCGTTGGACGTCGTTTTCGGCTCCGACAAGAACTTCCGCAAGTAAAAGCTGACGTTCGAGGTGGTGGATGTCCAGAGCGTGTACCACGCAATTCTGGGCCGCCCGGCGTATGCGCGGTTCATGGCCCGTCCATGTTACGTGTACCTGAAGCTGAAGATGCCAGGCCCGAAAGGTGTGATCACTATCACAGGAAATCGACAGTGGGCTGAGGAGTGTCTGCAGCACGCATCAAGGATCACCGATCAGCAGATGGCTGTCCTCGAGCTTGACGAGTACAAGAAAACAGTCGACCCCGCTGACTTGATGCGTTCGAAGAAGCCAGCTTCGGAGTCCGCATTCCAGTCGGCGGGAGAGACGAAGAAGGTCAGCATCCACCTGACGGACGACACCGCTGCCCCGACGAACATCTCCACCACCCTAGATCCTAAATAGGAAGTTGAGCTCATCCAATTCCTCCGTGAGAACTGGGACATCTTCGCATGGAAGCCCTCTGACATGCCAGGTGTACCCAGGGAGTTGGCTGAGCACCGACTGCATGTGGATCCTGCCGCTCGGCCTGTCCGAGAACGCCTGCGTCTGTCCGCCGCGCACAAGAGGAAAGCAATCGGAGAAGAGGCGGCCAAGCTTTTGGCAGCCAACTTCATTCGCGAGGTTCACCACTCCGAGTGGCTCGCCAATGTTGTCATGGTGCCCAAGAAGGACAACTCGCTCCGAATGTGCATCGACTTCAAGCATCTCAATAAGGTCTGCCCGAAAGACCATTTTCCGCTCCCCCGCATCGATCAAATTGTCGATTCGACTACGGGTTGCGAGCATTTGTCATTTCTTGATGCCTACTCGGGCTATCATCAGATCCGTCTGTATGGCCCCGATGAATTAAAGACCGCCTTCGTCACCCCATTCAGGTGCTTCTGCTACATCACTATGCCATTTGGTTTGAAGAATGGAGGAGCAACCTTTATGCGCATGATCAAAAAATGCCTCCTCGACCAGATCGGTCGGAATGTGGAGGCGTATATGGATGATATCGTAGTCAAGTCACGCAAAGGTTCCGACCTGCTGACTGACTTGGCAGAAACACTCGCCAACCTTCGTAGGTACGATATCAAGCTCAACCCAGCCAAGTGTTCATTCGGCGTTCCCAGTGGAAAGTTACTCGGTTTCTTCGTTTTCGAACGAGGGATCGACGTCAACCCCGAAAAGATCGGGACCATCGTCCGAATGGAGCGGCCTGTCAGAATACACGATGTTCAAAGGCTCACAGCTTGCCTAGCGGCTTTGAGCAGGTTTATCTCGACTCGGCGAGAACGCACTTCCTCTGTACCGACTCATGAAGAAATCAGATACTTTCGAGTGGACAGACGAAGCCCAAGTCGCATTCGACGACCTCAAAGTCCTACTTTCCACCCAGCCGGTTCTTACTGCTCCGCTCAGTAAAGAGCCCCTTCTTGTGTACATCGCGGCTACGAATCAAGTCGTCAGCACTGTTCTCACAGTTGAGCGAGAAGAAGAAGGCAAAGCATACAAAGTTCAGCGGCCAGTGTATTATATCTCCGAAGTCCTGACTCCTTCTAAGCAGAGGTATCCCCACTATCAAAAACTTATCTACGGGATTTACATGACTGCGAAGAAGGTGGCTTATTATTTCCAAGACCACTCGGTGTCTGTCGTCTCTGATGCTCCGTTGTCGGAAATCCTCCACAATCGGGACGCATCAGGTCGAGTGGCGAAGTGGGCAATGGAGATGTTATACTGCGACATCAAGTCCGAGGCCAAGAAAGCTATAAAGTCTCAAGCTCTGGCTGACTTCATAGCAGAATGGGTAGAAAAACAGCAACCGACCCACATCTACTCGGCTCATTGGACAATGTTCTTCGATGGGTCCAAGATGTTGAATGGCTCCGGCGCTGGCGTTGTGATCGTATCGCCAAAGGGTGACAAACTCAAGTATGTGTTGCAGATACACTTTGATTCCTCCAACAATGAGGCAGAGTATGAAGCTCTCCTTTATGGACTGCGCATGGCCATCGCACTCGGCGTCCGTCGCCTGATGGTCTATGGCGATTCGGATTTGGTGGTTAATCAGGTGATGAAGGAGTGGGACGTCAGGAACCCCACCATGACCAGATACTGCAATGCAGTGCGGAAGCTCGAGAAATTTTTTGAAGGTCTAGAACTCCACCATGTTCCGCGACTAAAAAACCAAGCAGCTGATGAGTTGTCAAAAATCGGATCCACTCGGAGACCAGTCCCGAGTGACGTCTTCCTCGAGCACCTCCACCTCCCCTCAGTTAAAGAAGATCCTTTCACAGAGGAACCAATACAACCAAAGAGCTCGACAGATCCGACTGAAGTCGACGTACCTGCTGTGGTTGATTTGATCATGGAGATTCTTGCTGTCATCCCCGATTGGACTGTGCCGATCATTGCATACATCCTGAGGCAAGAATTACCAGAAGACGAAGTCCAAGCCAGACAGATCGTCCGCAGGTCAAAGTCGTTCACTGTCATCGACGGCCAGTTGTACAAGGAAAGCGTTTCAGGCGTCCTTCAACGATGCATCTCCCCACAGGAGGGACAGTTAATCCTGGAGGAAATTCACTCGGGAACCTGCGGTCATCACGCCTCTTCAAGAGCAATCGTCGCCAAAGCATTCAGAGCTGGCTTCTTCTGGCTGCAGGCAAATGAAATGGCGAAAGATATGGTCGACCGATGTGAAGGCTGTCAGTTCTACTCTAACAAGTCCCACAAGCCAACATCTGCGTTGAAGACAATCCCTCTTGTTTGGTCGTTTGCGGTATGGGGATTAGATACAGTCGGTCCATTCAGGACAGGCCAAGGGGGATTCACACGTCTGTTGGTGGCAGTCGACAAGTTCACAAAGTGGATCGAAGCCAAGCCCATCAAGCAGCTCGACGCCCTAACATCCATCAAGTTTGTCACGGACATCATCTCCAGATTCGGGGTACCTCACAGCATAATCACTGACAACAGAACAAACTTTGACTCGGACAGATTCAAAGGTTCCTGTACAGGCCAAGGTATCCGAGTGGATTTTGCATCTGTGGCGCATCCCCAAACAAACGGGCAAGCAAAGCGGGCGAATGGACTTATTCTGCAAGGTTTGAAGCCTCGACTCCTGCGAGAGGTGGGACATGCCGCTGGCGCATGGGTCACCGAGCTACCTTCGGTGCTTTGGGGTCTCCGCACAACCCCAAATAGATCTACAGGGCGATCCCCGTTCTTCCTCGTTTACGGAGCGGAGGCAGTCCTTCCGAGTGACTTGCTTCACAATGCTCCACGAGTTGAACTCTTCTCCGAAGCTGAAGCAGAACAAGCAAGGCAAGACAGAGTGGATCTTCTAGAGGAGGAGCGCGAGATGGCACTGACTCGCTCAACCATTTATCAACAAGATCTGCGGCGTTTTCACGCGCGACACGTGAGGAGTCGTACATTCCAAGCAGGCGACCTGGTGCTCCGAGTGGATCAGTTTAGACCTCACAAGTTGGCTCCCGCCTGGGAAGGACCCTTCATCATCTCCAAGGTGCTGAACAACGGTGCATACCGACTCTACAAAATCGACAGGGAAACGGACGAGCCGCGAGCATGGAACGGAGATCTCCTGAAGCGTTTCTACACGTGACCGTCGACTGAAGCAATGTAAAGAACAAGTATTGGTGAAATAATACAAAACAGATTGAGTTTTTGCAGATTCAAAATTCTTCCACGGTCGCAGACTCCGGTCTCAAAAAAAAACTTAGCTGCGATCCAGAATCGCCTAAGTATTAACTTTCTCCGAGTGTGCACTAAACGTCGCACTCGGGGGCTTAACTGCGATCCAGAATCGCCTAAGTATTAACTTTCTCCAAGTGTGCACTAAACGTCGCACTCGGGGGCTTAGCTACAATCCAGAATCGCCTAAGTATTAAGTTTCTTCGAGTGTGCACTAAACATCGCACTCGGGGACTTAGCTGCGATCAAGAATCGCCTAAGTATTAACTTTCTCCGAGTGTGCACTAAAAGTCGCGCTTGGGGATTTAGCTGCGATCAAGAATCGCCTAAGTATTAACTTTCTCCGAGTGTGCACTAAAAGTCGCGCTCGGGGACTTAGCTGCGATCAAGAATCGCCTAAGTATTAACTTTCTCCGAGTGTGCACTAAACGTCGCACTCGGGGACTTGGCTGCGTTCAAGAATCGCCTAAGTATTAACTTTCTCCGAGTGTGCACTAAAAGTCGCACTCGGGGACTTAGCCGCGATCACGAATCGCCTAAGTACTCAATTGCCTTCGAGTGTATCCTACATATACACTCGGGGACTCAACAGACCCTCAGTGAGGCTCATGTAGATGTCAAGACAACTGACAATTACATGAGTAGCAGAACCTCATTGAGGCTCATGTAGATGTCAACACCACTAACAATTACATGAGTAAAAACTCGCTCTGAGCACGACCTTACAGTCGCACTCGAAGACTTAGCCGCGATCACGAATCGCCTAAGTACTCAATTGCCTTCGAGTGTATCCTACAGATACACTCGGGGACTCAACAGACCCTCAGTGAGGCTCATGTAGATGTCAAGACAACTGACAATTCCATGAGTAGCAGAACCTCATTGAGGCTCATGTAGATGTCAAGACCACTGACAATTACATGAGTAACAACTCGCTCCGAGCACGACCTTACAGTCGCAGTCAAAGACTTAGCCGCGATCAGAATCGCCTAAGTACTCAATTGCCTTTGAGTGTATCCTACAGATAAACTTGGGGACTCAACAGACCCTCAGTGAGGCTCATGTAGATGTCAAGACAACTGACAATTACATGAGTAGTAGAACCTCATTGAGGCTCATGTAGATGTCAAGACCACTGACAATTACATGAGTAACAACTCGCTCCGAGTACGACCTTACAGTCGCACTCGAAGACTTAGCCGCGATCATGAATCGCCTAAGTACTCAGTTGCCTTCGAGTGTATCCTACAGATCCACTCGGAGACTCAACAGACCCTGAGTGAGGCTCATGCAGATGTCAAGACAACTGACAATTACATGCTCCGCATGTTTGCCATTGGCTTCACCAAGAAACGCCAAACAAAAACCATGAGCCAAAATCGTGTCAACAACTCTTTGGCAAAAGAAGAGAAAAAGATTCGATTCAAATTCAAAGTTCGCCTAAGGATAGTTGGCTCGGTGTAGATCAAGCTTATCCACACCGAACTACGAATGTGACGGCCAACAGGAGTGGCCAAAGTTTCTTACAACCAACACTCGGCATACCGAGGTAAAAGTTTTCTTAAACGTCGTCAGGACTGGCAGGCTCCACGAATGTGTCGAGGTCGATCCCGTCTGCGATGCGAGTGGCGCTCTCAAGGAAGGTCTCCATGAAATCTTCGAATCGAAGCTTTTTGGTGTTGGCGACTTGCAACGCCTTCAGCTTCTCTTCGCGAGCCTCCTTGCAGTGAACTCGGACCAGCGACAGAGCGACGTCCGCACCACAACGAGCCGCAGACTTCTTTCACGCCTGCACTCGGTTCAGGACCTCCTCTAGCCGAGTCATCAAGCCTTCCATCTCCTGCCGAGTCTCGTCTTCAGCCCAAAGCTCCTTGTCGATTCGGCCGACGACCTCTCTCAGTCGACCGATGAAAGGTCCCACTTTGCCCAGGCGAATGTGCGCTCGGAGTATATCTCGATTGGCGTCATCGCCGAGTGGAACGTTCGGAAGAATCGAACGCTCAACGTCAGCTGCTTCAGCCTTAGCATCCATGCAAAAAATCTGCAAAGACAGGACTTGCAAAAAGTAAGCACAACATGAAATACACAGTCAAGAAGCACTCGGAAAAAAGAACTTACCACCGAGAAGCGCTATCATCTTCCGTGCCCAGTCACTAATGTAATTCTCCTGTGCTATGCACCGCCTGTTCAACACTTGCATCTGTCCCATCAGCTCGGTCCTTTGTTTCCCCATTTTCTCCACTTCAGCCGCCAATGCCTTGTTTGCCTCACGGGCCTCCTCCAAGGACTTTTCTCGTTCAGCCAGAATATCCTTCATACCAGCCAAGGAAACCATTGCTGCATCCAGTTCCCCAGCAAACTGAACCTTTTCAGCCCTCAGAGTCTCGTACGCTGCTCCCATCTCGCAAGTTTTCTGCAAGTCAGCGCCAAGAGACGATCAGACAAATTCAACAAGGACAACAATAAAAATTCTAAGTTCTTCAGACCCCTGCCGACGCAAGCAGTCGACAGCGGTCTCGGGGACTACACCCAGTGGGTTCACTAAGAGTGACCCCACTGGCATGAAGCTCAAACAGGTCCGCCCTATTGAGATACATGACAACAAGCAAACCTTTGAGGTTACTACTACCCGACCTGAGTAAAATTACTCTCGGGGACTCATCCAGTAGGTGCACTCGGAGTGCCCCCACCGGTAACATTCGAACAGATTAGTTTTTGATCTGATCAAGTTAAAGAAAGTGTGTATAAAGACAACTGCCGGTGCAAGCACTCGACAGAAGTCTCGGGGACTACACTCACTGGGTTCACTAAGAGTGAACCCACTGCAAAATAATCATACTCTATCCGAGTGCATTGCTCAAACACCCAGTGGGTTACAAGAGGAAAGTAAATACTTACTAGCCCACTTACTCGGATATCGTCCCGCAGTTCCAAGCTTCGCTTGTACACGGACGCGGTTGAGTCATACGCTCTCTTGGCCTCTCCCGCCATCAGCTAAGCCTTCCCCATGGCCCCCTTGGCAGCTCCCACCTGATCTTCCGGGAGGCGCTGGACGTTGTACTGGACAGTCGACGGACTTGGCATCGTAGGAGACTACTTGGGCATCCCAAGGCCTGCTCCAGTCGGTTCAGCAGCGATCAGTGCTGTTTCATTCGACGGCATCGCCTCGGTCGGCGACGCGTCCATGCCGAGAGTAGTAACCGGCGGAACAGCCTCAAGGACAGGCACCGTAGCTTGCTCAGACCTCCTCTGGTCGCCCTCCTCCACATAAATCACCCCTGAGGGAAACCCGACCGAACGGCGTGAGATCACAGGAAAAAGGTAAGACCAAAGACAGAATTCGTGATGCAATAATGTAAACTCTCGGAATTGCCACGACGCACCTGGTTGGGATGTGGCAATGTTGTCCATGTCCATGGGATCATCCCCCTGGCGTGCCGGAGAGGTGGCAGAGGTGGCAACTCCGTCGAGTAAAATTCATTCGACCAATAAGCAGGAGTTCAATCAAATACTGGAAGAAGATAGAAGAACAATGCACTTACATTGAGGTGACGGGAACTGTGACCCTCATCCGCGGCAAAGCCTTCCGAGGCTTAGATCCACTCGGTTTGGCCACCTTAGAGGGCTGACCCGTAGGCTCAGCAGCAGAGTCCCTGGTCCTCTTTGTGCTCCGAGCACTCGGAGCCACGGGAGCGGCTCGCGAGGCACTCGGTACCACAGGAGCAGCTGGCGGCGCACTCGAGGATGCTGGAGGGGCCGAAGGAGCCACAGGTTCATGACGGCGCTTAGTCCGAGGCTCTGGCGGTGGAGGTGGCGACTTCTGCTCCTCATCTTCCTCTTCTTCTTTTGCGGACTCCTCCTCCGTCTCCCCAGTGTCAGAGATGTACTCGACGCTCTCCACGCTGCCCTCCTGGCTGCCTTCCTCCTCCTCGGCCGGGTTCCCGTTCGAGACAGGAGAAAACCAGTTAGTCCACTCCTGCACAAGATACAGTCGACAACATCAGACGTCAGACAGTGATTTAAGAAAGCGATAAATCTAAGACAGTTGTGAGCACTCGACAAGTTATACTCACTTCGTTCGGAGGAGGGTTGTCCGCGCGGAAGGCCTTCACTCGCCGGGCTCCTCTAGGGTTTTCGCAGGTGCCTGTGTTGTTGAGGACCCACGACGCCACCGTCTCCCCGGTCACGCACTCGACGTTAGTCCGAGTGGAGTCCTCAGGCCCTGTGTAGTGCCACATGGCGTGGTGTCGAGCTTGCAGATGCTGGATACACCGACCCAGAAAAACCTCCAACAAATCTATGCCGGTGACTCCCCTTCGGACGACCTCTACAAGCGCATCGACCAGAGGCTGGATCTGGGTCTTCTCCACCTTCGTGAGCGCGAGCTCCCTAGGAGGAGCCGGTCGGTCTAAGCTAAAAGGAGGCAGTCCAGTTGTGGCATTCGGGCAAGCAACGTCCTGGCAGTAGAATCATGTCGATTGCCAGTTCCTAACAGATTCACTCAACTGAAGAGCGGGATAGCTACTTTTACTCTTCTTTTGGAAGCGTAAGCCTCCACAGAGCTGGAGGAGGTGAGTTGTATCATCCGACTGGTTAAGTCGTTTGATGGTTTGGGATCTAGCAGAGAAGATGTGTTTGAAAAGCCCCCAATGGGGAGGACAGCCGATGAAACACTCGCACAACACGACGAAGGCAGAGAGATGAGCTATGGCGTTTGGGGGAAAATGGTGGAGCTGCGCCCCGAAGTGGTTCATTATTCCTTTGAAGAAGGGATGAGGAGGCACAGAGAAACCTCGGTGCACGTGGCTGAGCAGCAAGACGCGCTCCCCCTCCCGGGGCGCCGGCTCGGTCTCGCCCTCCGCCGGCAACCTCCACGACTTGTGCGCAATCATTCCGTGCTCCACCAACTCCAGCAAGTTCTCCTTCGTCACCATGGAGGGGAGGAAATCCCCCTGGATCCAACCCGCCGTTAGCGCTCGCTGCCGCCGCTGAGCAGGGGCCGCCGCCTTCCCCTTCTTCTTCCGCACCTCTAGCTTGCTAGTCTGCCCCTTTGTCATGGCGGAGGCTGTAGATTCGCGAGGGAGAAGGAGAAGGAAGGAGCTTGGGATGCGCAGGGGATGGCGAGAGAAGCGGGGCAAGTGCAAATTATCCGGCGAGTGTAACGAAAAACCCTCGCCGCAGGGGTTTAAATAAGGTTCCGACTGGGTCACTAGCAAGTGGCCCCGAAATCTTATCCCCCGACCGGTTGCTGCGATATTAGTGGAGAAGATGAAGGTGCGGGAATCGAGGCGTCAGGTACTACTTGATTGCGATATCGTCATCCCCGCTGAGCGCGCGGCAACCAAAATTTGAGGATCCCAGAAAATCCGCCGCTGTCAGTTGACTGGTCACGTCAAAAGATACCATGGAAGCACTCGGTCCCTGACAGTTCGTTTCACAAATACATCCACTCAGATCGTTGGTCAAAGAAGATAAAATGGATCGAGGGAAGCAACGCCAAAGTCGCATCCGTACCAGTCGGATCCGTACTCCAAGCATCGCTTCGTCGTTCCAACCCCAATCCATTCGGGGACTAATGATGGGGTTATAGTCCTAGGGTAGGGTCATAGGCCTGCCCTATAAGTCCTACCCAAGGACTACCCTTCATAACGGATAAGGCCCTTAATCAGTTCCGACTGAATTAAGGACTTCCCATCATCCAGTCGGTGACGAAGCTTCCATCATCCAGTCAGAGATGAGCATTCGGAGTGTATCAAACTAACCGAGTGAATTCCACTCTGTGCATCGTAACCCCCTGGAGGGAAACGGTCATACGTTTCCATGTGCCTTTATTAGCATTTAAGACATACGTTACCTGTAACGTAGGCATTTATTCGCCACTACTCCACCCCTGTGCACCGAACCGTTGTGAAGGGCAGCGCACTCTATATAAGCCACCCTTCCCCACTGGTGCAGGTGTTAGCAATTCACTGTAATCCATATTCCACTCGACAACAAGCTCCCAAGAGCACTGAGACGTAGGGCTATTACCTCCACCGTAGAGGGGCCTGAACTCATACAACCTCGCCGTAGCTAAGGCTCTGCCCATCCTTTCGTACCCTACACATCTACTGTCAGACTTATACCCACGTCAATAAAGGAATCAACTAAAAACTTTTATAAACCTCTAGTATTATTGAAACTAAAATTATATAGAATTTTGTTACAAACTTTAATAGCAAAAAGAATTATCATAAAAGAAAAAATAAATAAGTAATTAGAAACAATATAAAATAAAAAAATAAGTATTTTGTTGTAAGTAGAAACAAAATAAAATAAGCTAACTAGCACTTTGAATTTAAGTAGAAACAAAACAAAAATAATGGAAAAAAATTAAAAAAATAGGTTCGAATTTAGAGAGAAATTCAACCTAAATTCTAAGTGCTAATTAGCCTAACTAGCTCTTTGAATTTAAAGTGTTAGTTAGCCTAACTAGCTATTTGAATTTAGGCTGAATTTTGTCTCTAAATTCGTACCGCTCGACATTGCAGCCGCGGCGGAGCTTATAAACAGGCTCGGCAGCCCTTCGCTTGGCGAGGTGGGACTAAACATCCAACCGCACCGCGGTTGTCGCAGGAACATGCCTTTAGTCCCGGTTGGTGGCTCCAACCGAGACCAAAGGCCCCTCTTTAGTCCCGGTTGGTGCCACCAAGCGGGACCAATGCAACCCTTTAGTCCCGGTTGGTGCCACGAACCGGGACCAATGCTTCTGCTATATAAGCCAACACTTTGGAAATTTTCAGATTTGACGGCACCGCGGGCTCATCCACGCCCGACGACGCCACGAGCTCATCCACGGCGCCGCCAGGTTGCCCCGTCGCCGTCGCCCGTTGCCCTTCACCCTCCGCCCCCAAGCCCACGCCGTCGCTCGTCGCCGTCGCCCTCCGCCCTCCGCCGCCGTCGCCCTCCGCCGCCCCCGAGCCGTCGCGAGTAACCGTCGCCCTCGCCCTCCGCCCCCTGCCGCCGTTGCCGTCGCCCTCGCCGCCCACGCCGTCGCACCGGCCGCCCCTGCCACGGCTCTGTTTTTTTATTGTTTTTAATTTATGATTTTTTTGGTGATATTATTGTTGAATATGCATGTTTGTATGTTCATATATATGCAAAAATAGACCGCATCACCATGGTAAATGGGGCTCTTCTCTTCGATAGACTTCTCCTCCTTTATTTGAAAGGGCGAGATGTTTAATTATGAATTTTCCTTAGTAAGATAAGGGTACCTTAGATAGAAGTACGACATGGCATGAACATCGATGGAAAATAAAACAGAACTATGAATGAACATTTAACATATATCTTTAGTAATCCTTTATTTAAGTTGGCAAACAAAGATTATATGTAGTACCGAATGGGAAACCATAAATAATATAATTAAATGTGTAACAAATGTATAATTAGGTCCTTACGTAAAAAGCCCTGAACTTTCATCGTTGCAAAAATATGAACTGAGAAAATATATCATTGTCATGTACTAACAGAGAACATTCAATCACCCTCGCAAATAGAAAATGGTGACAATAAGATTATTTCAAGACAAAAGATGTTAGTGGTGTGTACAGAGACCCAACACCCATGTAGCAAGATTTAAAGTAATTGACATATTGACCTAATCACTGCCAGTCTGCTTTCATATAAACTAATATATTGACAAACACTCGAGAAGACCATATATACCACTTTATCACTTCTCCCTGGAACAATCAATTGTCCTTTTAGAGAATTCATTAGCTTAGATGATATCTGAAGGAAGCTAAATCCATAAGAACTGCGAGCATTCTCCAAGCAGCAATGTGTATGCAAAAAAAATAAACGAAACTGGGATGTATCACCAAATTTGTAGTCATGCAGATCTTTGTTCGAAACCTTTCTTTTTTTTAAATTAAACTAACAATGTTTTAAATTTCTTGTACCATATGTTTGTGTTCTAGTTTTGGTAGTCCTACGAATCTGATACTTGTGCATCTCGACCTATTTTGGTAGTCCTGCATATCGGATACTTGTGCATTTCGGATAGTTGTGCATTTTGGATACTCTAGGAACATCATTTCCTTTGATATACTTATCCTATGTTGTCCTGCATGAGCAATGGGATTAGATATGCAATTTTTGCTCACTGGAATAAACATTTCTGCCACTTTGGCAAAACTTATGGTAGTTGAATTAATCTAATGTTGTTACCAACCAAAAGATGGCATATATTAATTCTTGTTCATTAGATTGTTAGTTGTAGTGCAATATGAGACAGATAATTAACAACTAGTATTACAACCATAGTGAATATAGCTTTGGTTTTATTTATTTAAAGTAAGTGCTTAGTAGTTGAACTAGTTGGTTTAATAAAACTACTTTATTTTACTATATATAGAAGTAGTTTATATTTAGCAAGAAAATTAATAGAACTAGTTTATTTTTTAGTTCATTTTACGATGCCTATCTCGCATCCTCGTCGTCGACTCGGCGGAGGACACCTGCTTGATCAGAGGGGCCCTGTCCGGGACTGGGCTTCGCTCGGCTGGTATTGGGAAGTGCTACCTTCCGGGGAGCGTAGGTTGGTGAGGAGGCAGCCCGTTGTTGACCCGATCCATGTTTGGTGGCGGTCGCGTGGACCAGTGACGGTGCCAAGGCTTCCGGACACCGCGAAGGTGGTACGTCACCGTGTCAGCGAGGAGGACGGGCACGTCCGTCGCTACATGGTTGCATTGGAGGGCAGGTTCTCCAATACCTGGCAGGTTCTTCAGGGATCTCACTGGAGCTATGATCCTTTGATGGTTCCTTCTCTTTGGGTGTCCACCGCCCGCGACGATACCCGTCGGGCGCTACGGTTCTAGCTGTATTAATGATGCTTTATGTATGATAGTATTCGAGGAGTATTAATTAGTGATAATATTCGACGATGTATGAACACAAGAGATCGATGATGTAGTCTTGCTTATAATTGAATGCATGCTAATTTGAATACTACTTTATTTGACAATTTGTTTTTGCTTATTGAATGTTCAAATTGGAAAAGTACTCCTACTTTGAATGCTAAAATTAGAGAGCACTATGCAGAAATCTAGGAGCCCCCCTCCATCATCCGCGCCGTCGTCCCCGTCACCGACCCCCTCCGACCTCGAGTCAGGGTCTATATTGTTTTATGCTATTTTACCTTAAATAGGGTATTTAATTAGGTCATCCCTAATACTAATGATCATGTTGCTATAAATGTTGGATGACAATGTTGTAAAGGGTAGTAATTGGTCTCTTCTCCTGCTTTTCAGAGATGGAGTTCTTCACGGTTATACTTGAGAAATCCTGAAGGCTGTTGCTGCCGCACAATTTTGTGAAGATGCAGGACGGCCATCGGCCACAGAACATGAAGCTGAGGCATGCCGGCAACGCACTTCGCAAGCTGTGGGACGTGGAGGTGGTGTTCGACGCCGATGGCCGCATGTACCTAGGTCGTGGCTGGAAGCAGTTCATCTGTGCCTACGACTTGGGGATCGGGTACTTCCTTATCTTCAGGTACGACGACAACGCCACGTTCGCCGTGAAGGTGTTCGACACGACTATGTGTCGGAGGCGCTACCAGGACGACGACGATGCCGGTACGCTCTGTCTCTTCTTTCTCTCCATTAGGCTATCTCTCACACCCATTTAAAAAAAAACTTTTTTGCATTTGGCAAGGCAATGGGAGCAGGAGCAGCGAGTACTGCGATAGGTGCTATGTCTACGGCAGCAGTGACTCTGGCGACAGCAAAAGTAGCAACGATGATGGCCTCGCGATGGATGTCCCACAGCTGGGCGATAGGGTCATGCCAATTGTGGTAGAGGAGTACATCCCACAGTCTGGCCTGGGGCTTCGCCGCTCTAAGCGCATCAAGATGATGAAGGAGAAGGTGAAGAAGCAGGAGTGAATATCTTAAGAACCTGATGGCTTTAATCTTTATAGTATAAACCTTTTAAGTACGATAGTGTTGAACTGCTACTCACTTTTAAGTATGAAGGTGGCGTGCCTAATGAAATTTTGTGCATGCTCATGGATGCTCGTTGTTATTATGATGTATGATGATGCATGATTAGTAGGACTTGTTATTATATATGATGATGTATGATGCGAGCATGAAGAGTTATTATATATCAGCGTGTGAAATGAACATAGCAGTAGCATTGGTAAACCAAGCACGAAGATAAGAGAGGACACTTATCTCTATTAGCTAGCTAATAACAACCTAAATTAACACCCAAACCCCTAAACCAGCCACTTTAAAAAAAACCTCAGCTGCAGCCAGTTTCTGACGCGTGGATGCCTTTTGGTCCCGGTTTATGTCACCAACCGGGACCAAACGCCCCCCCGCCTGGGCTGCCCGCAGTGGCCACGTGGATGCCCATCTGTCCCGGTTCGTGTAAGAACCGGGACTAAAGGGGGGGAGGCATTAGTAATGACCTATTAGTCCCGGTTCAAGAACCAGGACTAATGGCCCTTACGAACCGGGTCAAATGCCCTGTTTTCTACAAGTGTTATACTGGCTCATTGGCACGGATGGACACGTGATTTTTTTTGCGTCGGTCATAATGTGTTTTGTGCAAGGCCGAAGGAAGGGACTTGAACCGGGACTAATGACCCTTACGAACCGGGACAAATGCCCTGTTTTCTACAAGTGTTATACTGGCTCATTGGCACGGATGGACACGTGATTTTTTTTGCGTCAGTCATAATGTGTTTTGTGCGAGGCCGAAGGAAGGGACGATCCTGCCATCCAACGGCTTAGAAAATTGGCTGACACAGATTCTTTTTTCATATATCTGACGTATAGGCAGTCCTAGTTTCAATACTGCTTGAACGCCGTGGTGCAAGATAGAGCCTAGAAGATTTAGTTGAAAAAAATATTGAGTAAAACAAAATAGTTACACATTATACAGATATTACTTTCGGCTAGTATATATATGTTGTTGCGTGTTAAATTGTATTTTATCAACTTCAAATAAAATTTAAAAATATATATGTGTTTATTATCACACCCAAATGCCACCTGCATTTTTTTAATGGGAAAGCTTAAGCGTGTTGACATGTGCAAAAAAACAAGTCAAAAGACAAATGATACAGTTAATTTAATTTTTCACGCTGACAAATAAATTCAGAATTCTCGTAATTCAATTTTAGGTTACTATTCACCAAAGAGTATATCTATACCTAGTGATAAAGCAAGGTGTGTTTCTTTAATTCTTTCATATGTTCATCCATATTATATTTTCAGATTTTTTCCTATCCGATGTTGTACTATTTTTTGGTCCGTCCCAAAAACTATCCGAAAAATGTTCGACCAAATAAAATGTCTTCCAGGGTCCCACTTGGGCCATTTGGGTCATTTACGCAGTGCCCACCTAGGCCTGCTCCCGGTGCGTCTCACAACTGGCTGGGCCTTAGCCTAATTTATATGGCGCACCTGGGTCTAAATAAAGAACGGTGATAATAGAGGACTTCCAATCCAAAATGTCCTACTTTGCAATTGATTCGACGCAATGATCAACCGAGACAACTAACTATTATAATTACATACATGTTGTATGATATTTCAACGATTTTAAATGAGTAAGAAAACATAATTGGGCCTTGTCTCTCAAGATGTATTCGAACCAGAGGACACTAGGCTTGGTTCCAGCCCGAAACGACTGAAAGACGAAAAATTAATCCATCCGAGATTTATTCGAAAAGAAAGGAAGATATTATATTTATTACTGACCGAGTTTTCTGGAGAACAAACTAATCATCATTAGCTGAAAAGTTAGACTAACCATATAGCGCCACTTTTTACATCGGACCATATATCACCTCTCTCGAGGTTACCCTGGTTTCGGAATTTAGGGCTTCTCGTTGCCGTATCATGTGCATGAGGCCTCCATTAGCTCATTCTAAGAAAGGCATGGCTTCTAAGATCTTTGTCGACTTGATTTGAATGTTGCCTCGCCGCTGGCTTGGAGGCAACATCACATCTGCACACCCTCATTGTTCTTGACGTCCGCCACCCTCGCGGTTCATGGCTTTTATCCGGATGTCCTTGCATGTACAATCGCATGCTGATGCTTCATCTAGAGCCTATCTAGATAGCCATAGGACCCGACGCTTCCAGCACTCCTCTTACAGCGAGCGCCTCCATCTCGCCTGCTGGTGCTGCAACCGATGGTCGTCGTTTCCTCCCTCCATGAGCCTACATACTGCCGATCCCTGCATGAGCACACTGTCGAGTACTACTAGGGTCTCGAGATCCAAAGACACTGTGTTGCTGATCCCTACATGAGCATACGATCGAGTACTACTTGCGCGAGGAGATCCAAAGACATGGCCCTCCATGGCTTCAACATGGTAGAATCCACACGCTGGACAAAAGTAGTTTTTGGTGTCGAAATTTGAAACAAATGGCTGCAACGCTTCAACGAATATTTGGACGTGGATTTTTTGAGCTCGGGCTTCCAGACACCTCTTGTCCTTACAGTTCAATGTTGCTTTGAGATCCGTACTATACAATTAACTTACCACATGAAAATTTTCTCTTTTGTTTTCTTCAAAACAAGACAATATATGAACTTCAAACTTTGCAGGAAAACAAAACATTCTTACTACAATATGGGAAAAACAATTAGATTTGTTTCTGACATAAATATACAATATGAGATTTGTTTGATTTTTTTTTAGTATTTTCGATTCATCAAAACATCTGAATGTTTTTTTCCACATTCCAGTTAGAATGTGTTGTGCTGCAAAGTTCGAAGTTCATTTGTTGTGCTACATGGGAAAAACAAAAAAAAAGTACTTGCACGAATCGCGATGTGGAATTGGATGGCTAGATAGGGGGATGCCTAGAAGCCTAAGCTCCACAATATATTTTCGTGGTAATTTGATGGCACCAATGCTCCAACGCAAATTTTATACATCAAGGTTAGCTTCTACAATCTATGCTGTTATAGTAGATGTTTCAGAGAAGCAGTTCCCTATAAATTATTGGTGGTTAAATTTTTTTAGACATCAAGAAGCATTCATAATTTTGGCAGCAACAATTATAAGGTGCGCCATACAAGCATTACTAGTATAATATCCATGCATTGCCACGGGCTATGAATATATTTTTATCAGTTGCAAACATAGTCACAATACATGTAAAAATTTACATGCATAGAAATTATAGCATGTAACGATGAGAAGTAATTAAAATCCACTTCAGTAATCCAATTAATTATCTTTTACAAATAAAGATCTACTTGATGTGTTTAACATAGTTTTGTACAATGTGAGGAATGTTGTCTTCAACTTCATTGCATGGCACAATGTGAGCCGCATCCTTATTTTGATGAGTTTTAAATTGTGTATATATATATTTTCTAGAAATGACTTGTTATGCTATGTGACATTGATGTCAACGTATAGAAGCTCCTCCTTTTTACTTTTTTCTGACAGGAAAAAAAGCAGCCACTCCTCTCACTCACGCACCGCACAGCTGCCTTCTACTCTTCCCGCACAACCAACCAGACACCAATTGTCACCGCATCTCATCTCCCCGCCAGAGAGTATCCACCGCCATCTCCCCCAGACACCTCCCCTCCATGCCATGGCGAAGCCCGCCCACTCCTCTCCCCATCATCTGCCCTCTCATCCATGGCTCCGCCGCCTCGACGCTGAGCTAGCCCACCGGTCTAGCATCGTGGATAGTTGGGTCCTCCCTGGAGGTGCAAAAGGGATCGCAACCGTCTGTTAGTGCTAGCCATGTAGCTGACCCATTCGTATGTGAGTTGCACAACCTCATGTGGCACTGCGAGGAGGGATACACCTTCATCATCGAGGTTGCTCACCCCAGGCCGATTTCCGGTGCCATGGAGTGCACGTTGTCATGCTAGGGCAGCCGCCAAGGAGATGCGACTTTCTAATCATTTTCCTTGCCCAAACCATTCAAATCCGATGTAGCTGCCAGCATGTCTATCGTTCCTATCGATTAGCTTTATGGATTACATGAGAAGACTTTTACGTGTGCGCGCGTCGCAACACGTGATAGGCTTGCAAGCGCAATCCTAATCCCCCTAATTTTAGTTGTGAGGCTGAATATCTAATCTCATTAATCCATCTCCCTTGATTTTCAGAGCGTGGATGTCTATGCATCTCTCCAATCTCTTGTCCCAGATTTTTAGGGAAAGTTTAATAGCAACCTGATGAGAGACGACCTCTAGTTCATGCACATGCCATTTCCTCATACTATCTGAAGGGAGTATCAAAATCATAATTGCGTAGCTTTTAGTTTTTTGCTAAAAGTTTAGGCGCATCATTTTTTTTGCGCCGGGCATGAAGGGAAACCATTTGTCTAGACATTTGAAAGATGCAGCAGTGAGACTCTCATAACAACCAGTTCCGATTGAACATACAACCCTTGAACAGGGTGGAGCCCCGCCATAGGTCCACTATATTGGTTACAAATTTACAATTCTCTAACAACTTTGTGCCATTTTTGGACTATTTGTTAAAACTAAGATGATATTTAAGTTAAATTATATTAACTGACACCCCACTGCTATGATCGTAGGCTAGTCATTTCCATCGGACATGCAAACTATTTATACTAAAAAATGCAAACTAGTTATACTATATTGGTTACAAGTTTACAATTCTCTAACAACTTTGTGCCATTTTTGGACTATTTGTTAAAACTAAGATGATATTTAAGTTAAATTATATTAACTGACACCCCACTGCTATGATCGTAGGCTAGTCATTTCCATGGGACATGCAAGTTGATCGTCCTGTCATGCAATTAGTCTATGAAGTCTACGCGGTGCTAGTATTCTGATATACATTGCGGGTCTGGTTATTCTATTTTCTTGTAGTGTAGTATGACCAGTCAAGTGTTCACATGTATATTTAATTTTCCATGTCGGCAGGGTTGCGTGTTAGAAAAAGGCATATCTATATATGCACGTCATTACGGCAGGGTTGCCTAGCTAGCTGTACGTGTGATGGATGAACTAGGATATACTAATGTGGATTCATCCAGAACTTGCTATCTCAAGCTGTCTGAATTTCACATATTGTTGGTGTTTCACTAATCACATAAAGATACTACTTGTAAATTAGTACTTCCTCGGTTCCTGAATATAAGTTTTTTTTCTTCAAATATTCTACTAAGAACTACATGCCAATAAAAATAAATGAATCTATAATTTAAATTATGTCTATATACATCCGTATATAGTTCGTAGTAAAATATCTAGAAACACTTATATTTAGAAATAGAGGGAGTATAATACATTTATTCTAGATCACTAGTCTATGTCTATACTTATTAATAAAAGGATAAATGTCTCTACCCGTCCGTCGTACCTTTTGGAAACAAATAAACCCAATTGTTTCTTGAAATCAACGCACGGTCCTGATTTTAAGTGAATCTTAAAATTTTTTTGTATTTTACTAAAAACTTCCTAACCTTTCGGTTAAACGACCTACTGTCCTGTTTTAAGTGAGTCCAGAAAATCTTCTATGTTTTCTAGAAACCCCTTGATATTTCGTTCCATAAACCTAAAGTCAATAGTCCGATTAAAGAACTATGTAGACATGTCCCGAGGTACTCCTCGGTCAATATCCAATAGCGGTACCTGGATGCCCATATTGGATCCTACATATTCTCCGAAGATCTTATCGGTTGAACCTCAGTGTCAAGGATTCATATAATCCCGTATGTCATTCCATTTGTCCTTCTGTATGTTACTTGCCCGAGATTCGATTGTCGGTAGCCGCATACCTATTTCAATCTCGTTACCGGCAAGTCTCTTTACTCGTTCCGTAATACAAGATCCCGTGACTTACACTTAGTCACATTACTTGCAAGGCTTGTGTGTGATGTTGTATTATCAAGTGGGCCTCGAGATACCTCTCCGTCACACGGAGTGACAAATCCCAGTCTTGATCCATACTAACTCAACAGACACCTTCGGAGATACCTGTAGAACACCTTATAGTCACCCAGTTACGTTGTGACGTTTGATGCGCACAAGGTATTCCTTCGGTGCTAGTGAGTTATATGATCTCATGGTCATAGAAACAAGTACTTGACACACAGAAAACAATAGCAATAAAATGGCACGATCAATATGCTACGTATATAATTTGGGTCTTGTCCATCACATGATTCTCCTAATGATGTGATCCCGTTATCAAGTGACAACACTTGCCTATGGTCAGGAAACCTTGACCATCTTTGATCAACGAACTAGTCAACTAGAGGCTCACTAGGAACAGTGTGTTGTCTATGTATCCTCACATGTATTTGAGTTTCCAATCAATACAATTCTATCATGGATAATAAAAGATTATTATGAACAAGGAAATATAATAAACTAATTTATTATTGTCTCTAGGGTATATTTCCAACAATATATACCAACTCACTACGAGGTCAACATATTCGCTACTTGACTAGGTATTTAGATATATACGTACATCAAAGTAAGTGAAGTAGTATATTTACACACCAGTTTTAATCTGATCCACATAATCATGCATACTTAGGGTCATACATGACAATGCTGTAGAAAAACATACATGATTACATCAGTAACAATTTCTCCTACAATGTGTTCAATGGGATCATGCCATCCTTATGAAGTAAGGTCATTTCATCACCATACTTCTTTGAACCGGAAACAAGGAGCCTAAACCTATCAAATATGCATCTCGGACTGAGAGAAAATCCAGCCATAAAAACATAACCACCTGGGTTGAGCAGGAGAGGATGGAGCCATGCATGGGAGGGGAGAAGATTGTCGTATTAGCTCCGATTTTGCCAATAGCCATGCCTTGAAGTTTTGCCTGCCGCTCGTCCCCTACCTCGTCCTTCCCCTCCTAACAAATGAGGCCCTGACCGGTCAGGAGAAGGCAGACGATGTGGTTCGACGTGCAGAAAAACCATGAGAAAAGCCCCACTGATGTGACATGCCAGTTGGACTTTACAATTGAGACCCATCGGTCAAAACGCTCACAAAATTTTAAGCAAGGTAAATTATGGCAACATTTTTGCTAAATGGATTAAAACAGATGAAATCGCGTTAAATCGGGTAACTAGTGTCAAAAATATTAAAATAGAAGGTAAAAACCGGAATTCACTCTTTTTATTATTATGTGTGTCCTTCTATGAACATGTGAGTCAGTTAGATGCCACAACAAGATACAACAATGGATGATTTGTACATATTCACTATAGAATACATTATGCTAACTTAAGTAGCGAATTGAGCATAGGTAAAATAGTTAGCTTACTTGTGGTGGAATCAGACCACCAGTTAGACTTGACACCAATGCTCAAAATTTTCTATATTTATTCAACTCTCTCCTTAATAAGTTTGAACTGCTTACCACAAATGTCACATGGCGATGTTCGTTCAGTTAAAGAAGATGTTTCCATCTATCATTAAACGTCTCTGATGACTTCGTCAATCTCAAATGTTGTGCTAACTCAATATCTCGGAGGCCCTAGTAGATATAGGATGCGTGTGTATGTTCATATAGGTGAGTGTATGTATATGTACGTGAGCGCATCTGCCATTGTATATATAAAAAAAAACTATGCGTGCATGCACTTATGACATCTACGAGTGTACGTCTTGCCTTGCGGGATAATCAGTAGTACGATGCATGCATCCTTTAATTTTTTATGGATCAGCTAGAACGTCAAGATGTAAAAGGTGACATTGAAGAAGAAGAAAATCTTCAGCAAGATTTTTAGTTTTATCAAGGATCATCTAATGCATGGGGAAAGATGTGGATCTGATCATGATTGATGCAATCATGCATGTACATATGAATATACAACTCAAGAGCTGGCATATCACTAGTCGACTTAACCCAACTTGAACAACCTTTCTATTCCAGGTACGTGTACAAGTATGTATATCCTTTTACAATATGCAAATCATGCATTTAGATACCATAACGTGATACAATGACATTGATCAATCATAAGCTTATAAAGCATGCATGCATGAGCGAGGGAGCCCATGCAAACGCCTGACATATGAACTGTAACAGTGCGCGCGTATGACATGCAATAGCTACGAGTAAATCGATGGATAGATGGATCACATGGGGCAGGTGAAGTTGGCGGGGCACTTCTTGCCGCACTGGTTGAGTAGGAGGGTGAGGTCGATGGGGACATTGAGCTTGATGCCGAGGATGTTGGCCCTGATGGCGGTGCAGAGGCACACGGCGGCGTCGAGGTCGGCGAGCCCGCCCAGGAGTGGGCAGCACTGCTCGTTCGCCGGCACGCCAATCTTAAGCTTCAGCAGGTTCAGCACGTTGGCGCAGACGCCCAGCTTCAGCGTGTTGATCGAGCAGCTGCCCCCGCCGATCGGCGGGGTGGGGACGACCGGTGGGCAGTAGGGACCGCAGCCCTGCACGGCGGCAAGGAGGACCAGGTTCAGAGCGAGGAAGAAGGCGAGCTTGGAAGGCGCCATTGCTACTGATGGATCGTGCTGGTATATGGCTAATTAAGCTTGTAGGCTATGGTAGCTTGGGATGGTTTTCTTGGGTTGTTTGGGGGTGGTACTTATAGACCGGGTGTGGTGTGCAAGTGCCTCGTTCATGTCATTATCAATCGAGGTAATTAGTTTCATTCTTGCCGTGGTAGTTTCCAAAACTCATGTGCAACCATTATTGTACTGGCATGTTACGTGTGTGACATTCATCATTGGAGCTTAATCTGCTCTTCACTAATGAACAAAATCCTGGGAGCTGTGCCATGAGAGTTTCCTTTAGTTTCCAAGAAGATACTCCTATATGCATGTTGTCTGCTGTTTGCATATAAATATTTGATTGGTTTACAAGTGTGGCCATAATAATCTGGAGCATAGCATCGGACAAAGGAATATATCTGGCATGGAAGCTCTAGGGGCTGGCATACCCTGATCATCACGGTCACGGGAGACACATATAAGAGCTGTATGGTTTTGATTTCATGTGTATATTATATCTTTCGTACTCTGGTTTATTATACTGGCTCGTTGGCAGGGCTGGACACATACACTAGTAGAAAACGGGCCTTTGGCCTGGACCCTTTAGTCCCGGCCTGCCTCTGGGCCGGGACTAAAGGCCCGGCCACGTCGCCCCAATTCTCATATCCTCCCTCGAGGCTTTAGTCCCGGCCCGTAAGGAGCCTTTAGTCCCGGTTCGTGTCCTAAGCCGGGACTAAAGGGCTACGCGGTGGGCAGCCCGCATGTGCGTCACCTTTAGTCCCGGTTTGTGTCTCAAACCGGGACTAAAGTCCACTGCCTATATATAGCACAGCCCCCCTCTCCCTTCTTCGTTGCATTTTTCTTGGATGGAGGATTGTGGGTGGGTGCTTGCTCTCCACTTTTTTTGATGCACTAGAGGTGTTTGTTGAAATGTGTGTTAGAGCGATGCCGCTTCAGTTCACCGAATACAACTACGATATGAGATGCCCAAGCCACGCTTAAACCTCTTCCTCTTTATTTCTACTTATTCTAAAAGGTTAGCAACTATATTTCCTCGTTTAGACCGTGCGGTACTAATTTTTAGGATCGTGATTGTATTTGATATACTGTCGTATAACGCAGAGATGAGCCATCCATGGATGTACGGTGATCGACGCACAGCCGCTTACAGAGAAGGCGTGCATTCTTTTCGAGATGCAGCCAATGCGAACAAGCATGGTGGTGGCTATATGTTTTGTCCATGTGTTGAATGTCGAATTGGAAGGATTACACTTCCTCAAGAGTCATTCAGAGCCACCTGCTTCGGTCCGGTTTTATGTCGGGCTATAATGTTTGGACCAAGCACGGAGAAAGAGGGGTTATGATGGAAGGCGACGATGAAGAAGAAGAGAACGATGATGACAACTACCGATCTATGTTCCCTGAGTATGCTGATACCGCAATGCAAGACAATGAAGAAGAAGATCAGGATGAAGAACGGGAACCAGATGAGCCTGCTGATGATCTTGGCCGGGTCATTTCTGATGCACGGCGAGGTTGCGACATAGAAAAGGAGAGGTTGCAGTTCGAGCAGATGTTACAGGACCACAACAAATTGTTGTACCCAACTTGTGAAGATGGCCAGAAGAAGCTGGGTAGCACACTGGAATTGCTGAAGTGGAAGGCAGAGACCGGTGTGACTGACTCGTCATTCGAAAAGTTGCTGGTACTGATGAAGAAGATGCTTCCAAGAAAGAACGAATTGCCCGCCAGCACGTACGAAGCAAAGAAGCTTGTCTGCCCTCTAGGATTAGACGTGCAGAAGATACATGCATGCCCTAATGACTGCATCCTCTACCGCGGTGAGAAGTACGAGAATATGGATAAATGTCCGGTATGCACTGCATTGCGGTATAAGATCAGAAAAGATGACCCTGGTGATATTGAGGGCGAGCCACCCAGGAAGAGGGTTCCTGCCAAGGTGATGTGGTATGCTCCTATAATACCACGGTTGAAACGTTTGTTCAGAAATAAAGATCATGCGAAGTTGTTGCGATGGCAAATGGAAGATCGTATGAAAGACGATAAGTTGAGGCACACCGCTGATGGTCGGCAGTGGAGAAAAATCGAGAGAGAGCTCCCGAGATTTGCAGCTGACGCAAGGAACTTATGGTTAGGTCTGAGTACAGATGGCATGAATCCTTTTGGGGAGCAGAGTTGCAGTCACAACACCTGGTCCATTACTCTATGTATCTACAACCTTCCTCCTTGGTTGTGCATGAAGCGGAAGTTCATTATGATGCCAGTGCTTATACAAGGTCCAAAGCAACCCGGCAACGATATTGATGTGTACCTAAGGCCATTAGTTGATCAACTTTTACAGCTGTGGGCCGAACCAGGTGTACGTGTGTGGGACGAGCACAAACAAGAGGAATTTGACCTTCGAGAGTTGCTTTTCGTAACCATCAATGATTGGCCTGCTCTTAGTAACATTTCAGGACAGTTAAACAAGGGATACAATGCATGCACGCACTGTTTGGATCAGACAGAAAGTATATATCTCGACAACTGTAGGAAGAATGTGTATCCGTACAATCGTTGTTTTCTTCCGCCCAAGCATCCCTTAAAGAAAAAAAGGCAAGCATTTCAATGGCAAGGCAGAACCCCGGGGGAAGCCTGTCATCCGTACTCGTGCTGAAGTATTTGATATGGTCAAAGATTTAAAAGTAACCTTTGGAAAGGGTCTTGGCAGCCAACCTGTTCCTAACGGCCCTGATAAGCGCGTACCCATGTGGAAGAAGAAATCTATATTTTGGGAGCTACCCTACTGGGAAGTCCATGAGGTCCGCTCGGCAATCGACGTGATGCACCTGACGAAGAATCTCTGCGTGAATATTCAAGGCTTCCTGGGCTTGTATGGGAAGTCAAAAGATACACCGGAAGCACGGGAGGACCAGGAACGTCATAAAGGAAGAGATGGCATGCATCCAGGGCAGTTTCAAGGGCGTGCCAGCTACGCTCTTACTAAGGAAGAGAAGGAAATCTTCTTTGAAGTCCTTTTCAGTATCAAGGTCCTGACTGACTTCTCGTCGAATATAAAGGGAATCATAAATATGAAAGACAAAAAATTCCAAGACCTAAAGTCTCATGACTGCCACATGCTTATGACGCAATTGCTTCCGGTTGCATTGAGGGGAATTCTACCGGAAAATGTTCGCCTGGCAATTGTGAAGGTATGTGCATTCCTCAATGCAATTTCTCAGAAGGTAATCGATCGAGAAAGTCTATCAGGGTTACAGATTGATGTGGTCCAATGTCTGGTCAGCTTTGAGTTGTTGTTCCCGCCATCCTTCTTCAATATAATGACACACCTCCTAGTTCACCTAGTCGAAGAGATTAGAATTCTCGGTCCTGTGTTTCTACACAATATGTTCCCCTTCGAGAGGTTCATGGGAGTCTTAAAGAAATATGTTCGTAACCGTGCTAGGCCAGAAGGAAGCATCTCCAAGGGCTATGGAACAGAGGAGGTCATTGAGTTTTGTGTGGACTTTCTTCCTGACCTTAAGCCGATTGGTGTTCCTGAATCTCGGTATGAGGGTAGGCTGACAGGAAAAGGCACACTAGGAAGGAAAGCAAAAGTATGTATGGACGGGCATTCTTTCTCTCAAGCACACTACACAGTTCTACACAATTCCACCGTGGTGGCTCCGTATATCGTGAGACACAAGAATATTCTACGCTCCGAAAACCCGGGGAAGGCTGACTCTTGGATTAAAGGGGAACATGAGAAGACTTTCGGCAGTTGGTTGCAGACACATCTCCTGAATGACGACACCGTTGGAGATGAGTTGTTTGTTTGGCCAGGCCACCATCTTCGACTATATGTACTTTCCAAGGGTATGAGATAAATGGGAATACATTTTACACGGTTGCCCAAGATAAAAAGAGCACCAACCAAAATAGTGGTGTCCGCTTTGATGCAACAGACGAGAATGGGCACTGTTTGGAAACATATTACGGGTACATAGAGGAGATATGGGAACTTGACTATGGACCTACTTTTATGATTCCTTTATTTCGGTGCAAATGGGTGAAACTGAGAGGAGGCGGGTTAGTTGTAGACCAAAAGTACGGCATGACAACAGTGGATCTTAACAATCTTGCGTACATGGACGAACCATTTGTCCTAGCCAATGATGTCGCTCAGGTTTTCTATGTGAAGGACATGTCTACATTAACGAGAAAAAGAAATCAGCAAAAGAAGATATCATCCGATGAGCCAAAACGCCACATGGTTCTTTCAGGGAAAAGAAACATCGTGGGAGTAGATGACAAGACAGACATGTCAGAAGATTATAATAAGTTTCATGAAATTCCGCCCTTCAAAGTGAAAACTGACCCAAGCATCCTACTGAATGATGAAGATTCTCCATGGCTACGACCCAGAAGAAAAGAGAAATAATAGATAGGAATATTGGTGCAATAATGTAATAATGTATTAAACCTTTTATGTAATGCATGTATGGAACGTACTAAATTTCAAAAACTTTTCATTTTCATATTATCCATGTAAGAGATGAGTTCTCGTTCGAAACCCTCATACTTCGAGAGAGATTGTCCGTTTTGTACACGAAGTGCATCCAATTTTTGTCGTAGCCCTCTCAACTTTTTAGCACATGCTATGTGGGTGAAATGATGATAGCATGCCAACTTTCAACATTTTCAGAGTTCATTTGTAGTGCTTTTCAATTTCAGGGTCAACTAGCTCAAAACAAATAAGTAAATCCACGAAATATACCAAATGAAGTCAGAAATTGTTGAAATTTTGTGTTGTGCCTTTGAATGGTGCATTTTGAACACACAAAAAGTATGGAGTTCAAATAAGTTCACAAAAATAAAATCCCTTTGTAAGAGATGAGTTCTCGTTCGAAACCCTGATACTTCGAGAGAGATTGTACGTTTTGTACACGAAGTGCATCCAGTTTTTGTCCTAGCCCTCTCAACTTTTTATGGAGTTTAAAAAACCATATTATGAAATTAAATATTATCATTGGCGATTCATCTCTATTATGAAATCAAATATATCAAAAAACCATTGCAAAACATATGACCAAATTAATACAAGTTCATCATCACATTAAAGCCAAAGAACAGTAGTGACCAAATGTTATTATTGCAAAAAATAAATACATAAAGTTCTCTCATGAAACAACATACAACTATGTAAAACATTTAAATGCAACAACAAACGCGATCAAAATCGCACTAAGGTAACAATTGACCCAACAACATAATGATACCAACCTCCTTATCAATGGCATATTTTCTAATATTCCTAATCTTCAAGCGCATTTCATCCATCTTCAAGCGCATTGCATCCATCTTCAACCGCATCGCATCGATCTTCATCTTGCGATCATCGATGACATCGGCGACATGCAACTCCAGTTCCATATTCTTATCCTCAATTATTTTCAATTTTTTCTTCAAGTATTTGTTTTCTTTTTCAACCAAATTGAACTTCTCGACAAGAATTTTTATGTGGGTTGGAATTTCCGGTTCACATACCTCCTAGATTAAAAAATATATGTCATAATTGTCATAAACACTAAATAAAACAAATAGTTATAAAATATAATATATACCACATCCGAATCATAGACAGGACGAGGGCCGACGGAGGCGGATACCAAAACCATCGCACTATATAATAACAAAAAATAATGAAAGTGAGTAATTTATACAAGTATGTATACAATTCATACAAGTAAGATTTTTTTAATTTTAAAAAGAAGATAAGAACAAGAGGCTCACCACGGTGGTGCTCGCAGTTGGTGCACGGCCAAACCTAGACAAATATTAAGGAAAATGGAGCTTGGAGGTCGAGCTTGGAGAGGAGAAAGCTTAAGTAGAGTGGCTCGAGCATTTCATCGAACACGTCATGTGCATGAACTAGAGTGGCAAGAGCATGGCATGGTCACACTTCAACAACCAAAAAACAGGGGATATGGTGGGCAGGGGCGAGGGTTTATATAGGCAAAACTTTAGTCCCGGTTCTTTCCACGCCCCGGGACTAAAGGCCCCTGCTTCCCGCCTTCTGGTCAGCCGAAAAAGGGCCTTTAGTCCCGGGTCGTGGCTCCACCCGGGACTAAAGGGGTCTTTAGTCCCGGTTCGAGCCACGCCCCGGGACTAAAGGCCCCCTGCTTCCCGCCTTCTGGTCAGCCGAAAAAGGGCCTTTAGTCCCGGTTCGTGGCTCCATCCGGGACTAAAGGGTCTTTAGTCCCGGATCGAGCCACGAATCGGGACTAAAGATCCACCTGTATAAGCGGGAGTTAGAAAATTTCGAACCCAAATCATCCATTTCTCTTCTTCTTCCTCTCGTTCTCCTGCCCGGCGCGGCAAGCGACGAACTCGACGACGTCGTCAGGCTGCCCGCCGTCCCGCTCGCCGCCGTCGCCGTCGTCCTACTCGCCGCCGCCGTCCTGCTCGCCGCGAGTCGCCCCGTCCTCCTCGCCGCGCGCCGCCGTCCTCCTCGCCGCGCGCCGTCGACACCTCCGGCCGGTAAGCCCCATGCCCCCTCCTCCCCAACACTCCGGCCAGCACAAGCAAAGAAGAAAAAGGAGAAGAAAGGAAGAAAAAGGAGAAGAAAGGAAGAAAAAAGAGAAGAAAAGAAGAAAAAGGAGAAGAAAGGAAGGAAAAGGAGAAGAAAAGAAGAAAATGGAGAAGAAAGGAAGAAAAAGGAGAAGAAAAGAAGAAAAAGGAGAAGAAAGGAAGAAAAGGAGAAGAAAGGAAGAAAAATAGAAGAAAGGAAGAAAAAGGAGAAGAAAGGAAGAAAAAGGAGAATAAGAAGAGGAGGAGAAGAAAAGAAGAAAAAGGAGAATAAGAAGAGGAGGAGAGGAGAAGAAGAGGAAAAATAGAAGAAGAGGAGAGGAGAAGTAGTACAAGAAGAGGAGAAGTAGAAGTAGAAGAAGAAGTAGAAGAAGAGGACAAATAGAAGAAGAGGAAAAATTAGTTTAGGGTTACAAGAAGAAGAACTATTTTTTTGTCATTTAATTTTGCTATTGTATAGTGTATATGCTTAAGTGTTAATAGTGTTTCTTAGATTATTGCTTAATTTTGCTATTGTATATGCTTAAGTGTTAATAGTTTAATTTTTCTATTGTATATGCTTAAGTGTTAATAGTTTATTTTTAGCAAGAAAATTAATAGAACTAGTTTAATTTTGCTATTGTATATGGTTAAGTGTCCGGGACTAGGCTCCGCCCGGCTGGTATTTTAGAGTTTAGGTTCTAGCCAAGACCCGGGACTAAAGGTCCTCCTATATAAAACGAGCCTTCGAAGTTTCCAACCCCTCTTATATAGTTTGTTAGTTTATTAGTTAATCAAATGTCCGTTTTTTGCAGAACTATGGATCCACATATCAGGAACCTCGAAGAGGAAGAACTTCTCGAAGATATAATCAAAGACGGCCCCGACGTTGAACCAGCTGAATCTCGGACGTCATATCTAAACGACTCCGGATATGGAATGGAGGTCGAGCGACACGAAGATGAAGCCGATGGGGCAGGAGATAGGTCCAATGATGGAGAAGGTGATAGCTCCACTGATGAAGAAGCCGGTGGATAAGCCGGTGAAGAAATAATAAAGTCCGGCGAGGTATACATATGAAGTTTGACAATCACTTGTAATATGTGAAAAATATTGGAGATAGCTCTATATTCTATACATATACATTCATTTGACGAATGTTTCTCCCTCTTAGGCCTCCACATCGAGCAAATCTACGAAACGAGGCCCGACTAGAAAGTTGGATGCACAGACGCATTACACCTTTGAGCTGATAATGCCTACGGGTGAACCCAAGCTTCCTAAGAATGCTGCTGACACATTCAAGAAGCAATGCGGAGTTCTCGTTAGGGATCACGTCCCGATCAGCGTTCGGGAGTGGAACAAGCGCAAAGGGGCAGCCGATAGTGACTCTGTCGCCGAAAGGTACAAAGATAATCTTTGGAATGATCTCATGTCACATTTCAACCTGCCAGAATGTGAGAATGAAGACGCCACAGACAAACTGAGGGCCAAAGTCAATCAGTGGACTCTAAAGAAGATGGCCGAACTGTTCCGTAGCTGGAAGAAGAAGCTATGGAAAAACTATCTGAAGACAAAGAAAGTGCCAGTATTCGAGGGGTATCTAGCCAAGCATGCGAATCACTGGAAGGAATTTCAAGAGTACAAGGAGTGAGAAGATGCCCAGGCATTATCAGAAAAGAACAAGATAAATGCCGACAAGAAGATATATAACCACAAGCTGGGGCCAGGGGGCTATGAGACTGCGATCCCAAAGTGGGAAAAGAAAGAGCAAGATCTGATAGATAAAGGCATCGTACCTGAACCACTCCGTGATGAGTGGGAATGGAGAGCAAGAAATTGGTTCCTTGCGCATGGTGGGTCGTGCGACGAAAAAACAGGGGACCTCATCTGCAATGACAATCTTAGGATACCCAGGGAGAATTGGAAAAGGATAGTGAAAGAAATTAAGGAGGGACAAAGAAAGTTCACTGCAGATAGAGATAAAGATTTGCTCACACTGGTCCTCGGCAATGACGAACATGGAGGACGAATGCGAGGCTTCGGTCCATCTTACCCGTGGTGGCTTGGGTTTGCCAGAGACCAAGATACTTGCAGAAGCCGAGAGAGAGCAAAGAAGCGGAAGCAGGATGAGGAGAATGACAAGTTCAATCAATTGCTTGCCAAGATTAACGAGCAACAGAAGCAGATTGATGAGCTTAGAGGAGTACCGCGCCAGGAAGATCCCGCACTTGATATTACCGGCGCCCCATCTAAGCGGAAAAGCAGCGTGGCTGCATCTGAGGCCCCGCCCGCCGATGAACGAAGAATGATAGAGTGCGGTCCCGGCTACCCCGTGGATGGAATCAAGGATTCAACATCATGTGAACTTCATCAAAAATTCAAGAACTTATCCATGAAGGTGGCCGTCGGACAAGCTTTACCTTCTGGCCCTAATGCACGCTGGCATGGCCGTGAGATTCCAGCTGGCTTTGCTAAAGTCGGGGTGGATGAAATCATGATGGGGTTTAATGATATGGAGCTCGACATAGCTGGACCGAAGATGGAGGACACTCGGAGAAGTATTGGGTGGAGTCATCTTATGGGACAAGAACTACATCAAGCTTCCAGGCTCGGCCCCAAGGACAACACCGCCTCCGAGTCGTCGCAGGTCACCTACACCTCCATTACCTCCAAGCCCTCCACATGACGTCGGCCAGCACAACACGAGTCCATCTCGATCACCACCGCCGGACTTGGGTCGTCCGTCTCCGCCGCTGCCCGCTCCGGATACAAACCCTGAGCCTGCCACGGATACAAAGTGGGAGCGTGCCACCAAGAACGCTCCGCCGCCGCCCGCTCCGGATACAAACCCTGAGCCTGCCACGGATACAAAGCGGGAGCGTGCCACCAAGAACGCTCCGCCGCCGCCCGCTCCGGATACAAACCCTGAGCCTGCCACGGATACAAAGCGGGAGAGTGCCACCAAGAACGCTCCGCCGCTGCCCGCTCCGGATACAAACCCTGAGCGTGCCACGGATACAAAGTGGGAGCGTACCACCAAGAACGCTCCGCCGCCGCCCGCTCCGGAAACAAACCCTGAGCCTGCCACGGATACAAAGCGGGAGCGTGCCACCAAGAACGCTCCGCCGCCGCCCGCTCCGGATACAAAGCCTGAGCCTGCCACGGATACAAAGCGGGAGCGTGCCACCAAGAACGCAACACCACCGCCTGCTCCGGATACAAAGCCTGAGTCTGCCACGGATACAAAGCGGGAGCGTGCCACCAAGAACGCTCCGCCGCCGCCCGCTCCGGATACAAAGCCTGAGCCTGCCACGCATACAAAGCGGGAGCGTGCCACCAAGAACGCTCCGCCGCCGCCCGCTCCGGATACAAACCCTGAGCCTGCCACGGATACAAAGCGGGAGCGTGCCACCAAGAACGCTCCGCCGCTGCCTGCTCCGGATACAAACCCTGAGCCTGCCACGGATACAAAGCGGGAGCGTACCAGCAAGAACGCTCCGCCGTCGCCCGCTCCGGATACAAACCCTGAGCCTGCCACGGATACAAAGCGGGAGCGTGCCACCAAGAACGCTTCGCCGCCGCCCGCTCCGGATACAAAGCCTGAGCCTGCCAGGGATACAAAGCGGGAGCGTGCCACCAAGAACGCAACGCCGCCGCCCGCTCCGGATACAAAGCCTGAGCCTGCCACGGATACAAAGCGGGAGCGTGCCACCAAGAACGCTCCGCCGCCGCCCGCTCCGGATACAAAGCCTGAGCCTACCACGGATACAAAGCGGGAGCGTGCCACCAAGAACGGAACGCCGCTGCCCGCTCCGGATACAAAGCCTGAGCCTGCCACGGACACAAAGCGGGAGCGTGCCACCAAGAACGCTCCGCCGACGATTCCTAAGCCACAGAGCACCCTAAAGCGCAAACGGTCGCCCCTCCCAAAGGTACGTCATGCTAATCTTCCTATCGGACCTTATGATCGTACCCCCGAGGAAAACGCCAGGATAGCAAAGGAACATCATGATGCGCAGATGAAAAAGAAGGAACCCGAGCCCCGCGCGGAATACACCTAGAAGAAAATAGCATTTGCAAAATACTTCACGACCCTTCCATCACAGTATGACTTATACCATAAGCCTGATGACTATACACGCACATCGCAGAAGGAAGTGAAAAAGAGAAGATCTCGATCACCGCCGCCCCTCCCAAAGGTACGTTTGCTAATCTCCCTATCAGACCTTATGACTTACGCCATAAGCCTGATGACTATACACGCACAAATATGCGTTACTTGCATACATGGTACTTAAGTGAATCAAAGAAGGGGAGAACGATGATCGTGCTGAGTGTGCCACGGGAGTACTACGGCCACCCCGAAGAAATCCATATCGACTTTGATGAACTCTTCCAGATGTACAATGCCGACGCCCTCGACAAATCGCTTATGAGTTGCTATTGTCTGTAAGTTTTTCAATTCGTTGTCTACATATAACTTGTTTAGTTATTTCAATTCATTGTCTATATATAACTCGTACTCTATTATGCAGAATGAAGATTCTGGATTGTAAAAGTAAGAGCATCATAAATATTGGGTTTATTGACCCAGATAAAATACATATAGCGACGCTAACTAATTATCCCAAGGAGACGGAGGAAAACCTTCTAAGGTTTCTAACAGATCAAAATTTCTGTGACCACATACTGTTTGCATACAACTTCAGGTGAGGGTCTTTACTCTGTTGTGTCCATTCACTTATAAGTGTAATTGATAAGTTACTGACACACACACACACACACACACACACACACACATATATATATATATATATATATATGTGTGTGTGTGTGTGTGTGTGTGTGTGTGTGTGCGCAGCTTCCATTGGATTCTGTTGGACATTTAAATTGATAAGGGAAGAATTGATGCCTTCGACCCATTATCGAGACCCTTGGAACAGTTCCAAAGCGTGCAGGACATGCTCCAAGGGTAATTTTAATCATTCTTGCGCTCTATCGGTCTCTTTCGATGATTTTCTGATATATCAATTAATGAAAAACTTAGCAAATTATTATCCTTGTCGGGCAGGATTTGGAAGCGGTTCAAGTGCGTGACTCCCGGTAACTTTCCTGAGAAGCTGACCTTTAGAGCGGCTCAGGTAAGTAGTAGTATGATATACTTCTATTAATGTTCAATACATTTATGATGCTAGATTATTATTTTGATTATATATATTCTATTCTCGTAAAGTGCGACCAGCAGCCACGGGGAACGCATCTATGCGGATACTATGTTTGCGAGACCATTCGCACGTTTACCTCTGAGCTCAAGGATCACAGATTCGACGTAAGCAATGAACATTCACACCTCTATTTTTATCCATCATTCTTTGTTATCATGATTGATATTCATATTCATCTCCTCTTCTTATATAGCACACGGCCATGAGGACGAAGGTCCTACCAGAGCAACGCGCGATTGCTGTTGCAGAGGAGCTTGCGGGATTTCTGAGGACGGAAGCTATAGATGACAAAGGACGATTTAGTGTAGCTAGGGACCATTACTGATGTTCGTCCATGTAATCGAATAGACGGGCTCTAGTCCCGATAATTCAGATCTGCATATAATTGTATATATATGCTCGCTTGTAAGATAAGTTAATCTTATATATACGCATATTTATTTCTATTTAAATTATATGAAAACTAATTCCTGAAAACCAAATGAGGCATCACGTTAATCTCCCGAACACCTAAACCCTAAAACCCTAAAACCCAAAAATAATTTCATTCAAAAAAAAAAACCCAAAACCAGCAAAATCTGAAAATCTTTAGTTCCGGCCCGTGAGACGAACCGGGAATAAAGGTCCTGTCCGTGGGGCGCTACTAGGCGCCCACGTGGAGCACCTTTAGTCCTGGCTTGTAACAGGGCCGGGTCTAAACGTTAGGCCTTTAGTCCCGCCCCTTACGGGCTGGGGCTATAGGCCCTGTCCCCACTAGTGATACATTCAACTTGTTGTATAATAACTAGCAAAAAGACCTGTGCGTTGTAATGGGTTAAACAAATCCTCACATATAGCTAAAGACACATATATCTTGCCACTTGTCCTGTTCATCGATGGGGTCATGTTTTCGCCTAATCATGGTAAACATGATTAGTTCCATGACCATGAGGTTGGCCGTTGCACTATAGCTGCCGCATTCGCGTGTCCCTTTTTTATTTGATTTGTAATTCCACGGATGACATATATCTCTTCATTTTTTGACATGGCAACTTCATTTATACAAACAGAGATAGTTCCTTACATAAAATGTTTCTGAATACCTCATGAACTTCATCAAACCAACATGACCGAAGATCTTGTTTCCGATGATTTTGCTAGAACATGAGCTGCCATATTACATGACCGACTAACATGAGTAAACAAACAATATTCGAACTTTGGAGCCCTATTCTTAATATCAAAAACTATGGCGCCTGTTTGAGATCTATCCATCGTAGCACTTGTCACTTTGCTGATCAAAGTGGCGCAATCAGATGCAACGATAATTCTTTGGAAGCCCACTTCTTCAGCAAATTGTAGGGCACACCGCATAGCAATGGCCTCCGCGAGTTCAAGGTTAACCACTTGGTCCACATACCTTGTTTTGGTTGCTAGTAGTAGTCCTAGCCTCCTAGGTGACTTCTTATTACTATGCCCACTCCCATTCGCGATGATTGTGAGAAGACTGCAGCATCAACATTTATCAACACCGACCGTTTGTGACTGATGTTTGGATCTCACGCCTAGTGGTCTAGTTCGGTTTGAAATTGTCCATTAAGATGAAACCAATATAGGATTTAATCTTCCTAGCCACACGATGCGGCTCATGCAAATTCTCACCATTTCTTATATTATTTCTGTTATCCGAGTTATTCCATATAGCCACAGTAAAGTACAATGCGTGAAGATTTGGTGCAACATTTATCCATTCTAGCAATCATTGATGAATATTGATACCTGTTGGAAATATGCACTAGAGGCAATAATAAAATGGTTATTATCATATTTCCTTGTTCATGATAATCGTCTATTGTTCATGCTATAATTGTATTAACAGGAAACAGTAATACATGTGTGAATAAATAGATCACAATGTGTCCCTAGCAAGCCCCTAGTTGGCTAGCTCGTTAGTCAATAGATGATCATGGTTTCCTGATCATGGGCATTAGATGTCATTGATAACGGGATCACATCATTGGGAGAATGATGTGATGGACAAGACCCAATCCTAAGCATAGCACTAGATCGTATTGTTCGTATGCTAAAGCTTTTCTAATGTCAAGTGTCTTTTCCTTCGACCGTGAGATTGTGCAACTCCCGGATACCGTAGGAGTGCTTTGGGTGTATCAAACGTCACAACGTAACTGGGTGACTATAAAGGTGCACTCCGAAAGTGTCTGTTGGGTTGGTACGAATCGAGATCGGGATTTCTCACTCCGTGTGACGAAGAGGTATCTCTGGGCCCACTCGGTAGAACATCATCATGAGCTCAACGTGACTAAGGAGTTAGTCACACGATGACGTGCTATGGAACGAGTAAAGAGACTTACCGGTAACGATATTGAACAAGGTATAGGTATACCGACGATCGAATCTCGGGCAAGTTCTATACCGACAGACAAAGGGAATCGTATACAGGATTGATTGAATCCTTGACATCGTGGTTCATCCGATGAGATCATCATGGAGCAAGTGGGAGCCACCATGGGTATCCAGACCCCGCTGATGGTTATTGGCCAGAGAGGTGTCTCGGTCATGTCTGCCTGTCTCCCGAACCCGTAGGGTCTACACACTTAAGGTTCGATGACGCTAGGGTTATAGGGAATTATTATACGAGGTTACCGAAAGTTGTTCGGAGTCCCGGATGAGATCCCGGACGTCACGAGGAGCTCCGGAATGGTCCGGAGATAAAGATTGATATATAGGACGGATGGTTTCGGATACCGGAAGTGTTTCGGGCATCACCGGTAACGTACCGGGACCACCGGGACCACCGGAGGTGGCCCCAGGGGACCACCGAAGGAGGGGCGACGACCCCGGGAGGTAAGGTGGGCCAAGTGGGGGTGGGAACCAGCCCCTAGGTGGGCTGGTGCGCCTCCCCTCTCAGCCCATTGCGCAAGGGAGAGAAAAGGGGGGGCAAACCCTAAGCGAGGTGGGCCTAAGGCCCACCAGTTGGTGCGCCACCCCCTCCTCCCCCTTCTGGCCGCCGCACCTCCCATCTGGGGGGGCTGCCGCACCCCCTAGGGTGGGAACCCTAGGGGTGGCACCCCGTCTCCCCTCCCCCTATATATAGTGGACACTTTTGGCCATTGGAGACCAGACTTTTCCCTCTCCCTCGGCGCAGCCCTCCTCTTCTTTCTCCTCTCTGCCGGTGCTTGGCGAAGCCCTGCCGGGAGACCTCGTCTCTCCATCGACATCACGCCGTCGTGCTGCTGGACTTCTTCCCCAACCTCTCCCTCCTCCTTGCTGGATCAAGGTGCGGGAGACGTCACCGGGTTGCACGTGTGTTGAACGCGGAGGTGTCGTAGTTCGGCACTAGTCGGAATCGCTGCGAGTACGACTCCATCAACCGCGTTCTAGCAACGCTTCCGCTTAGCGATCTTCAAAGCTATGAATATGCTCTTACCCCTCTCTCGTTGCTGGTCTCTCCATAGGAAGATCTGAATATGCGTAGGAAAATTTTGAATTTATGCTACGTTCCCCAACAGTGGCATCCGAGCTAGGTTTTCTATGCGTAGATTCTATGCACGAGTAGAACACAAAAGTTGTGGGCGATGATTTGTCAATTTGCTTGCCACTACTAGTCTTATTCTTTTCCGGCGGTATTGTGGGATGAAGCGGCCCGGACCGACTTTACACGTACGCTTACGTGAGACTGGTTCCACCAACAGACATGCACACCGTGCATAAAGGTGGCAAGCGGGTGTGTGTCTCTCCTACTCTAGTCGGATTGGATTTGATGAAAAGGGTCCTTATGAAGGGTAAATAGCTTTGGCATATCATCATTGTGGCTGTCACGTAGGTAAGAAGGCGTTCTTGCTAGAAACCCAAATCAGCCACGTAAAACTTGCAACAACAATTAGAGGACGTCAAACTTGTTTTTGCAGGGTTTGACATGTGATGTGATATGGCCAAAGTTGTGATGTTGCATGTATGATGTATGAGATGATCATGTTATTGTAATAGGTTTCACGACTTGCATGTCGATGAGTATGACAACCGGCAGGAGCCATAGGAGTTGTCTTAATTTATTGTGTGAGATGCAACGCCATGTGCTTACTACTTTTACTTCATTGCTAACGGTTAGCTATAGTAGTAGTGATAGTAGTAGTTGGCGTGACGACTTCACGGAGACACGATGATGGAGATCATGGTGTCACGCCGGTGACGATGATGATCATGCGATGCCTGAAGATGGAGATCGAAAGAGCAAAGATGATAATGGCCATATCATGTCACTATATGATTGCATTGTGATGTTTATCATGTTTTACATCTTATTGCTTAGAACAACGGTAGCATAATAAGATGATCCCTCTTAAAATTTCGAGAACGTATTCCCCTAAGTGTGCACCATTGCGAAGGTTCATTGTCTCGAAGCACCACGTGATGATTGGGTGTGATAGATTCTAACGTTCGCATACAACGGGTGTAAGCCAGATTTACACACGCGAAACACCTAGGTTGACTCGACGAGCTTAGCATCTACAGACATGACCTCGAATACAAGAGACCGAAAGGTCGAACATGAGTCGTATGGTTGAACACGATCAGCATGGAGTTTCTCACCATGGTGACTAGTCCGTCTCACGTGATGATCGGACACGGGTTAGTCAACATGGATCATGTATCACTTAGATGACTAGAGGGATGTCGATTTAAGTGGGAGTTCATACTTAATTTGATTAAATGAACTTAATTGTCATGAACTTAGTCTAAAATTTGTCTTTATAAATATTGTAGATGTCCAACGTCAACCTCAATTTCAACGCATTCCTAGAGAAAAACAAGCTGAAAGATGATGGTAGCAACTATGCGGACTGGGTTCGCAACTTGAAGCTCATCCTTGAAGCAGCTAAAAAGGCTTATGTCCTTGATGCGCCGCTAGGTGACCCTCCCGCTCCCGCAGCAGCCCAGGACATTCTGAACATCTGGCAAACGCGGAGTGATGACTACTCTCTGGTTAGGTGTGGCATGTTATACAGTTTAGAAACGGGGCCCCAAAGGCGTTTTGAGCAACACGGGGCATATGAGATGTTCCAGGAGCTGAAGCTAGTTTTTCAAGCCCATGCCCGTGTCAAGAGATATGAAGTCTCCGACAAGTTCTTTAGTTGTAAGATGGAGGAGAACAGTTCTGTCAGTGAGCACATACTCAAAATGTTTGGGTTACACGGTCGTTTGACTTCACTTGGAGTCGAACTTCCGGATGATGCTATAATTGACAGAATCCTCCAGTCTCTCCCACCAAGCTACAAAGGCTTTGTGCTTAACTACAACATGCAAGGGATGGAGAAGACCATTCCTGAGTTGTACTCGATGCTCAAGTCTGCAGAAGTAGAAATCAAGAAAGATCATCAAGTGTTGATGGTCAACCAGACCACTAGTTTCAAGAACGGCAAGGGTAAGAAGAACTTCAAGAAAGACGGCAAAGCTGTTGCCGCGCCCGGTAAGCCAGATGCCGGGAAAAAGAAAAAGAACGGACCCAAGCCTGAGACTGAGTGCTTCTATTGCAAGGGAAAGGGTCACTAGAAGCGGAACTGCCCTAAATACTTAGCGGACAAGAAGGCCGGCAACGTTAAAGGTATACGTGATATACATGTTATTGATGTGTACCTTACCGGCGCTCGTTGTAGCTCCTGGGTATTTGATACCGGTGCTGTTGCTCACATTTGCAACTCAAAGCAGGAACTGCGGAATAAGCGGAGACTGGCCAGGGACGAGGTGACGATGCGCGTCGGGAATGGTTCAAAGGTCGATGTGATCGCCGTCGGCACGCTGCCTCTACATCTACCATCAGGATTAGTTTTAAACCTTAATAATTGTTATTTAGTACCAGCTTTAAGCATGAACATTGTATCAGGGTCTTGCTTAATGCGAGACGGCTACTCATTTAAGTCAGAGAATAATGGTTGTTCTATTTATATGAGTGATATGTTTTATGGTCATGCTCCGCTGGTGAATGGTTTATTCCTGATGAATCTCGATCGTGATGTTACACATATTCATAGTGTGAGTACCAAAAGATGTAAAGTTGATAATGATAGTCCCACATACTTGTGGCACTGCCGCCTTGGTCATATCGGCGTTAAGCGCATGAAGAAGCTCCATACTGATGGACTATTAGAGTCTCTTGACTTTGAATCATTTGACACATGCGAACCGTGCCTCATGGGCAAGATGACTAAGACTCCATTATTAGGAATAATGGAGAGAGCAACCGACTTATTGGAAATAATACATACTGATGTGTGTGGTCCAATGAACGTTGAAGCTCGCGGTGGTTATCGTTATGTTCTCACTCTCACCGATGATTTGAGTAGGTGTGGGTATATCTACTTGATGAAGCACAAATCCGAGACGTTTGAAAAGTTCAAGGAATTTCAGAGTGAGGTTGAGAATCAACGTGACAGAAAAATTAAATGTCTACGATCTGATCGTGGAGGAGAATATTTTAGTCACGAGTTTGGCACACACCTAAGGAAGTGTGGAATCGTTTCACAACTGACGCCGCCTGGCACACCGCAACGCAACAGAGTGTCTGAACGTCGTAATCGCACTTTATTAGATATGGTACGATCTATGATGTCTCTTACCGCTATCATTTTGGGGATACGCATTAGAAACTGTAGCATTCACCTTAAATAGGGCATCCTCTAAATCCGTTGAGACAACACCGTATGAACTATGGTTTGGCAAGAAACCTAAGTTGTCGTTTCTTAAAGTTTGGGGCTGCGATGCTTATGTGAAGAAACTTCAACCAGAAAAGCTCGAACCCAAAGCGGAGAAATGCGTATTCATAGGATACCCTAAGAAAATTATTGGGTATACCTTCTATCTTAGATCCGAAGGCAAAACCTTTGTTGCCAAGAACGGATCCTTTCTAGAGAAAGAGTTTCTCTCGAAAGAAGTAAGTGGGAGGAAGGTAGAACTTGATGAGGTAATTACACCCCCTCTCGAACAGGATAGTAGCGCAGCGCGGGAAGTTGTTCCTGTGGCGCCTACACCGACTGAAGAGGAAGTTAATGATGATGATCATGAAGCTTCGGATCAAGTTACTACTGAACCGCGAAGGTCCACAAGGGCACGCTCCGCACCAGAGTGGTACGGCAACCCCGTAATGGAAATCATGTTGTTAGACAACGGTGAACCTTCGAACTATGAAGAAGCGATGGCGGGCCCGGATTCCAACAAATGGCTTGAGGCTATGAAATCCGAGATAGGATCCATGTATGAGAACAAAGTATGGACTTTGGTGGACTTGGCCGATGACCGGCGAGCCATAGAAAATAAATGGATCTTCAAGAAGAAGACTGATGCAAACGGTAATTAATGTAACCGTTTACAAAGCTCGACTTGTCGCAATGGGTTTTCGACAAATTCAAGGAGTTGACTACGAAGAAACTTTCTCTCCCGTAGCGAAGCTGAAATTAGTCCGAATCATGTTAGCAATTGCCTCCTTTTATGATTATGAAATTTGGCAAATGGACGTCAAAACAGCGTTCCTTAACGGGAACCTTAAGGAAGAGTTGTATATGATGCAACCAGAAGGTTTTGTCGACCCTAAGGGTGCTAACAAAGTGTGCAAGCTCCAGCGCTCCATCTATGGGCTGGTGCAAGCATCTCGGAGTTGGAACATTCGCTTTAATGAGGTGATTAAAGCGTTTGGGTTCATACAGGTTTACGGAGAAGCCTGTCTGTACAAGAAAGTGAGTGGGAGCTCTGTAGCTTTCCTCATACTATATGTGGATGACATATTATTGATGGGGAATAATATAGAGATGTTGGAGAGCATAAAGGCCTATTTGAACAAGAGTTTTTCAATGAAGGACCTTGGAGAAGCTACATACATATTAGGCATCAAGATCTATAGAGATAGATCAAGACGCCTCATAGGTCTTTCGCAAAGTACATACCTTGACAAGATATTGAAGAAGTTCAATATGGAAAACTCAAAGAAAGGGTTCTTGCCAGTTTTGCAAGGTATGAGATTGAGTAAGACTCAGTCGCCGACCACGGCAGCAGATAGAGAGAAGATGAGTTATGTCCCCTACGCTTCAGCTGTGGGCTCTCTAATGTATGCCATGCTGTGTACCAGACCTGATATAAACCTTGCCATAAGTTTGGTAGGGAGGTACCAAAGTGATCCAGGTATGGAGCACTGGACAGCGGTCAAGAATATCCTTAAGTACCTGAAAAGGACTAAGGAAATGTTTCTCGTTTATGGAGGTGACGAAGAGCTCGTCGTAAAGGGTTACGTCGACGCTAGCTTCGATACAGATCCGGATGATTCTAAGTCACAGACCGGATATGTATATCTGTTGAATGGTGGGGCAGTGAGCTGGTGCAGCAGCAAGCAAGAAGTCGTGGCAGCATCTACATGTGAAGCGGAGTACATAGCTGCTTCAGAAGCAGCTCATGAAGGAATTTGGATGAAGGAGCTCATCACCGACCTTGGAGTGGTTCCAAGCGCGTCGGGTCCAATGACACTCTTCTGTGATAACACTGGGGCCATTGCCATAGCCAAGGAGCCCAGGTTTCACCAGAAGACGAAGCACATCAAACGCCGCTACAACTCCATCCAGGACCATGTCCAGAGTGGAGTGATAGATATTTGTAAAGTACACACGGATCTGAATATTGCAGACCCATTGACTAAACCTCTTCCACGAGCAAAACATGATCAACACCATAATGCTATGGGTGTTCGATACATCACAATGTAACTAGATTATTGACTCTAGTGCAAGTAGGAGACTGTTGGAAATATGCCCTAGAGGCAATAATAAAATGGTTATTATCATATTTCCTTGTTCATGATAATCGTCTATTGTTCATGCTATAATTGTATTAACAGGAAACAGTAATACATGTGTGAATAAATAGATCACAATGTGTCCCTAGCAAGCCTCTAGTTGGCTAGCTCGTTAGTCAATAGATGATCATGGTTTCCTGATCATGGGCATTAGATGTCATTGATAACGGGATCACATCATTGGGAGAATGATGTGATGGACAAGACCCAATCCTAAGCATAGCACTAGATCGTATTGTTCGTATGCTAAAGCTTTTCTATTGTCAAGTGTCTTTTCCTTCGACCGTGAGATTGTGCAACTCCCGGATACCGTAGGAGTGCTTTGGGTGTATCAAACGTCACAACGTAACTGGGTGACTATAAAGGTGCACTACGGGTACCTCCGAAAGTGTCTGTTGGGTTGGTACGAATCGAGATCGGGATTTGTCACTCCGTGTGACGAAGAGGTATCTCTGGGCCCACTCGGTAGAACATCATCATGAGCTCAATGTGACTAAGGAGTTAGTCACACGATGACGTGCTACGGAAGGAGTAAAGAGACTTACCGGTAACGAGATTGAACAAGGTATAGGTATACCGACGATCGAATCTCGGGCAAGTTCTATACCGACAGACAAAGGGAATCGTATACAGGATTGATTGAATCCTTGACATCGTGGTTCATCCGATGAGATCATCATGGAGCAAGTGGGAGCCACCATGGGTATCCAGACCCCGCTGATGGTTATTGGCCAGAGAGGTGTCTCGGTCATGTCTGCCTGTCTCCCGAACCCGTAGGGTCTACACACTTAAGGTTCGATGACGCTAGGGTTATAGGGAATTATTATACGAGGTTACCGAAAGTTGTTCGGAGTCCCGGATGAGATCCCGGACGTCACGAGGAGCTCCGGAATGGTCCGGAGATAAAGATTGATATATAGGACGGATGGTTTCGGATACCGGAAGTGTTTCGGGCATCACCGGTAACGTACCGGGACCACCGGGACCACCGGAGGTGGCCCCGGGGGACCCCCGAAGGGGTCGACGACCCCGGGAGGTAAGGTGGGTCAAGTGGGGGTGGGAACCAGCCCCTAGGTGGGCTGGTGCGCCTCCCCACTCAGCCCATTGCGCAAGGGAGAGAAAAGGGAGGGCAAACCCTAAGCCAGGTGGGCCTAAGGCCCACGAGTTGATGCGCCACCCCCTCCTCCCCCTTCTGGCCGCCGCACCTCCCATCTGGGGGTGCTGCCGCACCCCCTAGGGTGGGAACCCTAGGGGTGACACCCCCTCTCCCCTCCCCCTATATATAGTGGGCACTTTTGGCCATTGGAGACCAGACTTTTCCCTCTCCCTCGGCGCAACCCTGCTCTTCTTTCTCCTCCTCTCTGCGGGTGCTTGGCGAAGCCCTACCGGGAGACCTCGTCTCTCCATCGACACCACGCCGTCGTGCTGCTGGAGTTCTTCCCCAACCTCTCCCTCCTCCTTGCTGGATCAAGGTGCGGGAGACGTCACCGGGCTGCACGTGTGTTGAACGCGGAGGTGCCGTAGTTCGGCACTAGATCGGAATCGCTGCGAGTACGAATCCATCAACCGCGTTCTAGCAACGCTTCCGCTTAGCGATCTTTAAAGGTATGAAGATGCTCTTAGCCCTCTCTCGTTGCTGGTCTCTCCATAGGAAGATCTGAATATGCGTAGGAAAATTTTGAATTTATGCTACGTTCCCCAACAATACCTTCCTTCTAATACCTTGAAGCATAATGAATTGGGGTTCACTAAGAGCCTACAGCACTGCTTTGCAAGCATGGCTTTATTAAAAATCATCAAGTCCCTGAATCCCATTCCTCCAAGATACTTGGGCGAGGATAGCCAATTAGAGGACCTCCAATGAATTTTTTCCTCCCATCTTCCATTCCCCACCATACTGGAGATAGGTCTATTCATGTTCTCACATATTGATATTGGAATTTGGAAGCAACACATTACATATGTCCGGATGGCTTGAGCCACCGACTTTAGAAGTACTTCTCTACCTTCTCTGGATAACAGTCTTATCATTCCACCCATTTAATATCCTCCATAGCCTCCGAGTGAGGAAATTAAAATTGCTTGTTGTAGAGCATCCCACCCAAGAAGGCATGCCAAGGTAAGTGGCTTGTAGAGACTCATCTCGGACTCCTACCATGTTCTTTACTCGTTCCTTCACCCGATTGTCACATTGATGTCCAAAGAAGATATATGACTTGTGCAAGTTGATTTTCTGACCAGAGCCTTTGTAGTAGGTCTCAAGAGCAATTTTAAGTATGTTTGTGCTTCTATTGTCTCCCGTCACAAAAAATATGCTATCATCATCAAATAAGAGGTGGTAAATAGGATGGCCTGCTTTTCTGTTCTTGATTTCTCTAATGTCCCTTATTGCTTCTTTTAACTGTAGAAGACAAGATAAACCTTCAGGACATAATAAAAATAAGTATGGGCTGATGGGATCACCCTGACATATGCCTCTAGTAGGTATGAAAGGGCCAGTTAAGTTCCCATTTACTTTGACTGCATATTGTATAGAGGTCACACACCTCATCACCGATTCTAACTAGTTTCAAATAAAGCCAAATTTAACAAGAACCCCTTTCAAATAAGGCCATTCAACTCTATCATACACTAGTAGAAAAGAGGGCTTTGGTCCACTTGATAAAATCCCATTAGTCTTGGGCCGACCCATGTGGGAGGCGGGACACCAATGTTTTTTTTTTATATATTTCCTTTTTTCTTTTCTGTATTTGTATTTTCTATTTTAAAATAATTCAGGATTACAAAATGTTTCCATTTTCAGGAAATAGAGAAATAAAAATATTTTGAGAAATCATAAATATTCGTGAATTCGTGAAATGTGCATGTTTTTGAAAAACATTTGGGAAGTCATAAAATTTTCAAATTTAAAAGAATTCATGATTTTCAAACAAATCTTTGCATATTCAAAGATCTTTCATGATTTTGAAAAAAAGTCCGGGAAAGAAATAAAGTGTGTGGGTTCAAAAACAATTATTAAAGATGGAAGAAGTTCATGAATTAAAACAATATTCACGATTCTGTAAAAAATGTCCATAAAAAATGTATTTCAGTTTAAATTGTCCCTGAATTTCGAAGTTCATCAATTGAAAAGAGGTTTGTTGAATGAAAGTATGTTCATGGTTTTCAAAAACAAATTTATTAAAAAAATTATGATCTTCAAAAAGTTTTTCCAAAATATAAAAATATTTATCAATTCAAAACAATTGGTTTAACTTTAAAAAAATGTTCATGATTTCAAATAATGTCCGAGAATATGCAAAAAATACGAATATAAAAAATGTACACGTTTCAAAACATGTCCATAAATTGAAAAAATGTTTATGATTTCCAAATGTGTTCACAATTTTGATATTTTTTCAATATTTGTTTTTTTTGAAAAAGACAGGAAAATTGAAATTGGAAATAATGAAAAATATAATAAAAGGCAAACAAGAAAAAAAATGAGAAATGAAAAATTAAAATGAAAATGACATAATAAAAGAAAATCAAAAATAGAAAAGAAAGTGGAAAAGGAGAAAAACGAAAATGAGAAAGATGTAGAAAAATAAAAAGAAGCAACAAAGAAGAAGAAAATAAAAACTGACTCAACGAAGGTTCTAGAACTTCCGCCAACTGAAAAGAAAAAAAACTAGACTAGGATGGTCCAAACGCGGGACAATCTCGGGAGGGGGCTATGCACCAGCTTGCTATAGAGCGACCTACATGCCAAATTGGAATAACAGAGCAAGACATAGTCATGCCACATATGCTTGGTTGTCTCATGACAATCGACAGGTAGCCCTTTGACTATGTACCAAGCCACACATGTAGGTTGTATCACCAAAGGCCTAATTATTCAGCCCGGCGTCATCGCGCACTTGAGTATTTCTTTCCTGTGTGGGCTAGATGGGCTTCATTTACGGATGACACCGTGAAGACCTCTTATGGCAAGGCCAAGTGCACCGTAGTCATCCAGGCCTCGTATGAATAACCTCTTTTTCCTCTTAATTCTCTTGTTTTAATACTTCTCCTAGTTTCTAATTTCTTCTTGTTTCGAAATTTCAGACAAGCATGGCAGGTTTGGGCTTGATCTGAAGATTTTCTTCCTCGGACCGTAACAGAATTTGGTTTGTTCAAGAAGCTCAAGTAAGTCTTCTTTTTAGCAGCAAAAGAAAGAAGCTCATGTAAGTATTTTTCTTAGGATCTTTTAACCCAAGAAAGGATATGTGTCCTTGTTGCTCAATCGTTTTTCCGATCTCCGACTAAGACATCCTGATAAGAACGGCGCCCAAATATTTCACATGAACATGGTTCCTATATACAAGCTATACATTATGTTTCAAAAGTATGACATATATAAATATGCCAAGTTCTGTTGCTTTCATGCTTAGCACCTTTGGTTAACACCCCCAGGATAGCAGGTATACATTTTTAACCAGGGTAGTTATAATTAATCTTTTTTGCTTCCGAGCACCCATTGTATATAGAGAGATTTACACTAGGATGTCAATACCATCTGTATATTTTGTTGTTGTTGACACTGCCTTATCAAACTAAATAAACAAAAATGATTCTTAGATCCTGCCTTGTTCCTAAGTTACATAAGATTTTTTGTGCCGAGGAGGGCTAGGGTATATTTACTAAGCTACATACACTAGGATGATCTTTTCTCTTGACGAGGAGGGCTAGGGTTCCAGCCGAGAGGGAAGAGAGAAAACCCCAACTTGAACAAATTTTATATTCCAAGGTGCGTGTACAAGTATGTATATCCTTTTACAAATATGCAAATCGTGCATTTAGATACCATAACGGGATACAATGACCCTGATGATCAATCACGAGCTTATCAAGCATGCATGCACGAGCGAGGGAGCCCATGCAATGGATGGATGCATCAGATGGGGCAGGTGAAGTTGGTTGGGCACTTCTTGCCGCACTGGTTGAGGAGGAGGGTCAGGTCGATGGGGACGTTGAGCTTGATGCCGAGGATGTTGGCCCTGATGGCGGTGCAGAGGCACACGGCAGCGTCGAGGTCGGTGAGCCCGCCCAGGAGTGAGCTTCAGCAGGTTCAGCACGTTGGCGCACACGCCCAGTTTCAACGTGTTGATCGAGCAGCTGCCCCCGCCGGTCGACGGCACGGACGGTGGAAGGATCGGCGGGGTGGGGACGACCGGTGGGCAGTAGGGACCGCAGCCCTGCACGGCGGCAAGGAGGACAATGTTCAGGGCGAGGAAGAGGGCGAGCTTGGAGGGCGCCATTGCTACTGATCGTTTGTGCTGGTATGTGGCTAATTAAGCTTGTAGGGTATGCTAGCTTGGGATGGTTTTCTTGGGTTGTTTGGGGGTGGTACTTATAGACCGGGTGTGGTGTGCAAGTGCCTTCATGTCATCATCAATCGAGGTAATTAGTTTCAATCTTGCCGTGGTAATTTCCAAAACTCATGTGCAACCATTATTGTACTCGTATGTTACGGGTGTGACATCCATCATTGGAGCTTAATCTGTTCGCTAATGAACAAAAACTTGAGAGCTGTGCCATGAGAGTTTCCTTTTGTTTCCAAGAAGAGTACTCCTATATGCATGTTGTCTGCTGTGTGTACATAAATATTTGATGGCTTACAAGTGTGGCCATAATAATCTGGAGCACAGGATCGGACAAAGGAATAGATATATCTGGCATGGCAGCTCTAGGAGCTGGCTTACCCTGATCATCACGTTCACGGAGACACAAATAGGAGTCGTACGATTTTGATTCCATGTGTCCATGATACCTTTTGTACTCTGGTAAAGACATAATTTCAATGAAAAAAGCTATCACTTGATGCATAGCACGAACATCACAAGGACAAACCTAAAGATAAACCGCACCGTCCACCGAGCTACAATGCAAAAGAGCTTATCCTGAACCGACACAAAGCACCGCGTCTTGACTGACGCCGAACAACACCGAAGACCAAATAACTTCCGCAGAGTGTCTCTTGTCGACGCACCAGCCACCCTTAGTGCGTGAGAGAAAGATGCAGATCAATGACAGGACTCGATCCACACCGAAAAGTCACCGTCTTGAACAACCGGTGACAGACATATATAGTGCCACTTAGGATCAAAACAAGGACCGCGGCGGACACCGAAGTAGAGCAACGAGGAGTCAGCCTTGTCTTCAAACACAATGCTCCTAACAGCTCCTGGAGGACGAAGGAGGTGGCAAACACGCTCGACGATGCCTCCAAGGAAGGAAATGACATCCACGGGTGTCACCAACACCGGCTCGACCTAAGCCGTGCAAGATTTTCATCCGCGCGTAGCCCACCACCTCACCTCCATGGACTTGGTAGCACTATCCAAGAAGCTTCATACCGCCGCCACCGCAACACTTGCCGATATAGCTGCAAAGCTAAGGACCAAGGACCAACCACCAGACAGGGAAACCGCAGCCACACCATCCACTCCCAGCCTGCACAAGGAACCGCACCCGACCAGCACCTCCAGCCAGGTCCAGGACCGCCTACAATGGCCGTCACCCACTCCAAGGGACGGTCTTGCCGCGATCAGACCCGCCTCTCCACGCAACCCAGGCCAGCACCACCGCTTGCCACGCTGCATAGAAGTGACCGACCGCTCGCTGCTCGCAAGACTCGATTATGACCAAGCCATCCCAGCGTCGCCACCAACCTGCCTGTGGGAACCCGCCGGTGCCACCAGTCGGCCCTGTCGCCACCGGAACGCGCCACGATCTCCGCTGCCAGACCCTGCTGGCCCACTGCATCACCAACCACCATGCCATGTGTCGGCCACAGGTTTATTATACTGGCTCATTGGCACGGATGGACACGTATTTTTTTTGCGTCAGTCATAATGTGTTTTGTGCGAGGCCGAACGAAGGGACGATCCTGCCATCCAACGGCTTAGAAAATTGGCTGACACAGATTCTTTTTTCATATATCTGACGTATAGGCGGTCCTAATTTCAATACTGCTTGAACGTCGTGGTACAAGATAGAGCCTAGAAGATTTAGTTGAAAAAAATATTGAGTAAAACAAAATAGTTACACATTATACAGATATTACTTTCGGCTAGTATATATATGTTGTTGCGTGTTAAATTGTATTTTATCAACTTCAAATAAAATTTAAAAATATATATGTGTTTATTGTCACACCCAAATGCCACCTGCATTTTTTTAATGGGAAAGCTTAAGCGTGTTGACATGTGCAAAAAAACAAGTCAAAAGACAAATGATACAGTTAATTTAATTTTTCACGCTGACAAATAAATTCAGAATTCTCGTAATTCAATTTTAGGTTACTATTCACCAAAGAGTATATCTATACCTAGTGATAAAGCAAGGTGTGTTTCTTTAATTCTTTCATATGTTCATCCATATTATATTTTCAGATTTTTTCCTATCCGACGTTATATTTTCATATCCATATTATATTTTCATATTGTTGTGCTGCAAGTTCGAAGTTCATTTGTTGTGCTATATGGGAAAAACAAAACAAAAAAGTACTTGCACGAATCGCGATGTGGAATTGGATGGCTAGATAGGGGGATGCCTAGAAGCCTAAGCTCCACAATATATTTTCGTGGTAATTTGATGGCACCAACGGTCCAACGCAAATTTTATACATCAAGGTTAGCTTCTACAATCTATGCTGTTATAGTAGATGTTTCAGAGAAGCAGTTCCCTATAAATTATTGGTGGTTAAATTTTTTTAGACATCAAGAAGCATTCATAATTTTGGCAGCAACAATTATAAGGTGCGCCATACAAGCATTACTAGTATAATATCCATGCATTGCCACGGGCTATGAATATATTTTTATCAGTTGCAAACATAGTCACAATACATGTAAAAATTTACATGCATAGAAATTATAGCATGTAACGATGAGAAGTAATTAAAATCCACTTCAGTAATCCAATTAATTATCTTTTACAAATAAAGATCTACTTGATGTGTTTAACATAGTTTTGTACAATGTGAGGAATGTTGTCTTCAACTTCATTGCATGGCACAATGTGAGCCGCATCCTTATTTTGATGAGTTTTAAATTGTGTATATATATATTTTCTAGAAATGACTTGTTATGCTATGTGACATTGATGTCAACGTATAGAAGCTCCTCCTTTTTACTTTTTCTGACAGGAAAAAAAGCAGCCACTCCTCTCACTCACGCACCGCACAGCTGCCTTCTACTCTTCCCGCACAACCAACCAGACACCAATTGTCACCGCATCTCATCTCCCCGCCAGAGAGTATCCACCGCCATCTCCCCCAGACACCTCCCCTCCATGCCATGGCGAAGCCCGCCCACTCCTCTCCCCATCATCTGCCCTCTCATCCATGGCTCCGCCGCCTCGACGCTGAGCTAGCCCACCGGTCTAGCATCGTGGATAGTTGGGTCCTCCCTGGAGGTGCAAAAGGGATCGCAACCGTCTGTTAGTGCTAGCCATGTAGCTGACCCATTCGTATGTGAGTTGCACAACCTCATGTGGCACTGCGAGGAGGGATACACCTTCATCATCGAGGTTGCTCACCCCAGGCCGATTTCCGGTGCCATGGAGTGCACGTTGTCATGCTAGGGCAGCCGCCAAGGAGATGCGACCTTCTAATCATTTTCCTTGCCCAAACCATTCAAATCCGATGTAGCTGCCAGCATGTCTATCGTTCCTATCGATTAGCTTTATGGATTACATGAGAAGACTTTTACGTGTGCGCGCGTCGCAACACGTGATAGGCTTGCAAGCGCAATCCTAATCCCCCTAATTTTAGTTGTGAAGCTGAATATCTAATCTCATTAATCCATCTCCCTTGATTTTCAGAGCATGGATTTCTATGCATCTCTCCAATCTCTTGTCCCAGATTTTTAGGGAAAGTTTAATAGCAACCTGATGAGAGACGACCTCTAGTTCATGCACATGCCATTTCCTCATACTATCTGAAGGGAGTATCAAAATCATAATTGCGTAGCTTTTAGTTTTTTGCTAAAAGTTTAGGCGCATCATTTTTTTTGCGCCGGGCATGAAGGAAAAACATTTATCTAGACATTTGAAAGATGCAGCAGTGAGACTCTCATAACAACCAGTTCCGATTGAACATACAACCCTTGAACAGGGTGGAGCCCCGCCATAGGTCCACTATATTGGTTACAAATTTACAATTCTCTAACAACTTTGTGCCATTTTTGGACTATTTGTTAAAACTAAGATGATATTTAAGTTAAATTATATTAACTGACACCCCACTACTATGATCGTAGGCTAGTCATTTCCATGGGACATGCAAACTAGTTATACTAAAAAATGCAAACTAGTTATACTATATTGGTTACAAATTTACAATTCTCTAACAACTTTGTGCCATTTTTGGACTATTTGTTAAAACTAAGATGATATTTAAGTTAAATTATATTAACTGACACCCCACTGCTATGATCGTAGGCTAGTCATTTCCATGGGACATGCAAGTTGATCGTCCTGTCATGCAATTAGTCTATGAAGTCTACGCGGTGCTAGTATTCTGATATACATTGCGGGTCTGGTTATTCTATTTTCTTGTAGTGTAGTATGACCAGTCAAGTGTTCACATGTATATTTAATTTTCCATGTTGGCAGGGTTGCGTGTTAGAAAAAGGCATATCTATATATGCACGTCATTACGGCAGGGTTGCCTAGCTAGCTGTACGTGTGATGGATGTACTAGGATATACTAATGTGGATTCATCCAGAACTTGCTATCTCAAGCTGTCTGAATTTCACATATTGTTGGTGTTTCACTAATCACATAAAGATACTACTTGTAAATTAGTACTTCCTCGGTTCCTGAATATAAGTTTTTTTTCAAATATTCTACTATGAACTACATACCAATAAAAATAAATGAATCTACAATTCAAATTATGTCTATATACATCCGTATATAGTTCGTAGTAAAATATCTAGAAACACTTATATTTAGAAATGGAGGGAGTATAATACATTTATTCTAGATCACTAGTCTATGTCTATACTTATTAATAAAAGGATAAATGTCTCTACCCGTCCGTCGTACCTTTTGGAAACAAATAAACCCAATTGTTTCTTTCACGGTCCTGATTTTAAGTGAATCTTAAAAATATTTTGTATTTTACTAAAAACATCCTAACCTTTCGGTTAAACGACCTACTGTCCTGTTTTAAGTGAGTCCAGAAAATCTTCTATGTTTTCTAGAAACCCCTTGATATTTCGTTCCATAAACCTAAAGTCAATAGTCCGATTAAAGAACTATGTAGACATGTCCCGAGGTACTCCTCGGTCAATATCCAATAGCGGTACCTGGATGCCCATATTGGATCCTACATATTCTCCGAAGATCTTATCGGTTGAACCTCAGTGTCAAGGATTCATATAATCCCGTATGTCATTCTCTTTGTCCTTCGGTATGTTACTTGCCCGAGATTCGATCGTCGGTAGCCGCATACCTATTTCATTCTCGTTACCGGCAAGTCTCTTTACTCGTTCCGTAATACAAGATCCCGTGACTTACACTTAGTCACATTACTTGCAAGGCTTGTGTGTGATGTTGTATTACCAAGTGGGCCTCGAGATACCTCTCCGTCACACGGAGTGACAAATCCCAGTCTTGATCCATACTAACTCAACAGACACCTTCGGAGATACCTGTAGAACACCTTATAGTCACCCAGTTACGTTGTGACGTTTGATGCGCACAAGGTATTCCTTCGGTGCTAGTGAGTTATATGATCTCATGGTCATAGAAACAAGTACTTGACACACAGAAAACAATAGCAATAAAATGACACGATCAATATGCTACGTATATAATTTGGGTCTTGTCCATCACATGATTCTCCTAATGATGTGATCCCGTTATCAAGTGACAACACTTGCCTATGGTCAGGAAACCTTGACCATCTTTGATCAACGAACTAGTCAACTAGAGGCTCACTAGGAACAGTGTGTTGTCTATGTATCCTCACATGTATTTGAGTCTCCAATCAATACAATTCTATCATGGATAATAAAAGATTATTATGAACAAGGAAATATAATAAACTAATTTATTATTGTCTCTAGGGTATATTTCCAACAATATATACCAACTCACTACGAGGTCAACATATTCGCTACTTGACTAGGTATTTAGATATATACGTACATCAAAGTAAGTGAAGTAGTATATTTACACACCAGTTTTAATCTGATCCACATAATCATGCATACTTAGGGTCATACATGACAATGCTGTAGAAAAACATACATGATTACATCAGTAACAATTTCTCCTACAATTTGTTCAATGGGATCATGCCATCCTTATGAAGTAAGGTCATTTCATCACCATACTTCTTTGAACCGGAAACAAGGAGCCTAAACCTATCAAATATGCATCTCGGACTGAGAGAAAATCCAGCCATAAAAACATAACCACCTGGGTTGAGCAGGAGAGGATGGAGCCATGCATGGGAGGGGAGAAGATTGTCGTATTAGCTCCGATTTTGCCAGTAGCCATGCCTTGAAGTTTTGCCTGCCGCTCGTCCCCTACCTCGTCCTTCCCCTCCTAACAAATGAGGCCCTGACCGGTCAGGAGAAGGCAGACGATGTGGTTCGACGTGCAGAAAAACCATGAGAAAAGCCCCACTGATGTGACATGCCAGTTGGACTTTACAATTGAGACCCATCGGTCAAAACGCTCACAAAATTTTAAGCAAGGTAAATTATGGCAACATTTTTGCTAAATGGATTAAAACAGATGAAATCGCGTTAAATCGGGTAACTAGTGTCAAAAATATTAAAATAGAAGGTAAAAACCGGAATTCACTCTTTTTATTATTATGTGTGTCCTTCTATGAACATGTGAGTCAGTTAGATGCCACAACAAGATACAACAATGGATGATTTGTACATATTCACTATAGAATACATTATGCTAACTTAAGTAGCGAATTGAGCATAGGTAAAATAGTTAGCTTACTTGTGGTGGAATCAGACCACCAGTTAGACTTGACACCAATGCTCAAAATTTTCTATATTTATTCAACTCTCTCCTTAATAAGTTTGAACTGCTTACCACAAATGTCACATGGCGATGTTCATCAGTTAAAGAAAATGTTTCCATCTATCATTAAACGTCTCTGATGACTTCGTCAATCTCAAATGTTGTGCTAACTCAATATCTCGGAGGCCCTAGTAGATATAGGATGCGTGTGTATGTTCATATAGGTGAGTGTATGTACATGTACGTGAGCGCATCTGCCATTGTATATATAAAAAAAAACTATGCGTGCATGCACTTATGACATCTACGAGTGTACGTCTTGCCTTGCGGGATAATCAGTAGTACGATGCATGCATCCTTTAATTTTTTATGGATCAGCTAGAACGTCAAGATGTAAAAGGTGACATTGAAGAAGAAGAAAATCTTCAGCAAGATTTTTAGTTTTATCAAGGATCATCTAATGCATGGGGAAAGATGTGGATCTGATCATGATTGATGCAATCATGCATGTACATATGAATATACAACTCAAGAGCTGGCATATCACTAGTCGACTTAACCCAACTTGAACAACCTTTCTATTCCAGGTACGTGTACAAGTATGTATATCCTTTTACAATATGCAAATCATGCATTTAGATACCATAACGTGATACAATGACATTGATCAATCACAAGCTTATAAAGCATGCATGCATGAGCGAGGGAGCCCATGCAAACGCCTGACATATGAACTGTAACAGTGCGCGCGTATGACATGCAATAGCTACGAGTAAATCGATGGATAGATGGATCACATGGGGCAGGTGAAGTTGGCGGGGCACTTCTTGCCGCACTGGTTGAGTAGGAGGGTGAGGTCGATGGGGACATTGAGCTTGATGCCGAGGATGTTGGCCCTGATGGCGGTGCAGAGGCACACGGCGGCGTCGAGGTCGGCGAGCCCGCCCAGGAGTGGGCAGCACTGCTCGTTCGCCGGCACGCCAATCTTAAGCTTCAGCAGGTTCAGCACGTTGGCGCAGACGCCCAGCTTCAGCGTGTTGATCGAGCAGCTGCCCCCGCCGATCGGCGGGGTGGGGACGACCGGTGGGCAGTAGGGACCGCAGCCCTGCACGGCGGCAAGGAGGACCAGGTTCAGAGCGAGGAAGAAGGCGAGCTTGGAAGGCGCCATTGCTACTGATGGATCGTGCTGGTATATGGCTAATTAAGCTTGTAGGCTATGGTAGCTTGGGATGGTTTTCTTGGGTTGTTTGGGGGTGGTACTTATAGACCGGGTGTGGTGTGCAAGTGCCTCGTTCATGTCATTATCAATCGAGGTAATTAGTTTCATTCTTGCCGTGGTAGTTTCCAAAACTCATGTGCAACCATTATTGTACTGGCATGTTACGTGTGTGACATTCATCATTGGAGCTTAATCTGCTCTTCACTAATGAACAAAATCCTGGGAGCTGTGCCATGAGAGTTTCCTTTAGTTTCCAAGAAGATACTCCTATATGCATGTTGTCTGCTGTTTGCATATAAATATTTGATTGGTTTACAAGTGTGGCCATAATAATCTGGAGCATAGCATCGGACAAAGGAATATATCTGGCATGGAAGCTCTAGGGGCTGGCATACCCTGATCATCACGGTCACGGGAGACACATATAAGAGCTGTATGGTTTTGATTTCATGTGTATATTATATCTTTCGTACTCTGGTGTATTATACTGGCTCGTTGGCAGGGCTGGACACATACACTAGTAGAAACCGGGCCTTTGGCCTGTACCCTTTAGTCCCGGCCTGCCTCTGGGCCGGAACTAAAGGCCCGGCTACGTCGCCCCAATTCTCATATCCTCCCTCGAGGCTTTAGTCCCGGCCCGTAAGGAGCCTTTAGTCCCGGTTCGTGTCCCAAGCCGGGAGTAAAGGGCTACGCGGTGGGCAGCCCGCATGTGCGCCACCTTTAGTCCCGGTTTGTGTCTCAAACCGGGACTAAAGTCCTCTGCCTATATATAGCACAGCCCCCCTCTCCCCTCTTCGTTGCATTTTTATTGGATGGAGGATTGTGGGTGGGTGCTTGCTCTCCACTTTTTTTTATGCACTAGAGGTGTTTGTTGAAATGTGTGTTAGAGCGATGCCGCTTCAGTTCACCGAACACAACTACGATATGAGATGCCCGAGCCACGCTTAAACCTCTTCCTCTTTATTTCTACTTATTCTAAAAGGTTAGCAACTATATTTCCTCGTTTAGATCGTGCGGTACTAATTTTTAGGATCGTGATTGTATTTGATATACTGTCGTATAACGCAGAGATGAGCCATCCATGGATGTACGGTGATCGACGCACAGCCGCTTACAGAGAAGGCGTGCATTCTTTTCGAGATGCAGCCGATGCGAACAAGCATGGTGGTGGCTATATGTTTTGTCCATGTGTTGAATGTCGAAATGAGAAGGATTGCACTTCCTCAAGAGTCATTCAGAGCCACCTGCTTCGGTCCGGTTTTATGTCGGGCTATAATGTTTGGACCAAGCACGGAGAAAGAGGGGTTATGATGGAAGGCGACGATGAAGAAGAAGAGAACGATGATGACAACTACCGATCTATGTTCCCTGAGTATGCTGATACCGCAATGGAAGACAATGAAGAAGAAGATCAGGATGAAGAACGGGAACCAGATGAGCCCGCTGATGATCTTGGCCGGGTCATTTCTGATGCACGGCGAGGTTGCGACACAGAAAAGGAGAGGTTGTAGTTCGAGCAGATGTTACAGGACCACAACAAATTGTTGTACCCAACTTGTGAAGATGGCCAGAAGAAGCTGGGTAGCACACTGGAATTGCTGAAGTGGAAGACAGAGACCGGTGTGACTGACTCGTCATTCGAAAAGTTGCTGGTACTGATGAAGAAGATGCTTCCAAGAAAGAACGAATTGCCCGCCAGCACGTACGAAGCAAAGAAGCTTGTCTGCCCTCTAGGATTAGACGTGCAGAAGATACATGCATGCCCTAATGAATGCATCCTCTACCGAGGTGAGAAGTACGAGAATATGGATAAATGCCCGGTATAGACTGCATTGCGGTATAAGATCAGAAAAGATGACCCTGGTGATATTGAGGGCGAGCCACCCAGGAAGACGGTTCCTGCCAGGGGATGTGGTATGCTCCTATAATACCACGGTTGAAACGTCTGTTCAGAAATAAAGATCATGCGAAGTTGTTGCGATGGCACATGGAAGATTGTATGAAAGACGATAAGTTGAGGCACACCGCTGATGGTCGGCAGTGGAGAAAAATCAAGAGAGAGTTCCCGAGATTTGCAGCAGACGCAAGGAACTTATGGTTAGGTCTGAGTACAGATGGCATGAATCCTTTTGGGGAGCAGAGTTGCAGTCACAGCACCTGGCCCATTACTCTATGTATCTACAACCTTCCTCCTTGGTTGTGCATGAAGCGGAAGTTTATTATGATGCCAGTGCTTATACAAGGTCTAAAGCAACCCGGCAACGATATTGATGTGTACCTAAGGCCATTAGTTGATGAACTTTTACAGCTGTGGGCCGAACCAGGTGTACGTGTGTGGGACGAGCACAAACAAGAGGAATTTGACCTTCGAGCGTTGCTTTTCGTAACCATCAATGATTGGCCTGCTCTTAGTAACATTTCAGGACAATCAAACAAGGGATACAATGCATGCACGCACTATTTGGATCAGACAGAAAGTATATATCTCGACAACTGTAGGAAGAATGTGTATCCGTACAATCGTTGTTTTCTTCCGCCCAAGCATCCCTTAAAGAAAAAAGTCAAGCATTTCAATGGCAAGGCAGAACCCCGGGGGAAGCCTGTCATCCGTACTGGTGCTGAAGTATTTGATATGGTCAAAGATTTAAAAGTAATCTTTGGAAAGGGTCCTGGCAGCCAACCTGTTCCTAACGGCCCTGATAAGCGCGTACCCATGTGGAAGAAGAAATCTATATTTTGGGAGCTACCCTACTGGGAAGTCCATGAGGTCCGCTCGGCAATCGACGTGATGCACCTGACAAAGAATCTCTGCGTGAATATTCTAGGCTTCTTGGGCTTGTATGGGAAGTCAAAAGATACACCGGAAGCACGGGAGGACCAAGAACGTCATAAAGGAAGAGATGGCATGCATCCAGGGCAGTTTCAAGGGCGTGCCAGCTACGCTCTTACTAAGGAAGAGAAGGAAATCTTCTTTGAAGTCCTTTTCAGTATCAAGGTCCTGACTGGCTTCTCGTCGAATATAAAGGGAATCGTAAATATGAAAGACAAAAAATTCCAAAACCTAAAGTCTCATGACTGCCACATGCTTATGACGCAATTGCTTCCGGTTGCATTGAGGGGAATTCTACCGGAAAATGTTCGCCTGGCAATTGTGAAGGTATGTGCATTCCTCAATGCAATTTCTCAGAAGGTAATCGATCGAGAAAGTCTATCAGGGTTACAGATTGATGTGGTCCAATGTCTGGTCAGCTTTGAGTTGTTGTTCCCGCCATCCTTCTTCAATATAATGACACACCTCCTAGTTCACCTAGTCGAAGAGATTAGAATTCTCGGTCCTGTGTTTCTACACAATATGTTCCCCTTCGAGAGGTCCATGGAAGTCTTAAAGAAATATGTTCGTAACCGTGCTAGGCCAGAAGGAAGCATCTCCAAGGGCTATGGAACAGAGGAGGTCATTGAGTTTTGTGTGGACTTTCTTCCTGACCTTAAGCCGATTGGTGTTCCTGAATCTCGGTATGAGGGTAGGCTGACAGGAAAAGGCACACTAGGAAGGAAAGCAAAAGTATGTATGGACGAGCATTCTTTCTCTCAAGCACACTACACAGTTCTACACAATTCCACCATGGTGGCTCCGTATATCGTGAGACACAAGAATATTCTACGCTCCGAAAACCCGGGGAAGGCTGACTCTTGGATTAAAGGGGAACACGAGAAGACTTTCGGCAGTTGGTTGCAGACACATCTCCTGAATGACGACACCGTTGGAGATGAGCTGTACTGTTTGGCCAGGCCACCATCTTCGACTATATGTACTTTCCAAGGGTATGAGATAAATGGGAATACATTTTACACGGTTGCCCAAGATAAAAAGAGCACCAACCAAAATAGTGGTGTATGCTTTGATGCAACAGACGAGAATGGGCACTGTTTGGAAACATATTACGGGTACATAGAGGAGATATGGGAACTTGACTATGGACCTACTTTTATGATCCCTTTATTTCGGTGCAAATGGGTGAAGCTGACAGGAGGCGGGTTAGTTGTAGACCAAAAGTACGGCATGACAACAGTGGATCTTAACAATCTTGCGTACATGGACGAACCATTTGTCCTAGCCAATGATGTTGCTCAGGTTTTCTATGTGAAGGACATGTCTACATTAACGAGAAAAAGAAATCAGCAAAAGAAGATATCATCCGATGAGCCAAAACGCCACATGGTTCTTTCAGGGAAAAGAAACATCGTGGGAGTAGATGACAAGACAGACATGTCAGAAGATTATAATAAGTTTCATGAAATTCCGCCCTTCAAAGTGAAAAATGACCCAAGCATCCTAATGAATGATGAAGATTCTCCATGGCTATGACCCAGAATAAAACAGAAATAATAGATAGGAATATTGGTGCAATAATGTAATAATGTATTAAACCTTTTATGTAATGCATGTATGGAACGTACTAAATTTCAAACACTTTTCATTTTCATATTATCCATGTAAGAGATGAGTTCTCGTTCGACACCCTGATACTTCGAGAGAGATTGTCCGTTTTGTACACGAAGTGCATCCAGTTTTTGTCGTAGCCCTCTCAACTTTTTAGCACATGCTATGTGGGTGAAATGATGATAGCATGCCAACTTTCAACATTTTCAGAGTTCATTTGTAGTGCTTTTCAATTTCAGGGTCAACTAGCTCAAAACAAATAAGTAAATCCACGAAATATACCAAATGAAGTCAGAAATTGTTGAAATTTTGTGTTGTGCCTTTGAATGGTGCATTTTGAACACACCAAAAAGTATGGAGTTCAAATAAGTTCACAAAAATGAAATCCCTTTGTAAGAGACAAGTTCTCGTTCGAAACCCTGATACTTCGAGAGAGATTGTCCGTTTTGTACACGAAGTGCATCTAGTTTTTGTCGTAGCCCTCTCAACTTTTTATGGAGTTCAAAAAACCATATTATGAAATTAAATATTATCATTGGCGATTCATCTCTATTATGAAATCAAATATATTAAAAAACCATTGCAAAACATATGACCAAATTAATACAAGTTCATCATCACATTAAAGCCAAAGAACAGTAGTGATCAAATGTTATTATTGCAAAAAATAAATACATAAAGTTCTCTCATAAAACAACATACAACTATGTAAAACATTTAAATGCAACAACAAACGCGATCAAAATCGCAACTAAGGTAACAATTGACCCAACAACATAATGATACCAAGCCTCTTTATCAATGGCATATTTTCTAATATTCCTAATCTTCAAGCGCATTTCATCCATCTTCAAGCGCATTGCATCCATCTTCAACCGCATCGCATCGATCTTCATCTTGCAATCATCGATGACATCGGCGACATGCAACTCCAGTTCCATATTCTTATCCTCAATTATTTTCAATTTTTTCTTCAAGTATTTGTTTTCTTTTTCAACCAAATTTAACTTCTCGGCAAGAATTTTTATGTGGGTTGGAATTTCCGGTTCACATACCTCCTAGATTAAAAAATATATGTCATAATTGTCATAAACACTAAATAAAACAAATAGTTATAAAAGATAATATATACCACATCCGAATCATAGACAGGACGAGGGCCGACGGAGGCGGATACCAAAACCATCGCACTATATCATAACAAAAAATAATGAAAGTGAGTAATTTATACAAGTATGTATATAATTCATACAAGTAAGATTTTTTTAATTTTAAAAAGAAGATAAGAACAAGAGGCTCACCACGGTGGTGCTCGCAGTTGGTGCACGGCCAAACCTAGACAAATATTAAGGAAAATGGAGCTTGGAGGTCGAGCTTGGAGAGGAGAAAGCTTAAGTAGAGTGGCTCGAGCATTTCATCGAACACGTCATGTGCATGAACTAGAGTGGCAAGAGCATGGCATGGTCACACTTCAACAACCAAAAAACAGGGGATATGGTGGGCAGGGGCGAGGGTTTATATAGGCAAAACTTTAGTCCCGGTTCTTTCCACGCCCCGGGACTAAAGGCCCCTGCTTCCCGCCTTCTGGTCAGCCGAAAAAGGGGCTTTAGTCCCGGGTCGTGGCTCCACCCGGGACTAAAGTGGTCTTTAGTCCCGGTTCGAGCCACGCCCCGGGACTAAAGGCCCCTGCTTCCCGCCTTCTGGTCAGCCGAAAAAGGGCCTTTAGTCCCAGTTCGTGGCTCCATCCGGGACTAAAGGATCTTTAGTCCCGGATCGAGCCACGAATCGGGACTGTAGATCCACCTGTATAAGCGGGAGTTAGAAAATTTCGAACCAAATCATCCATTTCTCTTCTTCTTCCTCTCGTTCTCCTGCCCGGCGCGGCAAGCGACGAACTCGACGACGCCGTCAGGCTGCCCGCCGTCCTGCTCGCCGCCGCCTGCCGACCTCCTCGCCGTCGCCGTCGTCCTGCTCGCCGCGCGCCGCCCTCCTCGCCGCGCGCCGCCGTCCTCCTCGCCGCTCGCCGCCGTCCTCCTCGCCGCACGCCGTCGACACCTCCGGCCGGTAAGCCCCACACCCCCTCCTCCCCAACACTCCGGCCAGCACAAGCAAAGAAGAAAAAGGAGAAGAAAGGAAGAAAAAGGAGAAGAAAGGAATAAAAAAGAGAAGAAAAGAAGAAAAAGGAGAAGAAAGGAAGGAAAAGGAGAAGAAAAGAAGAAAAAGGAGAAGAAAGGAAGAAAAAGGAGAAGAAAAGAAGAAAAAGGAGAAGAAAGGAAGAAAAAGGAGAAGAAAGGAAGAAAAATAGAAGAAAGGAAGAAAAAGGAGAAGAAAGGAAGAAAAAGGAGAATAAGAAGAGGAGGAGAAGAAAAGAAGAAAAAGGAGAATAAGAAGAGGAGGAGAGGAGAAGAAGAGGAAAAATAGAAGAAGAGGAGAGGAGAAGTAGTAGAAGAAGAGGAGAAGTAGAAGTAGAAGAAGAAGTAGAAGAAGAGGACAAATAGAAGAAGAGGAAAAATTAGTTTAGGGTTACAAGAAGAAGAACTATTTTTTTTGTCATTTAATTTTGCTATTGTATAGTGTATATGCTTAAGTGTTAATAGTGTTTCTTAGATTATTGCTTAATTTTGCTATTGTATATGCTTAATTGTTAATAGTTTAATTTTTCTATTGTATATGCTTAAGTGTTAATAGTTTATTTTTAGCAAGAAAATTAATAGAACTAGTTTAATTTTGCTATTGTATATGCTTAAGTGTCCGGGACTGGGCTCCGCCCGGCTGGTATTTTAGAGTTTAGGTTCTAGCCAAGACCCGGGACTAAAGGTCCTCCTATATAAAACGAGCCTTCGAAGTTTCCAACCCCTCTTATATAGTTTGTTAGTTTATTAGTTAATCAAATGTCCGTTTTTTGCAGAACTATGGATCCACATATCAGGAACCTCGAAGAGGAAGAACTTCTCGAAGATATAATCAAAGACGGCCCCGACGTTGAACCAGCTGAATCTCCGACGTCATATCTAAACGACTATGGATATGGAATGGAGGTCGAGCGACACGAAGATGAAGCCGATGGGGCAGGAGATAGGTCCAATGATGGAGAAGGTGATAGCTCCACTGATGAAGAAGCCGGTGGATAAGCCGGTGAAGAAATAATAAAGTCCGGCGAGGTATACATATGAAGTTCGACAATCACTTGTAATATGTGAAAAATATTGGAGATAGCTCTATATTCTATACATATACATTCATTTGACGAATGTTTCTCCCTCTTAGGCCTCCACATCGAGCAAATCTACGAAACGAGGCCCGACTAGAAAGTTGGATGCACGGACGCATTACACCTTTGAGCTGATAATGCCTACGGGTGAACCCAAGCTTCCTAAGAATGATGCTGACACATTCAAGAAGCAATGCGGAGTTCTCGTTAGGTATCACGTCCCGATCAGCGTTCGGGAGTGGAACAAGCGCAAAGGGGCAGCCGATAGTGACTATGTCGTCGAAAGGTACAAAGATAGTCTTTGGAATGATATCATGTCACATTTCAACCTGCCAGAATGTGAGAATGAAGACGCCGCAGACAAACTGAGGGCCAAAGTCAAGCAGTCGACTCTAAAGAAGATGGCCGAACTATTCCGTAGCTGGAAGAAGAAGCTATGGAAAAACTATCTGACGACAAAGAAAGTGCCAGTATTCGAGGGGTATCTAGCCAAGCATGCGAATCACTGGAAGGAATTTCAAGAGTACAAGGAGTCAGAAGATGCCCAGGCATTATCAGAAAAGAACAAGATAAATGCCGACAAGAAGAAATATCACCACAAGCTGGGGCCAGGGGGCTTCGGTCCATCTTACCCGTGGTGGCTTGGGTTTGCCAGAGACCAAGACACTTACAGAAGCCGAGAGAGAGCACAGAAGCGGAAGCAGGATGAGGAGAATGACAAGTTCAACCAGTTGCTTGCCAGGATTAACGAGCAACAGAAGAAGATTGATGAGCTTAGAGGAGTACCGCGCCAGGAAGATCCTGCACTTGATATTACCGGTGCCCCATCTAAGCGGAAAAGCAGCGTGGCTGAATCTGAGGCCCCGCCCGCCGATGAACGAAGAATGATAGAGGGCGGTCCCGGCTACCCCGTGGATGGAATCAAGGATTCAACATCATGTGAACTTCATCAGAAATTCAAGAACATATCCATGAAGGTGGCCGTCGGACAAGCTTTACCTTCTGGCCCTAATGCACGCTGGCATGGCCGTGAGATTCCAGCTGGCTTTGGTAAAGTCGGGGTGGATGAAATCATGACGGGGTTTAATGATATGGAGCTCGACATAGCTGGACCCGAAGATGGAGGATACTCGGAGAAGTATTGGGTGGAGTCATCTTATGGGACAAGAACTACATCAAGCTTCCAGGCTCGGCCCCAAGGACAACACCGCCTCCGAGTCGTCGCAGGTCACCTACACCTCCATTACCTCCAAGCCCTATACATGACGTTGGCCAGCACAACACGAGTCCATCTCGATCACCACCGCCGGACTTGGGTCGTCCGTCTCCGCCGCTGCCCGCTCCGGATACAAACCCTGAGCCTGCCACGGATACAAAGCGGGAGCGTGCCACCAAGAACGCTCCGCCGCCGCCCGCTCCGGATACAAACCCTGAGCCTGCCACGGATACAAAGCGGGAGCGTGCCACCAAGAACGCTCCGCCGCCGCCCGCTCCGGATACAAACCCTGAGCCTGCCATGGATACAAAGCGGGAGCGTGCCACCAAGAACGCTCCGCCGCTGCCTGCTCCGGATACAAACCCTGAGCCTGCCACGGATACAAAGCGGGAGCGTACCACCAAGAACGCTCCGCCGCCGCCCGCTCCGGATACAAACCCTGAGCCTGGCACGGATACAAAGCGGGAGCGTGCCACCAAGAATGCTCCGCCGCCGCCCGCTCCGGATACAAAGCATGAGCCTCCCACGGATACAAGCGGGAGCGTGCCACCAAGAACGCAACGCCGCCGCCTGCTCCGGATACAAAGCCTGAGCCTGCCACGGATACAAAGCGGGAGCGTGCCACCAAGAACGCTCCGCCGCCGCCCGCTCCGGATACAAAGCCTGAGCCTGCCACGGATACAAAGCGGGAGCGTGCCACCAAGAACGCAACGCCGCCGCCCGCTCCGGATACAAAGCCTGAGCCTGCCACGGATACAAAGCGGGAGCGTGCCACCAAGAACGCTCCGCCGATGATTCCTAAGCCACAGAGCACCCTAAAGCGCAAACGGTCGCCCCTCCCAAAGGTACGTCATGCTAATCTTCCTATCGGACCTTATGATCGTACCCCCGAGGAAAACGCCAGGATAGCAAAGGAACATCATGATGCGCAGATGAAAAAGAAGGAACCCGAGCCCCGCCCGGAATACACCTAGAAGAAAATAGCATTTGCAAAATACTTCACGACCCTTCCATCACAGTATGACTTATACCATAAGCCTGATGACTATACACGCACATTGCAGAAGGAAGTGAAAAAGAGAAGATCTCGATCACCGCCGCCGGACTTGGGTCGTCAGTCTCCGCCGCCGCCCGCTCCGGATACTAAGCGGGAGCGTGCCACCAAGAACGCTCCGCCGACGATTCCTAAGTCACAGAGCACCCCAAAGCGCAAACGGTCCCCCCTCCCAAAGGTACGTCTGCTAATCTTCCTATCAGATCTTATGACTTACACCATAAGCCTGATGACTATACACGCACATTGCAGAAGGAACTGAAAAAGAGCAGTTCAACTACAAGCAAGAAAAAATCAGACGTTCCTCGGCTTGGACAACATGCCAAACAGTCGATCCCACCCCTCAAGGTGTTAACCGAGAATGTTCCCCCTCCGGTGCAGGGGCTAGCTTTAGAAACAACAAAGGAGTTGGCGGCTCAATGTGGTATCTCGGTTGAAGAATTGCTGTCTTCCCAAGACGACAAGATACCCAAGGCTGTGGTAGCCCCTAAGCCAAAGTTTGTCATGGGTGAGCCTTTGGTCAGCAAAGATAATCTCCCAACAAATATGCGTTACTTGCATACATGGTACTTAAGTGAATCAAAGAAGGGGAGAACGATGATCGTGCTGAGTGTGCCACGGGAGTACTACGGCCACCCCAAAGAAATCCATATCGACTTTGATGAACTCTTCCAGATGTACAATGCCGACGCCCTCGACAAATCGCTTATGAGTTGCTATTGTCTGTAAGTTTTTCAATTCGTTGTCTACATATAACTTGTTTAGTTATTTCAATTCATTGTCTATATATAACTTGTACTCTATTATGCAGAATGAAGATTCTGGATTGTAAAAGTAAGAGCATCATAAATATTGGGTTTATTGACCCAGATAAAATACATATAGCGACGCTAACTAATTATCCCAAGGAGACGGAGGAAAACCTTCTAAGGTTTCTAACAGATCAAAATTTCTGTGACCACATACTGTTTCCATACAACTTCAGGTGAGGGTCTTTACTCTGTTGTGTCCATTCACTTATAAGTGTAATTGATAAGTTACTCACACACACACACACACACACACACACACACACACACACACACACATATATATATATATATATGCAGCTTCCATTGGATTCTGTTGGACATTCAGATTGATAAGGGAAGAATTGATGCCTTCGACCCATTATCGAGACCCTTGGAATAGTTCCAAAGCGTGCAGGACATGCTCCAAGGGTAATTTTAATCATTCTTGCGCTCTATCGGTCTCTTTCGATGATGTTCTGATATATCAATTAATGAAAAACTTAGCAAATTATTATCCTTGTCGGGCAGGATTTGGAAGCGGTTCAAGTGCGTGACTCCCGGTAACTTTCCTGAGAAGCTGACCTTTAGAGCGGCTCGGGTAAGTAGTAGTATGATATACTTCTATTAGTTTTCAATACATTTATGATGCTAGATTATTATTTTGATTATATATATTCTATTCTCGTAAAGTGCGACCAGCAGCCACGGGGAACGCATCTATGCGGATACTATGTTTGCGAGACCATTCGCACGTTTACCTCTGAGCTCAAGGATCACAGATTCGACGTAAGCAATGAACATTCACACCTCTATTTTTACCCATCATTCTTTGTTATCATGATTGATATTCATATTCATCTCCTCTTCTTATATAGCACACGGCCATGAGGACGAAGGTCCTACCAGAGCAACGCGCGATTGCTGTTGCAGAGGAGCTTGCGGGATTTCTGAGGACGGAAGCTATAGATGACAAAAGACGATTTAGTGTAGCTAGGGGCCATTACTGATGTTCGTCCATGTAATCGAATAGACGGGCTCTAGTCCCGATAATTCAGATCTGCATATAATTGTATATATATGCTCGCTTGTAAGATAAGTTAATCTTATATATATACGCATATTTATTTCTATTTAAATTATATGAAAATTAATTCCCGAAAACCAAACGAGGCATCACGTTAATCTCCCGAACACCTAAACCCTAAAACCCTAAAACCCAAAAATAGTTTCATTCAAAAAAAACCCAAAAACCAGCAAAATCTGAAAATCTTTAGTTCCGGCCCGTGTGACGAACCGGGACTAAAGGTCTTGTCTTGGGGCGCTACGAGGCGCCCACGTGGAGCACCTTTAGTCCCGGCTTGTAGCAGGGCCGGGTCTAAAGGTTAGGCCTTTAGTCCCGTCCCTTTAGTCCCGGTTGGTGAACCGGGACTAAAGCCCCTTACGGGCCGGGGCTATAGGCCCTGTCCCCACTAGTGATACGTTCAGCTTCTTGTATAATAACTAGCAAAAAGACTTGTGCGTTGTAATGGGTTAAACAAATCCTCACATATAGCTAAAGACACATATATCTTGCCACTTGTCCTGTTCATCGATGGGGTCATGTTTTCGCCTAATCATGGTAAACATGATTAGTTCCATGACCATGAGGTTGGCCGTTGCACTATAGCTGCCGCATTCGCGTGTCCCTTTTTTATTTGATTTGTAATTCCACGGATGACATATATCTCTTCATTTTTTGACATGGCAACTTCATTTATACAAACAGAGATAGTTCCTTACATAAAATGTTTCTGAATACCTCATGAACTTCATCAAACCAACATGACCGAAGATCTTGTTTCCGATGATTTTGCTAGAACATGAGCTGCCATATTACATGACCGACTAACATGAGTAAACAAACAATATTCGAACTTTGGAGCTCTATTCTTAATATCAAAAACTATGGCGCCTGTTTGAGATCTATCCATCGTAGCACTTGTCACTTTGCTGATCAAAGTGGCGCAATCAGATGCAACGATAATTCTTTGGAAGCCCACTTCTTCAGCAAATTGTAGGGCACACCGCATAGCAATGGCCTCCGCGAGTTCAAGGTTAACCACTTGGTCCACATACCTTGTTTTGGTTGCTAGTAGTAGTCCTAGCCTCCTAGGTGACTTCTTATTACTATGCCCACTCCCATTCGCGATGATTGTGAGAAGACTGCAGCATCAACATTTATCAACACCGATCGTTTGTGACTGATGTTTGGATCTCACGCCTAGTGGTCTAGTTCGGTTTGAAATTGTCCATTAAGATGAAACCAATATAGGATTTAATCTTCCCAGCCACACGATGCGGATGATGCAAATTCTCACCATTTCTTATATTATTTCTGTTATCCGAGTTATTCCATATAGCCACAGTAAAGTACAATGCGTGAAGATCTGGTGCAACATTTATCCATTCTAGCAATCATTGATGAATATTGATACCTGTTGGAAATATGCCTTAGAGGCAATAATAAAATGGTTATTATCATATTTCCTTGTTCATGATAATCGTCTATTGTTCATGCTATAATTGTATTAACAGGAAACAGTAATACATGTGTGAATAAATAGATCACAATGTGTCCCTAGCAAGCCTCTAGTTGGCTAGCTCGTTAGTCAATAGATGATCATGGTTTCCTGATCATGGGCATTAGATGTCATTGATAACGGGATCACATCATTGGGAGAATGATGTGATGGACAAGACCCAATCCTAAGCATAGCACTAGATCGTATTGTTCGTATGCTAAAGCTTTTCTAATGTCAAGTGTCTTTTCCTTCGACCGTGAGATTGTGCAACTCCCGGATACCGTAGGAGTGCTTTGGGTGTATCAAACGTCACAACGTAACTGGGTGACTATAAAGGTGCTCTACGGGTACCTCCGAAAGTGTCTGTTGCGTTGGTACGATTCGAGATCGGGATTTGTCACTCCGTGTGACGAAGAGGTATCTCTGGGCCCACTCGGTAGAACATCATCATGAGCTCAATGTGACTAAGGAGTTAGTCACACGATGACGTGCTACGGAATGAGTAAAGAGACTTACCGGTAACGAGATTGAACAAGGTATAGGTATACCGACGATCGAATCTCGGCCAAGTTCTATACCGATAGACAAAGGGAATCGTATACAGGATTGATTGAATCCTTGACATCGTGCTTCATCCGATGAGATCATCATGGAGCAAGTGGGAGCCACCATGCGTATCCAGACCCCGCTGATGGTTATTGGCCAGAGAGGTGTCTCGGTCATGTCTGCGTGTCTCCCGAACCCGTAGGGTCTACACACTTAAGGTTCGATGACGCTAGGGTTATAGGGAATTATTATACGAGGTTACCGAAAGTTGTTCGGAGTCTCGGATGAGATCCCGGATGTCACGAGGAGCTCCGGAATGGTCTGGAGATAAAGATTGATATATAGGACGGATGGTTTCGGATACCGGAAGTGTTTCGGGCATCACCGGTAACGTACCGGGACCACCGGGACCACCGGAGGTGGCCCCGGGGGACCACCGAAGGGGGGCGACGACCCCGGGAGGTAAGGTGGGCCAAGTGGGGGTGGGAACCAGCCCCTAGGTGGGCTGGTGCGCCTCCCCACTCAGCCCATTGCGCAAGGGAGAGAAAAGGGGGGGGGGCAAACCCTAAGTCAGGTGGGCCTAAGGCCCACCAGTTGGTGCGCCACCCCCTCCTCCCCCTTCTGGCCGCCGCACCTCCCATCTGGGGGGGCTGCCGCACCCCCTAGGGTGGGAACCCTAGGGGTGGCACCCCCTCTCCCCTCCCCCTATATATAGTGGGCACTTTTGGCCATTGGAGACCAGACTTTTCCCTCTCCCTCGGTGCAGCCCTCCTCTTCTTTCTCCTCCTCTCTGCTGGTGCTTGGCGAAGCCCTGCCGGGAGACCTCGTCTCTCCATCGACACCACGCCGTCGTGCTGCTGGAGTTCTTCCCCAACCTCTCCCTCCTCCTTGCTGGATCAAGGTGCGGGAGACGTCACCGGGCTGCACGTGTGTTGAACGCGGAGGTGCCGTAGTTCGGCACTAGATCGGAATCGCTGCGAGTACGACTCCATCAACCGCGTTCTAGCAACGCTTCCGCTTAGCGATCTTCAAAGGAATGAAGATGCTCTTACCCCTCTCTCGTTGCTGGTCTCTCCATAGGAAGATCTGAATATGCGTAGGAAAATTTTGAATTTATGCTACGTTCCCCAACAGTGGCATCCGAGCGAGGTTTTCTATGCGTAGATTCTATGCACGAGTAGAACACAAAAGTTGTGGGCGATGATTTGTCAATTTGCTTGCCACTACTAGTCTTATTCTTTTCCGGCAGTATTGTGGGATGAAGCGGCCCGGACCGACTTTACACGTACGCTTACGTGAGACTGGTTCCACCGACAGACATGCACACCGTGCATAAAGGTGGCTAGCGGGTGTCTGTCTCTCCTACTCTAGTCGGATTGGATTTGATGAAAAGGGTCCTTATGAAGGGTAAATAGCTTTGGCATATCATCATTGTGGCTGTCACGTAGGTAAGAAGGCGTTCTTGCTAGAAACCCAAATCAGCCACGTAAAACTTGCAACAACAATTAGAGGACGTCTAACTTGTTTTTGCAGGGTTTGACATGTGATGTGATATGGCCAAAGTTGTGATGTTGCATGTATGATGTATGAGATGATCATGTTATTGTAATAGGTTTCACGACTTGCATGTCGATGAGTATGACAACCGGCGGGAGCCATAGGAGTTGTCTTAATTTATTGTGTGAGATGCAACGCCATGTGCTTACTACTTTTACTTCATTGCTAACGGTTAGCTATAGTAGAAGTGATAGTTGTAGTTGGCGTGACGACTTCACGGAGACACGATGATGGAGATCATGGTGTCACGCCGGTGACAATGATGATCATGCGATGCCTGAAGATGGAGATCGAAAGAGCAAAGATGATAATGGCCATATCATGTCACTATATGATTGCATTGTGATGTTTATCATGTTTTACATCTTATTGCTTAGAACGACGGTAGCATAATAAGATGATCCCTCTTAAAATTTTGAGAACGTATTCCCCTAAGTGTGCACCATTGCGAAGGTTCGTTGTCTCGAAGCACCACGTGATGATTGGGTGTGATAGATTCTAACGTTCGCATACAACGGCTGTAAGCCAGATTTACACACGCGAAACACCTAGGTTGACTCGACGAGCTTAGCATCTACAGACATGACCTCGAATACAAGAGACCGAAAGGTCGAACATGAGTCGTATGGTTGAATACGATCAGCATGGAGTTGCTCACCATGGTGACTAGTCCGTCTCACGTGATGATCGGACACGGGTTAGTCAACATGGATCATGTATCACTTAGATGACTAGAGGGATGTCGATTTAAGTGGGAGATCATACTTAATTTGATTAGATGAACTTAATTGTCATGAACTTAGTCTAAAAGTTGTCTTTATAAATATTGTAGATGTCCAACGTCAACCTCAATTTCAACGCATTCCTAGAGAAAAACAAGCTGAAAGATGATGGTAGCAACTATGCGGACTGGGTTCGCAACTTGAAGCTCATCCTTGAAGCAGCTAAAAAGGCTTATGTCCTTGATGCGCCGCTAGGTGACCCTCCCACTCCCACAGCAGCCCAGGACATTCTGAACATCTGGCAAACGCGGAGTGATGAGTACTCTCTGGTTAGGTGTGGCATGTTATACAGTTTAGAAACGGGGCTCCAAAGGCGTTTTGAGCAACACGGGGCATATGAGATGTTCCAGGAGCTGAAGCTAGTTTTTCAAGCCCATGCCCGTGTCAAGAGATATGAAGTCTCCGACAAGTTCTTTAGCTGTAAGATGGAGGAGAACAGTTCTGTCAGTGAGCACATACTCAAAATGTTTGGGTTACACGGTCGTCTGACTTCACTTGGAGTCGAACTTCCGGATGATGCTATAATTGACAGAATCCTCCAGTCTCTCCCACCAAGCTACAAAGGCTTTGTGCTTAACTACAACATGCAAGGGATGGAGAAGACCATTCCCGAGTTGTACTCGATGCTCAAGTCTGCAGAAGTAGAAATCAAGAAAGAGCATCAAGTGTTGATGGTCAACAAGACCACTAGTTTCAAGAAAGGCAAGGGTAAGAAGAACTTCAAGAAAGACGGCAAAGCTGTTGCCGCGCCCGGTAAGCCAGATGCCGGGAAAAAGAAAAAGAACGGACCCAAGCCTGAGACTGAGTGCTTGTATTGCAAGGGAAAGGGTCACTAGAAGCGGAACTGCCCTAAATACTTAGCGGACAAGAAGGCCGGCAACGTTAAAGGTATACGTGATATACATGTTATTGATGTGTACCTTACCGCCGCTCGTTGTAGCTCCTGGGTATTTGATACCGGTGCTGTTGCTCACATTTGCAACTCAAAGCAGGAACTGCGGAATAAGCGGAGACTGGCCAGGGACGAGGTGACGATGCGCGTCGGGAATGGTTCAAAGGTCGATGTGATCGCCGTCGGCACGCTGCCTCTACATCTACCATCGGGATTAGTTTTAAACCTTAATCATTGTTATTTAGTACCAGCTTTAAGCATGAACATTGTATCAGGGTCTTGCTTAATGCGAGACGGCTACTCATTTAGGTCAGAGAATAATGGTTGTTCTATTTATATGAGTGATATGTTTTATGGTCATGCTCCGCTGGTGAATGGTTTATTCCTGATGAATCTCGATCGTGATGTTACACATATTCATAGTGTGAGTACCAAAAGATGTAAAGTTGATAATGATAGTCCCACATACTTGTGGCACTGCCGCCTTGGTCATATCGGCGTTAAGCGCATGAAGAAGCTCCATACTGATGGACTATTAGAGTCTCTTGACTTTGAATCATTTGACACATGCGAACCGTGCCTCATGGGCAAGATGATTAAGACTCCACTCTCAGGAATAATGGAGAGAGCAACCGACTTATTGGAAATAATACATACTGATGTGTGTGGTCCAATGAACGTTGAAGCTCGCGGTGGTTATCGTTATGTTCTCACTCTCACCGATGATTTGAGTAGGTATGGGTATATCTACTTGATGAAGCACAAATCTGAGACGTTTGAAAAGTTCAAGGAATTTCAGAGTGAGGTTGAGAATCAACGTGACAGAAAAATTAAATGTCTACGATCTGATCGTGGAGGAGAATATTTGAGTCACGAGTTTGGCACACACCTAAGGAAGTGTGGAATCGTTTCACAACTGACGCCGCCTGGCACACCGCAACGCAACGGAGTGTCTGAACGTCGTAATCGCACTTTATTAGATATGGTACGATCTATGATGTCTCTTACCGACTTACCGCTACCATTTTGGGGATACGCATTAGAAACTGCTGCATTCACCTTAAATAGGGCACCGTCTAAATCCGTTGAGACAACACCGTATGAACTATGGTTTGGCAAGAAACCTAAGTTGTCGTTTCTTAAAGTTTGGGGCTGCGATGCTTATGTGAAGAAACTTCAACCAGAAAAGCTCGAACCCAAAGCGGAGAAATGCGTATTCATAGGATACCCTAAGGAAACTATTGGGTATACCTTCTATCTTAGATCCAAAGGTAAAACCTTTGTTGCCAAGAACGGATCCTTTCTAGAGAAAGAGTTTCTCTCAAAAGAAGTAAGTGGGAGGAAGGTAGAACTTGATGAGGTAATTACACCCCCTCTCGAACAGGATAGTAGCGCAGCGCGGGAAGTTGTTCCTGTGGCGCCTACACCGACTGAAGAGGAAGTTAATGATGATGATCATGAAGCTTCGGATCAAGTTACTACTGAACCGCGAAGGTCCACAAGGGCACGCTCCGCACCAAAGTGGTACGGCAACCCCGTGATGGAAATCATGTTGTTAGACAACGGTGAACCTTCGAACTATGAAGAAGCGATGGCGGGCCCTGATTCCAACAAATGGCTTGAGGCTATGATATCCGAGATAGGATCCATGTATGAGAACAAAGTATGGACTTTGGTGGACTTGCCCGATGACCGGCGAGCCATAGAAAATAAATAGATTTTCAAGAAGAAGGCTGATGCAAACGGTAATTAATGTAATCGTTTACAAAGCTCGACTTGTCGCAATGGGTTTTCGACAAATTCAAGGAGTTGACTACGGAGAGACTTTTTCTCCGGTAGCGAAGCTGAAATTAGTCCGAATCATGTTAGCAATTGCCGCCTTTTATGATTATGAAATTTGGCAAATGGACGTCAAAACAGCGTTCATTAACGGGAACCTTAAGGAAGAGTTGTATATGATGCAACCAGAAGGTTTTGTCGACCCTAAGGGTGCTAACAAAGTATGCAAGCTCCAGCGCTCCATCTATGGGCTGGTGCAAGCATCTCGGAGTTGGAACATTCGCTTTAATGAGGTGATTAAAGCGTTTGGGTTCATACAGGTTTACGGAGAAGCCTGTCTGTACAAGAAAGTGAGTGGGAGCTCTGTAGCTTTCCTCATACTATATGTGGATGACATATTATTGATGGGGAATAATATAGAGATGTTGGAGAGCATAAAGGCCTATTTGAACAAGAGTTTTTCAATGAAGGACCTTGGAGAAGCTACATACATATTAGGCATCAAGATCTATAGAGATAGATCAAGACGCCTCATAGGTCTTTCGCAAAGTACATACCTTGACAAGATATTGAAGAAGTTCAATATGGAAAACTCAAAGAAAGGGTTCTTGCCAGTTTTGCAAGGTATGAGATTGAGTAAGACCCAGTCGCCGACCACGGCAGCAGATAGAGAGAAGATGAGTTCTGTCCCCTACGCTTCAGCTGTGGGCTCTCTAATGTATGCCATGCTGTGTACCAGACCTGATATAAACCTTGCCATAAGTTTGGTAGGGAGGTACCAAAGTGATCCAGGTATGGAGCACTGGACAGCGGTCAAGAATATCCTTAAGTACTTGAAAAGGACTAAGGAAATGTTTCTCGTTTATGGAGGTGACGAAGAGCTCGTCGTAAAGGGTTACGTCGACGCTAGCTTCGACACAGATCCGGATGATTCTAAGTCACAGACCGGATACGTATATCTGTTGAATGGTGGGGCAGTGAGCTGGTGCAGCAGCAAGCAAGAAGTCGTGGCAGCATCTACATGTGAAGCGGAGTACATAGCTGCTTCAGAAGCAGCTCATGAAGGAATTTGGATGAAGGAGCTCATCACCGACCTTGGAGTGGTTCCAAGCGCGTCGGGTCCAATGACACTCTTCTGTGATAACACTGGGGCCATTGCCATAGCCAAGGAGCCCAGGTTTCACCAGAAGACGAAGCACATCAAACGCCGCTACAACTCCATCCAGGACCATGTCCAGAGTGGAGTGATAGATATTTGTAAAGTACACACGGATCTGAATATTGCAGACCCATTGACTAAACCTCTTCCACGAGCAAAACATGATCAACACCATAATGCTATGGGTGTTCGATACATCACAATGTAACTAGATTATTGACTCTAGTGCAAGTAGGAGACTGTTGGAAATATGCCCTAGAGGCAATAATAAAATGGTTATTATCATATTTCCTTGTTCATGATAATCGTCTATTGTTCATGCTATAATTGTATTAACAGGAAACAGTAATACATGTGTGAATAAATAGATCACAATGTGTCCCTAGCAAGCCTCTAGTTGGCTAGCTCGTTAGTCAATAGATGATCATGGTTTCCTGATCATGGGCATTAGATGTCATTGATAACGGGATCACATCATTGGGAGAATGATGTGATGGACAAGACCCAATCCTAAGCATAGCACTAGATCGTATTGTTCGTATGCTAAAGCTTTTCTAATGTCAAGTGTCTTTTCCTTCGACCGTGAGATTGTGCAACTCCCGGATACTGTAGGAGTGCTTTGGGTGTATCAAACGTCACAACGTAACTGGGTGACTATAAAGGTGCACTACGGGTACCTCCGAAAGTGTCTGTTGGGTTGGTACGAATCGAGATCGGGATTTGTCACTCCGTGTGACGAAGAGGTATCTCTGGGCCCACTCGGTAGAACATCATCATGAGCTCAATGTGACTAAGGAGTTAGTCACACGATGACGTGCTACGGAACGAGTAAAGAGACTTACCGGTAACGAGATTGAACAAGGTATAGGTATACCGACGATCGAATCTCGGGCAAGTTCTATACCGACAGACAAAGGGAATCGTATACAGGATTGATTGAATCCTTGACATCGTGGTTCATCCGATGAGATCATCATGGAGCAAGTGGGAGCCACCATGGGTATCCAGACCCCGCTGATGGTTATTGGCCAGAGAGGTGTCTCGGTCATATGTGCCTGTCTCCCGAACCCGTAGGGTCTACACACTTAAGGTTCAATGACGCTAGGGTTATAGGGAATTATTATACGAGGTTACCGAAAGTTGTTCGGAGTCCCGGATGAGATCCCGGACGTCACGAGGAGCTCCGGAATGGTCCGGAGATAAAGATTGATATATAGGACGGATGGTTTCGGATACCGGAAGTGTTTCGGGCATCACCGGTAACGTACCGGGACCACCGGGACCACCGGAGGTGGCCCCGGGGGACCACCGAAGGGGGGCGACGACCCCGGGAGGTAAGGTGGGCCAAGTGGGGGTGGGAACCAGCCCCTAGGTGGGCTGGTGCGCCTCCCCACTCAGCCCATTGCGCAAGGGAGAGAAAAGGGGGGGCAAACCCTAAGCCAGGTGGGCCTAAGGCCCACCAGTTGGTGCGCCACCACCTCCTCCCCCTTCTGGCCGCCGCACATCCCATCTGGGGGGGCTGCCGCACCCCCTAGGGTGGGAACCCTAGGGGTGGCACCCCCTCTCCCCTCCCCCTATATATAGTGGGCACTTTTGGCCATTGGAGACCAGACTTTTCCCTCTCCCTCGGCGCAGCCCTGCTCTTCTTTATCCTCCTCTCTGCCGGTGCTTGGCGAAGCCCTGCCGGGAGACCTCGTCTCTCCATCGACACCACGCCGTCGTGCTGCTGGAGTTCTTCCCCAACCTCTCCCTCCTCCTTGCTGGATCAAGGTGCGGGAGACGTCACCGGGCTGCACGTGTGTTGAACGCGGAGGTGCCGTAGTTCGGCACTAGATCGGAATCGCTGCGAGTACGACTCCATCAACCGCGTTCTAGCAACGCTTCCGCTTAGCGATCTTTAAAGGTATGAAGATGCTCTTACCCCTCTCTCGTTGCTGGTCTCTCCATAGGAAGATCTGAATATGCGTAGGAAAATTTTGAATTTATGCTACGTTCCCCAACAATACCTTCGTTCTAATACCTTGAAGCATAATGAATTGGGGTTCACTAAGAGCCTACAGCACTGCTTTGCAAGCATGGCTTGATTAAAAATCACCAAGTCCCTGAATCCCATTCCTCCAAGATACTTGGGCGAGGATAGCCAATTAGAGGACCTCCAATGAATTTTTTCCTCCCATCTTCCATTCCCCACCATACTGGAGATAGGTCTATGCATGTTCTCACATATTGATATTGGAATTTGGAAGCAGCACATTACATATGTCCGGATGGCTTGAGCCACCGACTTTAGAAGTACTTCTCTACCTTCTCTGGATAACAGTCTTATCATTCCACCCATTTAATATCCTCCATAGCCTCCGAGTGAGGAAATTAAAATTGCTTGTTGTAGAGCATCCCACCCAAGAAGGCATGCCAAGGTAAGTGGCTTGTAGAGACTCATCTCGGACTCCTACCATGTTCTTTACTCGTTCCTTCACCCGATTGTCACATTGATGTCCAAAGAAGATATATGACTTGTGCAAGTTGATTTTCTGACCAGAGCCTTTGTAGTAGGTCTCAAGAGCAATTTTAAGTATGTTTGTGCTTCTATTGTCTCCCGTCACAAAAAATATGCTATCATCATCAAATAAGAGGTGGTAAATAGGATGGCCTGCTTTTCCTTTCTTGATTTCTCTAATGTCCCTTATTGCTTCTTTTAACTGTAGAAGACAAGATAAACCTTCAGGACATAATAAAAATAAGTATGGGCTGATGGGATCACCCTGACATATGCCTCTAGTAGGTATGAAAGGGCCAGTTAAGTTCCCATTTAATTTGACTGCATATTGTATAGAGGTCACACACCTCATCACCGATTCTAACTAGTTTCAATTAAAGTCAAATTTAACAAGAACCCCTTTCAAATAAGGCCATTCAACTCTATCATACACTAGTAGAAAAGAGGGCTTTGGTCCACTTGATAAAATCCCATTAGTCTTGGGCCGACCCATGTGGGAGGCGGGACACCAATGTTTTTTTATATATTTTTCCTTTTTTTTCTTTTCTGTATTTGTATTTTCTATTTTAAAATAATTCAGGATTACAAAATGTTTCCATTTTCAGGAAATAGAGAAATAAAAATATTTTGAGAAATCATAAATATTCGTGAATTCATGAAATGTGCATGTTTTTGAAAAACATTTGGGAAGTCATAAAATTTTCAAATTTAAAAGAATTCATGATTTTCAAACAAATCTTTGCATATTCAAAGATCTTTCATGATTTTGAAAAAAAGTCCGGGAAAGAAATAAAGTGTGTGGGTTCAAAAACAATTATTAAAGATGGAAGAAGTTCATGAATTAAAACAATATTCACGATTCTGTAAAAAATGTCCATAAAAAATGTATTTCAGTTTAAATTGTCACTGAATTTCGAAGTTCATCAATTGAAAAGAGGTTTGTTGAATGAAAGTATGTTCATGGTTTTCAAAAACAAATTTATTAAAAAAATTATGATCTTCAAAAAGTTTTTCCAAAATATAAAAATATTTATCAATTCAAAACAATTGGTTTAACTTTAAAAAACTGTTCATGATTTCAAATAATGTCCGAGAATATGCAAAAAATACGAATATAAAAAATGTTCACGTTGCAAAACATGTCCATAAATTGAAAAAATGTTTATGATTTCCAAATGTGTTCACAATTTTGATATTTTTTCAATATTTGTTTTTTTGAAAAAGACAGGAAAATTGAAATTGGAAATAATGAAAAATATAATAAAAGGCAAACAAGAAAAAAAATGAGAAATGAAAAATTAAAATGAAAATGACATAATAAAAGAAAATCAAAAATAGAAAAGAAAGTGGAAAAGGAGAAAAACGAAAATGAGAAAGATGTAGAAAAATAAAAAGAAGCAACAAAGAAGAAGAAAATAAAAACTGACTCAACGAAGGTTCTAGAACTTCCGCCAACTGAAAAGAAAAAAACTAGACTAGGATGGTCCAAACGCGGGACAATCTCGGGAGGGGGCTATGCACCAACTTGCTATAGAGCGACCTACATGCCAAATTGGAACAACAGAGCAAGACATAGTCATGCCACATATGCTTGGTTGCCTCATGACAATCGACAGGTAGCCCTTTGACTATGTACCAAGCCACACATGTAGGTTGTATCACCAAAGGCCTAATTATTCAGCCCGGCGTCATCGCGCACTTGAGTATTTCTTTCCTGTGTGGCCTAGATGGGCTTGATTTATGGATGACACCGTGAAGACCTCTTATGGCAAGGCCAAGTGCACCGTACTCATCCAGGCCTCGTATGAATAACCTCTTTTCCCTCTTAATTCTCTTGTTTTAATACTTCTCCTAGTTTCTAATTTCTTCTTGTTTCGAAATTTCAGACAAGCATGGCAGGTTTGGGCTCGATCTGAAGATTTTCTTCCTCGGACCGTAACAGAATTTGGTTTGTTCAAGAAGCTCAAGTAAGTCTTCTTTTTACCAGCAAAAGAAAGAAGCTCATGTAAGTATTTTTCTTAGGATCTTTTAACCCAAGAAAGGATATGTGTCCTTGTTGCTCAATCGTTTTTCCGATCTCCGACTAAGACATCCTGACAAGAACGGCGCCCAAATATTTCGCATGACCATGGTTCCTATATACAAGCTATACATTATGTTTCAAAAGTATGACATATATAAATATGCCAAGTTCTGTTGCTTTCATGCTTAGCACCTTTGGTTAACACCCCCAGGATAGCAGGTATACATTTTTAACCAGGGTAGTTATAATTAATTCTTTTTGCTTCCGAGCACCCATTGTATATAGAGAGATTTACACTAGGATGTCAATACCATCATATATTTTGTTGTTGTTGACACTGCCTTATCAAACTAAATAAACAAAAATGATTCTTAGATCCTGCCTTGTTCCTAAGTTACATAAGATTTTTTGTGCCGAGGAGGGCTAGGGTATATTTACTAAGCTACATACACTAGGATGATCTTTTCTCTTGACGAGGAGGGCTAGGGTTCCAGCCGAGAGGGAAGAGAGAAAACCCCAACTTGAACAAATTTTATATTCCAAGGTGCGTGTACAAGTATGTATATCCTTTTACAAATATGCAAATCGTGCATTTAGATACCATAACGGGATACAATGACCCTGATGATCAATCACGAGCTTATCAAGCATGCATGCACGAGCGAGGGAGCCCATGCAATGGATGGATGCATCAGATGGGGCAGGTGAAGTTGGTTGGGCACTTCTTGCCGCACTGGTTGAGGAGGAGGGTCAGGTCGATGGGGACGTTGAGCTTAATGCCGAGGATGTTGGCCCTGATGGCGGTGCAGAGGCACACGGCGGCGTCGAGGTCGGCGAGCCCGCCCAGGAGTGGGCAGCACTGCTCGTTCGCCGGCACGCCGATCTTGAGCTTCAGCAGGTTCAGCACGTTGGCGCACACGCCCAGCTTCAACGTGTTGATCGAGCAGCTGCCCCCGCCGGTCGACGGCACGGACGGTGGAAGGATCGGCGGGGTGGGGACGACCGGTGGGCAGTAGGGACCGCAGCCCTGCACGGCGGCAAGGAGGACAAGGTTCAGGGCGAGGAAGAGGGCGAGCTTGGAGGGCGCCATTGCTACTGATCGTTTGTGCTGGTATGTGGCTAATTAAGCTTGTAGGGTATGCTAGCTTGGGATGGTTTTCTTGGGTTGTTTGGGGGTGGTACTTATAGACCGGGTGTGGTGTGCAAGTGCCTTCATGTCATCATCAATCGAGGTAATTAGTTTCAATCTTGCCGTGGTAATTTCCAAAACTCATGTGCAACCATTATTGTACTCGCATGTTACGGGTGTGACATCCATCATTGGAGCTTAATCTGTTCGCTAATGAACAAAAACTTGAGAGCTGTGCCATGAGAGTTTCCTTTTGTTTCCAAGAAGAGTACTCCTATATGCATGTTGTCTGCTGTGTGTACATAAATATTTGATGGCTTACAAGTGTGGCCATAATAATCTGGAGCACAGGATCGGACAAAGGAATAGATATATCTGGCATGGCAGCTCTAGGAGCTGGCTTACCCTGATCATCACGTTCACGGAGACACAAATAGGAGTCGTACGATTTTGATTCCATGTGTCCATGATACCTTTTGTACTCTGGTAAAGACATAATTTCAATGAAAAAGCCTATCACTTGATGCATAGCACGAACATCACAAGAACAAACCTAAAGATAAACCACACCGTCCACCGAGCTACAATGCAAAAGAGCTTATCCTGAACCGACACAAAGCACCGCGTCTTGACTGACGCCGAACAACACCGAAGACCAAATAACTTCCGCAGAGTGTCTCTTGTCGACGCACCAGCCACCCTTAGCGCGTGAGAGAAAGATGCAGATCAATGACAGGACTCGATCCACACCGAAAAGTCACCGTCTTGAACAACCGGTGACAGACATATATAGTGCCACTTAGGATCAAAACAAGGACCGCGGCGGACTCCGAAGTAGAGCAACGAGGAGTCAGACTTGTCTTCAAACACAATGCTCCTAACAGCTCCTGGAGGACGAAGGAGGTGGCAAACACGCTCGACGATGCCTCCAAGGAAGGAAATGACATCCACGGGTGTCACCAACACCGGCTCGACCTAAGCCGTGCAAGATTTTCATCCGCGCGTAGCCCACCACCTCGCCTCCATGGACTTGGTAGCACTATCCAAGAAGCTTCATACCGCCGCCACCGCAACACTTGCCGATATAGCTGCAAAGCTAAGGACCAAGGACCGACCACCAAACAAGAAAACCGCAGCCACACCATCCACTCCCAGCCTGCACAAGGAACCGCACCCGACCAGCACCTCCAGCCAGGTCCAGGACCGCCTACAATGGCCGTCACCCACTCCAAGGGACGGTCTTGCCGCGATCAGACCCGCCTCTCCACGCAACCCAGGCCAGCACCGCCGCTTGCCACGCTGCACAGAAGTGACCGACCGCTCGCTGCTCGCAAGACTCAATTGTGACCAAGCCATCGCAGCGTCGCCACCAACCTGCCTGTGGGAACCCGCCGGTGCCACCAGTCGGTCCCGTCGCCACCGGAACGCGCCACGATCTCCGCTGCCAGACCCTGCTGGCCCACTGCATCACCAACCACCATGCCATGTGTCGGCCACAGGTTTATTATACTGGCTCATTGGCACGGATGGACACGTGTTTTTTTTTGCATCAGTCATAATGTGTTTTGTGCGAGGCCGAACGAAGGGACGATCCTGCCATCCAACGGCTTAGAAAATTGGCTGACACGGATTCTTTTTTCATATATCTGACGTATAGGCGGTCCTAATTTCAATACTGCTTGAACGCCGTGGTGCAAGATAGAGCCTAGAAGATTTAGTTGAAAAAAATATTGAGTAAAACAAAATAGTTACACATTATACAGATATTACTTTGGGCTAGTATATATATGTTGTTGCGTGTTAAATTGTATTTTATCAACTTCAAATAAAATTTAAAAATATATATGTGTTTATTGTCACACCCAAATGCCACCTGCATTTTTTTAATGGGAAAGCTTAAGCGTGTTGACATGTGCAAAAAAACAAGTCAAAAGACAAATGATACAGTTAATTTAATTTTTCACGCTGACAAATAAATTCAGAATTCTCGTAATTCAATTTTAGGTTACTATTCACCAAAGAGTATATCTATACCTAGTGATAAAGCAAGGTGTGTTTCTTTAATTCTTTCATATGTTCATCCATATTAGATTTTCAGATTTTTTTTCCTATCCGATGTTGTACTATTTTTTGGTCCGTCCCAAAAACTATCCGAAAAATGTTCGACCAAATAAAATGTCTTCCAGGGTCCCACTTGGGCCATTTGGGCCATTTACGCAGTGCCCACCTAGGCCTGCTCCCGGTGCGTCTCACAACTGGCTGGGCCTTAGCCTAATTTATACGGCCCACCTGGGTCTAAATAAAGAACGGTGATAATAGAGCACTTCCAATCCAAAATGTTCTACTTTGCAATTGATTCGACGCAATGATCAACCGAGACAACTAACTATTATAATTACGTACATGTTGTATGATATTTCAACGATTTTAAATGAGTAAGAAAACATAATTGGGCCTTGTCTCTCAAGATATATTCGAACCAGAGGACACTAGGCTTGGTTCCAGCCCGAAACGACTGAAAGACGAAAAATTAATCCATCCGAGATTTATTCGAAAAGAAAGGAAGATATTATATTTATTACTGACCGAGTTTTCTGGAGAACAAACTAATCTTCATTAGCTGAAAAGTTAGACTAACCATATAGCGCCACTTTTTACATCGGACCATCTATCACCTCTCTCGAGGTTACCCTGGTTTCGGAATTTAGGGCTTCTCGTTGCCGTATCATGTGCATGAGGCCTCCATTAGCTCATTCTAAGAAAGGTATGGCTTCTAAGATCTTTGTCGACTTGATTGAATGTTGCCTCGCCGCTGGCTTCGAGGCAACATCACATCTGCACACCCTCATTATTCTTGACGTCTGCCACCCTCGCGGTTCATGGCTTTTATCCGGATATCCTTGCATGTACAATCGCATGCTGATGCTTCATCTAGAGCCTATCTAGGTAGCCATAGGACCCGACGCTTCCAGCACTCCTCTTCCAGCGAGCGCCTCCATCTCGCCTGCTGGTGCTGCAACCGATGGTCGTCGTTTCCTCCCTCCATGAGCCTACATACTGCCGATCCCTGCATGAGCACACTGTCGAGTACTACTAGGACCTGGAGATCCAAAGACACTGTGTTGCTGATCCCTACATGAGCATACGATCGAGTACTACTTGCGCGAGGAGATCCAAAGACATGGCCCTCCATGGCTTCAACATGGTAGAATCCACACGCTGGACAAAAGTAGTTTTTGGTGTCGAAATTTGAAACAAATGGCTGCAACGCTTCAACGAATATTTGGACGTGAATTTTTTGAGCTCTGGCTTCCAGACACCTCTTGTCCTTACAGTTCAATGTTGCTTTGAGATCCGTACTATACAATTAACTTACCACATGAAATTTTTCTCTTTTGTTTTCTTCAAAACAAGACAATATATGAACTTCAAACTTTGCAGGAAAACAAAACATTCTTACTACAATATGGGAAAAACAATTAGATTTGTGTCTGACATAAATATACAATATGAGATTTGTTTGATTTTTTTTTAGTATTTTCGATTCATCAAAACATCTGAATGTTTTTTTCCACATTCCAGTTAGAATGTGTTGTGCTGCAAGTTCGAAGTTCATTTGTTGTGCTATATGGGAAAAACAAAAAAAAAAGTACTTGCACGAATCGCGATGTGGAATTGGATGGCTAGATAGGGGGATGCCTAGAAGCCTAAGCTCCACAATATATTTTCGTGGTAATTTGATGGCACCAACGCTCCAACGCAAATTTTATACATCAAGGTTAGCTTCTACAATCTATGCTGTTATAGTAGATGTTTCAGAGAAGCAGTTCCCTATAAATTATTGGTGGTTAAATTTTTTTAGACATCAAGAAGCATTCATAATTTTGGCAGCAACAATTATAAGGTGCGCCATACAAGCATTACTAGTATAATATCCATGCATTGCCACGGGCTATGAATATATTTTTATCAGTTGCAAACATAGTCACAATACATGTAAAAATTTACATGCATAGAAATTATAGCATGTAACGATGAGAAGTAATTGAAATCCACTTCAGTAATCCAATTAATTATCTTTTACAAATAAAGATCTACTTGATGTGTTTAACATAGTTTTGTACAATGTGAGGAATGTTGTCTTCAACTTCATTGCATGGCACAATGTGAGCCGCATCCTTATTTTGATGAGTTTTAAATTGTGTATATATATATTTTCTAGAAATGACTTGTTATGCTATGTGACATTGATGTCAACGTATAGAAGCTCCTCCTTTTTACTTTTTTCTGAAAGGAAAAAAAGCAGCCACTCCTCTCACTCACGCACCGCACAGCTGCCTTCTACTCTTCCCGCACAACCAACCAGACACCAATTGTCACCGCATCTCATCTCCCCGCCAGAGAGTATCCACCGCCATCTCCCCCAGACACCTCCCCTCCATGCCATGGTGAAGCCCGCCCACTCCTCTCCCCATCATCTGCCCTCTCATCCATGGCTCCGCCGCCTCGACGCTGAGCTAGCCCACCGGTCTAGCATCGTGGATAGTTGGGTCCTCCCTGGAGGTGCAAAAGAGATCGCAACCATCTGTTAGTGCTAGCCATGTAGCTGACCCATTCGTATGTGAGTTGCACAACCTCATGTGGCACTGCGAGGAGGGATACACCTTCATCATCGAGGTTGCTCACCCCAGGCCGATTTCCGGTGCCATGGAGTGCACGTGTCATGCTAGGGCAGCCGCCAAGGAGATGCGACCTTCTAATCATTTTCCGTGCCCAAACCATTCAAATCCGATGTAGCTGCCAGCATGTCTATCGTTCCTATCGATTAGCTTTATGGATTACATGAGAAGACTTTTACGTGTGCGCGCGTCGCAACACGTGATAGGCTTGCAAGCGCAATCCTAATCCCCCTAATTTTAGTTGTGAGGCTGAATATATAATCTCATTAATCCATCTCCCTTGATTTTCAGAGCGTGGATGTCTATGCATCTTCCAATCTCTTGTCCCAGATTTTTAGGGAAAGTTTAATAGCAACCTGATGAGAGACGACCTCTAGTTCATGCACATGCCATTTCCTCATACTATCTGAAGGGAGTATCAAAATCATAATTGCGTAGCTTTTAGTTTTTTGCTAAAAGTTTAGGCGCATCATTTTTTTTGCGCCGGGCATGAAGGGAAACCATTTATCTAGACATTTGAAAGATGCAGCAGTGAGACTCTCATAACAACCAGTTCCGATTGAACATACAACCCTTGAACAGGGTGGAGCCCCGCCATAGGTCCACTATATTGGTTACAAATTTACAATTCTCTAACAACTTTGTGCCATTTTTGGACTATTTGTTAAAACTAAGATGATATTTAAGTTAAATTATATTAACTGACACCCCACTGCTATGATCATAGGCTAGTCATTTCCATGGAACATGCAAGTTGATCGTCCTGTCATGCAATTAGTCTATGAAGTCTACGCGGTGCTAGTATTCTGATATACATTGCGGGTCTGGTTATTCTATTTTCTTGTAGTGTAGTATGACCAGTCAAGTGTTCACATGTATATTTAATTTTCCATGTCGGCAGGGTTGCGTGTTAGAAAAAGGCATATCTATATATGCACGTCATTACGGCAGGGTTGCCTAGCTAGCTGTACGTGTGATGGATGTACTAGGATATACTAATGTGGATTCATCCAGAACTTGCTATCTCAAGCTGTCTGAATTTCACATATTGTTGGTGTTTCACTAATCACATAAAGATACTACTTGTAAATTAGTACTTCCTCGGTTCCTGAATATAAGTTTTTTTTCAAATATTCTACTATGAACTACATACCAATAAAAATAAATGAATCTACAATTCAAATTATGTCTATATACATCCGTATATAGTTCGTAGTAAAATATCTAGAAACACTTATATTTAGAAATGGAGGGAGTATAATACATTTATTCTAGATCACTAGTCTATGTCTATACTTATTAATAAAAGGATAAATGTCTCTACCCGTCCGTCGTACCTTTTGGAAACAAATAAACCCAATTGTTTCTTTCACGGTCCTGATTTTAAGTGAATCTTAAAAATATTTTGTATTTTACTAAAAACTTCCTAACCTTTCGGTTAAACGACCTACTGTCCTGTTTTAAGTGAGTCCAGAAAATCTTCTATGTTTTCTAGAAACCCCTTGATATTTCATTCCATAAACCTAAAGTCAATAGTCCGATTAAAGAACTATGTAGACATGTCCTGAGGTACTCCTCGGTCAATATCCAATAGCGGGACCTGGATGCCCATATTGGATACTACATATTCTCCGAAGATCTTATCGGTTAAACCTTAGTGTCAAGGATTCATATAATCCCGTATGTCATTCCCTTTGTCCTTCGGTATGTTACTTGCCCGAGATTCGATCGTCGGTAGCCGCATACCTATTTCAATCTCGTTACCGGCAAGTCTCTTTACTCGTTCCGTAATACAAGATCCCGTGACTTACACTTAGTCACATTACTTGCAAGACTTGTGTGTGATGTTGTATTACCAAGTGGGCCTCGAGATACCTCTCCGTCACACGGAGTGACAAATCCCAGTCTTGATCCATACTAACTCAACGGACACCTTCGGAGATACCTGTAGAACACCTTTATAGTCACCCAGTTACGTTGTGACGTTTGATGCGCACAAGGTATTCCTTCGGTGCTAGTGAGTTATATGATCTCATGGTCATAGAAACAAGTATTTGACACGCAGAAAACAATAGCAATAAAATGACACGATCAATATGCTACGTATATAATTTGGGTCTTGTCCATCACATGATTCTCCTAATGATGTGATCCCGTTATCGAGTGACAACACTTGCCTATGGTCAGGAAACCTTGACCATCTTTGATCAACGAACTAGTCAACTAGAGGCTCACTAGGAACAGTGTGTTGTCTATGTATCCTCACATGTGTTTGAGTTTTCAATCAATACAATTCTAGCATGGATAATAAACGATTATTATGAACACGGAAATATAATAAACTAATTTATTATTGTCTCTAGGGTATATTTCCAACAATATATACCAACTCACTACGAGGTCAACATATTCGCTACTTGACTAGGTATTTAGATATATACGTACATCAAAGTAAGTGAAGTAGTATATTTACACACCAGTTTTAATCTGATCCACATAATCATGCATACTTAGGGTCATACATGACAATGCTGTAGAAAAACATACATGATTACATCAGTAACAATTTCTCCTACAATTTGTTCAATGGGATCATGCCATCCTTATGAAGTAAGGTCATTTCATCACCATACTTCTTTGAACCGGAAACAAGGAGCCTAAACCTATCAAATATGCATCTCGGACTGAGAGAAAATCCAGCCATAAAAACATAACCACCTGGGTTGAGCAGGAGAGGATGGAGCCATGCATGGGAGGGGAGAAGATTGTCGTATTAGCTCCGATTTTGCCAGTAGCCATGCCTTGAAGTTTTGCCTGCCGCTCGTCCCCTACCTCGTCCTTCCCCTCCTAACAAATGAGGCCCTGACCGGTCAGGAGAAGGCAGACGATGTGGTTCGACGTGCAGAAAAACCATGAGAAAAGCCCCACTGATGTGACATGCCAGTTGGACTTTACAATTGAGACCCATCGGTCAAAACGCTCACAAAATTTTAAGCAAGGTAAATTATGGCAACATTTTTGCTAAATGGATTAAAACAGATGAAATCGCGTTAAATCGGGTAACTAGTGTCAAAAATATTAAAATAGAAGGTAAAAACCGGAATTCACTCTTTTTATTATTATGTGTGTCCTTCTATGAACATGTGAGTCAGTTAGATGCCACAACAAGATACAACAATGGATAATTTGTACATATTCACTATAGAATACATTATGCTAACTTAAGTAGCGAATTGAGCATAGGTAAAATAGTTAGCTTACTTGTGGTGGAATCAGACCACCAGTTAGACTTGACACCAATGCTCAAAATTTTCTATATTTATTCAACTCTCTCCTTAATAAGTTTGAACTGCTTACCACAAATGTCACATGGCGATGTTCGTTCAGTTAAAGAAGATGTTTCCATCTATCATTAAACGTCTCTGATGATTTCGTCAATCTCAAATGTTATGCTAACTCAATATCTCGAAGGCCCTAGTAGATATAGGATGCGTGTGTATGTTCATATAGATGAGTGTATGTACATGTACGTGAGCGCATCTGCCATTGTATATATAAAAAAAAACTATGCGTGCATGCACTTATGACATCTACGAGTGTACGTCTTGCCTTGCGGGATAATCAGTAGTACGATACATGCATCCTTTAATTTTTTATGGATCACCTAGAACGTCAAGATGTAAAAGGTGACATTGAAGAAGAAGAAAATCTTCAGCAAGATTTTTAGTTTTATCAAGGATCATCTAATGCATGGGGAAAGATGTGGATCTGATCATGATTGATGCAATCATGCATGTACATATGAATATACAACTCAAGAGCTGGCATATCACGAGTCGACTTAACCCAACTTGAACAACCTTTCTATTCCAGGTACGTGTACAAGTATGTATATCCTTTTACAATATGCAAATCATGCATTTAGATACCATAACGTGATACAATGACATTGATCAATCACAAGCTTATAAAGCATGCATGCATGAGCGAGGGAGCCCATGCAAACGCCTGACATATGAACTGTAACAGTGCGCGCGTATGACATGCAATAGCTACGAGTAAATCGATGGATAGATGGATCACATGGGGCAGGTGAAGTTGGCGGGGCACTTCTTGCCGCACTGGTTGAGTAGGAGGGTGAGGTCGATGGGGACATTGAGCTTGATGCCGAGGATGTTGGCCCTGATGGCGGTGCAGAGGCACACGGCGGCGTCGAGGTCGGCGAGCCCGCCCAGGAGTGGGCAGCACTGCTCGTTCGCCGGCACGCCAATCTTAAGCTTCAGCAGGTTCAGCACGTTGGCGCAGACGCCCAGCTTCAGCGTGTTGATCGAGCAGCTGCCCCCGCCGATCGGCGGGGTGGGGACGACCGGTGGGCAGTAGGGACCGCAGCCCTGCACGGCGGCAAGGAGGACCAGGTTCAGAGCGATGAAGAAGGCGAGCTTGGAAGGCGCCATTGCTACTGATGGATCGTGCTGGTATGTGGCTAATTAAGCTTGTAGGCTATGGTAGCTTGGGATGGTTTTCTTGGGTTGTTTGGGGGTGGTACTTATAGACCGGATGTGGTGTGCAAGTGCCTCGTTCATGTCATTATCAATCGAGGTAATTAGTTTCATTCTTGCCGTGGTAGTTTCCAAAACTCATGTGCAACCATTATTGTACTGGCATGTTACGTGTGTGACATTCATCATTGGAGCTTAATCTGCTCTTCACTAATGAACAAAATCCTGGGAGCTGTGCCATAAGAGTTTCCTTTAGTTTCCAAGAAGATACTCCTATATGCATGTTGTCTGCTGTGTGCATGTAAATATTTGATTGGTTTACAAGTGTGGCCATAATAATCTGGAGCATAGCATCGGACAAAGGAATATATCTGGCATGGAAGCTCTAGGGGCTGGCATACCCTGATCATCACGGTCACGGGAGACACATATAAGAGCTGTATGGTTTTGATTTCATGTGTATATTATATCTTTCGTACTCTGGTGTATTATACTGGCTCGTTGGCTGGACACATACACTAGTAGAAAACGGGCCTTTGGCCTGTACCCTTTAGTCCCGGCCTGCCTCTGGGCCGGAACTAAAGGCCCGGCCACGTCGCCCCAATTCTCATATCCTCCCTCGAGGCTTTAGTCCCGGCCCGTAAGGAGCCTTTAGTCCCGGTTCGTGTCCCAAGCCGGGAGTAAAGGGCTACGCGGTGGGCAGCCCGCATGTGCGCCACCTTTAGTCCCGGTTTGTGTCTCAAACCGGGACTAAAGTCCTCTGCCTATATATAGCACAGCCCCCCTCTCCCCTCTTCGTTGCATTTTTCTTGGATGGAGGATTGTGGGTGGGTGCTTGATCTCCACTTTTTTTTATGCACTAGAGGTGTTTGTTGAAATGTGTGTTAGAGCGATGCCGCTTCAGTTCACCGAACACAACTACGATATGAGATGCCCGAGCCACGCTTAAACCTCTTCCTCTTTATTTCTACTTATTCTAAAAGGTTAGCAACTATATTTCCTCGTTTAGACCGTGCGGTACTAATTTTTAGGATCGTGATTGTATTTGATATACTGTCGTATAACGCAGAGATGAGCCATCCATGGATGTACGGTGATCGACGCACAGCCGCTTACAGAGAAGGCGTGCATTCTTTTCGAGATGCAGCCGATGCGAACAAGCATGGTGGTGGCTATATGTTTTGTCCATGTGTTGAATGTCGAAATGAGAAGGATTACACTTCCTCAAGAGTCATTCAGAGCCACCTGCTTCGGTCCGGTTTTATGTCGGGCTATAATGTTTGGACCAAGCACGGAGAAAGAGGGGTTATGATGGAAGGCGACGATGAAGAAGAAGAGAAGGATGATGACAACTACCGATCTTTGTTCCCTGAGTATGCTGATACCGCAATGGAAGACAATGAAGAAGAAGATCAGGATGAAGAACGGGAACCAGATGAGCCCGCTGATGATCTTGGCCGGGTCATTTCTGATGCACGGCGAGGTTGCGACACAGAAAAGGAGAGGTTGCAGTTCGAGCAGATGTTACAGGACCACAACAAATTGTTGTACCCAACTTGTGAAGATGGCCAGAAGAAGCTGGGTAGCACACTGGAATTGCTGAAGTGGAAGGCAGAGACCGGTGTGACTGACTCGTCATTCGAAAAGTTGCTGGTACTGATGAAGAAGATGCTTCCAAGAAAGAACGAATTGCCCGCCAGCACGTACGAAGCAAAGAAGCTTGTCTGCCCTCTAGGATTAGACGTGCAGAAGATACATGCATGCCCTAATGACTGCATCCTCTACCGCGGTGAGAAGTACGAGAATATGGATAAATGCCCGGTATGCACTGCATTGCGGTATAAGATCAGAAAAGATGACCCTGGTGATATTGAGGACGAGCCACCCAGGAAGAGGGTTCCTGCCAAGGTGATGTGGTATGCTCCTATAATACCACGGTTGAAACGTCTGTTCAGAAATAAAGATCATGGGAAGTTGTTGCGATGGCACATGGAAGATCGTATGAAAGACGATAAGTTGAGGCACACCGCTGATGGTCGGCAGTGGAGAAAAATCGAGAGAGAGTTCCCGAGATTTGCAGCTGACGCAAGGAACTTATGGTTAGGTCTGAGTACATATGGCATGAATCCTTTTGGGGAGCAGAGTTGCAGTCACAGCACCTGGCCCATTACTCTATGTATCTACAACCTTCCTCCTTGGTTATGCATGAAGCGGAAGTTCATTATGATGCCAGTGCTTATACAAGGTCCAAAGCAACCCGGCAACGATATTGATGTGTACCTAAGGCCATTAGTTGATGAACTTTTACAGCTGTGGGCCGAACCAGGTGTACGTGTGTGGGACGAGCACAAACAAGAGGAATTTGACCTTCGAGCGTTGCTTTTCGTAACCATCAATGATTGGCCTGCTCTTAGTAACATTTCAGGACAGTCAAACAAGGGATACAATGCATGCACGCACTGTTTGGATCAGACAGAAAGTATATATCTCGACAACTGTAGGAAGAATGTGTATCCATACAATCGTTGTTTTCTTCCGCCCAAGCATCCCTTAAAGAAAAAAGGCAAGCATTTCAATGGCAAGGCAGAACCCCGGGGGAAGCCTGTCATCCGTACTGGTGCTGAAGTATTTGATATGGTCAAAGATTTAAAAGTAATCTTTGGAAAGGGTCCTGGCAGCCAACCTGTTCCTAACGGCCCTGATAAGCGCGTACCCATGTGGAAGAAGAAATCTATATTTTGGGAGCTACCCTACTGGGAAGTCCGTGAGGTCCGCTCGGCAATCGACGTGATGCACCTGACGAAGAATCTCTGCGTGAATATTCTAGGCTTCCTGGGCTTGTATGGGAAGTCAAAAGATACACCGGAAGCACGGGAGGACGAGGAACGTCATAAAGGAAGAGATGGCATGCATCCAGGACAGTTTCAAGGGCGTGCCAGCTACGCTCTTACTAAGGAAGAGAAGGAAATCTTCTTTGAAGTCCTTTTCAGTATCAAGGTCCTGACTGGCTTCTCGTCGAATATAAAGGGAATCGTAAATATGAAAGACAAAAAATTCCAAAACCTAAAGTCTCATGACTGCCACATGCTTATGACGCAATTTCTTCCGGTTGCATTGAGGGGAATTCTACCGGAAAATGTTCGCCTGGCAATTGTGAAGGTATGTGCATTCCTCAATGCAATTTCTCAGAAAGTAATCGATCGAGAAAGTCTATCAGGGTTACAGATTGATGTGGTCCATGTTGGGGAACGTCGCATGGGAAACAAAAAAATTCCTATGCGCACGAAGACCTATCATGGTGATGTCCATCTACGAGAGGAGATGAGTGATCTACGTACCCTTGTAGACCGTACAGCAGAAGCGTTAGTGAACGCGGTTGATGTAGTGGAACGTCCTCACGTCCCTCGATCCGCCCCGCGAACAATCCCGCGATCAGTCCCACGATCTAGTACCGAACGGACGGCACCTCCGCGTTCAGCACACGTACAACTCGACGATGATCTCGGCCTTCTTGATCCAGCAAGAGAGACGGAGAGGTAGAAGAGTTCTCCGGCAGCGTGACGGCGCTCCGGAGGTTGGTGATGACCTTGTCTCAGCAGGGCTCCGCCCGAGCTCCGCAGAAACGCGATCTAGAGGAAAAACCGTGGAGGTATGTGGTCGGTCTGCCGTGAAAAGTCGTCTCAAATCAGCCCTAAAACCTCCGTATATATAGGTGGGAGGGAGGGGACCTTGCCTTTGGGCTCAAGGAGCCCCAAGGGGGTCGGCCGAGCCAAGGGGGGAAGGCTCCCCCCCAAACCGAATTGGACTTGGTTTGGTGGGTGGGAGTCCTTTCCTTCCTTCCCACCTCCCTTTTTTTTCTCTTTCTCTTTGATTTTTATCTCTATGGCCCATAGGGCCCTTTTGGGCTGTCCCACCAGCCCACTAAGGGCTGGTGCGGCACCCTTATAGCCTATGGGCTTCCCCGGGGTGGGTTGCCCCCCCCCCCCCGGTGAACTCCCGGAACCCATTCGTCATTCCTGGTACATTCCCGGTAACTCCGAAAACCTTCCGGTAATCAAATGAGGTCATCCTATATATCAATCTTCGTTTCCGGACCATTCCGGAAACCCTCGTGACGTCCGTGATCTCATCCGGGACTCCGAACAACATTCGGTAACCAACCATATAACTCAAATACGTATAAAACAACGTCTAACCTTAAGTGTGCAGACCCTGCGGGTTCGAGAACTATGTAGACTTGACCCGAGAGACTCCTCGGTCAATATCCAATAGCGGGACCTGGATGCCCATATTGGATCCTACATATTCTACGAAGATCTTATCGTTTGAACCTCAGTGCCAAGGATTCATATAATCCCGTATGTCATTCCCTTTGTCCTTCGGTATGTTACTTGCCCGACATTCGATCGTCAGTATCCGCATACCTATTTCAATCTCGTTTATCGGCAAGTCTCTTTACTCGTTCCGTAATACAAGATCCCGTAACTTACACTAAGTCACATTGCTTGCAAGGCTTGTGTGTGATGTTGTATTACCGAGTGGGCTCCGAGATACCTCTCCGTTACACGGAGTGACAAATCCCAGTCTCGATCCATACTAACTCAACGAACACCTTCGGAGATACCTGTAGAGCATCTTTATAGTCAGCCAGTTACGTTGCGACGTTTGATACACACAAAGCATTCCTCCGGTGTCCGTGAGTTATATGATCTCATGGTCATAGGAACAAATACTTGACACGCAGAAAACAGTAGCAACAAAATGACACGATCAACATGCTACGTCTATTAGTTTGGGTCTAGTCCATCACATGATTCTCCTAATGATGTGATCCCGTTATCAAGTGACAACACTTGCTTATGGCCAGGAAACCTTGACCATCTTTGATCAACGAACTAGTCAACTAGAGGCTTACTAGGGACAGTGTTTTGTCTATGTATCCACACAAGTATTGTGTTTCCAATCAATACAATTATAGCATGGATAATAAACGATTATCATGAACTAAGAAATATAATAATAACTAATTTATTATTGCCTCTAGGGCATATTTCTAACAGTCCAATGTCTGGTCAGCTTTGAGTTGTTGTTCCCGCCATCCTTCTTCAATATAATGACACACCTCCTAGTTCACCTAGTCGAAGAGATTAGAATTCTCGGTCCTGTGTTTCTACACAATATGTTCCCCTTCGAGAGGTTCATGGGAGTCTTAAAGAAATATGTTCGTAACCGTGCTAGGCCAGAAGGAAGCATCTCCAAGGGCTATGGAACAGAGGAGGTCATTGAGTTTTGTGTGGACTTTCTTCCTGACCTTAAGCTGATTGGTGTTCCTGAATCTCGGTATGAGGGTAGGCTAACAGGAAAAGGCACACTAGGAAGGAAAGCAAAAGTATGTATGGACGGGCATTCTTTCTCTCAAGTACACTACACAGTTCTACACAATTCCACCGCGGTAGCTCCGTATATCGTGAGACACAAGAATATTCTACGCTCCGAAAACCCGGGGAAGGCTGACTCTTGGATTAAAGGGGAACACGAGAAGACTTTCGGCAGTTGGTTGCAGACACATCTCCTGAATGACGACACCGTTGGAGATGAGCTGTACTGTTTGGCCAGGCCACCATCTTCGACTATATGTACTTTCCAAGGGTATGAGATAAATGGGAATACATTTTACACGGTTGCCCAAGATAAAAAGAGCACCAACCAAAATAGTGGTGTCCGCTTTGATGCAACAGACGAGAATGGGCACTGTTTGGAAACATATTACGGGTACATAGAGGAGATATGGGAACTTGACTATGGACCTACTTTTATGATCCCTTTATTTCGGTGCAAATGGGTGAAGCTGACAGGAGGCGGGTTAGTTGTAGACCAAAAGTACGGCATGACAACAGTGGATCTTAACAATCTTGCGTACATGGACGAACCATTTGTCCTAGCCAATGATGTCGCTCAGGTTTTCTATGTGAAGGACATGTCTACATTAACGAGAAAAAGAAATCAGCAAAAGAGGATATCATCCGATGAGCCAAAACGCCACATGGTTCTTTCAGGGAAAAGAAACATCGTGGGAGTAGATGACAAGACAGACATGTCAGAAGATTATAATAAGTTTCATGAAATTCCGCCCTTCAAAGTGAAAACTGACCCAAGCATCCTACTGAATGATGAAGATTCTCCATGGCTACGACCCAGAAGAAAACAAAAATAATAGATAGAAATATTGGTGCAATAATGTAATAATGTATTAAACCTTTTATGTAATGCATGTATGGAACGTACTAAATTTCAAACACTTTTTATTTTCATATTATCCATGTAAGAGATGAGTTCTCGTTCGAAACCCTGATACTTCGAGAGAGATTGTCCGTTTTGTACACGAAGTGCATCCAGTTTTTGTCGTAGCCCTCTCAACTTTTTAGCACATGCTATGTGGGTGAAATGATGATAGCATGCCAACTTTCAACATTTTCAGAGTTCATTTGTAGTGCTTTTCAATTTCAGGGTCAACTAGCTCAAAACAAATAAGTAAATCCACGAAATATACCAAATGAAGTCAGAAATTGTTGAAATTTTGTGTTGTGCCTTTGAATGGTGCATTTTGAACACACAAAAAGTATGGAGTTCAAATAAGTTCACAAAAATGAAATCCCTTTGTAAGAGATGAGTTCTCGTTCGAAACCCTGATACTTCGAGAGAGATTGTTCGTTTTGTACACGAAGTGCATCCAGTTTTTGTCGTAGCCCTCTCAACTTTTTATGGAGTTCAAAAAACCATAGTATGAAATTAAATATTATGATTGGCGATTCATCTCTATTATGAAATCAAATATATCAAAAAATCATTGCAAAACATATGACCAAATTAATACAAGTTCATCATCACATTAAAGCCAAAGAACAGTAGTGATCAAATGTTATTATTGCAAAAAATAAATACATAAAGTTCTCTCATAAAACAACATACAACTATGTAAAACATTTAAATGCAACAACAAACGCGATCAAAATCGCAACTAAGATAAGAATTGACCCAACAACATAATGATACCAAGCCTGTTTATCAATGGCATATTTTCTAATATTCCTAATCTTCAAGCGCATTTCATCCATCTTCAAGCGCATTCCATCCATCTTCAACTGCATCGCATCGATCTTCATCTTGCGATCATCGATGACATCGGCGACATGCAGCTCCAGTTCCATATTCTTATCCTCAATTATTTTCAATTTTTTCTTCAAGTATTTGTTTTCTTTTTCAACCAAATTTAACTTCTCGACAAGAATTTTTATGTGGGTTGGAATTTCCGGTTCACATACCTACTAGATTAAAAAAATATATGTCATAATTGTCATAAACACTAAATAAAACAAATAGTTATAAAAGATAATATATACCACATCCGAATCATAGACAGGACCAGGGCCGACGGAGGCGGATACCAAAACCATCGCACTATATAATAACCAAAAATAATGAAAGTGAGTAATTTATACAAGTATGTATATAAATCATACAAGTAAGATTTTTTTAATTTTAAAAAGAAGATAAGAACAAGAGGCTCACTGCGGTGGTGCTCGCAGTTGGTGCACGGCCAAACCTAGACAAATATTAAGGAAAATGGAGCTTGGAGGTCGAGCTTGGAGAGGAGAAAGCTTAAGTAGAGTGGCTCGGACATTTCATCGAACACGTCATGTGCATCAACTAGAGTGGCAAGAGCATGGCATGGTCACACTTCAACAACCAAAAAACAGGGGATATGGTGGGCAGGGGCGAGGGTTTATATAGGCAAAACTTTAGTCCCGGTTCTTTCCACGCCCCGGGACTAAAGGCCCCTGCTTCCCGCCTTCTGGTCAGCCGAAAAAGGGCCTTTGGTCCCGGGTCGTGGCTCCACCCGGGACTAAAGGGGTCTTTAGTCCCGGTTCGAGCCACGCCCCGGGACTAAAGGCCCCTGCTTCCCGCCTTCTGGTCAGCCGAAAAAGGGCCTTTAGTCCCGGTTCGTGGCTCCATCGGGGACTAAAGGGTCTTTAGTCCCGGATCGAGCCACGAATCGGGACTAAAGACCCTGCCGTCCTCCTTGCCGTCGCCGTCGTCCTGCTCGCCGCCGCCGTCCTGCTCGCCGCGCGCTGCCCTCCTCACCGCGCGCCGCCCCGTCCTCCTTGCCGCGCGCCGCCGTCCTCCTCGCCGCTCGCCGCCGTCCTCCTCGCCGCGCACCGTCGACACCTCCGGCTGGTAAGCCCCACGCCCCCTCCTCCCCAACACTCCGGCCAGCACAAGCAAAGAAGAAAAAGGAGAAGAAAGGAAGAAAAAGGAGAAGAAAGGAATAAAAAAGAGAAGAAAAGAAGAAACAGGAGAAGAAAGGAAGGAAAAGGAGAAGAAAAGAAGAAAAAGGAGAAGAAAGGAAGAAAAAGGAGAAGAAAAGAAGAAAAAGGAGAAGAAAGGAAGAAAAAGGAGAAGAAAGGAAGAAAAATAGAAGAAAGGAAGAAAAAGGAGAAGAAAGGAAGAAAAAGGAGAATAAGAAGAGGAGGAGAAGAAAAGAAGAAAAAGGAGAATAAGAAGAGGAGGAGAGGAGAAGAAGAGGAAAAATAGAAGAAGAGGAGAGGAGAAGTAGTAGAAGAAGAGGAGAAGTAGAAGTAGAAGAAGAAGTAGAAGAAGAGGACAAATAGAAGAAGAGGAAAAATTAGTTTAGGGTTACAAGAAGAAGAACTATTTTTTTTGTCATTTAATTTTGCTATTGTATAGTGTATATGCTTAAGTGTTAATAGTGTTTCTTAGATTATTGCTTAATTTTGCTATTGTATATGCTTAATTGTTAATAGTTTAATTTTTCTATTGTATATGCTTAAGTGTTAATAGTTTATTTTTAGCAAGAAAATTAATAGAACTAGTTTAATTTTGCTATTGTATATGCTTAAGTGTCCGGGACTGGGCTCCGCCCGGCTGGTATTTTAGAGTTTAGGTTCTAGCCAAGACCCGGGACTAAAGGTCCTCCTATATAAAACGAGCCTTCGAAGTTTCCAACCCCTCTTATATAGTTTGTTAGTTTATTAGTTAATCAAATGTCCGTTTTTTGCAGAACTATGGATCCACATATCAGGAACCTCGAAGAGGAAGAACTTCTCGAAGATATAATCAAAGACGGCCCCGACGTTGAACCAGCTGAATCTCCGACGTCATATCTAAACGACTCCGGATATGGAATGGAGGTCGAGCGACACGAAGATGAAGCCGATGGGGCAGGAGATAGGTCCAATGATGGAGAAGGTGATAGCTCCACTGATGAAGAAGCCGGTGGATAAGCCGGTGAAGAAATAATAAAGTCCGGCGAGGTATACATATGAAGTTCGACAATCACTTGTAATATGTGAAAACTATTGGAGATAGCTCTATATTCTATACATATACATTCATTTGACGAATGTTTCTCCCTCTTAGGCCTCCACATCGAGCAAATCTACGAAACGAGGCCCGACTATAAAGTTGGATGCACGGACGCATTACACCTTTGAGGTGATAATGCCTACGGGTGAACCCAAGCTTCCTAAGAATGATGCTGACACATTCAAGAAGCAATGCGGAGTTCTCGTTAGGGATCACGTCCCGATCAGCGTTCGGGAGTGGAACAAGCGCAAAGGGGCAGCCGATAGTGACTATGTCGTCGAAAGGTACAAAGATAGTCTTTGGAATGATCTCATGTCACATTTCAACCTGCCAGAATGTGAGAATGAAAACGCCGCAGACAAACTGAGGGTCAAAGTCAAGCAGTGGACTCTAAAGAAGATGGCCGAACTGTTCCGTAGCTGGAAGAAGAAGCTATGGAAAAACTATCTGAAGACAAAGAAAGTGCCAGTATTCGAGGGGTATCTAGCCAAGCATGCGAATCACTGGAAGGAATTTCAAGAGTACAAGGAGTCAGAACATGCCCAGGCATTATCAGAAAAGAACAAGATAAATTCCGACAAGAAGAAATATCACCACAAGCTGGGGCCAGGGGGCTATGAGACTGCCATCCCAAAGTGGGAAAAGAAAGAGCAAGATCTGATAGATAAAGGCATCGTACCTGAACCACTCCGTGATGAGTGGGAATGGAGAGCAAGAAATTGGTTCCTTGCGCATGGTGGGTCGTACGACGAAAAAACAGGGGACCTCATCTGCAATGACAATCGTAGGATACCCACGGAGAATTGGAAAAGGATAGTGAAAGAAATTAAGGAGGGACAAAGAAAGTTCACTGCAGATAGAGATAAAGATTTGCTCACACTGGTCCTCGGCAATGACGAACATGGAGGACGAATGCGAGGCTTCGGTCCATCTTACCCGTGGTGGCTTGGGTTTGCCAGAGACCAAGACACTTACAGAAGCCGAGAGAGAGCAAAGAAGCGGAAGCAGGATGAGGAGAATGACAAGTTCAACCAGTTGCTTGCCAGGATTAATGAGCAACAGAAGCAGATTGATGAGCTTAGAGGAGTACCGCGCCAGGAAGATCCTGCACTTGATATTACCGGCGCCCCATCTAAGCGGAAAAGCAGCGTCGCTGAATCTGAGGCCCCGCCCGCCGATGAACGAAGAATGATAGAGGGCGGTCCCGGCTACCCCGTGGATGGAATCAAGGATTCAACATCATGTGAACTTCATCAGAAATTCAAGAACATATCCATGAAGGTGGCCGCCGGACAAGCTTTACCTTCTGGCCCTAATGCACGCTGGCATGGCCGTGAGATTCCAGCTGGCTTTGCTAAAGTCGGGGTGGATGAAATCATGACGGGGTTTAATGATATGGAGCTCGACATAGCTGGACCCGAAGATGAGAGGACACTCGGAGAAGTACTGGGTGGAGTCATCTTATGGGACAAGAACTACATCAAGCTTCCAGGCTCGGCCCCAAGGACAACACCGCCTCCGAGTCAGCGCAGGTCACCTACACATCCATTACCTCCAAGCCCTCCACATGACGTCGGCCAGCACAACACGAGTCATCTCGATCACCACCGCCGGACTTGGGTCGTTCATCTCCGCCGCTGCCCGCTCCGGATACAAACCCTGAGCCTGCCACGGATACAAAGCGGGAGCGTGCCACCAAGAACGCTCCGCCGCCGCCCGCTCCGGATACAAACCCTGAGCCTGCCACGGATACAAAGCGGGAGCGTGCCACCAAGAACGCTCCGCCGCCGCCCGCTCCGGATACAAACCCTGAGCCTGCCACGGATACAAAGCGGGAGCGTGCCACCAAGAACGCTCCGCCGCCGCCCGCTCCGGATACAAAGCCTGAGCCTGCCACGGATACAAAGCGGGAGCGTGCCACCAAGAACGCAACGCCGCCGCCCGCTCCGGATACAAAGCCTGAGCCTGCCACGGATACAAAGCGGGAGCGTGCCACCAAGAACGCTCCGCCGCCGCCCGCTCCGGATACAAAGCCTGAGCCTGCCACGGATACAAAGCGGGAGCGTGCCACCAAGAACGCAACGCCGCCGCCCGCTCCGGATACAAAGCCTGAGTCTGCCTCGGATACAAAGCGGGAGCGTGCCACCAAGAACGCTCCGCCGACGATTCCTAAGCCACACAGCACCCTAAAGCGCAAACGGTCGCCCCTCCCAAAGGTACGTCATGCTAATCTTCCTATCGGACCTTATGATCGTACCCCCGAGGAAAACGCCAGGATAGCAAAGGAACATCATGATGCGCAGATGAAAAAGAAGGAACCCGAGCCCCGCCCGGAATACACCTAGAAGCAAATAGCATTTGCAAAATACTTCACGACCCTTCCATCACAGTATGACTTATACCATAAGCCTGATGACTATACACGCACATTGCAGAAGGAAGTGAAAAAGAGAAGATCTCGATCACCGCCGCCGGACTTGGGTCGTCAGTCTCCGCCGCCGCCCGCTCCGGATACTAAGCGGGAGCGTGCCACCAAGAACGCTCCGCCGACGATTCCTAAGCCACAGAGCACCCCAAAGCGCAAACGGTCGCCCCTCCCAAAGGTACGTCTGCTAATCTTCCTATCAGACCTTATGACTTACACCATAAGCCTGATGACTATACACGCACATTGCAGAAGAAACTAAAAAAGAGCAGTTCAACTACAAGCAAGAAAAAATCAGACGTTCCTCGGCTTGGACAACATGCCAAACAGTCGATCCCACCCCTCAAGGTGTTAACCGAGAATGTTCCCCCTCTAGTGCAGGGGCTAGCTTTAGAAACAGCAAAGGAGTTGGCGGCTCAATGTGGTATCTCGGTTGAAGAATTGTTGTCTTCCCAAGACGACAAGATACCCAAGGCTGTGGTAGCCCCTAAGCCAAAGTTTGTCATGGGTGAGCCTTTGGTCAGCAAAGATAATCTCCCAACAAATATGCGTTACTTGCATACATGGTACTTAAGGGAATCAAAGAAGGGGAGAACGATGATTGTGCTGAGTGTGCCACGGGAGTACTACGGCCACCCCGAAGAAATCCATATCGACTTTGATGAACTCTTCCAGATGTACAATGCCGACGCCCTCGACAAATCGCTTATGAGTTGCTATTGTCTGTAAGTTTTTCAATTCGTTGTCTACATATAACTTGTTTAGTTATTTCAATTCATTGTCTATATATAACTTGTACTCTATTATGCAGAATGAAGATTCTGGATTGTAAAAGTAAGAGCATCATAAATATTGGGTATATTGACCCAGATAAAATACATATAGCGACGCTAACTAATTATCCCAAGGAGACGGAGGAAAACCTTCTAAGGTTTCTAACAGATCAAAATTTCTGTGACCACATACTGTTTCCATACAACTTCAGGTGAGGGTCTTTACTCTGTTGTGTCCATTCACTTATAAGTGTAATTGATAAGTTACTGACACACACACACACACACACACATATATATATACACGTGCAGCTTCCATTGGATTATGTTGGACATTCAAATTGATAAGGGAAGAATTGATGCCTTCGACCCATTATCGAGACCCTTGGAACAGTTCCAAAGCCTGCAGGACATGCTCCAAGGGTAATTTTAATCATTCTTCCGCTCTATCGGTCTCTTTCGATGATTTTCTGATACATCAATTAATGAAAAACTTAGCAAATCATTATCCTTGTCGGGCAGGGTTTGGAAGCGGTTCAAGTGCGTGACTCCCGGTAACTTTCCTGAGAAGCTGACCTTTAGAGCGGCTCAGGTAAGTAGTAGTATGATATACTTCTATTAATTTTCAATACATTTATGATGCTAGATTATTATTTTGATTATATATATTCTATTCTCGTAAAGTGCGACCAGCAGCCACGGGGAATGCATCTATGCGGATACTATGTTTGCGAGACCATTCGCACGTTTACCTCTGAGCTCAAGGATCACAGATTCGACGTAAGCAATGAACATTCACACCTCTATTTTTACCCATCATTCTTTGTTATCATGATTGATATTCATATTCATCTCCTCTTCTTATATAGCACACGGCCATGAGGACGAAGGTCCTACCAGAGCAACGCGCGATTGCTGTTGCAGAGGAGCTTGCGGGATTTCTGAGTACGGAAGCTATAGATGACAAAGGACGATTTAGTGTAGCTAGGGGCCATTACTGATGTTCGTCCATGTAATCGAATAGACGGGCTCTAGTCCCGATAATTCAGATCTGCATATAATTGTATATATATGCTCGCTTGTAAGATAAGTTAATCTTATATATATACGCATATTTATTTCTATTTAAATTATATGAAAACTAATTCCCGAAAACCAAACGAGGCATCACGTTAATCTCCCGAACACCTAAACCCTAAAACCCAAAAATAATTTCATTCAAAAAAAAACCCAAAAACCAGCAAAATCTGAAAATCTTTAGTTCCGGCCCGTGTGACAAACCGGGACTAAAGGTCCTGTCCGTGGGGCGCTACGAGGCGCCCACGTGGAGCACCTTTAGTCCAGGCTTGTAACAGGGCCGGCTCTAAAGGTTAGGCCTTTAGTCCCGCCCCTTTAGTCCCGGTTGGTGAACCGGGACTAAAGCCCCTTACGGGCCGGGGCTATAGGCCCTGTCCCCACTAGTGATACGTTCAGCTTGTTGTATAATAACTAGCAAAAATACCTGTGCGTTGTAATGGGTTAAACAAATCCTCACATATAGCTAAAGACACATATATCTTCCCACTTGTCCTGTTCATCGATGGGGTCATGTTTTCGCCTAATCATGGTAAACATGATTAGTTCCATGACCATGAGGTTGGCCGTTGCACTATAGCTGCCGCATTCGCGTGTCCCTTTTTTCTTTGATTTGTAATTCCACGGATGACATATATCTCTTCATTTTTTGACATGGCAACTTCATTTATACAAACAGAGATAGTTCCTTACATAAAATGTTTCTGAATACCTCATGAACTTCATCAAACCAACATGACCGAAGATCTTGTTTCCGATGATTTTGCTAGAACATGAGCTGCCATATTACATGACTGACTAACATGAGTAAACAAACAATATTCGAACTTTGGAGCCCTATTCTTAATATCAAAAACTATGACGCCTGTTTGAGATCTGTCCATCGTAGCACTTGTCACTTTGCTGATCAAAGTGGCGCAATCAGATGCAACGATAATTCTTTGGAAGCCCACTTCTTCAGCAAATTGTAGGGCACACCGCATAGCAATGGCCTCCGTGAGTTCAAGGTTAACCACTTGGTCCACATACCTTGTTTTGGTTGCTAGTAGTAGTCCTAGCCTCCTAGGTGACTTCTTATTACTATGCCCACTCCCATTCGCGATGATTGTGAGAAGACTGCAGCATCAACATTTATCAACACCGACCGTTTGTGACTGATGTTTGGATCTCACGCCTAGTGGTCTAGTTCGGTTTGAAACTGTCCATTAAGATGAAACCAATATAGGATTTAATCTTCCCAGCCACACGATGCGGATGATGCAAATTCTCACCATTTCTTATATTATTTCTGTTATCCGAGTTATTCCATATAGCCACAGTAAAGTACAATGCGTGAAGATCTGGTGCAACATTTATCCATTCTAGCAATCATTGATGAATATTGATACCTGTTGGAAATATGCCCTAGAGGCAATAATAAAATGGTTATTATCATATTTCCTTGTTCATGATAATCGTCTATTGTTCATGCTATAATTGTATTAACAGGAAACAGTAATACATGTGTGCATAAATAGATCACAATGTGTCCCTAGCAAGCCTCTAGTTGGCTAGCTCTTTAGTCAATAGATGATCATGGTTTCCTGATCATGGGCATTAGATGTCATTGATAACGGGATCACATCATTGGAAGAATGATGTGATGGACAAGACCCAATCCTAAGCATAGCACTAGCTCGTATTGTTCGTATGCTAAAGCTTTTCTGATGTCAAGTGTCTTTTCCTTCGACCGTGAGATTGTGCAACTCCCGGATACCGTAGGAGTGCTTTGGGTGTATCAAACGTCACAACGTAACTGGGTGACTATAAAGGTGCACTACGGGTACCTCCGAAAGTGTCTGTTGGGTTGGTACGAATCGAGATCGGGATTTGTCACTCCGTGTGATGAAGAGGTATCTCTGGGCACACTCGGTAGAACATCATCATGAGCTCAATGTGACTAAGGAGTTAGTCACACGATGACGTGCTACGGAACGAGTAAAGAGACTTACCGGTAACGAGATTGAACAAGGTATAGGTATACCGACGATCGAATCTCGGGAAAGTTCTATACCGACACACAAAGGGAATCGTATACAGGATTGATTGAATCCTTGACATCGTGGTTCATCCGATGAGATCATCATGGAGCAAGTGGGAGCCACCATGGGTATCCAGACCCCGCTGATGGTTATTGGCCAGAGAGGTGTCTCGGTCATGTCTGCCTGTCTCCCGAACCCGTAGGGTCTACACACTTAAGGTTCTATGACGCTAGGGTTATAGGGAATTATTATACAAGGTTACCGAAAGTTGTTCGGAGTCCCGGATGAGATCCCGGACGTCACGATGAGGTCCGGAATGGTCCGGAGATAAATATTGATATATAGGACGGATGGTTTCGGATACCGGAAGTGTTTCGGGCATCACCGGTAACGTACCGGGACCACCGGGACCAACGGAGGTGGCCCCGGGGGACCACCGAAGGGGGGCGACGACCCCGGGAGGTAAGGTGGGCCAAGTGGGGGTGGGAACCAGCCCCTAGGTGGGCTGGTGCGCCTCCCCACTCAGCCCATTGCGCAAGGGAGAGAAAAGGGGGGGCAAACCCTAAGCCAGGTGGGCCAAAGGCCCACCAGTTGGTGCGCCACCCCCTCCTCCCCCTTCTTGCCGCCGCACCTCCCATCTGGGGGGGCTGCCGGGTGGCACCCGCTCTCCCCTCCCCCTATATATAGTGGGCACTTTTGGCCATTGGAGACCAGACTTTTCCCTCTCCCTCGGCGCAGCCCTCCTCTTCTTTCTCCTCCTCTTTGCCGGTGCTTGGCGAAACCGTGCCGGAAGACCTCGTCTCTCCATCGACACCACACCGTCGTGCTGCTGGAGTTCTTCCCCAACCTCTCCCTCCTCCTTGCTAGATCAAGGTGCGGGAGACGTCACCGGGCTGCACGTGTGTTGAACGCGGAGGTGCCGTAGTTCGGCACTAGATCGGAATCGCTGCGAGTACGACTCCATCAACCGTGTTCTAGCAACGCTTCCGCTTAGCGATCTTCAAAGGTATGAAGATGCTCTTACCCCTCTCTCATTGATAGTCTCTCCATAGGAAGATCTGAATATGCGTAGGAAAATTTTGAATTTATGCTACGTTCCCCAACAGTGGCATCCGAGCCAGGTTTTCTATGCGTAGATTCTATGCACGAGTAGAACACAAAAGTTGTGGGCGATGATTTGTCAATTTGCTTGCCACTACTAGTCTTATTCTTTTCCGGCGGTATTGTGGGATGAAGCGGCCCGGACCGACTTTACACGTACGCTTACGTGAGACTGGTTCCACCGACAGACATGCACACCGTGCATAAAGGTGGCTAGCGGGTGTCTGTCTCTCCTACTCTAGTCGGATTGGATTTGATGAAAAGGGTCCTTATGAAGGGTAAATAGCTTTGGCATATCATCGTTGTGTCTGTCACGTAGGTAAGAAGGCGTTCTTGCTAGAAACCCAAATCAGCCACGTAAAACTTGCAACAACAATTAGAGGACGTCTAACTTGTTTTTGCACGGTTTGACATGTGATGTGTTATGGCCAAAGTTGTGATGTTGCATGTATGATGTATGAGATGATCATGTTATTGTAATAGGTTTCACGACTTGCATGTCGATGAGTATGACAACCGGCAGGAGCCATAGGAGTTGTCTTAATTTATTGTGTGAGATGCAACGCCATGTGCTTACTACTTTTACTTCATTGCTAACGGTTAGCTATAGTAGTAGTGATAGTAGTAGTTGGCATGACGACTTCACGGAGACACGATGATGGAGATCATGATGATGGAGATCATGGTGTCACGCCGGTGACGATGATGATCATGCGATGCCTGAAGATGGAGATCGAAAGAGCAAAGATGATAATGGTCATATCATGTCACTATATGATTGCATTGTGATGTTTATCATGTTTTACATATTATTGCTTAGAACGACGGTAGCATAATAAGATGATTCCTCTTAAAATTTCGACAACGTATTCCCCTAAGTGTGCACCATTGCGAAGGTTCATTGTCTCGAAGCACCACGTGATGATTGGGTGTGATAGATTCTAACGTTCGCATACAACGGTTGTAAGCCAGATTTACACACGCAAAACACCTAGGTTGACTCGACGAGCTTAGCATCTACAGACATGACCTCGAATACAAGAGACCGAAAGGTCGAACATGAGTCGTATGGTTGAATACGATCAGCATGGAGTTGCTCACCATGGTGGCTAGTCCGTCTCACGTGATGATCGGACACGGGTTAGTCAACATGGATCATGTATCACTTAGATGACTAGAGGGATGTCGATTTAAGTGGGAGTTCATACTTAATTTGATTAAATGAACTTAGGTGTCATGAACTTAGTCTAAAAGTTGTCTTTATAAATATTGTAGATGTCCAACGTCAACCTCAATTTCAACGCATTCCTAGAGAAAAACAAGCTGAAAGATGATGGTAGCAACTATGCGGACTGGGTTCGCAACTTGAAGCTCATCCTTGAAGCAGCTAAAAAGGCTTATGTCCTTGATGCGCCGCTAGGTGACCCTCCCGCTCCCGTAGCAGCACAGGACATTCTGAACATCTGGCAAACGCGGAGTGATGACAACTCTCTGGTTAGGTGTGGCATGTTATACAGTTTAGAAACGGGGCCCCAAAGGCGTTTTGAGCAACACGGGGCATATGAGATGTTCCAGGAGCTGAAGCTAGTTTTTCAAGCCCATGCCCGTGTCAAGAGATATGAAGTCTCCGACAAGTTCTTTAGCTGTAAGATGGAGGAGAACAGTTCTGTCAGTGAGCACATACTCAACATGTTTGGGTTACACGGTCGTCTGACTTCACTTGGAGTCGAACTTCCGGATGATGCTATAATTGACAGAATCCTCCAGTCTCTCCCACCAAGCTACAAAGGCTTTGTGCTTAACTACAACATGCAAGGGATGGAGAAGACCATTCCAGAGTTGTACTCGATGCTCAAGTCTGCAGAAGTAGAAATCAAGAAAGAGCATCAAGTGTTGATGGTCAACAAGACCACTAGTTTCAAGAAAGGCAAGGGTAAGAAGAACTTCAAGAAAGACGGCAAAGTTGTTGCCGCGCCCGGTAAGCCAGATGTCGGGAAGAAGAAAAAGAACGGACCCAAGCCTGAGACTGAGTGCTTCTATTGCAAGGGAAAGGGTCACTGGAAGCGGAACTGCCCCAAATACTTAGCGGACAAGAAGGCCGACAACGTTAAAGGTATATGTGATATACATGTTATTGATGTGTACCTTACCGGCGCTCGTAGTAGCTCCTGGGTATTTGATACCGGTGCTGTTGCTCACATTTGCAACTCAAAGCAGGAACTGCGGAATAAGCGGAGACTGGCCAGGGACGAGGTGACGATGCGCGTCGGGAATGGTTCAAAGGTCGATGTGATCGCCGTCGGCACGCTGCCTCTACATCTAACATCGGGATTAGTTTTAAACCTTAATCATTGTTATTTAGTACCAGCTTTAAGCATGAACATTGTATCAGGGTCTTGCTTAATGCGAGACGGCTACTCATTTAGGTCAGAGAATAATGGTTGTTCTATTTATATGAGTGATATGTTTTATGGTCATGCTCCGCTGGTGAATGGTTTATTCCTGATGAATCTCGATCGTGATGTTACACATATTCATAGTGTGAGTACCAAAAGATGTAAAGTTGATAATGATAGTCCCACATACTTGTGGCACTGCCGCCTTGGTCATATCGGCGTTAGGCGCATGAAGAAGCTCCATACTGATGGACTATTAGAGTCTCTTGACTTTGAATCATTTGACACATGCGAACCGTGCCTCATGGGCAAGATGACTAAGACTCCATTCTCACGAATAATGGAGAGAGCAACCGACTTATTGGAAATAATACATACTGATGTGTGTGGTCCAATGAACGTTGAAGCTCGCGGTGGTTATCGTTATGTTCTCACTCTCACCGATGATTTGAGTAGGTATGGGTATATCTACTTGATGAAGCACAAATCTGAGACGTTTGAAAAGTTCAAGGAATTTCAGAGTGAGGTTGAGAATCAACGTGACAGAAAAATTAAATGTCTACGATCTGATCGTGGAGGAGAATATTTGAGTCACGAGTTTGGCACACACCTAAGGAAGTGTGGAATCGTTTCACAACTGACGCCTCCTGGCACACCGCAACGCAACGGAGTGTCTGAACGTCGTAATCGCACTTTATTAGATATGGTACGATCTATGATGTCTCTTACCGACTTACCGCTATCATTTTGGGGATACGCATTAGAAACTGCAGCATTCACCTTAAATAGGGCACCGTCTAAATCCGTTGAGACAACACCGTATGAACTATGGTTTGGCAAAAACCTAAGTTGTCGTTTCTTAAAGTTTGGGGCTGCGATGCTTATGTGAAGAAACTTCAACCAGAAAAGCTCGAATCCAAAGCGGAGAAATGCGTATTCATAGGATACCCTAAGGAAACTATTGGGTATACCTTCTATCTTAGATCCGAAGGTAAAACCTTTGTTGCCAAGAACGGATCCTTTCTAGAGAAAGAGTTTCACTCAAAAGAAGTAAGTGGGAGGAAGGTAGAACTTGATGAGGTAATTACACCCCCTCTCGAACAGGATAGTAGCGCAGCGCGGGAAGTTGTTCCTGTGGCGCCTACACCGACTGAAGAGGAAGTTAATGATGATGATCATGAAGCTCCGGATCAAGTTATTACTGAACCGCGAAGGTCCACAAGGGCACGCTCCGCAACAGAGTGGTACGGCAACCCCGTGATGGAAATCATGTTGTTAGACAACAGTGAACCTTCGGACTATGAAGAAGCGATGGCGGGCCCGAATTCCAACAAATGGCTTGAGGCTATGAAATCCGAGATAACATCCATGTATGAGAACAAAGTATGGACTTTGGTGGACTTGCGCGATGACCGGCGAGCCATAGAAAATAAATAGATTTTCAAGAAGAAGACTGATGCAAACGGTAATTAATGTAACCGTTTACAAAGCTCGACTTGTCGCAATGTGTTTTCGACAAATTAAAGGAGTTGACTACGAAGAGACTTTCTCTCCCGCAGCGAAGCTGAAATTAGTCCGAATCATGTTAGCAATTGCCGCCTTTTATGATTATGAAATTTGGCAAATGGACGTCAAAACAGCGTTCCTTAATGGGAACCTTAAGGAAGAGTTGTATATGATGCAACCAGAAGGTTTTGTCGACCCTAAGGGTGCTAACAAAGTATGCAAGCTCCAGCGCTCCATCTATGGGCTGGTGCAAGCATCTCGGAGTTGGAACATTCGCTTTAATGAGGTGATTAAAGCGTTTGGGTTCATACAGGTTTACGGAGAAGCCTGTCTGTACAAGAAAGTGAGTGGGAGCTCTGTAGCTTTCCTCATACTATATGTGGATGACATATTATTGATGGGGAATAATATAGAGATGTTGGAGATCATAAAGGCCTATTTGAACAAGAGTTTTTCAATGAAGGACCTTGGAGAAGCTACATACATATTAGGCATCAAGATCTATAGAGATAGATCAAGACGCCTCATAGGTCTTTCGCAAAGTACATACCTTGACAAGATATTGAAGAAGTTCAATATGGAAAACTCAAAGAAAGGGTTCTTGCCAGTTTTGCAAGGTATGAGATTGAGTAAGACTCAGTCGCCGACCACGGCAGCAGATAGAGAGAAGATGAGTTCTGTCCCCTACGCTTCAGCCGTGGGCTCTCTAATGTATGCCATGCTGTGTACCCGACCTGATATAAACCTTGCCATAAGTTTGGTAGGGAGGTACCAAAGTGATCCACGTATGGAGCACTGGACAGCGGTCAAGAATATCCTTAAGTACCTGAAAAGGACTAAGGAAATGTTTCTCGTTTATGGAGGTGACGAAGAGCTCGTCGTAAAGGGTTACGTCGACGCTAGCTTCGACACAGATTCGGATGATTCTAAGTCACAGACCGGATACGTATATGTGTTGAATGGTTGGGCAGTGAGCTGGTGCAGCAGCAAGCAAGCAGTCGTGGCAGCATCTACATGTGAAGCGGAGTACATAGCTGCTTCAGAAGCAGCTCATGAAGGAATTTGGATGAAGGAGCTCATCACCGACCTTGGAGTGGTTCCAAGCGCGTCGGGTCCAATGACACTCTTCTGTGATAACACTGGGGCCATTGCCATAGCCAAGGAGCCCAGGTTTCACCAGAAGATGAAGCACATCAAACGCCGCTACAACTCCATCCAGGACCATGTCCAGAGTGGAGTGATAGATATTTGTAAAGTACACACAGATCTGAATATTGCAGACCCGTTGACTAAACCTATTCCACGAGCAAAACATGATCAACACCATAATGCTATGGGTGTTCGATACATCACAATGTAACTAGATTATTGACTCTAGTGCAAGTGGGAGACTGTTGGAAATATGCCCTAGAGGCAATAATAAAATGGTTATTATCATATTTCCTTGTTCATGATAATCATCTATTGTCATGCTATAATTGTATTAACAGGAAACAGTAATACATGTGTGAATAAATAGATCACAATGTGTCCCTAGCAAGCCTCTAGTTGGCTAGCTCGTTAGTCAATAGATGATCATGGTTTCCTGATCATGGGCATTAGATGTCATTGATAACGGGATCACATCATTGGGAGAATGATGTGATGGACAAGACCCAATCCTAAGCATAGCACTAGATCGTATTGTTCGTATGCTAAAGCTTTTCTAATGTCAAGTGTCTTTTCCTTCGACCGTGAGATTGTGCAACTCCCGGATACCGTAGGAGTGCTTTGGGTGTATCAAACGTCACAAAGTAACTGGGTGACTATAAAGGTGCACTACGGGTACCTCCGAAAGTGTCTGTTGGGTTGGTACGAATCGAGGTCGGGATTTGTCACTCCGTGTGACGAAGAGGTATCTCTGGGCCCACTCGGTAGAACATCATCATGAGCTCAATGTGACTAAGGAGTTAGTCACACGATGACGTGCTATGGAACGAGTAAAGAGACTTACCGGTAACGAATTGAACAAGGTATAGGTATACCGACGATCGAATCTCGGGCAAGTTCTATACCGACACACAAAGGGAATCGTATACAGGATTGATTGAATCCTTGACATCGTGGTTCATCCGATGAGATCATTATGGAGCAAGTGGGAGCCACCATGGGTATCCAGACCCCGCTGATGGTTATTGGCCAGAGAGGTGCCTCGGTCATGTCTGCCTGTCTCCCGAACCCGTAGGGTCTACACACTTAAGGTTCTATGACGCTAGGGTTATAGGGAATTATTATACGAGGTTACCGAAAGTTGTTTGGAGTCCCGGATGAGATCCCGGACGTCACGAGGAGCTCCAGAATGGTCCAAAGATAAAGATTGATATATAGGACGGATGGTTTCGGATACCGGAAGTGTTTCGGGCATCACCGGTAACGTATCGGGACCACCGGGACCACGGAGGTGGCCCGGGGGACCACCGAAGGGGGGCGACGACCCCGGGAGGTAAGGTGGGCCAAGTGGGGGTGGGAACCAGCCCCTAGGTGGGCTGGTGCGCCTCCCCACTCAGCCCATTGCGCAAGGGAGAGAAAAGGGGGGGCAAACCCTAAGCGAGGTGGGCCTAAGGCCCACCAGTTGGTGCGCCACCCCCTCCTCCCCCTTCTGGCCGCCGCACCTCCCATCTGGGGGGGCTGCCGCACCCCCTAGGGTGGGAACCCTAGGGGTGGCACCCCCTCTACCCTCCCCCTATATATAGTGGGCACTTTTGGCCATTGGAGACCAGACTTTTCCCTCTCCCTCGGCGCAGCCCTGCTCTTCTTTCTCCTCCTCTCTGCCGGTGCTTGGCGAAGCCCTGCCGGGAGACCTCGTCTCTCCATCGACACCACGCCGTCGTGCTGCTGGAGTTCTTCCCCAACCTCTCCCTCCTCCTTGCTGGATCAAGGTGCGGGAGACGTCACCGGGTTGCACATGTGTTGAACGCGGAGGTGCCGTAGTTCGGCACTAGATCGGAATCGCTGCGGGTACGACTCCATCAACCGCGTTCTAGCAACGCTTCCGCTTAGCGATCTTTAAAGGTATGAAGATGCTCTTACCCCTCTCTCGTTGCTGGTCTCTCCATAGGAAGATCTGAATATGCGTAGGAAAATTTTGAATTTATGCTACGTTCCCCAACAATACCTTCCTTCTAATACCTTGAAGCATAATGAATTGGGGTTCACTAAGAGCCTACAGCACTGCTTTGCAAGCATGGCTTGATTAAAAATCACCAAGTCCCTGAATCCCATTCCTCCAAGATACTTGGGCGAGGATAGCCAATTAGAGGACCTCCAATGAATTTTTTCCTCCCACCTTCCATTCCCCACCATACTGGAGATAGGTCTATGCATGTTCTCACATATTGATATTGGAATTTGGAAGCAGCACATTACATATGTCCGGATGGCTTGAGCCACCGACTTTAGAAGTACTTCTCTACCTTCTCTGGATAACAGTCTTATCATTCCACCCATTTAATATCCTCCATAGCCTCCGAGTGAGGAAATTAAAATTGCTTGTTGTAGAGCATCCCACCCAAGAAGGCATGCCAAGGTAAGTGGCTTGTAGAGACTCATCTCGGACTCCTACCATGTTCTTTACTCGTTCCTTCACCCGATTGTCACATTGATGTGCAAAGAAGATATATGACCTGTGCAAGTTGATTTTCTGACCAGAGCCTTTGTAGTAGGTCTCAAGAGCAATTTTAAGTATGTTTGTGCTTCTATTGTCGCCCGCCACAAAAAATATGCTATCATCATCAAATAAGAGGTGGTAAATAGGATGGCCTGCTTTTCTGTTCTTGATTTCTCTAATGTCCCTTATTGCTTCTTTTAACTGTAGAAGACAAGATAAACCTTCAGGACATAATAAAAATAAGTATGGGCTGATGGGATCACCCTGACATATGCCTCTAGTAGGTACGAAAGGGCCAGTTAAGTTCCCATTTACTTTGACTGCATATTGTATAGAGGTCGCACACCTCATCACCGATTCTAACTAGTTTCTATTAAAGCCAAATTTAACAAGAACCCCTTTCAAATAAGGCCATTCAACTCTATCATACACTAGTAGAAAAGAGGGCTTTGGTCCACTTGATAAAATCCCATTAGTCTTGGGCCGACCCATGTGGGAGGCGGGACACCAATATTTTTTTATATATTTTTCCTTTTTTCTTTTCTGTATTTGTATTTTCTATTTTAAAATAATTCAGGATTACAAAATATTTCCATTTTCAGGAAATAGAGAAATAAAAATATATTTGAGAAATCATAAATATTCGTGAATTCATGAAATGTGCATGTTTTTGAAAAACATTTGGGAAGTCATAATTTTTTCAAATTTAAAATAATTCATGATTTTCAAACGAATCTTTGCATATTCAAAGATCTTTCATGATTTTGAAAAAAAGTCCGGGAAAGAAATAAAGTGTGTGGGTTCAAAAACAATTATTAAAGATGGAAGAAGTTCATGAATTAAAACAATATTCACGATTCTGTAAAAAATGTCCATAAAAAATGTATTTCAGTTTAAATTGTCCCTGAATTTCGAAGTTCATCAATTGAAAAAAGGTTTGTTGAATGAAAGTATGTTCATGGTTTTCAAAAACAAATTTATTAAAAAAATTATGATCTTCAAAAAGTTTTTCCAAAATATAAAAATATTTATCAATTCAAAACAATTGGTTTAACTTTAAAAAAATGTTCATGATTTCAAATAATGTCCGAGAATATGCAAAAAATACGAATATAAAAAATGTTCACGTTTCAAAACATGTCCATAAATTGAAAAAATGTTTATGATTTCCAAATGTGTTCACAATTTTCATATTTTTTCAATATTTGTTTTTTTTTAAAAGACAGGAAAATTGAAATTGGAAATAATGAAAAATATAATAAAAGGCAAAGAAAAAAAAATGAGAAATGAAAAATTAAAATGAAAATGACATAATAAAAGAAAATCAAAAATAGAAAAGAAAGTGGAAAAGGAGAAAAACGAAAATGAGAAAGATGTAGAAAAATAAAAAGAAGCAACAAAGAAGAAGAAAATAAAAACTGACTCAACGAAGGTTCTAGAACTTCCGCCAACTGAAAAGAAAAAAACTAGACTAGGATGGTCCAAACGCGGGACAATCTCGGGAGGGGGCTATGCACCAGCTTGCTATAGAGCGACCTACATGCCAAATTGGAACAACAGAGCAAGACATAGTCATGCCACATATGCTTGGTTGTCTCATGACAATCGACAGGTAGCCCTTTGACTATGTACCAAGCCACACATGTAGGTTGTATCACCAAAGGCCTAATTATTCAGCCCGGCGTCATCGCGCACTTGAGTATTTCTTTCCTGTGTGGGCTAGATGGGCTTGATTTATGGATGACACCGTGAAGACCTCTTATGGCAAGGCCAAGTGCACCGTACTCATCCAGGCCTCGTATGAATAACCTCTTTTCCCTCTTAATTCTCTTGTTTTAATACTTCTCCTAGTTTCTAATTTCTTCTTGTTTCGAAATTTCAGACAAGCATGGCAGGTTTGGGCTCGATCTGAAGATTTTCTTCCTCGGACCGTAACAGAATTTGGTTTGTTCAAGAAGCTCAAGTAAGTCTTCTTTTTACCAGCAAAAGAAAGAAGCTCATGTAAGTATTTTTCTTAGGATCTTTTAACCCAAGAAAGGATATGTGTCCTTGTTGCTCAATCGTTTTTCCGATCTCCGACTAAGACATCCTGACAAGAACGGCGCCCAAATATTTCGCATGACCATGGTTCCTATATACAAGCTATACATTATGTTTCAAAAGTATGACATATATAAATATGCCAAGTTCTGTTGCTTTCATGCTTAGCACCTTTGGTTAACACCCCCAGGATAGCAGGTATACATTTTTAACCAGGGTAGTTATAATTAATTCTTTTTGCTTCCGAGCACCCATTGTATATAGAGAGATTTACACTAGGATGTCAATACCATCATATATTTTGTTGTTGTTGACACTGCCTTATCAAACTAAATAAACAAAAATGATTCTTAGATCCTGCCTTGTTCCTAAGTTACATAAGATTTTTTGTGCCGAGGAGGGCTAGGGTATATTTACTAAGCTACATACACTAGGATGATCTTTTCTCTTGACGAGGAGGGCTAGGGTTCCAGCCGAGAGGGAAGAGAGAAAACCCCAACTTGAACAAATTTTATATTCCAAGGTGCGTGTACAAGTATGTATATCCTTTTACAAATATGCAAATCGTGCATTTAGATACCATAACGGGATACAATGACCCTGATGATCAATCACGAGCTTATCAAGCATGCATGCACGAGCGAGGGAGCCCATGCAATGGATGGATGCATCAGATGGGGCAGGTGAAGTTGGTTGGGCACTTCTTGCCGCACTGGTTGAGGAGGAGGGTCAGGTCGATGGGGACGTTGAGCTTAATGCCGAGGATGTTGGCCCTGATGGCGGTGCAGAGGCACACGGCGGCGTCGAGGTCGGCGAGCCCGCCCAGGAGTGGGCAGCACTGCTCGTTCGCCGGCACGCCGATCTTGAGCTTCAGCAGGTTCAGCACGTTGGCGCACACGCCCAGCTTCAACGTGTTGATCGAGCAGCTGCCCCCGCCGGTCGACGGCACGGACGGTGGAAGGATCGGCGGGGTGGGGACGACCGGTGGGCAGTAGGGACCGCAGCCCTGCACGGCGGCAAGGAGGACAAGGTTCAGGGCGAGGAAGAGGGCGAGCTTGGAGGGCGCCATTGCTACTGATCGTTTGTGCTGGTATGTGGCTAATTAAGCTTGTAGGGTATGCTAGCTTGGGATGGTTTTCTTGGGTTGTTTGGGGGTGGTACTTATAGACCGGGTGTGGTGTGCAAGTGCCTTCATGTCATCATCAATCGAGGTAATTAGTTTCAATCTTGCCGTGGTAATTTCCAAAACTCATGTGCAACCATTATTGTACTCGCATGTTACGGGTGTGACATCCATCATTGGAGCTTAATCTGTTCGCTAATGAACAAAAACTTGAGAGCTGTGCCATGAGAGTTTCCTTTTGTTTCCAAGAAGAGTACTCCTATATGCATGTTGTCTGCTGTGTGTACATAAATATTTGATGACTTACAAGTGTGGCCATAATAATCTGGAGCACAGGATCGGACAAAGGAATAGATATATCTGGCATGGCAGCTCTAGGAGCTGGCTTACCCTGATCATCACGTTCACGGAGACACAAATAGGAGTCGTACGATTTTGATTCCATGTGTCCATGATACCTTTTGTACTCTGGTAAAGACATAATTTCAATGAAAAAAACTATCACTTGATGCATAGCACGAACATCACAAGGACAAACCTAAAGATAAACCACACCGTCCACCGAGCTACAATGCAAAAGAGCTTATCCTGAACCGACACAAAGCACCGCGTCTTGACTGACGCCGAACAACACCGAAAACCAAATAACTTCCGCAGAGTGTCTCTTGTCGACGCACCAGCCACCCTTAGCGCGTGAGAGAAAGATGCAGATCAATGACAGGACTCGATCCACACCGAAAAGTCACCGTCTTGAACAACCGGTGACAGACATATATAGTGCCACTTAGGATCAAAACAAGGACCGCGGCGGACTCCGAAGTAGAGCAACGAGGAGTCAGCCTTGTCTTCAAACACAATGCTCCTAACAGCTCCTGGAGGACGAAGGAGGTGGCAAACACGCTCGACGATGCCTCCAAGGAAGGAAATGACATCCACGGGTGTCACCAACACCGGCTCAACCAAAGCCGTGCAAGATTTTCATCCGCGCGTAGCCCACCACCTCGCCTCCATGGACTTGGTAGCACTATCCAAGAAACTTCATACCGCCGCCACCGCAACACTTGCCGATATAGCTGCAAAGCTAAGGACCAAGGACCGACCACCAGACAGGGAAACCGCAGCCACACCATCCACTCCCAGCCTGCACAAGGAACCGCACCCGACCAGCACCTCCAGCCAGGTCCAGGACCGCCCACAATGGCCGTCACCCACTCCAAGGGACGGTCTTGCCGCGATCAGACCCGCCTCTCCACGCAACCCAGGCCAGCACCGCCGCTTGCCACGCTGCACAGAAGTGACCGACCGCTCGCTGCTCGCAAGACTCGATTATGACCAAGCCATCGCAGCGTCGCCACCAACCTGCCTGTGGGAACCCGCCGGTACCACCAGTCGGCCCCGTCGCCACCGAAACGCGCCACGATCTCCGTTGCCAGACCCTGCTGGCCCACTGCATCACCAACCACCATGCCATGTGTCGGCCACAGGTTTATTATACTAGCTCATTGGCACGGATGGACACGTGTTTTTTTTGCGTCAGTCATAATGTGTTTTGTGCGAGGCCGAACGAAGGGACGATCCTGCCATCCAACGGCTTAGAAAATTGGCTGACACTGATTCTTTTTTCATATATCTGACGTATAGGCGGTCCTAATTTCAATACTGCTTGAACGCCATGGTGCAAGATAGAGCCTAGAAGATTTAGTTGAAAAAAATATTGAGTAAAACAAAATAGTTACACATTATACAGATATTACTTTCGGCTAGTATATATATGTTGTTGCGTGTTAAATTGTATTTTATCAACTTCAAATAAAATTTAAAAATATATATGTGTTTATTGTCACACCCAAATGCCACCTGCATTTTTTTAATGGGAAAGCTTAAGCGTGTTGACATGTGCAAAAAAACAAGTCAAAAGACAAATGATACAGTTAATTTAATTTTTCACGCTGACAAATAAATTCAGAATTCTCGTAATTCAATTTTAGGTTACTATTCACCAAAGAGTATATCTATACCTAGTGATAAAGCAAGGTGTGTTTCTTTAATTCTTTCATATGTTCATCCATATTATATTTTCAGATTTTTTCCTATCCGATGTTGTACTATTTTTTGGTCCGTCCCAAAAACTATCCGAAAAATGTTCGACCAAATAAAATGTCTTCCAGGGTCCCACTTGGGCCATTTGGGTCATTTACGCAGTGCCCACCTAGGCCTGCTCCCGGTGCGTCTCACAACTGGCTGGGCCTTAGCCTAATTTATACGGCCCACCTGGGTCTAAATAAAGAACGGTGATAATAGAGGACTTCCAATCCAAAATGTCCTACTTTGCAATTGATTCGACGCAATGATCAACCGAGACAACTAACTATTATAATTACATACATGTTGTATGATATTTCAACGATTTTAAATGAGTAAGTAAACATAATTGGGCCTTGTCTCTCAAGATGTATTCGAACCAGAGGACACTAGGCTTGGTTCCAGCCCGAAACGACTGAAAGACGAAAAATTAATCCATCCGAGATTTATTCGAAAAGAAAGGAAGATATTATATTTATTACTGACCGAGTTTTCTGGAGAACAAACTAATCTTCATTAACTGAAAAGTTAGACTAACCATATAGCGCCACTTTTTACATCGGACCATCTATCACCTCTCTCGAGGTTACCCTGGTTTCGGAATTTAGGGCTTCTCGTTGCCGTATCATGTGCATGAGGCCTCCATTAGCTCATTCTAAGAAAGGCATGGCTTCTAAGATCTTTGTCGACTTGATTGAATGTTGCCTCGCCGCTGGCTTCGAGGCAACATCACATCTGCACACCCTCATTGTTCTTGACGTCCGCCACCCTCGCGGTTCATGGCTTTTATCCGGATGTCCTTGCATGTACAATCGCATGCTGATGCTTCATCTAGAGCCTATCTAGGTAGCCATAGGACCCGACGCTTCCAGCACTCCTCTTCCAGCGAGCGCCTCCATCTCGCCTGCTGGTGCTGCAACCAATGGTCGTCGTTTCCTCCCTCCATGAGCCTACATACTGCCGATCCCTGCATGAGCACACTGTCGAGTACTACTAGGGCCTGGAGATCCAAAGACACTGTGTTGCTGATCCCTACATGAGCATACGATCGAGTACTACTTGCGCGAGGAGATCCAAAGACATGGCCCTCCATGGCTTCAACATGGTAGAATCCACACGCTGGACAAAAGTAGTTTTTGGTGTCGAAATTTGAAACAAATGGCTGCAACGCTTCAACGAATATTTGGACGTGGATTTTTTGAGCTCGGGCTTCCAGACACCTCTTGTCCTTACAGTTCAATGTTGCTTTGAGATCCGTACTATACAATTAACTTACCACATGAATTTTTTCTCTTTTGTTTTCTTCAAAACAAGACAATATATGAACTTCAAACTTTGCAGGAAAACAAAACATTCTTACTACAATATGGGAAAAACAATTAGATTTGTGTCTGACATAAATATACAATATGAGATTTGTTTGATTTTTTTTTAGTATTTTCGATTCATCAAAACATCTGAATGTTTTTTTCCACATTCCAGTTAGAATGTGTTGTGCTGCAAAGTTCGAAGTTCATTTGTTGTGCTATATGGGAAAAACAAAAAAAAAGTACTTGCACGAATCGCGATGTGGAATTGGATGGCTAGATAGGGGGATGCCTAGAAGCCTAAGCTCCACAATATATTTTCGTGGTAATTTGATGGCACCAACGCTCCAACGCAAATTTTATACATCAAGGTTAGCTTCTACAATCTATGCTGTTATAGTAGATGTTTCAGAGAAGCAGTTCCCTATAAATTATTGGTGGTTAAATTTTTTTAGACATCAAGAAGCATTCATAATTTTGGCAGCAACAATTATAAGGTGCGCCATACAAGCATTACTAGTATAATATCCATGCATTGCCACGGGCTATGAATATATTTTTATCAATTGCAAACATAGTCACAATACATGTAAAAATTTACATGCATAGAAATTATAGCATGTAACGATGAGAAGTAATTAAAATCCACTTCAGTAATCCAATTAATTATCTTTTACAAATAAAGATCTACTTGATGTGTTTAACATAGTTTTGTACAATGTGAGGAATGTTGTCTTCAACTTCATTGCATGGCACAATGTGAGCCGCATCCTTATTTTGATGAGTTTTAAATTGTGTATATATATATTTCTAGAAATGACTTGTTATGCTATGTGACATTGATGTCAACGTATAGAAGCTCCTCCTTTTTACTTTTTTCTGACAGGAAACAAAGCAGCCACTCCTCTCACTCACGCACCGCACAGCTGCCTTCTACTCTTCCCGCACAACCAACCAGACACCAATTGTCACCGCATCTCATCTCCCCGCCAGAGAGTATCCACCACCATCTCCCCCAGACACCTCCCCTCCATGCCATGGCGAAGCCCGCCCACTCCTCTCCCCATCATCTGCCCTCTCATACATGGCTCCACCGCCTGGACGCTGAGCTAGCCCACCGGTCTAGCATCGTGGATAGTTGGGTCCTCCCTGGAGGTGCAAAAGGGATCGCAACCGTCTGTTAGTGCTAGCCATGTAGCTGACCCATTCGTATGTGAGTTGCACAACCTCATGTGGCACTGCGAGGAGGGATACACCTTCATCATCGAGGTTGCTCACCCCAGGCCGATTTCCGGTGCCATGGAGTGCACGTGTCATGCTAGGGCAGCCGCCAAGGAGATGCGACCTTCTAATCATTTTCCTTGCCCAAACCATTCAAATCCGATGTAGCTGCCAGCATGTCTATCGTTCCTATCAATTAGCTTTATGGATTACATGAGAAGACATTTACGTGTGCGCGCGTCGCAACACGTGATAGGCTTGCAAGCGCAATCCTAATCCCCCTAATTTTAGTTGTGAGGCTGAATATCTAATCTCATTAATCCATCTCCCTTGATTTTCAGAGCGTGGATGTCTATGCATCTCTCCAATCTCTTGTCCCAGATTTTTAGGGAAAGTTTAATAGCAACCTGATGAGAGACGACCTCTAGTTCATGCACATGCCATTTCCTCATACTATCTGAAGGGAGTATCAAAATCATAATTGCGTAGCTTTTAGTTTTTTGCTAAAAGTTTAGGCGCATCATTTTTTTGCGCCGGGCATGAAGGAAAACCATTTATCTAGACATTTGAAAGATGCAGCAGTGAGACTCTCATAACAACAATTTCCGATTGAACATACAACCCTTGAACAGGGTGGAGCCCCGCCATAGGTCCACTATATTGGTTACAAATTTACAATTCTCTAACAACTTTGTGCCATTTTTGGACTATTTGTTAAAACTAAGATGATATTTAAGTTAAATTATATTAACTGACACCCCACTACTATGATCGTAGGCTAGTCATTTCCATGGGACATGCAAACTAGTTATACTATATTGGTTACAAATTTACAATTCTCTAACAACTTTGTGCCATTTTTGGACTATTTGTTAAAACTAAGATGATATTTAAGTTAAATTATATTAACTGACACCCCACTGCTATGATCGTAGGCTAGTCATTTCCATGGGACATGCAAGTTGATCGTCCTGTCATGCAATTAGTCTATGAAGTCTACGCGGTGCTAGTATTCTGATATACATTGCGGGTCTGGTTATTCTATTTTCTTGTAGTGTAGTATGACCAGTCAAGTGTTCACATGTATATTTAATTTTCCATGTTGGCAGGGTTGCGTGTTAGAAAAAGGCATATCTATATATGCACGTCATTACGGCAGGGTTGCCTAGCTAGCTGTACGTGTGATGGATGTACTAGGATATACTAATGTGGATTCATCCAGAACTTGCTATCTCAAGCTGTCTGAATTTCACATATTGTTGGTGTTTCACTAATCACATAAAGATACTACTTGTAAATTAGTACTTCCTCGGTTCCTGAATATAAGTTTTTTTTCAAATATTCTACTATGAACTACATATCAATAAAAATAAATGAATCTACAATTCAAATTATGTCTATATACATCCGTATATAGTTCGTAGTAAAATATCTAGAAACACTTATATTTAGAAATGGAGGGAGTATAATACATTTATTCTAGATCACTAGTCTATGTCTATACCTATTAATAAAAGGATAAATGTCTCTACCCGTCCGTCGTACCTTTTGGAAACAAATAAACCCAATTGTTTCTTTCACGGTCCTGATTTTAAGTGAATCTTAAAAATATTTTGTATTTTACTAAAAACTTCCTAACCTTTCGGTTAAACGACCTACTGTCCTGTTTTAAGTGAGTCCAGAAAATCTTCTATGTTTTCTAGAAACCCCTTGATATTTCGTTCCATAAACCTAAAGTCAATAGTCCGATTAAAGAACTATGTAGACATGTCCCGAGGTACTCCTCGGTCAATATCCAATAGCGGTACCTGGATGCCCATATTGGATCCTACATATTCTCCGAAGATCTTATCGGTTGAACCTCAGTGTCAAGGATTCATATAATCCCGTATGTCATTCCCTTTGTCCTTCGGTATGTTACTTGCCCGAGATTCGATCGTCGGTAGCCGCATACCTATTTCAATCTCGTTACCGGCAAGTCTCTTTACTCGTTCCGTAATACAAGATCCCGTGACTTACACTTAGTCACATTACTTGCAAGGCTTGTGTGTGATGTTGTATTACCAAGTGGGCCTCGAGATACCTCTCCGTCACAAGGAGTGAAAAATCCCAGTCTTGATCCATACTAACTCAACGGACACCTTCGGAGATACGTGTAGAACACCTTTATAGTCACCCAGTTACGTTGTGACGTTTGATGCGCACAAGGTATTCCTTCGGTGCTAGTGAGTTATATGATCTCATGGTCATAGAAACAAGTACTTGACACGCAGAAAACAATAGCAATAAAATGACACGATCAATATGCTACGTATATAATTTGGGTCTTGTCCATCACATGATTCTCCTAATGATGTGATCCCGTTATCGAGTGACAACACTTGCCTATGGTCAGGAAACCTTGACCATCTTTGATCAACGAACTAGTCAACTAGAGGCTCACTAGGAACAGTGTGTTGTCTATGTATCCTCACATGTATTTGAGTTTCCAATCAATACAATTCTAGCATGGATAATAAACGATTATTATGAACAAGGAAATATAATAAACTAATTTATTATTGTCTCCAGGGTATATTTCCAACAATATATACCAACTCACTACGAGGTCAACATATTCGCTACTTGACTAGGTATTTAGATATATACGTACATCAAAGTAAGTGAAGTAGTATATTTACACACCAGTTTTAATCTGATCCACATAATCATGCATACTTAGGGTCATACATGACAATGTTGTAGAAAAACATACATGATTACATCAGTAACAATTTCTCCTACAATTTGTTCAATGGGATCATGCCATCCTTATGAAGTAAGGTCATTTCATCACCATACTTCTTTGAACCGGAAACAAGGAGCCTAAACCTATCAAATATGCATCTCGGACTGAGAGAAAATCCAGCCATAAAAACATAACCAACTGGGTTGAGCAGGAGAGGATGGAGCCATGCATGGGAGGGGAGAAGATTGTCGTATTAGCTCCGATTTTGCCAGTAGCCATGCCTTGAAGTTTTGCCTGCCGCTCGTCCCCTACCTCGTCCTTCCCCTCCTAACAAATGAGGCCCTGACCGGTCAGGAGAAGGCAGGCGATGTGGTTCGACGTGCAGAAAAACCATGAGAAAAGCCCCACTGATGTGACATGCCAGTTGGACTTTACAATTGAGACCCATCGGTCAAAACGCTCACAAAATTTTAAGCAAGGTAAATTATGGCAACATTTTTGCTAAATGGATTAAAACAGATGAAATCGCGTTAAATCGGGTAACTAGTGTCAAAAATATTAATAGAAGGTAAAAACCGGAATTCACTCTTTTTATTATTATGTGTGTCCTTCTATGAACATGTGAGTCAGTTAGATGCCACAACAAGATACAACAATGTATGATTTGTACATATTCACTATAGAATACATTATGCTAACTTAAGTAGCGAATTGAGCATAGGTAAAATAGTTAGCTTACTTGTGGTGGAATCAGACCACCAGTTAGACTTGGCACCAATGCTCAAAATTTTCTATATTTATTCAACTCTCTCCTTAATAAGTTTGAACTGCTTACCACAAATGTCACATGGCGATGTTCGTTCAGTTAAAGAAGATGTTTCCATCTATCATTAAACGTTTCTGATGACTTCATCAATCTCAAATGTTGTGCTAACTCAATATCTCGGAGGCCCTAGTAGATATAGGATGCGTGTGTATGTTCATATAGGTGAGTACATGTACATGTACGTGAGCGCATCTGCCATTGTATATATAAAAAAAACTATGCGTGCATGCACTTATGACATCTACGAGTGTACGTCTTGCGGGATAATCAGTAGTACGATGCATGCATCCTTTAATTTTTTATGGATCAGCTAGAACGTCAAGATGTAAAAGGTGACATTGAAGAAGAAGAAAATCTTCAGCAAGATTTTTAGTTTTATCAAGGATCATCTAATGCATGGGGAAAGATGTGGATCTGATCATGATTGATGCAATCATGCATGTACATATGAATATACAACTCAAGAGCTGGCATATCACGAGTCGACTTAACCCAACTTGAACAACCTTTCTATTCCAGGTACGTGTACAAGTATGTATATCCTTTTACAATATGCAAATCATGCATTTAGATACCATAACGTGATACAATGACATTGATCAATCACAAGCTTATAAAGCATGCATGCATGAGCGAGGGAGCCCATGCAAACGCCTGACATATGAACTGTAACAGTGCGCGCGTATGACATGCAATAGCTACGAGTAAATCGATGGATAGATGGATCACATGGGGCAGGTGAAGTTGGCGGGGCACTTCTTGCCGCACTGGTTGAGTAGGAGGGTGAGGTCGATGGGGACATTGAGCTTGATGCCGAGGATGTTGGCCCTGATGGCGGTGCAGAGGCACACGGCGGCGTCGAGGTCGGCGAGCCCGCCCAGGAGTGGGCAGCACTGCTCGTTCGCCGGCACGCCAATCTTAAGCTTCAGCAGGTTCAGCACGTTGGCGCAGACGCCCAGCTTCAGCGTGTTGATCGAGCAGCTGCCCCCGCCGATCGGCGGGGTGGGGACGACCGGTGGGCAGTAGGGATCGCAGCCCTGCACGGCGGCAAGGAGGACCAGATTCAGAGCGAGGAAGAAGGCGAGCTTGGAAGGCGCCATTGCTACTGATGGATCGTGCTGGTATGTGGCTAATTAAGCTTGTAGGCTATGGTAGCTTGGGATGGTTTTCTTGGGTTGTTTGGGGGTGGTACTTATAGACCGGGTGTGGTGTGCAAGTGCCTCGTTCATGTCATTATCAATCGAGGTAATTAGTTTCATTCTTGCCGTGGTAGTTTCCTAAACTCATGTGCAACCATTATTGTACTGGCATGTTACGTGTGTGACATTCATCATTGGAGCTTAATCTGCTCTTCACTAATGAACAAAATCCTGGGAGCTGTGCCATGAGAGTTTCCTTTAGTTTCCAAGAAGATACTCCTATATGCATGTTGTCTGCTGCGTGCATATAAATATTTGATTGGTTTACAAGTGTGGCCATAATAATCTGGAGCATAGCATCGGACAAAGGAATATATCTGGCATGGAAGCTCTAGGGGCTGGCATACCCTGATCATCACGGTCACGGGAGACACATATAAGAGCTGTATGGTTTTGATTTCATGTGTATATTATATCTTTCGTACTCTGGTGTATTATACTGGCTCGTTGGCAGGGCTGGACACATACACTAGTAGAAAACGGGCCTTTGGCCTGGACCCTTTAGTCCCGGCCTGCCTCTGGGCCGGGACTAAAGGCCCGGCCACGTCGCCCCAATTCTCATATCCTACCTCGAGGCTTTAGTCCCGGCCCGTAAGGAGCCTTTAGTCCCGGTTCGTGTCCCAAGCCGGGAGTAAAGGGCTACGCGGTGGGCAGCCCGCATGTGCGCCACCTTTAGTCCCGGTTTGTGTCTCAAACCGGGACTAAAGTCCTCTGCCTATATATAGCACAGCCCCCCTCTCCCCTCTTCGTTGCATTTTTCTTGGATGGAGGATCGTGGGTGGGTGCTTGCTCTCCACTTTTTTTGATGCACTATAGGTGTTTGTTGAAATGTGTGTTAGAGCGATGCCGCTTCAGTTCACCGAACACAACTACGATATGAGATGCCCGAGCCACGCTTAAACCTCTTCCTCTTTATTTCTACTTATTCTAAAAGGTTAGCAACTGTATTTCCTCGTTTAGACCGTGCGGTACTAATTTTTAGGATCGTGATTGTATTTGATATACTGTCGTATAACGCAGAGATGAGCCATCCATGGATGTACGGTGATCGACGCACAACCGCTTACAGAGAAGGCGTGCATTCTTTTCGAGATGCAGCCGATGCGAACAAGCATGGTGGTGGCTATATGTTTTGTCCATGTGTTGAATGTCGAAATGAGAAGGATTACACTTCCTCAAGAGTCATTCAGAGCCACCTGCTTCGGTCCGGCTTTATGTCGGGCTATAATGTTTGGACCAAGCACAGAGAAAGAGGGGTTATGATGGAAGGCGACGATGAAGAAGAAGAGAATGATGATGACAACTACCGATCTATGTTCCCTGAGTATGCTGATACCGCAATGGAAGACAATGAAGAAGAAGATCAGGATGAAGAACGGGAACCAGATGAGCCCGCTGATGATCTTGGCTGGGTCATTTCTGATGCACGGCGAGGTTGCGACATAGAAAAGGAGAGGTTGCAGTTCGAGCAGATGTTACAGGACCACAACAAATTGTTGTACCCAACTTGTGAAGATGGCCAGAAGAAGCTGGGTAGCACACTGGAATTGCTGAACTGGAAGGCAGAGACCGGTGTGACTGACTTGTCATTCGAAAAGTTGATGATACTGATGAAGAAGATGCTTCCAAGAAAGACTGAATTGCCCGCCAGCACGTACGAAGCAAAGAAGCTTGTCTGCCCTCTAGGATTAGACGTGCAGAAGATACATGCATGCCCTAATGACTGCATCCTCTACCGCGGTGAGAAGTACGAGAATATGGATAAATGCCCGGTATGCACTGCATTGCGGTATAAGATCAGAAAAGATGACCCTGGTGATATTGAGGGCGAGCCACCCAGGAAGAGGGTTCCTGCCAAGGTGATGTGGTATGCTCCTATAATACCACGGTTGAAACGTCTGTTCAGAAATAAAGATCATGCGAAGTTGTTGCGATGGCACATGGAAGATCGTATGAAAGACGATAAGTTGAGGCACACCGCTGATGGTCGGCAGTGGAGAAAAATCGAGAGAGAGTTCCCGAGATTTGCAGCTGACGCAAGGAACTTATGGTTAGGTCTGAGTACAGATGGCATGAATCCTTTCGGGGAGCAGAGTTGCAGTCACAGCACCTGGCCCATTACTCTATGTATCTACAACCTTCCTCCTTGGTTGTGCATGAAGCGGAAGTTCATTATGATGCCAGTGCTTATACAAGGTCCAAAGCAACCCGGCAACGATATTGATGTGTACCTAAGGCCATTAGTTGATGAACTTTTACAGCTGTGGGACGAACCAGGTGTACGTGTGTGGGACGAGCACAAACAAGAGGAATTTGACCTTCGAGCGTTGCTTTTCGTAACCATCAATGATTGGCCTGCTCTTAGTAACATTTCAGGACAGTCAAACAAGGGATACAATGCATGCACGCACTGTTTGGATCAGACAGAAAGTATATATCTCGACAACTGTAGGAAGAATGTGTATCCGTACAATCGTTGTTTTCTTCCGCCCAAGCATCCCTTAAAGAAAAAAGGCAAGCATTTCAATGGAAAGGCAGAACCCCGGGGGAAGCCTGTCATCCGTACTGGTGCTGAAGTATTTGATATGGTCAAAGATTTAAAAGTAATCTTTGGAAAGGGTCCTGGCAGCCAACCTATTCCTAACAGCCCTGATAAGCGCGTACCCATGTGGAAGAAGAAATATATATTTTGGGAGCTACCCTACTGGGAAGTCCATGAGGTCCGCTCGGCAATCGACATGATGCAGCTGACGAAGAATCTCTGCGTGAATATTCTAGGCTTCCTGGGCTTGTATGGGAAGTCAAAAGATACACCGAAAGCACGGGAGGACCAGGAACGTCATAAAGGAAGAGATGACATGCATCCAGGGCAGTTTCAAGGGCGTGCCAGCTACGCTCTTACTAAGGAAGAGAAGGAAATCTTCTTTGAAGTCCTTTTTAGTATCAAGGTCCTGACTGGCTTCTCGTCGAATATAAAGGGAATCGTAAATATGAAAGACAAAAAATTCCAAAACCTAAAGTCTCATGACTGCCACATGCTTATGACGCAATTGCTTCCGGTTGCATTGAGGGGAATTCTACCGGAAAATGTTCGCCTGGCAATTGTGAAGGTATGTTCATTCCTCAATGCAATTTCTCAGAAGGTAATCGATCGAGAAAGTCTATCAGGGTTACAGATTGATGTGGTCCAATGTCTGGTCAGCTTTGAGTTGTTGTTCCCGCCATCCTTCTTCAATATAATGACACACCTCCTAGTTCACCTAGTCGAAGAGATTAGAATTCTCGGTCCTGTGTTTCTACACAATATGTTCCCCTTCGAGAGGTTCATGTGAGACACAAGAATATTCTACGCTCCGAAAACCCGGGGAAGGCTGCCTCTTGGATTAAAGGGGAACACGAGAAGACTTTCGGCAGTTGGTTGCAGACACATCTCCTGAATGATGACACCGTGGGAGATGAGCTGTACTGTTTGGCCAGGCCACCATCTTCGACAATATGTACTTTCCAAGGGTATGAGATAAATGGAAATACATTTTACACGGTTGCCCAAGATAAAAAGAGCACCAACCAAAATAGTGGTGTCCGCTTTAATGCAACAGACGAGAATGGGCACTGTTTGGAAACATATTACGGGTACATAGAGGAGATATGAGAACTTGACTATGGACCTACTTTTATGATCCCTTTATTTCGGTGCAAATGGGTGAAGCTGACAGGAGGCGGGTTAGTTGTAGACCAAAAGTACGGCATGACAACAGTGGATCTTAACAATCTTGCGTACATGGGCGAACCATTTGTCCTAGCCAATGATGTCGCTCAGGTTTTCTATGTGAAGGACATGTCTACATTAACGAGAAAAAGAAATCAGCAAAAGAAGATATCATCCGATGAGCCAAAACGCCACATGGTTCTTTCACGGAAAAGAAACATCGTGGGAGTAGATGACAAGACAGACATGTGAGAAGATTATAATAAGTTTCATGAAATTCCGCCCTTCAAAGTGAAAACTGACCCAAGCATCCTACTGAATGATGAAGATTCTCCATGGCTACGACCCAGAAGAAAACAGAAATAATAGATAGGAATACTGGTGCAATAATGTAATAATTTATTAAACCTTTTATGTAATGCATGTATGGTTTCAAACACTTTTCATTTTCATATTATCCATGTAAGAGATGTGTTCTCGTTCGAAACCCTGATACTTCGAGGGAGATTGTCCGTTTTGTACACAAAGTGCATCCAGTTTTTGTCGTAGCCCTCTCAACTTTTTAGCACATGCTATGTGGGTGAAATGATGATAGCATGCCAACTTTGAACATTTTCAGAGTTCATTTGTAGTGCTTTTCAATTTCAGGGTCAACTAGCTCAAAACAAATAAGTAAATCCACGAAATATACCAAATGAAGTCAGAAATTGTTGAAATTTTGTGTTGTGCCTTTGAATGGTGAATTTTGAACACACAAAAAGTATGGAGTTCAAATAAGTTCACAAAAATGAAATCCCTTTGTAAGAGATGAGTTCTCGATCGAAACCCTGATACTTCGAGAGAGATTGTCCGTTTTGTACACGAAGTGCATCCAGTTTTTGTCGTAGCCCTCTCAACTTTTTATGGAGTTCAAAAAACCATATTATGAAATTAAATATTATCATTGGTGATTCATCTCTATTATGAAATCAAATATATCAAAAAACCATTGCAAAACATATGACCAAATTAATACAAGTTCATCATCACATTAAAGCCAAAGAACAGTAGTGATCAAATGTTATTATTGCAAAAAATAAATACATAGAGTTCTCTCATAAAACAACATACAACTATGTAAAACATTTAAATGCAACAACAAACGCGATCAAAATCGCAACTAAGGTAACAATTGACCCAACAACATAATGATACCAAGCCTGTTTATCAATGGCATATTTTCTAATATTCCTAATCTTCAAGCGCATTTCATCCATCTTCAAGCGCATTGCATCCATCTTCAACCGCATCGCATCCATCTTCATCTTGCGATCATCGATAACATCAGCGACATGCAACTCCAGTTCCATATTCTTATCCTCAATTATTTTCAATTTTTTCTTCAAGTATTTGTTTTCTTTTTCAACCAAATTTAACTTCTCGACAAGAATTTTTATGTGGGTTGGAATTTCCGGTTCACATACCTCCTAGATTAAAAAAATATATGTCATAATTGTCATAAACACTAAATAAAAGAAATAGTTATAAAAGATAATATATACCACATCCGAATCATAGACAGGACGAGGGCCGACGGAGGCGGATACCAAAACCATCGCACTATATAATAACAAAAAATAATGAAAGTGAGTAATTTGTACAAGTATGTATATAAATCATACAAGTAAGATTTTTTTTAATTTTAAAAAGAAGATAAGAACAAGAGGCTCACCACGGTGGTGCTCGCAGTTGGTGCACGGCCAAACCTAGACAAATATTAAGGAAAATGGAGCTTGGAGGTCGAGCTTGGAGAGGAGAAAGCTTAAGTAGAGTGGCTCGGGCATTTCATCGAACACGTCATGTGCATGAACTAGAGTGGCAAGAGCATGGCATGGTCACACTTCAACAACCAAAACACAGGGGATATGGTGGGCAGGGGCGAGGGTTTATATAGGAAAAACTTTAGTCCCGGTTCTTTCCACGCCCAGGGACTAAAGGCCCCTGCTTCCCGCCTTCTGGTCAGCCGAAAAAGGGCCTTTAGTCCCGGGTCGTGGCTACACCCGGGACTAAAGGGGTCTTTAGTCCCGGTTCGAGCCACGCCACGGGACTAAAGGCCCCTGCTTCCCGCCTTCTGGTCAGCCAAAAAAGGGCCTTTAGTCCCGGTTCGTGGCTCCATCCGGGACTAAAGGGTCTTTAGTCCCGGATCGAGCCACGAATCGGGACTAAAGATCCACCTGTATAAGCGGGAGTTAGAAAATTTCGAACCCAAATCATCCATTTCTCTTCTTCTTCCTCTCGTTCTCCTGCCCGGCACGGCAAGCGATGAACTCAACGACGCCGTCAGGCTGCCCGCCATCCTGCTCGCCACCGCCTGCCGTCCTCCTCACCGTCGCCGTCGTCCTGCTCGCCGCCGCCGTCCTGCTCGCCGCGCGCCGCCCCGTCCTCCTCGCCGCTCGCCGCCGTCCTCCTCGCCGCGCGTCGTCGACACCTCCGGCCGGTAAGCCCCACGCCCCCTCCTCCCCAACACTCCGGCCATTACAAGCAAAGAAGAAAAAGGAGAAGAAAGGAAGAAAAATGAGAAGAAAGTAAGAAAAAAGAGAAGAAAAGAAGAAAAAGGAGAAGAAAGGAAGGAAAAGGAGAAGAAAAGAAGGAAAAGGAGAAGAAAGGAAGAAAAAGGAGAAGAAAGGAAGAAAAATAGAAGAAAGGAAGAAAAAGGATAAGAAAGGAAGAAAAAGGAGAATAAGAAGAGGAGGAGAAGAAAAGAAGAAAAAGGAGAATAAGAAGAGGAGGAGAGGAGAAGAAGAGGAAAAATAGAAGAAGAGGAGAGGAGAAGTAGTAGAAGAAGAGGAGAAGTAGAAGTAGAAGAAGAAGTAGAAGAAGAGGACAAATAGAAGAAGAGGAAAAATTAGTTTAGGGTTACAAGAAGAAGAACTATTTTTTTTGTCATTTAATGTTGCTATTGTATAGTGTATATGCTTAAGTGTTAATAGTGTTTCTTAGATTATTGCTTAATTTTGCTATTGTATATGCTTAAGTGTTAATAGTTTAATTTTTCTATTGTATATGCTTAAGTGTTAATAGTTTATTTTTAGCAAGAAAATTAATAGAACTAGTTTAATTTTGCTATTGTATATGCTTATGTGTCCGGGACTGGGCTCCGCCCGGCTGGTATTTTAGAGTTTAGGTTCTAGCCAAGACCCGGGACTAAAGGTCCTCCTATATAAAACGAGCCTTCGAAGTTTCCAACCCCTCTTATATAGTTTGTTAGTTTATTAGTTAATCAAATGTCCGTTTTTTGCAGAACTATGGATCCACATATCAGGAACCTCGAAGAGGAAGAACTTCTCGAAGATATAATCAAAGACGGCCCCGACGTTGAACCAGCTGAATCTCCGACGTCATATCTAAACGACTCCGGATATGGAATGGAGGTCGAGCGACACGAAGATGAAGCCGATGGGGCAGGAGATAGGTCCAATGATGGAGAAGGTGATAGCTCCACTGATGAAGAAGCCGGTGGATAAGCCGGTGAAGAAATAATAAAGTCCGGCGAGGTATACATATGAAGTTCGACAATCACTTGTAATATGTGAAAAATATTGGAGATAGCTCTATATTCTATACATATACATTCATTTGACGAATGTTTCTCCCTCTTAGGCCTCCACATCGAGCAAATCTACGAAACGAGGCCCGACTAGAAAGTTGGATGCACGGACGCATTACACCTTTGAGCTGATAATGCCTACGGGTGAACCCAAGCTTCCTAAGAATGCTGCTAACACATTCAAGAAGCAATGCGGAGTTCTCGTTAGGGATCACGTCCCGATCAGCGTTCGGGAGTGGAACAAGTGCAAAGGGTCAGCCGATAGTGACTATGTCGCCGAAAGGTACAAAGATAATCTTTGGAATGATCTCATGTCACATTTCAACCTGCCAGAATGTGAGAATGAAGACGCCGCAGACAAACTGAGGGCCAAAGTCAAGCAGTGGACTCTAAAGAAGATGGCCGAACTGTTCCGTAGCTAGAAGAAGAAGCTATGGAAAAACTATCTGAAGACAAAGAAAGTGCTAGTATTCGAGGGGTATCTAGCCAAGCATGCGAATCACTGGAAGGAATTTCAAGAGTACAAGGAGTCAGAAAATGCCCAAGCATTATCAGAAAAGAACAAGATAAATGCCGACAAGAAGAAATATCACCACAAGCTGGGGCCAGGGGGCTATGAGACTGCCATCCCAAAGTGGGAAAAGAAAGAGCAAGATCTGATAGATAAAGGCATCGTACCTGGACCACTCCGTGATGAGTGGGAATGGAGAGCAAGAAATTGGTTCCTTGCGCATGGTGGGTCGTGCGACGAAAAAACAGGGGACCTCATCTGCAATGACAATCGTAGGATACCCAGGGAGAATTGGAAAAGGATAGTGAAAGAAATTAAGGAGGGACAAAGAAAGTTCACTGCAGATAGAGATAAAGATTTGCTCACACTGGTCCTCGGCAATGACGAACATGGAGGACGAATGCGAGGCTTCGGTCCATCTTACCCGTGGTGGCTTGGGTTTGCCAGAGACCAAGACACTTACAGAAGCCGAGAGAGAGCAAAGAAGTGGAAGCAGGATGAGGAGAATGAGAAGTTCAACCAATTGCTTGCCAGGATTAACGAGCAACAGAAGCAGATTGATGAGCTTAGAGGAGTACCGCGCCAGGAAGATCCTGCACTTGATATTACCGGCGCCCCATCTAAGCGGAAAAGCAGCGTGGCTGAATCTGAGGCCCCGCACGCCGATGAACGAAGAATGATAGAGGGCGGTCCCGGCTACCCCGTGGATGGAATCAAGGATTCAACATCATGTGAACTTCATCACAAATTCAAGAACATATCCATGAAGGTGGCCGTCAGACAAGCTTTACCTTCTGGCCCTAATGCACGCTCGCATCGCCGTGAGATTCCAGCTGGCTTTGCTAAAGTCGGGGTGGATGAAATCATGACGGGGTTTAATGATATGGAGCTCGACATAGCTGGACCCGAAGATGAGAGGACACTCGGGGAAGTACTGGGTGGAGTCATCTTATGGGACAAGAACTACATCAAGCTTCCAGGCTCGGCCCCAAGGACAACACCGCCTCCGAGTCGTCGCATTTCACCTACACATCCATTACCTCCAAGCCCTCCACATGACGTCGGCCAGCAAAACACGAGTCCATCTCGATCACCGCCGCCGGACTTGGGTCGTCCGTCTCCACCGCTGCCCGCTCCGGATACAAACCCTGAGTCTGCCACGGATACAAAGCGGGAGCGTGCCACCAAGAACGCTCCGCCGGTGCCCGCTCCAGATACAAACCCTGAGCCTGCCACGGATACAAAGCGGGAGCGTGCCACCAAGAACGCTCCGCCGCCGCCCGCTCCGGATACAAACCCTGAGCCTGCCACGGATACAAAGCGGGAGCGTGCCACCAAGAACGCTCCGCCGCTGCCCGCTCCGGATACAAACCCTGAGCCTGCCACGGATACAAAGCGGGAGCGTACCACCAAGAACGCTCCGCCGCCGCCCGCTCCGGATACAAACCCTGAGCCTGCCACGGATACAAAGCGGGAGCATGCCACCAAGAACGCTCCGCCGCCGCCCGCTCCGGATACAAAGCCTGAGCCTGCCACGGATACAAAGCGGGAGTGTGCCACCAAGAACGCAACACCGCCGCCTGCTCCGGATACAAAGCCTGAGTCTGCCACGGATACAAAGCGGGAGCGTGCCACCAAGAACGCTCCGCCGCCGCCCGCTCCGGATACAAAGCCTGAGCCTGCCACGGATACAAAGCGGGAGCGTGCCACCAAGAACGCAACGACGCCGCCCGCTCCGGATACAAAGCCTGAGCCTGCCACGGATGCAAAGCGGGAGCGTGCCGCCAAGAACGCTCCGCCGACGATTCCTAAGCCACAGAGCACCCTAAAGCGCAAACGGTCGCCCCTCCCAAAGGTACATCATGCTAATCTTCCTATCGGACCTTATGATCGTACCCCTGAGAAAAACGCCAGGATAGCAAAGGAACATCATGATGCGCAGATGAAAAAGAAGGAACCAGAGCCCCGCCCGGAATACACCTAGAAGCAAATAGCATTTGCAAAATACTTCACGACCCTTCCATCACAGTATGACTTATACCATAAGCCTGATGACTATACACGCACATTGCAGAAGGAAGTGAAAAAGAGAAGATCTCGATCACCGCCGCCGGACTTGGGTCGTCAGTCTCCGCCGCCGCCCGCTCCGGATACTAACTGGGAGCGTGCCACCAAGAATGCTCCGCCGACGATTCCTAAGCCACAGAGCACCCCAAAGCGCAAACGGTCGCCCCTCCCAAAGGTACGTCTGCTAATCTTCCTATCAGACCTTATGACTTACACCATAAGCCTGATGACTATACACGCACATTGCAGAAGGAACTGAAAAAGAGCAGTTCAACTACAAGCAAGAAAAAATCAGACGTTCCTCAGCTTGGACAACATGCCAAACAGTCGATCCCACCCCTCAAGGTGTTAACCGAGAATGTTCCCCCTCCGGTGGAGGGGCTAGCTTTAGAAACAGCAAAGGAGTTGGCGGCTCAATGTGGTATCTCGGTTGAAGAATTGTTGTCTTCCCAAGACGACAAGATACCCAAGGCTGTGGTAGCCCCTAAGCCAAAGTTTGTCATGGGTGAGCCTTTGGTCAGCAAAGATAATCTCCCAACAAATATGCGTTACTTGCATACATGGTACTTAAGTGAATCAAAGAAGGGGAGAACGATGATCGTGCTGAGTGTGCCACGGGAGTACTACGGCCACCCCGAAGAAATCCATATCGACTTTGATGAACTCTTCCAGATGTACAATGCCGACGCCCTCGACAAATCGCTTATGAGTTGCTATTATCTGTAAGTTTTTCAATTCGTTGTCTACATATAACTTGTTTAGTTATTTCAATTCATTGTCTATATATAACTTGTACTCTATTATGCAGAATGAAGATTTTGGATTGTTAAAGTAAGAGCATCATAAATATTGGGTTTATTGACCCAGATAAAATACATATAGTGACGCTAACTAATTATCCCAAGGAGACGGAGGAAAACCTTCTAAGGTTTCTAACAGATCAAAATTTATGTGACCACATACTGTTTCCATACAACTTCAGGTGAGGGTCTTTACTCTGTTGTGTCCATTCACTTATAAATGTAATTGATAAGTTACTGACACACACACACACACACACACACACACATATATATATATATATATATATATATATATATATATATATATATATATATATATATACATGTGCAGCTTCCATTGGATTCTGTTGGACATTCAAATTGATAAGGGAAGAATTGATGCCTTCGACCCATTATCGAGACCCTTGGAACAGTTCCAAAGCCTGCAGGACATGCTCCAAGGGTAATTTTAATCATTCTTGCGCTCTATCGGTCTCTTTCGATGATTTTCTGATATATCAATTACTGAAAAACTTAGCAAATCATTATCCTTGTCGGGCAGGGTTTGGAAGCGGTTCAAGTGCGTGACTCCCGGTAACTTTCCTGAGAAGGTGACCTTTAGAGCGGCTCAGGTAAGTAGTAGTATGATATACTTCTATTAATTTTCAATACATTTATGATGCTAGATTATTATTTTGATTATATATATTCTATTCTCTTAAAGTGCGACCAGCAGCCACGGGGAACGCATCTATGCGGATACTATGTTTGCGAGACCATTCGCACGTTTATCTCTGAGCTCAAGGATCACAGATTCGACGTAAGCAATGAACATTCACACCTCTATTTTTACCCATCATTCTTTGTTATCATGATTGATATTCATATTCATCTCCTCTTCTTATATAGCACACGGCCATGAGGACGAAGGTCCTACCAGAGCAACGCGCGATTGCTGTTGGAGAGGAGCTTGCGGGATTTCTGAGGACGGAAGCTATAGATGACAAAGGACGATTTAGTGTAGCTAGGGGCCATTACTGATGTTCATCCATGTAATCGAATAGACGGGCTCTAGTCCCGATATTTCAGATCTGCATATAATTGTATATATATATGCTCGCTTGTAAGATAAGTTAATCTTATATATATACGCATATTTATTTCTATTTAAATTATATGAAAACTAATTCCCGAAAACCAAACGAGGCATCACGTTAATCTCCCGAACACCTAAACCCTAAAACCCTAAAACCCAAAAATAATTTCATTCAAAAAAAAACCCAAAAACCAGCAAAATCTGAAAATCTTTAGTTCCGGCCCGTGTGACGAACCGGGACTAAAGGTCCTGTCTATGGGGCGCTACGAGGCGCCCACGTGGAGCACCTTTAGTCCCGGCTTGTAACAGGGCCGGGTCTAAAGGTTAGGCCTTTAGTCCCGCCCCTTTAGTCCCGGTTGGTGAACCGGGACTAAAGCCCCTTACGGGCCGGGGCTATAGGCCCTGTCCCCACTAGTGATACGTTCAGCTTGTTGTATAATAACTAGCAAAAAGACCTGTGCGTTGTAATGGGTTAAACAAATCCTCACATATAGCTAAAGACACATATATCTTGCCACTTGTCCTGTTCATCGATGGGGTCATGTTTTCGCCTAATCATGGTAAACATGATTAGTTCCATGACCATGAGGTTGGCCGTTGCACTATAGCTGCCGCATTCGCGTGTCCCTTTTTTCTTTGATTTGTAATTCCACGGATGACATATATCTCTTCATTTTTTGACATGGCAACTTCATTTATACAAACAGAGATAGTTCCTTACATAAAATGTTTCTGAATACCTCATGAACTTCATCAAACCAACATGACCGAAGATCTTGTTTCCGATGATTTTGCTAGAACATGAGCTGCCATATTACATGACCGACTAACATGAGTAAACAAACAATATTCGAACTTTGGAGCCCTATTCTTAATATCAAAAACTATGGCGCCTGTTTGAGATCTGTCCATCGTAGCACTTGTCACTTTGCTGATCAAAGTGGCGCAATCAGATGCAACGATAATTCTTTGGAAGCCCACTTCTTCAGCAAATTGTAGGGCACACCGCATAGCAATGGCCTCCGCGAGTTCAAGGTTAACCACTTGGTCCACATACCTTGTTTTGGTTGCTAGTAGTAGTCCTAGCCTCCTAGGTGACTTCTTATTACTATGCCCACTCCCATTCGCGATGATTGTGAGAAGACTGCAGCATCAACATTTATCAACACCGACCGTTTGTGACTGATGTTTGGATCTCACGCCTAGTGGTCTAGTTCGGCTTGAAATTGTCCATTAAGATGAAACCAATATAGGATTTAATCTTCCCAGCCACACGATGCGGATGATGCAAATTCTCACCATTTCATATATTATTTCTGTTATCCGAGTTATTCCATATAGCCACAGTAAAGTACAATGCGTGAAGATCTGGTGCAACATTTATCCATTCTAGCAATCATTGATGAATATTGATACCTGTTGGAAATATGCCCTAGAGGCAATAATAAAATGGTTATTATCATATTTCTTTGTTCATGATAATCGTCTATTGTTCATGCTATAATTGTATTAACAGGAAACAGGAATACATGTGTGAATAAATAGATCACAATGTGTCCCTAGCAAGCCTCTAGTTGGCTAGCTCGTTAGTCAATAGATGATCATGGTTTCCTGATCATGGGCATTAGATGTCATTGATAACGGGATCACATCATTGAGAGAATGATGTGATGGACAAGACCCAATCCTAAGCATAGCACTAGATCGTATTGTTCGTATGCTAAAGCTTTTCTAATGTCAAGTGTCTTTTCCTTCGACCGTGAGATTGTGCAACTCCCGGATACCGTAGGAGTGCTTTGGGTGTATCAAACGTCACAACCTAACTGGGTGACTATAAAGGTTCACTACGGGTACCTCCGAAAGTGTCTGTTGGGTTGGTACGAATCGAGATCGGGATTTGTCACTCCGTGTGACGAAGAGGTATCTCTGGGCCCACTCGGTAGAACATCATCATGAGCTCAATGTGACTAAGGAGTTAGTCACACAATGACGTGCTACGGAACGAGTAAAGAGACTTAACGGTAACGAGATTGAACAAGGTATAGGTATACCGACGATCGAATCTCGGGCAAGTTCTATACCGACAAACAAAGGGAATCGTATACAGGATTGATTGAATCCTTGACATCGTGGTTCATCCGATGAGATCATCATGGAGCAAGTGGGAGCCACCATGGGTATCCAGACCCCGCGGATGGTTATTGGCCAGAGAGGTGTCTCGGTCATGTCTGCCTGTCTCCCGAACCCGTAGGGTCTACACACTTAAGGTTCTATGACGCTAGGGTTATAGGGAATTATTATACGAGGTTACCGAAAGTTGTTCGGAGTCCCGGATGAGATCCCGGACATCACGAGGAGCTCCGGAATGGTCCGGAGATAAAGATTGATATATAGGACGGATGGTTTCGGATACCGGAAGTGTTTCGGGCATCACCGGTAACGTACCGGGACCACCGGAGGTGGCCCCGGGGGACAACCGAAGGGGGGCGAGGACCCCGGGAGGTAAGCTCGGCCAAGTGGGGGTGGGAACCAGCCCCTAGGTGGGCTGGTGCGCCTCCCCACTCAGCCCATTGCGCAAGGGAGAGAAAAGGGGGGGGCAAACCCTAAGCCAGGTGGGCCTAAGGCCCACCAGTTGGTGCGCCACCCCCTCCTCCCCCTTCTGGCCGCCGCACCTCCCATCTGGGGGGGCTGCCGCACCCCCTAGGGTGGGAACCCTAGGGGTGGCACCCCCTCTCCCCTCCCCCTACATATAGTGGGCACGTTTGGCCATTGGAGACCAGACTTTTCCCTCTCCCTCGGCGCAGCCCTCCTCTTCTTTCTCCTCCTCTCTGCCGGTGCTTGGCGAAGCCCTGCCGGGAGACCTCGTCTCTCCATCGACACCACGCCGTCGTGCTGCTCGAGTTCTTCCCCAACCTCTCCCTCCTCCTTGCTGGATCAAGGTGCGGGAGACGTCACCGGGCTGCACGTGTGTTGAACGCGGAGGTGCCGTAGTTCGGCACTAGATCGGAATCGCTGCGAGTATGACTCCATCAACCGCGTTCTAGCAACGCTTCCGCTTAGCGATCTTCAAAGGTATGAAGATGCTCTTACCCCTCTCTCGTTGCTGGTCTCTCCATAGGAAGATCTGAATATGCGTAGGAAAATTTTGAATTTATGCTACGTTCCCAACGATATCTAAGGCAATGATCAAACATATAGGTATCATGTCCGAGACAAGTAGACCAATACTTTCTTCATCTATTACTATTACTCCACACATCGACCGCTATCCAGCATGCATCTAGTGTATTAAGTTCATAACAAACAGAGTAACGCCTTAAGGAAGATGACATGATGTAGAGGGATAAATTCATGCAATATGATATAAACCCCATATTTTTACCCTTGATGTCAACAACAAGATGCGTGCCTCGCTACCCCTTCTATCACTAGGTGATGACATCGCACGATATGAACCCAAAACCAAGCACTTCTCCCATTGCAAGAATTATAGATCAAGTTGGCCAAACGAAACCCATAACTGGAAAAGATACAAGGATACGAAATCATGCATATAAGAAATCAGAGGAGACTCAAATAATATTCATAGATAATCTGATCATAAATCCACATTTCATCGAATCTCGACAAACACCGCAAAAGAAAGTTACATCGGATAGATCTCCATGAAGATCATGGAGAACTTTGTATTGAAGATCCTAAAAAGAGAAGAAGCCATCTAGCTACTAGCTATGGACCCGAAGGTCCATGGTGAACTACTCATGCATCATCGGAGAGGTAATGGTGTTGATGAAGAAGCCCTCCGTGTCAGAATCCCCCTCCGACAGTGTTGGAATTATGCCCTAGAGGCAATAATAAATGTATAGTTATTATTATAATTCCTGTATCAAGATAATAGTTTATTATCCATGCTATAATTGTATTGAATGAAGACTCATTTACATGTGTGGATACATAGACAAAACACCGTCCCTAGCATGCCTCTAGTTGGCTAGCCAGTTGATCGATGATAGTCAGTGTCTTCTGATTATGAACAAGGTGTTGTTGCTTGATAACTGGATCACGTCATTGGGAGAATCACGTGATGGACTAGACCCAAACTAATAGACGTAGCATGTTGATCGTGTCATTTTGTTGCTACTGTTTTCTGTGTGTCAAGTATTTATTCCTATGACCATGAGATCATATAACTCACTGACACCGGAGGAATGCTTTGTGTGTATCAAACGTCGCAACGTAACTGGGTGACTATAAAGATGCTCTACAGGTATCACCGAAGGTGTTAGTTGAGTTAGTATGGATCAAGACTGGGATCTGTCACTCCGTATGACGGAGAGGTATCTCAGGGCCCACTTGGTAATACAACATCACACACAAGCCTTGCAAGCAATGTAACTTAGTGTAAGTTGCGGGATCTTGTATTACGGAACGAGTAAAGAGACTTGCCGGTAAACGAGATTGAAATAGGTATGCGGATACTGACGATCGAATCTCGGGCAAGTAACATACCGAAGGACAAAGGGAATGACATACGGGATTATACGAATCCTTGGCACTTAGGTTCAAACGATAAGATCTTCGTAGAATATGTAGGATCCAATATGGGCATCCAGGTCCCGCTATTGGATATTGACCGAGGAGTCTCTCGGGTCATGTCTACATAGTTCTCGAACCCGTAGGGTCTGCACACTTAAGGTTCGGCGTTGTTTTATGCGTATTTGAGTTATATGGTTGGTTACCGAATGTTGTTCGGAGTCCCGGATGAGATCACGGACGTCACGAGGGTTTCCGGAATGGTCCGGAAACGAAGATTGATATATAGGATGACCTCATTTGATTACCGGAAGGTTTTCGGAGTTACCGGGAATGTACCGGGAATGACGAATGGTTTCCGGGAGTTCACCGGGGGGGGGGGGACAACCCACCCCGGGGAAGCCCATAGGCTTTGGGGAGACACACCAGCCCTTAGTGGGCTGGTTTTACATCTTATTGCTTAGAACGACGGTAGCATAATAAGATGATCCCTCTTAAAATTTCGAGAACGTATTCCCCTAAGTGTGCACCATTGCGAAGGTTCGTTGTCTCGAAGCACCACGTTATGATTGGGTGTGATAGATTCTAACGTTCTCATACAACGGGTGTAAGCGAGATTTACACACGCGAAACACCTAGGTTGACTCGACGAGCTTAGCATCTACAGACATGACCTCGAATACAAGAGACCGAAAGGTCGAACATGAGTCGTATGGTTGAATACGATCAGCATGGAGTTGCTCACCATGGTGACTAGTCCGTCTCACGTGATGATCGGACACGGGTTAGTCAACATGGATCATGTATCACTTAGATGACTAGAGGGATGTCGATTTAAGTGGGAGTTCATACTTAATTTGATTAAATGAACTTAATTGTCATGAACTTAATCTAAAAGTTGTCTTTATAAATATTGTAGATGTCCAACGTCAACCTCAATTTCAACGCATTCCTAGAGAAAAACAAGCTGAAAGATGATGGTAGCAACTATGCGGACTGGGTTCGCAACTTGAAGCTCATCCTTGAAGCAGCTAAAAAGGCTTATGTCCTTGATGCGCCGCTAGGTGACCCTCCCGCTCCCGCAGCAGCCTAGGACATTCTGAACATCTGGCAAACACGGAGTGATGACTACTCTCTGGTTAGGTGTGGCATGTTATACAGTTTAGAAATGGGGCTCCAAAGGCGTTTTGAGCAACACGGGGCATATGAGATGTTCCAGGAGCTGAAGCTAGTTTTTCAAGCCCATGCCCGTGTCAAGAGATATGAAGTCTCCGACAAGTTCTTTAGCTGTAAGATGGAGGAGAACCGTTCTGTCAGTGAGCACATACTCAAAATGTTTGGGTTACACGGTCGTCTGACTTCACTTGGAGTTGAACTTCCGGATGATGCTATAATTGACAGAATCCTCCAGTCTCTCCCACCAAGCTACAAAGGCTTTGTGCTTAACTACAACATGCAAGGGATGGAGAAGACCATTCCCGAGTTGTACTCGATGCTCAAGTCTGCAAAAGTAGAAATCAAGAAAGAGCATCAAGTGTTGATGGTCAACAAGACCACTAGTTTCAAGAAAGGCAAGGGTAAGAAGAACTTCAAGAAAGACGGCAAAGCTGTTGCCGCGCCCGGTAAGCCAGATGTCGGGAAGAAGAAAAAGAACGGACCCAAGCCTGAGACTGAGTGCTTCTATTGCAAGGGAAAGGGTCACTGGAAGCGGAACTGCCCCAAATACTTAGCGGACAAGAAGGCCGGCAACGTTAAAGGTATATGTGATATACATGTTATTGATGTGTACCTTACCGGCGCTCGTAGTAGCTCCTGGGTATTTGATACCGGTGCTGTTGCTCACATTTGCAACTCAAAGCAGGAACTGCGGAATAAGCGGAGACTGGCCAGGGACGAGGTGACGATGCGCGTCGGGAATGGTTCAAAGGTCGATGTGATCGCCGTCGGCACGCTGCCTCTACATCTACCATCGGGATTAGTTTTAAACCTTAATAATTGTTATTTAGTACCAACTTTAAGCATGAACATTGTATCAGGGTCTTGCTTAATGCGAGACGGCTACTCATTTAAGTCAGAGAATAATGGTTGTTCTATTTATATGAGTGATATGTTTTATGGTCATGCTCCGCTGGTGAATGGCTTATTCCTGATGAATCTCGATCGTGATGTTACACATATTCATAGTGTGAGTACCAAAAGATGTAAAGTTGATAATGATAGTCCCACATACTTGTGGCACTGCCGCCTTGGTCATATCGGCGTTAAGCGCATGAAGAAGCTCCATACCGATGGACTATTAGAGTCTCTTGACTTTGAATCATTTGACACATGCGAACCGTGCCTCATGGGCAAGATGACTAAGACTCCATTCTCAGGAATAATGGAGAGAGCAACCGACTTATTGGAAATAATACATACTGATGTGTGTGGTCCAATGAACGTTGAAGCTCGCGGTGGTTATCGTTATGTTCTCACTCTCACCGATGATTTGAGTAGGTATGGGTATATCTACTTGATGAAGCACAAATCTGAGACGTTTGAAAAGTTCAAGGAATTTCAGAGTGAGGTTGAGAATCAACGTGACAGAAAAATTAAATGTCTACGATCTGATCGTGGAGGAAATATTTGAGTCACGAGTTTGGCACACACCTAAGGAAGTGTGGAATCGTTTCACAACTGACGCCGCCTGGCACACCGCAACGCAACGGAGTGTCTGAACGTTGTAATCACACTTTATTAGATATGGTACGATCTATGATGTCTCTTACCGACTTACCGCTATCATTTTGGGGATACGCATTATAAACTGCAGCATTCACCTTAAATAGGGCACCGTCTAAATCCGTTGAGACAACACCGTATGAACTATGGTTTGGCAAGAAACCTAAGTTGTCGTTTCTTAAAGTTTGGGGCTGCGATGCTTATGTGAAGAAACTTCAACCAGAAAAGCTCGAACCCAAAGCGGAGAAATGCGTATTCATAGGATACCCTAAGGAAACTATTGGGTATACCTTCTATCTTAGATCCGAAGGTAAAACCTTTGTTGCCAAGAACGGATCCTTTCTAGAGAAAGAGTTTCTCTCGAAAGAAGTAAGTGGGAGGAAGGTAGAACTTGATGAGGTAATTACACCCCCTCTCGAACAGGATAGTAGCGCAGCGCGGGAAGTTGTTCCTGTGGCGCCTACACCGACTGAAGAGGAAGTTAATGATGATGATCATGAAGCTTCGGATCAAGTTACTACTGAACCGCGAAGGTCCACAAGGGCACGCTCCGCACCAGAGTGGTACGGCAACCCCGTGATGGAAATCATGTTGTTAGACAACGGTGAACCTTCGAACTATGAAGAAGCGATGGCGGGCCCGGATTCCAACAAATGGCTTGAGGCTATGAAATCCGAGATAGGATCCATGTATGAGAACAAAGTATGGACTTTGGTGGACTTGCCCGATGACCGGCGAGCCATAGAAAATAAATGGATCTTCAAGAAGAAGACTGATGCAAACGGTAATTAATGTAACCGTTTACAAAGCTCGACTTGTCGCAATGGGTTTTCGACAAATTCAAGGAGTTGACTACGAAGAGACTTTCTCTCCCGTAGCGAAGCTCAAATTAGTCCGAATCATGTTAGCAATTGCCGCCTTTTATGATTATGAAATTTGGCAAATGGACGTCAAAACAACGTTCCTTAACGGGAACCTTAAGGAAGAGTTGTATATGATGCAACCAGAAGGTTTTGTCGACCCTAAGGGTGCTAACAAAGTGTGCAAGCTCCAGCGCTCCATCTATGGGCTGGTGCAAGCATCTCGGAGTTGGAACATTCGCTTTAATGAGGTGATTAAAGCGTTTGGGTTCATACAGGTTTACGGAGAAGCCTGTCTGTACAAGAAAGTGAGTGGGAGCTCTGTAGCTTTCCTCATACTATATGTGGATGACATATTATTGATGGGGAATAATATAGAGATGTTGGAGAGCATAAAGGCCTATTTGAACAAGATTTTTTCAATGAAGGACCTTGGAGAAGCTACATACATATTAGGCATCAAGATCTATAGAGATAGATCAAGACGCCTCATAGGTCTTTCGCAAAGTACATACCTTGACAAGATATTGAAGAAGTTCAATATGGAAAACTCAAAGAAAGGGTTCTTGCCAGTTTTGCAAGGTATGAGATTGAGTAAGACTCAGTCGCCGACCACGGCAACAGATAGAGAGAAGATGAGTTCTGTCCCCTACGCTTCACCCGTGGGCTCTCTAATGTATGCCATGCTGTGTACCAGACCTGATATAAACCTTGCCATAAGTTTGGTAGGGAGGTACCAAAGTGATCCAGGTATGGAGCACTGGACAGCGGTCAAGAATATCCTTAAGTACCTGAAAAGGACTAAGGAAATGTTTCTCATTTATGGAGGTGACGAAGAACTCGTCGTAAAGGGTTACGTCGACGCTAGCTTCAACACAGATCTGGATGACTCTAAGTCACAGACCGGATACGTATATGTGTTGAATGGTGGGGCAGTGAGCTGGTGCAGCAGCAAGCAAAAAGTCGTGGCAGCAGCTACATGTGAAGCGGAGTACATAGCTGCTTCAGAAGCAGCTCATGAAGGAATTTGGATGAAGGAGCTCATCACCGACCTTGGAGTGGTTCCAAGCGCGTCGGGTCCAATGACACTCTTCTGTGATAACACTGGGGCCATTGCCATAGCCAAGGAGCCCAGGTTTCACCAGAAGACGAAGCACATCAAACGCCGCTACAACTCCATCCAGGATCATGTCCAGAGTGGAGTGATAGATATTTGTAAAGTACACACGGATCTGAATATTGCAGACCCGTTGACTAAACCTCTTCCACGAGCAAAACATGATCAACACCATAATGCTATGGGTGTTCGATACATCACAATGTAACTAGATTATTGACTCTAGTGCAAGTGGGAGACTGTTGGAAATATGCCCTAGAGGCAATAATAAAATGGTTGTTATCATATTTCCTTGTTCATGATAATCGTCTATTGTTCATGCTATAATTGTATTAACAGGAAACAGTAATACATGTGTGAATAAATAGATCACAATGTGTCCCTAGCAAGCCTCTAGTTGGCTAGCTCGTTAGTCAATAGATGATCATGGTTTCCTGATCATGGGCATTAGATGTCATTGATAACGGGATCACATCATTGGGAGAATGATGTGATGGACAAGACCCAATCCTAAGCATAGCACTAGATCGTATTGTTCATATGCTAAAGCTTTTCTAATGTCAAGTGTCTTTTCCTTTGACCGTGAGATTGTGCAACTCCCGGATACCGTAGGAGTGCTTTGGGTGTATCAAACGTCACAACGTAACTGGGTGACTATAAAGGTGCACTACGGGTACCTCCGAAAGTGTCTGTTGGGTTGGTACGAATCGAGATCGGGATTTCTCACTCCGTGTGACGAAGAGGTATCTCTGGGCCCACTCGGTAGAACATCATCATGAGCTCAATGTGACTAAGGAGTTAGTCACACGATGACGTGCTACTGAACGAGTAAAGAGACTTACCGGTAACGAGATTGAACAAGGTATAGGTATACCGACGATCGAATCTCGGGCAAGTTCTATACCGACAGACAAAGGGAATCGTATGCAGGATTGATTGAATCCTTGACATCGTGGTTCATCCGATGAGATCATCATGGAGCAAGTGGGAGCCACCATGGGTATCCAGACCCCGCTGATGGTTATTGGCCAGAGAGGTGTCTCGGTCATGTCTGCCTGTCTCCCGAACCCGTAGGGTCTACACACTTAAGGTTCGATGACGTTAGGGTTATAGGGAATTATTATACGAGGTTACCGAAAGTTGTTCGGAGTCCCGGATGAGATCCCGGAAGTCACGAGGAGCTCCGGAATGGTCCGGAGATAAAGATTGATATATAGGACGGATGGTTTCGGATAACGGAAGTGTTTCGGGCATCACCGGTAACGTACCGGGACCACTGGGACCACCGGGACCACCGGAGGTGGCCCCGGGGGACCACCGAAGGGGGGCGACGACCCTGGGAGGTAAGGTGGGCCAAGTGGGGGTGGGAACTAGCCCCTAGGTGGGCTGGTGCGCCTCCCCACTCAGCTCATTGCGCAAGGGAGAGAAAAGGGGGGGCAAACCCTAAGCCAGGTGGGCCTAAGGCCCACCAGTTGGTGCGCCACCCCCTCCTCCCCCTTCTGACCGCCGCACCTCCCATCTGGAGGGGCTGCCGCACCCCCTAGGGTGGGAACCCTAGGGGTGGCACCCCCTCTCCCCTCCCCTTATATATAGTGGGCACTTTTGGCCATTGGAGACCAGACTTTTCCCTCTCCCTCGGCGCAGCTCTGCTCTTCTTTCTCCTCCTCTCTGCCGGTGCTTGGCGAAGCCCTGCCGGGAGACCTCGTCTCTCCATCGACACCACGCCGTCGTGCTGCTGGAGTTCTTCCCCAACCTCTCCCTCCTCCTTGTTGGATCAAGGTGCGGGAGACGTCACCGGGCTGGACGTGTGTTGAACGCGGAGGTGCCGTAGTTCGGCACTAGATCGGAATCGCTGCGAGTACGACTCCATCAACCGCGTTCTAGCAACGCTTCCGCTTAGCGATCTTTAAAGGTATGAAGATGCTCTTACCCCTCTCTCGTTGCTGGTCTCTCCATAGGAAGATCTGAATATGCGTAGGAAAATTTTGAATTTATGCTACGTTCCCCAACAATACCTTCCTTCTAATACCTTGAAGCATAATGAATTGGGGTTCACTAAGAGCCTACAGCACTGCTTTGCAAGCATGGCTTGATTAAAAATCACCAAGTCCCTGAATCCCATTCCTCCAAGATACTTGGGCGAGGATAGCCAATTAGAGGACCTCCAGTGAATTTTTTCCTCCCATCTTCCATTCCCCACCATACTGGAGATAGGTCTATGCATGTTCTCACATATTGATATTGGAATTTGGAAGCAGCACATTACATATGTCCGGATGGCTTGAGCCACCGACTTTAGAAGTACTTCTCTACCTTCTCTGGATAACAGTCTTATCATTCCACCCATTTAATATCCTCCATAGCCTCCGAGTGAGGAAATTAAAATTGCTTGTTGTAGAGCATCCCACCCAAGAAGGCATGCCAAGGTAAGTGGCTTGTAGAGACTCATCTCGGACTCCTACCATGTTCTTTACTCGTTCCTTCACCCGATTGTCACATTGATGTCCAAAGAAGATATATGACTTGTGCAAGTTGATTTTCTGACCAGAGCCTTTGTAGTAGGTCTCAAGAGCAATTTTAAGTATGTTTGTGCTTCTATTGTCGCTCGTCACAAAAAATATGCTATCATCATCAAATAAGAGGTGGTAAATAGGATGGCCTGCTTTTCTGTTCTTGATTTCTCTAATGTCCCTTATTGCTTCTTTTAACTGTAGAAGACAAGATAAACCTTCAGGACATAATAAAAATAAGTATGGGCTGATGGGATCACCCTGACGTATGCCTCTAGTAGGTATGAAAGGGCCAGTTAAGTTCCCATTTACTTTGACTGCATATTGTATAGAGGTCGCACACCTGATCACCGATTCTAACTAGTTTCAATTAAAGCCAAATTTAACAAGAACCCCTTTCAAATAAGGCCATTCAACTCTATCATACACTAGTAGAAAAGAGGGCTTTGGTCCACTTGATTAAATCCCATTAGTCTTGGGCCGACCCATGTGGGAGGCGGGACACCAATGTTTTTTTTATATATTTTTCCTTTTTTCTTTTCTGTATTTGTATTTTCTATTTTAAAATAATTCAGGATTACAAAATGTTTCCATTTTCAAGAAATAGAGAAATAAAAATATATTTGAGAAATCATAAATATTCGTGAATTCATGAAATGTGCATGTTTTTGAAAAACATTTGGGAAGTCATAAATTTTTCAAATTTAAAATAATTCATGATTTTCAAACAAATCTTTGAATATTCAAGGATCTTTCATGATTTTAAAAAAAGTCCGGGAAAGAAATAAAGTGTGTGGGTTCAAAAACAATTATTAAAGATGGAAGAAGTTCATGAATTAAAACAATATTCACGATTCTGTAAAAAATGTCCATAAAAAATGTATTTCAGTTTAAATTGTCCCTGAATTTCGAAGTTCATCAATTGAAAAGAGGTTTGTTGAATGAAAGTATGTTCATGGTTTTCAAAAACAAATTTATTAAAAAAATTATGATCTTCAAAAAGTTTTTCCAAAATATAAAAATATTTATCAATTCAAAACAATTGGTTTAACTTCAAAAAAAATGTTCATCATTTCAAATAAAATGTTCATCATTTCAAATAATGTCCGAGAATATGTTCATCATTTCAAATAATGTCCGAGAATATGCAAAAAATACGAATATAAAAAATGTTCACGTTTCAAAACATGTCCATAAATTGAAAAAATGTTTATGATTTCCAAATGTGTTCACAATTTTGATATTTTTTCAATATTTGTTTTTTTGAAAAGACAGGAAAATTGAAATTGGAAATAATGAAAAATATAATAAAAGGCAAACAAGAAAAAAAATGAGAAATGAAAAATTAAAATGAAAATGACATAATAAAAGAAAATCAAAAATAGAAAAGAAAGTGGAAAAGGAGAAAAACGAAAATGAGAAAGATGTAGAAAAATAAAAAGAAGCAACAAAGAAGAAGAAAATAAAAACTGACTCAACGATGGTTCTAGAACTTCCGCCAACTGAAAGGAAAAAAACTAGACTAGGATGGTCCAAACGCGGGACAATCTCGGGAGGGGGCTATGCACCAGCTTGCTATAGAGCGACCTACATGCCAAATTGGAACAACAGAGCAAGACATAGTCATGCCACATATGCTTGGTTGTCTCATGACAATCGACAGGTAGCCCTTTGACTATGTACCAAGCCATACATGTAGGTTGTATCACCAAAGGCCTAATTATTCAGCCCGGCGTCATCGCGCACTTGAGTATTTCTTTCCTGTGTGGGCTAGATGGGCTTGATTTATGGATGACACCGTAAAGACCTCTTATGGCAAGGCCGAGTGCACCGTACTCATCCAGGCCTCGTATGAATAACCTCTTTTCCCTCTTAATTCTCTTGCTTTAATACTTCTCCTAGTTTCTAATTTCTTCTTGTTTCGAAATTTCAGACAAGCATGGCAGGTTTGGGCTCGATCTGAAGATTTTCTTCCTCGGACCGTAACAGAATTTGGTTTGTTCAAGAAGCTCAAGTAAGTCTTCTTTTTACCAGCAAAAGAAAGAATCTCATGTAAGTATTTTTCTTAGGATCTTTTAACCCAAGAAAGGATATGTGTCCTTGTTGCTCAATCGTTTTTCCGATCTCCGACTAAGACATCCTGACAAGAACGGCGCCCAAATATTTCACATGACCATGGTTCCTATATACAAGCTATACATTATGTTTCAAAAGTATGACATATATAAATATGCCAAGTTCTGTTGCTTTCATGCTTAGCACCTTTGGTTAACACCCCCAGGATAGCAGGTATACATTTTTAACCAGGGTAGTTATAATTAATCTTTTTTGCTTCCGAGCACCCATTGTATATAGAGAGATTTACACTAGGATGTCAATACCATCTGTATATTTTGTTGTTGTTGACACTGCCTTATCAAACTAAATAAACAAAAATGATTCTTAGATCCTGCCTTGTTCCTAAGTTACATAAGATTTTTTGTGCCGAGGAGGGCTAGGGTATATTTACTAAGCTACATACACTAGGATGATCTTTTCTCTTGACGAGGAGGGCTAGGGTTCCAGCCGAGAGGGAAGAGAGAAAACCCCAACTTGAACAAATTTTATATTCCAAGGTGCGTGTACAAGTATGTATATCCTTTTACAAATATGCAAATCGTGCATTTAGATACCATAACGGGATACAATGACCCTGATGATCAATCACGAGCTTATCAAGCATGCATGCACGAGCGAGGGAGCCCATGCAATGGATGGATGCATCAGATGGGGCAGGTGAAGTTGGTTGGGCACTTCTTGCCGCACTGGTTGAGGAGGAGGGTCAGGTCGATGGGGACGTTGAGCTTAATGCCGAGGATGTTGGCCCTGATGGCGGTGCAGAGGCACACGGCGGCGTCGAGGTCGGCGAGCCCGCCCAGGAGTGGGCAGCACTGCTCGTTCGCCGGCACGCCGATCTTGAGCTTCAGCAGGTTCAGCACGTTGGCGCACACGCCCAGCTTCAACGTGTTGATCGAGCAGCTGCCCCCGCCGGTCGACGGCACGGACGGTGGAAGGATCGGCGGGGTGGGGACGACCGGTGGGCAGTAGGGACCGCAGCCCTGCACGGCGGCAAGGAGGACAAGGTTCAGGGCGAGGAAGAGGGCGAGCTTGGAGGGCGCCATTGCTACTGATCGTTTGTGCTGGTATGTGGCTAATTAAGCTTGTAGGGTATGCTAGCTTGGGATGGTTTTCTTGGGTTGTTTGGGGGTGGTACTTATAGACCGGGTGTGGTGTGCAAGTGCCTTCATGTCATCATCAATCGAGGTAATTAGTTTCAATCTTGCCGTGGTAATTTCCAAAACTCATGTGCAACCATTATTGTACTCGCATGTTACGGGTGTGACATCCATCATTGGAGCTTAATCTGTTCGCTAATGAACAAAAACTTGAGAGCTGTGCCATGAGAGTTTCCTTTTGTTTCCAAGAAGAGTACTCCTATATGCATGTTGTCTGCTGTGTGTACATAAATATTTGATGGCTTACAAGTGTGGCCATAATAATCTGGAGCACAGGATCGGACAAAGGAATAGATATATCTGGCATGGCAGCTCTAGGAGCTGGCTTACCCTGATCATCACGTTCACGGAGACACAAATAGGAGTCGTACGATTTTGATTCCATGTGTCCATGATACCTTTTGTACTCTGGTAAAGACATAATTTCAATGAAAAAGCCTATCACTTGATGCATAGCACGAACATCACAAGAACAAACCTAAAGATAAACCACACCGTCCACCGAGCTACAATGCAAAAGAGCTTATCCTGAACCGACACAAAGCACCGCGTCTTGACTGACGCCGAACAACACCGAAGACCAAATAACTTCCGCAGAGTGTCTCTTGTCGACGCACCAGCCACCCTTAGCGCGTGAGAGAAAGATGCAGATCAATGACAGGACTCGATCCACACCGAAAAGTCACCGTCTTGAACAACCGGTGACAGACATATATAGTGCCACTTAGGATCAAAACAAGGACCGCGGCGGACTCCGAAGTAGAGCAACGAGGAGTCAGCCTTGTCTTCAAACACAATGCTCCTAACAGCTCCTGGAGGACGAAGGAGGTGGCAAACACGCTCGACGATGCCTCCAAGGAAGGAAATGAAATCCACGGGTGTCACCAACACCGGCTCGACCTAAGCCGTGCAAGATTTTCATCCGCGCGTAGCCGACCACCTCGCCTCCATGGACTTGGTAGCACTATCCAAGAAGCTTCATACCGCCGCCACCGCAACACTTGCCGATATAGCTGCAAAGCTAAGGACCAAGGACCGACCACCAGACAGGGAAACCGCAGCCACACCATCCACTCCCAGCCTGCACAAGGAACCGCACCCGACCAGCACCTCCAGCCAGGTCCAGGACCGCCCACAATGGCCGTCACCCACTCCAAGGGACGGTCTTGCCGCGATCAGACCCGCCTCTCCACGCAACCCAGGCCAGCACCGCCGCTTGCCACGCTGCACAGAAGTGACTGACCGCTCGCTGCTCGCAAGACTCGATTATGACCAAGCCATCGCAGCGTCGCCACCAACCTGCCTGTGGGAACCCGCCGGTGCCACCAGTCGGCCCCGTCGCCACCGGAACGCGCCACGATCTCCGCTGCCAGACCCTGCTGGCCCACTGCATCACCAACCACCATGCCATGTGTCGGCCACAGGTTTATTATACTGGCTCATTGGCACGGATGGACACGTGTTTTTTTTTGCGTCAGTCATAATGTGTTTTGTGCTAGGCCGAACGAAGGGACAATCCTGCCATCCAACGGCTTAGAAAATTGGCTGACACAGATTCTTTTTTCATATATCTGACATATAGGCGGTCCTAATTTCAATACTGCTTGAACGCCATGGTGCAAGATAGAGCCTAGATGATTTAGTTGAAAAAATATTGAGTAAAACAAAATAGTTACACATTATACAGATATTACTGTCGGCTAGTATATATATGTTGTTGCGTGTTAAATTGTAATTTATCAACTTCAAATATGTTCATCCATATTATATTTTCAGATATTTTCCTATCCGATGTTGTACTATTTTTTGGTCCGTTCCAAAAACTATCCCAAAAATGTTCGACCAAATAAAATCGCTTCCAGGGTCCCACTTGGGCCATTTACGCAGTGCCCACCTAGGCCTGCTCTAGGTGCGTCTCACAACTGGCTGGGCCTTAGCCTGATTTATCCGGCCCACCTGGGTCTAAATAAAGAACGGTGATAATAGAGGACTTCCAATCCAAAATGTCCTCCTTTGCAATTGATTCGACGCAATGATCAACCGAGACAACTAACTATTGTAATTACATACATGTTGTATGATATTTCAACGATTTTAAATGAGTAAGAGAACATAATTGGGCCTTGTCTCTCAAGATTTATTCGAACCAGAGGACACTATAGGCTTGGTTCCAGCCCGAAACGATTGAAAGACGAAAAATTAATCCATCCGAGATTTATTCGAAAAGAAAGGAAGATATTATATTTATTACTGACCGAGTTTTTTGGAGAACAAACTAATCTTCATTAGCTGAAGAGTTAGACTAACCATATAGCGCCACTTTTTACATCGGACCATCTATCACCTCTCTCGAGGTTACCCTGGTTTCGGAATTTAGGGCTTCTCGTTGCCGTATCATGTGCATGAGGCCTCCATTAGCTCATTCTAAGAAAGGCATGGCTTCTAAGATCTTTGTCGACTTGATTGAATGTTGCCTCGCCGCTGGCTTCGAGGCAACATCACATCTGCACACCCTCATTGTTCTTGACGTCCGCCACCCTCGCGGTTCATGGCTTTTATCCGGATGTCCTTGCATGTACAATCGCATGCTGATGCTTCATCTAGAGCCTATCTGGGTAGCCATAGGACCCGACGCTTCCAGCACTCCTCTTCCAGCGAGCGCCTCCATCTCGTCTGCTGGTGCTGCAACCGATGGTCGTCGTTGTCCTCCCTCCATGAGCCTACATACTGTCGATCACTGCATGAGCACACTGTCGAGTACTACTAGGGCCTAGAGATCCAAAGACATTGTGTTGCTGATACCTACATGAGCATACGATCGAGTACTACTTGCGCGAGGAGATCCAAAGACATGGCCCTCCATGGCTTCAACATGGTAGAATCCACACGCTGGATAAATGTAGTTTTTGGTGTCAAAATTTGAAACAAATGGCTGCAACGCTTCAACGAATATTTGGACGTGGATTTTTTGAGCTCGGGATTCCAGACACCTCTTATCCTTACACTTCAATGTTGCTTTGAGATCCGTACTATACAATTAACTTACCACATGAAATTTTTCTCTTTTGTTTTCTTCAAAACAAGACAATATATGAACTTCAAACTTTGCAGGAAAACAAAACATTCTTACTACAATATGGGAGAAACTATTAGATTTGTGTCTGACATAAATATACAATATGAGATTTGTTTGATTTTTTTAGTATTTTCGATTCATCAAAACATCAATTAGATTTCCAGTTAGAATGTGTTGTGCTGCAAAGTTCGAAGTTCATTTGTTGTGCTATAAGGGAAAAACAAAAAAAAAGTACTTGCACGAATCACGATGTGGAATTGGATGGCTAGATAGGGGGATGCCTAGAAGCCTAATCTCCACAATATATTTTCGTGGTAATTTGATGGCACCAACGCTCCAACGAAAATTTTATATATCAAGGTTAGCTTCTACATCGATGTTCTTATAGTAGATGTTTCAGAGAAGCAGTTCTCTATAAATTATTGGTGGTTAAATTTTTTTAGACATCAAGAAGCATCCATAGTTTTGGCAGAAACAATTATAAGGTGCTCCATACAAGCATAACTAGTATAATATCCATGCATTGCCACGGGCTATGAATATATTTTTATCAGTTGCAAACATAGTCACAATACATGTAAAAATTTACATGCATAGAAATTATAGCATGTAACAATGAGAAGTAATTAAAATCCACTTCAGTAATCCAATTAAGTATCTTTTACAAATAAAGATCTACTTGATGTGTTTAACATAGTTTTGTACAATGTGAGGAATGTTGTCTTCAACTTCATTGCATGGCACAATGTGAGTCGCATCCTTATTTTGATGAGTTTTAAATTGTATATATATATATATATATATATATATATATATATATATATATATATATATATATATATATATATATATATATATATATATATATATATATATATATATATATATATATATATATATATATATATATAGAAATGACTTGTTATGCTATGTGACATAGATGTCAACGTATAGAAGCTCCTCCTATTTACTTTTTTTTGACAGGAAAAAAACCAGCCACTCCTCTCACTCACGCACCGCACAGCTGCCTTCTACTCTTCCCGCACAACCAACCAGTCACCAATTGTCACCGCATCTCATCTCCCCGCCAGAGAGTATCTACCGCCATCTCTCCCAGACACCTCCCCTCCATGCCATGGCGAAGCCCGCCCACTCCTCTCCCCATCATCTGCCCTCTCATCCATGGCTCCGCCGCCTCGACGCTGAGCTAGCCCACCGGTCTAGCATCGTGGATAGTTGGGTCCTCCCTGGAGGTGCAAAAGGGATCGCAACCGTCTGTTAGTGCTAGCCATGTAGCTGACCCATTCGTATTTGAGTTGCACAACCTCATGTGGCACTGCGAGGAGGGATACACCTTCATCATCGAGGTTGCTCACCCCAGGCCGATTTCCGGTGCCATGGAGTGCACGTTGTCATGCTAAGGCAGACGCCAAGGAGATGCGACCTTCTAATCATTTTCCTTGCCCAAACCATTCAAATCCGATGTAGCTGCCAGCATGTCTATCATTCCTATCGATTAGCTTTATGGATTACATGAGAAGACGTTTACGTGTGCGCGCATCGCAACACGTGATAGGCTTGCACGCGCAATCCTAATCCCCCTAATTTTAGTTGTGAGGCTGAATATCTAATCTCATTAATCCATCTCCCTTCATTTTCAGAGCGCGGATGTCATCTCTCTAATCTCTTGTCCCAGATTTTTAGGGAAAGTTTAATAGCAACCTGATGAGAGACGACCTCTAGTTCATGCACATGCCATTTCCTCATCTATCTGAAGGGAGTATCAAAATTATGATTGTGTAGCTTTTAGTTTTTTATTAAAAGTTAAGGCGCATCATTTTTTTTGCGCCGGGCATGAAGGGAAACCATTTATCTAGACATTTGAAAGATGCTGCAGTGAGACTCTCATAACAACCGCTTCCGATTGAAAGATGCAAACTAGTTATACTATATTGGTTACAATTCTCTAACAACTTTGTGCCATTTTTGGACTATTTGTTAAAACTAAGATGATATTTAAGTTAAATTATATTAACTGACACCCCACTGCTATGATCGTAGGCTAGTCATTTCCATGGGACATGCAAGTTGATCGTCCTCACTAGTGGGGACAGGGCCTATAGCCCCGGCCCGTAAGGGGCTTTAGTCCCGGTTCACCAACAGGGACTAAAGAGGCGGGACTAAAGGCCTAACCTTTAGACCCGGCCCTGTTACAAGCCGGGACTAAAGATGCTCCACGTGGGCGCCTCGTAGCGCCCCACGGGCAGGACCTTTAGTCCCGGTTCGTTACACGGGCCGGGACTAAAGATTTTCAGATTTTGCTGGTTTTTGGGTTTTTTTTGAATGAAATTATTTTAGGGTTTTAGGGTTTTAGGGTTTAGGTGTTCGGGATATTAACGTGATGCCTCGTTTGGTTTTCGGAAATTAGTTTTCATATAATTTAAATAGAAATAATTATGCGTATATATATAAGATTAACTTATCTTACAAGTGAGCATATATATACAATTATATGCAGATCTGAATTATCGGGACTAGAGCCCGTCTATTCGATTACATGGACGAACATAAATAATGGCCCCTAGCTACACTAAATCGTCCTTTGTCATCTATAGCTTCCGTCCTCAGAAATCCCGCAAGCTCCTCTGCAACAGCAATCGCGCGTTGCTCTGGTAGGACCTTCGTCCTCATGGCCGTGTGCTATATAAGAAGAGGAGATGAATATGAATATCAATCATGATAACAAAGAATGACGGGTAAAAATAGAGGTGTGAATGTTCATTGCTTACGTCGAATCTGTGATCCTTGAGCTCAGAGGTAAATGTGCGAATGGTCTCGCAAACATAGTATCCGCATAGATGCGTTCCCCGTGGCTGCTGGTCGCACTTTACGAGAATAGAATATATATAATCAAAATAATAATCTAGCATCATAAATGTATTGAAAATTAATAGAAGTATATCATACTACTACTTACCTGAGCCGCTCTAAAGGTCAGCTTCTCAGGAAAGTTACCGGGAGTCACACATTTGAACCGCTTCCAAACCCTGCCCGACAAGGATAATGATTTGCTAAGTTTTTCATTAATTGATATATCAGAAAATCATCGAAAGAGACCGATAGAGCGCAAGAATGATTAAAATTACCCTTGGAGCATGTCCTGCAGGCTTTGGAACTGTTCCAAGGGTCTCGATAATGGGTCGAAGGCATCAATTCTTCCCTTATCAATTTGAATGTCCAACAGAATCCAATGGAAGCTGCACATGTGTGTGTGTGTGTATGTGTGTGTGTGTCAGTAACTTATCAATTACACTTATAAGTGAATGGACACAACAGAGTAAAGACCCTCACTTGAAGTTGTATGGAAACAGTATGTGGTCACATAAGTTTTGATCTGTTAGACACCTTAGAAGGTTTTCCTCCGTCTCCTTGGGATAATTAGTTGGCGTCGCTATATGTATTTTATCTGGGTCAATAAAACCAATATTTATGATGCTCTTACTTTTACAATCCAGAATCTTCATTCTGCATAACAGAGTACAAGTTATATATAGACAATGAATTGAAATAACTATACAAATTATATGTAGACAACGAATTGAAAAATTTACAGACAATAGCAACTCATAAGCGATTTGTCAAGGGCGTCGCCATTGTAAATCTGGAAGAGTTTATCAAAGTCGATATGGATTTCTTCGGGGCGGCCGTAGTACTCCCGTGGCACACTCAGCACGATCATCGTTCTCCCCTTCTTTGATTCACTTAAGTACCATGTATGCAAGTAACGCATATTTTTTGGGAGATCATCTTTGCTGACCAAAGGCTCACTCATGACAAACTTTGGCTTAGGGGCTACCACAGCCTTGGGTATCTTGTCGTCTTGGGAAGACAGCAATTCTTCAACCGAGATACCACATTGAGCCGCCAACTCCTTTGCTCTTTCTAAAGCTAGCCCCTGCACCGGAGGGGGAACATTCTCGGTTATCACCTTGAGGGGTGGGATCGACTGTTTGGCCTGTTGTCCAAGCTGAGGAACGTCTGATTTTTTCTTGCTTGTAGTTGAACTGCTCTTTTTCACTTCCTTCTGCAATGTGCGTGTATAGTCATCAGGCTTATGGTGTAAGTCATAAGGTCTGATAGGAAGATTAGCAGACGTACCTTTGGGAGGGGCGACCGTTTGCGCTTTGGGGTGCTCTGTGGCTTAGGAATCGTCGGCGGAGCGTTCTTGGTGGCACGCTCCTGCTTAGTATCCGGAGCGGGCGGCGGCGGAGACAGACGACCCAAGTCCGGCGGCGGTGATCGAGATCTTCTCTTTTTCACTTCCTTCTGCAATGTGCGTGTATAGTCATCAGGCTTATGGTATAAGTCATACTATGATGGAAGGGTCGTGAAGTATTTTGCAAATGCTATTTGCTTCTAGGTGTATTCCGGGCAGGGCTCGGGTGCCTTCTTTTTCATCTGCGCATCATGATGTTCCTTTGCTATCCTGGCATTTTCCTCGGGGGTACGATCATAAGGTCCGATAGGAAGATTAGCATGACGTACCTTTGGGAGGGGCGACCGTTTGCGCTTTGGGGTGCTCTGTGACTTAGGAATCTTCGGCGGAGCGTTCTTGGTGGCACGCTCCCGCTTTGTATCCATGGCAGGCTCTGGCTTTGTATCCGGAGAGGGCGGCGGCGTTGCGTTCTTGGTGGCACGCTCCCGCTTTGTATCCGTGGCAGCCTCAGGCTTTGTATCCGGAGCGGGCGGCGGCGGAGCGTGCACGCTCCCGCTTTGTATCCGTGACAGGCTCGGGGTTTGTATCCGGAGTGGGCGGCGGCGGAGCGTTCTTGGTGGCACGCTCCCGCTTTGTATCCGTGGCAGGCTCAGGGTTTGTATCCGGAGCGGGTGGCGGCGGAGCGTTCTTGGTGGCACGCTCCCGCTTTGTATCCGTGGCAGGCTCAGGGTTTGTATCCGGAGCGGGCAGCGGCGGAGACGGACGACCCAAGTCCGGCGGCGGTGATCGAGATGGACTCGTGTGGTAGCTGGCCGACGTCATGTGGAGGGCTTGGAGGTAATGGAGGTGTAGGTGACCTGCGACGACTCGGAGGCGGTGTTGTCCTTGGGGCCGAGCCTGGAAGCTTGATGTAGTTCTTGTCCCATAGGATGACTCCACCCAGTACTTCTCCGAGTGTCCTCTCATCTTCGGATCCAGCTATGTCGAGCTCCATATCATTAAACCTCGTCATGATTTCATCCACCCCGACTTTAGCAAAGCCAGCTGGAATCTCACGGCCATGCCAGCGTGCATTAGGGCCAGAAGGTAAAGCTTGTCCGACGGCCACCTTCATGGATATGTTCTTGAATTTCTGATGAAGTTCACATGATGTTGAATCCTTGATTCCATCCACGGGGTAGCCGGGACCGCCCTCCATCATTCTTCGTTCATCGGCGGGCGGGGCCTCAGATTCAGCCACGCTGCTTTTCCGCTTAGATGGGGCGCCGGTAATATCAAGTGCAGGATCTTCCTGGCGCGGTACTCCTCTAAGCTCATCAATTTGCTTCTGTTGCTCGTTAATCCTGGCAAGCAACTGGTTGAACTTGTCATTCTCCTCATCCTGTTGCCGCTTCTTTGCTCTCTCTCGGCTTCTGTAAGTGTCTTGGTCTCTGGCAAACCCAAGCCACCACGGGTAACATGGACCGAAGCCTCGCGTTCGTCCTCCATGTTCGTCATTGCTGAGGACCAGTGTGAGCAAATCTTTATCTCTATCTGCAGTGAACTTTCTTTGTCCCTCCTTAATTTCTTTCACTATCCTTTTCCAATTCTCCCTGGGTATCCTAAGTTGTCATTGCAGATGAGGTCCCCTGTTTTTTCGTCGTACGACCCACGATGCGCAAGGAACCAATTTCTTGCTCTCAATTCCCACTCATCACGGAGTGGTTCAGGTACGATGCCTTTATCTATCAAATCTTGCTCTTTCTTTTCCCACTTTGGGATGGCAGTCTCATAGCCCCCTGGCCCCAGCTTGTGGTGATATTTCTTCTTGTTGGCATTTGTCTTGTTCTTTTCTGATAATGTCTGGGCATCTTCTGACTCCTTGTACTCTTGAAATTCCTTCCAGTGATTCGCCTGCTTGGCTAGATACCCCTCGAATACTGGCACTTTCTTTGTCTTCAGATAGTTTTTCCATAGCTTCTTCTTCCAGCTACGGAACAGTTCGGCCATCTTCTTTAGAGTCCACTGCTTGACTTTGGCCCTCAGTTTGTCTGCGGCGTCTTAATTCTCACATTCTGTCAGGTTGAAATGTGACATGAGATCATTCCAAAGATTATCTTTGTACCTTTCGGCGACATAGTCACTATCGGCTTCCCCTTTGCGCTTGTTCCACTCCCGAACGCTGATCGGGGCGTGATCCCTAACGAGAACTCGGCATTGCTTCTTGAATGTGTCAGCAACATTCTTAGGAAGCTTGGGTTCACCCGTAGGCATTATGACCTCAAAGGTGTAATGCGTCCGTGCATCCAACTTTCTAGTCGGGCCTCGTTTCATAGATTTGCTCGATGTGGAGGCCTAAGAGGGAGAAACATTCGTCAAATGAATGTATATGTATACAATATAGAGCTATCTCTAATATTTTGCACATATTACAAGTGATTGTCGAACTTCATATGTATACCTCGCCGGACTTTATTATTTCTTCACCGGCTTCTCCATCAGTGGAGCTATCACCTTCTTCATCATTGGACCTATCTCCCGCCCCATCGGCTTCATCTTTGTGTCGCTCGACCTCCATTCCATATCCGGAGTCGTTTAGATATGACGTCGGAGATTCAGCTGGTTCAACGTCGGGGCCGTCTTTGATTATATCTTCGAGAAGTTCTTCCTCTTCGAGGTTCCTGATATGTGGATCCATAGTTCTGCAAAAAACGGACCTTTGTTACCTAATAAACTAACAAACTATATAAGAGGGGTTGGAAACTTCGAAGGCTCGTTTTATATAGGAGGACCTTTAGTCCCGGGTCTTGGCTAGAACCTAACCTCTAAAATACCAGCCGGGCGGAGCCTAGTCCCGGACACTTAAGCATATACAATAGCAAAATTAAACTAGTTCTATTAATTTTCTTGCTAAAAATAAACTATTAACACTTAAGCATATACAATATAAAAATTAAACTATTAACACTTAAGCATACACAATAGCAAAATTAAGCAATAATCTAAGAAACACTATTAACACTTAAGCATATACACTATACAATAGCAAAATTAAATGACAAAAAAATAGTTCTTCTTCTTGTAACCCTAAACTAATTTTTCCTCTTCTTCTATTTGTCCTCTTCTTCTACTTCTACTTCTCCTCTTCTTCTACTACTTCTCCTCTCCTCTTCTTCTATTTTTCCTCTTCTTCTCCTCTCCTCCTCTTCTTATTCTCCTTTTTCTTCTTTTCTTCTCCTCCTCTTCTTATTCTCCTTTTTCTTCCTTTCTTCTCCTTTTTCTTCCTTTCTTCCCTTTTTCTTCTTTTCTTCTCCTTTTTCTTCTTTTCTTCTCCTTCCCTTTTTCTTCCTTTCTTCTCCTTTTTCTTCCTTTCTTCTCCTTTTCTTCCTTTCTTCTCCTTTTTTTTCCTTTCTTCTCCTTTTTCTTCCTTTCTTCTATTTTTCTTCCTTTCTTCTCCTTTTTCTTCTTTTCTTCTCCTTTTTCTTCCTTTCTTCTCCGTTTTCTTCTTTTCTTCTCCTTTTTCTTCCTTTCTTCTCCTTTTTCTTCTTTTCTTCTCTTTTTTCTTCCTTTCTTCTCCTTTTTCTTCCTTTCTTCTCCTTTTTCTACTTTGCTTGCGCTGGCCGGAGTGTTGGGGAGGAGGGGGCGTGGGGCTTATCGGCCGGAGGTGTCGACGGCGCGCGGCGAGGAGGACGACGGCAAGGGCGAGGAGGACGGGGCGGCGCGCGGCGAGGAGGGCGGCGCGCGGCGAGTAGGACGGCGGCGGCGAGCAGGATGACGGCGACGGCGAGGAGGACGACAGGCGGTGGCGAGCAGGACGGCGGGCAGCCTGACGGCGTCGTCGAGTTTGTCGCTTGCCGCGCCGGGCAGGAGAACGAGAGGAAGTAGAAGAGAAATGGACGATTTGGGTTCGAAATTTTCTAACTCCCGCTTATACGATCCGGGACTAAAGACCCTTTAGTCCCGGGTGGAGCCAAGAACCGGGACTAAAGGCCCTTTTTCGGCTGACCAGAAGGCGGGAAGGAGGGGCCTTTAGTCCCGGGGCGTGGCTCGAACCGGGACTAAAGCCACCCATTAGTCCCGGGTGGAGCCACGACCCGGGACTAAAGGCCCTTTTTCGGCTGACCAGAAGGCGGGAAGTAGGGGCCTTTAGTCCCGGGGCGTGGAAAGAACCGGGACTAAAGTTTTGCCTATATAAACCCTCGCCCCTGCCCACCATATCCCCTGTTTTTTTGGTTGTTGAAGTGTGACCATGACATGCTCTTGCCACTCTAGTTCATGCACATGACGTGTTCGATGAAATGCCCGAGCCACTCTACTTAAGCTTTCTCCTCTCCAAGCTCGACCTCCAAGCTCCATTTTCCTTAATATTTGTCTAGGTTTGGCGTGCACCAACTGCGAGCACCACCGTGGTGAGCCTCTTGTTCTTATCTTCTTTTTAAAATTAAAAAAATCTTACTTGTATGATTTACATACATACTTGTATAAATTACTCACTTTCATTATTTTTTGTTATTATATAGTGCGATGGTTTTCGTATCCGCCTCCGTCGGCCCTCGTCCTGTCTATGATTCGGATGTGGTATATATTATCTTTTATAACTATTTGTTTTATTTAGTGTTTATGACAATTATGACATATATTTTTTTAATCTAGGAGGTATGTGAACCGGAAATTCCAACCCACATAAAAATTCTTGTCGAGAAGTTAAATTTGGTTGAAAAAGAAAACAAATACTTGAACAAAAAATTGAAAATAATTGAGGATAAGAATATGGAACTGGAGTTGAATGTCGCCGATGTCATCGATGATCGCAAGATGAAGATCGATGCGATGCGGTTGAAGATGGATGCAATGCGCTTGAAGATGGATGAAATGCGCTTGAAGATTAGGAATATTAGAAAATATGCCATTGATAAAGAGGCTTGCTATCATTATGCTGTTGGGTCAATTGTTACCTTAGTTGCGATTTTGATCGCGATTGTTGTTGCATTTAAATGTTTTACATAGTTGTATGTTGTTTTATGAGAGAACTTTATGTATTTATTTTTTGCAATAATAACATTTGATCACTACTGTTCTTTGGCTTTAATGTGATGATGAACTCGTATTAATTTGGTCATATGTTCTGCAATGGTTTTTGATATATTTAATTTCATAATAGAGATGAATCGCCAATGATAATATTTAATTTCATAATATGGTTTTTTGAGTTCCATACTTTTTTACTTCATTTGGTATATTTCGTGGATTTACTTTTTTTTTTGAGCTAGTTGACCCAGATATTGAAAAACACTACAAATGAACTCTGAAAATGTTGAAACTTGGCATGATATCATCATTTCACGCACATAGCATGTGTTAAAAAGTTGAGAGGGCTACGACAAAAACTGGATGCACTTCGTGTACAAAACGGACAATCTCTCTCGAATTATCACGGTTTCGAACGAGAACTCATCTCTTACAAAGGGATTTCATTTTTGTGAACTTATTTGAACTCCATACTTTTTGTGTGTTCAAAATGTACCATTGAAAGGCACAACACAAAATTTCAACAATTTCTACTTCATTTGGTATATTTCGTGGATTTACTTTTTTTTTGAGCTAATTGACCCTGAAATTGAAAAGCACTACAAATGAACTCTGAAAATGTTGAAAGTTGGCATGCTATCATCATTTCACCCACATAGCATGTGCTAAAAAGTTGAGAGGGCTACGACAAAAACTGGATGCACTTCGTGTACAAAACGGACAATCTCTCTCGAAGTATCAGGGTTTCGAACGAGAACTCATCTCTTACAAAGGGATTTCATTTTTGTGAACTTATTTGAACTCCATACTTTTTATGTGTTCAAAATGCACCATTCAAAGGCACAGGACAAAATTTCAACAATTTCTGACTTCATTTGGTATATTTCGTGGATTTACTTTTTTTTGAGGTAGTTGACCCTGAAATTGAAAAGCACTACAAATGAACTCTGAAAATGTTGAAAGTTGACATGCTATCATCATTTCACCAACATAGCATGTCCTAAAAAGTTGAGAGGGCTACGACAAAAACTGGATGCACTTCGTGTACAAAACGGACAATCTCTCTCGAAGCATTAGGGTTTCAAACGAGAACTCATCTCTTACAAAGGGATTTCATTTTTGGGAACTTATTTGAACTCCATACTTTTTGTGTGTTCAAAATGCACCATTCAAAGGCACATCACAAAATTTCTACAATTTCTGACTTCATTTGGTATATTTCGTGGATTTACTTATTTTTTTTAAGCTAGTTGACCCTGAAATTGAGAAGCACTACAAATGAACTCTAAAAATGTTGAAAGTTGGCATGATATCATTATTTCACCCACATAGCATGTGTTAAAAAGTTGAGAGGGCTACGACAAAAACTGGATGCACTTCGTGTACAAAACGGACAATCTCTCTCGAAGTATCAGGGTTTCGAACGAGAACTCATCTCTTACAAAAGGGATTTCATTTTTGTGAACTTATTTGAACTCCATACTTTTTGTGTGTTCAAAATGGACCATTCAAAGGCACAACAGAAAATTTCAACAATTTCTGACTTTATTTGGTATATTTCGTGGATTTACTTATTTGTTTTGAGCTAGTTGACCCTGAAATTGAAAAGCACTACAAATGAACTCTGAAAATGTTGAAAGTTGGCATGCTATCATCATTTCACCCACATAGCATGTGTTAAAAAGTTGAGAGGCTTACGACAAAAACTGGATGCACTTCATGTACAAAACGGACAATCTCTCTCGAATTATCAGGGTTTCGAAGGAGAACTCATCTCTTACAAAGGGATTTCATTTTTGTGAACTTATTTGAACTCCATACTTTTTGTGTGTTCAAAATGGACCATTCAAAGGCACAAAACAAAATTTCAACAATTTCTGACTTTATTTGGTATATTTCGTGGATTTACTTATTTGTTTTGAGCTAGTTGACCCTGAAATTGAAAAGCACTACAAATGAACTCTGAAAATGTTGAAAGTTGGCATGCTATTATCATTTCACCCACATAGCATGTGTTAAAAAGTTGAGAGGGCTACGACAAAAACTGGATGCACTTCGTGTACAAAACGGACAATCTCTCTCGAAGTATCAGGGTTTCGAACGAGAACTCATCTCTTACTAAGGGATTTTATTTTTGTGAACTTATTTGAACTCCATACTTTTTGTGTGTTCAAAATGGACCATTCAAAGGCACAGAACAAAATTTCAACAATTTCTGACTTCATTTGGTATATTTCGTGGATTTACTTATTTGTTTTGAGCTAGTTGACCCTGAAATTGTAAAGCACTACAAATGAACTCTGAAAATGTTGAAAGTTGGCATGCTATCATCATTTCACCCACATAGGATGTGTTAAAAAGTTGAGAGGGCTACGACAAAAACTGGATGCACTTCGAATACAAAACGGACAATCTCTCTCGAAGTATCAGGGTTTCGAACGAGAACTCATCTCTTACAAAGGGATTTCATTTTTGTGAACTTATTTGAACTCCATACTTTTTGTGTGTTCAAAATGCACCATTCAAAGGCACAAAACAAAATTTCAACAATTTCTGACTTCCTTTGGTATATTTCGTGGATTTACTTTTTTTTTTTGAGCTAGTTGACCCTGAAATTGAAAAGCACTACAAATGAACTCTGAAAATGTTGAAAGTTGGCATGCTATCATCGTTTCACCCACATAGCATGTGCTAAAAAGTTGAGAGGGCTACGACAAAAACTGGATGCACTTCGTGTACAAAACGGACAATCTCTCTCGAAGTATCAGGGTTTCGAACGAGAACTCATCTCTTACATGGATAATATGAAAATGAAAAGTGTTTGAAATTTAGGATGTTCCATACATGCATTACATAAAAGGTTTAATACATTATTACATTATTGCACCAATGTTCCTATCTATTATTTCTGTTTTCTTCTGGGTCGTAGCCATGGAGAATCTTCATCATTCAGTAGGATGCTTGGGTCAGTTTTCACTTTGAAGGGCGGAATTTCATGAAACTTATTATAATCTTCTGACATGTTTGTCTTGTCATCTACTCCCACGATGTTTCTTTTCCCTGAAAGAACTATGTGGCGTTTTGGCTCATCGGATGATATCTTCTTTTGCTGATTTCTTTTTCTCGTTAATGTAGACATGTCCTTCACATAGAAAACCTGAGCGACACCATTGGCTAGGACAAATGGTTCGTCCATGTACGCAAGATTGTTAAGATCCACTGTTGTCATGCCGTACTTTTGGTCTACAACTAACCCGCCTCCTGTCAGCTTCACCCATTTGCACTGAAGTAAAGGGATCATAAAAGTAGGTCCATAGTCAAGTTCCCATATCTCCTCTATATACCCGTAATATGTTTCCAAACAGTGCCCATTCTCGTCTGTTGCATCAAAGCGGACACCACTATTTTGGTTGGTGCTCTTTTTATCTTGGGCAACCGTGTAAAATGTATTCCCATTTATCTCATACCCTTGGAAAGTACTTATAGTCGAAGATGGTGGCCTGGCCAAACAGTACAGCTCATCTTCAACGGTGTCGTCATTCATGAGATGTGTCTGCAACCAACTGCCGAAAGTCTTCTCGTGTTCCCCTTTAATCCAAGAGTCAGCCTTCCCCGGGTTTTCGGAGCGTAGAATATTCTTGTGTCTCACGATATACGGAGCCACCACGGTGGAATTGTGTAGAACTGTGTAGTGTGCTTGAGAGAAAGAATGCCCGTCCATACATACTTTTTCTTTCCTTCCTAGTGTGCCTTTTCCTGTCAGCCTACCCTCATACCGAGATTCAGGAACACCAATCGGCTTAAGGTCAGGAAGAAAGTCCACACAAAACTCAATGACCTCCTCTGTTCCATAGCCCTTGGAGATGCTTCCTTCTGGCCTAGCACGGTTACGAACATATTTCTTTAAGACTCCCATGAACCTCTCGAAGGGGAACATATTGTGTAGAAACACAGGACCGAGAATTCTAATCTCTTCGACTAGGTGAACTAGGAGGTGTGTCATTATATTGAAGAAGGATGGCGGGAACAACAACTCAAAGCTGACCAGACATTGGACCACATCAATCTGTAACCCTGATAGACTTTCTCGATCGATTACCTTCTGAGAAATTGCATTGAGGAATGCACATACCTTCACAATTGCCAGGCGAACATTTCCCGGTAGAATTCCCCTCAATGCAACCGGAAGCAATTGCGTCATAAGCACGTGGCAGTCATGAGACTTTAGGTTTTGGAATTTTTTGTCTTTCATATTTACGATTCCCTTTATATTCGACGAGAAGCCAGTCGGGACCTTGATACTGAAAAGGACTTCAAAGAAGATTTCCTTCTCTTCCTTAGTAAGAGCGTAGCTGGCACGCCCTTGAAACTGCCCTGGATGCATGCCATCTCTTCCTTTATGACGTTCCTGGTCCTCCCGTGCTTCCGGTGTATCTTTTGACTTCCCATACAAGCCTAGGAAGCCTAGAATATTCACGCAGAGATTCTTCGTCAGGTGCATCACGTCGATTGCCGAGCGGACCTCATGGACTTCCCAGTAGGGTAGCTCCCAAAATATAGATTTTTTCTTCCACATGGGTACGCGCTTATCAGGGCCGTTAGGAACAGGTTGGCTGCCAGGACCCTTTCCAAAGATTACTTTTAAATCTTTGACCATATCAAATACTTCATCACCAGTACGGATGACAGGCTTCCCCCGGGGTTCTGCCTTGCCATTGAAATGCTTGCCTTTTTTCTTTAAGGGATGCTTGGGCGGAAGAAAACGACGATTGTACGGATACACATTCTTCCTACAATTGTCGAGATATATACTTTCTGTCTGATCCAAATAGTGCGTGCATGCATTGTATCCCTTGTTTGACTGTCCTGAAATGTTACTAAGAGCAGGCCAATCATTGATGGTTACGAAAAGCAACGCTCGAAGGTCAAATTCCTCTTGTTTGTGCTCGTCCCACACACGTACACCTGGTTCGGCCCACAGCTGTAAAAGTTCATCAACTAATGGCCTTAGGTACACATCAATATCGTTGTCGGGTTGCTTTGGACCTTGTATAAGCACTGGCATCATAATGAACTTCCGCTTCATGCACAACCAAGGAGGAAGGTTGTAGATACATAGAGTAACGGGCCAGGTGCTGTGACTGCAACTCTGCTCCCCAAAAGGATTCATGCCATCTGTACTCAGACCTAACCATAAGTTCCTTGCGTCAGCTGCAAATCTCGGGAACTCTCTCTCGATTTTTCTCCACTGCCGACCATCAGCGGTGTGCCTCAACTTATCGTCTTTCATACGATCTTCCATGTGCCATCGCAACAACTTCGCATGATCTTTATTTCTGAACAGACGTTTCAACCGTGGTATTATAGGAGCATACCACATCACCTTGGCAGGAACCCTCTTCCTGGGTGGCTCGCCCTCAATATCACCGGGGTCATCTTCTCTGATCTTATACCGCAATGCAGTGCATACCCGGCATTTATCCATATTCTCGTACTTCTCACCGCGGTAGAGGATGCAGTCATTAGGGCATGCATGTATCTTTTGCACGTCTAATCCTAGAGGGCAGACAAGCTTCTTTGCTTCGTACGTGCTGGCGGGAAATTCGTTCTTTCTTGGAAGCATCTTCTTCATCAGTACCAGCAACTTTTCGAATGACGAGTCAGTCACACCGGTCTCTGCCTTACAGTTCAGCAATTCCAGTGTGCTACCCAGCTTCTTCTGGCCATCTTCACAAGTTGGGTACAACAATTTGTTGTGGTCCTGTAACATCTGCTCGAACTGCAACCTCTCCTTTTCTGTGTCGCAACCTCGCCGTGCATTAGAAATGACCCGACCAAGATCATCAGCGGGCTCATCTGGTTCCCATTCTCCATCCTGATCTTCTTCTTCATTGTCTTCCATTGCGGTATCAGCATACTCAGGGAACGTAGATCGGTAGTTGTCATCATCATTCTCTTCTTCTTCATCGTCGTCTTCCATCATAACCCCTCTTTCTCCGTGCTTGGTCCAAACATTATAGCCCGACATAAAACCGAACCGAAGCAGGTGGCTCTGAATGACTCTTGAGGAAGTGTAATCCTTCTCATTCCGACATTCAACACATGGACAAAACATATAGCCACCACCATGCTTGTTCGCATCCGCTGCATCTCAAAAAGAATGCACACCTTCTCTGTAAGCGGCTGTGCGTCGATCACCGTACATCCATGGATGGCTCATCTCTGCGTTATACGACAGTATATCAAATACAATCACGATCCTAAAAATTAGTACCGCACGGTCTAAACGAGAAAATATAGTTGCTAACCTTTTAGAATAAGTAGAAATAAAGAGGAAGAGGTTTAAGCGTGGCTCGGGCATCTCATATCGTAGTTGTGTTCGGTGAACTGAAGCGGCATCGCTCTAACATACATTTCAACAAACACCTCTAGTGCATAAAAAAAAGTGGAGAGCAAGCACCCACCCACAATCCTCCATCCAAGAAAAATGCAACGAAGAGGGGAGAGGGGGTTGTTCTATATATAGGCAGAGGACTTTAGTCCCGGTTTGAGACACAAACCGGGACTAAAGGTGACGCACATGTGGGCTGCCCACCGCGTAGCCCTTTAGTCCCGGCTTGGGACACGAACCGGGACTAAAGGCTCCTTACGGGCTGGGACTAAAGCCTCGAGGGAGGATATGAGAATTGGGGCGACGTGGCTGGGCCTTTAGTCCCGGCCCAGAGACAGGCCGGGACTAAAGGGTCCAGGCCAAAGGCCCGTTTTCTACAGTGCGGGTCATGCAATTAGTCTAAGAAGTCTACGCGGTGCTGGTATTCTGATATACATTGCGGGTCTGGTTATTCTATTTTCTTGTGGTGTAGTATGACCAGTCAAGTGTTCACATGGATATATAATTTTCCATGTCGGCAGGGTTGCCTGTTAGAAAAAGGCATATCTATATATGCACGTCATTGCGGCAGGGTTGCCTAGCTAGCTGTACGTGTGATGGATGTACTAGGATATACTAATGTGGATTCATCTAGAACTTGCTATCTCAAGCTGTCTGAATTTCACATATTGTTGGTGTTTCACTAATCACATAAAGATACTACTTGTAAATTAGTACTTCCTCCGTTCCTGAATATAAGTTTTTTTTCAAATATTAATTCTACTATGAACTACATACCAATAAAAATAAATGAATCTACAATTTAAATTATGTCTATATACATTCGTATTTAGTTCGTAGTAAAATATCTAGAAACATTTATATTTAGAAATAGAGGGAGTATAATACATTTATTCTAGATCACTAGTCTATATCTATACTTATTAATAAAAGGATAAATGTTTCTACCCGTCCGTCGTACCTTTTGGAAACAAATAAACCCAATTGTTTCTACAAATCAACACACGGTCCTGATTTTAAGTGAATCTTAAAAATATTTTGTATTTTACTAAAAATTTCCTAACCTTTCGCTTAAACGACCTACTATCCTGTTTTAAGTGAGTCCAGAAAATCTTCTATGTTTTCTAGAAGGGCTTATTCCATCTGTGCCCCCAATTTCTTAGTTGTGCTCAGTTTTTCCCACGCTTCAAACTTTTGCTCACTTTTCCCCTCTCCCTTAGCTGAAACTCTCACAAATGTTGATAACAGGCGTTTGCCGTCTTGGCGGTTAACTGACTTGTGGGACCATGTTAAACTCTGTTGACTGTGGCTGTGGCTTCGCTGGTTGGGCCGTGTTTGTGTTCATAGGACGGGCCCGTTAGTTTGTTGGTAATAAATTAAAAAAGCCTACTATCGATGGATGCAGCCTGCTATGCATGCCCGTCTTTGGCATCGATGTAGCCTGCTATGCATGCCCGTCTTTGGCATCGATGTAGCCTGCTATGCATGCGAACACCGCCACGCACGCATCTAGTGACCTAGACCTAAACGCATGCATGCACGCCAACACGCACGCATCGATCCGTGACGCACGGTTGCCAGTGGATTCAGTCGCTCCGCAACGTCGTTTCACGCGTCGCAGGCATACGTGCCGGCGGCAGAAGGGACAGGCTGCACGCACGCTCGCACGCTCGCGTTCATATGTCGAGGCATCAGTTCACGCCGCACGGCTGTCGCTCGATTCAGTTGTGCCGGTGGCAGAAGGGGCATGCACAAGGGGTAGCCGCCAACGCAGAGCACGCAGAAGGGGGAGGCAGGCAGCCGCCAACGCAACAGGGGGAGGCAGCCGCCAACGCAGAGCACGCAGAGCCGCCAACGCAGAGCACGCTCGCTTCGATTCATGTTCACACATTGATGATCGCATCGGTTCACACAGCAGCACTGAGTCACGATCTACGCCGTTTGCGCATGTACCCACTTCGTCTCCCCCGGCTATTTAAATTGCCCTTCATTGCCTCTTCTTCTACAGATCCATCTGCGGCTCCCACTTCTCTTCTTCCCCCAAAAGCCAGAGCGGTTCCACTCAGCGAAGCGTTCAAGATGCAGTTCTACGGCCCAACGTTCCAAGGGCCTCCCATCGTGCCGGAACGGCGGTACCCCGCCAACGTCGTTGTCGAGGAATCGCTCCGCGTGTGGGCGTTCTCACGCTGGAGGGGTAGCATCGAGCTTGCACGGGGGTTCCTCCGTGCGGGCTTCCACCACCTCCCGGCGGGCTCGCCGCCCATGTTCAACCTCGTGGAGCAGCGTCCCCACGCCAACGCTCCACCGGTAGGGCTCGTCGTCCCACTAGTAGAAAACAGGGCAGTGAGCCAACCACATTGGACCCGGATTGGATATAAACCGGTTCTAAAGGGTCTGTCCGCTGGGCCCCCTCCCTGCAGCAAATGGCCGCAAGGCCTTTAGAACCGGTTTGTAACACAAACTGGTCCTAAAGGTTTTTGGACCGTTTGCTGCAGGGAGGGGGGCCCAGTGGACAGACCCTTTAGAACCGGTTTGTATCACAAACCGGTGCTAAAGGTTTTCTCATTTTTGCAGCAACTGCGGGGCCCCGCTGTCAGATCCTTTAGCACCGGTTTTTAACACAAACCGGTCCTAAAGCCCTCCTCTCCTTCCTCCCCGAGCACCCCTATATTCCACCCCGAGCTCAGCTCCATTTTTTCCAACTTGAGCTTAACTCCATTTTTGCTCTCTCCTTCCTCTTGGGAGCTCTAATCCATCCCCATTTTTCTCCACCATTTGTCAAGATTGTTGGCACCCATCGGTCCTACGGTTAGCATCAACATTCGCTATTCCGGCATTGCAAGTTTTGCTCGTTTTCTTGCTCATTTCATTTTTGTTGTGCTAGCTAGGTGTTTGATGAAATGCCTAAGCTAGAGAGAGTTCATCATTTGTTATGTATACATATGCAATTTGAGCTCAAATCTAATTATGATTTGTGGTTTTTTTTAGTGTCGCGCGCCTTGTCCCGTTCCTCACCGCCGTCGATCGCCCCGTCACCGACACAACCTTGGTGAGCCTATTGTTTTTATTTACCAAAACAAATTTTGATTTGTATGATTTACATATTTACTTGTATATAATTTTCTTATTGTGTAAGATTTTTTTTATATGTATAGCGCCATGGTTTTGATATCCGTCCCCCCCGTTGGCCCTCGTCCAGTCTATGATTCGGATGTGGTATATTATCTTTTATAACTACATATTTTCATTTCCTGATTATATATATGACAATTAATTACGCAGACCAACTTGACATAGATATTTTTATCTAGGAGGTAGTGGAACCGGAAATGCCAATCGACCTTGTTGAGAAGTTACACTTAGTTGAACAAGAAAATGTTGGCCTGAAAGAAAGATTGAAAAAAACTGAAGAAAGGTTGGAAAAAACTGAAAGAGAGAAGATGACCTTAGAAAAGGTTCTTGCCGGTGTCGTCGATGGTCACAAGAGCGAGATGGACGCAATGCGCCTGAAGATTAGAAAGATTAGAAAATATGCAATTAGTAAAGAGGCTTGGTATCATTATGCCGTCGGGTCAATTGTTACCTTTGTTGCGATTTTGATCGCATTTGTTGTTGTTTTTAAATGCATTAATTAGAGAGAGTTTTTATGGTTGGTTTCAGTGTGTATTTTTATGAGAACTATATATGTATGGTCACTACGCTACTTTGGTTTTAACGTTTGATGAACTTTTTGTATTAATTAATTAATTTAGTCATGATGATTTAGCATAATGGTTTTTGATAAATTTATATAATGCAGATGAACCGGCAATGGATGTACAGTGATCGACGTCGTCCCGAATTCCTTAATGGCATGCATAGTTTTCTCAATGTGGCTGAGAAAAACAGGCAGAATGGATTTATTTTTTGTCCATGTAAAAAATGCCAGAATAAGAGGAATTTCCCTAACTCAAGAACCATACACACCCACCTGTTGCAAGAAGGCTTCATGCCCAGTTATTTTTGTTGGACCAAGCACGGAGAAAGAGGGGTTGTAATGGAAGACAATGAAGAAGAAGAGGATAATGATAACTATCCTATGTTCGCTGAACACGGTGATACTGAAATGGGGGAAGACGAGCCTGAACTTGAGGACATTGTTGATGATTCTGATGATGATCTTCGTCAGGTCATTCGTGAAGAACAGATAAACTGCGCAAGTGAAAACAAGAGGTTGAAGTTGGAGCGCATGTTAGAAGATCACAAAAAATTGTTGTACCCAAATTGCGAAGATGGCCAGAAAAAGCTGGGCACCACCCTGGAATTGCTGCAATGGAAGGCAGAGAATGGAATATCTGACAAGGGATTTGAAAAGCTGTTGAAAATAATGAAGAAGATGCTTCCAAGAGATAACGTGCTGCAGGGCAGCACGTACGAAGCAAAGAAGGTTGTCTGCCCTCTAGGATTGCAAGTGCATAAGATACATGCATGCATCAATGACTGCATCCTCTACCGCGGTCAGCACGAGAATTTAAATGCCTGCCCGGTATGCGGTGCATTTCGGTATAAGATCAGGCGAGATGACCCTGGTGATGTTGAGGGCGACGATCGCCCCAGGAAGAGGGTTCCTGCCAAGGTGATGTGGCATGCTCCTATAATAGCACGGTTGAAATGTTTGTTCCGAAACAAAGAGCATGCCAAGTTGCTGCGATGGCACAAAGAAGACCGTAAGGAAGACGATATGCTGAGACAACCCGCTGATGGGTCGCAGTGGAGAAACATCGACGATAAGTATGAGGAATTTGCACGTGACCCAAGAAACTTAAGGTTTGGTCTAAGTACAGATGGCCTGAATCTGTTTGGGGAGCAGAGTAGCAGTCATAGCACCTGGCCCGTGACTCTATGTATCTATAACCTTCCTCCTTGGTTATGCATGAAGCGTAAGTTCATTATGATGCCAGTGCTTATCCCAGGCCCGTCGCAACCCGGCAATAACATTGATGTGTACCTGAGGCCACTGGTTGATGAACTTTTAGAGTTGTGGGCTGACGAAGGTGTACGTGTGTGGGACGAGTACAAACAGGAGGAATTTACGAGGGTTGCTGTTTGTAACCATCAATGATTGGCCCGCTCTTAGTAACATCTCAGGACAGTCAAACAAGGGATACAGCGCATGCACACACTGTTTAGGCGAGACTGAAAGTATACATATAGGCAAGAATGTGTACCCGGGGCATCGTCGATTTCTTCCAGACAGGCATCCCGTAAGAAAGAAAGGAAAGCATTTCAAAGGCGAGGCAGATACACGGAGGAAGCCAACCCTCCCTAAAGGTACTGATATATATGACATGGTCAAAAATATAAAAGTAATCTTTGGTAAGGGTCCTGGCGCACAATCTGTTCCGAATGACGCCGACAACCACGTAGCCATGTGGAAGAAGAAATCTATATTCTGGGAACTACCCTATTGGAAATCCCTAGAGGTTCGCTCTGCGATCGACGTGATGCACGTGACGAAAAATATTTGCGTGAACCTGCTAAACTTATTGGGCGTGCATGGGAAGAAGTCGAGAGATACACCAAAAGCACGGCTGCACCACCAACGTATGCACGAACGAGACGACCTGATGAATCCAGAGAATTTCAAAGGTCCTCCCAGCTACGCTCTTACCAAGGAAGAGAAGGAGATCTTTTTCCAAGTCCTGAGCAGTATCAAGGTCCCGTCTGGCTACTCGTCAAACATAAAAGGAATACTAAACCTGGAAGAGAAAAAGTTCCAAAACCTAAAGTCTCATGACTGCCACGTGATCATGACCCAGTTACTTCCGATTGCATTGAGGGGGCTTCCGCCAGAAAACGTGCGAGTACCCATTGTGAAGCTATGTGCATTCCTCAACGCAATTTCTCAGAAGGCAATCGATCCAGCAACTCTACCAAGTTCACAGAAGGACGTGGTCCAATGTCTTGTCAGCTTCGAGTTGGTGTTCCCACCAACCTTCTTCAATATTATGACGCACCTCATAGTTCACCTAGTCCAAGAGATTTCCGTTCTCGGTCCTGTATTCTTACACAATATGTTCCCCTTTGAGAGGTTCACGGGAGTCTTGAAGAATTATGTTAAAAACCGTGCTAGGCCAGAAGGAAGCATGGTCAAGGGCTATGGAACAGAGGAGGTCATTGAGTTTTGTGTTGACTTTATTCCTGACCTGAACCCGATCGGTGTTCCTCAGTCGCGCCATGAGGGGAGACTGTGTGGAAAAGGCATGCTAGGAAAGAAACCAACAACATGTATGGACGAGCAATCTTTCACTCAAGCACACTACACAGTTCTAGTTAATTTCAGCTTGGCGGCTACATATATCCAGGAACACAAGGATATTTTACGCTCGGAATACCCGGAGCAACCTGAAGATTTCATTGCTAAAGAACACGCGAAGACTTTCGGTGGTTGGTTGCAAAGACGTCTCATTAATGACAACATTGTTGAAGATGAGCTATACTTGTTGGCCAAGCAACCATCTTCGACTGTATTGACCTTTAAAGGGTACGAGATAAATGGTAACACATTTTACACGGCAGACCAAGATAAAAAGAGCACCAACCAAAACAGTGGCGTCCGGTTTGATGCAAAAGATGACAACGGGCAAAGGGTCACATACTATGGTTACATAGAGCAGATATGGGAACTTGACTACGGACCTTCCTTTAAGGTCCCTTTGTTCTGGTGCAAATGGTTCAACCTGTCAGGCGTGAAGGTAGACCCGAAGTACGGAATGACAACAGTGGATCAGAAGAATCTTGGGTACGGCAATGATCAATTCGTCCTAGCCACTGATGTGGCTCAGGTTTTCTATGTGAAGGACATGTCTAGCAGACCGAGAAAAAGAAAAGATAAGGAAGCGAATACATCAGACGATGAGCCAAGGCGCCACATAGTTCTTTCAGGGAAAAGAAACATCGTGGGAGTCGAGGACAAGGTAGACATGTCAGAAAATTACAATAAATTTGATGAAATTCCTCCCATCAAAGTCAAAGATGATCCAAGCATCCCGTTAAATGATGAAGATACTCCATGGTTACGGCGCAATCACAAGAAAGGCAAGAAGAAAAATAGATAGGGGGTGTTGTTGGTGATGTGTAATAATGTATTAAACCTTTTATGTAATTGTGTTGACCATTTTGATAAATATCAAAAATTTGACCAGTTTCCACTAAATTTGACCATTTTGATAAATATCATTTTTATTTTTTAAGTGTTAAAATGACATTTAGACAATTTGTAAACAAAATATCAAAAAATATAAATATGTTGTTATAATATTTGATTTTACAAAAGCTTTTTGAGTCTACTTTGATTTTATAAATAAATGTAAAAGAAAACAAAAAAGGGAAACAAAAAAGAAAAATAAAAGAAGAAACAGGAAAAAGAAAAAGGAAACAAAAAGAAAACAGGAAACAGGAAACAGAAAAAAGGAAAAAAGAAAAAGAAAAAAAACCTTTAGGACCGGTTTTTAACAACAACCGGTCCTAAAGGTGGGTTCGCTCGCGCGCCCAATTTTTGGACCTTTAGTACCGGTTTGTGTTAACAACCGGTGCTAAAGGGTCTTTAGGACCGGTTGTGAACACCAACCGGTGCTAAAAGCTTGTACTTTTCTTTTTTGTTTCCCGGTGCCGCCGTCTTCTCTCCTTCCCGCGCGTCTTCTCTCCTTCTCTCCTCGCCGAGTCGACCCTCGCCGCGCGCCGCCTCCTCGCCGCCCCACGCCGTCGCCTCCTCGCCGCCGTCGCCGCCCCACGCCGTCCGCCGCCCCACGCCGTCGCCGTCCCACGCCTCCTCGCCGCCCCACGCCGTTCGCCGCCCCGACGCTGTCTGCCTCCGCCGCCCCCACGCCGTCGTCCGCCGCCCCCACGCCGTCTGCCTCCGCCGCCCCCACACCGTCGTCCGCCGCCCCCACGCCTCCACGCCTCCGTCGCCTCCACGCCGCCGTCGCTAAGTTAATCATCGGAAAGTTAGAAATTTTTTGCTAAGTTAATCGGAAAGTTTTACAGAATCGTCGAAGTCGGAATATTAGGAAAGTTTTGCTAAGTTAATCGGAAAATTATTAGTTAGAATTTTTTTGCTAAGTTAATCGAAAAGTTAGAATTTTTTTGCTAAGTTAATCGGAAAATTTACGGAATCGTCGGAGTCAGAATCGTCGGAAAGTTTTGCTAAGTTAATTGGAAAATTATTAGTTAGAAATTTTTTGCTAAGTTAATCGGAAAGTTTTACGGTATCGTCGGAGTCGGAATCGTCGGAAAGTTTTACGGAATCGTCGGAAAGTTTTACGGAATCGTGGGAACCGTCGGAAGTTTTACGGAATCGTCGGAAAGTTTTACGGAATCGTCGGGAAGTTTTACGGAATCGTCGGAAAGTTTTACGGAATCGTCGGAAACTTTCGGACGATTACGACTCCGACGATTTCGTAAAACTTTTCCGTAAACTTTCCGGTTCCGTAAAAAATTTCCGTAAATAATTTTGCTAAGTTAAATTCTTGTTACTAGCAGGGTGTTGAGCTATGGATCCCCAAGAACCACATGATCCGCACGCCGATCAGCTCGCGGAAATGGGTGAGGCGGAGAAGGAAAGATACATGTGCCAGATGATTTTTGAAGATGCAACGGCCATATATCATGATGACGACGGTGGACATGCGTTTAGCAATCAATTTTTGAACGACTCCGGTGACGGAGCTGAGAATATAGAAGATGTAGTAGATGCAGAAGTGCCCTCTGGAACAAACTCTGCCAATGTATATCTCAAGTCACTGTTTACGCAACAATTAATTTGTATTGCACTTACTAACGAATCATTATTTTCCCGTTTAGGCGCCCTCCGGAACAGCTAGCGCAAGTACTGAGACAAAGTCGAAACGAGGCCCGGCCGCAAGGTTGAAAGATACTGCAAGGTACTCGATCGATAAAGTTGCTGCTGATGGCAAACCACTGGAACCCCCAGAAACTTATCGCAAATTTGTAAATGAGTGCGGAGTTGTTGTAAGAGACTTGGTCCCGATCAACTTAATAGAATGGAATAAGCCGAAGACCGGCGCCAACGTTGGAGCTACTTATGTCGATGACAGATTGAAAAGAGTGCTTTGCGACACGGTCTGGCTAAATTTCAGCGTAGTGGAAGATAAGAAGAAGAAAGTCGAGGAGTGGGCTTTGAAGAAGATGGCCAAACAATTCCAGAGGTGGAAGAAAGACTTGTGGAAGAAATATAAGGACGAAGATCCAGTTTTCACTGGGCTCCTAGTGAAGATAAGAGACGCTTGGCCTGATTTTAAGGCGTACAAGAAATCGGGTGTCTTTACATCCCGATCAGCCACAAATACGGAGAATGCGAAGAAGAAGAAATATCACCATATTTTGGGGTCAGGTGGCTACATGACTGCCCTGCCTAGGTGGCGACGCTATGAAGATGCGCTTCTGAAAAGAAATATCATTCCACAGACACATGACTGGCCCGATAGGTCCAAGTTCTGGTTGTTCGCGCATGGGGCAATGTTGGACACTGAGACTGGGATGATTGTTGCGGAGGGACCATGGTCGGAAAAAATAACACAAGTCGTATCAGATCTAGAGAAGGCAATAGAAGCTGTTCGAAAAGGAACTTTTGTTCCCGATAGAGAGAACGACGAGCTGACGAAGGCACTCGGGAACCCCGAAAAGTGGGGACGAACACGAGGCTTTGGAGCCACTACCCCGTGGAACCAAGGGTTTCCGGCGGACCTTGGCACTTACAGAAGCCGTGGTAGAAGCAAGAGGAAGGCGCTGGAACGGATATCGACATTAGAAGAAAAGGTGGCGTTTCTCTTGAAGAAAGGGGGACACCCAGTACCTGACACTGAAGAGGAGGAAGAAGATACTGCACCTGACGCTGATCAGCAGCAATTAGAAGACGATCCTGTAGCAGATGCCGTCCCATCTCAGCATAGAAGCAGCGTGGGTTCCACGTAGCTGCAGCTAGAAGACGGTCCTGCAGTCGAACCGTCGGCGCCTCACTACCCCGTGGATGATATCACGGAGAAGAAAAACTGTGAGATACATATGCCAATGGGGAACATATCCTTCATGGTGGCGTCAGGCTATGCTTTACCGAATCAACCTGGAGCAACCTACCATGGTGGTCAGATTCCAGCATCCCATGCTCGTGTCGGGTTGTCAACAATTACGCCGGGATGCCAGTCAATTGAGCTTGATATTCCTGGAGGTGAAGGCGAGAAGACACTGGGAGAAATGGAGCTTGGTATCATCTTGTGGAAGAAGAAACACATCGTGTTTCCTAACGCGGCGCCAAGGCCACCGACTCCTCCAGGTACAAATGCACCACCTCCAACAATTACTGAATGTTGCACCACATGTAAGCCTATTTTTAATAGTTTTTCACTTTCGCACAGAGAATGCACGACCTCCAAGTCCACCCCCCAACGCACCTCCAAGTCCACCCCACAACGAAGATTGGGAGCCCGAGGCCGAGAGTCTATCGCCCGTGCACTCCAGTGAGCCGACGGATGCGCCCACTACGGGTACGGCAAAGCGGAAGCTGCAGTTCAGAAGAAACGGGACTCCTCCCAAGAAGAGAGAAAGGAAACCCAAGAAAGTCAAGACTCCCCCAAAGTTACCAGGCCTGATGACTCCGGAGGAACTAGACGAGGCCGTGAAAGCCAAAAACAAAGCATGGTTCCAACGGTTTCCCCTGAAGCCCCCTCCAGACATCTGGAAGGAAACTCTGAAGAACATACCAAAGTGGAAAATTGAGCGTACCATCGACAACTTATATTATCCTGAACCGCCGCCACCGCCGCCCCTTTCAGACTATGAACGGTACATTGAAAAGATGCACACCACACAGATGAAGCAGGCGGAGCAGACGAAATGCGGGAAACAAGTTCCTGAGCTCGGACAACAAGAAGCACAGTCAATTGCCCCGCTCAAGGTGTTATCTGATCAGGCTTCAATGTCCGGTCCACGCATGGGCGACGTAGGTTACGCTATTGCTGATGTGGTATATAAATATAAGCCCAAGCACCCTCTGGTCGAAAATTCTAGTGCTCTAACAACCCAACTATGGAATTTACATGTTTGGTACTTGGAGGCCGCAAGGCAAAAGAGAGACTGTATCATGGCGGCAGTTCAGGATCAACACTACTTCGGAGAGTACGGTGTGGAGGTTGGGTTCGATGATTTTTTCCAGATGTACAATCAACGTGCCCTCGACAAAGCTATCATCAGCTTCTACTGTTTGTAAGTTATTTATTTGTCTAATTTAATTATTTAGTTAAGCTCGCGTTCATTGCCCGTATAATTATCACTCACGAGACATTCTTTTTGTACGCTACTATGCAGAATGAAGATTCGTGAATGCAGGCTGGCAGGAATCTGGGACTTTGGGTTCATTGACCCGTATTCGTTTCATCAAGAGACAATAGAAAAGGTCAACAAGGATACACCAGATGATTTGCTAAGGTTTTTGAAGCGACAAAGTACCAAAAAATAAATACTTTGGCCTACGGATTCAAGTGAGTGTTACTGTCTTGTACACATTCCATTTTGCTTACCTGATGTTAAGTGTAATTGATGAGTATGCATGACTGCGTGTGTACACGTGCGCAGGTCCCACTTCATATTGTTCATCATTAGAATCGATCAAGGACAAGTTGAAGTCTGGGACCCGTTAACCTGGGACGCTGACACATGGAAGAGCGCGCGTCAGATGCTTCAAAGGTATATATATATATCGGCCTCTTTCGTTCATCGGCCTCTTTTTCGTTCATTTCCTGATATCAAGTAAGTAATAATTAACTCTTGTATTCATTTTTCTTTGTCGGCCAGGGTTTGGCAAATGTTCATCAAGAAAGAACCCGGTACATGGGCAGACAAGCTCCACTTTCAGATTAACAAAGTAAGTAGTACTACGTACCATGGTTTCAATACCATTACCATTCTTTTGATTATAATTAATTTGACTTAATTATGTTCTCGTATATAGGGCGTCCCGCAACAACCACCGGGCACTGATTATTGTGGATACTACGTTTGCGAGTACATTCACAGGATTATCAATGAGAAATCCCGTACTTCCAGAAATCTAGAGGTACGTAACCGGATCTTCACAACTTTATTTATGTTGCCATCAATTATGTTTAGTTTTGTTCATAACTTAATTGTTTTCATCTACTTATTTTAAAGCTGCAACGAAAGCGGGCGATGCTCAGACCAATCCAACGTTGCAAGGCAGTTGCAGAGGAATTGGTAGGATTTCTCCTCACGCAAGTCATAGATGAAGGCGGAGAATTTTTCCATCCTATGAACCAATAGCCAGCTCCCTTCTCTATGCAAGTATACAGCTATAGGAAACGAACTTCAAGTTATGTAATGATAATCGGTCGAGTACTTCGTGTTACATGTATATATGCACTTTTATTTGGTGCATCAACATTTAACCGCAAACACGGAATCGGAAACACTTAACCGCAAACACGGAATCGGTGTTTCCGGATACGTGTTTCCGATTACGTGTTTCCGATTCCGTGTTCGTAAAAAACAGAACACGGACACATGGAATCGGAAACACGGAATCGGAAATACGGAATCGGAAATACGTAAACGGAAATACGGAACCGGAAACACGTAAACGGAAACCCTGAAAATACGGAACACGGAAACACCGAAATACGGAATCGGAAACCCTGAAAAGAAAAGGAAAAAAAAGAAAAAAAAAAGCATTAGGACCGGTTGGTGTTACCAACCGGTTCTAAAGGTCCTCCGCCTGCGCGCACTCTTCGGCGCCCACGTGGAGGCCTTTAGCACCGGTTTGTAAGAGACCGGTGCTAAAGGGGGGGGGGCTTTAGTCCCGGATACGTAGCACCGGATGTGTATCCGGGTCCAAAAGCCCTTACCAACCGGTTCTAATACCCCTTTCTCCACTAGTGTCCACATCACCAACAGGTTCGATGCCTACCACCTGCTCGGCAAGGTGTATTGTGTGGGTGCGAGTTCATCGCATTCACCACCTATAACATCTTCACTGACTTCGAGAGCATCTTCCCCGCTCGCGACCGCATGCACAGCCTCCCGTACCACCTCGGCGACAACGGCCTTGAGGAGGAGGAGTACTGAAGCCGGCGGCGAAGAAGACGGTGAAGCCGGCGGTTAAGGTGAAGACGACGGTGAAGACATGGCGGTGTTGCCCTAGCTACCCTATCTAGTAGTATGTAGTATTAGTTTGGTGTGTGTGTTGCCCGACCTAGCTACTAATTATTATTATCTATGTAAGAAATTGGTGTTTATGTCCAAAGAACTTATATATGTTGCCCTAGCAACCCTATCTAAGTTATATTAAGTTATGTGTGTTATATTAATGCTTTGTTATGTTTGTATTTTGTTTGTCCCAAGTTTAGACACGGCTAATTGGCGTGGGAAAAATTAACCAAACTAACTAAAAATGATGTGTTTATAGATGCCTTCTAAAAATAAGAACATATTGTACATTTGTACACGGCTTTGGTTTGCTGAGCTCTGTATTTTTTAGGTATTCCAAGAATACTTTGGTTTTCAGAAATATTGAAGTATCAAATACTTTTAGATGTTTGGCTTTAGTCAAAAGTGTAGTTTTATATACTTTAATCCCTACTTTAATATGTAGAAAACTACACTATGTTTGAAGTATGGTTGGACCTCTTTTTCCAATCATGAAGTATAAATTACACTATGTAGAAAACTACACTTTGAGATGTTTGGCTTTAGTCAAAAGGATAAATGAAGGGGAACCATAAAGGAAAGCCAAAAAAATTCCTCAATGAGATAGAAAAGATTGGGCAATCAAATTAATGAAAAAAGCAATCAAAAACAAAAAAGAACAAAGCAATCGTTCCTAAACAAAAAAAGAAACATCACTTGTTTCTGGGCCTCATTTATCCTTTGTGGGCCTATTGCAGCTTGATTCTCTTTGGGCCCGCAAACTAGATTTTTTTCTAGTAGAACTGACGAACTCGAGGACAAAAGTTTGGCAAGTGCGAGAGAGAAGAGATGAACTTGATGTATATCCCTCGTGCTGCTCAGGTACTGCTTACTGTCATCTGACGAGCTAGGGTATGACCCAACACTCGAGGTTATTAGCTAACAAAATAATCCTATCACTGAACTGGTAGTAAACTGAAAGTGTCGAAACTGAAAGTGTCGAAACTTAACAGTAAACTGCATACATTCAGAGATCGACATTTGCACTAAACAGAGTTGCATTTGAGATAAACAGACGAGGATTGGTAAACAGTGGCAACAACAGTAGACAAACATCTCTAACGAGAGATGGCCATCAAGTAAAATATTCCTAGAGCAAGTATTCCTAAAGCTATCAGATTGGATTGCTTCTTCAACTCAATCAGCTGCTTGAAGTTCTTGTTCATCTTCTTCAATTCCGTCTTCAGTTCGACATTTACCACCATCGGGTATTCAGGACGCGCTGCTGCTGCCAGAGCGGCACTATCATGGGGCAGATTGAACTCGCGGATTGCATCCCCCCTCGAATCCAGCAAGCCCAACCCTTGAAGCCTCTGGATGTAATCATCCATGCACTCGAAATGGTGGCATTTCTTCACGATCTGAAAATGAAATCATGTAACCTAAATCCAAATCTGACAGAGATAAAGGATGCGAGGAAAACTCAGATCTAACCTGCCCCTCCGTCTTGCTCTCGCATTTGACGAACTCGCGCCCAAAGTTCCCATTCTTCTCCTCCTTCGAAGTCAACCGCTTCAGTGGCGCAATCCGTGGGCAGTCAGTGCATCGAGTCATCGGCACTGGACCATACACCGGCCACGTGGAACGGGGGGCTGACGAGGAGATCGACATATCGCCCGAGAGGAAAAAACAGAGGAATTGGTCGAGAGGAAGAAGAACGAGAAGATGGGGAAAGAAATAGAGGAATTGCTCGATCTACTCGATGCCTTTGTCTGTCACATGGAGAAGAGGAGAAGGGGAAGCTATATTGACGATTTGCCACATTGTATTTTGCAGTTTGAATATTTGAACCAACTCTTAACACTGACATGTGGTGGTCATGTGCGAAAAATACAATTTCATATGTAAAGTGGGGCAGATCGTAAAAAGCCGAGAAGGTCAGTGCAGTAGCCAATCAGGATGCATCACGCGGATCGCGCATGCTTGCCCACATCTGACGGGTGGTGTTTGGCGCTAGGGTATGATCCGACGGCGGACGTTCGACGCTAGGGTTTGGAGCATTTCTGCGGGGTTATGAGCGAGTCAACGGGGTTATTAGGGTTTGACCAGATTTCAAATGGCCATAACTAAATTAGAAAAAATCGCAAAAATATAAAACAAACGTAGTTCGTCTGTTTATGAGACCTAGTTACTATAAAAAAAATATAAACTCGGTATAGGGGCGTTTTTTTTTGAAAAGTCATTTTTTGAAGTGACGTGTCGTAATCAAGTTCAAATGTTTTTAAAAAATTCAAAAAAAATCAAAATGTTGTAATTCTTGTGCACATAGCCGTCATATGCGACAAGGTTATGAGAAAAAAATATAAACTTGGTGTAGGTCATTTTCATGAAAAAAGCCTTCACAAAAATGAGCTATCACCTATGAACATTTTCAGAGTTTAGGGTTTAGGGAGAGAGGGTTTAGGGTTTGAAAAAAAAATAATTCAAAAAAAATCAGAAAAATCTCCATAGCTTCATTTTGGAGTGAATAAGAAGGATCTGAACTTACTTTTTCATTTTCATATACGTGTTATTTGGCGGTATTGAATTAAAAGCATATTTTTTCAAAAAAAATGTAGTAATATGAATATTAATCAATAAATAGTGAGACTTCTTTTTACCCTATATATATGGAACAAGTGTTAATAAAAATATATATGTCTCATTTAGGGAAGGTAAAAAAAAACTTGATTTCAAATAGGGCTGTTTACCCTAGCTTTCGAGCTCGGTTCTAGCACATTTCTCATTCGGACTGTTCACCTAAGAATATTGGACTTGAAATGCTCGATCAAATACACCGCACAAAGCAATGAACCTCCAATGTTCAACTTCAACTTTGGCTCGAATCCAAATTTTGGCCCAAATTCAAATATAGATTTAAATTCAAATTTTGATGGAAATTTGAATTTTGACTCAAATAAGGAACCAAAGTAGAAGCAACATTATTACAACTGATGCCAACATTATTACAGTAGCTCAAAGCTACCAAGTTTTAAGATGCCAACATCTTAATACAAATCTACCAAGTTTTAAGCGATCGACTCGCCCTCAAATTGACAACACAAACATTTTCCAACAACTTAATTCAAATTTTTTACTTGCTCCTTGTGTTTGCAGCTGGCTTCACAGTCTTGCTCCTGGTTTCCCTAGTTGAGATGCTCTTTTCTTTCAGACTCTTATTCCTTTTGATCTTGGGCTTTACTTGGTGTTTTCCCCGTGGAGGTGTTGATGGAGTAGTTCCACTCGCCGAGCACTTGACGACCATTTGACGGTCATCTATGGGTTAAGTAATCTTTAAAGGCACAATTGGAACAATTACCCCCTCCTCTTCCTCTCTTATATCTTCAAAACCATCAAAGGTCATGGTTTCAAAATCTTCTGCTTCATTTGCTGCTGCATTCTCCACTGCATCTTCAATCTCCATTGTTGCTGCATTCTCCACTGCATCTTCAATCTCCATTGTTGTTGCATTCTCCTCAGCATTGGCTGATGTCCATCTTTCCTCCTCTCCAAATGATGCATCCACTGCATTGGTACAAAGCCTAGCAATATGCCCCAGAACTCCACACTTTTTGCAAGCACATTTCTTTGGTAGACGACCCTCCTCACCTGCTCTAATCCTCTGGTTCCTTGGTCTTCCTGGTGGTCTAGTAATGACAGGAGCGTGGAGTTTGAACCCTGGATCTACTATGTTCCATTGATCTTTCCCCAATAGTGCAGGCACATTGTCAGCATAAGCAGCCATAAATTTGGCAACAGAGAAATACTCAGAGCAGTATTGATAACCTTCACCATCTGCACCCCCGATAATGGTCATCAGATGTAGGGTATGTATGCATGGCTTCCCACGGATCTGTCATTGCCTACAAGTACATTCTCTAGTACTTAGGTTCACAGGATACCTCCATAGCCTATTTTTAGTGTCAGTATAGGTAACCTCTGCCTCATATTTCATCTTCAGGCCTCTTGCCTTCAAGTGCAATGCCTTAATCAGTGATGGGAGCATTTGATGACCAACATATTGTGTTTCTGTAATTCTTTTGCGAAGAGCCATCTTTATCATGATCATTTGCCTCATCTTGTCAAATGCTTGCCACAACAAGAGCCCTTTCACTGACTTGAACTTTGAATTGAAGCACTCTGCAAGGTTACTGGTCACATAATCTACTTTGCAGATTTCGTTGAATTTGCTTCTTGACCACACCTTACCATGATGTGCATCCATGTACTCCTTCACAAGAGGATTTTGAGCATACAACACTCTCAAATGGTGTTCATGCTTCCTTTTGCTGCATGTGTATGATGCTGGCATGAAGTTCTCATCATAAACTTTACCTTTGAACTTCTTTTTGAAATTATGCACTAGGTGTCGCATACATTCCCTATGCTCCACTCTAGGGAATACAATTTCCACTGCACTCTCTAAACCCTTGCAAGCATCTAGAAACCCCTGCCAACAAGCCTTGAAACAAACAAAAGCCCTTCTGAAGCACTCCTTCTGAAATGACTTCCCTTTTATTTTGAATTGAACTTTATGCTTGTCAATCTCTACAACACTCCCTGGACTTGCCATCTCCACTTCAGCTTTGAAAGTGTAAAGCAGCTGAAAACTGTCATTCCATTGACCATTAATTCTGTCAAGAGCCTTTTCCCTAGCATTGAAAATTTTCATGTAAGGAATTTCTATCTTGTACTTCTCAAAAAGCTTCCCATGGAGTGCTGTTGGACCAAGTCCAGGTTCTTCTCTCAGCCAATCCAATATAGCATCTGCCACCCACCTAGTTTTTGCTAGCTTGGTTTTGGCCTTCCCCCTCCCCCTCCAGGTGGACAGGTGTGCTTGTGTGGGTTTTTCTTTATCTGAAACAAAATAAAAGGGTAAAAAATAGTTAAGAAACCTTACTCAACAATCTGAAACTAAATTATTAACTGAACTTGGATTACCTGAATATATTTGCTCTTTCTCATACGAGATGCATGCAACTTCCACCTACACCTAGGATATGGACAAAAAACTGTGAACCTTGCTGGATCACTCCTTTTAATCTTATAGGTGTTTTCAGATATAATGCACCATGTTGTCACTGCATTCCGACAGTCCACCATTGATTGGAAAATGGTACCTACACTAAGCTCAGGTTTTTCCCTGTTCCACTCAATTGTTGGCATGTCATCACCATCGTATTCATCCTCGATTAAGTTGTCCATGTTCTCCACCTTCTCTTCATCGTCAGTGTCATCAAACCTAGCTTCGCTGATGGGCTCCTCCATATATTCGTCATACACTGCTTGCTGACTGGCTACATTGACCAGTTCAGGAAACATCATCTCGTCTTCATCATCATTTGTAGGCACTGCCTCGTCAGGTTCTGCATCCTCTTCTACACCAACTGCAGAAGGTACACGAGAAGCAGCAGCTGAATCGGAACCACAATTGGCAGCAGGCATGTTGTAGCTCCATGAACCACTTGCTTTACTTGGTGTCGACCTACAAGGAGTGCCGGGGTGCTGGCTATTAGCACAGACAGATGATGTCTGAACTCCCTTCCCCTTCACCCATTCTGCGCGTGGCTGAAGCACATCGATTTGGAGTTTACCGAATCGGCAGCCAACAATCCCAGCAAGAATCAACGGCATATGATCGTCGCAAGTTAGTGGGAGAAATCTTTGCTCATCACTGCTGAAGTAATTCAGTTCAACAGCATCGGCATCACTCCAGGGATATGTGTTTCTAAGCTCAGCTTGCAAATCTTTGAAAGATATGCTGGTTTCTACCACTTTGGGATAGAAAAATGATGAAATCAAATGCGCTTTAGTACCACGCAGCACACTAGTTTCCATTCTAATCGCCAGCCGGAAAGCCAGCGCGGGATCAATCCTATTTTGTTGAAGGAAATAAAGGCTTCAGTTAGCCGGGTAAAATCAAGCACAAATTCGAACGATTCAAGCAAACAGAAGTCAAATACGGCCTATAATACGACTTAGAACGTCAAGTCGAGAGGAAACAATGCTTACCCAGGTTTAATCCATGAATTATTTGCCGCGGATTCGACCCAATCCTCTCCACGGGCGACTGCATTCCGGGCGTCCTCACTAAACATCGCCATGTAATCCTAGATGGGGAGGTGGGCTATATCTGGCGGAGACGTGACGTCGCCGACGAACGGAATAGGGGCATAGGGTGGAGGAAACAACTACTGTGGAAGCGGCACAACGCCGGCGGAGGAGGCGGGGCGGCGCGATGCAGTGCGGCCTGTCTAGATATGTTTCAGATTCAGACAAGCTGCCCAATACGTGTCTCCCTGCGGTCCCACCCGTCAGCCAAAGACTCGGCCCCACTCGTCAGCAATTGACGGTCACGGTCAAGAAAACAAACGGTCAATTGACGGTCAATGGACGGTCAAGACAACAAACGGCCGCTATGAGCATTTGTGAGAGTTTCAGCTAAGGAAGAGGGGAAAAGTGAGCAAAAGTTTGGAGCGTGGGGGAAAGTGAGCACAACTAAGGAACCAGGGGCACTAATTTAAATATCCCTTTCTAGAAACCCCTTGATATTTCGTTCGATAAACCTAAAGTCAATGGTCCAATTAAAGAACTATGTAGACATGTCCCGAGGTATTCTTCGGTCAATATCCAATGTAGGATGCCCATATTGGATCCTACATACTCTCCGAAGATCTTATCGGTTGAACCTGAGTGTCAAGGATTCATATAATCCCGTATGTCATTCCCTTTGTCCTTCGGTATATTACTTGCCCGAGATTCGATCGTCGGTATCCGCATACCTATTTCAATCTCGTTACCGGCAAGTCTCTTTACTCATTCCGTAATACAAGATCCCGTGACTTACACTTAGTCACATTGCTTGCAAGGCTTGTGTGTGATGTTGTATTACCGAGTGGGCCCCGAGATTCCTCTCCGTCACACGGAGTGACAAATCCCAGTCTTGATCCATACTAACTCAACGGACACCTTCGGAGATACCTGTAGAACACCTTTATAGTCACCCAGTTACGTTGTGACGTTTGATGTGCACAAGGTATTCCTTCGGTGCTAGTGAGTTATATGATCTCATGGTCATAGGAACAAGTACTTGACACGCAGAAAACAATAGCAATAAAATGACACGATCAATATGCTACGTATATAATTTGGGTCTTGTCCATCACATGATTCTCCTAATGATGTGATCCCGTTATCAAGTGACAACACTTGCCTATGGTCAGGAAACCTTGACCATCTTTGATCAACGAACTAGTCAACTAGAGGCTCACTAGGGACAGTGTGTTGTCTATGTATCCACACATGTATATTTGAGTTTTCAATCAATACAACTCTAGCATGGATAATAAACGATTATTATGAACAAGGAAATATAATAAACTAATTTATTATTGCCTCTAGAGTATATTTTCAACAATATATACCAACTCACTACCGGTCAACATATTCGCTACTTGACTAGGTATTTAGATATATACGTACATCAAAGTACACATGAGGTGTTCGATGAAATCCCCGAGCCACACTTAAGCTTTCTCCTCTCCAATCTCAACCTCCAAGCTCCATTTTCCTCAAGATTTGTCTAGGTTTGGCGATGCACCAACTACACAAGTGTTCTAAAAGATCAGCTACTTCATCCTTTCATCTCTCACTGCGTTTAGCTCATTTCAAATGCTCTAGAAGTAGTGTGGTTTCTGCGTTTAATGTACGAGTGTATGTGGGAGTTCTTTTGATTTAGATGCATAATTTGAGTTCAAATTAACTTCTTAGAGTCTTCACATGTGTAGGTGTCGTCCCGTCCCCATCCTCATCGTCGTAGATCGCCCGTGCCGATCTCGTCGCCACACCACCGTGGTGAGCCTCTTGTTTTTATCTTCTTTTTAAAATAAAAAAATCTTACTTGTATGATTTAGATAGATACTTGTATAAATTTCATACTTTTATTACTATTTGTTATTATACAGTGCGATGATTTTGGTATCCGCCCTCATCGGCCCTCGTCCACCCTATGATTCGGACATGTTATATTTTCTTTTATAACTATTTGTTTCATTTAGTGTTTATGACAATTATGCCGACTAACGTGACATGGATGTTTTTATCTAGAAGGATGTGAATTGGAAATTACAACCGACCCTCTTGTCGAGAGGTTAAATTTAGTTGAAAAAGAAAACAATTGCTTGAAGAAAAATTGAAAATAATCGAGGAGATGTTTTCGATGTTGTCGATGATCAGAAGATCTAGATGGATGCAATGCGCTTGAAGATTAGAAATATTAAAAAATATGTCATCGATAAAGAGGCTTGGTATCATTATCATGTTGGGTCAATTATTATCTTAGTTGCGATTTTTGTAGTAACTATAGTTGTATGTTTTTTATGAGAACTATATGGTTGTTATTGCATTTAAATGTTTTACATAGTTTTTTGTTTTTTATGAAAACTATATATGAACTTTATGTATTTATGTTTGCAGTAATAACATTTGATCACTAATGAACTTTGGTTTTAATGTGATGATGAACTTGTATTAATTTAATTATTTTTCTATTCATGATGTTCTGCAATGGTTTTTGATATACTTAATTTCATAATACGGATGAACCGTCAATAGATGTACGATGATTGACAAACTTCGAAATATATTACGAGCCTGCATAAATTTCTCGGTGTTAAGAAGCCAACATGAACCTACGCCGGAGCTCCATCAATTATATCCAGACGGACGGACAAAATGAGAATCGGAGTCTGGAAGACAAACTCGAAAAAGAAGTCCCGCCATCCGTCCGAGCACCACAATAATAAAAAAACAAAAAAATCAGAAAAAAGATGCAGCAAGTGAATTCCAAAATACGTTGATTGATTGTAGCATGATTCATGCAATCATGCATACTTGCGTACGTACTACACAATTAGTTGCCGTATATCATGGGCCGAGTTAACACAACTTGACCAATTCTTTATTATTTTGTGTGTCCTTCTATGAACATGTGAGTGAGATAGATGCCACAACAAGATTCAACAATGGATGACTTGTACATATTCACTATGGAATATGTTATGCGAACTTACGTAGCCAAATGTGCATAGCTAAAATAATTAGGTTACTTGTGGTGAAATCAGCCCACCGGCTGGACTTGACACCGATCCTCACAATTTTCTAGATTTATTAATTATTTCCTCATAAAGTTTGCACTGCTTACCATAAATGTCACATGGTGATGTTTGCTTAATGAGAGGAGATGTTTTCATCTACCACGAGACGTCTTTGTTGATTCCGTCAATCTCAAATGTTATGCTAGCTCGATATGTCGGAGGCGCTCGTAGAACTAAGAACAACTCTAGCAGACCCCGCATCCGTCCGACCCGTAATTAACCGTCAAAATATGGGTCTGGGCGGAAAAACCTGCCCGATCAGACCCCACATTCCGTCCCGGCCCGTAAAAATTTTTAGGAGGCGCAGCAAATTCTGGACCCCAACCTGGGAAAACGTGGGTTTCCCCCTCGCGGCTGCGGTGCCCTGCATCACAGAGAAGCAGTTGGCGGGAGGGACATTTCATCCCGCGCTATTTTCCCCTTCCTTCCGCCGCCGCCTCGCCATTGCTTCCGCCCGCCCGCCGCCAGCGATTCCGGCCTTATCTGCAGGCGAGCCGCTGCACCGCCCCTCCGGATCCGGCGAGAAGAGAAGAGCCGCCCCCCGGCGCCGCCGCCGGGGATCGACCACCGCCTCGTCGCCGACCGGGATCACCCGCGCTGGTTAGTACCTTTTTTGTGGTTTTTGCGAGCTTTCGAGAAGATAGAGTTGACCCCGTGCGAGAAGTTCCTACTATACGATTCGTCCGATTCGGACGACTCGGATGTTGAGACCATGCTTGCGACATTTCGTCAGGAAAATTTAGTCATGGCGCTTGCCGTGAAGGAGCATGAAGACGAGAACCGAAAAAGGAGGCGGGGATCGACTGTCGGGCGTTTGTGCATTCCTCGGAATCGCCATCTTGGGAACGAGATGTTGATGCAAGACTATTTCACGGAGAATCCTACATATCCTCCGCACCTCTTCCGGAGAAGGTACCGAATGCGCCGACCCCTCTTTGTGAAAATTGTTCAAGCTTGCGAGGAAAATTGCCGATATTTTAGTCAAAGAAGGAATACCGCGGGCTTAAAGAGATTTAGTGCATATCAAAAAATCTCCGCAGTTATGCGTGTGATTGCATATGGCGTTCCAGCGGACTATGCCGATGAGTATCTTCGCATTGGTGAAGATACCACAATTGAGTATGTGCGAAGATTTGCGAAAGTGATCAACCGTGTCTTCGGTCCTGAGTATCTTCGGGCACCCAATGAAGATGACACAAAGAAGTTGATGGCATCTAATGAGAGGAGAGGTTGGCCTAGCATGCTATGTAGCATTGATTGTATGCATTGAAATTGGAAAAATTGCCACAAGGCTTGGCAAGGAATGTATTGTGGCGAGTCTCGTGATGCAACAATTGTGCTAGAGGCCGTAGCATCCGAGAATTTATGGATTTGGCATTGCTTTTTTGGTATGCCGGGCACTCTCAATGATAATATTGTGTTGCAACGGTCTCATTTGTTTGCTAGGCTTTCTAGTGGTGATGCTCCTGCTTGCAACTACACTATCAATGGACATGAATACACAAAGGGGTACTATCTTGCAGATGGTATATAACCTCCTTGTGCACATTTTTCAAGAGCATCAAAGAACCCAAAACAAAAAAATAATGTGAATTTGCGAAGGTGCAAGAGGCAGCCCGCAAAGATATTGAAAGAGCTTTCGGTGTTTTGCAATCTAGGTTTGCCATTGTCCGTGGTCCTGCTCGTTTTTGAGATAAGAAAACCTTGAAGAACATCATGACATGTTGTGTTATCCTGCATAATATGATTTTTGAAGATGAGAGAGGATTGAACTTAGAATTGTTTACGATAATGTGGGTAGCCGTGTCAAACCAGCTAAAGACCCAAACTGCATTAGACAAGGAGATTGAAAATGCAGACACCCACTTTCAATTTCAGAAAGATCTCATTGAACACCATTGGCAAAGGGCTGGACAGTGACTTATTTTTGTATTCATTTGTATTTGTATTCATGACAAGTTTTGAATAATTATTTGTAATGCGGATGATTATTGCATCGTGTTTGATTCGAATAATTCAGTTTGTTTTCGGTTGTTGAATTGTGTTGCATTTGATATTTGCGGGCTGATAATATGCCGGAAACAGCGGCGCAAAGAGCAGAACCCGCAAAGCCGACCCGTAGAATATACTTTTTTACGGATCCGTTTGGGGGGTCTGCATCTGTGCCAGCCCGGACCAGCCCGCAAAAGCTGTTTTGCGCGAACTGCAAACGCGTTTTGCTGGCCGGCGGGATGCGGTGTCTGCTAGAGTTGCTCTAACGTGTGCGCGTGTATGTTCATATATGTGAACGTATGTACGTGTATGTGAGCTATGAGATTCTGTGATTATATCAGAGAAAACTTAAGTATGCCTGCATGCATCCAGTTTTGACATCTATCCGTGTACATATGGCATGCGGAATAATCAGTAGTACGACGCATGCATCCTTGATATATTTTTTTTGGATCAGCTAGAACGTCAAGATGTAAAAGGTGGGGTTTGAGAACAAGAAAATCTCATCAAGATCTAAAACGTGGGGTTAGAGAAGAAGAAAATCTCCGCAGTTATGCGGGTGATTGCATATGGCGTTCCAGCTAACTAAGCCGATGAGTATCTTCGCATTGGTGAAGATACCACAATTGAGTCTGTGCGTAGATTTACGAAAGTGATCATCCGTGTCTTCGGCCCTGAGTATCTTCGGGCACCCAATGAAGATGACACAAAGAAATTGATGGCATCTAATGAGAGGAGAGGTTGGCCTGGCATGCTAGGTAGCATTGATTGTATTCATTGGAATTGAAAAAATTGCCACAAGGCTTGGCAAGGAATGTATTATGGCAAGTCTCGTGATGCAACAATTGTGCTAGAGGCCGTAGCATCCGAGGATTTATGGATTTGGCATTGCTTTTTTGGTATGTCGGGCACTCTCAATGATAATAATGTGTTGCAACGGTCTCATTTGTTTGCTAGGCTTGCTAGTGGTGATGCTCCTGCTTGCAACTACACTATCAATGGACATGAATACACAAAGGGGTACTATCTTGCAGATGGTATATAACCTCCTTGGTGCACATTTGTCAAAAGCATCAAAGAACCCAAAACAAAAAAAGAATGTGAATTTGCAAAGGTGCAAGAGGCAGCCCGCAAAGATATTGAAAGAGCATTCGGTGTTTTGCAATCTAGGTTTGCCATTGTCCGTGGTCCTGCTCGTTTTTGAGATAAGAAAACCTTGAAGGACATCATGACATGTTGTGTTATCCTGCACAATATGATTTTTGAAGATGAGAGAGGATTGAACTTAGAATTCTTTTACGACAATGTGGGTAGCCGTGTCAAACCAGCTAGAGACCCAAACCGAATTAGAGCTTTTTTTTCAGACATACAAGGAGATTGAAAATGCAGACACCCACTTTCAATTTCAGAAAGATCTCATTGAACACCATTGGCAAAGGGCTGGACAGTGACTTATTTTTGTATTCATTTGTATTTGTATTCATGACAAGTTTTGAATAATTATTTGTAATGCGGATGATTATTGCATCGTGTTTGATTCGAATAATTCAGTTTGTTTTCGGTTGTTGAATTGTGTTGCATTTGATATTTGCGGGCTGATAATATGCCGGAAACAGCGGCGCAAAGAGCAGAACCCGCAAAGCCGACCCGTAAAAAAGTATATTCGTGGAATATACTTTTTTACGGATCCGTTTGGGGGGTCTGCATCTGTGCCAGCCCGGACCAGCCCGCAAAAGCTGTTTTGCGCGAACTGCAAACGCGTTTTGCTGGCCGGCGGGATGCGGTGTCTGCTAGAGTTGCTCTAACGTGTGCGCGTGTATGTTCATATATGTGAACGTATGTACGTGTATGTGAGCTATGAGATTCTGTGATTATATCAGAGAAAACTTAAGTATGCCTGCATGCATCCAGTTTTGACATCTATCCGTGTACATCTGGCATGCGGAATAATCTGTAGTATGACGCATGCATCCTTGATATATTTTTTTTTGGATCAACTAGAACGTCAAGATGTAAAAGGCGGGGTTTGAGAACAAGAAAATCTCATCAAGATCTAAAACGTGGGGTTAGAGAAGAAGAAAATCTCCAGCATGATTTTTAGTTTTACCAAGAGTCATTTAGGCCAAAAAGAAAGAAAGAAGATGTAGCTAATGCATGGGAAAGATGTGGATCTGATCTGATTGATGCAATATTATCATGCATGTATATATGAGTATACGACTCAAGCTGGCATATTTTTTTTCTTGGTAATATGCGTTTCATTTATATCATGAAGATCAAAGTACAAGTCACATATAAACCGACATGACAAAACTAAAAAGATAGAAGAACATGTCTGAGTTTGACACCAACGTCCGTCACCTACCTCCGGTACCGCCACAGCAACTACCGAATAAAAGAATGACGAATCACCTTCTCATCCGAGCTCGACGCGGTTTCATCGCTGATATGCAGCTTTGTGGACCTCCAAGGTGCCTCACCAAAAGTGAAGCCCTTGCAGTTGAACGAATCAGACCGGGGAAACACCCCGGCCACGCCATCGACCTCCAGATCTGGCACCCCACCATGACTAAGACGTCGAAGGAGGAAACCATACCTGCTATCTACGAACCACGAACCCAACACACGTTTCTTCTTCCAGATGTCGTCGATGCAGACCACAATCTACATCCACTCCTGAACTACCTCCCAAGTTTCGTGCCGACGCTGGAGCAAACTCGTCGCAATGGTAGAACCCGAGGACACAAGTCCATCATGAGGATACTGCCGCCGCCACACCATCCTTGCTTGAACACTCTGGTTTCCAAATCCATGGCCCACAATAGAACCTATGGGCTCGTCAGGGAAAGATCCAAATAATCTTTTATTCAGCAGTGTCATCGCCGCTGCCAAAGCCAAGACGTTGAACAACCCCAAAACCTAGAGTATGAAGACTAAAAACGATCCACACGTGTGGATCCGACGACCCCCCTCACCACCAGCGACCGAAGTCGCGGGCGGAGGAGAACCATCGAAGGACGACGCTGGAAGATTGTTTTCTCCTGACGACGGCGGCTAGTGTGCAAGTCCATGCAAGTCACTCGTTCATGTCATGATCGGGCGAGCTAATTATTTTGACTCCTGCCGTAATTTGTAAAGATTGTGTGCAACCGTTTATTATTGTACTAGCATGTTATGTGTGTACTACCATTGGAAAGAACAAAACCAGAGAGCTGCGCCATGAGACTCTCCTTTATTTTCCAGGGTAGTCCTATATGCATACTGTCGGTTGTGTGCATATAAATAATTGATGGCTCTACAAGTGTGTAGTTATATAATTATCTGGAGCATAGCAATGGACAAAGGAATATGTCAGGCAGCGCTATGAGCTGGCATATACCCCGATCATCCGGGTCACGGGAGGCGTATATAGGACATTGTGTTGTATGGTTTTGATTCCATGTGCCTACTTTACGTGTCGTACTTTGGTTTACCCTACTGGCTCGTATAATTATTAGTTAATCCTGCCCAATTGGTTGTGCTGACGAATAATATATCCCCATCTTCTCAAAATAAGTGTTTTAAGCTTATACAATTGTGTACTAGCGTTAGTATAAAGTTGAGACAGTTATTTTAAGACGGAGGGATTATCAAGTAGATGATGCCCATCGCATCGCTGTGGAAATTAGCTGCAATATATTTCAATTAGATTTGACTGTGTGGCATATAATATTTGGATTAATAAAAATATAATCAAAACTAGAAATACATACGACTTACTATATATTTGATCACATACAGTTGTATAATAGTTATTGAATATAAGTACAATAATGGAATGAAAAAATCTCATGCACGGTTGCATATGGTGCATAGTTGCATGTTGAGGCGGGTTTTATCCCATCCATAATTGTATGGTGATGTGATGCTTTCATATTGAGATAAATAAGGTAATGAAGATGAACTTCTTAGGTATATAGCATACCGCTTAAATGCCATCGAGTAGGATAGAACTCAGTTCTTTTTTATTTTGCAAAAAAAGGATTCAAAACTAATATTAAAGTTCATCGAAAGTACTAATCATCTCTAACATAATAAAATTGCATCAAGATAGGGAAGGAAGACCATACACATAGAGCCCATTTGATTGAGTTGAAGAAAATAGTTACACATTATAGCTTTTCTTTGTTGTTTAGAAAACACCATTATAGCTAGCTTACATTCCTGTGAACAAAGGACATACAAAGAAGTTAAGAATTGAAGTTTTTGGATCAACATGTAGGCATCCTCGTTCTCATCTCACTTCAGACGTAACCTTGGAGCATCTATAGTCGTACCCTTCATATCCGTCTCAAACGCCCTAGCAGGCCGCCCTGTCACCTACCGGTCATAAAAAGGGACCCAATCGGACCCCTCAAACGGGCCTCAAACACCCGGGCTGACCAGCACTCCTCATATCCAGCAGATATATGGGGTGGATATGGGGGAGCCTAGGCGCGTCCGGGCACGCCCGCCTAGCCCGCACTAGAACGCATCGACCCCACATATATCCGTCCTTATCCGATCGCCAGAACAAACCATAGCCACTTCACTCCACTCCCATCCACTCCTATCCACCACCCTAACTCACCATTGGCGATCGTCGGCGTTCTCCGGCATGGAAGGCAGCGGATCCGAATCAGACCTGTTCGGATACATCGACTGGGGGTCGTCCCCTGCGGATTGGACGAGGCAATGGTGGTTTGCATTGCCCTTCGCCGATCCCACGAGGACAACACCCGGCCGACGTCAGGATCTTCCACCGCGACTCCCTAGCATCCACTCAACGAGCGTTCGGTTCCTCTAGGGCGGGATCATCAAGATCCCGGTGCTCGGAAAATCTCTTCTTTCCCATCACCGGTCCGACGGACTTCGAGTCCCATCGGAAACAAGCTGCCCGTTGTGGGAAGGAGAATATAAGGGTCGTCTAGGCCTATCTTGCCGAGGAAATGGCGGAGGCGGAGGCAGCTGATGTGGTGGCACGGGCTGCAGCAGAGGAAGCCATCTGCGCCTGCATTTTGAAGAAATGGAAGCTGTGGAACACACACGCCCTCGCTCGCGAGTAGAATCGTTTGATTCGTGAAATGGTCAGACAACCATCGAAGGAGGTGGAGGAGGTGAGCGACGGCGAGGACAGCTCCAGTGATGAGAAGATCCGGCTTGATCCGTATTGCATCTTCGACTGGTACTTCAGCGAGAAGGATGACAAGGGCTCTGGGAAAGGTAAGGGCAGCCGTGTCTAGTGTCCACCATAGCAAAACATGTCAAATTCTAGTAGTCCGATGGTATGTTAGTAGTGATGGAGTTGTCGGACGACGTTTATAATGCATCGACGTAGTAGTTGAATGGTTTGTATGGATTTGAGATATAAGATTTGAAGTGCTTGGTTGTAGAATGCATTATTTGATACGTGATCGGTCAGTGTCCATAGACGCACCCGGACGCTTTTGCGGGAATTTATGGGGCTGGATTTACAAGTTGTGGATGTAGATGCTCTTACATGCTAAGATTGCATTCGTGCCAGACCGCTCACCACGCCCCTCTATCCATCCCCTCCAGTAACGCCGCGGCTGGAGGGTGCGGCTTGCCTGCGGCTGCTGCGTGCGCCCATCCGTGCGACCCAGCCATCGCACGGCTGTGGCTCCACGCACGCCCCGCTCCAGAATTCCTGCGAAAAAATAAAACAAAATACACATCCTAATACAGATTCTTTTCCGTAATACACTCCTATCCACATCTTTCCCCTTCTGTCTGAATTGAAGCTCGAGCTGAAGCTCAATCTCCATCGCCCCTCCGGCCGCCCATTCGTGCAGCAGGCCAGACATACGTCGCCGCTCACAAGCGTGGAGCAAGGCTCGGCTGGCTGCGGCCCGCCTGCGCTTGCCGGACCTGGTTGTGCAGTAGCTTGGCCATGAACGGCGTCTCAACCGGCCACACGACAGGGTGGCGCGTCGGGCTTGTGGCTGTGGCCCGCCTACGCTTGCCGGACCTGGCTGTGCAACTGTTTGGCCATGACCGGCGCCTCAACCGGTCACACGACAGGGTGGCGCGTCGGGCTTGTGGAGGAGCTTGGAGGAGGGGTCGAGGGAGCGAGAGGAAGGACGTCGTCGACCGGAGCGTCAGCGCCATGGATTTGATGCTTGGAGGGGAGGGGAGGGGGAGAGAGACTGCAATCTTATGCTCCACGATGTTTGGCATCTGCAGGTTATGATCGGTTTTTGTAGAAGCTGTACAAAGGTGCATCATGCTGCTTTTTCCCGTCCAACACTCGAGATCATGACGCAGTTAATTGAAAGATTCACCGTCAGGAACTGAGTCAGGTTTCTTACTTTCGGTGTGTGAGATTGAATGTCACCCTCCTGGTTCCTCGGACCACTCCTTGGATAAGCCATGGGGGACACAAGACTTGGAGATGCCATTAGGGACGTGGATTACTTTGCTGCTCAATTCAAGAAAGGCCGCTATTGATTGTAGTAAGACCGTAGGTCGCTCCTGCCTCCTATGAACTACAGACTACATATTTGCATTTTGGCGCGCTTTTGTATATGTTGTGGATCTGTTCGCAACAAGGCGGGAGATTGGATTGTTCCCTCCAATTTTGCTTTCTGTTTTAATGATGAGAATATTACGGAAAAGAATCTGTATTAGGATGTGTATTTTGTTTTATTTTTTCGCAGAAATTCTGGAGCGGGGCGTGCGTGGAGCCACAACCGTGCGATGGCTGGGTCGCACGGATGGGCGCACGCAGCAGCCGCAGGCAAGTCGCAGCCCGGTCCAGCCCCAAGGAAGGTGGTGGCGTGGCAGGGCACCTGTCTCCCCCATCGAGGTGCAATGTTGCGCAGGTATGCATCCCATGTGTAGTGGGCACAGAGTCGCGTGTTGTGGCAAGGTTGAATGTGCGACGGCCAAAGCGGAGCAGCGGCTCCCCACGAAATCACTAATTAGGGAGTACTTCTTTCAAAGATCACTCTCACCCCCGGTTGCGACAAGTGGCACAGTGCATGTCTAAACCTGCGAGTTTATCCTTTTTTCGTAAATTCGTATTTTAAAAACGTTTTATCTCCTAAACCGTGCCTCCAAATCTAGAACCATTTTCACCATTGCATTTCTCGCGTCGAGTTCTTTAAAACTTTTGATAGGCTTTGACGAACTTTTTTACATGAAAAAAAAACAGACAAAAAAAACCGTGCCTCCCACGATAGAAAAAAACTATAAAACACGGTTTTTCTGTGTTTTTTCCTTTTCCGGGAGGCACGGCCGTGCCTCTTGCGGAGAAAAATATGCGTCATTTTTCCCTTTCCGAGAGGCACGACGGGCCTCTCACGAAGGCAAAATTGTGCCTCTCCTGAAAGCAAAACCGTGCCTCTCGCAAAAAAACGCGTTATTGTTTTCCTTTTCGAGAGGCATGTCCGGAAACATCCCCTAGAGGAGGAGGGGGTGGGGGAGATCCCCTAGAGCGGGAGGGTGTCGGGGCAAGAAACAACGTTCCCTCACAGACTTAGGGGTGTCTTCTTCGAGGCCTTCCTCTAGTGCGGTACCCTCTACCGAGGAGGAGGGGGAGGAGGTTGAGGAGGAGGAGAAGGTTGGGAAGGAGGACGAGGAGGTTGGGGGGAGGAGGAGGAGGATGGTGGTGGCGGTGAGGATGGTGTCAACAAGAAGGGGTGGTTGCATGATGCTGCAAAACTCACTTGTCTTCTTGTCTTCTTGCTAGCGAGGAGTACAAGTGGCTCACTAAGCCAAGGGGGAAAGAGTAAGTGCCCATTAATCATTTTAGTTCTTTTCCTTGTACATATGCTCATATTTTAATTCTTTTGATTGTACACATGCTCATATTTTCTATCTTTTGCAGCAACTGAATAGTTCCTTCAGGGGCCCGCCTTCCAAATGGCAGCGTCAATGTTTTGGTGAAGGAACATTGGTTGGGGCTGTTCGCTTCGGACCCGAAGAACCCGGACCGCCTGGTGTTCGTGACGAGCTGGGACCACTACGAAGCGGCCCGCCACACGGACCATAATACATATGTTGAGGTTGTGTATGTATTTTTTCGGGAAATTTCTCTTCAGAAGCACAAGTCTTGAGTTTTGTTTGTAGTTCATCATCGAATGGTTTAACTCATGGATTCTTTCCTTCTAGTTTATGAACGAGTGTAGAAATACTACCGAGTTCTTGAGGAGCACACGTCCACTGCCGATGACATCTTTGTGTGGGCTGCGAGGAAGAAGGCCTGCCAGATTCAGTACGAGGTGCATTGGGTTGCCATCACACAATATTATCACGAAAAACTTGAATAGAAGATGAACAAGGAAAAAGCACGGAGTCAGAAGCTTACCTTGCGCCGGGAGGACGACTTGATGGTAACTATAACAATTTTCATTCTCACGTTTTAGGTAAATTTTATGTTTCCGTGTTGGCATGCCATTATGCTCTCTTTATGTAGGTTTGTCCTGGTTGGTGTTATGGACAACCTGATGCATGGGAGGCATTGATGGATCTATGGCTCGGTCGCAATGTCGAGTGGGCTTCTAAGAGCCTCAAAACCCGGGCTAATCGAGGGATCAACGAAAAACATGGTGAGGGAAACCGGAACTACTGGAGCCACAAGAGAATTCAGGTATATTTATGTACATGAAACATTATTTTTCTTCTATTTACCATTACTTTCTTATGTATGACTAACCTCTGTTTGGTGGTGCAGGAGGAGAAATTGAAGAGGTCTCTCTTAGATATAGAGGCTTGGGAGCATTCCCATGTGCGGACTAAGCGCAAGGAAAGCAAGGGCAAGTACTACGGCCATAGAGGGGAGAATCTGGAGGCCTATACCAAGCGTTATCAGAGTTTACATCCTGACAAACCTGACATGTTAAAAGAGGATACACACGACATGGCGGTGGTCGGCATAGGGCCGAAGAGTCATGGTGGACACGCGGTTCTGGATGCTGTGGTCACTCCTTCTGTTTCCAACAAATGGATCTGAGATACCAACCGAGCTAGAGGACGCCCCCGAGCACGACGAGTGCGTACTCACAGGCTCTCATAGCACAACAACACTCTGTAAGTATTTTCCCTCTTATCTTCCTTTTTTCTGAATTTATTTTCCGCATTGAGATGGTTTATGAGTTTCATCATGTCATATTGTGGGCCTACATGGAGTACACACGTCACGAGGTCATGGCGTGGAACGTGAAGGTTGCAGCATTCACGGAGCACGGACACCGCATGATGATGGTTAGTGATAAGTCTTCAGCGTATCTATAATTTTTGATTGTTCCATGCTATTATATTATCAACTTGGGATGTTTTATATCCATTTATATGCTATTTAATATCATTTTTGGGACTAACCTATTAACTCAATGCCCAGTGCCAGTTTCTGTTTTTTCCGTGTTTTTTGACCTTTTTCAGATAAGAATATTAAACCGAGTCCAAATGGAATAAAACCTTCGGGATGATTTTTTTCCATAACAGAAGGGATCCAGAAGACTTGAGAACTAAGGCACAGAGCCACGAAAATACTTTTCCGCCGCCGCAAGCTTCTGTTTCCGCGAGATCCCATCTGGGGACCGTCCTGGTGCCCTGCCAGAGGGGGATTCGGACACTGAGGGCTTCTTCATCAACACCATCACCTCTCCGATGATGCGTGATTAGTTCACCACAGACCTTTGAGTCCATAGCTAGTAGCTAGATGGTTTATTCTCTCTCTTGGATCTTCAATACGAAGTTCTCCATGATCTTCATGGAGATCTATCCGATGTAACTTTCTTTTGCGGTGTGTTTGTCGAGATCCGATGAATTGTGGATTTATGATCAGATTATCTATGAATATTATTTGAGACTCCTCTGATTTCTTACATGCATGATTTCGTATCCTTGTAATTCTCTTCGAGTTATGGGTTTCGTTTGGCAAACTTGATATATAATTCTTGCAATGGGAGAACTGCTTGGTTTGGGTTCGTACCGTGCGGTGTCCTCACCTAGTGACAGAAGGGGTAGCGAGGCACGCATCGTGTTGTTGCCATCAAGGGTAAAAAGATGAGGTTTATATCATATTGCATGAATTTATCCCTCTACATCATGTCATCTTGCTTAAGGCGTTACTCTTATGGAAAGCGATAACTTCACTTATGACACGTATGATGATTGAAACTTGTTGAGAATAAATCAACATAGACCTCAGTCATTGTTGCAATTAATAAGAAGTAATAAGGAAACAGAGGTTCACATATAAATATATCATCTTAGACACTTTTTACAATTGTGAGCACTCACCAAACTATTACATGCCTAGGAGTAGATGTTGGAGAAGGAAGACAACATAATGAATTGTGTTTGCTTGGTTCCAAACAATGTTATATGATTAGAGATCCCTTAGCATGTGACGATTGCTTCCACCTCATATTAGCAAAACTCCCGCACCAAGTAGAGATACTACTTGTGCATCTGTAAACTTCCAACCTAGTTTTGCCATGAGAGTCCACCATACCTACCTATGGATTGAATAAGATCCTTCAAGTAAGTTGTCATCGGTGCAAGCAATAAAAATTGCTCTCTAATATGTATGATCTATTAGTGTGTGGAAAATAAGCTTTGTACGAACCTGTGATGAGGAAGACATAAAAGCGACAGACTGCATAATAAATTCTTTGTCATAGGAGGCAATATAAAGTGATGTTCCTCCGCACTAAGAGGACACGCATTCAAACCTCAAAAGCGCATGACAACCTCTGCTTCCCTCTGCGAAGGGCCTATCTTGTACCTTTACTTTTTACCCTTGTAAGAGTCATGGTGATCATCACCAATTCCCTTTTTGCCTTTGTCTTGGCTACCGTCACATGCTTCGGAAAGATCTATATTCATATATCAACTTGGAGTTGAGTACTCATGCTTTATTGTTGTTGACTTTACCCTTGAGGTAAATGGTTGGGAGGCAAACTATAAGCCCCTATCTTCCTCTGTGTCCAGTGAAACTTTGACACCATGAGAACCACGTGAGTTGTAACAATTGTGGAAAACAAAAGAGATGATTGAGTATGTGGGTTTGCCTTACAAGCTCTTGATGATTGAGTATGTGGGTTTCCCTTACAAGCTCTTATTTGACTCTTTCTTATGTTGTGATAAATTGCAATTGCTTCAATGACTATGTAGTATTGTTGGTCACTTCTCGGTAAGGTTTTTGCTTCATGCTTTGCTTTGTGAAGGAATTGTTACTTTCCAATAAGAATCTTTATGATATATTGATGTTCTATGTGTGATCATGATGCCCTCATGTCCGTATTATGTTTTATCGAAACCTTCGTCCCTCAACATGTGGACATGTTTATGGAACTTGGTTTTCGCTTGAGGACAAGCGAGGTCTAAGCTTGGGGTAGTTGATACGTCCATTTTGCATCATGCTTTCATGTTGATATTTATTGCTTTTTGGGCTGTTATATTACTTGTGGTACCATATTTATGCCTTTTCTCTCTTATTTTGCAAGGTTTATTTGAAGAGGGAGAATTCAGGCAGCTGGAATTCTGGACTAGAAAAGAAGCAAATGCTAGTCCACTATTCTGCACATCTCCAAATGCCCTGAAAATTTACGTGGATTTTTTCTGGAATATGTTCAGATCCTTGATGCTATTCATTACACCTCTGGTCATGATCATGATTATGTCTTGTGAGTAGTTACTTTTGTTCCTGAGGACATGGGATAAGTCATGTTAATAATAGTCATGTGAATTTGATATTCGTTCGGTATTTTGATATGTTGTATGTTGTTTTTCCTCTAGTGGTGTTATGTGAACTTCGACTACATAACACTTCACCATATTTGGGCCTAGAGGAAGGTATTGGGAAGTAGTAAGTAGATGACGGGTTGCTGGAGTGACAGAAGCTTAAACCCCAGTCTATGTGTTGCTTCGTGAGGGGCTGATTTGGATCCACTAGTTTAATGCTATGGTTAGACTTTGTCTTAATTCTTATTTTGTATTTGCAGATGCTTGCGATAGAGGTTAATCATAAGTGGGATGCTTGTCCAAGTAAGTTCAGCACCCAAACACCGGTCCACCCACATATCAAACTATCAAATTAACGAACGCGAATCATATGAACATGATGAAACTAGCATGACAGAAATTCTCGTGTGTCCTCGGGAGCGTTTTTCCTCCTATAAGACTTTGTTCAGGCTTGTCCCTTGCTGCAAAAGGTATTGGGCCACTTGCTGCACCATTGCTACTACTTGTTACTTGTTACTCTTTGCTTGCTACGTTTCACCTCGCTACACAATCACTTGTTACCGCTACTTTCAGTGCTTGCAGTTATTACCTTGCTGAAATCCGTTTATCAGAGCCTTCTGCTCCTCGTTGGGTTCGACACTCTTACTTATCGAAAGCACTACGATTGATCCCCTATACTTGTGGGTCATCAAGACTCTTTTCTGGCGCAGTTGCCGGGGAGTGAAGCGCCTTTGGTAAGTGGAATTGGTAAGGAAACATTTATATATTATGCTGAAATTTATTGTCACTTGTCACTATGGAAACTCTTGCTTTGAGGAGTTTGTTCGGGGTATCTTCACCAGGAACGGAATCACGAGGAGTTTCTCCTCAACCTGAGGTACCTACTGAAAATATCTTTCATGAAATTCCTTTGGGTATGCTTGAGAAACTGTTGGCTAATCCTTTCACAGGAGATGGATCTTCACATCAAGACTTTCATCTAATCTATGTAGATGAAGTTTGTGGTTTATTTAAGCTTGCAGGTTTGACCGAGGATGAGGTAAAGAAGAAAGCCTTTCCTTTATCTTTGAAGGATAAGGCGTTGACATGGTATAGGCTATGTGATGATACTGGATCATGGGGCTACAATCGGTTGAAATTGGAATTTCATCAAAAGTTCTATCCTATGCATTTAGTACATCATGATCGGAACTTTATTTATAACTTTTGGCCTCGTGACAGAGAAAGCATAGCTCAAGCTTGGGGGAGGCTTATCCTGTTGCTCATAGTGATTGGGTAAGTCCAGTACATTGCGTACCTAAGAAGGGAGGTATCACCGTCGTTCCTAATGATAAGGATGAACTAATCCCACAAAGGATTATTACCGGCTATAGAATGGTGATAGACTTTCGGAAACTGAACAAGGCAACTAGGAAAGATCATTATCCTTTGTCGTTCATCGACCAAATGCTAGAAAGGCTATAAAAGCACACTCACTTCTACTTTCTAGACGGTTATTCAGGTTTCTCGCAAATACATGTTGCACAATCTGATCAAGAGAAAACCACTTTCACCTGCCCTTTCGGTACCTTTGCCTATAGACGTATGCCTTTTGGCTTATGTAATGCACCTGCCACCTTCCAAAGATGTATGATGGCTATATTCACTGACTTTTGTGAAAATATTGTCGAGGTTTTCATGGATGACTTCTCCTTTCACGGGTCTTCCTTTGATGATTGCCTCAGCAACCTTGATCGAGTCTTACAGAGATGCGAAGAAACCAACCTCGTCTTGAATTGGGAGAAGTGCCACTTTATGGTTAATGAAGGTATCGTCTTAGGACACAAAATCTCTGAAAGAGGCATTGAAGTTGATAAGGCTAAGGTTGATGCAATTGAGAAAATGCCTTGCCCCACAGATATCAGAGGTATACGAAGTTTCCTAGGTCATGCTTGTTTCTATAGAAGGTTCATTAAAGACTTCTCTAAGATTTCTAGGCCTCTTACCAACCTCTTGCAGAAGGATGTTCCTTTTGTTTTTGATGAGGATTGTGAGGAAGCCTTTGAAATACTTAAGAAGGCTTTGATAACCGCACCTATTGTTCAACCACCTGACTGGAACTTGCCCTTTGAAATCATGTGTGACGCTAGTGATTACGCTGTTGGTGTTGTTCTAGGACAAAAAGTTGACAAGAAGTTGTATGTCATTCACTATGCTAGTAAAACTCTAGACAGTGCCCAAAGAAACTATGCCAATACGGAAAAGGAATTTTAGCAGTCGTGTTTGCATGTGAAAAGTTCAGATCTTACATAGTTGACTCCAAAGTCACTATTCACTCTGATCATGCTGCTATTAAGTACCTCATGGAGAAGAAGGACGCTAAGCCTAGGCTGATCAGATGTGTTCTCCTGCTACAGGAATTTGATTTGCACGTCGTTGATCGAAAGGGTGCTGATAACCCTGTAGCAGATAACTTGTCTAGGCTAGAAATTTCCTTGATGACCCACTACCTATTGATGAAAGCTTTCCTGATGAGCAATTAAATGTCATCCGCACATCACATAGTGCACCATGGTATGCCGATTATGCAAACTATATAGTAGCCAAATACATACCACCCAGTTTCACCTATCAACAAAAGAAGAAATTCTTCTTTGATTTGAGACACTACTTTTGGGATGATCCTCACCTTTATAAGGAAGGTGTAGATGGTGTTATTAGACGTTGTGTGCCTGAACATGAACAGGGACAGATCCTGCAGAAGTGTCATTCCGAAGCCTACGGAGGACACCATGCTGGAGATAGGACTTCCCATAAGGTATTGCAATCAGGTTTCTATTAGCCCACTCTCTTCAAGGATGCTCGTAAGTTTGTCTTGTCTTGTGACGAATGCCAACGGATAGGGAACATCAGTAAGCGTCAAGAGATTCCTATGAACTATTCACTTGTCATTGAACCATTTGATGTCTGGGGCTTTGATTATATGGGACCCTTCCCGAGTTCCAATGGGTACACTCACATCTTAGTCACTGTGGATTATGTTACTAAGTGGGTAGAAGCTATCCCCACTAAAAATGCTGATCACCACACCTCTATTAAGATGCTTAAAGAAGTCATATTACCAAGATTTGGAGTCCCTAGATACTTGATGACTGATGGTGCTTCACACTTCATTCATGGTGTTTTCCACAAGATGCTAGCTAAGTATGATGTCAACCATAGAGTTGCATCTCCTTATCATCCTCAGTCTAGTGGTCAAGTGGAGTTGAGTAATAGGGAGATCAAGTTGATCCTACAAAAGACCGTCAATAGATCTCGAAAGAACTGGTCTAGCAAACTTGACGATGCAGTATGGGCTTATAGGACTGCTTATAAGAATCCCATGGGCATGTCACCGTATAAAATGGTTTACGGTAAGGCCTGCCATTTACCTCTTGAGCTGGAACACAAAGCTTATTGGGCAATCAAAGAGCTCAACTTTGATTTCAAACTTGCCGGTGAGAAGCGGTTGTTTGATATCAACTCGTTAGATGAATGGAGAGCCCAGGCACATGAGAATGCCAGGTTGTTCAAGGAAAAGTTTAAGAGATGGCACGACAAACGAATACAGAAACGAGAGTTCAATGTAGGTGATTATGTCTTGCTATACAATTCTCGTTTGAGATTCTTTGCATGCAAGCTTCTCTCTAAATGGGAAGGTCCCTATGTTGTCGAGGAAGTATATCGTTCCGGTGCCATCAAAATCAATAACACGGAAGGAAATTTTCCTAGAGTGGTAAATGGGCAAAGAATCAAGCATTACATCTGTGGTACTCCCATAAATGTTGAGACCAATATCATCAATGTCATAACTCCACAGGAGTACATAAGGGATGTTTATCAGCCTGTTTCAGACCTTGAAAACGAAGATGTATTTTCTTCGGTAAGAAATTGGACTCCGATACTTTTCCAATAGGAAATTTCTTCCGTTTTGGAATTTTTGGAAAATTAGAAAAATAAAAGCAGTGCGGAGAGCGAACGAGGCAGCCACAAGGGCCCACTCCGTCACCACCCCCTGGTGGCGGTGGGAAAGCTTGTGGGCACCTCGTGTGCCTCCCGGACTCCGTTTTCTTGCGGAGGACTCCTTCTAGCCCAGAAAAAATCAATATATAGTCACCCGAAGGTTTTGATCTCCGTATCTCGTAGTTTTCCTCTGTTTTCGTTTCGAGCTTGTTTCTGCCGCAGATCTAGATCATCATGACTTCCCCAAACGCTCCTAAGGACAAGATCTTCGAGAAGGTCATAAATCCCTACCTCACGGAAGTGCTGAAACACCCTCAATCTATCAAGATGAGAGAGGGGATGTTGCACATCCGTGATGTTGAGGAGCCTAAGAAGACCGGAAGCATGGAGACGAGGCTCGAAGCAATGGAGCAACAAGTCTTCAAGTGCCAAGGGATGGTGGAGCGTGGACTCAACGCCAACCACACGATGATCACGGAGTTCACTAGCAATCACAAGATGGATGCCATTGATATTGGGAAACACCTCTCCAGGCTCTATGATAGGGTTGACCAACATCAGGGCCAGATCTATGACCTACAGAATCAAAACTGTGAGTATGAGTACAGATTTAAATCAATAAGGTTGGCTGCAGATTTGACGATTCCGGCGACTCGTTCATCCTGCCATGATGGAGCACCTATGCCTTGGAAGACGGAGGATCAGACTACTCCGACAACAACACCACCACCACCAAAGGAAGACAACTAAGCACTGGTATGGGCAATCCCCTTGGCTTCTGCCAAGCTTGGGGGAGTTGCCCTGGTATCGTATCACCTTTATATCTTTTGCTTTTACCTTTGTTTTAGTTCTTTCCTTTTCAGTATTTATTTCTTCTTTTAGAGCAATAAGTCTTTACTTTGTAGTTTGCGTCTTTTGCTTTTGTCTCTCGCCCGATGTATTCGAGCTTACGAGCTATATAATAAAGAGTGTCTTAGTCAAGGGCTTTGCTTTGTTCCATGATCAAAAGTATGAAAAGAATGATAGCATAAAAGATCATGAGACGATCTTATGGAAAGTGATAACTTCACTTATGACAAGTATGATGATTGAAACTTGTTGAGAATAAATCAACATAGACCTCAGTCATTGTTGCAATTAATAAGAAGTAATAAGGAAAGAGAGGTTCACATATAAATATATCATCTTAGACACTTTTTACAATTGTGAGCACTCACCAAACTATTACATGCCTATGAGTAGATGTTGGACAAGGAAGACGACATAATGAATTGTGTTTGCTTGGTTCCAAACAATGTTATATGATTAGAGATCCCTTAGCATGTGACGATTGCTTCCACCTCATATTAGCCAAAACTCCCGCACCAAGTAGAGATACTACTTGTGCATCCGTAAACCTCCAACCCAGTTTTTCCATGAGAGTCCACCATACCTACCTATGGATTGAATAAGATCCTTCAAGTAAGTTGTCATCGGTGCAAGCAATAAAAATTGCTCTCTAATATGTATGAACTATTAGTGTGTGAAAAATAAGCTTTGTACGAACCTGTGATGAGGAAGACATAAAAGCGACAGATTGCATAATAAAGTTCTTTGTCACAGGAGGCAATATAAAGCGACGTTCCTCCGCACTAAGAGGACACACATTCAAACCTCAAAAGCGCATGACAACCTCTGCTTCCCTCTGCGAAGGGCCTAACTTGTACCTTTACTTTTTACGCTTGTAAAAGTCATGGCGATCATCACCAATTCCCTTTTTGCCTTTGTCTCCGCTACCGTCACATTCTTGGGAAAGATCTATATTCATATATCAACTTGGAGTTGAGTACTCATGCTTTATTGTTGTTGACTTTACCCTTGAGGTAAATGGTTGGGAGGCAAACTATAAGACCCTATCTTCCTCTATGTCCAGCTGAAACTTTGACACCATGAGTACCACGTGAGTTGTAACAATTGTGGAAAACAAAAGAGATGATTGAGTATGTGGGTTTGCCTTACAAGCTCTTATTTGACTCTTTCTGATGTTGTGATAAATTGCAATTGCTTCAATGACTATGGACTATTGTTGGTCACTTCTCGGTAAGGTTTTTGCTTCATGCTTTACTTTGTGAAGGAATTGTTACTTTCCCATAAGAATCTTTATGATATATTGATGTTCTATGTGTGATCATGATGCCCTCATGTCCGTATCATGTTTTATCGACACCTTCATCCCTCAACATGTGGACATGTTTATGGAACTTGGTTTTCGCTTGAGGACAAGCGAGGTCTAAGCTTGGGGGAGTTGATACGTCCATTTTGCATCATGATTTCATGTTGACATTTATTGCTTTTTGGGCTGTTATATTACTTGTGGTAGCATATTTATGCCTTTTCTCTATTATTTTGCAAGGTTTATTTGAAGAGGGAGAATTCAGGCAGCTGGAATTCTGGACTGGAAAAGGAGCAAATCCTAGTCCACTATTCTGCACATCTCCAAATGCCCTGAAAATTTACGTGGATTTTTTCTGGAATATATTAAAAATACCGGGCAAAAGAACTATCGGAGGGGGCCACCAGGGCCCCACAAATAACTTGGGATTTTCTCCCAAGCCAAATTTTTTCTGGAATATATTAAAGTCATCCCAAGCCAAATTCAAGGACACCAAAAATCCTAAGCTTGGGGATGCCCCGGGAAGGCATCCCCTCTTACGTCTTCAATCCATCGGTAACATTACTTGGAGCGATATTTTTATTTACCACATGATATGTGTTTTGCTTGGGGCATCGTGTATTATAGGAGTCTTTTCTTTTTGTTTTATCACAATCATCCTTGCTTCACACCTTTTGAAAGGGACATGCACTCATTGTGAATTGGTTAGAATACTCAATGAGCTTCACTTATATCTTTTGAGCTAGATAATTTTGCTCCCATGTGCTTCACTTATATCTTTTGAGCTAGATAATTTTGCTCCCATGAGCTTCACTTATATCTTTTGAGATACATAATTTTGCTCTAGTTCTTCACTAAATCTTTGTAGAACACGGCGGTGTCATATTTTGTAGAAATAAAAACTCTCGATCTTCACTTCTATCATTTCCAGAGCGCTCTCTCTAAATAACTTGGTAATTGGCGTGTGTTATGAAATTAGTCCTAAATATGATAGGCATCCAAAGAGGATATAATAAAAACTTTCATATTCAAGTGCATTGATTAGTAAGAGAACTTTGATTCCTCACAATTAGTTTTGAGATATGGATATGGTAATATTAGAGTTATGTTAGTAGGGTGTTGTGAATCTAGAAATACTTGTGTTAAGGTTAGTGATTCCCGTAGCATGCACGTATGGTGAACCGCTATGTTATGAAGTCGGAGCATAATTGATTTATTGATTGTCATCCTTTGTGTGGCGGTCGGGATCGCGCGTTGGTTGATACGTCTCCAACGTATCTGTAATTTTTGATGGTTTCATGCTATTATCTTGCCAAACTTTGTTTTGTATGCCTTTTATATCTTTTTTTAGACTAACCTATTAACTCAGTGCCAAGTGCGAGTTCCTGTTTTTCCATGTTTTTGACCCCTTTCAGAGGAGAATTTTAAACGGAGTCCAAACGGAACGAAACTGCCAAAAAGATTTTTTTCCGAAATAGAAGAAGATCGGGAAGCCTGAGAATCAGGGTAGGAGGCCAAAGAGCCCAAATAAAAAAAAGAGACAAAAAAGAGGCCTAAGAGCCCAAATAAAGAAAAAGAGAAAAAGAGAGAAGGGATAATGCTATTATCTCTTTCCACACTTGTGCTTCATAATAGCACCATGTTCTTCGTGATTGAGAGCCTCTGGTTTCGTCACCACCATATGCTAGTGGGAATTTTCATTATATAACTTGGCTTGTATATTCCAATGATGGGCTTCCTCAAAATTGCCCTAGGTCTTCGTGAGCAAGCAAGTTAGATGCACACCCACTAGTTCTCCTTTTGAGCTTTCACATACTTATAGCTCTAGTGCATCCTTTGTATGGCAATCGCTACTCATTCACATTGATATCTATTAATGGGCATCTCCATAGCCTTTTGATATGCCGAGTCAATGTGACCATCTCCTCCTTTTTTTTGTCTCACAACCACCACCACACTCTATTCCACCTATAGTGCTATATCCATGGCTCACGCTCATGTATTGCGTGATAGTTATAAAAAGTTTGAGAAAGTAAGATTGCGAAAACAATTACTTGGCCAATACCGGGGTTGTGCATGATTTACATTAGTTCTGTGAGGATGATGGAGCATAGCCAGACTATATGATTTTGTAGGGATAATTTTCTTTGGCCTTGTTATTTTGAAAGTTCATGATTACCTTGCTAGTTTGCTTGAAGTATTATTGTTTTCATGTCAATAGCAAACTATTTTTTGAATCTTACGGATCTGAACATTCATGTCACATGAAAGAAGTTGCAAAGGACAACTATGCTAGGTAGCATTCCACATCAAAAATTCATTCTTTATCAGTTCCATACTCGAGGACGAGCAGGAGTTAAGCTTGGGGATGCTTGATACGTCTCCAACGTATCTATAATTTTTGATGGTTTCATGCTATTATCTTGTCAAACTTTGGATGTTTTGTATGCCTTTTATATATTTTTTGAGACTAACCTATTAACTCAGTGCCAAGTACCAGTTCATGTTTTCCATGTTTTTGCCCCTTTCAGAGGAGAATTTGAAACGGAGTCCAAACGGAACGAAACTGCCAAAAAGATTTTTTCCGAAACAGAAGAAGATTAGGAAGCATGAGAATCAGGGCAGGGGGCCAGCAGGGACCCCACAAGCCCCCTAGCCGCGGCAAGGGGGCCCGCGCCTCCCAGGCTTGTGGGCTCCGTGGGCCTCCTCTGCCCTAGGTCTTTCGCCTATAAATTTCCTAAAATCCCATAAAAAATCAGGAGATCATTGAAAGTACTTTTCCGCCGCCGCAAGCTTCTGTCTCCGCTAGATCCCATCTGGGACACGTTTTGGCGCCCTGTCGGAGGGGGGATTCGGATACGGAGGGCTTCTTCATCAACACCATGACCTCTCCGATGATGCGTGAGTAGTTCACCATAGACCTACGGGTCCATAGCTAGTAGCTAGATGGCTTCTTCTCTATCTTGGATCTTCAATACAAAGTTCTCAATGATCTTCATGGAGATCTATCCGATGTAATCTTCTTTTGCGATGTGTTTGTCGAGATCGGATGAATTGTGGATTTATGATCAGATTATGTATGAATCTTATTTGAGTTTCTTCTGACCTCTCTTATGCATGATTTCATATCCTTGTAATTCTCTTCGAGTTGTGGGTTTTGTTTGGCCAACTAGATCTAGGATTCTTGCAACGGGAGAAGTGCTTGGTTTTGGGTTCATACCGTGCGGTGACCTCACCCGGTGATAGAAGGGGTAGCGAGGCACGCATCGTGTTGTTGCCATCAAGGGTAAAAGATGGGGTTTTCATCATTGGTTTGAGTTTATCCCTCTACATCATGTCATCTTGCTTAAGGCGTTACTCTGTTCGTCATGAACTCAATACACTAGATGCATGCTGGATAGCGGTCGATGTGTGGAGTAATAGTAGTAGATGCAGAAAGTATCGGTCTACTTGTCTCGGACGTGATGCCTATATGTATGATCATTGCTTTAGATATCGTCATGACTTTGCGCGGTTCTATCAATTGCTCAACAGTAATTTGTTCACCCACCGTGATATTTGCTATTTTGAGAGAAGCCTCTAGTGAACACTATGGCCCCTGGGTCTACTCCACACCATATTTTCAGCCTTACTCTTTTACTTCGTTGCACTTTCCGCCTTCAGATCTCACTTTGCAATCAATCTTGAAGGGATTGACAACCCTTTTATAGCGTTGGGTGCAAGCTCTTTTGTGTTTGCGCAGGTACTCTGGACTTGACGAGATTCTCCTACTAGATTGATACCTTGCTTCTCAAACTGGGGGAAATACTTACTGCTCCTGTGCTGCATCACCCTTTCCTCTTCAAGGGAAAAACAAACGCAAGCAAGTCTCCGTCAACGTGTCAATTTTGGCGCTGTTGTTTGAGAAGTAGCAATTATTAACTCCTACCAACCCTTCCCCTAGGAGTGTGCGTTTAGCACTTTGTTTCAATTACTAATAAAACTTTCGCAATAAGTATATGAGTTCTTCATGACTAATGTGAGCCCATGGTATAGATGCACTCTCACCCTTCCACCATTTCTAGCCTCTCTAGTGCCGCGCAACTTTCGTCGGTTCACAAAACCACCATATACCTTCCTCAAAACAGCCACCATACCTACCTATTATGGCATTTTCATAGCCATTCCGAGATATATTGCCATGCAACTTCCACCGTTCCGTCTCATGACATGTGCCATCACTTTCATATTGCCATTGCATGATCATAAGATAGCTAGCGAGATGTTCCAACGTCATACGCTAAGCTAGATCATTGCACATCCCGGTACACTGCCGGAGGCATTTCATATAGAGTCATTATTGTTCTAAGTATCGAGTTCTAAGTAAATAAAGTGTGATGATGATCATTATTAGAGCATTGTCCCATGTGAGGAAATAATAAAAGAGGCTAGCGAAGCCCATATAAAAAAAATAGGCCAAAGATGTCCACCAAAAAAAATGAAATGAAAAAAAGAGGCCAAAGAGCCCAAACAAAAAATGAGAGAAAAAGATAGAAGGGACAATGCTACTATCTTTTTCCACACTTGTGCTTCAAAATAGCACCATGTTCTTCATGATAGAGAGTCTCTTGTTTTGTCACTTTCATATACTAGTGGGAATTTTCATTAGATAACTTTGCTTGTATATTCCAATGAGGGGCTTCCTCAAAATTTCCCTAGGTCTTCGTGAGCAAGCAAGTTGGGTGCACACCCACTAGTTTTGTTTTTGAGCTTTCATACACTTATAGCTCTAGTCATCCGTTGCATGGCAATCCCTACTCATTCACATTGATATCTATTGATGGGCATCTCCATAGCCCGTTGATACGCTGAGTCGATATGACCATCTCCTCCTTTCTGCCTCACAACCTCCACCACACTCTATTCCACCTATAGTGCTATATCCATGTCTCACGCTCATGTATTGCGTGAGAGTTGAAAAAGTTTGAGAAAGTAAGAGTGCGAAAACAATTACTTGGCCAATACCGGGGTTGTGCATGATTTAAATTCGTTGTGTGGGGATGATGGATCATAGCCAAACTATATGATTTTGTAGGGATAACTTTCTTTGGCCTTGTTATTTCAAAAGTTCATGATTACTTTGCTAGTATGCTTGAAGTGTTATTGTTTTCATGTCAATATTAAACTATTGTTTTGAATCTTATGGATCTGAAAATTCATGCCACAATAAAGAAGTTACAAAGAACAAATATGTTAGGCAGCATTCCACATCAAAAATTCGGTCTTTATCACTTCCCTATTCGAGGACGAGCATGAGTTAAGCTTGGGGCTGCTTGATACGTCTCCAACGTATCTATAATTTTTGATTGTTCCATGCTATTATATTATCAACTTGGGATGTTTTATATGCACTTATATGCTATTTTATATCATTTTTGGGACTAATTTATTAACTCAGTGTCGAGTGCCAGTTTCTGGTTTTTTCGTGTTTTTGACCTTTTCAGATAAGAATATTAAACGGAGTCCAAATGGAATAAAACCTTCGGATGATTTTTTCCATACAGAAGGGATCCAGAAGACTTGAGAACCAAGGCAGAGAGCCACGAAAATACTTTTCCGCCGCCGCAAGCTTTTGTTTCCGCGAGATCCCATTTGGGGACCGTTCTGGTGCCCTGTCTGTTGGGGAACGTCGCATGGGAAACAAAAAATTTCCTACGCGCACGAAGACCTATCATGGTGATGTCCATCTACGAGAGGGGATGAGTGATCTACGTACCCTTGTAGATCGTACAGCAGAAGCGTTAGAGAACGCGGTTGATGTAGTGGAACGTCCTCACGTCCCTCGATCCGCCCCGCGAACAATCCCGCGATCAGTCCCACGATCTAGTACCGAACGGACGGCACCTCCACGTTCAGCACACGTACAGCTCGATGATGATCTCGGCCTTCTTGATCCAGCAAGAGAGACGGAGAGGTAGAAGAGTTCTCCGGCAGCATGACGGCGCTTCGGAGGTTGGTGATGATCTTGTCTCAGCAGGGCTCCGCCCGACCTCCGCAGAAACGCGATCTAGAGGAAAAACTATGGAGGTATGTGGTCGGGCAGCCGTGAGAAAGTCGTCTCAAATCAGCCCTAATTGCTCCATATATATAGCAGGAGGGAGGGGGGGCCTTGCCTTGGGGTCCAAGGACCCCCAAGGAGTCGGCCGAGCCAAGGGGGGGAGGACTCCCCCCCCCCAAACCGAGTTGGACTTGATTTGGTGGGAGGAGTCCCCCTCCCTTCCCACTTCCTCCCTCTTTTTTTTTCTTTTCCTTTGATTTCTTATTCTTGGCGCATAGGCCCCCTTGGGGCTGTCCCACCAGCCCACTAAGGGCTGGTGTGTCTCCCAAAGCCTATGGGCTTCCCCGGGGTGGGTTGCCCCCCCCCCCCCGGTGAACTCCCGGAACCCATTCGTCATTCCCGGTACATTCCCGGTAACTCCGAAAACATTTCCGGTAATCAAATGAGGTCATCCTATATATCAATCTTCGTTTCCGGACCATTCCGGAAACCCTCGTGACGTCCGTGATCTCATCCGGGACTCCGAACAACATTCGGTAACCAACCATATAACTCAAATACGCATAAAACAACGTCGAACCTTAAGTGTGCAGACCCTGCGGGTTCGAGAACTATGTAGACATGACCCGAGAGACTCCTCGGTCAATATCCAATAGCGGGACCTGGATGCCCATATTGGATCCTACATATTCTACGAAGATCTTATCGTTTGAACCTCTGTGCCAAGGATTCGTATAATCCCGTATGTCATTCCCTTTGTCCTTCGGTATGTTACTTGCCCGAGATTCGATCGTCAGTATCCGCATACCTATTTCAATCTCGTTTACCGGCAAGTCTCTTTACTCGTTCTGTAATACAAGATCCCGCAACTTACACTAAGTTACATTGCTTGCAAGGCTTGTGTGTGATGTTGTATTACCGAGTGGGCCCTGAGATACCTCTCCGTCATACGGAGTGACAAATCCCAGTCTTGATCCATACTAACTCAACTAACACCTTCGGTGATACCTGTAGAGCATCTTTATAGTCACCCAGTTACGTTGCGACGTTTGATACACACAAAGCATTCCTCCGGTGTCAGTGAGTTATATGATCTCATGGTCATAGGAATAAATACTTGACACACAGAAAACAGTAGCAACAAAATGACACGATCAACATGCTACGTCTATTAGTTTGGGTCTAGTCCATCACGTGATTCTCCCAATGACGTGATCCAGTTATCAAGCAACAACACCTTGTTCATAATCAGAAGACACTGACTATCATCGATCAACTGGCTAGCCAACTAGAGGCATGCTAGGGACGGTGTTTTGTCTATGTATCCACACATGTAAATGAGTCTTCATTCAATACAATTATAGCATGGATAATAAACTATTATCTTGATACAGGAATTATAATAATAACTATACATTTATTATTGCCTCTAGGGCATAATTCCAACAGTCTCCCACTTGCACTAGAGTCAATAATCTAGCCCTCACATCATCATGTGAATTACATTGTAATAAATCTAACACCCATACAGTTCTGGTGTCGATCATGTTTTGGCAGTGGAAGAGGTTTAGTCAGCGGGTCTGCTACATTCAGATCCGTGTGCACTTTGCATATATTTACGTCCTCCTCCTCGACGTAGTCGCGGATGAGGTTGAAGCGTCGTTTGATGTGTCTGGTCTTCTTGTGAAACCTTGGCTCCTTTGCTAAGGCAATGGCACCAGTGTTGTCACAGAACAAGGTTATTGGATCCAGTGCACTTGGCACCACTCCAAGATCCGTCATGAACTGCTTCATCCAGACACCCTCCTTAGCCGCCTCCGAGGCAGCCATGTACTCCGCTTCACATGTAGAATCTGCTACGACGCTTTGCTTGGAACTGCACCAGCTTGCTGCACCCCCATTAAGAATAAATACGTATCCGGTTTGCGACTTAGAGTCGTCCGGATCTGTGTCAAAGCTTGCATCGACGTAACCTTTTACGGCGAGCTCTTCGTCACCTCCATACACGAGAAACATCTCCTTAGTCCTTTTCAGGTACTTCAGGATATTCTTGACCGTTGTCCAGTGATCCACTCCTGGATTACTCTGGAACCTACCTGCCATACTTATGGCCAGGCTAACATCCGGTCTAATGCACAACATCGCATACATGATAGAACCTATGGCTGAAGCATAGGGGACGGAGCGCATATGCTCTCTATCTTCATCAGTTGCTGGGCACTGAGTCTTACTCAATCTCGTACCTTGTAACACTGGCAAGAACCCTTTCTTGGACTGTTCCATTTTGAACCTCTTCAAAACTTTATCAAGGTATGTGCTTTGTGAAAGTCCTATCAGGCGTTTTGATCTATCCCTATAGATCTTAATGCCTAGAATGTAAGCAGCTTCTCCTAGATCCTTCATAGAGAAACTTTTATTCAAGTAACCTTTTATGCTCTCCAAAAGCTCTACGTTGTTTCCAATCAGTAATATGTCATCCACATATAATATTAGAAACGCCACAGAGCTCCCACTCACTTTCTTGTAAATACAAGATTCTCCAACCACTTGTATAAACCCAAATGCTTTGATCACCTCATCAAAGCGTTTGTTCCAACTCCGAGATGCTTGCACCAATCCATAAATGGATCGCTGGAGCTTGCACACCTTGTCAGCATTTTCAGGATCGACAAAACCTTCGGGTTGCATCATATACAACTCTTCCTTAAGGAAACCGTTAAGGAACGCCGTTTTGACATCCATCTGCCAGATTTCATAATCGAAAAATGCAGCTATTGCTAACATGATTCTGACGGACTTAAGCATTGCCACGGGAGAGAAAGTCTCATCGTAGTCAATTCCTGGAACTTGTGAAAAACCCTTTGCCACAAGTCGAGCTTTATAAACGGTCACATTACCGTCAGCGTTCGTCTTCTTCTTAAAGATCCATTTGTTCTGAATAGCCTTGCGGCCCTCAGGTAGTATCTCCAAAGTCCACACTTTGTTCTCATACATGGATCCTATCTCAGATTTCATGGCTTCTAGCCATTTGTTGGAATCTGGGCCCACCATTGCTTCTTCATAATTCGCAGGTTCATTGTTGTCTAACAACATGATTGATAAGACGGGATTACCGTACCACTCTGGAGCAGCGCGTGATCTCGTCGACCTGTGTGGTTCAACAGAAACTTGAACTGGAGTTTCATGATCATCATCATTAACTTCCTCCTCAATCGGCGTCGCAATGACAGAGGTTTCCCCTTGCCCTGCGCCACCATCCAGAGGGATGAGAGGTTCGACAACCTCGTCAAGTTCTATCTTCCTCCCACTCAATTCTCTCGAGAGAAACTCCTTCTCGAGAAAAGTTCCGTTCTTAGCAACAAACACTTTGCCCTCGGATTTGAGATAGAAGGTGTACCCAACTGTCTCTTTTGGGTAGCCTATGAAGACGCATTTTTCCGCTTTGGGTTCCAGCTTTTCAGGCTGAAGCTTTTTGAGATAAGCATCGCATCCCCAAACTTTAAGAAACGACAACTTTGGCCTTTTGCCATACCACAGTTCGTATGGTGTCGTCTCAACGGATTTTGATGGTGCCCTATTTAAAGTGAATGCAGCTGTTTCTAATGCATAACCCCAAAATGATAACGGCAAATCAGTAAGAGACATCATAGATCGCACCATCTCTAACAAAGTACGATTACGACGTTCGGACACACCATTACGCTGTGGTGTTCCAGGCGGTGTTAACTGTGAAACAATTCCACATTGTCTTAAGTGAGCACCAAACTCGAAACTCAGATATTCACCCCCACGATCAGACCGCAGGAACTTGATCTTCTTGTTACGATGATTTTCCACTTCACTCTGAAATTGCTTGAACTTTTCAAATGTTTCAGACTTGTGTTTCATCAAGTAGACATAACCATATCTACTTAAATCGTCAGTGAAGGTGAGGAAATAACGATATCCGCCGCGTGCCTCTACGCTCATTGGACCACACACATCGGTATGTATGATTTCCAACAAGTCACTTGCACGCTCCATTGTTCCGGAGAACGGAGTCTTAGTCATCTTGCCCATGAGGCATGGTTCGCACGTGTCAAGTGAATCAAAGTCAAGTGACTCCAAAAGTCCATCAGCATGGAGTTTCTTCATGCGCTTTACACCAATATGACCCAAGCGGCAGTGCCACAAAAATATGGCGCTATCATTGTTTACTCTAACTCTTTTGGTCTCAATGTTATGTATATGCGTATCGCTATCAAGATTCAATATGAACAATCCTCTCACATTCGGTGCATGACCATAAAAGATGTTACTCATAGAAATAGAACAACCATTATTCTCAGACTTAAAAGAGTAACCGTCTCGCAATAAACAAGATCCAGATATAATGTTCATGCTCAACGCAGGCACTAAATAACAATGATTTAAGTTCATCACTAATCCCGATGGTAGCTGAAGTGACACTGTGCCGACGGCGATTGCATCAACCTTGGAACCATTTCCTACGCGCATCGTCACTTCGTCTTTCGCCAGCCTTCGTCTATTCCGCAGTTCCTGTTTCGAGTTGCAAATGTGAGCAACAGAACCGGTATCGAATACCCAGGCACTACTACGAGAGCCGGTTAAGTACACATCAATAACATGTATATCAAATATACCTTATTTTTCTTTGCCCGCCTTCTTATCTGCCAGATACTTGGGGCAATTGCGCTTCCAGTGACCCATACCCTTGCAATAGAAGCACTCTATTTCAGGCTTAGGTCCAGCCTTGGGTTTCTTCGGCGGATTGGCAACAGGCTTGCCGCTCTTCTTCGAATTACCCTTATTGCCTTTGCCGTTTCTCTTGAAACTAGTGGTCTTGCTCACCATCAACACTTGATGCTCTTTACGGAGTTCAGACTCTGCGACTTTCAGCATCGCAAACAACTCGCCGGGAGACTTGTTCATCCCTTGCATGTTGTAGTTCAACACAAAGCCTTTATAACTTGGCGGCAGTGATTGAAGGATTCTGTCAGTGATAGCTTCTTGCGGGAGTTCAATCCCCAGTTCAGCTAGACGGTTTGAGTACCGAGACATTTTGAGCACATGTTCACTGACAGACGAGTTTTCCTCCTTCTTGCAAGCATAGAATTTATCGGAGGTCTCATACCTCTCGATCCAGGCGTTCTTCTGAAAGATAAACTTCAACTCCTGGAACATCTCAAATGCTCCATGACGCTCAAAGCGACGTTGAAGTCCCGGTTCTAAGCCATACAAGACTGCACATTGAACTATTGAGTAGTCCTCCTTACGCGCTAACCAAGCGTTCTTAACATCCTGATCAGCCGTAGTGGGTGGTTCATCTCCTAGCGCAGCATTAAGGACATAATCCTTCTTCCCAGCTTGTAAGATTAGCTTAAGATTATGAGCCCAGTCTACAAAGTTGCTTCCATCATCTTTCAACTTAGCTTTCTCTAGGAACGTATTAAAATTCAGGATGACACTTGCGTGAGCCATGATCTACAACACAAATATATTCAAAGTGGACTTAGACTATGTTCAAGATAATTAGAGTTCAACTTAATCAAATTATATGCTAAACTCCCACTCAAAAAGTACATCTCTCTAGTCATTTGAGTGGTTCATGATCCACTTACACTATCCCAAGTCCGATCATCACGTGAGTTGAGTATAGTTTCAGTGGTAAGCATCCCTATGCTAATCATATCAACTATATGATTCATGATCGACCTTTCGGTCTCATGTGTTCCGAGGCCATGTCTGCACATGCTAGGCTCGTCAAGCTTAACCCGAGTGTTCCGCGTGCGCAACTGTTTTGCACCCGTTGTATGTGAACGTTGAGTCTATCACACCCGATCATCACGTGGTGTCTCGAAACGACGAACTGTAGCAACGGTGCACAGTCGGGGAGAACACAATTTCGTCTTGAAATTTTAGTGAGAGATCACCTCATAATGCTACCGTCGTTCTAAGCAAAATAAGGTGCATAAAAGGATTAACATCACATGCAATTCATAAGTGACATGATATGGCCATCATCACGTGCTTCTTGATCTCCATCACCAAAGCACCGGCACGATCTTCTTGTCACCGGCGCCACACCATGATCATCCATCAACGTGTTGCCATCGGGGTTCTCGTGCTATTAATGCTATTACTACTAAAGCTACATCCTAGCAAAATAGTAAACGCATCTGCAAGCACAAACGTTAGTATAAAGACAACCCTATGGCTCCTGCCGGTTGCCGTACCATCGACGTGCAAGTCGATATTTCTATTACAACATGATCATCTCATACATCCAATATATCACATCACATCATTGGCCATATCACATCACAATCATACCCTGCAAAAACAAGTTAGACGTCCTCTAATTTTGTTGTTGCATGTTTTACGTGGTGACCAAGGGTATCTAGTAGGATCGCATCTTACTTACGCAAACACCACAACGGAGATATATGAGTTGCTATTTAACCTCATCCAAGGACCTCCTCGGTCAAATCCGATTCAACTCAAGTTGGAGAAACCGTCACTTGCCAGTCATCTTTGAGCAAAGGGGGTTACTCGTAACGATGAAACCAGTCTCTCGTAAGCGTACGAGTAATGTCGGTCCAAGCCGCTTCAATCCAACAATACCGCGGAATCAAGAAAAGACGAAGGAGGGCAGCAAAACGCACATCACCGCCCACAAAAACTTTTGTGTTCTACTCGAGAAGACATCTACGCATGAACCTAGCTCATGATGCCACTTTTGGGGAACGTCGCATGGGAAACAAAAAATTTCCTACTCGCACGAAGACCTATCATGGTGATGTCCATCTACGAGAGGGGATGAGTGATCTACGTACCCTTGTAGATTGTACATCAGAAGCGTTAGAGAACGCGGTTGATGTAGTGGAACGTCCTCACGTCCCTCGATCCGCCCCGCGAACAATCCCGCGATCAGTCCCACGATCTAGTACCGAACGGACGGCACCTCCGCGTTCAGCACACGTACAGCTCGACGATGATCTCGGCCTTCTTGATCCAGCAAGAGAGACGGAGAGGTAGAAGATTTCTCCGGCAGCGTGACGGCGCTCCGGAGGTTGGTGATGATCTTGTCTCAGCAAGGCTCCGCCCGACCTCCGCAGAAACGCGATCTAGAGGAAAAACTATGGAGGTATGTGGTCGGGCAGCCGTGAGAAAGTCGTCTCAAATCAGCCCTAATTGCTCCATATATATAGGAGGAGGGAGGGGGGGCCTTGCCTTGGGGTCCAAGGACCCCCAAGGAGTCGGCCGAGCCAAGGGGGGGAGGACTCCCCCCCCAAACCGAGTTGGACTTGGTTTGGTGGGAGGAGTCCCCCTCCCTTCCCACTTCCTCCCTCTCTTTTTTTTTCCTTTGATTTCTTATTCTTGGCGCATAGGCCCCCTTGGGGCTGTCCCACCAGCCCACTAAGGGCTGGTGTGTCTCCCCAAAGCCTATGGGCTTCCCCGGGGTGGGTTGCCCCCCCCGGTGAACTCCCGGAACCCATTTGTCATTCCCGGTACATTCCCAGTAACTCTGAAAACCTTTCCGGTAATCAAATGAGGTCATCCTATATATCAATCTTCGTTTCCGGACCATTCCGGAAACCCTCGTGACGTCCGTGATCTCATCCGGGACTCCGAACAACATTCGGTAACCAACCATATAACTCAAATACGCATAAAACAACGTCGAACCTTAAGTGTGCAGACCCTGCGGTTCGAGAACTATGTAGACATGACCCGAGAGACTCCTCGGTCAATATCCAATAGCGGGACCTGGATGCCCATATTGGATCCTACATATTCTACGAAGATCTTATCGTTTGAACCTCAGTGCCAAGGATTCGTATAATCCCGTATGTCATTCCCTTTGTCCTTCGGTATGTTACTTGCCCGAGATTCGATCGTCAGTATCCGCATACCTATTTCAATCTCGTTTACCGGCAAGTCTCTTTACTCGTTCCGTAATACAAGATCCCGCAACTTACACTAAGTTACATTGCTTGCAAGGCTTGTGTGTGATGTTGTATTACCGAGTGGGCCCTGAGATACCTCTCCGTCATACGGAGTGACAAATCCCAGTCTTGATCCATACTAACTCAACTAACACCTTCGGTGATACCTGTAGAGCATCTTTATAGTCACCCAGTTACGTTGCGATGTTTGATACACACAAAGCATTCCTCCGGTGTCAGTGAGTTATATGATCTCATGGTCATAGGAATAAATACTTGACACGCAGAAAACAGTAGCAACAAAATGACACGATCAACATGCTACGTCTATTAGTTTGGGTCTAGTCCATCACGTGATTCTCCCAATGACGTGATCCAGTTATCAAGCAACAACACCTTGTTCATAATCAGAAGACACTGACTATCATCGATCAACTGGCTAGCCAACTAGAGGCATGCTAGGGACGGTGTTTTGTCTATGTATCCACACATGTAAATGAGTCTTCATTCAATACAATTATAGCATGGATAATAAACTATTATCTTGATACAGGAATTATAATAATAACTATACATTTATTATTGCCTCTAGGGCATAATTCCAACACTGTCGGAGGGGGATTCTGACACGGAGGGCTTCTTCATCAACACCATTACCTCTCCGATGATGCATGAGTAGTTCACCATGGACCTTCGGGTCCATAGCTAGTAGCTAGATGGCTTCTTCTCTTTTTAGGATCTTCAATACAAAGTTCTCCATGATCTTCATGGAGATCTATCCGATGTAACTTTCTTTTGCGGTGTTTGTCGAGATTCGATGAAATGTGGATTTATGATCAGATTATCTATGAATATTATTTGAGTCTCCTCTGATTTCTTATATGCATGATTTCGTATCCTTGTATCTTTTCCAGTTATGGGTTTCGTTTGGCCAACTTGATCTATAATTCTTGCAATGGGAGAAGTGCTTGGTTTTGGGTTCATATCGTGCGATGTCATCACCTAGTGATAGAAGGGGTAGCGAGGCACGCATCTTGTTGTTGACATCAAGGGTAAAAATATGGGGTTTATATCATATTGCATGAATTTATCCCTCTACATCATGTCATCTTCCTTAAGGCGTTACTCTGTTTGTTATGAACTTAATACACTAGATGCATGCTGGATAGCGGTCGATGTGTGGAGTAATAGTAATAGATGAAGAAAGTATTGGTCTACTTGTCTCGGACATGATACCTATATGTTTGATCATTGCCTTAGATATCGTCATGACTTTGCGCGATTCTATCAATTGCTCGATAGTAATTCGTTCACCTACCGTAATACTTGCTATCATGAGAGAAGCCTCTAGTGAACACTATGGCCCCCAGGTCTATTTTACACATTATATATTCAGATCTATATACAAAAATAACAAAAATACCTTTCTGCACTTTTATTTATTTATTTATATTTACCTAGTATCACTATCAGATCTTGCTACTGCAACAAAAGACCTTCCAACGGCGCGAGAAACACGTGCTGGCGGGAGACTGTTCTTGTCTCGATTCTCCTCAGCAACGGCACCAGGAATCCTTCTCCTACGGCTACGCCTTTAGGGACTTCCTAGGAAAATATGCAAAGTATTTCCCCGTGGCCTTGGAGCCTTGCGTTGGAGTTCCCTCAAAGCGGAAATGGTGATGTAGCGCAGCGGTGGTAAGTATTTCCCTCAGTTTTGAGAACCAAGGTATCGATCCAGTGAAGGAGTATCAAAAGTGCCTGCACAAACACAAAGAACCTGCTCCCAATGCTATGAAGAGGTTGTCAATCCCTTATAGATTGTTCGCAAAGTGAGAACTGAAAGCAACAAAGTAACAAAGCAAAGTAAAAGCGGAGGTGTAAACGATAGATGTGAATAGACCCGGGGGCCGTAGTGTTTACTAGTGGCTTCTCTCATGACAGCAAGTAGACGGTGGGTGAACAAATTACTGTCGAGCAATTGATAGAACCGCGCAAAGTCGTGACGATATCTATGGCAATGATTATATCTATATGCATCACGTCCAAAACAAGTAGACCGATACTTTCTGCATCTACTACTATTACTCCACACGTCGACCGCTATCCAACTTGCATCTAGTGTATTAAGTCCAAAAGAACAGAGTAACGCCTTAAGCAAGATGACATGATGTAGATGGACAATCTCCTATCAACGATAGAGCCCACCTTGTTACCCTTGAGGCAACCACTCAATGTGTGCCTTGCTGCCCCTACTATCACTGGGAAAGGTCACCACATGGTAAGAACCCAAAACCAAGCACTTCTCCCATTGCAAGAATCATAGATCTAGTTGGCCAAACAAAACCCAAGACTCGGAGAGACTTACAAGGATATCAAATCATGCATATAAGAAATCAGAAAAGACTCAAATATATATCATAGATAATCTGATCACATATCCACAATTCATTGAATCTCGACAAACACACCACCAAAGAAGATTACTTCGGATAGATCTCCATGAAGATCATGGAGAACTTTGTATTGAAGATCCAAGAGAGAGAAGAAGCCGTCTAGCTACTAACTACGGACCCGTAGGTTTGAAGTGAACTAATCACGAGTCATTGGAGGGGCGATGATGATGATGAAGAAGCCCTCCAACTCCAAAGTCCCCTTCGGCAAGGCGCCGGGAAGGGTCTCCAGATGAGATCTCGCGGAAACAGAAGCTTGCGGCGGCGGAAAAGTATTTTCGAGGCTCCCTTGATTTTTTTTCTGATTTTTAGGGAATATATAGGCGCAAGATCTAGGTCAGGGGGGCGCCAGGGAGGCCACAAGCCCTGCCACCGCCGCCTCCCCCCTGGTTGCGGAGTGGGGGCTTGTGAGCTCCCTGGAGCCCTCCTGGCTTGCCCCACATGCCCCCTGATCTTCTTCCTTCCGGGAAAAAATCATTTCGGGGATTTTATTCCGTTTGGACTCCGTTCCAAAATCAGATCTGAAAAGAGCCAAAAACACACAAAAAACAGGAACTGGCACTTGGCACTGAATTAATAAGTTAGTCCCAAAAAAGATATAAAAGGTACATAAAACATCCAAAGATGACAAGATAACAACGTGAAACCATCAAAAATTATAGATATGTTTGACATATCAAGCATCCCCAAGCTTAACTCCTGCTCGTCCTCGAGTAGGGAAGTGATAAAGAATGAATTTTTGATGCTTTCATGCTACCTAGCATAGATGTCCTTTGTAACTCCTCTTATGTGACGTGAATGTTCAGATCCATTTGATTCAAAACAATAGTTTGCTATTGACGTGGAAACAATAATAATTCAAGCAAACTAGCAAGGTAATCATGAACTTTCAAAATAACAAGGCCAAAAGAAAGTTATCCCTACAAAAGCATATAGTCTGGCTATGCTCTATCATCATTGCACAACGAATTTAAATCATGCACAACCTCGGTATTGGCCAAGTAATTGTTTCACACCTTTACTTTCTCAAACCTTTTCAACTCTCACGCAATACATGATCGTGAGCCATGGTTATAGCACTATAGATGGTGTGGAGTGTGGTGGAGGTTGCAAGACAAAAAAGAAGATAGTCACATTAACTAGGCATATCAATGAGCTGTGGAGATGCTCATCAATAGATATCAATGTGAATGAGTAGGGATTGCCATACAAATGATGCACTAGATCTAAGAGTATGTGAAAGCTCTTCAAGAAAACTAGTGGGTGTGCATCCAACTTGCTTGCTCACGAAGACCTAAGGCAATTTTGAGGAAGCCTATCATTGGAATATACAAGCCAAGTTATACAATGAGGATTTCCCACTAGCTATATGGTGGTGACAAAACGAGAGACTCTCAATCATCAAGATCATGATGCTTAGTATGCACAAGTGTGGAAAAGTGGTAACATTGTCCCTTCTCTCTTTTTCTCTCATTTTTTTTATTTTTTTGGTGCGCTCTTTGGCCTCTTTTTTTATTTTTTATTTTTATTTTGGTGGGCTTCTTTGGCCTCTTTTATTTCCTCACATGGGACAATGCTCCATTAATGATGATCATCACACTTTCAACTCAAAACTTAGAGCAACTATGACTCTATATGAAATGCCTTCGGTAGTGTACCATGACAATGATCTAGCATTGCATAGACATTAATGGAAACATCATGCTAGCTATCTTACGATCATGCAATGGCAATGTAGACGTGGTGGCACATGTCATGGTGGTAGTTGCATGGCAATATATCTCGGAATGACTTTGAAAAAGCCATAGTAGGTAGGTATGGTGGCTGTTTTGAGGGAGGCTAATGGTGGGTTTTGTGCACCGGCGAAAGTTGCACGACACTAAGAAGATAGTGATGGTGGAAGGTAAAAGTGCATCTAAACCATGGACTCAACATTAGTCATGAAGAAATCATATACTTGTTGCAAAAGTTTTATTAGTAATCGAAACAAAGCATTCAACGCATACTCCTAGGGGAAGGGTTGGTAGGTATAAATCATCACGCGATCCTGACCGCCACGCAAAGGATGACAATCAATAGACTAATCATGCTCAAATTTCATCACATAGCGGTTCACCATACGTGCATGCTACGGGAATCACTAATTTCAAGACAAGTATTTCTAGATCCACAACACCTTACTAGCATAACTTCAATATTACCACAACCATAACTCAAAACTAATTGAGATGAATCAAACTTCTCTAACTATTCAATGCACATGAAGGTGGAAGTTTTCGTATCCCTTTGGGTAACTACCCCTTTTGAGACTACTTTCAAAACATAGATCAACTACCAAGCCACGCACCGCTGTGCTCTAAAAGATATAAGTGAAGCACATAGAGCAAAAGTATCTAGCTCAAAAGATATAAGGGAAGCACATGTGAGCTGAATTGTCTACCAAAAGATATAAGTGAAGCTCGACAAAATCATGGTGTGTGCATGTCTCTCTCTCTAGGTGTGCAGAAAGGATGATTGTGACACAACAAAAATAAAAGATTCCTACGATACAAGACGCTCCAAGCAAAAACACATAACATGTGGTGAATAAAAATATAGCCCCAAGTAACGTTACCGATGGATTGAAGACGAGAGAGAGGATGCCTTCCCGGGGCATCCCCAAGATTAGGCTTTTACGGCATCCTTGAATCTCTTGGGGTGCCTTGGGCATCCCCAAGCTTGAGATCTTGCCACTCTTTATCTCTTTGTCCATAAGAACTTCACCCAAAACTTGAAAACATCATAACACAAAACTTAAACAGAAACTCGTGATAACAGTAGTATGAGAAAGCAAACCACCACTTCCTTAGGTACTGTAGCAAACTTAAATTCTACTTGTGCTGATGTTGGGTTACTGTATTTTCAATCTTCTATGGCTAATACCCCCCGATACTATCCATAGTTTCATCAAAATAAGCAACCAACACAAGAAAAACAGAATCTGTTAATAGCAGACCAATCTGTAGCAATCTGTATATTTCGTATACCTCTGGTACTTCAAAAATTCTGAAAAATTACGACAGTCTGAAGAATTTGCGTAGCAATCAGAAACAGAAAGAATCAACTCAAAATCTCTTGCATAAAAACAATGACAATTCTTTTCGTGAGCAGAAAGTTTCTGTCTTTTCCAGCATGACCAAACGATCATCCCCAAGACTAACCGTAACGGTTTTGCTTGGCACAAACACAAAAAGAAACACAAAAACACAATCATAACAGAATTATGAAAGTGTGGAAAACACAAAACAGTAAGAAAAAGGATAGATTCGTTGGGTTGCCTCCCAACAAGCGCTTTTGTTTAACGCCCTTAGCTAGGCAAAAGGTGATGGAATCACGTTTAGTCATATTTGGTGCTCAAACCATAAGTAGCCCTCATCATAGATTCATAGGGCAATCTTATTTTCTTTCTAGGAAAGTGCTCCATGCCCTTCTTTAAAGGAAATTGAAATCTAATATTCCCTTTCTTCATATCGATGATAGCACCAATAGTCCTTAGGAAAGGTCTACCAATAATAATGGGACATGAAGGATTGCAATCTATGTCAAGTACAATGAAATCCACGAGTATATAGTTCTTACTTGCAACAATAAGAACATCATCGATCCTTCCCATGGGTTTCTTGACAGTAGAATCCTCAAGATGCAAATTCAGGGAACACTCTTCAATCTCATGAAAACCAAGAATATCACATAAAGACTTTGGAATCGCGGAAACACTAGCACCCAAATCACACAAAGCATTGCACTCATAGTTTTTTATCTTGATTTTGATAGTAGGTTCCCACTCATCATGAAGTTTTCTAGGTATATAGACTTCTAGTTCAATCTTCTCTTCAAGAGATTTCATCATAGCATCTACGATATGCGCGGTAAAGGCTTTGCTTTGGCTATAAGCATGTGGAGAGTTTGCAACGGATTGCATCAAAGAAATGCATTCAAACAAGGAGTAATTATCATAATTGAATTCCTTGAAATCCAAAGTGGGAGTTTCATTACTATCCATAATTTTGATTTCTTCTACTCCACTCTCCACACCTTTATCATCAAGATGGGTGGACTCCGAATCATTGGGGCGTTTTTCAACCAAAGTGGATTCATATCCAGCCCCTCCATAAATAGGTTTGACACGCGAAAACAAAGATTCAAGAGGAGACACACCAAGCACTTTAAGATCTTCGTGATTTGCATCACTAGAACGCACCCTTTTAAACCATTCATGCCTAACGCGAATTTGGGCAGTTCTTTCTTTGCTCTCATTCATGGAAACACGCATAGCTTTCAAAATTTCATCCAAGTTGACCTTGGGAGGAGCGCATATAACTTTCAAAGCATCAATATCACAAGACATCCTATCAACGCTCTTAGACAAATCGTCTATTTTGAGTAGTTTTTCCTCTATGGACGCATTGAAAATCTTTTGAGAGTTGATGAACTCTTTGATATTACTCTCTAAATCATAGGGTAATTTGTTGTGATTTCCATAATCGTTGTTGTAGGAATTGCCATAATTGTTAGAAGGGTTACTAGGAAAAGGCCTAGGAACATAGTTTCCTCTAAAAGCATTGTTGTTCCCAAAATTGTTCCTACCAACAAAATTCATGTCCAAACTAGCGTTTCTACTCTCAAACAAAGAAGATAGTGGCATGATGTTCCTTTGCTATCCTGGCGTTTTCCTCGGGGGTACGATCATAAGGTCCGATAGGAAGATTAGCATGACGTACCTTTGGGAGGGGCGACCGTTTGCGCTTTGGGGTGCTCTGTGGCTTAGGAATCGTCGGCGGAGCGTTCTTGGTGGCACGCTCCCTCTTTGTATCCGTGGCAGGCTCAGGCTTTGTATCCGGAGCGGGTGGCGGTGGAGCGTTCTTGGTGGCACGCTCCCGCTTTGTATCCGTGGCAGGCTCAGGCTTTGTATCCGGAGCGGGCTGCGGCGGAGCGTTCTTGGTGGGATGCTCCCGCTTTGTATCCGTGGCAGGTTCAGGCTTTGTATCCGGAGCGGGCGGCGGCGGAGCGTTCTTGGTGGCACGCTCCCTCTTTGTATCCATGGCAGGCTCAGGCTTTGTATCCGGAGCGGGCGGCGGCGGAGCGTTCTTGGTGGCACGCTCCTGCTTTGTATCCGTGGCAGGCTCAGGCTTTGAATCCGGAGCGGTCGGCGGCGGAGCGTTCTTGGTGGCACGCTCCCGCTTTGTATCCGTGGCAGGCTCAGGCTTTGTATCCGGAGCGGGCGGCGGCGGAGACGGACGACCCAAGTCCGGCGGCGGTGATCGAGATGGACTCGTGTTGTGCTGGCCAACGTCATGTGGAGGGCTTGGAGGTAATGGAGGTGTAGGTGACCTGCGACGACTCGGAGGCGGTGTTCCTTGGGGCCAAGCCTGGAAGCTTGATGTAGTTCTTGTCCCATAGGATGACTCCACCCAGTACTTCTCCGAGTGTCCTCTCATCTTCGGGTCGAGCTATGTCGAGCTCCATATCATTAAACCCCGTCATGATTTCATCCACCCCGACTTTAGCAAACCCAGCTGGAATCTCACGGCCATGCCAGCGTGCATCAGGGCCAGAAGGTAAAGCTTGTCCGACGGCCACCTTCATGGATATGTGTGACAGCCCGATGCCGATGTTCCAGAAGATTCCCCTCTCTTCCGTTTTCGTCGTGTGGTTATTTTAATTTGTTGCATCATCATCGCATCATGCGCATCATCTGCATTGCATCGGCATCTCCGTTGCCGCCAGTTTTCAACACTTGCATCCGTTAGTAGTTGCCGGTTCGCGTCGTTGTCCGTTCTGAGCCCGACCACACACGCACGCGCCCGCGGCACCGTCGAAACCCTGTTTTTAAAGTGTGCGTAAAACTTTCTCTGATCGGGGTGAAACTTGGCACACGGTCGTGATTAGTTATAGCTAGGCCGCCTGTCGAATTTCGTCGCGATCGGATTCCGCCTGGTACCCAAACGGTCGACCGTAGCGGCACCGTATTCGGTCTACCGTCGGACGTTTGTCGGTGTTTTAAAAATTTGTGCCGCGCCGCCCGTTCTCCCTCTCGTCTCCGGATATCCCCTCTACACGGCCGCGTACCCATACCCGCGTTCGGAATCGTCCGAATCCGACCCCGCGGTTGGATCCGAAACGCGATTCCGGTTAACCGAGCCCCTCTTTTCTCTATAAATACCCCCCTCCTCGTAATTTCTAGACAGCCATCCCTAACCTGCCTCGTTTTCCGCGCCCCACCTACCCTTAACCCTAATCTTGCCTCTCCCACCTCTCTCTCCTCCTCTGCGCCGCCGCGGGCCCGCCAAGCCCATCCGCGGCCCTTCCCAGGCCCGGTCGCGCCACCGCTCTCTCGAGCCGTCCCTGCCTCCTCCCGCGACTCTCTGCCCGCGCCGGCCCCGGCAAGCCGCCGCCTCCCGCCGGTAGCAGCCCTCGTAGCATCCCGGGCGGCCAGCCCCCGTAGCAGCCCTGTTGTCGCCGGAGGCCGCCCCGCAGCCCGGAGCTCCGGCCACCTCCGTCAGCTTCGTCGTCCCGCTGTGCGAACTGCCCGAGGTGCCCGTCCCGAGCCTGCAGCCTCCTCCGCCCGAGCGCCGCCTCCCACCGGTCGCTGCCAAATCTGGCAAGCCGCCGCCGGATCCGGTCGCCTGCGCCTCGCCTGCGCCTTCCGCCGCCTGCAGCCAGTCGCGGCTGGTGCCCCAAGCCTCCGCCTCCCGAGCGCCAGCGCTGTGCATCGAGCCGCAGCTCGTCGATCCAGGAGGGGTCTCGGTCCCGCTCGCCCGTTGACCGGGGGCACCACGTGGGCCGGCCAGCCGCCTCTCCAGTCGGCCCGCGCTAGATGCATCGCTCGCCCCAGCCTCCCGTGGGCCTCCTCCGTCCCGGCCCAGCTCGCCTCGTCCAGCAGCTTTGGCCCAGCAGCCCCAAGGTGAGCAGCTCGAGTTACTCCTCGCCTAGCGCTAGATTATTATCTGGCGCCGAACCTGTTCGTCCCATTAGCGATTTAAGTTGATTTTCAGAATTAGTGTATATTCTAGAAAATATAGGCGGTATTCGATCGTACGTATCTTTTATTTCGTAAATCGGATCGCAACGTGTAGCATACGGATTTCGCGTAGTTTTGCGCGTGGAATACGTTGGTGCAACTTGCGTATTTGTTTGTTGTAGTTTAGCGTGCCTAATGCATAGATGTACGTGCTGTCCCAATAGGATATAGTCCGTATTAGTTTCTCGTGTGTGTCCATATAGCCCGAATGCCGTATTAGAAATGTCCATGTTTTAGGGACCATTTTTCTACGTATTTTAGAGCGGTCATTGATATTCTTGCGTCTAGGGATTTGCAGCTAGATTATTTTTCGTGTCTAGGATTATTTCCCGCATTTTCGTGTGACTTTATTTTGTGTTGCAAACCTCACATATTTTATATGTTTCCGGGGTAGAAAAATCCCATGGATTTTTCTGTGCAATTAGTTTTAGCTTTTGAGTAAGTTAGTTCGCGCGATATTTTGCCGTGATGCCCTTTTGTCTATGTCGTAGGATTTATTCCGTTCTTCGTTTGAATTAGTTGTCAACTAGGGAGTTCTTCTTAGATGTTTTCTTTAGCCCCTGGTATTTTTTGTTGCAATAGAAATGCATGTTTAGGTGTATTTTGATTATCCTCAAGTTGTTACAAATAGTGCTGTTTTAGAGGAGCTGAAATATTTCTAAGTCTGGGATCTGTTATTATTTTGTTGCTGTCTTGTCTTGCTTCTATCTTGTGATCTGTAGCTCTTTTGAGGTTGGTCCAATGGAGTTAGTTGTACCCCTTGTGTTTCTCTAACATGCTGTAGATTTTCATGCCATTTGGAGTCCTGTAGATATAGGTTTTTCTGCTGTCAATATTGCTTCAGATCGAAAACTGCACTTTCATAAGGTGTAATTTTCACTAAGTCTGAAATAGTGTGTGGGAAGCCATTTTGTGACTTCTTTCCCTAGTGTTCCTTGCTGCCATGCTAGTTGTTGTTAGTTGTTTGTAGTATGGCGTCTTGCCCTCTTTCGTGCCATGCCTTGCTTGAGCATAGCGGAGTTGTGTGGCTCATAGTTGTGGGGCGTAGTAAATGCTATGTGGCTGATTTTGGCAGATTGTAGTGATTTCTTGTTTTGCTCGTAGTTTTTGAACCGTAGCTCCGTTGTGGTCGTGTCCTACATGAAACTTGCTTAGAATCTCATGTAGTTTCATTTTCTCTTGCTGTTTGCATGTGTTGAAGTGCTCGTGACCGCCGTTGCACACATATTGCATTCATGCCATCATATCTTGCGGTGCTTGTATCTTTTGATCCGTAGCTCCGTTGGAGATGTTCTTTATGTCTAGATTGCTTGTCTTGACGCGTAGAATCACGTGAACCTATTTGTTTTGCTGTTTAACAACTAATTAAATACATTAGTTTAGATCTGGACAGAATTGTTAATTAACATGTGAGGTCGTCTCGGAGGTGCTATATGTCATTTCCGACCTCATTTAAAATGTCTAGATAGGTAGTTTAATTTCCGCTTCACCTCTTGCATGTTTGACAACATTAACATTGCCGTGTAAATAATCAGGATAGAACTAAATAGGTAAACGTGGAGTTTCGTCTTTATGCAACTTGTTGCGTATTGAACTTCACTTAATGTGTAGTGATTGATGTGTGATCTGTCATGCCGTGACTTGCATGTTTTCAGCTGCTCATGCATCATTTGTGTTGTGCATCGTGTGGTGAATTCCCTGTGTTGATTTGCGTTTCCGGTTTGCTTCGTCTCGATAGAGTTCCGCAACGTGCCGGATTGTGAGGACCCGTTCGACTACGTCGGTTCGTCTGCTTCACGGAGGCATTCTTCTTCCAAGCGGGATCTCAGGCAAGATGATCATTTCCTCAGATACCATTACTATCATTGCCATGCTAGTTTTACCGTCTCTATCGTTATGTCTCGTTGCCTACCACATGTTAAATATCAGCCTCTCAACAATGCCATGAAACCTTCAACCTGTTCGACCTAGCAAACCACTGATTGGCCTTGTTACTGCTTGCTTAACCCTGTGTTAGCGTTGCTAGTTGCAGGTGCAGTTGCTTCCATGTGAAAACATGGGTTCCTTGTCATATCACCATATTAAATGCTATTTAATTTAATGCACCTATATACTTGGTAAAAGGTGGAAGGCTGGGCCTTTCTAGCCTGGTGTTTCGTTCCACCTTTGCCCCCTTAGTTTCGGCTACCGGTGTTATGTTCCATAATTGAGCGCTCCTAACACGATCGGGGTTGTTATGGGGACCCCCTTGATAATTCGTTTTAGATTAAAGCTGGTCTGGCAAGGCCCAACTTTGGTTCTACATTTGCCCAACATAATAATTCTGTTAAATTGAAATGCATAGGGAGTTAGCGCTACCCGAGGAGTAATTTTACATAAACAGGGGGGCCAGTGCTGATGGTGTTGGTCCCAAACGGTCTGCCTGCGGGGCCACCGCGGGGAAACTCGAGGTTTGGCACCTGTAGCTAGTTCCATCCGTCGTATCCTGAGAACGAGATACGCGGCTCCTATCGGGTACGTCGACACGTCGGGCGGCCTTGCTGGATTAGTTTTACCTTTGACGAGATATCTTGTGCATCGGGATTCCGGTGATGCTTTGGGTAATCTCAGAGTTGAGGTTTTCCACTAGGGAATCCGACGAGATCGCGAGCTTCGTGATCGAGGATTTCTATGCGGCTTGTGGTAATTTGTGATGGGCTAGTTGGAGCACCCCTACAGGGTTAAATCTCTCGGAAAGCCGTGCCCGCGGTTATGTGGCAACGTGGAAACTTTGTTTAACACTGGTTCTAGATAACTTGAAGTTAACGTAATTAAAATATGCCAACTGTGTGCGTAACCGTGATTGTCTCTTTCGTGAGTTCTTTCTCCGATCGAGGACACGGTGGGGTTATGTCTGACGTAGGTAGGTGCTCAGGATCATTCACTTGATCATCAGCAGTTCACGTTCGTTATGCGTAGATCTTCCCTCTCTTATTTCTTGTCCTCGTAAGTTAGCCACCAAATATATGCTTAGCCGCTGCTGCAACCTCACCACTTAACCATACCTCACCCATTAAGCTTTGCTAGTCTTGATACCTTTGGAAATGAGATTGCTGAGTCCCCTGTGGCTCACAGATTACTAAAACACCAGTTGCAGGTACAGGTAAAGGTTACTTGACGCGAGCGCGTTGCTTGTTCATTTGGAGTTGCTTCTTCTTCTTCTTCATCGATCTAGGATGGGTTCCAGGCCGGCAGCCTGGGATAGCAAGGATGGACGTCGTTCTTCTTTTGTCGTTTGTTTTTGTCCGTAGTCGGACCCTGCTCTTACTCTTGATGATTAAGTAGTGTACTGATGTGACTCTGATGTAGCTTGTGGCGAGTGTAAGCCAACTCTTTATATATCTCTTCTTTTCAGTACATGTACTTGTAACGATATCCATTCTTGCGACACGACGAGATGCGCTTCTATCCCTGACGAGGCCTTCGTGCCAAATTGAGGATAGGGTCGCATCTTGGGCGTGACAATATGTTCTTGAATTTCTGATGGAGTTCACATGATGTTGACTCCTTGATTCCATCCACGGGGTAGCCGGGGCCACCCTCTATCATTCTTCGTTCATCGTCAGGCGGGGACTCAGATTCAGCCACGCTGCTTTTCCGCTTAGATGGGGCGCCGGTAATATCAAGTGCAGGATCTTCCTGGCGCGGTACTCCTCTAAGCTCATCAATCTGCTTCTGTTGCTCGTTAATCCTGCAAGCAACTGGTTCAACTTGTCATTCTCCTCATCCTGCTGCCGCTTCTTTGCTCTCTCTCGGCTTCTGTAAGTGTCTTGGTCTTTGGCAAACCCAAGCCACCACGGGTAAGATGGACCGAAGCCTCGCGTTCGTCCTCCATGTTCGTCATTGCCGAGGACCAGTGTGAGCAAATCTTTATCTCTATCTGCAGTGAACTTTCTTTGTCCCTCCTTAATTTCTTTCACTATCCTTTTCCAATTCTCCCTGGGTATCCTAAGATTGTCATTGCAGATGAGGTCCCCTGTTGTTTCGTCGTACGACCCACCATGCGCAAGGAACCAATTTCTTGCTCTCAATTCCCACTCATCACGGAGTGGTTCAGGTACGATGCCTTTATCTATCAGATCTTGCTCTTTCTTTTCCCACTTTGGGATGGCAGTCTCATAGCCCCCTGGCCCCAGCTTGTGGTGATATTTCTTCTTGTCGGCATTTATCTTGTTCTTTTTTGATAATGCCTGGGCATCTTCTGACTCCTTGTACTCTTGAAATTCCTTCCAGTGATTCGCCTGCTTGGCTAGATACCCCTCGAATACTGGCACTTTCTTTGTCTTCAGATAGTTTTTCCATAGCTTCTTCTTCCAGCTACGGAACAGTTCGGCCATCTTCTTTAGAGTCCACTGCTTGACTTTGGCCCTCAGTTTGTCTGCGGCGTCTTCATTCTCACATTCTGGCAGGTTGAAATGTGACATGAGATCATTCCAAAGATTATCTTTGTACCTTTCGGCGACATAGTCACTATCGGCTGCCCCTTTACGCTTGTTCCACTCCTGAACGCTGATCGGGACGTGATCCCTAACGAGAACTCCGCATTGCTTCTTGAATGTGTCAGCAGCATTCTTAGGAAGCTTGGGTTCGCCCGTAGGCATTATCACCTCAAAGGTGTATTGCGTCCGTGCATCCAACTTTCTAGTCGTGCCTCGTTTCGTAGATTTGCTCGATGTGGAGGCCTAAGAGGGAGAAACATTCGTCAAATGAATGTATATGTATACAATATAGAGCTATCTCCAATATTTTTCACATATTACAAGTGATTGTCGAACTTCATATGTATAGCTCGCCGGAACTTATTATTTCTTCACCGGCTTCTCCATCAGTGGAGCTATCACCTTCTCTGTCATTGGACCTATCTCCTGCCCCATCAGCTTCATCTTCGTGTCGCTCGACCTCCATTCCATATCCGGAGTCGTTTAGATATGACGTCGGAGATTCAGCTGGTTCAACGTTGGGGCCGTCTTTGATTATATCTTCGAGAAGATCTTCCTCTACGAGGTTCCTGATATGTGGATCCATAGTTCTGCAAAAAACGGACATTTGATTAACTAATAAACTAACAAACTATATAAGAGGGGTTGGAAACTTCGAAGGCTCGTTTTATATAGGAGGACCTTTAGTCCCGGGTCTTGGCTAGAACCTAAACTCTAAAATACCAACCGGGCGGAGCCCAGTCCCGGACACTTAAGCATATACAATAGCAAAATTAAACTAGTTCTATTAATTTTCTTGCTAAAAATAAACTATTAACACTTAAGCATATACAATAGAAAAATTAAACTATTAACACTTAAGCATATACAATAGCAAAATTAAGCAATAATCTATGAAACACTATTAACACTTAAGCATATACACTATACAGTAGCAAAATTAAATGACAAAAAAAATATTTCTTCTTCTTGTAACCCTAAACTAATTTTTCCTCTTCTTCTATTTCTCCTCTTCTTCTACTTCTTCTTCTACTTCTACTTCTCCTCTTCTTCTACTACTTCTCCTCTCCTCTTCTTCTATTTTTCCTCTTCTTCTCCTCTCCTCCTCTTCTTATTCTCCTTTTTCTTCTTTTCTTCTCCTTTTTTTCCTTTCTTCTCCTTTTTCTTCCTTTCTTCTATTTTTCTTCCTTTCTTCTCCTTTTTCTTCCTTTCTTCTCCTTTTTCTTCCTTTCTTCTCCTTTTTCTTCCTTTCTTCTCCTTTTTCTTCCTTTCTTCTCCTTTTTCTTCTTTTCTTCTCTTTTTTCTTCCTTTCTTCTCCTTTTTCTTCCTTTCTTCTCCTTTTTCTTCTTTGCTTGTGCTGGCCGGAGTGTTGGGGAGGAGGGGGCGTGGGGCTTACCGGCCGTAGGTGTCGACGGTGTGCGGCGAGGAGGACGGCGGCGCGCGGCGAGGAGGACGGGGCGGCGCGCGGCGAGGAGGGTGGCGCACGGCGAGGAGGACGGCGGCGGAGAGCAGGACGACGGCGACGGCGAGGAGGACGGCAGGAGGCGGCGAGCAAGACAGCGGGCAGCCTGACGGCGTCGTCGAGTTCGTCGCTTGCCGCGCCGGGCAGGAGAACGAGAGCAAGAAGAAGAGAAATGGATGATTTGGGTTCGAAATTTTCTAACTCCCGCTTATACAGGTGGATATTTCGTCCTGGTTCGGGGCTCAATCCAGGACTAAAGACCCCTTTAGTCCCGGGTGGAGCCACGACCCGGGACTAAAGGCCGTTTTTTGGCAGACCAAAAGGCGGGAAGCAGGGGCCTTTAGTCCCGGGGCGTGGCAAGAACCGGGACTAAAGGGTGTCTTTAGTCCCGGGTGGAGCCACGCCTCGGGACTAAAGGCCCTTTTTCGGCAGACCAGAAGGCGGGAAGCAGGGGCCTTTAGTCCCGGGGCGTGGCAAGAACCGGGACTAAAGTGTTGCCTATATAAACCCTCGCCCCTGCCCACCATATCCCCTGTTTTTTGGTTGTTGAAGTGTGACCATGCCATGCTCTTGCCACTCTAGTTCATGCACATGACGTGTTCGATGAAATGCCCGAGCCGCTCTACTTAAGCTTTCTCCTCTCCAAGCTCGACCTCCAAGCTCCATTTTCCTTAATATTTGTCTAGGTTTGGCCGTGCACCAACTGCGAGCACCACCGTGGTGAGCCTCTTGTTCTTATCTTCTTTTTAAAATCAAAAAAATCTTACTTGTATGATTTAGATACATACTTGTATAAATTACTCACTTTCATTATTTTTTGTTATTATATAGTGCGATGGTTTTGGTATCCGCCTTCGTCGGCCCTCGTCTTGTCTATGATTCGGATGTGGTATATATTATCTTTTATAACTATTTGTTTTATTTAGTATTTATGACAATTATGACGACCAATGTGACATATATTTTTCTAATCTAGGAGGTATGTGAACCGGAAATTCCAACCCACATAAAAATTCTTGTCGAGAAGTTAAATTTGGTTGAAAAAGAAAACAAATACTTGAAGAAAAAAATGAAAATAATTGAGGATAAGAATATGGAACTGGAGTTGCATGTCGCCGATGTCATCGATGATCGCAAGATGAAGATCGATGCGATGCGGTTGAAGATGGATGCAATGCCCTTGAAGATGGATGTAATGCGCTTGAAGATTAGGAATATTAGAAAATATGCCATTGATAAAGAGGCTTGGTATCATTATGCTGTTGGGTCAATTGTTACCTTAGTTGCGATTTTGATCGCGTTTGTTGTTGCATTTAAATGTTTTACATAGTTGTATGTTGTTTTATGAGAGAACTTTATGTATTTATTTTTTGCAATAACAACATTTGATCACTACTGTTCTTTGGCTTTAATGTGATGATGAACTTGTATTAATTTGGTGATATGTTCTGCAATGGTTTTTTGATATATTTAATTTCATAATAGAGATGAATCGCCAATGATAATATTTAATTTCATAATATGGTTTTTTGAACTCCATACTTTTTGTGTGTTCAACAATTTCTCACTTCATTTGGTATATTTCGTGCATTTACTTATTTGTTTTGAGCTAGTTGACCCTGAAATTGAAAAGCACTACAAATGAACTCTGAAAATGTTGAAATTTGGCGTGCTATCATCATTTCACCCACATATCATGTGTTAAAAAGTTGAGAGGGCTACGACAAAAACTGGATGCACTTCGTGTACAAAACGAACAATCTCTGTGGAAGTATCACGGTTTCGAACGATAACTCATCTCTTACAAAGGGATTTCATTTTTTTAACTTATTTGAACTCCATACTTTGTGTGTGCAAAATGCACCATTCAAAGGGACATCACAAAATTTCAACAATTTCTGACTTCATTTGGTATATTTCGTGCATTTACTTTTTTTTGAGCTAGTTGACCCTGAAATTGAAAAGCACTACAAATGAACTCTGAAAATGTTGAAAGTTGGCATGCTATGATCATTTCACCCACATAGCATGTGTTAAAAAGTTGAGAGGGCTACGACAAAAACTGGATGCACTTCGTGTACAAAACGGACAATCTCTCTCGAAGTATCAGGGTTTCGAACGAGAACTCATCTCTTACAAAGGGATTTCATTTTTTTGAACTTATTTGAACTCCATACTTTTTGTGTGTGCAAAATGCACCATTCAAAGGCACATCACAAAATTTCAACAATTTCTGACTTCATTTGGTATATTTCGTGCATTTACTTATTTTTTTTGAGCTAGTTGACCCTGAAATTGAAAAGCAGTACAAATGAACTCTGAAAATGTTGAAATTTGGCATGTTATCATCATTTCACCCACATAGCATGTGTTAAAAAGTTGAGAGGGCTACGACAAAAACTGGATGCACTTCGTGTACAAAACGGACAATCTCTCGAAGTATCAGGGTTTCGAACGAGAACTCATCTCTTACAAAGGGATTTCATTTTTTTTGAACTTATTTGAACCCCATACTTTTTGTGTGTGAAAAATGCACCATTGAAAGGCACATCACAAAATTTCAACAATTTCTGACTTCATTTGGTATATTTCGTGCATTTACTTATTTTTTTGAGCAAGTTGACCCTGAAATTGAAAAGCACTACAAATGAACTCTGAAAATGTTGAAATTTGCCATGGTATTATCATTTCACCCACATTTTCATGTGTTAAAAAGTTGAGAGGGCTACGACAAAAACTGGATGCACTTCGTGTACAAAACGGACAATCTCTCTCGAAGTATGAGGGTTTCGAACAAGAACTCATCTCTTACAAAGGGATATCATTTTTTTGAACTTATTTGAACTCCATACTTTTTGTGTGTGCAAAATGCACCATTCAAAGGCACATCACAAAATTTCAACAATTTCTGAATTCATTTGGTATATTTCGTGCATTTACTTATTTTTTTGAGCTAGTTGACCGTGAAATTGAAAAGCACTACAAATGAACTCTGGAAATGTTGAAATTTGGCATGATATCATCATTTCACCAACATATCATGTGTTAAAAAGTTGAGAGGGCTACGATAAAAACTGGATGCACTTCGTGTACAAAATGGACAATCTCTCTCGAAGTATCAAGGTTTCGAACGAGAACTCATCTCGTACAAAGGGATTTCATTTTTTTGAACTTATTTGAACTCCATACTTTTTGTGTGTGCAAAATGCACCATTCAAAGGCACATCACAAAATTTCAACAATTTCTGACTTCATTTGGTATATTTCGTGCATTTACTTATCTTTTTGAGCTAGTTGACCCTGAAATTGGAAAGCACTACAAATGAACTCTGAAAATGTTGAAATTTGGCATGCTATCATCAATTCACCCACATATCATGTTTTAAAAAGTTGAGAGGGCTACGACAAAAACTGGATGCACTTCGTGTACAAAACGAACAATCTCTCTGGAAGTATCACGGTTTCGAACGATAACTCATCTCTTACAAAGGGATTTCATTTTTTTGAACTTATTTGAACTCCATACTTTTTGTGTGTGCAAAATTCACCATTCAAAGGCACATCACAAAATTTCAACAATTTCTGACTTCATTTGGTATATTTCGTGCATTTACTTTTTTTTTGAGCTAGTTGACCCTGAAATTGAAAAGCACTACAAATGAACTCTAAAAATGTTGAAAGTTGGCCTGCTATCATCATTTCACCCACATAGCATGTGTTAAAAAGTTGAGAGGGCTACGACAAAAGCTGGATGCACTTCGTGTACAAAACGGAGAATCTCTCTCGAAGTATCAGGGTTTCAAACGAGAACTCATCTCTTACAAAGGGATTTCATTTTTTTGAACTTATTTGAACTCCATACTTTTTGTGTGTGCAAAATGCACCATTCAAAGGCACATCACAAAATTTCAACAATTTCTGACTTCATTTGGTATATTTCGTGCATTTACTTATTTTTTTTGAGCTAGTTGACCCTGAAATTGAAAAGCAGTACAAATGAACTCTGAAAATGTTGAAATTTGGCATGTTATCATCATTTCACCCACATAGCATGTGTTAAAAAGTTTAGAGGGCTACGACAAAAACTGGATGCACTTCGTGTACAAAACGGACAATCTCTCTCGAAGTATCAGGGTTTCGAACGAGAACTCATCTCTTACAAAGGGATTTCATTTTTTTTGAACTTATTTGAACCCCATACTTTTTGTGTGTGCAAAATGCACCATTGAAAGGCACATCACAAAATTTCAACAATTTCTGACTTCATTTGGTATATTTCGTGCATTTACTTATTTTTTTGAGCTAGTTGACCCTGAAATTGAAAAGCACTACAAATGAACTCTGAAAATGTTGAAATTTGCCATGCTATCATCATTTCACCCACATATCATGTGTTAAAAAGTTGAGAGGGCTACGACAAAAACTGGATGCACTTCGTGTACAAAACGAACAATCTCTCTCGAAGTATCAGAGTTTCGAACGAGAACTCATCTCTTACAAAGGGATTTCATTTTTTTGAACTTATTTGAACTCCATACTTTTTGTGTGTGCAAAATGCACCATTCAAAGGCACATCACAAAACTTCAACAATTTCTGACTTCATTTGGTATATTTCGTGATTTTTTTTTTGAGCTAGTTGACCCTGAAATTGAAAAGCACTACAAATGAACTCTGAAAATGTTGAAACTTGGCATGCTATGATCATTTCACCCACATAGCATGTGTTAAAAAGTTGAGAGGGCTACGACAAAAACTGGATGCACTTCGTGTACAAAACGGACAATCTCTCTCGAAGTATCACGGTTTCGAACGAGAACTCATCTCTTACAAAGGGATTTCATTTTTTTGAACTTATTTGAACTCCATACTTTTTGTGTGTGCAAAATGCACCATTCAAAGGCACATCACAAAATTTCAACAATTTCTGACTTCATTTGGTATATTTCGTGCATATACTTATTTTTTTTGAGCTAGTTGACCCTGAAATTGAAAAGAACTACAAATGAACTCTGAAAATGTTGAAATTTGGCATGTTATCATAAAATCACCCACATAGCATGTGTTAAAAAGTTGAGAGGGCTACGACAAAAACTAGATGCACTTCGTGTACAAAACGGACAATCTCTCGAAGTATCAGGGTTTCGAACGAGAACTCATCTCTTACAAAGGGATTTCATTTTTTTTGAACTTATTTGAACCCCATACTTTTTGTGTCTGCGAAATGCACCATTGAAAGGCACATCACAAAATTTCAACAATTTCTGACTTCATTTGGTATATTTCGTGCATTTACTTATTTTTTTGAGCTAGTTGACCCTGAAATTGAAAAGCACTACAAATGAACTCTGAAAATGTTGAAATTTGCCATGCTATTATCATTTCACCCACATTTTTATGTGTTAAAAAGTTGAGAGGGCTACGACAAAAACTGGATGCACTTCGTGTATAAAACGGACAATCTCTCTCGAAGTATCAGGGTTTCGAACGAGAACTCATCTCTTACAAAGGGATTTCATTTTTTGAACTTATTTGAACTCCATACTTTTCGTGTGTGCAAAATGCACCATTCAAAGGCACATCTCAAAATTTCAACAATTTCTGACTTCATTTGGTATATTTCGTGCATTTACTTATTCTTTTTGAGCTAGTTGACCCTGAAATTGAAAAGCACTACAAATGAACTCTGAAAATGTTGAAATTTGGCGTGTTATCATCATTTCACCCACATAGCAAGTGTTAAAAAGTTGAGAGGGCTACGACAAAAACTGGATGCACTTCGTGTACAAAACGGACAATCTCTCTCGAAGTATCAGGGTTTCGAACGAGAACTCATATCTTACAAAGGGATTTCATTTTTTTTGAACTTATTTGAACCCCATACTTTTTGTGTGTGCAAAATGCACCATTGAAAGGCACATCACAAAATTTCAACAATTTCTGACTTCATTTGGTATATTACGTGCATTTACTTATTTTTTTGAGCTAGTTGACCCTGAAATTGAAAAGCACTACAAATGAACTCTGAAAATGTTGAAAGTTCGCATGCTATCATCATTTCACCCACATATCATGTGTTAAAAATTGAGAGGGCTACGACAAAAACTGGATGCACTTCGTGTACAAAACGAACAATCTCTCTGGAAGTATCACGGTTTCGAACGATAACTCATCTCTTACAAAGGGATTTCATTTTTTTGAACTTATTTGAACTCCATACTTTTTGTGTGTGCAAAATGCACCATTCAAAGGCACATCACAAAATTTCAACAATTTCTGACTTCATTTGGTATATTTCGTGCATTTACTTATTTTTTTTGAGCTAGTTGACCCTGAAATTGAAAAGCAGTACAAATGAACTCTGAAAATGTTGAAATTTGGCATGTTATCATCATTTCACCCACATAGCATGTGTTCAAAAGTTTAGAGGGCTACGACAAAAACTGGATGCACTTCGTGTACAAAACGGACAATCTCTCTCGAAGTATCAGGGTTTCGAACGAGAACTCATCTCTTACAAAGGGATTTCATTTTTTTTGAACTTATTTGAACCCCATACTTTTTGTGTGTGCAAAATGCACCATTGAAAGGCACATCACAAAATTTCAACATTTTCTGACTTCATTTGGTATATTTCGTGCATTTACTTATTTTTTTTAGCTAGTTGACCCTGAAATTGAAAAGCACTACAAATGAACTCTGAAAATGTTGAAATTTGCCATGCTATCATCATTTCACCCACATATCATGTGTTAAAAAGTTGAGAGGGCTACAACAAAAACTGGATGCACTTCGTGTACAAAACGAACAATCTCTCTCGAAGTATCAGAGTTTCGAACGAGAACTCATCTCTTACAAAGGGATTTCATTTTTTTGAACTTATTTGAACTCCATACTTTTTGTGTGTGCGAAATGCACCATTCAAAGGCACATCACAAAATTTCAACAATTTCTGACTTCATTTGGTATATTTCGTGCATTTACTTTTTTTTGAGCTAGTTGACCCTGAAATTGAAAAGCACTACAAATGAACTCTGAAAATGTTGAAAGTTGGCATGCTATGATCATTTCACCCACATAGCATGTGTTAAAAAGTTGAGAGGGCTACGACAAAAACTGGATGCACTTCGTGTACAAAACGGACAATCTCTCTCGAAGTATGAGGGTTTCGAACGAGAACTCATCTCTTACAAAGGGATTTCATTTTTTTGAACTTATTTGAACTCCATACTTTTTGTGTGTGCAAAACGCACCATTCAAAGGCACATCACAAAATTTCAACAATTTCTGACTTCATTTGGTATATTTCGTGCATTTACTTATTCTTTTTGAGCTAGTTGACCCTGAAATTGAAAAGCACTACAAATGAACTCTGAAAATGTTGAAATTTGGCGTGTTATCATCATTTCACCCACATAGCATGTGTTAAAAAGTTGAGAGGGCTACGACAAAAACTGGATGCACTTCGTGTACAAAACGGACAATCTCTCTCGAAGTATCAGGGTTTCGAACGAGAACTCATCTCTTACAAAGGGATTTCATTTTTTTTGAACTTATTTGAACCCCATACTTTTTGTGTGTGCGAAATGCACCATTGAAAGGCACATCACAAAATTTCAACAATTTCTGACTTAATTTGGTATATTTCGTGCATTTACTTATTTTTTTGAGCTAGTTGACCCTGAAATTGAAAAGCACTACAAATGAACTCTCAAAATGTTGAAATTTGCCATGCTATTATCATTTCACCCACATTTTCATGTGTTAAAAAGTTGAGAGGGCTACGACAAAAACTGGATGCACTTCGTGTATAAAACGGACAATCTCTCTCGAAGTATCAGGGTTTCGAACGAGAACTCATCTCTTACAAAGGGATTTCATTTTTTGAACTTATTTGAACTCCATACTTTTCGTGTGTGCAAAATGCACCATTCAAAGGCACATCACAAAATTTCAACAATTTCTGACTTCATTTGGTATATTTCGTGCATTTACTTATTTTTTTGAGCTAGTTGACCGTGAAATTGAAAAGCACTACAAATGAACTCTGGAAATGTTGAAATTTGGCATGCTATCATCATTTCACCCACATATCATGTGTTAAAAATTGAGAGGGCTACGACAAAAACTGGATGCACTTCGTGTACAAAACGAACAATCTCTCTGGAAGTATCACGGTTTCGAACGATAACTCATCTCTTACAAAGGGATTTCATTTTTTTGAACTTATTTGAACTCCATACTTTTTGTGTGTGCAAAATGCACCATTCAAAGGCACATCACAAAATTTCAACAATTTCTGACTTCATTTGGTATATTTCGTGCATTTACTTTTTTTTGAGCTAGTTGACCCTGAAATTGAAAAGCATTACAAATGAACTCTGAAAATGTGGAAAGTTGGCATGCTATCATCATTTCACCCACATAGCATGTGTTAAAAAGTTGAGAGGGCTACGACAAAAACTGGATGCACTTCGTGTACAAAACGGACAATCTCTCTCGAAGTATGAGGGTTTCGAACGAGAACTCATCTCTTACAAAGGGATTTCATTTTTTTGAACTTATTTGAACTCCATACTTTTTGTGTGTGCAAAACGCACCATTGAAAGGCACATCACAAAATTTGAACAATTTCTGACTTCATTTGGTATATTTCGTGCATTTACTTATTCTTTTTGAGCTAGTTGACCCTGAAATTGAAAAGCACAACAAATGAACTCTGAAAATGTTGAAATTTGGCGTGTTATCATCATTTCACCCACATAGCATGTGTTAAAAAGTTGAGAGGGCTACGACAAAAACTGGATGCACTTCGTGTACAAAACGGACAATCTCTCTCGAAGTATCAGGGTTTCGAACGAGAACTCATCTCTTACAAAGGGATTTCATTTTTTTTGAACTTATTTGAACCCCATACTTTTTGTGTGTGCAAAATGCACCATTGAAAGGCACATCACAAAATTTCAACAATTTCTGACTTCATTTGGTATATTTCGTGCATTTACTTATTTTTTTGAGCTAGTTGACCCTGAAATTGAAAAGCACTACAAATGAACTCTCAAAATGTTGAAATTTGCCATGCTATTATCATTTCACCCACATTTTCATGTGTTAAAAAGTTGAGAGGGCTACGACAAAAACTGGATGCACTTCGTGTATAAAACGGACAATCTCTCTCGAAGTATCAGGGTTTCGAACGAGAACTCATCTCTTACAAAGGGATTTCATTTTTTGAACTTATTTGAACTCCATACTTTTCGTGTGTGCAAAATGCACCATTCAAAGGCACATCACAAAATTTCAACAATTTCTGACTTCATTTGGTATATTTCGTGCATTTACTTATTTTTTTGAGCTAGTTGACCGTGAAATTGAAAAGCACTACAAATGAACTCTGGAAATGTTGAAATTTGGCATGCTATCATCATTTCACCCACATATCATGTGTTAAAAATTGAGAGGGCTACGACAAAAACTGGATGCACTTCGTGTACAAAACGAACAATCTCTCTGGAAGTATCACGGTTTCGAACGATAACTCATCTCTTACAAAGGGATTTCATTTTTTTGAACTTATTTGAACTCCATACTTTTTGTGTGTGCAAAATGCACCATTCAAAGGCACATCACAAAATTTCAACAATTTCTGACTTCATTTGGTATATTTCGTGCATTTACTTTTTTTTGAGCTAGTTGACCCTGAAATTGAAAAGCATTACAAATGAACTCTGAAAATGTTGAAAGTTGGCATGCTATCATCATTTCACCCACATAGCATGTGTTAAAAAGTTGAGAGGGCTACGACAAAAACTGGATGCACTTCGTGTACAAAACGGAGAATATCTCTCGAAGTATGAGGGTTTCGAACGAGAACTCATCTCTTACAAAGGGATTTCATTTTTTTGAACTTATTTGAACTCCATACTTTTTGTGTGTGCAAAACGCACCATTGAAAGGCACATCACAAAATTTCAACAATTTCTGACTTCATTTGGTATATTTCGTGCATTTACTTATTCTTTTTGAGCTAGTTGACCCTGAAATTGAAAAGCACAACAAATGAACTCTGAAAATGTTGAAATTTGGCGTGTTATCATCATTTCACCCACATAGCATGTGTTAAAAAGTTGAGAGGGCTACGACAAAAACTGGATGCACTTCGTGTACAAAACGGACAATCTCTCTCGAAGTATCAGGGTTTCGAACGAGAACTCATCTCTTACAAAGGGATTTCATTTTTTTTGAACTTATTTGAACCCCATACTTTTTGTGTGTGCAAAATGCACCATTGAAAGGCACATCACAAAATTTCAACAATTTCTGACTTCATTTGGTATATTACGTGCATTTACTTATTTTTTTGAGCTAGTTGACCCTGAAATTGAAAAGCACTACAAATGAACTCTGAAAATGTTGAAATTTCCATGCTATCATCATTTCACCCACATATCATGTGTTAAAAAGTTTAGAGGGCTACGACAAAAACTGGATGCACTTCGTGTACAAAACGGACAATCTCTCTCGAAGTATCAGGGTTTCGAACGATAACTCATCTCTTACAAAGGGATTTCATTTTTTTTGAACTTATTTGAACCCCATACTTTTTGTGTGTGCAAAATGCACCATTGAAAGGCACATCACAAAATTTCAACATTTTCTGACTTCATTTGGTATATTTCGTGCATTTACTTATTTTTTTTAGCTAGTTGACCCTGAAATTGAAAAGCACTACAAATGAACTCTGAAAATGTTGAAATTTGCCATGCTATCATCATTTCACCCACATATCATGTGTTAAAAAGTTGAGAGGGCTACAACAAAAACTGGATGCACTTCGTGTACAAAACGAACAATCTCTCTCGAAGTATCAGAGTTTCGAACGAGAACTCATCTCTTACAAAGGGATTTCATTTTTTTGAACTTATTTGAACTCCATACTTTTTGTGTGTGCGAAATGCACCATTCAAAGGCACATCACAAAATTTCAACAATTTCTGACTTCATTTGGTATATTTCGTGCATTTACTTTTTTTTGAGCTAGTTGACCCTGAAATTGAAAAGCACTACAAATGAACTCTGAAAATGTTGAAAGTTGGCATGCTATGATCATTTCACCCACATAGCATGTGTTAAAAAGTTGAGAGGGCTACGACAAAAACTGGATGCACTTCGTGTACAAAACGGACAATCTCTCTCGAAGTATGAGGGTTTCGAACGAGAACTCATCTCTTACAAAGGGATTTCATTTTTTTGAACTTATTTGAACTCCATACTTTTTGTGTGTGCAAAACGCACCATTCAAAGGCACATCACAAAATTTCAACAATTTCTGACTTCATTTGGTATATTTCGTGCATTTACTTATTCTTTTTGAGCTAGTTGACCCTGAAATTGAAAAGCACTACAAATGAACTCTGAAAATGTTGAAATTTGGCGTGTTATCATCATTTCACCCACATAGCATGTGTTAAAAAGTTGAGAGGGCTACGACAAAAACTGGATGCACTTCGTGTACAAAACGGACAATCTCTCTCGAAGTATCAGGGTTTCGAACGAGAACTCATCTCTTACAAAGGGATTTCATTTTTTTTGAACTTATTTGAACCCCATACTTTTTGTGTGTGCGAAATGCACCATTGAAAGGCACATCACAAAATTTCAACAATTTCTGACTTAATTTGGTATATTTCGTGCATTTACTTATTTTTTTGAGCTAGTTGACCCTGAAATTGAAAAGCACTACAAATGAACTCTCAAAATGTTGAAATTTGCCATGCTATTATCATTTCACCCACATTTTCATGTGTTAAAAAGTTGAGAGGGCTACGACAAAAACTGGATGCACTTCGTGTATAAAACGGACAATCTCTCTCGAAGTATCAGGGTTTCGAACGAGAACTCATCTCTTACAAAGGGATTTCATTTTTTGAACTTATTTGAACTCCATACTTTTCGTGTGTGCAAAATGCACCATTCAAAGGCACATCACAAAATTTCAACAATTTCTGACTTCATTTGGTATATTTCGTGCATTTACTTATTTTTTTGAGCTAGTTGACCGTGAAATTGAAAAGCACTACAAATGAACTCTGGAAATGTTGAAATTTGGCATGCTATCATCATTTCACCCACATATCATGTGTTAAAAATTGAGAGGGCTACGACAAAAACTGGATGCACTTCGTGTACAAAACGAACAATCTCTCTGGAAGTATCACGGTTTCGAACGATAACTCATCTCTTACAAAGGGATTTCATTTTTTTTGAACTTATTTGAACTCCATACTTTTTGTGTGTGCAAAATGCACCATTCAAAGGCACATCACAAAATTTCAACAATTTCTGACTTCATTTGGTATATTTCGTGCATTTACTTTTTTTTGAGCTAGTTGACCCTGAAATTGAAAAGCATTACAAATGAACTCTGAAAATGTTGAAAGTTGGCATGCTATCATCATTTCACCCACATAGCATGTGTTAAAAAGTTGAGAGGGCTACGACAAAAACTGGATGCACTTCGTGTACAAAACGGACAATCTCTCTCGAAGTATGAGGGTTTCGAACGAGAACTCATCTCTTACAAAGGGATTTCATTTTTTTGAACTTATTTGAACTCCATACTTTTTGTGTGTGCAAAACGCACCATTGAAAGGCACATCACAAAATTTGAACAATTTCTGACTTCATTTGGTATATTTCGTGCATTTACTTATTCTTTTTGAGCTAGTTGACCCTGAAATTGAAAAGCACAACAAATGAACTCTGAAAATGTTGAAATTTGGCGTGTTATCATCATTTCACCCACATAGCATGTGTTAAAAAGTTGAGAGGGCTACGACAAAAACTGGATGCACTTCGTGTACAAAACGGACAATCTCTCTCGAAGTATCAGGGTTTCGAACGAGAACTCATCTCTTACAAAGGGATTTCATTTTTTTTGAACTTATTTGAACCCCATACTTTTTGTGTGTGCAAAATGCACCATTGAAAGGCACATCACAAAATTTCAACAATTTCTGACTTCATTTGGTATATTTCGTGCATTTACTTATTTTTTTGAGCTAGTTGACCCTGAAATTGAAAAGCACTACAAATGAACTCTCAAAATGTTGAAATTTGCCATGCTATTATCATTTCACCCACATTTTCATGTGTTAAAAAGTTGAGAGGGCTACGACAAAAACTGGATGCACTTCGTGTATAAAACGGACAATCTCTCTCGAAGTATCAGGGTTTCGAACGAGAACTCATCTCTTACAAAGGGATTTCATTTTTTGAACTTATTTGAACTCCATACTTTTCGTGTGTGCAAAATGCACCATTCAAAGGCACATCACAAAATTTCAACAATTTCTGACTTCATTTGGTATATTTCGTGCATTTACTTATTTTTTTGAGCTAGTTGACCGTGAAATTGAAAAGCACTACAAATGAACTCTGGAAATGTTGAAATTTGGCATGCTATCATCATTTCACCCACATATCATGTGTTAAAAATTGAGAGGGCTACGACAAAAACTGGATGCACTTCGTGTACAAAACGAACAATCTCTCTGGAAGTATCACGGTTTCGAACGATAACTCATCTCTTACAAAGGGATTTCATTTTTTTGAACTTATTTGAACTCCATACTTTTTGTGTGTGCAAAATGCACCATTCAAAGGCACATCACAAAATTTCAACAATTTCTGACTTCATTTGGTATATTTCGTGCATTTACTTTTTTTTGAGCTAGTTGACCCTGAAATTGAAAAGCATTACAAATGAACTCTGAAAATGTTGAAAGTTGGCATGCTATCATCATTTCACCCACATAGCATGTGTTAAAAAGTTGAGAGGGCTACGACAAAAACTGGATGCACTTCGTGTACAAAACGGAGAATATCTCTCGAAGTATGAGGGTTTCGAACGAGAACTCATCTCTTACAAAGGGATTTCATTTTTTTGAACTTATTTGAACTCCATACTTTTTGTGTGTGCAAAACGCACCATTGAAAGGCACATCACAAAATTTCAACAATTTCTGACTTCATTTGGTATATTTCGTGCATTTACTTATTCTTTTTGAGCTAGTTGACCCTGAAATTGAAAAGCACAACAAATGAACTCTGAAAATGTTGAAATTTGGCGTGTTATCATCATTTCACCCACATAGCATGTGTTAAAAAGTTGAGAGGGCTACGACAAAAACTGGATGCACTTCGTGTACAAAACGGACAATCTCTCTCGAAGTATCAGGGTTTCGAACGAGAACTCATCTCTTACAAAGGGATTTCATTTTTTTTGAACTTATTTGAACCCCATACTTTTTGTGTGTGCAAAATGCACCATTGAAAGGCACATCACAAAATTTCAACAATTTCTGACTTCATTTGGTATATTACGTGCATTTACTTATTTTTTTGAGCTAGTTGACCCTGAAATTGAAAAGCACTACAAATGAACTCTGAAAATGTTGAAATTTCCATGCTATCATCATTTCACCCACATATCATGTGTTAAAAAGTTGATAGGGCTACGACAAAAACTGGATGCACTTCGTGTACAAAACGAACAATCTCTCTCGAAGTATCACGGTTTCGAACGATAACTCATCTCTTACAAAGGGATTTCATTTTTTTGAACTTATTTGAACTCCATACTTTTTGTGTGTGCAAAATGCACCATTCAAAGGCACATCACAAAATTTCAACAATTTCTGACTTCATTTGGTATATTTCGTGCATTTACTTTTTTTTGAGCTAGTTGACCCTGAAATTGAAAAGCACTACAATTGAACTCTGAAAATGTTGAAAGTTGGCATGCTATGATCATTTCACCCACGTAGCATGTGTTAAAAAGTTGAGAGGGCTACGACAAAAACTGGATGCACTTCGTGTACAAAACGGACAATCTCTCTCGAAGTATCAGGATTTCGAACGAGAACTCATCTCTTACAAAGGGATTTCATTTTTTTGAACTTATTTGAACTCCATACTTTTTGTGTGTGCAAAATGCACCATTCAAAGGCACATCACAAAATTTCAACAATTTCTGACTTCATTTGGTATATTTCGTGCATTTACTTATTTTTTTTAGCTAGTTGACCCTGAAATTGAAAAGCACTACAAATGAACTCTGAAAATGTTGAAATTTGCCATGCTATCATCATTTCACCCACATATCATGTGTTAAAAAGTTGAGAGGGCTACAACAAAAACTGGATGCACTTCGTGTACAAAACGAACAATCTCTCTCGAAGTATCAGAGTTTCGAACGAGAACTCATCTCTTACAAAGGGATTTCATTTTTTTGAACTTATTTGAACTCCATACTTTTTGTGTGTGCGAAATGCACCATTCAAAGGCACATCACAAAATTTCAACAATTTCTGACTTCATTTGGTATATTTCGTGCATTTACTTATTTTTTTGAGCAAGTTGACCCTGAAATTGAAAAGCACTACAAATGAACTCTGAAAATGTTGAAATTTGCCATGGTATTATCATTTCACCCACATTTTCATGTGTTAAAAAGTTGAGAGGGCTACGACAAAAACTGGATGCACTTCGTGTACAAAACGGACAATCTCTCTCGAAGTATGAGGGTTTCGAACAAGAACTCATCTCTTACAAAGGGATATCATTTTTTTGAACTTATTTGAACTCCATACTTTTTGTGTGTGCAAAATGCACCATTCAAAGGCACATCACAAAATTTCAACAATTTCTGAATTCATTTGGTATATTTCGTGCATTTACTTATTTTTTTGAGCTAGTTGACCGTGAAATTGAAAAGCACTACAAATGAACTCTGGAAATGTTGAAATTTGGCATGATATCATCATTTCACCAACATATCATGTGTTAAAAAGTTGAGAGGGCTACGATAAAAACTGGATGCACTTCGTGTACAAAACGGACAATCTCTCTCGAAGTATCAGGTTTTCGAACGAGAACTCATCTCTTACAAAGGGATTTCATTTTTTTGAACTTATTTGAACCCCATACTTTTTGTGTGTGCGAAATGCACCATTGAAAGGCACATCACAAAATTTCAACAATTTCTGACTTCATTTGGTATATTTCGTGCATTTACTTATTTTTTTGAGCTAGTTGACCCTGAAATTGAAAAGCACTACAAATGAACTCTGAAAATGTTGAAATTTGCCATGCTATTATCATTTCACCCACATTTTCATGTGTTAAAAAGTTGAGAGGGCTACGACAAAAACTGGATGCACTTCGTGTATAAAACGGACAATCTCTCTCGAAGTATCAGGGTTTCGAACGAGAACTCATCTCTTACAAAGGGATTTCATTTTTTGAACTTATTTGAACTCCATACTTTTCGTGTGTGCAAAATGCACCATTCAAAGGCACATCACAAAATTTCAACAATTTCTGACTTCATTTGGTATATTTCGTGCATTTACTTATTTTTTTGAGCTAGTTGACCGTGAAATTGAAAAGCACTACAAATGAACTCTGGAAATGTTGAAATTTGGCATCCTATCATCATTTCACCCACATATCATGTGTTAAAAAGTTGAGAGGGCTACGATAAAAACTGGATGCACTTCGTGTACAAAACGGACAATCTCTCTCGAAGTATCAGGGTTTCGAACGAGAACTCATCTCTTACAAAGGGATTTCATTTTTTTGAACTTATTTGAACTCCATACTTTTTGTGTGTGCAAAATGCACCATTCAAAGGCACATCACAAAATTTCAACAATTTCTGACTTCATTTGGTATATTTCGTACATTTACTTATTTTTTTGAGCTAGTTGACCCTGAAATTGGAAAGCACTACAAATGAACTCTGAAAATGTTGAGATTTGGCATGCTATCATCATTTCACCCACATATCATGTGTTAAAAATTGAGAGGGCTACGACAAAAACTGGATGCACTTCGTGTACAAAACGAACAATCTCTCTGGAAGTATCACGGTTTCGAACGATAACTCATCTCTTACAAAGGGATTTCATTTTTTTGAACTTATTTGAACTCCATACTTTTTGTGTGTGCAAAATGCACCATTCAAAGGCACATCACAAAATTTCAACAATTTCTGACTTCATTTGGTATATTTCGTGCATTTACTTTTTTTTGAGCTAGTTGACCCTGAAATTGAAAAGCATTACAAATGAACTCTGAAAATGTTGAAAGTTGGCATGCTATCATCATTTCACCCACATAGCATGTGTTAAAAAGTTGAGAGGGCTACGACAAAAACTGGATGCACTTCGTGTACAAAACGGAGAATCTCTCTCGAAGTATGAGGGTTTCGAACGAGAACTCATCTCTTACAAAGGGATTTCATTTTTTTGAACTTATTTGAACTCCATACTTTTTGTGTGTGCAAAATGCACCATTCAAAGGCACATCACAAAATTTCAACAATTTCTGACTTCATTTGGTATATTTCGTGCATTTAGTTATTCTTTTTGAGCTAGTTGACCCTGAAATTAAAAAGCACTACAAATGAACTCTGAAAATGTTGAAATTTGGCGTGTTATCATCATTTCACCCACATAGCATGTGTTAAAAAGTTGAGAGGGCTACGACAAAAACTGGATGCACTTCGTGTACAAAACGGACAATCTCTCTCGAAGTATCAGGGTTTCGAACGAGAACTCATCTCTTACAAAGGGATTTCATTTTTTTTGAACTTATTTGAACCCCATACTTTTTGTGTGTGCAAAATGCACCATTGAAAGGCACATCACAAAATTTCAACAATTTCTGACTTCATTTGGTATATTTCGTGCATTTACTTATTTTTTTGAGCTAGTTGACCCTGAAATTGAAAAGCACTACAAATGAACTCTAAAAATGTTGAAATTTCCATGCTATCATCATTTCACCCACATATCATGTGTTAAAAAGTTGATAGGGCTACGACAAAAACTGGATGCACTTCGTGTACAAAACGAACAATCTCTCTCGAAGTATCAGGGTTTCGAACGAGAACTCATCTCTTACAAAGGGATTTCATTTTTTTGAACTTATTTGAACTCCATACTTTTTGTGTGTGCAAAATGCACCATTCAAAGGCACATCACAAAATTTCAACAATTTCTGACTTCATTTGGTATATTTCGTGCATTTACTTTTTTTTGAGCTAGTTGACCCTGAAATTGAAAAGCATTACAAATGAACTCTGAAAATGTTGAAAGTTGGCATGCTATGATCATTTCACCCACATAGCATGTGTTAAAAAGTTGAGAGGGCTACGACAAAAACTGGATGCACTTCGTGTACAAAACAGAGAATCTCTCTCGAAGTATGAGGGTTTCGAACGAGAACTCATCTCTTACAAAGGGATTTCATTTTTTTGAACTTATTTGAACTCCATACTTTTTGTGTGTGCAAAATGCACCATTCAAAGGCACATCACAAAATTTCAACAATTTCTGACTTCATTTGGTATATTTCGTGCATTTACTTATTCTTTTTGAGCTAGTTGACCCTGAAATTAAAAAGCACTACAAATGAACTCTGAAAATGTTGAAATTTGGCGTGTTATCATCATTTCACCCACATAGCATGTGTTAAAAAGTTGAGAGGGCTACGACAAAAACTAGATGCACTTCGTGTACAAAACGGACAATCTCTCTCGAAGTATCAGGGTTTCGAACGAGAACTCATCTCTTACAAAGGGATTTCATTTTTTTTGAACTTATTTGAACCCCATACTTTTTGTGTGTGCAAAATGCACCATTCAAAGGCACATCACAAAATTTCAACAATTTCTGACTTCATTTGGTATATTTCGTGCATTTACTTATTTTTTTGAGCTAGTTGACCCTGAAATTGAAAAGCACTACAAATGAACTCTAAAAATGTTGAAATTTCCATGCTATCATCATTTCACCCACATATCATGTGTTAAAAAGTTGATAGGGCTACGACAAAAACTGGATGCACTTCGTGTACAAAACGAACAATCTCTCTCGAAGTATCACGGTTTCGAACGAGAACTCATCTCTTACAAAGGGATTTCATTTTTTTGAACTTATTTGAACTCCATACTTTTTGTGTGTGCAAAATGCACCATTCAAAGGCACATCACAAAATTTCAACAATTTCTGACTTCATTTGGTATATTTCGTGCATTTACTTTTTTTTGAGCTAGTTGACCCTGAAATTGAAAAGCACTACAATTGAACTCTGAAAATGTTGAAAGTTGGCATGCTATGATCATTTCACCCACATAGCATGTGTTAAAAAGTTGAGAGGGCTACGACAAAAACTGGATGCACTTCGTGTACAAAACGGACAATCTCTCTCGAAGTATCAGGATTTCGAACGAGAACTCATCTCTTACAAAGGGATTTCATTTTTTTGAACTTATTTGAACTCCATACTTTTTGTGTGTGCAAAATGCACCATTCAAAGGCACATCACAAAATTTCAACAATTTCTGACTTCATTTGGTATATTTCGTGCATTTACTTATTTTTTTGAGCTAGTTGACCGTGAAATTGAAAAGCACTACAAATGAACTCTGGAAATGTTGAAATTTGGCATGCTATCATCATTTCACCCACATAGCATGTGTTAAAAAGTTGAGAGGGCTACGACAAAAACTAGATGCACTTCGTGTACAAAACGGACAATCTCTCTCGAAGTATCAGGGTTTCGAACGAGAACTCATCTCTTACTAAGGGATTTCATTTTTTTGAACTTATTTGAACTCCATACTTTTTGTGTGTGCAAAATGCACCATTCAAAGGCACATCACAAAATTTCAACAATTTCTGACTTCATTTGGTATATTTCGTACATTTACTTATTTTTTTGAGCTAGTTGACCCTGAAATTGAAAAGCACTACAAATGAACTCTGAAAATGTTGAAAGTTCGCATGCTATCATCATTTCAACCACATATCATCTGTTAAAAATTGAGAGGGCTACGACAAAAACTGGATGCACTTCGTGTACAAAACGAACAATCTCTCTCGAAGTATGAGGGTTTCGAACAAGAACTCATCTCTTACAAAGGGATTTCATTTTTTTGAACTTATTTGAACTCCATACTTTTTGTGTGTGCAAAATGCACCATTCAAAGGCACATCACAAAATTTCAACAATTTCTGACTTCATTTGGTATATTTCGTGCATTTACTTTTTTTTGAGCTAGTTGACCCTGAAATTGAAAAGCACTACAAATGAACTCTGAAAATGTTGAAAGTTGGCATGCTATCATCATTTCACCCACATAGCATGTGTTAAAAAGTTGAGAGGGCTACGACAAAAACTGGATGCACTTCGTGTACAAAACGGAGAATCTCTCTCGAAGTATGAGGGTTTCGAACGAGAACTCATCTCTTACAAAGGGATTTCATTTTTTTGAACTTATTTGAACTCCATACTTTTTGTGTGTGCAAAATGCACCATTCAAAGGCACATCACAAAATTTCAACAATTTCTGACTTCATTTGGTATATTTCGTGCATTTACTTTTTTTTGAGCTAGTTGACCCTGAAATTGAAAAGCACTACAATTGAACTCTGAAAATGTTGAAAGTTGGCATGCTATGATCATTTCACCCACATAGCATGTGTTAAAAAGTTGAGAGGGCTACGACAAAAACTGGATGCACTTCGTGTACAAAACGGACAATCTCTCTCGAAGTATCAGGATTTCGAACGAGAACTCATCTCTTACAAAGGGATTTCATTTTTTTGAACTTATTTGAACTCCATACTTTTTGTGTGTGCAAAATGCACCATTCAAAGGCACATCACAAAATTTCAACAATTTCTGACTTCATTTGGTATATTTCGTGCATTTACTTATTTTTTTTGAGCTAGTTGACCGTGAAATTGAAAAGCACTACAAATGAACTCTGGAAATGTTGAAATTTGGCATGCTATCATCATTTCACCCACATAGCATGTGTTAAGAAGTTGAGAGGGCTACGACAAAAACTAGATGCACTTCGTGTACAAAACGGACAATCTCTCTCGAAGTATCAGGGTTTCGAACGAGAACTCATCTCTTACAAAGGGATTTCATTTTTTTGAACTTATTTGAACTCCATACTTTTTGTGTGTGCAAAATGCACCATTCAAAGGCACATCACAAAATTTCAACAATTTCTGACTTCATTTGGTATATTTCGTACATTTACTTATTTTTTTGAGCTAGTTGACCCTGAAATTGAAAAGCACTACAAATGAACTCTGAAAATGTTGAAAGTTTGCATGCTATCATCATTTCAACCACATATCATCTGTTAAAAATTGAGAGGGCTACGACAAAAACTGGATGCACTTCGTGTACAAAACGAACAATCTCTCTCGAAGTATGAGGGTTTCGAACAAGAACTCATCTCTTACAAAGGGATTTCATTTTTTTGAAATTATTTGAACTCCATACTTTTTGTGTGTGCAAAATGCACCATTCAAAGGCACATCACAAAATTTCAACAATTTCTGACTTCATTTGGTATATTTCGTGCATTTACTTTTTTTTGAGCTAGTTGACCCTGAAATTGAAAAGCACTACAATTGAACTCTGAAAATGTTGAAAGTTGGCATGCTATGATCATTTCACCCACATAGCATGTGTTAAAAAGTTGAGAGGGCTACGACAAAAACTGGATGCACTTCGTGTACAAAACGGACAATCTCTCTCGAAGTATCAGGATTTCGAACGAGAACTCATCTCTTACAAAGGGATTTCATTTTTTTGAACTTATTTGAACTCCATACTTTTTGTGTGTGCAAAATGCACCATTCAAAGGCACATCACAAAATTTCAACAATTTCTGACTTCATTTGGTATATTTCGTGCATTTACTTAGTTTTTTGAGCTAGTTGACCCTGAAATTGAAAAGCACTACAAATGAACTCTGGAAATGTTGAAATTTGGCATGCTATCATCATTTCACCCACATAGCATGTGTTAAGAAGTTGAGAGGGCTACGACAAAAACTGGATGCACTTCGTGTACAAAACGGACAATCTCTCTCGAAGTATCAGGGTTTCGAACGAGAACTCATCTCTTACAAAGGGATTTCATTTTTCTGAACTTATTTGAACTCCATACTTTTTGTGTGTGCAAAATGCACCATTCAAAGGCACATCACAAAATTTCAACAATTTCTGACTTCATTTGGTATATTTCGTACATTTACTTATTTTTTTGAGCTAGTTGACCCTGAAATTGAAAAGCACTACAAATGAACTCTGAAAATGTTGAAAGTTCGCATGCTATCATCATTTCAACCACATATCATCTGTTAAAAATTGAGAGGGCTACGACAAAAACTGGATGCACTTCGTGTACAAAACGAACAATCTCTCTCGAAGTATGAGGGTTTCGAACAAGAACTCATCTCTTACAAAGGGATTTCATTTTTTTGAACTTATTTGAACTCCATACTTTTTGTGTGTGCAAAATGCACCATTCAAAGGCACATCACAAAATTTCAACAATTTCTGACTTCATTTGGTATATTTCGTGCATTTACTTTTTTTTGAGCTAGTTGACCCTGAAATTGAAAAGCACTACAAATGAACTCTGAAAATGTTGAAAGTTGGCATGCTATCATCATTTCACCCACATAGCATGTGTTAAAAAGTTGAGAGGGCTACGACAAAAACTGGATGCACTTCGTGTACAAAACGGAGAATCTCTCTCGAAGTATGAGGGTTTCGAACGAGAACTCATCTCTTACAAAGGGATTTCATTTTTTTGAACTTATTTGAACTCCATACTTTTTGTGTGTGAAAAATGCACCATTCAAAGGCACATCACAAAATTTCAACAATTTCTGACTTCATTTGGTATATTTCGTGCATTTACTTAGTTTTTTGAGCTAGTTGACCCTGAAATTGAAAAGCACTACAAATGAACTCTGAAAATGTTGAAATTTGGCATGCTATCATCATTTCACCCACATAGCATGTGTTAAAAAGTTGAGAGGGCTACGACAAAAACTGGATGCACTTCGTGTACAAAACGGACAATCTCTCTCGAAGTATCAGGATTTCGAACGAGAACTCATCTCTTACAAAGGGATTTCATTTTTTTGAACTTATTTGAACTCCATACTTTTTGTGTGTGCAAAATGCACCATTCAAAGGCACATCACAAAATTTCAACAATTTCTGACTTCATTTGGTATATTTCGTGCATTTACTTAGTTTTTTGAGCTAGTTGACCCTGAAATTGAAAAGCACTACAAATGAACTCTGGAAATGTTGAAATTTGGCATGCTATCATCATTTCACCCACATAGCATGTGTTAAGAAGTTGAGAGGGCTACGACAAAAACTAGATGCACTTCGTGTACAAAACGGACAATCTCTCTCGAAGTATCAGGGTTTCGAACGAGAACTCATCTCTTACAAAGGGATTTCATTTTTCTGAACTTATTTGAACTCCATACTTTTTGTGTGTGCAAAATGCACCATTCAAAGGCACATCACAAAATTTCAACAATTTCTGACTTCATTTGGTATATTTCGTACATTTACTTATTTTTTTGAGCTAGTTGACCCTGAAATTGAAAAGCACTACAAATGAACTCTGAAAATGTTGAAAGTTCGCATGCTATCATCATTTCAACCACATATCATCTGTTAAAAATTGAGAGGGCTACGACAAAAACTGGATGCACTTCGTGTACAAAACGAACAATCTCTCTCGAAGTATGAGGGTTTCGAACAAGAACTCATCTCTTACAAAGGGATTTCATTTTTTTGAACTTATTTGAACTCCATACTTTTTGTGTGTGCAAAATGCACCATTCAAAGGCACATCACAAAATTTCAACAATTTCTGACTTCATTTGGTATATTTCGTGCATTTACTTTTTTTTGAGCTAGTTGACCCTGAAATTGAAAAGCACTACAAATGAACTCTGAAAATGTTGAAAGTTGGCATGCTATCATCATTTCACCCACATAGCATGTGTTAAAAAGTTGAGAGGGCTACGACAAAAACTGGATGCACTTCGTGTACAAAACGGAGAATCTCTCTCGAAGTATGAGGGTTTCGAACGAGAACTCATCTCTTACAAAGGGATTTCATTTTTTTGAACTTATTTGAACTCCATACTTTTTGTGTGTGAAAAATGCACCATTCAAAGGCACATCACAAAATTTCAACAATTTCTGACTTCATTTGGTATATTTCGTGCATTTACTTAGTTTTTTGAGCTAGTTGACCCTGAAATTGAAAAGCACTACAAATGAACTCTGAAAATGTTGAAATTTGGCATGCTATCATCATTTCACCCACATAGCATGTGTTAAAAAGTTGAGAGGGCTACGACAAAAACTGGATGCACTTCGTGTACAAAACGAACAATCTCTGTGGAAGTATCACGGTTTCGAACGATAACTCATCTCTTACAAAGGGATTTCATTTTTCTGAACTTATTTGAACTCCATACTTTTTGTGTGTGCAAAATGCACCATTCAAAGGCACATCACAAAATTTCAACAATTTCTGACTTTATTTGGTATATTTCGTGCATTTACTTTTTTTTTGAGCTAGTTGACCCTGAAATTGAAAAGCACTACAAATGAACTCTGAAAATGTTGAAATTTGGCATGTTATCATCATTTCACCCACATAGCATGTGTTAAAAAGTTGAGAGGGCTACGACAAAAATTGGATGCACTTCGTGTACAAAACGGACAATCTCTCTCAAAGTATCAGGGTTTCGAACGAGAACTCATCTCTTACAAAGGGATTTCATTTTTTTGAACTTATTTGAACCCCATACTTTTTGTGTGTGCAAAATGCACCATTGAAAGGCACATCACAAAATTTCAACAATTTCTGACTTCATTTGGTATATTTCGTGCATTTACTTATTTTTTTGAGCTAGTTGACCCTGAAATTGAAAAGCACTACAAATGAACTTTGAAAATGTTGAAATTTGCCATGCTATCATCATTTCACCCACATATCATGTGTTAAAAAGTTGAGAGGGCTACGACAAAAACTGGATGCACTTCGTGTAGAAAACGAACAATCTCTCTCGAAGTATCAGGGTTTCGAACGAGAACTCATCTCTTACAAAGGGATTTCATTTTTTTGAACTTATTTGAACTCCATACTTTTTGTGTGTGCAAAATGCACCATTCAAAGGCACATCACAAAATTTCAACAATTTCTGACTTCATTTGGTATATTTCGTGCATTTACTTTTTTTTTGAGCTAGTTGACCCTGAAATTGAAAAGCACTACAAATGAACTCTGAAAATGTTGAAAGTTGGCATGCTATGATCATTTCACCCACATAGCATGTGTTAAAAAGTTGAGAGGGCTACGACAAAAACTGGATGCACTTCGTGTACAAAACGGACAATCTCTCTCGAAGTATGAGGGTTTCGAACGAGAACTCATCTCTTACAAAGGGATTTCATTTTTTTGAACTTATTTGAACCCCATACTTTTTGTGTGTGCAAAATGCACCATTGAAAGGCACATCTCAAAATTTCAACAATTTCTGACTTCATTTGGTATATTTCGTGCATTTACTTATTTTTTTGAGCTAGTTGACCCTGAAATTGAAAAGCACTACAAATGAACTCTGAAAATGTTGAAAGTTGGCATGCTATGATCATTTCACCCACATAGCATGTGTTAAAAAGTTGAGAGGGCTACGACAAAAACTGGATGCACTTCGTGTACAAAACGGACAATCTCTCTCGAAGTATCAGGGTTTCGAACGAGAACTCATCTCTTACAAAGGGATTTCATTTTTCTGAACTTATTTGAACTCCATACTTTTTGTGTGTGCAAAATGCACCATTCAAAGGCACATCACAAAATTTCAACAATTTCTGACTTCATTTGGTATATTTCGTGCATTTACTTTTTTTTTTTGAGCTAGTTGACCCTGAAATTGAAAAGCACTACAAATAAACTCTGCAAATGTTGAAAGTTGGCATGCTATGATGATTTCACCCACATAGCATGTGTTAAAAAGTTGAGAGGGCTACGACAAAAACTGGATGCACTTCGTGTACAAAACGGACAATCTCTCTCGAAGTATCACGGTTTCGAACGAGAACTCATCTCTTACAAAGGGATTTCATTTTTTTGAACTTATTTGAACTCCATACTTTTTGTGTGTGCAAAATGCACCATTCAAAGGCACATCACAAAATTTCAACAATTTCTAACTTCATTTGGTATATTTCGTGCATTTACTTAAATTTTTTTTGAGCTAGTTGACCCTGAAATTGAAAAGCACTACAAATGAACTCTGAAAATGTTGAAATTTGGCATGCTATCATCATTTCACCCACATAGCATGTGTTAAAAAGTTGAGAGGCTACGACAAAAACTGGATGCACTTCGTGTACAAAACGGACAAATCTCTCTCGAAGTATCAGGGTTTCGAACGAGAACTCATCTCTTACAAAGGGATTTCATTTTTTTGAACTTATTTGAACTCCATACTTTTTGTGTGTGCAAAATGCGCCATTCAAAGGCACATCACAAAATTTCAACAATTTCTGACTTCATTTGGTATATTTCGTGCATTTACTTTATTTATTTTTTGAGCTAGTTCACCCTGAAATTGAAAAGCACTACAAATGAACTCTGAAAATGTTGAAATTTGCCATGCTATTTTCATTTCACCCACATAGCATGTGTTAAAAATTTGAGAGGGCTACGACAAAAACTGGATGCACTTCGTGTACAAAACGGACAATCTCTCTCGAAGTATGAGGGTTTCGAACGAGAACTCATCTCTTACAAAGGGATTTCATTTTTTTGAACTTATTTGAACTCCATACTTTTTGTGTGTGAAAAATGCACCATTCAAAGGCACATCACAAAATTTCTACAATTTCTGACTTCATTTGGTATATTTCGTGCATTTACTTAGTTTTTTGAGCTAGTTGACCCTGAAATTGAAAAGCACTACAAATGAACTCTGAAAATGTTGAAATTTGGCATGCTATCATCATTTCACCCACATAGCATGTGTTAAAAAGTTGAGAGGGCTACGACAAAAACTGGATGCACTTCGTGTACAAAACGAACAATCTGTGTGGAAGTATCACGGTTTCGAACGATAACTCATCTCTTACAAAGGGATTTCATTTTTCTGAACTTATTTGAACTCCATACTTTTTGTGTGTGCAAAATGCACCATTCAAAGGCACATCACATAATTTCAACAATTTCTGACTTTATTTGGTATATTTCGTGCATTTACTTTTTTTTTTGAGCTAGTTGACCCTGAAATTGAAAAGCACTACAAATGAACTCTGAAAATGTTGAAATTTGGCATGTTATCATCATTTCACCCACATAGCATGTGTTAAAAAGTTGAGAGGGCTACGACAAAAACTGGATGCACTTCGTGTACAAAACGGACAATCTCTCTCGAAGTATCAGGGTTTCGAACGAGAACTCATCTCTTACAAAGGGATTTCATTTTTTTGAACTTATTTGAACCCCATACTTTTTGTGTGGTCAAAATGCACCATTGAAAGGCACATCACAAAATTTCAACAATTTCTGACTTCATTTGGTATATTTCGTGCATTTACTTATTTTTTTGAGCTAGTTGACCCTGAAATTGAAAAGCACTACAAATGAACTCTGAAAATGTTGAAATTTGCCATGCTATCATCATTTCACCCACATATCATGTGTTAAAAAGTTGACAGGGCTACGACAAAAACTGGATGCACTTCGTGTAGAAAACGAACAATCTCTCTCGAAGTATCAGGGTTTCGAACGAGAACTCATCTCTTACAAAGGGATTTCATTTTTTTGAACTTATTTGAACTCCATACTTTTTGTGTGTGCAAAATGCACCATTCAAAGGCACATCACAAAATTTCAACAATTTCTGACTTCATTTGGTATATTTCGTGCATTTACTTTTTTTTTGAGCTAGTTGACCCTGAAATTGAAAAGCACTACAAATGAACTCTGAAAATGTTGAAAGTTGGCATGCTATGATCATTTCACCCACATAGCATGTGTTAAAAAGTTGAGAGGGCTACGACAAAAACTGGATGCACTTCGTGTACAAAACGGACAATCTCTCTCGAAGTATCAGGGTTTCGAACGAGAACTCATCTCTTACAAAGGGATTTCATTTTTTTGAACTTATTTGAACCCCATACTTTTTGTGTGTGCAAAATGCACCATTGAAAGGCACATCACAAAATTTCAACAATTTCTGACTTCATTTGGTATATTTCGTGCATTTACTTATTTTTTTGAGCTAGTTGACCCTGAAATTGAAAAGCACTACAAATGAACTCTGAAAATGTTGAAAGTTGGCATGCTATGATCATTTCACCCACATAGCATGTGTTAAAAAGTTGAGAGGGCTACGACAAAAACTGGATGCACTTCGTGTACAAAACGGACAATCTCTCTCGAAGTATCAGGGTTTCGAACGAGAACTCATCTCTTACAAAGGGATTTCATTTTTCTGAACTTATTTGAACTCCATACTTTTTGTGTGTGCAAAATGCACCATTCAAAGGCACATCACAAAATTTCAACAATTTCTGACTTCATTTGGTATATTTCGTGCATTTACTTATTTTTTTTTTGAGCTAGTTGACCCTGAAATTGAAAAGCACTACAAATAAACTCTGCAAATGTTGAAAGTTGGCATGCTATGATGACTTCACCCACATAGCATGTGTTAAAAAGTTGAGAGGGCTACGACAAAAACTGGATGCACTTCGTGTACAAAACGGACAATCTCTCTCGAAGTATCACGGTTTCGAACGAGAACTCATCTCTTACAAAGGGATTTCATTTTTTTGAACTTATTTGAACTCCATACTTTTTGTGTGTGCAAAATGCACCATTCAAAGGCACATCACAAAATTTCAACAATTTCTAACTTCATTTGGTATATTTCGTGCATTTACTTAATTTTTTTTTGAGCTAGTTGACCCTGAAATTGAAAAGCACTACAAATGAACTCTGAAAATGTTGAAATTTGGCATGCTATCATCATTTCACCCACATAGCATGTGTTAAAAAGTTGAGAGGCTACGACAAAAACTGGATGCACTTCGTGTACAAAACGGACAAATCTCTCTCGAAGTATCAGGGTTTCGAACGAGAACTCATCTCTTACAAAGGGATTTCATTTTTTTGAACTTATTTGAACTCCATACTTTTTGTGTGTGCAAAATGCGCCATTCAAAGGCACATCACAAAATTTCAACAATTTCTGACTTCATTTGGTATATTTCGTGCATTTACTTATTTTTTTGAGCTAGTTGACCCTGAAATTGAAAAGCACTACAAATGAACTCTGAAAATGTTGAAATTTGCCATGCTATTTTCATTTCACCCACATAGCATGTTTTAAAAAGTTGAGAGGGCTACGACAAAAACTGGATGCACTTCGTGTACAAAACGGACAATCTCTCTCGAAGTATTGGGGTTTCGAACGAGAACTCATCTCTTACAAAGGGATTTCATTTTTTTGAACTTATTTGAACTCCATACTTTTTGTGTGTGAAAAATGCACCATTCAAAGGCACATCACAAAATTTCAACAATTTCTGACTTCATTTGGTATATTTCGTGAATTTACTTATTTTTTTTGAGCTAGTTGACCGTGAAATTGAAAAGCACTACAAATGAAATCTGGAAATGTTGAAATTTGGCATCCTATCATCATTTCACCCACATGTCATGTGTTAAAAAGTTGAGAGGGCTACGATAAAAACTGGATGCACTTCGTGTACAAAACGGACAATCTCTCTCGAAGTATCAGGGTTTCGAACGAGAACTCATCTCTTACAAAGGGATTTCATTTTTTTGAACTTATTTGAACTCCATACTTTTTGTGTGTGCAAAATGCACCATTCAAAGGCACATCACAAAATTTCAACAATTTCTGACTTCATTTGGTATATTTCGTACATTTACTTATTTTTTTGAGCTAGTTGACCCTGAAATTGAAAAGCACTACAAATGAACTCTGAAAATGTTGAAAGTTCGCATGCTATCATCATTTCACCCACATATCATGTGTTAAAAATTGAGAGGGCTACGACAAAACTAGATGCACTTCGTGTACAAAACGAACAATCTCTCTCGAAGTATCACGGTTTCGAACGATAACTCATCTCTTACAAAGGGATTTCATTTTTTTGAACTTATTTGTACTCCATACTTTTTGTGTGTGCAAAACGCACCATTCAAAGGCACATCACAAAATTTCAACAATTTCTGACTTCATTTGGTATATTTCGTGCATTTACTTTTTTTTGAGCTAGTTGACCCTGAAATTGAAAAGCACTACAAATGAACTCTGAAAATGTTGAAAGTTGGCATGCTATCATCATTTCACCCACATAGCATGTGTTAAAAAGTTGAGAGGGCTACGACAAAAACTGGATGCACTTCGTGTACAAAACGGAGAATCTCTCTCGAAGTATGAGGGTTTCGAACGAGAACTCATCTCTTACAAAGGGATTTCATTTTTTTGAACTTATTTGAACTCCATACTTTTTGTGTGTGCAAAATGCACCATTCAAAGGCACATCACAAAATTTCAACAATTTCTGACTTCATTTGGTATATTTCGTGCATTTACTTAATTTTTTGAGCTAGTTGACCCTGAAATTGAAAAGCACTACAAATGAACTCTGAAAATGTTGAAATTTGGCATGCTATCATCATTTCACCCACATAGCATGTGTTAAAAAGTTGAGAGGGCTACGACAAAAACTGGATGCACTTCGTGTACAAAACGGACAATCTCTCTCGAAGTATTGGGGTTTCGAACGAGAACTCATCTCTTACAAAGGGATTTCATTTTTTTGAACTTATTTGAAGTCCATACTTTTTGTGTGTGCAAAATGCACCATTCAAAGGCACATCACAAAATTTCAACAATTTCTGACTTCATTTGGTATATTTCGTGCATTTACTTTTTTTTTTGAGCTAGTTGACCGTGAAATTGAAAAGCACTACAAATGAACTCTGAAAATGTTGAAATTTGGCATGTTATCATCATTTCACCCACATAGCATGTGTTAAAAAGTTGAGAGGGCTACGACAAAAACTGGATGCACTTCGTGTACAAAACGGACAATCTCTCTCGAAGTATGAGGGTTTCGAACGAGAACTCATCTCTTACAAAGGGATTTCATTTTTTTGAACTTATTTGAACTCCATACTTTTTGTGTGTGCAAAATGCACCATTCAAAGGCACATCACAAAATTTCAACAATTTCTGACTTCATTTGGTATATTTCGTGCATTTACTTATTTTTTTGAGCTAGTTGACCCTGAAATTGAAAAGCACTACAAATGAACTCTGAAAATGTTGAAATTTGGCATGCTATCGTCATTTCACCCACATAGCATGTGTTAAAAAGTTGAGAGGGCTACGACAAAAACTGGATGCACTTCCTGTACAAAACGAACAATCTCTCTGGAAGTATCACGGTTTCGAACGATAACTCATCTCTTACAAAGGGATTTCATTTTTTTGAACTTATTTGAACTCCATACTTTTTGTGTGTGCAAAATGCACCATTCAAAGGCACATCACAAAATTTCAACAATTTCTGACTTCATTTGGTATATTTCGTGCATTTACTTTTTTTTTGAGCTAGTTGACCCTGAAATTGAAAAGCACTACAAATGAACTCTGAAAATGTTGAAATTTGGCATGCTATCGTCATTTCACCCACATAGCATGTGTTAAAAAGTTGAGAGGGCTACGACAAAAACTGGATGCACTTCCTGTACAAAACGAACAATCTCTCTGGAAGTATCACGGTTTCGAACGAGAACTCATCTCTTACAAAGGGATTTCATTTTTTTGAACTTATTTGAACTCCATACTTTTTGTGTGTGAAAAATGCACCATTCAAAGGCACATCACAAAATTTCAACAATTTCTGACTTCATTTGGTATATTTCGTGAATTTACTTATTTTTTTTGAGCTAGTTGACCGTGAAATTGAAAAGCACTACAAATGAAATCTGGAAATGTTGAAATTTGGCATCCTATCATCATTTCACCCACATGTCATGTGTTAAAAAGTTGAGAGGGCTACGATAAAAACTGGATGCACTTCGTGTACAAAACGGACAATCTCTCTCGAAGTATCAGGGTTTCGAACGAGAACTCATCTCTTACAAAGGGATTTCATTTTTTTGAACTTATTTGAACTCCATACTTTTTGTGTGTGCAAAATGCACCATTCAAAGGCACATCACAAAATTTCAACAATTTCTGACTTCATTTGGTATATTTCGTACATTTACTTATTTTTTTGAGCTAGTTGACCCTGAAATTGAAAAGCACTACAAATGAACTCTGAAAATGTTGAAAGTTCGCATGCTATCATCATTTCACCCACATATCATGTGTTAAAAATTGAGAGGGCTACGACAAAACTAGATGCACTTCGTGTACAAAACGAACAATCTCTCTCGAAGTATCACGGTTTCGAACGATAACTCATCTCTTACAAAGGGATTTCATTTTTTTGAACTTATTTGTACTCCATACTTTTTGTGTGTGCAAAACGCACCATTCAAAGGCACATCACAAAATTTCAACAATTTCTGACTTCATTTGGTATATTTCGTGCATTTACTTTTTTTTGAGCTAGTTGACCCTGAAATTGAAAAGCACTACAAATGAACTCTGAAAATGTTGAAAGTTGGCATGCTATCATCATTTCACCCACATAGCATGTGTTAAAAAGTTGAGAGGGCTACGACAAAAACTGGATGCACTTCGTGTACAAAACGGAGAATCTCTCTCGAAGTATGAGGGTTTCGAACGAGAACTCATCTCTTACAAAGGGATTTCATTTTTTTGAACTTATTTGAACTCCATACTTTTTGTGTGTGCAAAATGCACCATTCAAAGGCACATCACAAAATTTCAACAATTTCTGACTTCATTTGGTATATTTCGTGCATTTACTTAGTTTTTTGAGCTAGTTGACCCTGAAATTGAAAAGCACTACAAATGAACTCTGAAAATGTTGAAATTTGGCATGCTATCATCATTTCACCCACATAGCATGTGTTAAAAAGTTGAGAGGGCTACGACAAAAACTGGATGCACTTCGTGTACAAAACGGACAATCTCTCTCGAAGTATTGGGGTTTCGAACGAGAACTCATCTCTTACAAAGGGATTTCATTTTTTTGAACTTATTTGAAGTCCATACTTTTTGTGTGTGCAAAATGCACCATTCAAAGGCACATCACAAAATTTCAACAATTTCTGACTTCATTTGGTATATTTCGTGCATTTACTTTTTTTTTTGAGCTAGTTGACCGTGAAATTGAAAAGCACTACAAATGAACTCTGAAAATGTTGAAATTTGGCATGTTATCATCATTTCACCCACATAGCATGTGTTAAAAAGTTGAGAGGGCTACGACAAAAACTGGATGCACTTCGTGTACAAAACGGACAATCTCTCTCGAAGTATGAGGGTTTCGAACGAGAACTCATCTCTTACAAAGGGATTTCATTTTTTTGAACTTATTTGAACTCCATACTTTTTGTGTGTGCAAAATGCACCATTCAAAGGCACATCACAAAATTTCAACAATTTCTGACTTCATTTGGTATATTTCGTGCATTTACTTATTTTTTTGAGCTAGTTGACCCTGAAATTGAAAAGCACTACAAATGAACTCTGAAAATGTTGAAATTTGGCATGCTATCGTCATTTCACCCACATAGCATGTGTTAAAAAGTTGAGAGGGCTACGACAAAAACTGGATGCACTTCCTGTACAAAACGAACAATCTCTCTGGAAGTATCACGGTTTCGAACGATAACTCATCTCTTACAAAGGGATTTCATTTTTTTGAACTTATTTGAACTCCATACTTTTTGTGTGTGCAAAATGCACCATTCAAAGGCACATCACAAAATTTCAACAATTTCTGACTTCATTTGGTATATTTCGTGCATTTACTTTTTTTTTGAGCTAGTTGACCCTCAAATTGAAAAGCACTACAAATGAACTCTGAAAATGTTGAAATTTGGCATGTTATCATCATTTCACCCACATAGCATGTGTTAAAAAGTTGAGAGGGCTACGACAAAAACTGGATGGACTTCGTGTACAAAACGGACAATATCTCTCGAAGTATGAGGGTTTCGAACGAGAACTCATCTCTTACAAAGGGATTTCATTTTTTTTGAACTTATTTGAACCCCATACTTTTTGTGTGTGCAAAATGCACCATTGAAAGGCACATCACAAAATTTCAACAGTTTCTGACTTCATTTGGTATATTTCGTGCATTTACTTATTTTTTTGAGCTAGTTGACCCTGAAATTGAAAAGCACTACAAATGAACTCTGAAAATGTTGAAATTTGCCATGCTATCATCATTTCACCCACATATCATGTGTTAAAAAGTTGAGAGGGCTACGACAAAAACTGGATGCACTTCGTGTAGAAAACGAACAATCTCTCTCGAAGTATCCGGGTTTCGAACGAGAACTCATCTCTTACAAAGGGATTTCATTTTTTTGAACTTATTTTAACTCCATACTTTTTGTGTGTGCAAAATGCACCATTCAAAGGCACATCACAAAATATGAACAATTTCTGACTTCATTTGGTATATTTCGTGCATTTACTTTTTTTTGAGCTAGTTGACCCTGAAATTGAAAAGCACTACAAATGAACTCTGAAAATGTTGAAAGTTGGCATGCTATGATCATTTCACCCACATAGCATGTGTTAAAAAGTTGAGAGGGCTACGACAAAAACTGGATGCACTTCGTGTACAAAACGGACAATCTCTCTCGAACTATCAGGGTTTCGAACGAGAACTCATCTCTTACAAAGGGATTTCATTTTTCTGAACTTATTTGAACTCCATACTTTTTGTGTGTGCAAAATGCACCATTCAAAGGCACATCACAAAATTTCAACAATTTCTGACTTCATTTGGTATATTTCGTGCATTTACTTTTTTTTTTGAGCTAGTTGACCCTGAAATTGAAAAGCACTACAAATAAACTCTGCAAATGTTGAAAGTTGGCATGCTATGATGACTTCACCCACATAGCATGTGTTAAAAAGTTGAGAGGGCTACGACAAAAACTGGATGCACTTCGTGTACAAAACGGACAATCTCTCTCGAAGTATCACGGTTTCGAACGAGAACTCATCTCTTACAAAGGGATTTCATTTTTTTGAACTTATTTGAACTCCATACTTTTTGTGTGTGCAAAATGCACCATTCAAAGGCACATCACAAAATTTCAACAATTTCTAACTTCATTTGGTATATTTCGTGCATTTACTTAATTTTTTTTGAGCTAGTTGACCCTGAAATTGAAAAGCACTACAAATGAACTCTGAAAATGTTGAAATTTGGCATGCTATCATCATTTCACCCACATAGCATGTGTTAAAAAGTTGAGAGGGCTACGACAAAAACTGGATGCACTTCGTGTACAAAACGGAGAATCTCTCTCGAAGTATGAGGGTTTCGAACGAGAACTCATCTCTTACAAAGGGATTTCATTTTTTTGAACTTATTTGAACTCCATACTTTTTGTGTGTGCAAAATGCACCATTCAAAGGCACATCACAAAATTTCAACAATTTCTGACTTCATTTGGTATATTTCGTGCATTTACTTAGTTTTTTGAGCTAGTTGACCCTGAAATTGAAAAGCACTACAAATGAACTCTGAAAATGTTGAAATTTGGCATGCTATCATCATTTCACCCACATAGCATGTGTTAAAAAGTTGAGAGGGCTACGACAAAAACTGGATGCACTTCGTGTACAAAACGGACAATCTCTCTCGAAGTATTGGGGTTTCGAACGAGAACTCATCTCTTACAAAGGAATTTCATTTTTTTGAACTTATTTGAAGTCCATACTTTTTGTGTGTGCAAAATGCACCATTCAAAGGCACATCACAAAATTTCAACAATTTCTGACTTCATTTGGTATATTTCGTGCATTTACTTTTTTTTTTGAGCTAGTTGACCGTGAAATTGAAAAGCACTACAAATGAACTCTGAAAATGTTGAAATTTGGCATGTTATCATCATTTCACCCACATAGCATGTGTTAAAAAGTTGAGAGGGCTACGACAAAAACTGGATGCACTTCGTGTACAAAACGGACAATCTCTCTCGAAGTATGAGGGTTTCGAACGAGAACTCATCTCTTACAAAGGGATTTCATTTTTTTGAACTTATTTGAACTCCATACTTTTTGTGTGTGCAAAATGCACCATTCAAAGGCACATCACAAAATTTCAACAATTTCTGACTTCATTTGGTATATTTCGTGCATTTACTTATTTTTTTGAGCTAGTTGACCCTGAAATTGAAAAGCACTACAAATGAACTCTGAAAATGTTGAAATTTGGCATGCTATCGTCATTTCACCCACATAGCATGTGTTAAAAAGTTGAGAGGGCTACGACAAAAACTGGATGCACTTCCTGTACAAAACGAACAATCTCTCTGGAAGTATCACGGTTTCGAACGATAACTCATCTCTTACAAAGGGATTTCATTTTTTTGAACTTATTTGAACTCCATACTTTTTGTGTGTGCAAAATGCACCATTCAAAGGCACATCACAAAATTTCAACAATTTCTGACTTCATTTGGTATATTTCGTGCATTTACTTTTTTTTTGAGCTAGTTGACCCTGAAATTGAAAAGCACTACAAATGAACTCTGAAAATGTTGAAATTTGGCATGTTATCATCATTTCACCCACATAGCATGTGTTAAAAAGTTGAGAGGGCTACGACAAAAACTGGATGGACTTCGTGTACAAAACGGACAATATCTCTCGAAGTATGAGGGTTTCGAACGAGAACTCATCTCTTACAAAGGGATTTCATTTTTTTTGAACTTATTTGAACCCCATACTTTTTGTGTGTGCAAAATGCACCATTGAAAGGCACATCACAAAATTTCAACAGTTTCTGACTTCATTTGGTATATTTCGTGCATTTACTTATTTTTTTGAGCTAGTTGACCCTGAAATTGAAAAGCACTACAAATGAACTCTGAAAATGTTGAAATTTGCCATGCTATCATCATTTCACCCACATATCATGTGTTAAAAAGTTGAGAGGGCTACGACAAAAACTGGATGCACTTCGTGTAGAAAACGAACAATCTCTCTCGAAGTATCCGGGTTTCGAACGAGAACTCATCTCTTACAAAGGGATTTCATTTTTTTGAACTTATTTTAACTCCATACTTTTTGTGTGTGCAAAATGCACCATTCAAAGGCACATCACAAAATATGAACAATTTCTGACTTCATTTGGTATATTTCGTGCATTTACTTTTTTTTTGAGCTAGTTGACCCTGAAATTGAAAAGCACTACAAATGAACTCTGAAAATGTTGAAAGTTGGCATGCTATGATCATTTCACCCACATAGCATGTGTTAAAAAGTTGAGAGGGCTACGACAAAAACTGGATGCACTTCGTGTACAAAACGGACAATCTCTCTCGAAGTATCAGGGTTTCGAACGAGAACTCATCTCTTACAAAGGGATTTCATTTTTTTGAACTTATTTGAACCCCATACTTTTTGTGTGTGCAAAATGCACCATTCAAAGGCACATCACAAAATTTCAACAATTTCTGACTTCATTTGGTATATTTCGTGCATTTACTTATTTTTTTGAGCTAGTTGACCCTGAAATTGAAAAGCACTACAAATGAACTCTGAAAATGTTGAAATTTGCCATGCTATCATCATTTCACCCACATATCATGTGTTAAAAAGTTGAGAGGGCTACGACAAAAACTGGATGCACTTCGTGTAGAAAACGAACAATCTCTCTCGAAGTATCAGGGTTTCGAACGAGAACTCATCTCTTACAAAGGGATTTCATTTTTTTGAACTTATTTGAACTCCATACTTTTTGTGTGTGCAAAATGCACCATTCAAAGGCACGTCACAAAATTTGAACAATTTCTGACTTCATTTGGTATATTTCGTGCATTTACTTTTTTTTGAGCTAGTTGACCCTGAAATTGAAAAGCACTACAAATGAACTCTGAAAATGTTGAAAGTTGGCATGCTATGATCATTTCACCCACATAGCATGTGTTAAAAAGTTGAGAGGGCTACGACAAAAACTGGATGCACTTCGTGTACAAAACGGACAATCTCTCTCGAACTATCAGGGTTTCGAACGAGAACTCATCTCTTACAAAGGGATTTCATTTTTCTGAACTTATTTGAACTCCATACTTTTTGTGTGTGCAAAATGCACCATTCAAAGGCACATCACAAAATTTCAACAATTTCTGACTTCATTTGGTATATTTCGTGCATTTACTTTTTTTTTTTGAGCTAGTTGACCCTGAAATTGAAAAGCACTACAAATAAACTCTGCAAATGTTGAAAGTTGGCATGCTATGATGACTTCACCCACATAGCATGTGTTAAAAAGTTGAGAGGGCTACGACAAAAACTGGATGCACTTCGTGTACAAAACGGACAATCTCTCTCGAAGTATCACGGTTTCAAACGAGAACTCATCTCTTACAAAGGGATTTCATTTTTTTGAACTTATTTGAACTCCATACTTTTTGTGTGTGCAAAATGCACCATTCAAAGGCACATCACAAAATTTCAACAATTTCTAACTTCATTTGGTATATTTCGTGCATTTACTTAATTTTTTTTGAGCTAGTTGACCCTGAAATTGAAAAGCACTACAAATGAACTCTGAAAATGTTGAAATTTGGCATGCTATCATCATTTCACCCACATAGCATGTGTTAAAAAGTTGAGAGGGCTACGACAAAAACTGGATGCACTTCGTGTACAAAACGGACAATCTCTCTCGAAGTATGAGGGTTTCGAACGAGAACTCATCTCTTACAAAGGGATTTCATTTTTTTGAACTTATTTGAACTCCATACTTTTTGTGTGTGCAAAATGCGCCATTCAAAGGCACATCACAAAATTTCAACAATTTCTGACTTCATTTGGTATATTTCGTGCATTTACTTATTTTTTTTTTTGAGCTAGTTCACCCTGAAATTGAAAAGCACTACAAATGAACTCTGAAAATGTTGAAATTTGCCATGCTATTATCATTTCACCCACATAGCATGTGTTAAAAAGTTGAGAGGGCTACGACAAAAACTGGATGCACTTCGTGTACAAAACGGACAATCTCTCTCGAAGTATTGGGGTTTCGAACGAGAACTCATCTCTAACAAAGGGATTTCATTTTTTTGAACTTATTTGAACTCCATACTTTTTGTGTGTGCAAAATGCACCATTCAAAGGCACATCACAAAATTTCAACAATTTCTGACTTCATTTGGTATATTTCGTGCATTTACTTATTTTTTTTGAGCTAGTTGACCGTGAAATTGAAAAGCACTACAAATGAACTCTGGAAATGTTGAAATTTGGCATCCTATCATCATTTCACCCACATGTCATGTGTTAAAAAGTTGAGAGGGCTACGATAAAAACTGGATGCACTTCGTGTACAAAACGGACAATCTCTCTCGAAGTATCACGGTTTCGAACGAGAACTCATCTCTTACAAAGGGATTTCATTTTTTTGAACTTATTTGAACTCCATACTTTTTGTGTGTGCAAAATGCACCATTCAAAGGCACATCACAAAATTTCAACAATTTCTGACTTCATTTGGTATATTTCGTACATTTACTTATTTTTTTGAGCTAGTTGACCCTGAAATTGAAAAGCACTACAAATGAACTCTGAAAATGTTGAAAGTTGGCATGTTATCATCATTTCACCCACATAGCATGTGTTAAAAAGTTGAGAGGGCTACGACAAAAACTGGATGCACTTCGTGTACAAAACGGACAATATCTCTCGAAGTATGAGGGTTTCGAACGAGAACTCATCTCTTACAAAGGGATTTCATTTTTTTGAACTTATTTGAACCCCATACTTTTTGTGTGTGCAAAATGCACCATTGAAAGGCACATCACAAAATTTCAACAGTTTCTGACTTCATTTGGTATATTTCGTGCATTTACTTATTTTTTTGAGCTAGTTGACCCTGAAATTGAAAAGCACTACAAATGAACTCTGAAAATGTTGAAATTTGCCATGCTATCATCATTTCACCCACATATCATGTGTTAAAAAGTTGAGAGGGCTACGACAAAAACTGGATGCACTTCGTGTAGAAAACGAACAATCTCTCTCGAAGTATCCGGGTTTCGAACGAGAACTCATCTCTTACAAAGGGATTTCATTTTTTTGAACTTATTTGAACTCCATACTTTTTGTGTGTGCAAAATGCACCATTCAAAGGCACGTCACAAAATATGAACAATTTCTGACTTCATTTGGTATATTTCGTGCATTTACTTTTTTTTTTGAGCTAGTTGACCCTGAAATTGAAAAGCACTACAAATGAACTCTGAAAATGTTGAAAGTTGGCATGCTATGATCATTTCACCCACATAGCATGTGTTAAAAAGTTGAGAGGGCTACGACAAAAACTGGATGCACTTCGTGTACAAAACGGACAATCTCTCTCGAAGTATCAGGGTTTCGAACGAGAACTCATCTCTTACAAAGGGATTTCATTTTTTTGAACTTATTTGAACCCCATACTTTTTGTGTGTGCAAAATGCACCATTGAAAGGCACATCACAAAATTTCAACAATTTCTGACTTCATTTGGTATATTTCGTGCATTTACTTATTTTTTTGAGCTAGTTGACCCTGAAATTGAAAAGCACTACAAATGAACTCTGAAAATGTTGAAATTTGCCATGCTATCATCATTTCACCCACATATCATGTGTTAAAAAGTTGAGAGGGCTACGACAAAAACTGGATGCACTTCGTGTAGAAAACGAACAATCTCTCTCGAAGTATCAGGGTTTCGAACGAGAACTCATCTCTTACAAAGGGATTTCATTTTTTTGAACTTATTTGAACTCCATACTTTTTGTGTGTGCAAAATGCACCATTCAAAGGCACATCACAAAATTTGAACAATTTCTGACTTCATTTGGTATATTTCGTGCATTTACTTAGTTTTTTGAGCTAGTTGACCCTGAAATTGAAAAGCACTACAAATGAACTCTGAAAATGTTGAAATTTGGCATGCTATCATCATTTCACCCACATAGCATGTGTTAAAAAGTTGAGAGGGCTACGACAAAAACTGGATGCACTTCCTGTACAAAACGAACAATCTCTCTGGAAGTATCACGGTTTCGAACGATAACTCATCTCTTACAAAGGGATTTCATTTTTTTGAACTTATTTGAACTCCATACTTTTTGTGTGTGCAAAATGCACCATTCAAAGGCACATCACAAAATTTCAACAATTTCTGACTTCATTTGGTATATTTCGTGCATTTACTTTTTTTTTGAGCTAGTTGACCCTGAAATTGAAAAGCACTACAAATGAACTCTGAAAATGTTGAAATTTGGCATGCTATCATCATTTCACGCACATAGCATGTGTTAAAAAGTTGAGAGGGCTACGACAAAAACTGGATGCACTTCGTGTACAAAACGGACAATCTCTCTCGAAGTATGAGGGTTTCGAACGAGAACTCATCTCTTACAAAGGGATTTCATTTTTTTGAACTTATTTGAACTCCATACTTTTTGTGTGTGCAAAATGCGCCATTCAAAGGCACATCACAAAATTTCAACAATTTCTGACTTCATTTGGTATATTTCGTGCATTTACTTATTTTTTTTTTTGAGCTAGTTCACCCTGAAATTGAAAAGCACTACAAATGAACTCTGAAAATGTTGAAATTTGCCATGCTATTATCATTTCACCCACATAGCATGTGTTAAAAAGTTGAGAGGGCTACGACAAAAACTGGATGCACTTCGTGTACAAAACGGACAATCTCTCTCGAAGTATTGGGGTTTCGAACGAGAACTCATCTCTAACAAAGGGATTTCATTTTTTTGAACTTATTTGAACTCCATACTTTTTGTGTGTGCAAAATGCACCATTCAAAGGCACATCACAAAATTTCAACAATTTCTGACTTCATTTGGTATATTTCGTGCATTTACTTATTTTTTTTGAGCTAGTTGACCGTGAAATTGAAAAGCACTACAAATGAACTCTGGAAATGTTGAAATTTGGCATCCTATCATCATTTCACCCACATGTCATGTGTTAAAAAGTTGAGAGGGCTACGATAAAAACTGGATGCACTTCGTGTACAAAACGGACAATCTCTCTCGAAGTATCACGGTTTCGAACGAGAACTCATCTCTTACAAAGGGATTTCATTTTTTTGAACTTATTTGAACTCCATACTTTTTGTGTGTGCAAAATGCACCATTCAAAGGCACATCACAAAATTTCAACAATTTCTGACTTCATTTGGTATATTTCGTACATTTACTTATTTTTTTGAGCTAGTTGACCCTGAAATTGAAAAGCACTACAAATGAACTCTGAAAATGTTGAAAGTTCGCATGCTATCATCATTTCACCCACATATCATGTGTTAAAAATTGAGAGGGCTACGACAAAAAATGGATGCACTTCGTGTACAAAACGAACAATCTCTCTGGAAGTATCACGGTTTCGAACGATAACTCATCTCTTACAAAGGGATTTCATTTTTTTGAACTTATTTGAACTCCATACTTTTTGTGTGTGCAAAACGCACCATTCAAAGGCACATCACAAAATTTCAACAATTTCTGACTTCATTTCGTATATTTCGTGCATTTACTTTTTTTTGAGCTAGTTGACCCTGAAATTGAAAAGCACTACAAATGAACTCTGAAAATGTTGAAAGTTGGCATGCTATCATCATTTCACCCACATAGCATGTGTTAAAAAGTTGAGAGGGCTACGACAAAAACTGGATGCACTTCGTGTACAAAACGGAGAATCTCTCTCGAAGTATGAGGGTTTCGAACGAGAACTCATCTCTTACAAAGGGATTTCATTTTTTTGAACTTATTTGAACTCCATACTTTTTGTGTGTGCAAAATGCACCATTCAAAGGCACATCACAAAATTTCAACAATTTCTGACTTCATTTGGTATATTTCGTGCATTTACTTAGTTTTTTGAGCTAGTTGACCCTGAAATTGAAAAGCACTACAAATGAACTCTGAAAATGTTGAAATTTGGCATGCTATCATCATTTCACCCACATAGCATGTGTTAAAAAGTTGAGAGGGCTACGACAAAAACTGGATGCACTTCGTGTACAAAACGAACAATCTCTCTGGAAGTATCACGGTTTCAAACGATAACTCATCTCTTACAAAGGGATTTCATTTTTTTGAACTTATTTGAACTCCATACTTTTTGTGTGTGCAAAATGCACCATTCAAAGGCACATCACAAAATTTCAACAATTTCTGACTTCATTTGGTATATTTCGTGCATTTACTTTTTTTTTTGAGCTAGTTGACCCTGAAATTGAAAAGCACTACAAATGAACTCTGAAAATGTTGAAATTTGGCATGTTATCATCATTTCACCCACATAGCATGTGTTAAAAAGTTGAGAGGGATACGACAAAAACTGGATGCACTTCGTGTACAAAACGGACAATCTCTCTCGAACTATCAGGGTTTCGAACGAGAACTCATCTCTTACAAAGGGATTTCATTTTTTTGAACTTATTTGAACCCCATACTTTTTGTGTGTGCAAAATGCACCATTGAAAGGCACATCACAAAATTTCAACAATTTCTGACTTCATTTGGTATATTTCGTGCATTTACTTAGTTTTTTGAGCTAGTTGACCCTGAAATTGAAAAGCACTACAAATGAACTCTGAAAATGTTGAAATTTGGCATGCTATCATCATTTCACCCACATAGCATGTGTTAAAAAGTTGAGAGGGCTACGACAAAAACTGGATGCACTTCCTGTACAAAACGAACAATCTCTCTGGAAGTATCACGGTTTCGAACGATAACTCATCTCTTACAAAGGGATTTCATTTTTTTGAACTTATTTGAACTCCATACTTTTTGTGTGTGCAAAATGCACCATTCAAAGGCACATCACAAAATTTCAACAATTTCTGACTTCATTTGGTATATTTCGTGCATTTACTTTTTTTTTGAGCTAGTTGACCCTGAAATTGAAAAGCACTACAAATGAACTCTGAAAATGTTGAAATTTGGCATGTTATCATCATTTCACCCACATAGCATGTGTTAAAAAGTTGAGAGGGCTACGACAAAAACTGGATGCACTTCGTGTACAAAACGGACAATATCTCTCGAAGTATGAGGGTTTCGAACGAGAACTCATCTCTTACAAAGGGATTTCATTTTTTTGAACTTATTTGAACCCCATACTTTTTGTGTGTGCAAAATGCACCATTGAAAGGCACATCACAAAATTTCAACAGTTTCTGACTTCATTTGGTATATTTCGTGCATTTACTTATTTTTTTGAGCTAGTTGACCCTGAAATTGAAAAGCACTACAAATGAACTCTGAAAATGTTGAAATTTGCCATGCTATCATCATTTCACCCACATATCATGTGTTAAAAAGTTGAGAGGGCTACGACAAAAACTGGATGCACTTCGTGTAGAAAACGAACAATCTCTCTCGAAGTATCCGGGTTTCGAACGAGAACTCATCTCTTACAAAGGGATTTCATTTTTTTGAACTTATTTGAACTCCATACTTTTTGTGTGTGCAAAATGCACCATTCAAAGGCACATCACAAAATATGAACAATTTCTGACTTCATTTGGTATATTTCGTGCATTTACTTTTTTTTTTGAGCTAGTTGACCCTGAAATTGAAAAGCACTACAAATGAACTCTGAAAATGTTGAAAGTTGGCATGCTATGATCATTTCACCCACATAGCATGTGTTAAAAAGTTGAGAGGGCTACGACAAAAACTGGATGCACTTCGTGTACAAAACGGACAATCTCTCTCGAAGTATCAGGGTTTCGAACGAGAACTCATCTCTTACAAAGGGATTTCATTTTTTTGAACTTATTTGAACCCCATACTTTTTGTGTGTGCAAAATGCACCATTGAAAGGCACATCACAAAATTTCAACAATTTCTGACTTCATTTGGTATATTTCGTGCATTTACTTATTTTTTTGAGCTAGTTGACCCTGAAATTGAAAAGCACTACAAATGAACTCTGAAAATGTTGAAATTTGCCATGCTATCATCATTTCACCCACATATCATGTGTTAAAAAGTTGAGAGGGCTACGACAAAAACTGGATGCACTTCGTGTAGAAAACGAACAATCTCTCTCGAAGTATCAGGGTTTCGAACGAGAACTCATCTCTTACAAAGGGATTTCATTTTTTTGAACTTATTTGAACTCCATACTTTTTGTGTGTGCAAAATGCACCATTCAAAGGCACATCACAAAATTTGAACAATTTCTGACTTCATTTGGTATATTTCGTGCATTTACTTTTTTTTGAGCTAGTTGACCCTGAAATTGAAAAGCACTACAAATGAACTCTGAAAATGTTGAAAGTTGGCATGCTATGATCATTTCACCCACATAGCATGTGTTAAAAAGTTGAGAGGGCTACGACAAAAACTGGATGCACTTCGTGTACAAAACGGACAATCTCTCTCGAACTATCAGGGTTTCGAACGAGAACTCATCTCTTACAAAGGGATTTCATTTTTCTGAACTTATTTGAACTCCATACTTTTTGTGTGTGCAAAATGCACCATTCAAAGGCACATCACAAAATTTCAACAATTTCTGACTTCATTTGGTATATTTCGTGCATTTACTTTTTTTTTTTGAGCTAGTTGACCCTGAAATTGAAAAGCACTACAAATAAACTCTGCAAATGTTGAAAGTTGGCATGCTATGATGACTTCACCCACATAGCATGTGTTAAAAAGTTGAGAGGGCTACGACAAAAACTGGATGCACTTCGTGTACAAAACGGACAATCTCTCTCGAAGTATGAGGGTTTCGAACGAGAACTCATCTCTTACAAAGGGATTTCATTTTTTTGAACTTATTTGAACTCCATACTTTTTGTGTGTGCAAAATGCACCTTTCAAAGGCACATCACAAAATTTCAACAATTTCTGACTTCATTTGCTATATTTCGTGCATTTACTTAGTTTTTTGAGCTAGTTGACCCTGAAATTGAAAAGCACTACAAATGAACTCTGAAAATGTTGAAATTTGGCATGCTATCATCATTTCACCCACATAGCATGTGTTAAAAAGTTGAGAGGGCTACGACAAAAACTGGATGCACTTCGTCTACAAAACGGACAATCTCTCTCGAAGTATCAGGGTTTCGAACGAGAACTCATCTTTTACAAAGGGATTTCATTTTTTTGAAATTATTTGAACTCCATACTTTTTGAGTGTGCAAAATGCGCCATTCAAAGGCACATCACAAAATTTCAACAATTTCTGACTTCATTTGGTATATTTCGTGCATTTACTTATTTTTTTTTTTGAGCTAGTTGACCCTGAAATTGAAAAGCACTACAAATGAACTCTGAAAATGTTGAAATTTGCCATGCTATTATCATTTCACCCACATAGCATGTGTTAAAAAGTTGAGAGGGCTACGACAAAAACTGGATGCACTTCGTGTACAAAACGGACAATCTCTCTCGAAGTATTGGGGTTTCGAACGAGAACTCATCTCTAACAAAGGGATTTCATTTTTTTGAACTTATTTGAACTCCATACTTTTTGTGTGTGCAAAATGCACCATTGAAAGGCACATCACAAAATTTCAACAATTTCTGACTTCATTTGGTATATTTCGTGCATTTACTTATTTTTTTGAGCTAGTTGACCGTGAAATTGAAAAGCACTACAAATGAACTCTGGAAATGTTGAAATTTGGCATCCTATCATCATTTCACCCACATGTCATGTGTTAAAAAGTTGAGAGGGCTACGATAAAAACTGGATGCACTTCGTGTACAAAACGGACAATCTCTCTCGAAGTATCAGGGTTTCGAACGAGAACTCATCTCTTACAAAGGGATTTCATTTTTTTGAACTTATTTGAACTCCATACTTTTTGTGTGTGCAAAATGCACCATTCAAAGGCACATCACAAAATTTCAACAATTTCTGACTTCATTTGGTATATTTCGTACATTTACTTATTTTTTTGAGCTAGTTGACCCTGAAATTGAAAAGCACTACAAATGAACTCTGAAAATGTTGAAAGTTCGCATGCTATCATCATTTCACCCACATATCATGTGTTAAAAATTGAGAGGGCTACGACAAAAACTGGATGCACTTCGTGTACAAAACGAACAATCTCTCTGGAAGTATCACGGTTTCGAACGATAACTCATCTCTTACAAAGGGATTTCATTTTTTTGAACTTATTTGAACTCCATACTTTTTGTGTGTGCAAAACGCACCATTCAAAGGCACATCACAAAATTTCAACAATTTCTGACTTCATTTCGTATATTTCGTGCATTTACTTTTTTTTGAGCTAGTTGACCCTGAAATTGAAAAGCACTACAAATGAACTCTGAAAATGTTGAAAGTTGGCATGCTATCATCATTTCACCCACATAGCATGTGTTAAAAAGTTGAGAGGGCTACGACAAAAACTGGATGCACTTCGTGTACAAAACGGAGAATCTCTCTCGAAGTATGAGGGTTTCGAACGAGAACTCATCTCTTACAAAGGGATTTCATTTTTTTGAACTTATTTGAACTCCATACTTTTTGTGTGTGCAAAATGCACCATTGAAAGGCACATCACAAAATTTCAACAATTTCTGACTTCATTTGCTATATTTCGTGCATTTACTTAGTTTTTTGAGCTAGTTGACCCTGAAATTGAAAAGCACTACAAATGAACTCTGAAAATGTTGAAATTTGGCATGCTATCATCATTTCACCCACATAGCATGTGTTAAAAAGTTGAGAGGGCTACGACAAAAACTGGATGCACTTCGTGTACAAAACGAACAATCTCTCTGGAAGTATCACGGTTTCAAACGATAACTCATCTCTTACAAAGGGATTTCATTTTTTTGAACTTATTTGAACTCCATACTTTTTGTGTGTGCAAAATGCACCATTCAAAGGCACATCACAAAATTTCAACAATTTCTGACTTCATTTGGTATATTTCGTGCATTTACTTTTTTTTTTGAGCTAGTTGACCCTGAAATTGAAAAGCACTACAAATGAACTCTGAAAATGTTGAAATTTGGCATGTTATCATCATTTCACCCACATAGCATGTGTTAAAAAGTTGAGAGGGATACGACAAAAACTGGATGCACTTCGTGTACAAAACGGACAATCTCTCTCGAACTATCAGGGTTTCGAACGAGAACTCATCTCTTACAAAGGGATTTCATTTTTTTGAACTTATTTGAACCCCATACTTTTTGTGTGTGCAAAATGCACCATTGAAAGGCACATCACAAAATTTCAACAATTTCTGACTTCATTTGGTATATTTCGTGCATTTACTTATTTTTTTGAGCTAGTTGACCCTGAAATTGAAAAGCACTACAAATGAACTCTGAAAATGTTGAAATTTGCCATGCTATCATCATTTCACCCACATATCATGTGTTAAAAAGTTGAGGGGGCTACGACAAAAACTGGATGCACTTCGTGTAGAAAACGAACAATCTCTCTCGAAGTATCACGGTTTCGAACGAGAACTCATCTCTTACAAAGGGATTTCATTTTTTTGAACTTATTTGAACTCCATACTTTTTGTGTGTGCAAAATGCACCATTCAAAGGCACATCACAAAATTTGAACAATTTCTGACTTCATTTGGTATATTTCGTGCATTTACTTTTTTTTTGAGCTAGTTGACCCTGAAATTTAAAAGCACTACAAATGAACTCTGAAAATGTTGAAAGTTGGCATGCTATGATCATTTCACCCACATAGCATGTGTTAAAAAGTTGAGAGGGCTACGACAAAAACTGGATGCACTTCGTGTACAAAACGGACAATCTCTCTCGAAGTATGAGGGTTTCGAACGAGAACTCATCTCTTACAAAGGGATTTCATTTTTCTGAACTTATTTGAACTCCATACTTTTTGTGTGTGCAAAATGCACCATTCAAAGGCACATCACAAAATTTCAACAATTTCTGACTTCATTTGGTATATTTCGTGCATTTACTTTTTTTTTTTGAGCTAGTTGACCCTGAAATTGAAAAGCACTACAAATAAACTCTGCAAATGTTGAAAGTTGGCATGCTATGATGATTTCACCCACATAGCATGTGTTAAAAAGTTGAGAGGGCTACGACAAAAACTGGATGCACTTCGTGTACAAAACGGACAATCTCTCTCGAAGTATCACAGTTTCGAACGAGAACTCATCTCTTACAAAGGGATTTCATTTTTTTGAACTTATTTGAACTCCATACTTTTTGCGTGTGCAAAATGTACCATTCAAAGGCACATCACAAAATTTCAACAATTTCTAACTTCATTTGGTATATTTCGTGCATTTACTTAATTTTTTTTTGAGCTAGTTGACCCTGAAATTGAAAAGCACTACAAATGAACTCTGAAAATGTTGAAAGTTGGCATGCTATGATCATTTCACCCACATAGCATGTGTTAAAAAGTTGAGAGGGCTACGACAAAAACTGGATGCACTTCGTGTACAAAACGGACAATCTCTCTCGAAGTATCAGGGTTTCGAACGAGAACTCATCTCTTACAAAGGGATTTCATTTTTTTGAACTTATTTGAACCCCATACTTTTTGTGTGTGCAAAATGCACCATTGAAAGGCACATCACAAAATTTCAACAATTTCTGACTTCATTTGGTATATTTCGTGCATTTACTTATTTTTTTGAGCTAGTTGACCCTGAAATTGAAAAGCACTACAAATGAACTCTGAAAATGTTGAAATTTGCCATGCTATCATCATTTCACCCACATAGCATGTGTTAAAAAGTTGAGAGGGCTACGACAAAAACTGGATGCACTTCGTGTACAAAACGGACAATCTCTCTCGAAGTATCAGGGTTTCGAACGAGAACTCATCTCTTACAAAGGGATTTCATTTTTTTGAACTTATTTGAACTCCATACTTTTTGTGTGTGCAAAATGCGCCATTCAAAGGCACATCACAAAATTTCAACAATTTCTGACTTCATTTGGTATATTTCGTGCATTTACTTATTTTTTTTTAGAGCTAGTTCACCCTGAAATTGAAAAGTACTACAAATGAACTCTGAAAATGTTAAAATTTGCCATGCTATTATCATTTCACCCACATAGCATGTGTAAAAAAGTTGAGAGGGCTACGACAAAAACTGGATGCACTTCGTGTACAAAACGGACAATCTCTCTCGAAGTATTGGGGTTTCGAACGAGAACTCATCTCTTACAAAGGGATTTCATTTTTTTGAACTTATTTGAACTCCATACTTTTTGTGTGTGCAAAATGCACCATTCAAAGGCACATCACAAAATTTCAACAATTTCTGACTTCATTTGGTATATTTCGTGCATTTACTTTTTTTTTTTGAGCTAGTTGACCCTGAAATTGAAAAGCACTACAAATAAACTCTGCAAATGTTGAAAGTTGGCATGCTATGATGATTTCACCCACATAGCATGTGTTAAAAAGTTGAGAGGGCTACGACAAAAACTGGATGCACTTCGTGTACAAAACGGACAATCTCTCTCGAAGTATCACAGTTTCGAACGAGAACTCATCTCTTACAAAGGGATTTCATTTTTTTGAACTTATTTGAACTCCATACTTTTTGCGTGTGCAAAATGTACCATTCAAAGGCACATCACAAAATTTCAACAATTTCTAACTTCATTTGGTATATTTCGTGCATTTACTTAATTTTTTTTTGAGCTAGTTGACCCTGAAATTGAAAAGCACTACAAATGAACTCTGAAAATGTTGAAAGTTGGCATGCTATGATCATTTCACCCACATAGCATGTGTTAAAAAGTTGAGAGGGCTACGACAAAAACTGGATGCACTTCGTGTACAAAACGGACAATCTCTCTCGAAGTATCAGGGTTTCGAACGAGAACTCATCTCTTACAAAGGGATTTCATTTTTTTGAACTTATTTGAACCCCATACTTTTTGTGTGTGCAAAATGCACCATTGAAAGGCACATCACAAAATTTCAACAATTTCTGACTTCATTTGGTATATTTTGTGCATTTACTTATTTTTTTGAGCTAGTTGACCCTGAAATTGAAAAGCACTACAAATGAACTCTGAAAATGTTGAAATTTGCCATGCTATCATCATTTCACCCACATAGCATGTGTTAAAAAGTTGAGAGGGCTACGACAAAAACTGGATGCACTTCGTGTACAAAACGGACAATCTCTCTCGAAGTATCAGGGTTTCGAACGAGAACTCATCTCTTACAAAGGGATTTCATTTTTTTGAACTTATTTGAACTCCATACTTTTTGTGTGTGCAAAATGCGCCATTCAAAGGCACATCACAAAATTTCAACAATTTCTGACTTCATTTGGTATATTTCGTGCATTTACTTATTTTTTTTTAGAGCTAGTTCACCCTGAAATTGAAAAGTACTACAAATGAACTCTGAAAATGTTAAAATTTGCCATGCTATTATCATTTCACCCACATAGCATGTGTAAAAAAGTTGAGAGGGCTACGACAAAAACTGGATGCACTTCGTGTACAAAACGGACAATCTCTCTCGAAGTATTGGGGTTTCGAACGAGAACTCATCTCTTACAAAGGGATTTCATTTTTTTGAACTTATTTGAACTCCATACTTTTTGTGTGTGCAAAATGCACCATTCAAAGGCACATCACAAAATTTCAACAATTTCTGACTTCATTTGGTATATTTCGTGCATTTACTTATTTTTTTGAGCTAGTTGACCGTGAAATTGAAAAGCACTACAAATGAACTCTGGAAATGTTGAAATTTGGCATCCTTTCATCATTTCACCCACATATCATGTGTTAAAAAGTTGAGAGGGCTACGATAAAAACTGGATGCACTTCGTGTACAAGACGGACAATCTCTCTCGAAGTATCAAGGTTTCGAACGATAACTCATCTCTTACAAAGGGATTTCATTTTTTTGAACTTATTTGAACTCCATACTTTTTGTGTGTGCAAAATGCACCATTCAAAGGCACATCACAAAATTTCAACAATTTCTGACTTCATTTGGTATATTTCGTACATTTACTTATTTTTTTGAGCTAGTTGACCCTGAAATTGAAAAGCACTACAAATGAACTCTGAAAATGTTCAAATTTGGCATGCTATCATCATTTCACCCACATATCATGTGTTAAAAATTGAGAGGGCTACGACAAAAACTGGATGCACTTCGTGTACAAAACGAACAATCTCTCTGCAAGTATCACGGTTTCGAACGATAACTCATCTCTTACAAAGGGATTTCATTTTTTTGAACTTATTTGAACTCCATACTTTTTGTGTGTGCAAAATGCACCATTCAAAGGCACATCACAAAATTTCAACAATTTCTGACTTCATTTGGTATATTTCGTGCATTTACTTTTTTTTTGAGCTAGTTGACCCTGAAATTGAAAAGCACTACAAATGAACTCTGAAAATGTTGAAAGTTGGCATGCTATCATCATTTCACCCACATAGCATGTGTTAAAAAGTTGAGAGGGCTACGACAAAAACTGGATGCACTTCATGTACAAAACGGAGAATCTCTCTCGAAGTATGAGGGTTTCGAACGAGAACTCATCTCTTACAAAGGGATTTCATTTTTTTGAACTTATTTGAACTCCATACTTTTTGTGTGTGCAAAATGCAACATTCAAAGGCACATCACAAAATTTCAACAATTTCTGACTTCATTTGCTATATTTCGTGCATTTACTTTTTTTTTGAGCTAGTTGACCCTGAAATTGAAAAGCACTACAAATAAACTCTGCAAATGTTGAAAGTTGGCATGCTATGATCATTTCACCCACATATCATGTGTTAAAAAGTTGAGAGGGCTACGACAAAAACTGGATGCACTTCGTGTACAAAACGGACAATCTCTCTCGAAGTATCACGGTTTCGAACGATAACTCATCTCTTACAAAGGGATTTCATTTTTCTGAACTTATTTGAACTCCATACTTTTTGTGTGTGCAAAATGCACCATTCAAAGGCACATCACAAAATTTCAACAATTTCTAACTTCATTTGTTATATTTCGTGCATTTACTTAATTTTTTTTTTGAGCTAGTTGACCCTGAAATTGAAAAGCACTACAAATGAACTCTGAAAATGTTGAAATTTGGCATGCTATCATCATTTCACCCACATAGAATGTGTTAAAAAGTTGAGAGGGCTATGACAAAAACTGGATGCACTTCGTGTACAAAACGGACAATCTCTCTCGAAGTATCAGGGTTTCGAACGAGAACTCATCTCTTACAAAGGGATTTCATTTTTTTGAACTTATTTGAACTACATACTTTTTGTGTGTGCAAAATGCACCATTCAAAGGCACATCACAAAATTTCAACAATTTCGGACTTCATTTGGTATATTTCGTGCATTTACTTATTTGTTTTTGAGCTAGTTGACCCTGAAATTGAAAAGCACTACAAATGAACTCTGAAAATGTTGAAACTTGGCATGCTATCATCATTTCACCCACATAGCATGTGTTAAAAAGTTGAGAGGGCTACGACAAAAACTGGATGCACTTCGTGTACAAAACGGACAATCTCTCTCGAAGTATCACGGTTTCGAACGAGAACTCATCTCTTACAAAGGGATTTCATTTTTTTTGAACTTATTTGAACTACATACGTTTTGTGTGTGCAAAATGCACCATTCAAAGGCACATCACAAAATTTCAACAATTTCTGACTTCATTTGGTATATTTCGTGCATTTACTTTTTTTTTTGAGCTAGTTGACCCTGAAATTGAAAAGCACTACAAATGAACTCTAAAAATGTTGAAATTTGGCATGCTATCATCATTTCACCCACATAGATGTGTTAAAAAGTTGAGAGGGCTACGACAAAAACTGGATGCACTTCATGTACAAAACGGACAATCTCTCGAAGTATCAGGGTTTCGAACGAGAACTCATCTCTTACAAAGGGATTTCATTTTTTTGAACTTATTTGAACTCCATACTTTTTGTGTGTGCAAAATGCACCATTCAAAGGCACATAACAAAATTTCAACAATTTCTAACTTCATTTGGTATATTTCGTGCATTTACTTATTTTTTTTGACCTAGTTGACCCTGAAATTGAAAAGCACTACAAATAAACTCTGCAAATGTTGAAATTTGGCATGCTATCATCATTTCACCCACATAGAATGTGTTAAAAAGTTGAGAGGGCTACGACAAAAACTGGATGCACTTCGTGTACAAAACGGACAATCTCTCTCGAAGTATCAGGGTTTCGAACGAGAACTCATCTATTACAAAGGGATTTCATTTTTCTGAACTTATTTGAACTCCATACTTTTTGTGTGTGCAAAATGCACCATTCAAAGGCACATCACAAAATTTCAACAATTTCTAACTTCATTTGGTATATTTCGTGCATTTACTTAATTTTTTTTTTGAGCTAGTTGACCCTGAAATTGAAAAGCACTACAAATGAACTCTGAAAATGTTGAAAGTTGGCATGCTATCATCATTTCACCCACATAGAATGTGTTAAAAAGTTGAGAGGGCTACGACAAAAACTGGATGCACTTCGTGTACAAAACGGACAATCTCTCTCGAAGTATCAGGGTTTCGAACGAGAACTCATCTCTTACAAAGGGATTTCATTTTTTTGAACTTATTTGAACTCCATACTTTTTGTGTGTGCAAAATGCGCCATTCAAAGGCACATCACAAAATTTCAACAATTTCTGACTTCATTTGGTATATTTCGTGCATTTACTTATTATTTTTTTGAGCTAGTTCACCCTGAAATTGAAAAGCACTACAAATGAACTCTGAAAATGTTGAAAGTTGGCACGCTATCATCATTTCACCCACATAGCATGTGTTAAAAAGTTGAGAGGGCTACGACAAAAACTGGATGCACTTCGTGTACAAAACGGACAATCTCTCTCGAAGTATCAGGGTTTCGAACGAGAACTCATCTCTTACAAAGGGATTTCATTTTTTTGAACTTATTTGAACTCCATACTTTTTGTGTGTGCAAAATGCACCATTCAAAGGCACATCACAAAATTTCAACAATTTCTAACTTCATTTGGTATATTTCGTGCATTTACTTATTTTTTTTGAGCTAGTTGACCCTGAAATTGAAAAGCACTACAAATAAACTCTTCAATTGTTGAAATTTGGCATGCTATCATCATTTCACCCACATAGAATGTGTTAAAAAGTTGAGAGGGCTACGACAAAAACTGGATGCACTTCGTGTACAAAACGGACAATCTCTCTCGAAGTATCAGGGTTTCGAACGAGAACTCATCTATTACAAAGGGATTTCATTTTTCTGAACTTATTTGAACTCCATACTTTTTGTGTGTGCAAAATGCACCATTCAAAGGAACATCACAAAATTTCAACAATTTCTAACTTCATTTGGTATATTTCGTGCATTTACTTAATTTTTTTTTGAGCTAGTTGACCCTGAAATTGAAAAGCACTACAAATGAACTCTGAAAATGTTGAAAGTTGGCATGCTATCATTATTTCACCCACATAGAATGTGTTAAAAAGTTGAGAGGGCTACGACAAAAACTGGATGCACTTCGTGTACAAAACGGACAATCTCTCTCGAAGTATCAGGGTTTCGAACGAGAACTCATCTCTTACAAAGGGATTTCATTTTTTTGAACTTATTTGAACTACATACTTTTTGTGTGTGCAAAATGCACCATTCAAAGGCACATCACAAAATTTCAACAATTTCGGACTTCATTTGGTATATTTCGTGCATTTACTTATTTGTTTTTGAGCTAGTTGACCCTGAAATTGAAAAGCACTACAAATGAACTCTGAAAATGTTGAAACTTGGCATGCTATCATCATTTCACCCACATAGCATGTGTTAAAAAGTTGAGAGGGCTACGACAAAAACTGGATGCACTTCGTGTACAAAACGGACAATCTCTCTCGAAGTATCACGGTTTCGAACGAGAACTCATCTCTTACAAAGGGATTTCATTTTTTTTGAACTTATTTGAACTACATACGTTTTGTGTGTGCAAAATGCACCATTCAAAGGCACATCACAAAATTTCAACAATTTCTGACTTCATTTGGTATATTTCGTGCATTTACTTTTTTTTTTTGAGCTAGTTGACCCTGAAATTGAAAAGCACTACAAATGAACTCTAAAAATGTTGAAATTTGGCATGCTATCATCATTTCACCCACATAGATGTGTTAAAAAGTTGAGAGGGCTACGACAAAAACTGGATGCACTTCATGTACAAAACGGACAATCTCTCGAAGTATCAGGGTTTCGAACGAGAACTCATCTCTTACAAAGGGATTTCATTTTTTTGAACTTATTTGAACTCCATACTTTTTGTGTGTGCAAAATGCACCATTCAAAGGCACATCACAAAATTTCAACAATTTCTAACTTCATTTGGTATATTTCGTGCATTTACTTATTTTTTTTTGAGCTAGTTGACCCTGAAATTGAAAAGCACTACAAATAAACTCTGCAAATGTTGAAATTTGGCATGCTATCATCATTTCACCCACATAGAATGTGTTAAAAAGTTGAGAGGGCTACGACAAAAACTGGATGCACTTCGTGTACAAAACGGACAATCTCTCTCGAAGTATCAGGGTTTCGAACGAGAACTCATCTATTACAAAGGGATTTCATTTTTCTGAACTTATTTGAACTCCATACTTTTTGTGTGTGCAAAATGCACCATTCAAAGGCACATCACAAAATTTCAACAATTTCTAACTTCATTTGGTATATTTCGTGCATTTACTTAATTTTTTTTTGAGCTAGTTGACCCTGAAATTGAAAAGCACTACAAATGAACTCTGAAAATGTTGAAAGTTGGCATGCTATCATCATTTCACCCACATAGAATGTGTTAAAAAGTTGAGAGGGCTACGACAAAAACTGGATGCACTTCGTGTACAAAACGGACAATCTCTCTCGAAGTATCAGGGTTTCGAACGAGAACTCATCTCTTACAAAGGGATTTCATTTTTTTGAACTTATTTGAACTCCATACTTTTTGTGTGTGCAAAATGCGCCATTCAAAGGCACATCACAAAATTTCAACAATTTCTGACTTCATTTGGTATATTTCGTGCATTTACTTATTATTTTTTTGAGCTAGTTCACCCTGAAATTGAAAAGCACTACAAATGAACTCTGAAAATGTTGAAACTTGGCATGCTATCATCATTTCACCCACATAGCATGTGTTAAAAAGTTGAGAGGGCTACGACAAAAATTGGATGCACTTCGTGTACAAAACGGACAATCTCTCTCGAAGTATCACGGTTTCGAACGAGAACTCATCTCTTACAAAGGGATTTCATTTTTTTGAACTTATTTGAACTCCATACTTTTTCTGTGTGCAAAATGCACCATTCAAAGGCACATCACAAAATTTCAACAATTTCTAACTTCATTTGGTATATTTCGTGCATTTACTTATTTTTTTTGAGCTAGTTGACCCTGAAATTGAAAAGCACTACAAATAAACTCTGCAAATGTTGAAATTTGGCATGCTATCATCATTTCACCCACATAGAATGTGTTAAAAAGTTGAGAGGGCTACGACAAAAACTGGATGCACTTCGTGTACAAAACGGACAATCTCTCTCGAAGTATGAGGGTTTCGAACGAGAACTCATCTATTACAAAGGGATTTCATTTTTCTGAACTTATTTGAACTCCATACTTTTTGTGTGTGCAAAATGCACCATTCAAAGGAACATCACAAAATTTCAACAATTTCTAACTTCATTTGGTATATTTCGTGCATTTACTTAATTTTTTTTTGAGCTAGTTGACCCTGAAATTGAAAAGCACTACAAATGAACTCTGAAAATGTTGAAAGTTGGCATGCTATCATTATTTCACCCACATAGAATGTGTTAAAAAGTTGAGAGGGCTACGACAAAAACTGGATGCACTTCGTGTACAAAACGGACAATCTCTCTCGAAGTATCAGGGTTTCGAACGAGAACTCATCTCTTACAAAGGGATTTCATTTTTTTGAACTTATTTGAACTCCATACTTTTTGTGTGTGCAAAATGCGCCATTCAAAGGCACATCACAAAATTTCAACAATTTCTGACTTCATTTGGTATATTTCGTGCATTTACTTATTATTTTTTTGAGCTAGTTCACCCTGAAATTGAAAAGCACTACAAATGAACTCTGAAAATGTTGAAAGTTGGCATGCTATCATCATTTCACTCACATAGCATGTGTTAAAAAGTTGAGAGGGCTACGACAAAAACTGGATGCACTTCGTGTACAAAACGGACAATCTCTCTCGAAGTATCGTGGTTTCGAACGAGAACTCATCTCTTACAAAGGGATTTCATTTTTTTGAACTTATTTGAACTCCATACTTTTTGTGTGTGCAAAATGCACCATTCAAAGGCACATCACAAAATTTCAACAATTTCTGACTTCATTTGGTATATTTCGTGCAGTTACTTCTTTTTTTTGAGCTATTTCACCCTGAAATTGAAAAGCACTACAAATGAACTCTGAAAATGTTGAAAGTTGGCATGCTATCATCATTTCACCCACATAGCATGTGTTAAAAAGTTGAGAGGGTTACGACAAAAACTGGATGCACTTCGTGTACAAAACGGACAATCTCTCTCGAAGTATCAGGGTTTCAAACGAGAACTCATCTCTTACAAAGGGATTTCATTTTTTTGAACTTATTTGAACTCCATACTTTTTGTGTGTGCAAAATGCACCATTCAAAGGCACATCACAAAATTTCAACAATTTCTGACTTCATTTGGTATATTTCGTGCACTTACTTCTTTTTTTTGAGCTAATTCACCCTGAAATTGAAAAGCACTACAAATGAACTCTGAAAATGTTGAAAGTTGGCATGCTATCATCATTTCACCCACATAGCATGTGTTAAAAAGTTGATAGGGCTACGACAAAAACTGGATGCACTTCGTGTACAAAACGGACAATCTCTCTCGAAGTATCAGGGTTTCGAACGAGAACTCATCTCTTACATGGATACTATGGAAATGAAAAGTGTTTGAAATTTAGTACATTCCGTACATGCATTTCATAAATGGTTTAATACATTATTAAATTATTGCACCAATATTCCTATCTATTATTTCTGTTTTCTTCTGGGTCGTAGCCATGGAGAATCTTCATCATTCAGTAGGATGCTTGGGTCAGTTTTCACTTTGAAGGGCGGAATTTCATGAAACTTATTATAATCTTCTGACATGTCTGTCTTGTCATCTACTCCCACGATGTTTCTTTTTCCTGAAAGAACTATGTGGCGTTTTGGCTCATCGGACGATATCTTCTTTTGCTGATTTCTTTTTCTCGTTAATGTAGACATGTCCTTCACATAGAAAACCTGAGCGACATCATTGGCTAGGACAAATGGTTCGTCCATGTACAAAAGATTGTTGAGATCCACTGTTGTCATGTCGTACTTTTGGTCTACAACTACCTCGCCTCCTGTCAGCTTCACCCATTTGCACCGAAATAAAGGGATCTTAAAAGTAGGTCCATAGTCAAGTTCCCATATCTCCTCTATGTACCCGTAATATGTTTCCAAACAGTGCCCATTTTCATCTGTTGCATCAAAGCGGACACCACTATTTTGGTTGGTGCTCTTTTTATCTTGGGCAACCGTGTAAAATGGATTCCCATTTATCTCATACCCTTGGAAAGTACATATAGTCGAAGATGGTGTCCTGGCCAAACAGTACAGCTCATCTCCAACGGTGTCGTCATTCATGAGATGTGTCTGCAACCAACTGCCGAAAGTCTTCTCGTGTTCCCCTTTAATCCAAGAGTCAGCCTTCCCCGGGTTTTCGGAGCGTAGAATATTCTTGTGTCTCACGATATACGGAGCCACCACGGTGGAATTGTGTAGAACTGTGTAGTGTGCTTGAGAGAAAGAATGCCCGGCCATACATACTTTTGCTTTCCTTCCTAGTGTGCCTTTTCCTGTCAGCTACCCTCATACCGAGATTCAGGAACACCAATCGGCTTAAGGTCAGGAAGAAAGTCCACACAAAACTCAATGACCTCCTCTGTTCCATAGCCCTTGGAGATGCTTCCTTCTGGCCTAGCATGGTTACGAACATATTTCTTTAAGACTCCCATGAACCTCTCGAAGGGGAACATATTGTGTAGAAACACAGGACCGAGAATTCTAATCTCTTCGACTAGGTGAACTAGGAGGTGTGTCATTATATTGAAGAAGGTGGCGGGAACAACAACTCAAAGTGGACCAGACATTGGACCACATCAATCTGTAATCCTAATCTGTAATCCTGATAGACTTTCTCGATCGATTACCTTCTGAGAAATTGCATTGAGGAATGCACATACCTTCACAATTTCCAGGCGAACATTTTCCGGTAGAATTCCCCTCAATGCAACCGGAAGCAATTGCGTCATAAGCACGTGGCAGTCATGAGACTTTAGGTTTTGGAATTTTTTGTCTTTCATATTTACGATTCCCTTTATATTCGACGAGAAGCCAGTCGGGACCTTGATACTGAAAAGGACTTCAAAGAAGATTTCCTTCTCTTCCTTAGTAAGAGCGTAGCTGGCACGCCCTTGAAACTTCCCTGGATGCATGCCATCTCTTCCTTTATGACGTTCCTGGTCCTCCCGTGCTTCCGGTGTATCTTTTGACTTCCCATACAAGCCCAGGAAGCCTAGAATATTCACGCAGAGATTCTTCGTCAGGTGCATCACGTCGATTGCCGAGCGGACCTCATGGACTTCCCAGTAGGGTAGCTCCCAAAATATAGATTTTTTCTTCCACATGGGTACGCGCTTATCAGGGCCGTTAGGAACAGGTTGGCTGCCAGGACCCTTTCCAAAGATTACTTTTAAATCTTTGACCATATCAAATACTTCATCACCAGTACGGATGACAGGCTTCCCCCGGGGTTCTGCCTTGCCATTGAAATGCTTGCCTTTTTTCTTTAAGGGATGCTTGGGCGGAAGAAAACGACGATTGTACGGATACACATTCTTCCTACAATTGTCGAGATATATACTTTCTGTCTGATCCAAATAGTGCGTGCATGCATTGTATCCCTTGTTTGACTGTCCTGAAATGTTACTAAGAGCAGGCCAATCATTGATGGTTACGAAAAGCAACGCTCGAAGGTCAAATTCCTCTTGTTTGTGCTCGTCCCACACACGTACACCTGGTTCGGCCCACAGCTGTAAAAGTTCATCAACTAATGGCCTTAGGTACACATCAATATCGTTGTCGGGTTGCTTTGGACCTTGTATAAGCACTGGCATCATAATGAACTTCCGCTTCATGCACAACCAAGGAGGAAGGTTGTAGATACATAGAGTAACGGGCCAGGTGTTGTGACTGCAACTCTGCTCCCCAAAAGGATTCATACCATCTGTACTCAGACCTAACCATAAGTTCCTTGCGTCAGCTGCAAATCTCGGGAACTCTCTCTCGATTTTTCTCCACTGTCGACCATCAGCGGTGTGCCTCAACTTATCGTCTTTCATACGATCTTCCATGTGCCATCGCAACAACTTCGCATGATCTTTATTTCCGAAGAGACGTTTCAACCGTGGTATTATAGGAGCATACCACATCACCTTGGCAGGAACCCTCTTCCTGGGTGGCTCGCCCTCAATATCACCAGGGTCATCTTTTCTAATCTTATACCGCAATGCAGTGCATACCGGGCATTTATCCATATTCTCATACTTCTCACCGCGGTAGAGGATGCAGTCATTAGGGCATGCATGTATCTTCTGCACGTCTAATCCTAGAGGGCAGACAAGCTTCTTTGCTTCAGCAATTCCATCATAACCCCTCTTGGAAGCATCTTCTTCATCAGTAGTTGCCTCTTCTTGGAAGCATCTTCTTCATCAGTACCAGCAACTTTTCGAATGACGAGTCAGTCACACCGGTCTCTGCCTTCCACTTCAGCAATTCCAGTGTGCTACCCAGCTTCTTCTGGCCATCTTCACAAGTTGGGTACAACAATTTGTTGTGGTCCTGTAACATCTGCTCGAACTGCAACCTCTCCTTTTCTGTGTCGCAACCTCGCCGTGCATCAGAAATGACCCGACCAAGATCATCAGCGGACTCATCTGGTTCCCGTTCTTCATCCTGATCTTCTTCTTCATTGTCTTCCATTGCGATATCAGCATACTCAGGGAACATAGATCGGTAGTTGTCAGCATCGTTCTCTTCTTCTTCATCGTCGTCTTCCATCATAACCCCTCTTTCTCCGTGCTTGGTCCAAACATTATAGCCCGACATAAAACCGGACCGAAGCAGGTGGCTCTGAATGACTCTTGAGGAAGTGTAATCCTTCTCATTCCGACATTCAACACATGGACAAAACATATAGCCACCACCATACTTGTTCGTATCGGCTGCATCTCGAAAAGAATGCACGCCTTCTCTGTAAGCGGTTGTGCGTCGATCACCGTACATCCATGGATGGCTCATCTGCGTTATACGACAGTATATCAAATACAATCACGATCCTAAAAATTAGTACCGCACGGTCTAAACGAGGAAATATAGTTGCTAACCTTTTAGAATAAGTAGAAATAAAGAGGAAGAGGTTTAAGCGTGGCTCAGGCATCTCATATCGTAGTTGTGTTCGGTGAACTGAAGCGGCATCGCTCTAACACACATTTCAACAAACACCTCTAGTGCATCAAAAAAGTGGAGAGCAAGCACCCACCCACAATCCTCCATCCAAGAAAAATGCAACGAAGAGGGGAGATGGGGGTTGTGCTATATATAGGCAGAGGACTTTAGTCCCGGTTTGAGACATAAACCGGGACTAAAGGTGACGCACATGCGGGCTTCCCACCGCGTAGCCCTTTAGTCCCGGTTTGGGACACGAACCGGGACTAAAGGCTCATTACGGGCCGGGACTAAAGCCTCGAGAAAGGATATGAGAATTGGGGCGACGTGGCCGGGCCTTTAATCCCGGCCCAGAGGCAGGCCGGGACTAAAGGGTCCCGGCCAAAGGCCCGTTTTCCACTAGTGTGAATCTAATCATGATTGATGCAATCATGCATGCGCTTACATATGAACATACACTACAACTCAAGCTGGCATATCACGGGTCGAGTTAACCCAACTTGAACAAACTTTTTGTTACAGATACGTGTACAAGAATGTATATCCTTTTACAGATATGCAAATCATGCATTTAGATACCATATAACGAGAAAAAAATGACATTGATCTCACAAGCTTATCAAGCATGCATGCACGAGCGAGCTAGCCCATGCAAACGCCTGACATATCAACTGTAGCGGATAAAACATACATATGGTGCGTGTGTATGACATGCAAAATAGTAGAACGATTATGCATGGATGGATGGATCAGATGGGGCAGGTGAAGTTGGCGGGGCACTTCTTGCCGCACTGGTTGAGGAGGAGGGTCAGGTCGATGGGGACATTGAGCTTGATGCCGAGGATGTTGGCCCTGATGGCGGTGCAGAGGCACACGGCGGCGTCGAGGTCGGCGAGCCCGCCTAGGAGTGGGCAGCACTGCTCGTTCGCCGGCACGCCGATCTTGAGCTTCAGCAGGTTCAGCACGTTGGCGCACACGCCCAGCTTCAACGTGTTGATCGAGCAGCTGCCCCTGCCGGTCGACGGCACGGAAGGTGGGAGGATCGGCGGGGTGGGGACGACCGGTGGGCAGTAGGGCCCGCAGCCCTGCACGGCGGCGAGGAGGACCATGTTCAGGGCGAGGAAGAGGGCGAGCTTGGAGGGCGCCATTGCTCTTACTGGTTTGTGGCTAAGCTTGGTAGGCTTTGCTAGCTTGGGATGGTTTTCTTGAGTTGTTTGGGGGGTTATTTATAGGCCGGGTGTAGTGTGCAAGTCCATGCAAGTCACTCGTTCATGTCATGATCGGGCGAGCTAATTATTTTGACTCTTGCCGTAATTTGTGAAGATTGTGTGCAACCGTTTATTATTGTACTAGCATGTTATGTGTGTACTGCCATCGGAGTTTAATCTGCGCCATGAGACTCTCCTTTAGTTTCCAGAGTAGTCCTATATGCATACTATCGGTTGTGTGCATATAAATAATTGATGGCTCTACAAGTGTGTAGTTATATAATTATCTGGAGCATAGCAATGGACAAAGGAATATGTCAGGCATGCAGCGCTATGAGCTGGCATATACCCCGATCATCCGGGTCACGAGAGGCGTATATAGGCCATTGTGTTGTATGGTTTTGATTCCATGTGCCTACTTTACGTGTCGTACTTTGGTTTACCCTACTGGCTCGTTGGCATCCATGGATGCGTATGCTCAGCTAGCTGTATAATTATTAGTTAATCCGGCCCAATTGGTTGTGCTCACGAATAATATATCAACTAGATCCATCCTGATCCCATCACGATCCGTCCCACGATCTCATCACGATCCGTCTGGCGATCCCATCACGATCCATCTCGATCTAGTGTCGAACGGACGACATCTTCGCGTTCCGTACAGCTCGATGACGATCTCCACCTTCTTGATCCAGCAAGAGAGACGCAGAGGTAGATGAGGTCTCCAGCACAGCGGCGTGGTGGTGGAGCTATTCCAGCAGGGCTTCGCCTAAGCACCGCTGAAACTAGACTAGAGGAGAAACAGTTCTAGAGAGAGAGAGGGCAGCACTGTTTTTTTTTGTCTCAAAAACCCTCAATACCTCTACTATATATAGGAGGGAGGGAGGGAGGGGAGGAGGCAGCCTCAAACCCTCAAGGTTTGGCAGAAATTGGAGATGGAGGAGCCTACTCCAATCCTACTAGGAGTAGGATTCCTCCTTTCCACTTGAAAACCCTTTTCACCTTTTTCACCTTTGGGTTTTTTGCCTCTCAAACCTCATGGGCCTTAGTGGGAGCTTATGTCAGCCCACTAGGGGCTGGTTTGTATCCTCCCACATCCCATAAGGCCCCTGGGAGCGTGACACTCCTCCCGATGGTCCCCGGTACCCTCCCGGCACTCCCTGTACAATATCGATGAGCCCGAAACTTTTTCGATGACCAAAATAGGACTTCCTATATATCAATCTTTACCTCGGACCATTCCGGAGCTCCTCGTGACGTCCGGGATCTCATCCGGGACTCCAAACAACTTTCGGTTACCAACACCTATAACTCAACTATACCGAAACGTCACCGAACCTTAAGTCTGCAGACCCTGCGGGTTCGATAACTATGCAGACATGACCGAGACACCTCTACTATCAATAACCAATAGCGGGACCTGGATGCCCATATTGGCTACTACATATTCTACGAAGATATTTATCGGTTGAACCTCTATGTCAAGGATTCAGTTAATCCCGTATGTTGTTCCCTTTGTCCTTCGGTATGTTACTTGCCCGAGATTCGATCGTCGGTATCTCTATACCTAGTTCAATCTCATTATCGGCAAGTCTCTTTACTCGTTCTGTAATACAAGATCTCGTGGTTAACTCCTTAGTCACATTGCTTGCAACGCTTATTGTGATGTTGTCTTACCGAGTGGGCCCCGAGATACCTCTTCGTCATACGGAGTGACAAATCCCAGTCTCGCTTCACGCCAACCTAACAAACACCTTCGGAGATACCTGTAGAGCACCTTTATAGTCACCCAGTTACGTTGCGACGTTTGATACACACAAGGTATTCCTCCGATGTCCACGAGTTGCATTATCTCATGGTCATAGGAACAGATACATTGACATGCACAAAACAGTAGCAATAAACTGACACGATCATATGCTACGTTTATAGTTTGGGTCTTGTCCATCACGTCATTCTCCTAATGATGTGATCCCGTTATCAAGTAACGACACTTATCTATGGATAGGAAACCTTAACCATCTTTGATCAACGAGCTAGTCAACTAGAGGCTTACTAGGGACAGTGTTTTGTCTATGTATCCACACATGTATTTGAGTTTCCAATCAACACAATTATAGCATGGATAATAAACGATTATCATTACCAAGGAAATATAATAATAACCAATTTATTGCCTCTAGGGCATATTTCCAACAGTCTTCCACTTGCACTAGAGTCAATAATCTAGTTCACATCACTATGTGATTTTGATGAATCTAACACCCATACAGTTCTGGGGTTTGATCATGTCTTGCTTGTGAGAGAGGTTTTAGTCAACCACTACTGAAATTCAGAAATTTGCCGTCTGCCAAGGCGAACGGCAAAGGGTGCAACCACGGACGGCAAAGGCTTTGCCGTCGGTGAGCTGACGACAAAGTAGACGGCAAAAAAATCCGGTGAAGAGGTTCTTTGCCGTCTGCTTTCCCAAAGCGGACGGCAAAGAATCTTTGCCATGAGGGGGCAGACGGCAAAATAAATGGGACGACACATATTGCAACGTCCCCGTTAAGTGTTAACGGCAGGCCTCCTCCCTTTGTCGTCTGCCTTCACCCCTTTGCCTTGTGGGGGCAGACGACAAAGAGGGGAGAAAGAGGGGGCAGATTCCCCCCTTTGCCATGTGGGGGCAGACGGCAAAGAGGGGAGAGAGAGGGGGCAGATTCCCCCCTTTGCCGTCTGCCTTCCCCCCTTTGCCATGTGGGGGCAGACGGCAAAGAGGGGAGAGAGAGGGGGCAGATTCCCCCCTTTGTCGTCTGTCTTCCCCCCTTTGCCATGTGGGGGCAGATGGCAAAGAGGGGAACCAACCCCTTTTTTATTTATTTTTTGTTATATACAACATTTTTAACAATAATCAGCATATATATATATATATATATATATATATATATTTGACATAAATAAATTTCTTTCCGTACTCATAACCATATTAAAATAACCTATTATATCCAGCTTTCAAGTTGCATCCGTACCAAACCATATATTACACCACTTTCATCCACGTGCATACAAAGTTTCATATATTCATATACTACAATAGTTTCAATACAACCCATGGTACAAGAAATCATCTTCAAGCATTCCATCAATATTTTCCAAGCTTCCCGTGAAGTGAAGGTAATCTGCAAAATGACAAATAAGAAAGTTAGAAGAATAATACTAGATGAAGTAGTGTATATATAGGTTATTTCGAAGAGAAATTAGCTAAGTATAGACCATTTAGGAGCTAACTAAGCTAATTATATCATTTAGGTGGAACCCTAGCTAACTATAGGTCGTTTCGGAGCTAACTTGGGTAAAATAGGTCATTCCGGAGCAAACTATGCTTATTAAGCCATTTTTTATCTAGCTAGGCTAGTTATAGGCCATTTAATACCTAAGTTAGGGGGAATAGGTCATGTTGCAGCTACGTAAGCCTTATTATGTCATTTAGGAGAGAACTTAGCTAACTATAGGTCATGTTTTATTAAATAGACCATTTAGGAGCTAACTAAGCTAATTATGTCATTTCGTAGGATAATTAGCCAATTTAGCCTTTCTTGGATGAGTCTAAGCTACGTAGAAGAAGAGAAAGAGAATAAGAAGTAAAAGAAGGAGGAGGAGGGGGAGGAGAAGGAGAAGGAAGAGGAGAAGAAGAAGAAAAGAAGAAGGAGAAGGAGAAGGAGGAAGAAGGAGGAAGAAGAAGGAGAAGGAGGAGCTCCTTCTCCTTCTTCTCCTCCTTCTTCTCCTTCTTCTTATCCTCCTCCCTCTCCTTCTTCTTCTTCTCCTCTTCTTATTCTTCCTTCCTTTCATTTTTCCTCTTTCTTCTCGTCTTGTCCCCTTCTTCGGGCTAAATTGGCTAAGAATGCCTTTTTGGAGCTAATTATGTCATTTCGAGGATAATTAGCTAAGTATAGGTCATTTTTTTTAAATAGGTCATTTTGGAGCTAACTAAGCTAATTATGTCATTTAGATGGATAATTAGCCAATTTAGCATTTCTTGGATGAGTCTGAGCTACGTAGAAGAATAGAAAGAGAAGAAGAAGTAAAAGGAGGAGGAGGAGGAGGAGGAGAAGGAGAAGGAAGAGGAGAAGAAGAAGAAAAGAAGAAGGAGAAGGAGAAGCAGGAAGAAGGAGGAAAAAGAAGGACAAGGAGGACTCCTTCTCCCTCTTCTCCTCCTTCTTCTCCTTCTTCTTATCTTCCTCCCTCTCCTTCTTCTTCTTCTTCCTTCCTTTCATTTTTCCTCTTTCTGCTCCCCTTGTCCCCTTCTTCGGGCTAAATTGGCTAAGAATGCCTTTTTGGAGCTAATTATGTCATTACGAGGATAATTAGCTAAGTATAGGTCATTTTTTATTAAATAGGTCATTTTGGAGCTAACTAAGCTAATTATGTCATTTAGATGGATAATTAGCCAATTTAGCCTTTCTTGGATGAGTCTAAGCTACGTAGAAGAAGAGAAAGATAAGAAGAAGTAGAAGAAGGAGGAGGAGGAGGAGGAGGAGAAGGAGAAGGAAGAGGAGAAGAAGAAGAAAAGAAGAAGGAGAAGGAGAAGGAGGAAGAAGAAGGAGAAGGAGGAGCTCCTTCTCCTTCTCCTCCTCCTTCTTCTCCTTCTTCTTATCCTCCTCCCTCTCCTTCTTCTTCTTCTCCTCTTCTTCTTCTTCCTTCCTTTCATTTTTCCACTTTCTTCTCGTCTTGTCCCCTTCTTCGGGCTAAATTGGCTAAGAATGCCTTTTTGGAGCTAATTATGTCATTTCGAGGATAATTAGCTAAGTATAGGTCATTTTTTATTGTATAGGTCATTTTGGAGCTAACTAAGCTAATTATGTCATTTAGATGGATAATTAGCCAATTTAGCCTTTCTTGGATGAGTCTAAGCTACGTAGAAGAAGAGAAAGAGAACAAGAAGTAAAAGTAGGAGGAGGAGGAGGAGGAGGAGGAGGAGAAGGAGAAGGAACAGGAGAAGAAGAAGAAAAGAAGAAGGAGAAGGAGAAGGAGGAAGAAGGAGGAAGAAGAAGGAGAAGGAGGAGCTCCTTCTCCTTCTTCTCCTCCTTCTTCTCCTTCTTCTTATCATCCTCCCTCTCCTTCTTCTTCTTCTCCTCTTCTTCTTCTTCCTTCCTTTCATTTTTCCTCTTTCTTCTCCTCTTGTCCCCTTCTCCGGGCTAAATTGGCTAAGAATGCCTTTTTGGAGCTAATTATGTCATTTCGAGGATAATTAGCTAAGCATAGGTCATTTTTTATTAAATAGGTCATTTTGGATCTAACTAAGCTAATTTTGTCATTTAGATGGATAATTAGCCAATTTAGCCTTTCTTGGATGAGTCTAAGCTACGTAGAAGAAGAGAAAGAGAAGAAGAAGTAAAAGAAGGAGGAGGAGGAGGAGAAGGAGAAGGAAGAGGAGAAGAAGAAGAAAAGAAGAAGGATAAGGAGAAGGAGGAAGAAAGAGGAAGAAGAAGGAGAATGATGAGCTCCTTCTCCTTCTTCTCCTCCTTCTTCTCCTTCTTCTTATCCTCCTCCCTCTCCTTCTTCTTCTTCTCCTCTTCTTCTTCTTCCTTCCTTTAATTTTTCCTCTTTCTTCTCCTCTTGTCCCCTTCTTCGGGCTAAATTGGCTAAGAATGCCTTTTTGGAGCTAATTATGTCATTTCGAGGATAATTAGCTAAGTATAGGTCATTTTTTATTAAATAGGTCATTTTGGAGCTAACTAAGCTAATTATGTCAATTAGATGGATAATTAGCCAATTTAGCCTTTCTTGGATGAGTCTAAGCTACGTAGAAGAAGAAAAGAGCAAAAGAAGTAAAAGAAGGAGGAGGAGGAGGAGGAGGAGGAGGAGGAGAAGGAAGAGGAGAAGAAGGAGAAAAGAAGAAGGAGAAGGAGAAGGAGGAAGAAGAAGGAGAAGGAGGAGCTCCTTCTCCTTCTTCTCCTCCTTCTTCTCCTTCTTCTTATCCTCCTCCCTCTCCTTCTTCTTCTTCTCCTCTTCTTCTTCTTCCTTCCTTTCATTTTTCCTCTTTTTGCTCCTCTTGTCCCCTTCTTCGGGCTAAGTTGGCTAAGAATGCCTTTTTGGAGCTAATTATGTCATTTTGAGGATAATTGGCTAAGTATAGGTCATTTTTTATTAAATAGGTTATTTTGGAGCTAACTAAGCTAATTATGTCATTTAGATGGATAATTGGCCAATTTAGCCTTTCTTGGATGAGTCTAAGCTACGTAGAAGAAGAGAAAGAGAAGAAGAAGTAAAAGAAGGAGGAGGAGGAGGAGGGGGAGAAGGAGAAGGAGAGGAGAAGAAGAAGAAAAGAAGGAGGATAAGGAGAAGGAGGAAGAAGGAGGAAGAAGAAGGAGAATGAGGAGCTCCTTCTCCTTCTTCTCCTCCTTCTCCTTCTTCTTATCCTCCTCCCTCTCCTTCTTCTTCTTCTCCTCTTCTTCTTCTTCCTTCCTTTCATTTTTCCTCTTTCTTCTCCTCTTGTCCCCTTCTTCGGGCTAAATTGGCTAAGAATGCCTTTTTGGAGCTAATTATGTCATTTCGAGGATAATGAGCTAAGTATAGGTCATTTTTTATTAAATAGGTCATTTTGGAGCTAACTAAGCTAATTATGTCATTTAGATGGATAATTAGCCAATTTAGCCTTTTTTGGATGAGTCTAAGCTACATAGAAGAAGAGAAAGAGAAGAAGAAGTAAAAGAAGGAGGAGGAGGAGGAGGAGAAGGAGAAGGAGAGGAGAATAAGAAGAAAAGAAGAAGGAGAAGGAGAAGGAGAAGGAGGAAGAAGGAGGAAGAAGAACGAGAAGGAAGAGCTCCTTCTCCTTCTTCTCCTCCTTCTCCTTCTTCTTATCCTCCTCCCTCTCCTTCTTCTTCTTCTCCTCTTCTTCTTCTTCCTTCCTTTCATTTTCATCTTTATTCTCCTCTTGTCCCCTTCTTCGGGCTAAATTGGCTAAGAATGCCTTTTTGGAGCTAATTATGTCATTTCGAGGATAATTAGCTAAGTATAGGTCGTTTTTTATTAAATAGGTTATTTTGGAGCTAACTAAGCTAATTATGTCATCTAGCTATCTTTTATTAAAACACTAGAAATAACATACCTAAGTTAGGGTCAAGCACGGTGGCTCTGGCTTGTTTCACCTGGAGAAGGCTGCCCTGGAGAAGGCTCGACTGTAGAAGGGTCGTGCGATGCGTTTCGGGAGATATTCTGCACCAAAAATCGTTTGCAATGTGTAGTTACCATGAGGACACTCTTAAGATCACTCCACTGAAATGAAACTCACCGTCCCCGTCACGTTAATGACTCGCATCGGCGGAGGCACTTGGCCGTTCTTCTCGCACATAGACTGTACATTTGGTTTCGACAAGTCAAACTTTTTATTTATTAATGAAACGGACATTCAAATGCAAGATTTGAAATAACATGAAGAAGAAACTTACCACGAAGAGCTCGTATATGGCCCTGGTAGACGCATCATTCCGTGCCCTCTCCGCCTCCACCAATGCAGTCGTCCTCTCCTCCAGCTCCCTAATTTCCTTATCCTTCTCCGCCATAGCCGCCTGCATTGCCTCTCTCTCTTTCTGAATAGCATCCTACAACACAACTCATTGTTAGCAATGTAATCATATTGGTTCCAACGCACAACATAATGCGGAAAGATAGTTGAGTCCATTAAACTAACCTCGATGGCGAGCTCGACTGGCCGTGGACGACATGTTATCTCCGGACAAGAGCTCGTTTGGCGTGCCTTTATCTGCCGGAGAGTGCTAGGACAACGTATAAGGCCGTATCCAATAGCGATCGAGCCATGGGGCCTCCCGTTGCCATCTATCATCACCAGCTCTAGATCAATAGGCCCCTCGCTCGGGTTAAAGTCCTCCCCTTTCCTCGCCTTCCCGTGATCTCTGTACTTCACGAGCTTGTCGTGGGAGGAGATGTTGGTGAAGTTTTCTGGATGCTTGAGGTCAGACTCAGAGAATGCCTTGACCTTCTTGTACGAGGCAGTATGGGCCATTGCATACAGGTCGTACATCTGTGGCGCCTCCGTCTTATTGTGACGCGCCTAAAAGAGAGAGAGAGGAAAATTGTATTGGTAAAGGGCTTAAGATAGCATTAAGAATGAATTGCATGAGGCATGAAGCAAACCACATACCCAGTTCTCGCCAAATTGGATTAAGTTGGCGCTCCCTTGATGGTGTGGCATGCCAACCATTTTGCCACACCTCTCCTTGGCGTTGTTGTGGCTGGCCTCCCACGTTTCGGAGCACCACTGATCCACCAAGGCCTCCCAACAATCCATCTTATCCACACACCATCTCGGGGGCACCTAAGTTAATAAAGAGAAATTTGAGCGCGTAAGAACCAAATCAAGGAAACTAACTACAAAGCCTTAATAATATGTAATTACCTTCATGTAATGCTCCTTCTCCATCTTAGCATCACGGCACTTCGCCTTGTCAAGCCTAATACGCCGCGTGTCATAGTAGTCTCGAACAGCCTGCACCCGAGCCTCGTGCCGAAAGTTTTGAAGTAGGCGGCGACATTCGGTTTCGATAACCTTTGTCGCGTCCTCCTCGTATCCCTCCTCACACCTGTAGTAGGTCTGCAAACGAGACAACACCGATTAGTACAATAAATAGCTATGGTTGATTTATAATTGTGTGAAAGAGGCCCAGAACTTTCGGATCGCCATGTCCGCCCTCGTGTCACACAAAACACCGTCGATCTCCACCTCCGGCGGGGCCGGGGCACCCAAGTAGTGCTCCCAGGTCATTCCTACCTCTCGCTCCCGACCGGGCAACGTAACAAACCCTGAGAAGTTTTGACAGCAAAGAACACCAAGGACGCTGTTGGGCTTGCGGACACCCTTGGCAACAATCCAACCCCTACAGTATGACAAATTAAAGCCAAAACATTAGATATTTGAGAAAACGCGAAGGAAAAAGGTTAAATAAGAGTAAATTAACTTACTTGTCCCCATTTGGCCTAATCGACCACCTCTGCTCGGGGGTCGCTGGCACGAGCGGGAGCCCCGAACTACCACGCTGGTAGAAGGTAGCCCCCTCACCCAGCTCCTGTCGCTACCAGCATGGCCACTTGGCTCAGGCCAGGTATCCCACTGGGTCTCTTGGGACGTACCCTCATCCCTGCTTTGCTCCGGAGTCGCCTGGAAGGAAGCCTCTGGGACACGAGTCTCGTGGGTCGAAGGCTCGTCGACCTGAGGCTCGTCGACCCGAGGCTCGTGAACCGGAGACCGTGTAGCCTCCACCTCAAACGAATCCACCCTAGAAGTCCTGTGCTCAGGTGAATCAGCTTGGGGTGGTGGCGGAGACCGTGTAGCCCTACCTCTCCCGCGGCCACGTGTACCTTTAGTACAACATAAATACCAACATGAGTAATAAAATGTATATAAATACCAATATGCATACAACATGAGTACAACATAAATACCAACATGAATACAACGTGTACCTTTAGTGCCTCTCGGCTTCGCGGGGGGTCGACCTCCTCTCACGGGGGCGCTCCTTGCAAAGTAGAGAGCAACACTCTCCGAAGAGGCGAGGCAGGAATGGAAGTACCCATCCCATCACCCGCCAACGAAGAAGCAGCCGCGTAGTGCTTTCGACCCTTTCCCACCATCTTTCAACACCTGTCATGACAAAGAGTAAATGAAATTAGTACAACATAAATACCAACAGGAGTAATAAAATGTATATAATTTAAGTGTATCATCGTCATAAATACCAACATGACTAATAAAAATTGAATACCTAACATGAACTCAAAATTTCTATATAGTATAATAGTTGAATACCTGACATGAACTAATAACAATCGTCCTCGTCTATATATGCTTCGGGGTCAATAAATGCATCATGATCATCACTATCATCAATAAATGCATCATCATCACTATCACGAAGAACATGTGGAAGGCCACGATTATGTAATCGGTCAAGAAGTGACAGGTCATCCGCAGCAGTAACCTATTCTTCTTCCAGCTCTTCCTGTTCGGGCTCAGGGGTTAAGACGGATTCACTGTCGCTGTCTACTTCAATGTTCTGGGGTGAAGTAGAGCGGTTCTTGAAACGTTTCTTAGACATACGTGTTTCTTGGAAAAATTCTCCTTCATATCTGTCTGGGTTAATGTGAGGTTCGTAATCCTCTTCATTGAGGGTAGTGGTCTAAAATGTGGTGGCACTTCATAAACGAAATCCCAACCTTTGAGATTTGGATCAGTTTGGCAGGCCCACGATAGATAGAAAACTTGTGTTGCATGTTGAGCCGTAATATAGACATCGGGAACATCTAAGTGGGTGTTTTGGTTGATTTCGACTAGTCCTATATGTTCATGAGTCCTTCTAGTCTCCCTCGGCTCAAACCAATAACATTTGAAGACTACGACGGTCAGTGGGTTTTCACCATAGAATATAAGTTCATAAATTGCTTCAACTCTTCCATAATACTCGGTGTCTCCTTCGCCGATAGCAGAGACAGAACAATTTGTAGTCTTTAGGTCGGGCATAGATAACTCTTTGCCAAAGGTACGAAAGTGATACCCGTCGATGTTGTATTTGTCAAATGAACGGACCTTATAGTCAAAACCATTAGCGACTTGTCTCAACTCGGCATCCATAGACTCTGCATCAGCCTACAAGTTTAATACGAAAGAATGGATGCATTAGCCGCAAATTAGACCAATAAATCAAATGGGCCCTTAATGGTAATTAATGACCCTTTGTTTGAACCAAGAGATGAAACCGGGATAGTCGCCTCCATGCTTTGCGAGAAGCTCATACTCTTCGACGGAATCCTTTTCAATGACCGCTCCATCCGAGAATTCGGTGACGTATCGACTATATCAAATATCCGGGAATAAGAGTAGTTCAAAGCAATTAGAACTTGTGGAACAATAAATTACCGAGAACTTACTCGATATACGGCCGCACTTCTGTTAGGTTGGTGAAGATATACAACGAAATGGTCCGCCATTCTTCGACATCCAACGATTTCCCTTTCGAAGCACTGGATGGTGCGAGCTTACCTTTGAATAGGCTGAGGTTGGATCGAACTTTTTCTCGATCGCCATCATTGTACCGAGGCTTCGAGTTATGCAAATGATGATTTTTGGCTTCGTAGTGTGCTGTCATGAAGTTTGCTGCCTCCTCAGTAATGAATGCCTCGGCCATCGATGCTTCAATTCTACGTTTATTTTTACACTTAGCTCGAAGCGTCTTCTGCATCCTCTCAGTTGAGTAGCACCACGATTTTGAACGCCCCCCCCCCATTCTTGCCTCAGTCGGGAGATGCAAAATCAAATGTTGCATTGGATTAAAGAAGCCCGGTGGAAAGATCTTTTCTAATTTGCAGATCAACTCCGGCGCCAACTCTTCCATTTCATCTAGCACGCGAGGCGATAGTTCTTTCGCACAAAGAGAACGGAAGAAATAGCTCAGCTCTGCCAGTACTAGCCATTCATCCTCAAGGATAAAGCAACGCAACATCACCGGCATTACCCGCTCAATCCATATGTGCCAATCATGACTCTTGAGCCCAAATATTTTCAATTTCTCAAGACTCGCTCCCCTCTTTAGATTCGCAGCATACCCATCGGGGAACATCAACCGCATTTTCACCCACAATAGCATTTCCCTCATAGCTAGCCTTTCAAGATTGAACCATGCCTTTGGCTTCGCTATGCTTTGCTTTCCTTTCCGTTGTCGCAAGTTTTGCAACGGTCTATCACATAGAGCCTCCAGGTCGATTCTAGCCTTAGGATTATCTTTTGACTTCCCCTCTATGCCGAACAATGTACCAAAAATGGCCTCCGCAATATTCTTTTCAGTGTGCATCACGTCAATGTTGTGTGGGCAAAGGAGGTCTTTGAAGTAAGGGAGATCCCATAAGCATGACTTGTGAGTCCAGGCGTGTTCCGTATTATACCCTTTGAAGTATCCTGGACGCAAAGGATCAGGCTCGAGAGCGTTTAACTGATCAAGGGTCTGTTGGCCTGTCGACGCAGCTGGTGCAGTGTTTTTGACAACGATACCTTTGATAAAATTCTTCTTGTATTTTCTGAACTTATGGTCAGGATCCAGGAATTGTCTATGCATGTTGAAGCAAGAATACTTGCGACCAGCCTGCAGCCAACGGAACTGAAGAGCTGCCTTGCATGTGGTGCACGGGAACCTTCCATGCACACACCAGCCAGCGAATAGCGCAAACGCCGGATAATCATGCGTCGAGTACATGTACCACACATGCATTTTGAAATTTGTTTTGGTAGCCGCGTCGTAGGTCTTGATCCCATTATCCCAGGCTTATTGCAACTCATCCTTAAGCGGCTGCATGTACACATTCATATTCTTCCCCGGATAGTTGGGCCCTGGAATTATCAACGTCAGGAAAATGTTCTTTCTTTTCATAATCTCTCCGGGTGGCAAATTTAGTGAAATGACAAATACAGGCCAACAACTGTATTGTGCTGCCGTCATACCATACACATTGAACCCATCCGTGCTGATGGCAACTCTAGGTTGGCTTGGATCTTCCGATTTATCCTTATGTAATGCATCGAAGTGCCTCCACGCAAAACCATCTGAAGTGTGTACCAGCATCTTGTTCCCATCCGCATCTAGTTCGTTTCTTTTGCCCAATTTGTGCCATGTCATCTGTCTCGCCGTCTCTTCGACCATGAAAAGACGTTGAAGTCTTGGTACGATTGGCAGATATCGAAGAACACTAATGGGGATTTTGGTCTGATTCTTCTCACCCATGTCGTTGTCTACCACAATATACCTGGAAGAATTGCAAATGGGGCAATAGTTCAAGGCCGCGTACTCAAGCCTAAATAAGGCACATCCATTCTCACAGGCATGTATCTTCTCATAGGGCATCTTAAGTACACGTAGGATTTTCTCTGACTGGTACAAGTTTGCAGGCAGTACATGGTCTTTGGGTAGAAAGCGTCCAAATATCGTCATCATCGCGTTGTAGCATTCTCTACCTAGGTTGAATTGAGACTTCAGAGCCATTACTTGCGCGATGGCATCCAGCTGACAAAGCTCAGTCTGCTCGTGGAGAGGACGTTTTGAAGACTCCAACATTTCATAGAAGGCCTTTGCAGATTCCTCCATCTCATCGTCCGAATCACGAGCATCATCAAAGTCTTGCACCATGTCTTCAATCCCGGCACCATGCTCGTCGGTGCGACGACGAATCACCTCAGCTCTGGCATGTTGGTCAGACTCACCATGAAAAGTTCACACCGTATAATTAGGCGTAAAACCCCACTTCTGCAGGTGTTTACCCATTTCAAACTCTGTCTGCTTTTTCCAGTTGTCGCATTTGGGACAGGGGCACCATGTTTTATGCTGGCCATTTGCAAATGTGGCTCTCACAAACCCCCTGGTTTTTGTTAACCATTCATGGGTCATGTCTTTCTGACTAGGGTGACCAGTGTACATCCAAGCACGATCACTCATGCTGCCTAGCTACCTATGGGGGCACAAGAAATAAATATATAATTCATCATCTATATTCATACGCTAATCAAGTTTGTCAGTTTTATTACGTCCATGCAACCTACACGCTAATAGGTAAAGATAGGTCCTAATCCCACCCGAGTATGTGTAGACTGGGTTCGTTTTCCCATGCTCTGCTCCAGATGCGACGCAGAATTTCGGCAGCACCTCCCCGTTGTTCTCCTGATGCACGTCTCGGCAATAAGCAGAGAGGATGTGTACCCGGAGAACAACAGGGGAGGCACTGACGAAATTCCGCATCGGATCCGGAGCACATCATACGGGAAAACAAACCCAATCTACACATACTCGGGCTGTCCATGGATAATGTTGGACAATTCGAAAGGATGGCGGTTATACATATGCAAAGAAATGCATATTTATAGATGTCGCCCTTTCGAACGGAGGACGCATACTGGTCACGCATACTCATGATTGAAGAAACCTATAGCTAGCAAGTTTCATCGGCACGAAGACCGGGATAGAGCAAATTAAGGGGGTAGGAGGAGAAGTCATTTGTGCTCACCAACAAACGCAAGGGCGGAGCTCGTCCAATGCACGTGGAGGTCGTCGAACAACTGCACATTGAAATTCACACGATCAACACAAATACGATGTTTTTATAATTAACATAATCGGAAAATATGTGACCTAACTCATAATTTACAAAATTATGACCCCGTGGGCCTCTAGAAGGCCGAAAAGCACCTTCTCGTTCAACAGAAGGCAGAAGAGGTGTCGGGGTCGGGCTTAGTGGCGTCGGGAGTCAGTGCCGTCGAGGGTCGGTGATGTCGGGTGTCGGTGGTCGGGAGTCGGGTTAAATGCGTCGATGGTCGGGGGTCAGTGTCATCGGGGGTCGAGGGTCACTAGCGTCGGGGGTTGGGGACTTTTCGATCAACAAGAGGCCAAAGAGGTGTCGGGGGCCCGGGGTTGGGGGTTAGTGGCGTCGGGGGTCGGGGGTAGGGGGTCGGGGGTCGAGGGTCAGTGGCGTCGGGGGTCGGGGGTCGGGGGTCAGGAGTCGGGGGTTGGAGGTCGGGAGTCGGGGGTCAGTGGTGTCGGGCGTCGGGAGTTGGGGGTCGGGGGTCAGTGGTGTGGGGCGTCGGGGGTCGGGGGTCGGGAGTCGGGTGTAAGTGGCGTCGGGGGTCGGGGGTCGAGGATCGGGGGTTGGTGGCATCGGGCGTCGAGGGTTGGTGGCGTCGGGCCTCGGGGGTCGAGAGTTGGGTGTCGGGGGTCACTGGTGTCGGGTGTCGAGGGTCGGGAGTCGGGTGTTAGTGGCGTCGGAGGTAGGGGTCGAGGGTCGGGGGTTGGTGGCGTCGGGCGCCGCTGGTCGGGGGCTGGTGGCGTCGGGCGCCGCTGGTCGGGGGCCATGGGTCGGGGGGTCAGGGTCCTCTTCTTTCTTCTTCTCCTCTCTCCTCTTTTTCTTCTTCTTCTTCTTGATCATCTTATTATTATTATTATTCGTCTTTTTTCTCCTCCTCCTCCTCCTCTTCTTCTTCTTCTTCTTCTTCTTTCTTTTATCTTTCTCCTCCTCTCCTCTTTCTTCTTCTTCTTCTTCTTCTTCTTCTTCTTCTTCTTCTTCTTTCTTCTAGTTTATTATTCTCTTATTTTCTTCTAAGTTTTTTTTCTATCTATTTTTTTCTTTTCTATCTACCTTTTCTACCTAATAAACTAACTATCTAATTTAACATAAAAACATAAAAAAAAACTAAACCTAACACTAAACTACATATTCTTCTTCTACTTTTTCTACCTTTTCTTTTTATTATTCGGACTTTCTAGCACAAAAGAAGAAGAAAAAATAGGAAAAAAATATTATAAAAACCATACTAACCGGAGGGGAGGGCGTCGGGGTCGCCGGCACACGGGGGGTGAGGCTGGGGCGACGACCGGGAGGGAGGTGGGAGGGGGGCGGCGGACGGGAAGTAGGTGGGAGGGGGCGACGACGGTCGGTAGGGAGGTGGGAGGGGGTCGGGAGGGAGGTGGGAGGGGGCGGCGGCGGCTGGGAGGGAGGTGGGAGGGGGCAGCGGTCGGGAGGAAGGTGGGAGGGGGCGGCGGCCGGGAGGGCGGCGGCGCGGGGTGGCTGGGGAGGGGAGCTACGGCAGCGGCGGGGTGGGCAGACTATGGCGTGCGCGAGAGAGAGAGAGGGGGGGTAGGCGGGCAGGGATTGGGTGCGGGGTGGGAGCCGTTAGGACCATGCCCCCTTTGCCGTCTGCAAAGGGAGGGTGGCGGACGGCAAAGGGGCGGGGTGGGTGGGGGTGGGGTTTCGGCCGTTGGGGGGGGCTTTGCCGTCTGCCCACCCTTTGCCGTCCGCATAGGGCTCCTTTGTCGTCCGCCAGCAGACGGCAAAGAGGTGGCCGACGGCAAATAAAACCTTTGCCATCAGCCACCTCTTTGCCGTCAGCATTGTGCCAACTGACGGCAAAGAGTACCTTTGCCATGCGTCAACAGACGGCAAAGGCAAGACAGACGGCAAAATTCTCAATTCCAGTACTGAACGGGTCTAAACCTTTCAGATCTAAGTGTGCTTTACAAATCTCTATGTCATCGTGTAGGTGCTGCTACCAATGTGCCATTTTGGAACTATTTCAAATGACTGCTCCACTACACGAATCCGGTTCACTACTCAGAGTTTTCCGGATTAGTGTCAAAGCTTGCATCGGCGTAACCCTTTACGACGAACTCTTTTAACACCTCCATAATCGATAAAAATTTACTTAGTCCACTACTTACTAAGGATAACTTTTGGTCGTTGTCCAGTAATCAATTCGTGGATCACTTTCGTACCCCTTGACAAATGCATGGCAAGGCACCCATCAGGTGCGGTACACAGCATAGCATACTATAGAGCCTACGGCTAAGGCATAGGGGACGACCTTCCCTTTCTCTTTCTTCTATCGTGGTCGGGCTTTGAGTCTTACTAAAACTCACACCTTACTACACAACCAAGAACTCCTTTGCTGATCTATTTTGAACTCCTTCAAAAACTTGTCAAGGCATGCATTTCATTAAAAATTCTATTAAGCGTTTTGATCTATCTCTATAGATCTTGATGCTCAATGTTTAAGTCGCTCTATCCAGATTTTCCTTTGAAAAATTCTTTTCAAACAACCCTTTATGCTTTTCAGAAATTCTACGTTACTTCCGATCAACAATATGTCAACCACATATACTTACCAGAAATTCTATAGTGCTCCCACTCACTTGTTTGGAAATACAAGTTTCTCATAAACCTTGTATAAACCCAAAAACTTTGATCATCTTATCAAAGCGTATATTTCAACTCCGAGATGCTTACTCCAGTCCTTAGAAGGATCGCTAGAGCTTACCATGTGCCTACTTTACTTGTCATACTTTGGTTTACCCGACTGGCTCGTTGGCATCCATGGATGCGTATGCTCAGCTAGCTGTATAATTATTAGTTAATCCGACCCAATAGGTTGTGCTCACGAATAATATATCAACTAGATGATACTCACGAAAAATATACTTCCTCCGTCCCAAAATAAGTGTCTCAACTTTGTACTAGCTCTAATACAAAGTTGTACTAAGTTTGAGACACTTATTTTGAAACGGAGGGAGTATCAACTAGATGATATACCCAATTGGCATCCATGTTGAGGCGGGTCTTATATACCATTCATAATTGTATGGTGATGTGGATGCCTACATACTGAGATAAATAAGATTGTGAAGATGAACCTTTTAGGTATATAGCATATCGCTTAAACGCCATGGAATAGGATAGAGCCCATTTTTTATTTTGCAAAAAAGGATCTGTGACATTCCTGAATTATGCTATAGTAATCTTTGTAATCGAGCTACAGTAACATTGGGATTAAGCTAATCCATTTTAATAATTCAAGTATTATCAGTGTTGGAGTCAAACTCCAATTCAATTTCCTTGCAATTCAAATTCATTTAAGAAGTGGATTTAAAAGTTTTGCAAACCAGTAAATAAAAATCATGAATGAGTTGCAAATATTTCATAAGTAATTATGAAGTTGTAACCAACATTTTATGGATTATTTTGGTACCCCAAAAAAATAAAACTTGGGCCAAAACAATTATTAATTGCCATGTTTCATTTTTGCCATTTTCAAATAAATTCTAAAAAAACAAACCTTTTGTGGCAGTCTATTATAATACAATGGGAATTATGGAACAAGTCCCATATTTTTATAAAAGTATTTTGAGGCTGAACATAAATAAAAACAAAAAGGAATAAACCAAAAAGACAAAAAACAAGGAAAATAAAACCAACCCCCCCCTTGTTGGGCCTCGACCCAAGTGGTCGGCCTATCCGAGCCATCTAAACTGGGGTGGTATAACCCCTCCCCCTCCCCCCCCCCGCCACCCCGTACCCCACTACCCCTAGCTCCAACGGCCCCCACTTCCCCCACTCCCCCCTCTTGTTAGCCCACTTCACCCGACGACTCCCACTGCTCGCCCTCGATCCGTCTTAATTCGGTGCCCCGTCGGCCACCACCGGCACCGTCGCCCTTGTCCCCCTCACCGGCCTCCTCGCCTCCTTTCCCAAGGGCTACATCGAGCCTCGATCTGCTACATCTCCACCGATAGTGAGCCCCCCCTCCTCCTTATCCCACGGCCACCACTCCGACGACCTCCCCATCCCCAACCACCACTCCGGCCGATTGCCCCCTCCCCTCACGTCCCACATGCGCCCTTTCCCCTCGAGCCCCACTCCTTACCCCCTTTCCGATTTGGATCTGGGGCATGCCCGTCCCTGGCCGCGCGCACCTTGGACGCCCCGTGCATCCCACACGTGTGCGCACCTGTCGCCGCGTGACCGCGCCTAGCCGGACACCGCAGTTGCCCGCTGCTGCTCGCACGATGTCATCATCATGCGGCTCACCTCGCCGCGCTAATTGCTCTTGCGCCCACCATTGGTGATCGTCGCCAATCCGACCATCGGGCCGCGGCCCTAGCGGTTGCTCATTTCGGCCTTGGACGCCGTGACCGACCACCAGATCCCCTATTTTGATATTTTGGGGCTATTCCCCCCTCTACACAGAATGACAACACGGGACCACGCCCCTGCTAATAAAAAGAAAATTAATAAATAAAAGATAAATAAATAATAAATACAGAAATATTTAATTAATTAATCAATTGACATGTGATTTACTTAATTAATTCATTTAGTACTAATTAAAATTGTCTAACTAAATCTGATAATTAATTTAGACTAAATAGTCAATAACATGTGGGGCCCCCTATTAATTAAACCGGATTTAACACTATGGCAATGACACGTGGGACCCAATGGTCAAATTGACGAGTCAACATGGCTTTTGACTATTGATGTCAGCAATGACAACATGTTGATGTCACAAATGAAAATTTTGAATCAAATTTAATCTATTGAATTTCTTAATTTTAATAAAACATTAAAAATAATTATAAAATAATCGGTAATTGAGATTAAATTAACTTGCACATGAAAGTTGATTCGAAAAATGAGACCAACTCGGATACGCTGTCCGTTCGTCTATCACGCGTCCCTAGCATAGTTAACATGGAAAGTTTCCATCGTTTTTGCTTGTCCGGTAGTAGCCAGAGACCCGGGAAATATCGTGAGATATTTTCCCGGTCCGTCCATGACGTGTAGTACCGCGTTAGGTCATGCCTAGCACTGCATGTTTCCATGTCATTCATTATGTTGCACCTGTTGTTGTTAATTATGTTTCTTCCCCCTCTTCTCTCCGGTAGACGCTGACGCTAACGCTTCTGTCGGGTAAGAGTACCCTCGTGATGACCAGCCCTTTGCCAAAGAGCAACATGGCACCTATATCACCCATTCTTTCTCCCTTATGCTTGCATTGGATTTTGATATTGTGGTAGATAGCTCATATGCTGATGCATAACCTCTTTTTGATAAACTGCAATTATACTCTACTTCATATTAAATGTTTAGTATAGATGGAGCAGTGATCCCCATCGACCCCTTAGTCCCAGTTTCCCTCGCTCTATCATCGAAGTCTCGATCTGCTGATTGACGAACCAAGACCCGTCACATCACTCACACCCCCCCCCTTGTTGTACGACGCTGCAGATCTACTATCGAGTACCAAGGGTCACACCTGGTTATGTACTCCTGATGTTAGATCTGTAGTGTAGTTAATAGGTGGTGGCTCACGGAGGGTGATTTCTCCCTCACCACTCCCGATAACGACTCTGTCGTACAACCCTCAAGTGTGGACCATTAAGGGTGATTCCTCCCTGGTCAACTTGACGGTTACATAGTTCGGAATCCATTGACGGTGATACCTCGGATCCCTCTGATGTTACATCCACACAGTTACTTGACCTTACTGCTGGGGAAATGTTGAAAGGTGTGTTGCGGGTGGATTCCCGCCTGGATGTGAGAGGTGTGGCCAGACATTCTTGTCCCTTGCCACACATCCTCAAGACGGGGTGACAGGACCACATATCGTGGATTGCTAATCGTCGTCGTAGTGTTAATTAAAATGTTAATGGGATTTTGGTATTTGATCTGACTTGGTCCTTGACCTTTTCGCACTAACCTTCATGTGAGAGAAGTTATGGGTACTCGACGTCTTAGTATCAGCAGAAGCTCTTCATACATCAGCAATGGAGAGCCACACGCCCGAGTGGTCCGTGTAAGCATCGTTCTTGTATAAGAGGTGTCGGGACTAACCTCGATAGCCCTCACATCATGCAGGAGTGCAAAGGATGATGGGCCCATGACCCGTGCGTGCTTAGGATTTAAATCGTCGGGCTTGCCTCTCTAGTTAGCCTAGGTAGGGTTGTGACGTGTTGATGTTCTGAGGCCGGGCATGACCAAGGAAATGTGTCCAGCTAGATTTTATCAAGCGTGGTGGGTAATTTGGTGCACCCCTGCAGGGATGAAAATTAACTATTCGAATAGCCGTGTCTACGGTTATAGGACGACTTGGAATTGTATCCTGATCTAATACAACTAGAACTGTGACTTAACTCGAATGTTTGGCTCCGAGATTGCTTTCTCGCACGGAGTCGAGGAAGAATCTCTGGGCATGACTTAATTAATTTTGATGTAACAATATGACTATATAAATGTGTTATTGTTCTACTCTGATCTATTGCTGCAAGACCCTGAAGATGCTAGTCTTCGATAGGACTAGTCCCTTCTCTCTATTCTCGCATAGCTGCAGCCAGTCCAGATATAACCCCATTCCTATGATACTGATGTATAGTTAGCATTGTTCTAATGGTAGTCTTGTGAGTACTTTGCATGAATACTTATCGTTGCTTTGCTCCCCACTTTTCCCCTTGATATGATTATCGCGATCAGATGATGGAGCCTAGGAGATGGCGTATCATGTCGCCGCCGGCTACTACCCTGACGGTGCATACTACTACATGGAGGCCGCTCACAGCCAGGAGTAGTTCAGGAGGTTCCCATGCAGAAGGTCTTGCCTCGTTCGATCTATGTATCTTTTGTGCTAGCCTTTACTAAGGCATTACTTGTTTTATGTATGTACTCAGATATTATTACTTCCGCTCACTCGTGTGTTTCCCGAGCTTATGTATTCGAGCCCTCGAGGCCCCTGGCTTGTAATATGAATCTTGTATGACATTTATTTGTGTCTACAGTTGTGTTGTGATATCTTCCCATGAGTCCCAAATCTTCGGCGTACGCATTATTTGTATGTTTAGCATACGATCAAAATCGGGGATGTCACAAGTTGGTATCAGAGCCAACTGGCTATAGGTAGCCCCCTTTCCAACACCTTGGCCGAAGTTGAGTCTAGCCTTTGAAAAGCTCTACTAACTTTGTTGTGTGTCTTACGGGCCCACATCTCAATCAGGTGGTATTAGTATCTTTTACTCCTGTTCTATACTCTCGGTTTTGATATTTCTTCTTTTCCGGGTTAAAGCTTGTTGCTAACTCTATATTAGGTTCTCGTAATCACATCAACCCACAGAGCTGGATTATCTACTGTTGATTTTCTTATAATATATTACACACACTGTCATTTGACATCCTTGAACCTTCTTTGCATATGCATCTCGTAAGATAGGTCGTACGTGTGACTAAGGCTTTCGGTGTGACTGGTTCCCGGTCATTTTGGTAGACCTCTTGACCAGGCTGGGCTATGGTTGGTACCCCGAGTACACTGTGTACGAGGACTACCATGAGTTCAACCAAGAGCAGTACCACGCTGAGGTTCGCATCTTCGATCGGGACGACATCTCCACCAATGAGCTACACACCTTCTGCAGAGTTGGGGTGACGATTGATATGGTCGTCAATGATGATGCCTATATCGCTATCATCCGCCTCCATGGAGAACATCCTTGTTTGGAGGGGACTGCATTCAGATACATCATGTATGCTCCTGCTAGAGATGAGACTGGATCTCATCTCACTGCCTACACTGCCTTAGTTTGGGAGCGCAACGACCGATCCTACATCGCTGTTTGTACCCCCTACGTGAGTCGTCTTTACGACCCACAGGTTCTGGTGCAGTACACTGAGGCGCTCGATCGTGCCTTCCATGCTCTAATTGTTGAGTTGTACGCCACGCGTACCCATCTTTACGACGTGATGACACAGTTGGTGCGAGCAGTCAGCGCGAGGATCCATCCTGAATACATCCTCTACCTGCGCGGGGCAGAGCTACCATCAGGCCTTGACTGGCCTGCTGTTGGAGGTCATATCCATGCACTTGGACCTCTGCTTCTCGTTCTGGATCAGTACATGCACATGAGTCACAAAGGGATGCAGAATCCTGCCCCTAGGTTCTTCTATCAGGGTCAGCATTAGTTACTCGGGTTTCGCCGTTGTCTCCGACGTTTATGCAGCATTATCACTATGTCTCGTTGTTGTATCCCTCCACCGCGTGCGTGCGTTCCGCCTAGTGAGTCCAGGTTATCGCCAAATTTTGAATTTTGGTTTGAGTCGTTGTCTCCGACGTGATGTAGCATTATCGCTATGTCTCGTTGTTGCATCCCTCTACCGCGTGCCTGCGTGCCGCCTAGTGAGTCGAGATTATCGCCAAATTTCGAACTTGTAGTTGATGGTTTGTAATCAAACTTATGTATGGGTCTGTATGTCGAAATTGATTACTATGAAGTATTTATCGCATTTTCCTTTCGTTATGCTTGATTACTTCATGAATAATTCCATACGCCTACAATTATATTATGCTAAACTAACCCTCTTAAATTTTAGCAGGATGGTTAGACCAGTTGGCTGCCCAAGTGGTGCCGCAAATAATCCGCCCCCCATCCCCTAAATATATGGCTGGGATGATCCAACAGTTTGAGCTGAACCGTCAGCTTATGCAAGGGCTCATGGACCAGTTCCCAAGGCCGAATCCAAACCACTAGCACGGTGTGAGACTGCAAGACTTCTGCCGCCTCAACCATGTGATTTACCGCAGCTCAACTCAGCCTCTTGATGCTGATGACTATCTTCGTGACATCGCTTATGAGCTGGAGTCTACCAATGTTCTCGTGGAGAGCTATGTCAACTTTGCGGATTACTTTCTCACGGGTCCTGCTGCTCCATGGTAAGATAGTCACAGACGCTCTCAACCTGCTGGAACTATCATCACTTGGATGGAGTTCCAAGCTACTTTCAGTACACTCTACATTCCTCGGGAAATCATGGGTCCTAAGAAGCATGAGTTCCGCAACCTCGTCCATGGCAACAAGACCGTGGATTCTTATCAGCGGGAATTTCTGGACTTATCCTGCTATGCTGAAGAAGACATTGTAACTGATGCTCGTAGACAAGAGAAGTTCCGTGATGGCCTCCACCCTGACATGAAGCTGGCACTCCTTGTTCAGGACTATACTAATTTCACCACCTTGGTGAACAAGGCCATTCAGGTTGAAACTGGACTGCAAGAATACAAGGATAGCAGCAAGCGCAACTGTGACATGGGCTCATCTTCGGGCTCATCTGCACAGAAGCAAAAGATCTGGATTCCCCACAACATGTACCATGCACCTGCTCCTCCTGCAAGGTCCTCTTATGTTAGGGAACGTAGTAATAATTCAAAAATTTCCTACGTGTCACCAAGAGAAATCTAGGACATGCTAGCAACGAGGGAGAGGGGGTGCATCTTCATACCCTTGAATATCGCTAAGCGGAAGCATTGCAAAGAACGCGCTTGATGGAGTCATACTCCCGGGGATTCAAATAGCAGAAGATCCAATCCAAGCGCTGAACGGACGACGCCTCCGCGTTCAACACACATACAGCCCGGGGATGTCTCCAACTTCTTGATCCAGCAAGGGGGGAGGAGAAGTTGAGGGAGAGCTCCGGCAGCATGACGGCGTGGTGGCGGTGGAGCTCGTGGTTCTCCGGCAGAGCTTCGCTAAGCACTACGGAGGAGGAGGAGGTGTAGGAGGGGGAAGGACTGCACCAGGGGCAAGGGGTGAGGCTCCCATGCGCCTCCCCACTATATATAGGGGTGGAGGGAGTGGTTTTTTTCCCTCCAAGTCCATTGGGGCGTTGGCAAAGGTGGGAGGAAAGAAATCCCATCCTTTCCCTTCCCCATCGATTTTTATCCCCCTTTTTAGGGATCTTGATCTTATCCCGTTGGGATATGATCTTATTCCTTCTAAGGGGGATCTTGGTGCGCCTTGACCAGGGGTGTGGGGCCTTGCCCCCACTACCCACATTCATGTGGGTCCCCCCATGCAGGTGGGGCCCACACCGGAACCTTCTTGAACCTTCCCGGTACAACACCGAAAAATCCCGAACATTTTCCGGTGGTCAAAAGAGGACTTCCCATATATAAATCTTTACCTCCGGACCATTATGGAACTCCTCCTGACGTCCGAGATATCATAGCGGACTCTGAATAACTTTTGGTAACCACATACATTTTCTCAATACAACTCTAGCATCACCGAACCTTAAGTGTGTAGACCCTACGGGTTCGGGAACCATGCAGACATGACCGAGATGCCTCTCCGGCCAATAACCAATAGCGGGATCTGGATACACATATTGGTTCCCACATGTTCCACGATGATCTCATCGGATGAACCATGATGTCGGGGATTCACTTAATCCCGTATACAATTCCCTTTGTCCATTGGTATATTACTTGCCCGAGATTCGATTGTCGGTATCCCTATACCTTGTTCAATCTCGTTACCGGCAAGTCTATTTACTCGTTCCGTAACACATGATCCCGTGACTAACTCCTTAGTCACATTGATCTCATTATGATGATGTATTACCGAGTGGGCCCAGAGATACCTCTCCATTACACGCAGTGACAAATCCCAATCTCGATTCGTACCAACCCAACAAACACTTTCGGAGATGCATGTAGTGCACCTTTACAGTGTCCCAGTTACGTTGTGACATTTGATATACCCGAAGCATTCGTATGGTATCCGGGAGTTGCACAATCTCATGGTCTAAGGAAATGATATTTGACATTAGAAAAGCTTTAGCAAACGAACTACACGATCTTCTGCTATGCTTAGGATTGGGTCTTGTCCATCACATCATTCTCCTAATGATGTGATCCCTTTATCAACGACATCCAATGTTCATGGTCAGGAAACCATGACCATCTATTGATCAACGAGCTAGTCAACTAGAGGCTCACTAGGGACATGGTGTGGTCTATGTATTCACACATGTATTACGGTTTCCGGTTAATACAATTATAGCATGAAAAATAGACAATTATCATGGACAAGGAAATGCAATAATAACCATTTTATTATTGCCTCTAGGGCATATTTCCAACAGTCTCCCACTTGCACTAGAGTCAATAATCTAGTTCACGTCACTATGTGATTGTAATGAATCTAACACCCATGGGGTTTCATCATATCTTGCTTGTGAGAGAGGATTTTTTAGTCAACGGGTCTGAACCTTTCAGATCCGTGTGTGCTTTACAAATCTCTATGTCATCCTGTAGATGCTGCTACCACGCGCCATTTGGAACCATTCCAAATGACTGCTCCACTATATGAATCCGGTTTACTACTAAGAGTCATCCGGATTAGTGACAAATCTTGCATCGTCGTAACCCTTTATGATGAACTCTTTTTACCACCTCTATAATCGAGAAAAATTCCTTAGTCCACTAGTTACTAAGGTTAACTTTGACCGCTGTCCAGTGATCCATTCCTGTATCATTCATGTATCACTCTTGTACCCCTTGACCAACTCATGGCAAGGCACACTTCAGGTGCGGTACACAACATAGCATACTATAGAGTCTATGGCTAATGCATAGGGGACAGCCTTTGTCCTTTCTCTCTCTTCTGCCATGGTCAGGTTTTCAGTCTTACTCAATATGCACACCTTATAACACAGCAAAGAACTCTTTCTTTGCCGATCTATTTTGAAATCCTTCAAAATCTTGTCACGGTATGTATTCATTGAAAGTACTATTAAGTGTTCTAATCTATCTTTATAGATCTTGGTGCTCAATGTTCATGTAGCTCAATCCAGGTTATCCTTTGAAAAACACTTTTCAAACAACCCTATATGCTTTCTACAAATTCTACATCATTTCCGAACAACTCATCGGAAATTCTATAGTGCTCCCACTCACTTCTTTGGAAATGCAAGCTTCTCATAAACTTTGTATAAAACCAAAAACTTTGATCACCTTATCAAAGCGTATATTCAAGCTCCGAGATGCTTGCTCCAGTCCTTAGAAGGATCGCTGGAGGTTTGCATACTTGTTAGCATCCTTTATGATCAACAAAACATTCTGGTTGTATTAGATACAACCTTTCCTCGAGGAAACCGTCAAGTAAATCGTCGAGTTAATTTGTGAAAAGAAGAAAACTATTAGTATAACTTTTGGAGAAAACCTTTTGTGGACAGAAACTTTGGAGCATTAAAGCAAGGACTAAAAATATCCCAATGGCTCTCATCTCATGCAGTTAAGGGTTTGATAGGGTGTTCTACAAGCAGGAAAATCCCAAGGCATCTAGAGCAATTAAAATAGGGGCTGCAGTACTAATCACCAAACTGGATCAGGATAGAAAAAAGGGTTGTTTTGCAAATATTTTCCAAGGCACAAAGTTGGGTTGTTGCATAAAAGTGAATCCCATGCATGCCTTGGCATCTCCAAATTTTAATAGAATTTTTTGAAATGGTAAATCAAGGGGGGTGTGGTACAAAATACCAAATTTGACCAGAATACAAAAGAAGATAATGAGCCCAATTTTTTCAAAACACTTGTCAAAGTTTTTCCATAAAATTGATCCAGGGGCATCATAGGTCATCCATAATGTTTTGTGAATTTTTTTAAAGAAGTTACCAAATGGTTGCAGTTTAAATTAGGTCTTTAAAGAATCAAGAAGCAAGGTTGAATAAATGAAACTTAAAAGGAAATATTTATAAAAAGGCCTTCACTGGATTTGGCAATGAAGGGAGGTATATTTGAGCACTCAAGTCATATCATATTTTTCAAAAGTTCCTACTTAGAGAAGAAATTTTTATAACTCAGAGAAAAGAAGGGTTCTGAAGTCAGCAGGAATCCCAAAATAAAAATTTAAAATAACCATGGCCAGATTTTAATAAATAAAATCATGGCTAAATATTTGTGGTGTTATAGCAATTTGCACTAGCGAAATCCTAACTCCTCATTAGTACAATTTTTTCACATACCAGAAGAACTTCGTCTGTGTCACCGAAGACTGACTAAACTATGAGAGATTTTCAAATGCTTCGCTCAAAGGATTAGGTATTTCTAGGCTTTGAGTTGAGCATCATGAGGAAACTTTTCCTTACTATTACATCGACCCCCTTTAACAGTACGGTGTTTCTATAACCATTGTTGAGGAAATCGTTAACTGGTAACTGCTCGGTTGGCTGGTGAGTAGGGGATTAATGGGCTAATGGGCAAGTTAATCGGCCATTTAATCCATTAATCGGGCAATTTATGAGTTAATCGGTTACTCAGTGACCCTGCGAGTAGGGATTAATCGGCAAGTTAACTGGTTAACTGGATGAATTCTTGAACAAGGTCTATAACTCAAGAAAGAAGAAAATGAAACACAAAGAGTAAATCTTCAGAGCATTTTTTTCGGGAAACATCAAATTCCTCATTTTCAAAGTCTTCATGAGGAATATCAATTTGTTCGCTATCGAAGTCGTCAAGGAATGACCAAAGTCTTCACCCGAAGACATACATTTTTAGGGGTCGATATTCTTCGAATATCTCGAACTCCTCAGTGTCTTGTAGGGCCTGTGTACGCTCAGAAACACATAAGTCTCTTAACTTATAAATCTTCACTACACTAAAATCACTGAGGGCACATTAGTCGCCTTTAAAATTTCTTCACGCATTTAGAAATTGTTCGTGACAATGTAAATATTTGTTTGCATAATGTTTTAAAAAAAATCGTACCATTCATAAAAAGGTACCGAACATTTGAAAAAAAACTCGTAGTTAAACAAAATGTTCATGACCTTTTGAAAAAAAAGTTGTATGTGTGTTTAAAAAAATCTTCTTGTATATAAAAATATTTAGTGGGTACTTGATAAATGTTCAACATGTATTGGAAAAATGGTTAACGAGTATTTTAATATCTTTAATGTGTACTTAAAAATGTTCAACATGTATTCATACAATGTAATTGGTTTTTGCATAATTAGGAAAAAATGTTTTGTACCATTCAAACATGTTCATGAGATCTGAAAATATGTTCCTTTCATTGTCTGTTGAAAAAATGTTCATTGTGCATTAAAATATGTTCAATGTGCTTTTAACAAATATTTGGGAAAAAATATATGATAAGTATTTGAAAAAATGCTAAAGTGTTTCTTGAAAATGTTCAACTTGTATACAATAAATATTTTATCTAATATTTGAAAGTCAAGTTGTATTCAAAAATTAAAAGACCAACAAAAAGCATAAGTAAAAACCCAATGAAATCAATTACTAAAAACATAAAAAGGAAAAAATGGAATATTAACAAAATTAACAAAAAACCGGGTGGAAGATTGGACAAACCGGATTTTGAAGGTTCCCAATACGCCTTGTTGCTAACTTGGGCAGGCCCACTTTGCTGATCCCCCGTAGGTGAGGTCAATGGGTGACTCACAATAGGCGCGTTGTAGCTCTCGTGCTCTTATCTCGGGCATTGGGTGAACTCCTGGGTAGGCATGTAAGAAAAGCTCGAGGCTCATGAGCCGTTCGAGATCGACTCGATTTTTAGCTCGACTCGAGATCGACTCAAAAGTAAATGACTTGGCTTTGAACACTTTATGCAGCTCGACACATAAACGAGGCGATCTTGAGCCAATACTAGCTTGCTCGATTTTAACTCGAGAACTCGACATAATATCAATATTTTCAACAATCATGCCATATATTAAATGCAACTAAGATAATTTATTACCATATATGTTGTCCATAATTTTTTTCATTTTATACACTAGCAAATATGGAAGCTTAATTAAAAGCAGAGAAGAATAAGGACCTACATGCCAATAATTTGTTTTCCTAATTGTATGTTTGTCGTGAACCGTAATCTTATTTTGATACGAACCTTTTGGTTGTGAGAAAATTAGTCAAACTACTTTGAAGAAATTTATATTATTATCGTCTTGGTTGAAATAAATAATTTTTTGAGTGTTTTCTTATATCGTGTTGAGACTTATCTAGTTGGAATAAATCATCATATATTTATAATTTTTACCATCTCATTTAACTTAAAACTAGCTCGAGATCAACTCGAGATCGTTACAAGCTAAGCACGAGTTATATTCTACAGCTCGACCTTGAGCTTCACTCAGTCTCAGCCCGTTGGACTTTTAATACAAGTTGAGCTGAGCTACCTTCAACTCGCTTAAACTCGACTCATTTGCAGCCCTACTCCTGGGAACTCCTACCTGCCGCTCACTGCGGCAGGAACCAGCTACGACGCATAGGGCCCAACTTATTTTTTGTTTCAAAAAACAAATAATTATTTTTATTTCTTTTTTTCCTTTTCTGTTTATTTCCTTTCAATTTTTTTCTTTTTTTGTAAGTTTTTATTTATTTTTCCTTTTCTTTTCGTATTTTCAGCAAAACCATTTTTTGAATCTGAAGAACAAGTTTTAAAAACCGTGAAAAAATATAGAAAAGCGAACAATTTTTTGAAGCACAGATAATTTTTAAATTTTGAGAATAAAATATTAAAAAGGAGAATAATTTTGAACAAACCCGAATAATTTTGAAAGCACGAATATTTTTTGAATTTTGAGAAAAAAATTAGAACCGAGAGCAATTTTGAAAAATAGGAACAAATTCGGAAGCGCGAATAATTTTTAAAGCTTGATCTTTTTTTTAATCTTGAGAACAAAGTTTGAAACGGAGGACAATTTTTGAAAACCGCGAACAAATATGGAAGCGCGAACAAATTTTTAAAGCACGAACATTTTTTGAATTTTGAAAAAAAACAGAGAACAGTTTTGAAGAATCGCGAACAAAATTGGAAGCACGAACAATTTTCTAAGGCACGAACATTTTTTAAATCTTGAGAACAATATTGTCAAAAGGAGAACAATTTTCAAAAAACCCAAAAAAATTTGAAAGCGTGATCAAATATTTAACGCAAAAATATTTTTTGAATTTTGAGAACAAATTCAAAACCAAGAACAGTTTTGAAAACATCCTGAACAAATTTGGAAGGGCGAACAATTTTTTAAAACACACACATTTGTTGAATCTTGAGAACAAAATTCTGAAACGCAGCACATTTTTAAAAAACCCTGGAAAATTTTGGAAGTACGAACATTTTTTTAAAATGCGAACATTTTTGAGTCTTGATATCAAATTTTGAAACCGAGGAAATTTTGATAATTCCTGAACAAATTTGGAAGCGCGAATAATTTTTTCAAGCACAAACGTTTTTTTAGTCTTGAGAGCAATTTTCTGTTACGAAGAACAATTTTTTTTAGAAAAACAAATTTGGAAGCGCGAACAATTTTCCAAGCACGAACATTTTTCTAAATCTTAAGAACAAATTTGAAAGGGAATAAAGATAAATCTTAAGAACAAATTTTGAATTCAAGTTGGTTGATTTTTTTTTGGAAAACCGATGATTTTTTTCAAATTCAATGAACTATTTCCAAATTTGATGAACTTTTTTCAAATTCTGGAACTATATTTTAAAATACATGTACTTTCTATAATTTGTTAACATTTCACATCACAGTGAACTTCTTTGAATTCATGAACCTTTTTTTGAAAAATAATGAACACTTTTTCAGTTTTATGAAAATTTTCTTTCACATTGTTTTTTCTTTCTACTTTTTTGGATTTTTTATAGAAATGTTACCCAGGAAACTGGGCCGGACTAATTTACAGAGCGCGTGGGCGATCTTAGTTGCTTCGACATAGGCGCTCGCCTACATTTACGAGGCCAGCTTGCGTTTTGTCCGGTCCAACAGAATATGCTCTTTGCCACTCGTTGCGACAAGCTGTTGGCCAGCGACCGAGCAGCTACACAACGGGCCGGCCTGTATAACCGTTTTGTATAACTGTTTCAGTGCCCCGGTTTTGGGTGTTGGGAAACCAATGGGCCAAGGCCCGGTTGGCTAATGACCCCTGGCTTGCGTGCGAGCCACGAAGCCAGTGTCTATCGGTTCCCGTCTTTCTGTTAAGTGGGTTGTTATCCCCTGATTTCATACATCTATATAAACAGAGGAGAGGCCATCATTGTAACAGAGACTTCATGATTAATAAAGCTTTATTCCCCTCTCTATTTCTTGGTGTTCTGTGACTCTGTTCGACTACTTCGTCTACTTTATCTACGACGCTAGCTCCGCTCCGCAATCTTGGACCGGACTCGCCGGCAGGAGTTGCGGAACACGCAGCACGCTTCGCTCCACCAACTCTCTATCGAGCTTGCTTCAAGCCTGCCCCAAGCAGGCTATCGTCGATCGCACGGAGGTATAAATCCGATCCCCCTCTTTGCAAAAATGGATTCCCCTCGTTATCACGATTCCGTTTTTGCGCTTAGTATATTTTTTTGGATTTAACTCACCTATGGTGTGGATTTTCCTGTCAAGAACCCGCTCACGAATACGTCGCCGACCAATGTCGATGTTCTTGGATTAGCAGGGATTTGTTGACTACATCATATGGGAGTCGGTACACATCATGACCCAGATGGCCATGATACCGCCGCAACGCACCTGCTGTGCCAAGCGCCGTCATGATTCCAGATGAATTTGACGATGAATCATCCTGGCCACTGCTGCACTGTGCCCTGCCGGCCTCGGCCCTGCTGGCCTATGCTGGCCTCGGCCGCCGCCTGGGCCGGTGGCTGCGTCGTGCCGCGCTGCCCCCCCCCCCCCCCCCGTGGCTGCTGGCCTCGGCGGCCGCTTGGCCCCGTGGCTGCCCCCGTGCCGCGCTGGCTGCTGGCCTCGGCCGCCGCCTGGCCCGGTGGCCGCGCCCCATCCCGTGGCTGCTGGCAGTGCTGGCCGTGTCGCGCCGCCGCGCCAGGTGGTTGCGGTGGCCGCGCTGGCCGCTCGTCGTGCCCCGCCTCGCGCCCTGCGCTGTCGCCGCCAGCCTCGGGCAGATGGAGCCCCGCCGCTGGATCAGGCGCTAGGAACCCTAGCGACCCGGTCTGGCTCGGGCTGGCCTGGCTGGGCCACCGCGATTTTGGGCCTCTCCTTTAAAAAAAAGAGGAGGAGCACCGGGCCACCTGGTGGCGAACTGGGCCGGCAGCCCAAATTTAGATATTGAAAACAGTACGGTTTTTAAATTAAAAACGTACTTTAGTCTCTATGAAAATAAAAGATACCTTAGAAATTCGTTTTTGGGTTATTTATTTTTTCACTCGTCCGATACGGGTAATATACTATCTCAATTAAAATTTTATTATGTGTTTTTACTGTTGTAGATTAATTGTTTAGCACTTTTAATCTTTTGGTAAATCATATAATAATAAAAAATGTATTAAATAATGAAACGTCATTTTATTGAATAAGTTTGTGCACATCGCATTTATGTAAAAGAATACCCGTTGTAATCTCATTATTTTTGCATAATTGAGATGGCCGGAATCGTCAACACGGAGTTTCGTGAGTTGGCCCAGACAGGGCTGAACTACCTGAGCTGGTCTTCCGACTGCGAGATATGGTTCGAGGGCAAGGGCCTTCTGAGAGCGATTGGTAAGGGGGCCCTGCTGGCCCCCACTAACCCCATGTTCGCGCCAGAAAATGCCCAGGCTCTGCATTTCCTCCGTCACCACCTATGCCCTACTTTGAAAGACGAGTATATGGCTGAACGGAGTGCTTCTGGCCTTTGGACCGCTCTTAAACAACGGTTTGAGAGGCTGAAGTACACTGTCAAGCCACGTGCAGAGGCGGAGTGGATCCATTTGAGGTTCGCGGACTTCAAGACGGTTGGGGAGTACAATTCGGCACTACACCGGATTTGTACCACTCTTCAGCTGTGTGGTACTGAGGTTACCGACACTCAGAAGATTGAGAAAACCCTATCCACTTTCCATCCTGACGCGGTCCAGTCCTGACGGAACTACCGCTAGGGGAACTACACGAGGTATTCAGAGCTGATCGACATCCTCCAGGTGGCAGAGGCGCAGGACGAGGTTCTCAAAAAGAACTTTGTCGCACAACCACTTGGGGGGGGTTCTCGTCAGGAGATGAACGCCCTCAAGGTACGCAAGCCTCTCCAGAAGAAGAGAGGCCGCAAGGGAAAGAAGAAGGGCCCTTAGTGTTGGGTAACGTAGCATAAATTCAAAATTTTCCTACGCATATTCAGATCTTCCTACGTAGAGACCAGCAACGAGAGAGGGGTAAGAGCATCTTCATACCTTTGAAGATCGCTAAGTGGAAGCGTTGCTAGAACGCGGTTGATGGAGTCGTACTCGCAGCGATTCCGATCTAGTGCCGAACTACGGCACCTCCGCGTTCAACACACGTGCAGCCCGGTGACGTCTCCCGCACCTTGATCCAGCAAGGAGGAGGGAGAGGTTGGGGAAGAACTCCAGCAACACGACAGCGTGGTGTCGATGGAGAGACGAGGTCTCCCGGCAGGGCTTTGCCAAGCAGCGGCGGAGAGGAGGAGGAAGAAGAACAGGGCTGCGCCGAGAGAGAGGGAAAAAACCGTGTGTCTCAATGGCCAAAAGTGTCCGATATATATAGGGGAAGGGGAGAGGGGGTGCCACCCCTAGGGTTCCCACCCTAGGGGGTGCGGCAGCCCCCCAAGATGGGAGGTGCGGCGGCCAGAAGGGGGAGGAGGGGGTGGCGCACCATCTCGTGGGCCTTAGGCCCACCTGGCCTAGGGTTTGCCCCCCCTTTTCTCTCCCTTGCGCTATGGGCTGAGTGGGGAGGTGCACCAGCCCACCTAGGGGCTGGTTCGCACCCCCACTTGGCCCACCTTATCTCCCGGGGTCGTTGCCCCCCTTCGGTGGTCCCCCGGGACCACCTCCCCGTGGTCCCGGTGGTCCCGGTACGTTACCGGTGACGCCCGAAACACTTCCGGTGTCCGAAACCATCCGTCCTATATATCAATCTTTACCTCCGGACCATTCCGGAGCTCCTCATGACGTCCAGGATCTCATCCGGGACTCCGAACAACTTTCGGTAACCTCGTATAACAATTCCCTATAACCCTAGCGTCATCGAACCTTAAGTGTGTAGACCCTACGGGTTCGGGAGACAGGCAGACATGACCGAGACACCTCTCTGGCCAATAACCATCAGCGGGGTCTGGATATCCATGGTGGCTCCCACTTGCTCCACGATGATCTCATCGGATGAACCACTATGTCAAGGATTCAATCAATCCCGTATACGATTCCCTTTGTCTGTCGGTATAAAACTTGCCCGAGATTCGATCGTCGGTATACTTATACCTTGTTCAATCTCGTTACCGGTAAGTCTCTTTACTCGTTCCATAGCACGTCATCGTGTGACTAACTCCTTAGTCACATTGAGCTCATGATGATGTTCTACCGAGTGGGCCCAGAGATACCTCTCCGTCACACGGAGTGACAAATCCGATCTCGATTCATACCAACCCAACAGACATTTTCGGAGGTACCCGTAGTGCACCTTTATAGTCACCCAGTTACGTTGTGTCATTTGATACACCCAAAGCACTCCTACGGTATCCGGGAGTTGCACAATCTCACGGTCGAAGGAAAAGATACTTGACATTAGAAAAGCATTAGCATACGAACAATACAATCTAGTGCTAGGATTAGGATTGGGTCTTGTCCATCACATCATTCTCCCAATGATGTGATCCCGTTATCAATGACATCTAATTCCCATGATCAGGAAACCATGATCATCTATTGACTAACGAGCTAGCCAACTAGAGGCTTGCTAGGGACACATTGTGATCTATTTATTCACACATGTATTATTGTTTCCTGTTAATACAATTATAGCATGAACAATAGACGATTATCATGAACAAGGAAATATGATAATAACCATTTTATTATTGCCTCTAGGTCATATTTCCAACAGTCTCCCACTTGCACTAGAGTCAATAATCTAGTTACATTGTGATGTATCGAACACCCATAGCATTATGGTGTTGATCATGTTTTGCTCGTGGAAGAGGTTTAGTCAACGGGTCTGCAATATTCAGATCCGTGTGTACTTTACAAATATCTATCACTCCACTCTGGACATGGTCCTGGATGGAGTTGTAGTGGCGTTTGATGTGCTTCGTCTTCCGGTGAAACCTGGGCTCCTTGGCTATGGCAATGGCTCCAGTGTTATCACAGAAGAGTGTCATAGGACCCGACGCGCTTGGAACCACTCCAAGGTCGGTGATGAGCTCCTTCATCCAAATTCCTTCATGAGCCGCTTCTGAAGCAGCTATGTACTCCACTTCACATGTGGATGCTGCCACGACTTCTTGCTTGCTGCTGCACCAGCTCACTGCCCCACCATTCAACACATATATGTATCCGGTCTGTGACTTAGAGTCATCCGGATCTGTGTCGAAGCTAGCGTCGACGTAACCCTTTACGACGAGCTCTTCGTCACCTCCATAAACGAGAAACATTTCGTTAGTCCTTTTCAGGTACTTAAGGATATTATTGACCGTTGTCCAGTGTTCCATACCTGGATCACTTTGGTACCTCCCAACCAAACTTATGGCAAGGTTAATATCAGGTCTGGTACCCAGCATGGCATACATTAGAGAGCCCACGGCTGAAGCGTAGGGGACAGAACTCATCTTCTCTCTATCTGCTGTCGTGGTCGGTGACTGAGTCTTACTCAATCTCATACCTTGCAAAACTGGCAAGAACCCTTTCTTTGAGTTTTCCATATTGAACTTCTTCAATATCTTGTCAAGGTATGTACTTTGCGAAAGACCTATGAGGCGTCTCGATCTATCTCTATAGATCTTGATGCCTAATATGTATGCAGCTTCTCCAAGGTCCTTCATTGAAAAACTCTTGTTCAAATAGGCCTTTATGCTCTCCAACATCTCTATATTATTCCCCATCAATAATATGTCATCCACATACAGTATGAGGAAAGCTACAGAGCTCCCACTCACTTTCTTGTACAGACAGGCTTCTCCGTAAACCTGTATGAACCCAAACGCTTTAATTACGTCATTAAAGCGAATGTTCCAACTCCGAGATGCTTGCACCAGCCCATAGATGGAGCGCTGGAGCTTGCACACTTTTTTAGCACCCTTAGGGTCGACAAAACCTTCTGGTTGCATCATATACAACTCTTCTTTAAGGTTCCCGTTAAGGAACGCTGTTTTGACGTCCATTTGCCAAATTTCATAATCATAAAAGGCGGCAATTGCTAACATGATTCGGACTGATTTCAGCTTTGCTACGGGAGAGAAAGTCTCTTCGTAGTCAACTCCTTGAATTTGTCGAAAACCCTTTGCGACAAGTCGAGCTTTGTAAACGGTTACATTACCGTTTGCATCAATCTTCTTCTTGAAGATCCATTTATTTTCTATGGCTCGCCGGTCATCGGGCAAGTCCACCAAAGTCCATACTTTGTTCTCATACATGGATCCTATCTCGGATTTCATAGCCTCAAGCCATTTGTTAGAATCTGGGCCCGCCATCGCTTCTTCATAGTTCGAAGGTTCACCGTTGTCTAACAACATGATTTCCATCACGGGGTTGCCGTACCACTCTGGTGCGGAGCGTGCCCTTGTGGACCTTCGCGGTTCAGTAGTAACTTGATCCGAAGCTTCATGATCATTATCATTAACTTCCTCTTCAGTCGGTGTAGGCGCCACAGGAACAACTTCCCGCGCTGCGCTACTATCCTGTTCGAGAGGGGGTATAATTACCTCATCAAGTTCTACCTTCCTCCCACTTACTTCTTTCGAGAGAAACTCTTTCTCTAGAAAGGATCTGTTCTTGGCAACAAAGGTTTTACCTTCGGATCTAAGATAGAAGGTATACCCAATAGTTTCCTTAGGGTATCCTATGAATACGCATTTCTCCGCTTTGGGTTCGAGCTTTTCTGGTTGAAGTTTCTTCACATAAGCATCGCAGCCCCAAACTTTAAGAAACGACAACTTAGGTTTCTTGCCAAACCATAGTTCATACGGTGTCGTCTCAACGGATTTAGACGGTGCCCTATTTAAAGTGAATGCTGCAGTTTCTAATGCGTATCCCCAAAACAATAGCGGTAAGTCGGTAAGAGACATCATAGATCGTACCATATCTAATAAAGTGTGATTACGACGTTAAGACACTCCGTTGCGTTGCGGTGTGCCAGGCGGCGTCAGTTGTGAAACGATTCCACTCTTCCTTAGGTGTGTGCCAAACTCGTGACTCAAATATTCTCCTCCACGATCAGATCGTAGACATTTAATTTTTCTGTCACGTTGATTCTCAACCTCACTCTGAAATTCTTTGAACTTTTCAAACGTCTCAGATTTGTGCTTCATCAAGTAGATATACCCATACCTACTCAAATCATCGGTGAGAGTGAGAACATAACGATAACCACCGCGAGCTTCAACGTTCATTGGACCACACACATATGTATTATTTCCAATAAGTCGGTTTCTCTCTCCATTATTCCTGAGAATGGAGTCTTAGTCATCTTGCCCATGAGGCACGGTTCGCATGTGTCAAATGATTCAAAGTCAAGAGACTCTAATAGTCCATCAATATGGAGCTTCTTCATGCGCTTAACGCCGATATGACCAAGGCGGCAGTGCCACAAGTATGTGGGACTGTCATTATCAACTTTATATCTTTTGGTACTCACACTATGAATATGTGTAACATCACGATCGAGATTCATCAAGAATAAACCATTCACCAGCGGAGCATGACCATAAAACATATCACTCATATAAATAGAACAACCATTATTCTCTGACTTAAATGAGTAGCCGTCTCGCATTAAGCAAGACCCTGATACAATGTTCATGCTTAAAGCTGGTACTAAATAACAATTATTAAGGTTTAAAACTAATCCCGATGGTAGACGTAGAGGTAGCGTGCCGACGGCGATCACATCGACCTTTGAACCATTCCCGACGCGCATCGTCACCTCGTCCTTGGCCAGTCTCCGCTTATTCCGCAGTTCCTGCTTTGAGTTGCAAATGTGAGCAACAGCGCCGGTATCAAATACCCAGGAGCTACTACGAGCGCTGGTAAGGTACACATCAATAACATGTATATCACATATACCTTTAACGTTGTTGGCCTTCTTGTCCGCTAAGTATTTGGGGCAGTTCCGCTTCCAGTGACCCTTTCCCTTGCAATAGAAGCACTCAGTCTCAGGCTTGGGTCCGTTCTTTTTCTTCTTCCCGGCATCTGGCTTACCGGGCGCGGCAACAGCTTTGCCGTCTTTCTTGAAGTTCTTCTTACCCTTGCCTTTCTTGAAACTAGTGGTCTTGTTGACCATCAACACTTGATGCTCTTTCTTGATTTCTACTTCTGCAGACTTGAGCATCGAGTACAACTCGGGAATGGTCTTCTCCATCCCTTGCATGTTGTAGTTAAGCACAAAGCCTTTGTAGCTTGGTGGGAGAGATTGGAGGATTCTGTCAATTATAGAATCATCCGGAAGTTCGACTCCAAGTGAAGTCAGACGACCGTGTAACCCAGACATTTTGAGTATGTGCTCACTGACAGAACTGTTCTCCTCCATCTTACAGCTAAAGAACTTGTCCGAGACTTCATATCTCTCGACATGGGCATGAGCTTGAAAAACTAGCTTCAGCTCCTGGAACATCTCATATGCCCCGTGTTGCTCAAAACGCCTTTGGAGCCCCGTTTCTAAACTGTATAACATGCCACACCTAACCAGAGAGTAGTCATCACTCCGCGTTTGCCAGACGTTCAGAATGTCATGGGCTGCTGCGGGAGCGGGAGGGTCACCTAGCGGCGCATCAAGGACATAAGCCTTTTTAGCTGCTTCAAGGATGAGCTTCAAGTTGCGAACCCAGTCCGCATAGTTGCTACCATCATCTTTCAGCTTGTTTTTCTCTAGGAATGCGTTGAAATTGAGGTTGACGTTGGACATCTACAATATTTATAAAGACAACTTTTAGACTAAGTTCATGACAATTAAGTTCATTTAATCAAATTAAGTATGAACTCCCACTTAAATCGACATCCCTCTAATTATCTAAGTGATACATGATCCATGTTGACTAACCCGTGTCCGATCATCACGTGAGACGGACTAGTCACCAAGGTGAGCAACTCCATGCTGATCGTATTCAACCATACGACTCATGTTCGACCTTTCGGTCTCTTGTATTCGAGGTCATGTCTGTACATGCTAAGCTCGTCGAGTCAACCTAGGTGTTTTGCGTGTGTAAATCTGGCTTACACCCGTTGTATGCGAACGTTAGAATCTATCACACCCGATCATCACGTGGTGCTTCGAGACAACGAACCTTCGCAATGGTGCACACTTAGGGGAATACGTTCTCGAAATTTTTTAAGAGGGATCATCTTATTATGCTACCGTCGTTCTAAGCAATAAGATGTAAAACATGATAAACATCACAATGCAATCATATAGTGACATGATATGGCCATTATCATCTTTGCTCTTTCGATCTCCATCTTCAGGCATCACATGATCATCATCGTCACCGGCGTGACACCATGATCTCCATCATCATGATCTCCATCATCGTGTCTTCGTGAAGTCGTCACGCCAACTACTACTATCACTACTACTATAGCTAACCGTTAGCAATGAAGTAAAAGTAGTAAGCACATGGCGTTGCATCTCATACAATAAATTAAGACAACTCCTATGGCTCCTGCCGGTTGTCATACTCATCGACATGCAAGTCGTGAAACCTATTACAATAACATGATCATCTCATACATCATACATGCAACATCACAACTTTGGCCATATCACATCACATGTCAAACCCTGCAAAAACAAGTTAGACGTCCTCTAATTGTTGTTGCAAGTTTTACGTGGCTGATTTGGGTTTCTAGCAAGAACGCCTTCTTACCTACGTGACAGCCACAACGATGATATGCCAAAGCTATTTACCCTTCATAAGGACCCTTTTCATCAAATCCAATCCGACTAGAGTAGGAGAGACAGACACCCGCTAGCCACCTTTATGCACGGTGTGCATGTCTGTCGGTGGAACCAGTCTCACGTAAGCGTACGTGTAAAGTCGGTCCGGGCCGCTTCATCCCACAATACCGCCGGAAAATAATAAGACTAGTAGCGGCAAGCAAATTGACAAATCATCGCCCACAACTTTTGTGTTCTACTCGTGCATAGAATCTACGCATAGAAAACCTGGCTCAGATGCCACTGTTGGGTAACGTAGCATAAATTCAAAATTTTCCTACGCATATTCAGATCTTCCTACGGAGAGACCAACAACGAGAGAGGGGTAAGAGCATCTTCATACCTTTGAAGATCGCTAAGCGGAAGCGTTGCTAGAACGCGGTTGATGGAGTCGTACTCGCAGCGATTCCGATCTAGTGCCGAACTACGGCACCTCCGCGTTCAACACACGTGCAGCCCGGTGACGTCTCCCGCACCTTGATCCAGCAAGGAGGAGGGAGAGGTTGGGGAAGAACTCCAGCAACACGATGGTGTGGTGTCGATGGAGAGACGAGGTCTCCCGGCACGGCTTCGCCAAGCACTGGCGGAGAGGAGGAGGAAGAAGAACAGGGCTGCGTCGAGAGAGAGGGAAAAAACCGTGTGTCTCAATGGCCAAAAGTGCTCGATATATATAAGGGAAGGGGAAAGGGGGTGCCACCCCTAGGGCTCCCACCCTAGGGGTGTGGCAGCACCCCCCCCCCCCAGATGGGAGGTGCGGCGGCCAGAAGGGGGAGGAGGGGGTGGCGCACCATCTGGTGGGCCTTAGGCCCACCTGGCCTAGGGTTTGCCCCCCCTTTTCTCTCCCTTGCGCTATGGGCTGAGTGGGGAGGCGCACCAACCCACCTAGGGACTGGTTCCCACCCCCACTTGGCCCACCTTATCTCCCGGGGTCGTTGCCGCCCTTCGGTGGTCCCCCGGGACCACCTCAGCTGGTCCCGGTGGTCCCGGTACGTTACCGGTGACGCTCGAAACACTTCCGGTGTCCGAAACCATCCGTCCTATATATCAATCTTTACCTCCGGACCATTCCGGAGCTCCTCGTGACGTCCGGGATCTCATCCGGGACTCCGAACAACTTTTGTTAACCTCGTATAACAATTCCCTATAGCCCTAGCGTCATCGAACCTTAAGTGTGTAGACCCTACGGGTTCGGGAGACAGGCAGACATGACCGAGACACCTCTCTGGCCAATAACCATCAGCGGGGGCTGGATACCCATGGTGGCTCCCACTTGCTCCACGATGATCTCATCGGATGAACCACTATGTCAAGGATTCAATCAATCCCGTATACGATTCCCTTTGTCTGTCGGTATAGAACTTGCCCGAGATTGGATCGTCGGTATACCTATACCTTGTTCAATCTCGTTACCGGTAAGTCTCTTTACTCGTTCCGTAGCACGTCATCGTGTGACTAACTCCTTAGTTACATTGAGCTCATGATGATGTTCTACCGAGTGGGCCCAGAGATACCTCTCCGTCACACGGAGTGACAAATCCCGATCTCGATTCATACCAACCCAACAGACACTTTCGGAGGTACCCGTAGTGCACCTTTATAGTCACCCAGTTACGTTGTGACGTTTGATACACCCAAAGCACTCCTACGGTATCCGGGAGTTGCACAATCTCACGGTCGAAGGAAAAGATACTTGACATTAGAAAAGCATTAGCATACGAACAATACGATCTAGTGCTAGGCTTAGGATTGGGTCTTGTCCATCACATCATTCTCCCAATGATGTGATCTCGTTATCAATGACATCTAATGCCCATGATCAGGAAACCATGATCATCTATTGACTAACGAGCTAGCCAACTAGAGGCTTGCTAGGGACACATTGTGATCTATTTATTCACACATGTATTACCGTTTCTTGTTAATACAATTATAGCATGAACAATAGACGATTATCATGAACAAGGAAATATGATAATAACCATTTTATTATTGCCTCTAGGGCATATTTCTAACACTTAGCCCCCCACTCCGGCTAAGCAGCAGAAGCCGAGAAACGGGGAGGAGAGGCCTCAGGACTGCTTCAGGTGTGGATCGCTGGAGCATTTCTCCCGCAAGTGTCGCGCACCAAAGGAGGTGGTTGCTGCGTACAAGGCTCGGAAGGAGCGTGAGAGGCACCTCGCCTTGGTTCAGGAGGAATCACCACTGGCGCCCCCAGCGGCACCCATGATGATCGCTACGCCTCCTCCTGCGCCCCTCATGGCGACCTCAGTTGTGCCCATAGCGGCAGCCTTGGCGGTCTCTAACGACGCCGACGTTGCCATGGAGGTTGAGCACACGGTCGCCCCTACAGGGCCGCCACTGGATGTTGAAGCTGCTACCAAGATGATGACTATCGAGGAGGGGTTCACTAGTCTGGAGATCCAGGCAGAACTCGATGGCTTCTTTGTCGAGTCTACTTAGCCCACCTCGTTAGCGATCATGATTCCGTGTTTTTTCAGACAATGCATTCGAATAAATTCGATTTGGTTGTAAGCTCTATGAGAGAACATAACTTATTCTTTATTTCATGACGCTTGGATGACATTTATATCATTCATTTATTTCATTATTTATACATGATAGTATGTTATGTTCTGAAATGTGTGCATTTATTATTAATGTATGTTCTTCCTTGTTACATTAATTAGATGTCATATTTTAGAACGCGTGTGGCGCCCGAATGGAGGAAACATGCCTTGCTGATAGCGCCACTACACATACCATTTTACGTGAAACTAAGTACTTTGAGTCTATTAAAAAATCTCCGGGACGTATCATGACAATCGCCGGCTGCGGTTCGAACATAGTTGGCTCTGGACGAGCTACTATCATACTTACCATGGGAACAACTTTGATCATTCATGATGCACTGTTGTACCCGGAGTCGACTCGTACTCCTGTGAGCTTTAAAGACATCCGCGCTAGTGGTTTCTATGTTGATACCGATGATGACAATGGCAAGGAGTGCCTCCTCATCATGAAGCGGGATGCAAATGTTAAACATGTTATCGAAAGGCTTCCTTCGTTTGACACTGGGCTATACTACACCAAGATAGTAATACCGCCCGTGTACACTACCCTTAAGACCGTCTTTAGAAGCTCCAAACTTTTCTGCCTCTGGCATGATAGGTTAGGCCACCCCGGACTTAGGATGATGAGGAACATAATTAACAACTCGCATGGCCATAATGTTAACGTGAAAAACTTCCCGAATCCCGATGATTTCGTATGCTCCGCATGCGCCACGGGGAAGTTAGTCATTAGGCCATCGCCCCTAAAGGTGAGGGATGAAATCCCCGCGTTCTTGGAACGTATCCAAGGGGACATATGCGGTCCAATTCATCCCCTAACAGGGCCGTTTAGGTACTTCATGGTGCTCATCGATGCTTCCTCTAAATGGTCCAACGTTTGCCTGCTGTCAACACGGAACCATGCCTTTGCAAAGTTGATCTCTCAGATCATACAAATGAGGAATAATTTCCCTGATCATCGTATAAAGTCTATTCAAATGGACAACGCCGGAGAATTTACTTCAAAGGCGTTCGATGATTATTGCATGGCAACAGGAATCAAAGTTGAGCACTCGGTGCCGCATGTCCATACACAGAATGGACTTGCCGAGGCATTGATCAAAAGAATTAAATTCATTGCCCGACTGCTCCTTCAGGGTTGTAATTTACCAACTACATGTAGGGGCCACGCTGTATTACACGCGGCCAAACTCATCAACTTTAGACCGTCGGCCTACAACATCCACTCTCCTCTCCAGCTTGCGCAAGGGTCGGCACCGAAAATTTCCCACCTTCGTAGGTTCGGTTGCCAGGTATACGTACCAATACCACCACCCCAGCGATTAGCAATGGGCCCGCTCCGTAAGTCAGGGATATACGTTGGTTATAAGACTATGCCCATAATCAGGTATCTGGACCCCATGACAGGCGACTGTCACACGGCTCGTTTTGCTGATTGCATCTTTGACGAGGATTTTTTTTCCCGACTTTAGGGGGAGAGAATCAACCCCTTGATGCTAAAAGTCGAGAAATCACGTGGCAAGCCACGGGAATCCACGCCCATGACCCACGCACTGCTGAGACTGAGAGAGAAGTCCAAAAGATAATAGATTTGCAGTCATTAGCAAATCAACTGCCTGACCACTTTAGTGACTTAAAGACTGTGAAAAAATCGCATGTGCATGCACGCAATGCACGATCGAAATACCAAATAAGAATGATGGTATACCCGCCCCCGTCCAAAGGTGTAAAAGGACGAGAGATCCGGCTTCTCAAATCCCAAGTACTCGGGGACGCCTGACGAAAAAGGATACGAGAGATTCATCACAACATGTCACCAAAGTTCCCCAAAGTGACACGAGGAGCCAGTCGAGACCTGGCACAAGTACGGAAAATTCAGTGCACGAAATTCCGGACTTAAACTTTCCCATAGGGGAAACACCCAGCGGAGATGTGTGCGCACACATCGGCGCGGGAAGTCTAAAGGACCTTGCTCCCAGAATGGGAAATTTGGTAGAGCAAGTATTGGCGCGAGATGCGCTCCATGACTAAATGGCCATAGATTATATTTATACGGGAGAATCTCTGAACCGAGCAATGTTGATTGTCGACATTAACTTTGCTACGAAAATTGCCTCAATCATAGATCTTGACCCTGAGCCTAAAACGCTCGTTGACTGCAAGAAAAGGTCGGATTGGAATGATTGGTAGAAGGCAATCACTGCCGAATTATTATCTCTCAACAAAAGGAAGGTGTTCGGACCAGTTTGTCGAACCCCTCCCCACATTCGCCTGGTTGGCCATAGGTGGGTTTTTGTTCGAAAGAGAGATGAAAATAATAAGGTAGTAAGGTACAAAGCAAGGCTTGTTTCTCAAGGGTTCACTCAACGACCAAGTGTCAATTTTGAGGAGATATATTCCCCGGTCATGGATGGAGTTACCTTTAGATACTTGATCTCAATGGCAGTAAACATGGGCTTGAAAATGAAAGTGATGGATGTTGTCACTGCTTACCTGTATGGTAACTTGGATTCGAACATATACATGAAGGTTCCTGAAGTTATCCCTGTTCCGAACCATGATAGAGCAAACAAGAGTCTATACAGTGTCCAATTTCAAAAGGCATTGTATGGACTTAGACAGTCTGGTAGAATATGGTATAATCGCCTAAGCGATTTCCTTCATCAGAAGGGCTACACGAGCAATACAGATTGCCCATTTGTATTTATATGGTGATCCCAAGATGGATTCTGTATAATCTTGGTGTACGTAGACGATTTGAACATAATTGATACACCTGAGGATATTGAGGAAGCGAGTTCCTACCTGATGTCGGAATTCGAGATGAAGGACTTGGGTAAAACCAAGTTCTGTCTGGGTCTACAACTCGAACATTCCCCTGATGGGATTCTAGTGCACCAGTGTGCCTAGGCCCAGAAGGTGTTGGAAAGATTCGGATTTGACAAGGCATATCCTTCTAAGACCCCGATGGTCGGGAGATCTTTGCAGCCAGACAAGGACCCATTCAGGCCTAAGGAAGAGGGGGAGGAAACTCTGGGAGGAGAGGTTCCTTACCTGAGTGCACTTAGGGCACTCATGTACCTCGCGAATTGTACACGGCTAGACATTGCTTTCGCCGTCAATTTGTTAGCTAGGTACAGTTCTGAACCTACCAAGAGACATTGGAAAGGTGTTAAGGACGTCTTCCGCTACCTGCAAGGGACCAAAGATCTCGGTCTATTTTATAGAAGGAATCAAGACCTATCCCTTATAGGCTATGCCCATGCTGGGTACGTGTCGGACCCGCATGATTGCAAATCATAGACTGGATATGTTTTACTTTGTGGTGGAACTGCGTTCTCCTGGAGATCAACCAAGCAAACACTTGTGTCGACCTCCACAAACCACTCGAAAATAATGGCACTATTAGAAGCGTCAAAGGAATGTGTATCGCTTCGGCGGATGATCAGCCACATTCAGCAGACGTGTGGGCTAAACACCGTACAAACCCCTACCATTTCTATGAGGATAATACTGCTTGTGTTGCACAAGTTCAGATGGGTTATGTGAAGAGTAACCTCACAAAACATATTAGTTCCAAGTTCTTCTATGCACACAAATTGCAACAGATGAACGAGGTGAGAGTCTTGCATACTAAGTCGTGTGACAATCTTGCTGATATGTTCACTAAATCATTACCGGCATCGTCTTTTGAGAGGTGTGTACGTGGAATCGGTATGATGAGACTTAGAGAGATGCAAGGATCAGGGGGAGAAACTTTGCAAATTCGTCGCTGAAATCTCGATCCCGATGATTGAGTACTCAACAAGGTAGTTGAGTGGATTGTACTCTTTTTCCCTTGAGTGAGTTTTCCTGATGTTTCTCACCTAAGGTTTTTAACGAGGCAATTCGTGCAATGCAACAACGTATAATATGTGCTCTTTCTCCATATTTTTCCCACTGGGTTTTTCGGAGTTTTTGAGGCATGGATATACGGATAATTACCCAAGGGGGAGTGTTGGGAAACCAATGGGCCAAGGCCCGGTTGGCTAACGACGCCTGGCTTGCGTGCGAGGCACGAAGCCACTGCCCATCGGTTCCCCTCTTTCCGTTAAGTGGGTTCTTATCCCCTGACCCCCATACACCTATATAACCAGAGGAGAGGCCATCATTGTAACACAGACTTCATGATTAATAAAGCTTTGTTCCCCTCTCTATTTTTTGGTGTTCTCTGACTCTGTGTGTTCAACTACTTCGTCTACTTCATCTACGGCGCTAGCTCCGCTCCGCAACCTTGGACCGGACTCGCCGACAGGAGTTGCGGAACATTGGGAACTTTATAGAGGTTTCCAATCGGTATTTCCTGGTTTTGTGAAACTTCTAGAAGGTTCCCTCACCTGGGTTTTTTTTCATTCATTTTTGTTTCTTTTTTTATTTTCTGTTTCTGTTTCAAATAATATTTTGGATTTTTAAAAAATGTTCTGGATTTTCAAAAAATGTTCTTCAAATTTGAGCAATGTTCTTGCTGATAAACAAATGTTCTAGATTTTGAAAAAATGTTTTAGAGATTCAAAAAGTGTCCTGGATTTTAAAAAACTTTACTGGATTCTAAAAAATGTTAGGAATTTTCAAAAATTGATCTTAAAATTTCAAAAATAATTTTGGTTCTAAAAAATATTCTATATTTAAGAAAATCTTCTGGTTTTTCAAAACAAATTCAGGATTTTATAAAGTGTTCTGCATTTTTAAAAAGTATTATTCAAATTCGCAAAATGTTTGAAACTTGTTCTTGATTTAGAAATAATTTCTTGATTTAAAAATGATTTACAAAATGTTCGCGCATCCAAATTTGTTCATGTTTTTTCAAAATTGTTCTCGTTTTAATTTTGTTCTCAAGATACAAAAAATGTTCGTGCTATAAAAATCTATTCTCCCTTTCAACTTTGTTCTCTGTTTAAAAAAAAACTCTAAAGTGTTTGAGCTTGCAATTTTTTTGGGGGGTTTTCAAAAAAATTCTTCATTTCCAGATTTTGTTCTCAAGATTCAAAAAATGTTCGTCATTTAAAAAAAAATTCGCACTTCCAAATTTGTTAACGCTTTTTGAAAATTGTTCTCGGTTTCGAAATTTTTTCTCAAGATTCAAAAAATATTTGTCCTTTAAAAAATTGTTAACGCTTTCAAATTCGTTCTCTGTTTTTAAAAATATTCAAAGCTGTTTGTGCTTCCAAATTTGCTTGGGCTTTTTCAAAATCGTTCTCTGTTTCAAAATTTTGGTTCTCAAGATTCAAACATTGGTTGTGGTTTAAAAAATTATTCTCACTTCCAAACTTCCTTGGTATTTTTCAAAATTGTTCTCGGTTTCAAATTTGTTCTCAAGATTGAAAAAATGTCCTTTCTGTAAAAAACATTTCGCGCTTCCAAATTTGGTTGGGTTTTTTCAAAATTATTATCCGTTCTAAAATTTTGTTCTCAAGATTCAAAAAATGTTCAGAATTTTTCATAATTGTTCTTGGTTTCAAAATTCATTTTCAAGATTGAAAAAATGTACGTGCTTTAAAATTTTGATCGGAGTTTTTCAAAATTGTTCTCCTTTTCATAATTTTGTTCTCAATCTTTAAAAAACGTTCATGCTTTAAAAAATCGTTGGCGCTTTCAAATTCTTCACAATTTTCCAAAATTGTTCTCAGTTTAAAAAAAATCTCTCAAGATTCAAGAAAAATTCGTGCTTCAAAAATTTGTTCGTGCTTTCAAATTTGTTCTCCATTTTATGAAATGTTCATGTTTCACAAACTGTTTACGGTTTTAAAATTTGTTCAGAATTTAAAAACTTCATAAATTCATAATTTTTTTCAAAATTTGAATTTTGTTCATATTTCAAAAATTGTTCACAATTCAAAAAATGTTTCCAGTTTCAAAATTTATTCACAATTCAAAAAAGTTCGCGGTTTCACAAATTTGTTCAAAATTCGAATTGTTTTCCAACAAACAGTGAAACCCCTAGTAGCACTTTTGTATGAAACAGTGAAATACAGGTAGTGTTTTTGAAACAGCTGAACCACCAGAAAACAGCAAAACGGTACAACAACAGTGGAACAAACATAAAATATACGGGACCAAGTGAACCAGCATCAAGCAGCCCAAAAAGCCCGCTAGTATGCTCCTCCTGTGCGAACCTCCCTGGTCCAACGAGCGATAAAAACAATCGCACATTCGCACATCCACCAAGTCTATTTCTGTAGTTCTGTATTGTTTAAAAAAATCATGATTCTTAAAAATATATTGGGAAATTCAAAAAATCACGATTTTATTTTTGTAAACTATTTGAATGTCAAAACATTATCCAGAATCCAGGGCTCATTCGCCAATGAAAAAGTGCAGAAGAATTAAAACAATTATGATATTCCAATGTTAGGGAATGAAAAGAGTGTTCATGCATTTTAAAAATTAAAATGAATTTGAAAAGGGAGCTGCTAGGCGTCTACCGATGGATCCGTACTAAACATCGATCACCGAAATAGCCGTTCGATGTACACGCTCACAGCCGTTCGATTTATTTGCTGGCATGCGGTTTGATTGCCTCTTCTGACCAATTAATTCCTGAAGCAACGGTCTAGTTGCAGAAGCGAGCTCATTGCCCTGCAAAAATCTTTGCATCAGACGTCGCTCCGTAAAAATCAGCGGTTCGATTTATTTGCTGGCATGCGATTTGATCGCCTCCTCTGACCAATTAATTCCTGAAGCAATGGTCCATTTGCAGAAACGAGCTCGTTGCCCCGTAAAAATCTTTGCATCAGAGGTCGTGCCGTAAAAATCTTTGCAACAAATGTCATGTTGCAAAAAACTTTTACAAACATATGTGAGGTTGTAGAAAAAAATTGTTCGTCTTTTTGGAACATATGTACTGTTGCGGAAGATTTTTTTCCAACGAAGGTCATGTTCCCAAAAACTTTATCTTGCACGTTCTCACACTGAGCACTCCTCCGACACTTTCTTCAACCTGAGTTATGTTTCTGAAACAAGACCCTTATTGCGGAAGAAAAATATATTCATTGTTGAACCCTTTTTTCTTTTTAAAAAAACACTGTGTTGCGGAAATGTTTTGAAACTAGCCAATTGCTGAAAAAAACTTGACGACCAAACCTTTTTCTGAAACAGTACATGTGTTGCAGAAACCTTCTGAAACAATACTCTTGTTGCATGAAAGAAAAACTGACTGCACGAGACTTGTCGTCAGCGACGAGCACTCGATTAAGACTAATCCGACGGCTAAGCAAGCGGCGGATGATTCACGTGCATCAGCCGGTTGAGCAATAGAGTTTTCCATTTGAAAATGTTCATAAACTCATACAATTCTTGGTAAACTTGAAAGAAAGAAACAATCTTTTTATATGTTCATGAATTGAAAAACTTACATTGGTTTTGAAAATGTTCACAAATTAGTAAAATATTAAGTGATTATAAAAATGCGAATTTAAAAAAAATCATGAATTTGTGAATTCAAAAATATTAAAAAACTTTAAATTATTATATTGAAGATCAAAATGTTCATGAAAATAAAATGTAATAAAAAAAGTAAAAAATTAAAGAAATATGAAAATGAAATGAGAAAAAAAAGCAAGATAAAATAAGGTCGGTAATCTATGTGAAACTGGCTGAGAAGCATCCCAAAAGCTTGCCAAAGTCACGCCAGTGAGCGACTCCCATGGTCGACCAGTGCCGATCTTTTTTCACATTGGTTGCAACATTTTGTTGATAGCGTACCCGTGTCTAGGGAGGTGATAAAAAAGGGCAATGGCCGTCGAAAAATTAGCACAAAAGATTTTTTTAGTGGCCATTGACATTTGCATGAAAAGATAAGCCATGAAACAGATCGACTAAGGCATGAACCACGAAGGCTCTAAGCCTCTGACCATGCATGTCCTACGTACTGCAATGTGGAATGAGCCAGCCAAGAGTTCAAAAAGGCTTGAAACGCCATCAGAGCAGAAAAGCGGATGATCCTGCTTTTAGTTTCTGCAGGCCATAGCTGAGTCTGATTCGTCAGTCCTCGTCTGGGACGAGCTGGTCGTGGCCCGCACCTCTTTTACCAGTGAAAAATAGTTGTCCATGGCGATTCAATCTCACAACCTCACCTTCCATCTTCTTTTGCCTTTAAAAAAGAGTTGTCCATGGAGATTTAATCTCACAACATCACCTTCTATCACGAAGGCTGCTACCGACTAGGCTGGCTATTGCCTGTGTTTAAAATTGGTTTCATTGCCAAATTAATTATTATCACTTACTTCTTTGCATCAAATTTCACTAATTTATATACGTTCATGAGGTGTCCGACAACCAGAGGCCTAAAGAAAAAAAACATGAATTGTGGGACAACATTATCGGATGTTCTTGAGCATGGCTGGTTGGTTGTCCCATTGATGGGAAAGTATCGATGGTTATATGAGCCCTTTGGTTGGTGTGATGCCACTTATATAGAAAATGAAAAATGAAAATAAGAAGACCTGTGTGTGAAGGAAAGATTTAGGATGAGATTATATCTAAAGGGGCGAAAGGCCAAATGACGTGAAAGAGAGAAATAAACCCGGATAGATCCTAGCGCGCGACAAGTTAGCTATGCTCGCTAGCATGAAAAAAAATCTTAGAACGGTAGATAAATCATGATCTACTATGAATGCATGTTGCGCTATTAAAAAGGAAATCCACAAGCTTAAAAAAAGAGAAAAAGTTTAAAATAAACCTTGAACTTGTAAACGAAATCTAAATCAAACCCTGCATTTTAAATCTGTGAAATCATCACACCGAACTCTCTAATTCCAGTCTATAATAAACCTTGAACGTACTCCCAAATAACAATTATCGACATGGCAACTCAAACCCCTGATGCATTGTCTGCGGCCGGGAGATACTTGACCGGCCCACCAGGCATGAATTGTGTTTTTGTTTTGTAAAATGTGGCTTAACATTTATACCGGAAAAGGAGAGACTGCTAATAATCGAACTTGCGATCTGTCGTGGCAAAAGTATTTCTTCTACCCACTCGAATAGAAGCAGGTTACTGCTAAACTAGAAGCGCGAAAGTATTTAAACACATGACGCAATGTCCAGATTTAGAAAAATCCTGAAAGATTTCAAAACATTTTCTTGAAAATTATCAACAAATTTGAAATCAAAACACTTATGGATTCTTTGACTTATGAACCTTTCTGAAAATGTGTACCATTTTTGAAATCCCCAAAGATTTTCTAAGTGCGAATACTCCTAAAAAATATGAACAATTTTGAAATTTTCATTTGTATAAAATTTAGAAAATGTTTGCACTTCAAAATTGTGTTCAGGTATCAAAATTTGTTAGTGTTTAAAAACAGTTCGTATTTTAAAAAAGTGTTCGCACTTTTAAAATGTTTGGGGACTTAAAAATGGTTTATGTTTTCACAATTCTTTGTGTTAATAAAATAAAATATTTTCCACTATTTTTTTATTTTAAATTTGTCTTTTGATTTTAAGAATATTTAGATTTCAATTTTGGTTGACAATTTTTGAGAAAATGTTTCAAACCTTGACGTGATAAATTGTATCGTGCTTCTTTCTAGTCACCATAGGTTAGTAGTTAGAGTTGCTGGCGGCACAAGTATTTTGGGGTATTTTTTAAGTGGCGCGTTACAATACGAAAAACATGCTTCACGTCTGGTGGGCTGGCCTAGTCGCGCTAGGGCCGCAGCCTTCCCTGCCACATCGATAATCCCCTTGAGAACACGCTCAAGGTTCATAATAGACAGGAATAATATAGTTTGGTGTGCTGATTTTTGTGATTGTAAGTTTAGGGTTTGATTTAACTTTCATCTACAAGTTTACAGTTTATTTTAGACTTTTTGTGTAAACAAAAAGGGCATGCATGTTGTTTGATCATTCCATAGATGAGTTTTTCCTTACTTTAACTGAGCTTTTGGTAAGATATAATGTATTTTCCTAATCAAAATGAAGATACAATATATTTTGGGAGTGCCCTTAGGGTGATTGAGTACGTAAATTAAATTCACCTTCCAATGAACGAATAAAGTAGCGCATTACTCCCGACTTACAAAATACCGACGCGGCTAAGTGGTCTGTTGACCTAATAATACTAGACATACGGAATATAACATTAGACCCAGTGAGAACCCAGGACCAAATTGTTGTTCCTTTAATGAAGCCGCTAAGCATGTTTCATGCTTAATGCACGAATGATATAGACGTATGCCTCCCAGTTATCTGCATTGGTGGGAATTTTGGCGGATGGGAAAAAATAGCCTCTTCTTTATAGAAAAACACATCCCAAGTTTTTTCGGTTACAATGCACGAATATTTGTGCTAGTAAAGCTTAAAGCGATTGCTAAAAAGTAATCACACATGCTTTCTTCGGCATAGCTCCCATGCGGGCGAGTGCTCATGATTCTGAAAAACATATTGTGACATTAAAAAAAATGAAGACTTTAATAAATTTTACGAATTTGTAAACCATTTGAATGCCAAAAAGTAACTCAGAATCCAGAAAATGTTCACCAATTCAAAAAGTGTTCCGGATTTAAAAAAATTTCATGAATTCATATTTTAGAGATTAAAAAATGTTCATGCATTTTCAAAGTCACGTGAATTTAAAAATGTTGACAAATTCAGGAAATTCTCGGTAAATTTGGAAAAAGAACCCAAAATTTTAAAATGTTTGAAAGATGAATAACATCCATGGATTTACAAAATATTCACAAATTCGAAAACATGTTAAGGGATTATAAAAAGATTTCTTAATTCTAAAAAAGATCACGAATTCAAAAGTATTAAAAAAATTAATTATTTTAATGAAGATGAAAAATGTTCATAAATTGAAAGATGTTCATAAAATTAAATGGTGTTCATGAAAATAAAATGGAATGAAAAAAATTCTAAAAGATAACAAACCACAAACATATGAAAAATATAATAAGAAAAATGCACGAAAAAGTTCGGCCGGCAATAATCTTCCTGAAACAAGCTACCAAAATCTTGCCAAAATCGATCCAGCCGGTCGACTCCCATGGCCCGCCGGAGGGATACTTGCATTTGTGGCGCGCCAAATTGCTAATCAGTCCTTTTTATATTGATTGCATTTTTTTGTTGATAGGTTACCATTGTCTAGCACAGAATGTTTTTCAGTGGCCACTGAAACTTGCATGAAAAGTTAGGCCATGAAACCGGCCGACTATGTATACAAGGCATGAACCATGAAGGCCCCGAGCCTCTGACCATGCATGCTGTGCTTTAGTTTCTGCAGGCCAGAGTGAGCTACTTTCGCTTTTTCACCGGGAAAACCAAGAAGCTAGCTAGGACCGGCGAAAAGAGACGGGCCAATCGGCCAAGTGCCACTGAAGAAGCAAACGCAGGGGAAGCTTCCGGCACGCGCCCACCCATCGCAGGTTCTTGGTCCTTTGGAGCAAAATCTAAAGTGACAGGATGAGGGAGGTAACCACCATGCACGCAGCTAGACGCTGGATCTGCACAGGGAATTGTGCTCGCGTGCCTCGAGACGGAGGCCCGAATCGAAGCTGCCCACAAAGCTAGTAGCTGCTGTGGTCTGTAAGGCGCTGGGGCAAAAGGCCGGGGAGGAAGAAGAAGAAGCTTCCTCGAAATCTCTGCACGGACCTTTGTCTCTGTCTATCTCTCTCTCTCTCTTCTCATGTAGTATTTTCCTAAAAGCTAACCCCATGTATGTACATGTACCACCTCATCTGAAGCGGCCAGTTTTGCATCAAAGATCAATGCCAATATATTTTTCTTACTTTCTTCTTCACCCAAACAAATAGGCATTTGAATTTGCAACTCTCCAGGTCCATCCAGAACGATTTTCCAAAAAACTGGTGCACCAGGAATATATAAAATGATAATGATCTTATTAGAAACTTTACCATTTGAGATATTTAGTTATTTACTAGTACTAGCTCCTTTCCTAAATATAAAACATTTCGACTTCTTAAATTGAACCAACGACACGTCTTATATTTAAAAACAGAGGGTGTAGTAAGGAACACTTGCATTGCATGTAAAGCTTAGATAACCGAAGTACGAATGACATCATACCACATTATAACATGAAAATCTGTAAGTTTGGAGTCATATGTGCCCGACCTATAAGACGTAGATCTAATTCTCGTAGTTCATCCCATTGAAAACCAAATTATAGCTACCAAATATTTGAAAGACTGTAGGGCATACTATGTACAACACAAATCTCATGTGAAATATATCTAACATGTTTGTTTTCAAGTATCTCAAATTGCAGTTTAGAGTAGTTAGTATTGTATCTTCAAAAACAAATGTACTTTCACTACTGGAGTTTCCACATATTCCGAGTGTTTGGCCCTTCGCCGAGGGCCAAAGATCGGGCACTTGGCAAAAAGACATGCGTCGAGAGTAGCTCGCAGCAAAGACAAGGACACGGTAACGATATGTTGTTGTCAAGAAGAAGACAAGGACACGGCCTTGACAAACTAGGATAATCTTTGCCGAAGATGGCTCTCTACAAACAAGGCACACATGGCAGTTTCCTATTCGTTTGCTTAGCCGAGCATGGTTTGCGGCAAAGTATGTGTTCGTCTTAGGATATGGGGCCAACCTGTTAGGTGGTGGACACGTGGTAATTTTCTATTCGTTTGCTTTGCGAAGAATGGAGGACTCGGCGTAGGCAATGAGGACCGTCTATCAGTGTTGGGGAACGTCGCATGGGAAACAAAAATTTTCCTACGCACACGAAGACCTATCATGATGATGTCCATCTACGGGAGGGGATGTGTGATCTACGTACCCTTGTAGACCGTACAGCAGAAGCGTTAGTGAACGCGGTTGATGTAGTGGAACGTCCTCACGTCCCTCGATCCGCCCCGCGAACCGTCCCGCGATCAGTCCCACGATCTAGTGCCGAACGGACGGCACCTCCGCGTTCAGCACACGTACAGCTCGACGATGATCTCGGCCTTCTTGATCCAGTAAGAGAGACGGAGAGGTAGAAGAGTTCTCCGGCAGCGTGACGGCGCTCCGGAGGTTGGTGATGATCTTGTCTCAGCAGGGCTCTGCCCGAGCTCCGCAAAAACGCGATCTAGAGGAAAAACCGTGGAGGTATGTGGTCGGGCTGCCGTGAAAAAGTCGTCTCAGATCAGCCCTAAAACATCCGTATATATAGGTGGGAGAGGGGGAGCCTTGCCTTGGGGCTCAAGGGGGTCGGCCGAGCCAAGGGGGGAAGGTCTCCCCCCCCCCAAACCGAGTCCAACTTGGTTTGGTGGCTGGAGTCCTTCTTTCCTTTCCCACCTCCTCCTTTTTTTCTCTTTTTTTTTCTTCCTATGGCGCATAGGGCCTTCTTGGGCTGTCCCACCAGCCCACTAAGGGCTGGTGTGCCCCCCCGGTGAACTCCCGGAACCCATTCGTCATTCCCGGTACATTCCCGGTAACTCCGAAAACCTTCCGGTAATCAAATGAGGTCATCCTATATATCAATCTTCGTTTTCGGACCATTCCGGAAACCCTCGTGATGTCCGTGATCTCATCCGGGACTCCGAACAACATTCGTTAACCAACCATATAACTCAAATACGCATAAAACAACGTCGAACCTTAAGTGTGCAGACCCTGCGGGTTCGAGAACTATGTAGACATGACCCGAGAGACTCCTCGGTCAATATCCAATAGCGGGACCTGGATGCCCATATTGGATCCTACATATTCTACGAAGATCTTATCGTTTGAACCTCAGTGCCAAGGATTCATATAATCCCGTATGTCATTCCCTTTGTCCTTCGGTATGTTACTTGCCCGAGATTCGATCGTCAGTATCCGCATACCTATTTCAATCTCGTTTACCGGCAAGTCTCTTTACTCGTTCCGTAATACAAGATCCCGCAACTTACACTAAGTTACATTGCTTGCAAGGCTTGTGTGTGATGTTGTATTACCGAGTGGGCCCCGAGATACCTCTCCGTCACACGGAGTGACAAATCCCAGTCTTGATCCATACTAACTCAACGAACACCTCCGGAGATACCTGTAGAGCATCTTTATAGTCACCCAGTTACGTTGCGACGTTTGATACACACAAAGTATTCCTCCGGTGTTAGTGAGTTATATGATCTCATGGTCATAGGAACAAATACTTGACACGCAGAAAAACAGTAGCAACAAAATGACACGATCAACATGCTACGTCTATTAGTCTGGGTCTAGTCCATCACGTGATTCTCCTAATGACGTGATCCAGTTATCAAGCAACAACACCTTGTTCATAATCAGAAGACACTGACTATATTTGATCAACTGGCTAGCCAACTAGAGGCTTGCTAGGGACAATGTTTTGTCTATGTATCTACGCATGTAAATGAGTCTTCATTCAATACAATTATAGCATGGATAATAAACGATTATCTTGATACAGGAATTATAATAATAACTATATTTATTATTGCCTCTAGGGCATAATTCCAACAGTCTCCCACTTGCACTAGAGTCAATAATCTAGCCCTCACATCATCATGCGAATTACATTGTAATAAATCTAACACCCATACAGTTCTGGTGTTGATCATGCTTTGCCCGTGGAAGAGGTTTAGTCAGCGGGTCTGCTACATTCAGATCCGTGTGCACTTTGCATATATTTACGTCCTCCCCTTCGACGTAGTCGCGGATGAGGTTGAAGCGTCGTTTGATGTGTCTAGACTTCTTGTGAAACCGTGGTTCCTTTGCTAAGGCAATGGCACCTGTGTTGTGACAGAACAAGGTTATTGGATTCAGTGCGCTTGGCACCACTCCAAGATCCATCATGAATTTCTTCATCCAGACACCCTCCTTAGCCGCCTCTGAGGCAGCCATGTACTCCGCTTCACATGTAGAATCTGCTACGACGCTTTGCTTGGAACTGCACCAGCTTACCGCACCCCCATTAAGAATAAATACGTATCCGGTTTGCGACTTAGAGTCGTCCGGATCTGTGTCAAAGCTTGCATCGACGTAACCTTTTACGGCGAGCTCTTCGTCACCTCCATACACGAGAAACATCTCCTTAGTCCTTTTCAGGTACTTCAGGATATTCTTGACCGCGGTCCAGTGATCCACTCCTGGATTACTCTGGAACCTACCTGCCATACTTATGGCCAGGCTAACGTCCGGTCTAGTGCACAGCATTGCATACATGATAGAACCTATGGCTGAAGCATAGGGGACGAAGCGCATATGCTCTCTATCCTCATCAGTTACCGGGCACTGAGTCTTACTCAATCTCGTACCTTGTAAAACTGGCAAGAACCCTTTCTTGGACTGTTCCATTTTGAACCTCTTCAAAACTTTATCAAGGTATGTGCTTTGTGAAAGTCCTATCAGGCGTTTTGATCTATCCCTATAGATCTTAATGCCTAGAATGTAAGCAACTTCTCCTAGGTCCTTCATAGAGAAACTTTTATTCAAGTAATCCTTTATGCTCTCCAAAAACTCTACGTTGTTTCCAATCAGCAATATGTCATCCACATATAATATTAGAAACGCCACAGAGCTCCCACTCACTTTCTTGTAAATACAAGATTCTCCAACCACTTGTATAAACCCAAATGCTTTGATCACCTCATCAAAGCGTTTGTTCCAACTCCGAGATGCTTGCACCAGTCCATAAATGGATCGCTGGAGCTTGCACACCTTGTTAGCATTCTTAGGATCGACAAAACCTTCGGGTTGCATCATATACAATTCTTCCTTAAGGAAACCGTGAAGGAACGCCGTTTTGACATCCATCTGCCAGATTTCATAATCGAAAAATGCAGCTATTGCTAACATGATTCTGACGGACTTAAGCATCGCTACGGGTGAGAATGTCTCATCGTAGTCAACTCCTTGAACTTGTGAAAAACCCTTTGCCACAAGTCGAGCTTTATAAACGGTCACATTGCTGTCAGCGTCCGTCTTCCTCTTAAAGATCCATTTGTTCTGAATAGCCTTGCGGCCCTCAGGCAGTACTTCCAAAGTCCACACTTTGTTCTCATACATGGATCCAATCTCGGACTTCATGGCTTCTAGCCATTTGTTGGAATCTGGGCCCACCATTGCTTCTTCATAATTTGCAGGTTCATTGTTGTCCAACAACATGATTGATAAGACGGGATTACCGTACCACTCTGGAGCAGCACGTGGTCTCGTCGACCTGCGTGGTTCGACAGAAACTTGAACCAAAGTTTCATGATCATTATCATTAACTTCCTCTTCAAACGGTGTCGCAACGACAGAGGTTTCCCCTTGCCCTGCGCCACCATCCAGAGGGATGAGAGGTTCGACAACCTCGTCAAGTTCTATCTTCCTCCCACTCAATTCTCTCGAGAGAAACTCCTTCTCGAGAAAAGCTCCGTTTTTAGCAACAAACACTTTGCCCTCGGATTTGAGATAGAAGGTGTACCCAACTGTCTCTTTTGGGTAACCTATGAAGACGCACTTTTCCGCTTTGGGTTCCAGCTTTTCAGGCTGAAGCTTTTTGACATAAGCATCACATCCCCAAACTTTAAGAAACGACAACTTTGGCCTTTTGCCATACCACAGTTCGTATGGTGTCGTCTCAACGGATTTTGATGGTGGCCTATTTAAAGTGAATGCAGCTATTTCTAATACATAACCCCAAAACGATAACGGCAAGTTGGTAAGAGACATCATAGATCGCACCATCTCTAATAAAGTACGATTAAGACGTTCGGACACACCATTACGCTGTGGTGTTCCAGGCGGTGTCAACTATGAAACAATTCCACATTGTCTTAAGTGAGCACCAAACTCGAAACTCAGATATTCACCCCCACGATCAGACCGTAGGAACTTGATCTTCTTGTTACGATGATTTTCAACTTCACTCTGAAATTGCTTGAACTTTTCAAATGTTTCAAACTTGTGCTTCATTAAGTAGACATAACCATATCTACTCAAAACGTCAGTGAAGGTGAGAAAATAACGATATCCGTCGCGTGCCTCTACGCTCATCGGACCACACACATCGGTATGTATGATTTCCAACAAGTCACTTGCACGCTCCATTGTTCCGGAGAACGGAGTTTTAGTCATCTTGCCCATGAGGCATGGTTCGCACGTGTCAAGTGAATCAAAGTCAAGTGACTCCAAAAGTCCATCGACATGGAGTTTCTTCATGCGCTTTACACCAATATGACCTAAGCGGCAGTGCCACAAAAATATGGCGCTATCATTGTTAACTCTAACTCTTTTGGTCTCAATGTTATGTATGTGTGTATCGCTATCAAGATTCAATATGAACAATCCTCTCACATTGGGTGCATGACCATAAAAGAAGTTACTCATAGAAATAGAACAACCATTATTCTCTGACTTAAAAGAGTAACCGTCTCGCAATAAACAAGATCCATATATAATGTTCATGCTCAACGCAGGCACTAAATAACAACGATTCAAGTTCATAACTAATCCTGATGGTAACTGAAGTGAACCTGTGCCGACGGCGATTGCATCAACCTTGGAACCATTTCCTACGCGCATCGTCACTTCATCTTTAGCCAGCCTTCGTCTATTCCGCAGTTCCTGTTTCGAGTTGCAAATATGAGCAACAGAACCGGTATCGAATACCCAGGCACTACTACGAGAGCCGGTTAAGTACACATCAATAACATATATATCAAATATACCTGATTTTTCTTTGGCCGCCTTCTTATCTGCCAGATACTTGGGGCAATTGCGCTTCCAGTGACCCATACCCTTGCAATAGTAACACTCTGTTTCAGGCTTAGGTCCAGCTTTGGGTTTCTTCGTCGGATTGGCAACAGGCTTGCCGCTCTTCTTTGAATTACCCTTCTTGCCTTTGCCGTTTCTCTTGAAACTAGTGGTCTTATTCACCATCAACACTTGATGCTCTTTACGGAGTTCAGACTCTGCGACTTTCAGCATCGCAAACAACTCGCCGGGAGACTTGTTCATCCCTTGCATGTTGTAGTTCAACACAAAGCCTTTATAGCTTGGCGGCAGTGATTGAAGGATTCTGTCAATGATAGCCTCTTGCGGGAGTTCAATCCCTAGCTCAGCTAGACGGTTTGAGTACCCAGACATTTTGAGCACATGTTCACTGCCAGACGAGTTCTCCTCCATCTTGCAAGCATAGAATTTATCGGAGGTCTCATACCTCTCGATCCGGGCGTTCTTCTGAAAGATAAACTTTAACTCCTGGAACATCTCAAATGCTCCATGACGCTCAAAGCGACATTGAAGTCCCGGTTCTAAGCCATACAAGACTGCAAATTGAACTACTGAGTAGTCCTCCTTACGTGCTAACCAAGCGTTCTTAACATCCTGATCAGCCGTAGCGGGTGGTTCATCTCCTAGCGCAGCATTAAGGACATAATCCTTCTTCCCAGCTTGTCATATTAGCTTAAGATTACGAGCCCAGTCTACAAAGTTGCTTCCATCATCTTTCAACTTAGCTTTCTCTAGGAACGTATTAAAATTCAGGATGACTGTCGCGTGAGCCATGATCTACAACACAAATATATTCAAAGTGGACTTAGACTATGTTCAAGATAATTAGAGTTTAACTTAATCAAATTATTCGCTAAACTCCCACTCAAAAAGTACATCTCTCTAGTCATTTGAGTGGTTCATGATCCACTTACACTAGCTCAAGTCCGATCATCACGTGAGTTGAGCATAGTTTCAGTGGTAAGCATCCCTATGCTAATCATATCATCTATATGATTCATGATCGACCTTTCGGTCTCATGTGTTCCGAGGCCATGTCTGCACATGCTAGACTCATCAAGCTTAACCCGAGTGTTCCGCGTGCGTAACTGTTTTGCACCCGTTGTATGTGAACGTTGAGTCTATCACACCCGATCATCACGTGGTGTCTCGAAACGACGAACTGTAGCAACGGTGCACAGTCGGGGAGAACACAATTTCGTCTTTAAATTTTAGTGAGAGATCACCTCATAATGCTACCTTCGTTCTAAGCAAAATAAGGTGCAAAAAAGGATTAACATCACATGCAATTCATAAGTGACATGATATGGCCATCATCACGTGCTCCTTGATCTCCATCACCAAAGCACCGGCACGATCTTCTTGTCACCGGCGCCGCACCATGATCTTCATTAACATGTCGCCATCGGGGTTGTCGTGCTACTCATGCTATTACTACTAAAGCTACATCCTAGCAAAATAGTAAACGCATCTGCAAGCACAAACATTAGTATAAAGACAACCCTATGGCTCCTGCCAGTTGCCGTACCATCGACGTGCAAGTCGATATTATCTATTACAACATGATCATCTCATACATCCAATATATCACATCACATCATTGGCCATATCACATCACAAGCATACCCTGCAAAAACAAGTTAGACGTCCTCTAATTTTGTTGTTGCATGTTTTACGTGGTGACCATGGGTATCTAGTAGGATCGCATCTTACTTACGCAAACACCACAACGGAGATATATGAGTTGCTATTTAACCTCATCCAAGGACCTCCTTGGTCAAATCCGATTCAACTAAAGTTGGAGAAACTGACACTTGCCAGTCATCTTTGAGCAACGGGGTTACTCGTAGCGATGAAACCAGTCTCTCGTAAGCGTACGAGTAATGTGGGTCCAAGCCACTTCAATCCAACAATACCGCGGAATCAAGAAAAGACTAAGGAGGGCAGCAAAACACACATCACCGCCCACAAAAAAATTTGTGTTTTACTCGAGAAGACATCTACGCATGAACCTGGCTCTGATACCACTGTTGGGGAACGTCGCATGGGAAACAAAAAATTTCCTACGCACACGAAGACCTATCATGGTGATGTCCATCTACGAGAGGGGATGTGTGATCTACGTACCCTTGTAGAACGTACAGCAGAAGCGTTAGTGAACGCGGTTGATGTAGTGGAACGTCCTCACGTTCCTCGATCCGCCCCGCGAACTGTCCCGCGATCAGTCCCACGATCTAGTGCCGAACGGACGGCACCTCCGTTCAGCACACATACAGCTCGACGATGATCTCGGCCTTCTTGATCCAGTAAGAGAGATGGAGAGGTAGAAGAGTTCACCGGCAGCGTGACGGCGCTCCGGAGGTTGGTGATGGTCTTGTCTCAGCAGGGCTCCGCCCGAGCTCCGCAAAAACGCGATCTAGAGGAAAAATCGTGGAGGTATGTGGTCGGGCTGCCGTGGAAAAGTCGTCTCAAATCAGCCCTAAAACCTCCGTATATATAGGTGGGAGAGGGGGAGCCTTGCCTTGGGGCTCAAGGAGCCCCAAGGGGGTCGGCCGAGCCAAGGGGGGAAGGTCTCCCCCCCCAAACCGAGTCCAACTTGGTTTGGTGGGCGGAGTCCTTCTTTCCTTTCCCACCTCCTCCTTTTTTTTCTCTTTTTTTTTCTTCCTATGGCGCATAGGGCCTTCTTGGGCTGTCCCACCAGCCCACTAAGGGCTGGTGTGCCACCCCCAAGGCCTATGGGCTTCCCCGGGGTGGGTTGCCCCCCCCCCCGGTGAACTCCCGGAACCCATTCGTCATTCCCGATACATTCCCGGTAACTCTGAAAACCTTCCGGTAATCAAATGAGGTCATCCTATATATCAATCTTCGTTTCTGGACCATTCCGGAAACCCTCGTGACGTCCGTGATCTCATCCGGGACTCCGAACAACATTCGATAACCAACCATATAACTCAAATACGCATAAAACAATGTCGAACCTTAAGTGTGCAGACCCTGCGGGTTCGAGAACTATGTAGACATGACCCGAGAGACTCCTCGGTCAATATACAATAGCGGGACCTGGATGCCCATATTGGATCCTACATATTCTACGAAGATCTTATCGTTTGAACCTCAGTGCCAAGGATTCATATAATCCCGTATGTCATTCCCTTTGTCCTTCGTATGTTACTTGCCCGAGATTCGATCGTCAGTATCCGCATACCTATTTCAATCTCGTTTACCGGCAAGTCTCTTTACTCGTTCCGTAATACAAGATCCCGCAACTTACACTAAGTTACATTGCTTGCAAGGCTTGTGTGTGATGTTGTATTACCGAGTGGGCCCCGAGATACCTCTCCGTCACACGGAGTGACAAATCCCAGTCTTGATCCATACTAACTCAACGAACACCTTCGGAGATACCTGTAGAGCATCTTTATAGTCACCCAGTTATGTTGCGACGTTTGATACACACAAAGTATTCCTCCGGTGTTAGTGAGTTATATGATATCATGGTCATAGGAACAAATACTTGACACGCAGAAAAACAGTAGCAACAAAATGACACGATCAACATGCTACGTCTATTAGTTTGGGTCTAGTCCATCACGTGATTCTCCTAATGACGTGATCCAGTTATCAAGCAACAACACCTTGTTCATAATCAGAAGACATTGACTATCTTTGATCAACTGGCTAGCCAACTAGAGGCTTGCTAGGGACAGTGTTTTGTCTATGTATCCACACATGTAAATGAGTCTTCATTCAATACAATTATAGCATGGATAATAAACGATTAATTTGATACAGGAACTATAATAATAACTATATTTATTATTGCCTCTAGGGCATAATTCCAACAATCAGGTGGTGGAGATTTGGCAGTTTCCTATTCGTTTGTTTTCCCGAGCATGGTTCTTGGCAAAGCATGGACTCGGCTTAGGACATGGGGACCACCTGTCAGGTGGTGAACACGTGGCAATTTTCTATTTGTTTGCTTTGCCGAGAATGGATCTCGGCAAAGCATGGACTCGACATGGAATATGGGGACTGCCTGTCATGTGGTGGGCATTTGGTAGTTTCTTATTCGTTTGCTTTCGCGAGCATGCTTGTCGCCAAAGTTTGTGCTCGGATTAGGATGTGGCGCCCACATGTCAGGTGACAGACACATGGCAATTTCCTATTCATTTGCTTTGCCGGGAATGGATCTCGTCAAAGCATGGACTCGGCATGGGCCATGGGGACCCGCCTTTCAGGTGGTGGACATGTGGCAATTTCCTATTTGTTTGCTTTGCCGAGCATGGGCTCGGCTCATGACATGGGGCCTAGCTGTCAGGTGGTGGACACGTGGAATTTTTCTATTCGTTTGCTTTGCCGAGAATGGATCGCGACAAAGCATGGACTCGGCGTAGGCTATGGGGACCACCTGTCATGTGGCGGGCATTTGGCATTTTCCTACTCGTTTGCTTTTCCGATCATGGTTCTCGGCAAAGTCTGTGCTCGACTTAGAATGTGGGGCCCAGCTGTTAGGTGCAGACACATGGAATTTTTATGTTCGTTTGCTTTGGTGAGAATGGATGATGACAAAGCATGGACTCGACGTAGGCTATGCGGACCTCCTGTCATGTGGTGCACATTTGGCAGTTTCCTATTCATTTGCTTTCCCGAGCATGGTTCTCGACAAAGTCTATGCTCACCTTGGGATGTGGTGCCCACCTGTCAAGTGACAAACAATACGGTTGGTTCTTGGCAAAGTTATGTTTGCCTGAGGGGTGTACGTCGGGTACTCTTTGCGGAGAACAATTCTCGGCAAAGGCTTTGCCGAGTTTATTTGACCCTTTGTTGAGTATTTCTGGCACTCGACGTAGGTTGTAATTCCAGTAGTGCTTATGAAAGCGCTATTATAGCCTTAAGAAAACATAAAGTAAATTGAATAGCAATGTTTTGAAAAGAAAATGCACGGAAGGATCTAGAACAAAGAGAAGTGTCTATGATTTAAAGTTTGTGTACTAAAGAAAAGATGGCAGTAATTTATTTAGAGGATTGAAGAATTGGATTATGGAGTATTCGAGAACAAAGGAGAAGTGCTTGTTTTTTTAAGTTTGTGCCACAACCATTGAATCCGGTAGAGTGAAGAGCATATCCAAAGCCCAACAGTGCTTGGACTTGCCACATCTCTACCGTTGGATTGACTTCATCCAATAGCTAATATTTGAAGTTATTCGTACACTAGTGAGCTGGGAGCAATACGGTGTTTTGAGCAAAACAAAAGGAAAATAAGTAAATAACATTTGACGGAAGCCTACGATACCGTTAACTTTCTGATATTTAGAGCCCCTTTTTGGAACCTCCATTCCTGTGCGACCACGACCGTGGTAGAATATAATAATGTGATGCATACTCTACACCATCCGTCTCTTTTTATAGGGTGTAATTCGCTTCTTACAAAAGAATTGTCACACCATAATTATGTTAGTCTATCGATCAGGTGAACCAAATTAATGAATCCATGTCATGCAAACCAAGAGGCAGATACCAGAAGTGTTTATGAAGCTATCTATAGGGGTAGAGTTGGAAGTGATCCAAGAAAATCATCTCGGAAGACTGATTGCGACGAATAATTCAGGACAAATATGAAAAATGTTAGTGCGCTATAAAAAGAGAATGAGGGATTATATACTAAGGCTGCTTAATTTTCTCAAAAGAAATATATTAAGATTGCAGACGATCAAAATTAACATGTGCAAGCTAACTAGAAGATATAACCAGTCCGAAAAAAGGACGTGCAACAGGGCATTTAATCGCAGCTTAATTGATACAAACATAACACCAGAGAACACATTATCACATGCATGACTACACAAGGTGACACCGATAAATTTCAGTGTTTTCCCTCTATTATTGTTAATACATGCACCGAACAAGAATTAGGATAGAAGCATGTTTCACACCAGCTGTATGCTTTCACAGCTACACCAAAATGTACAACTCTTAAACCAACGCCAATATGTTAAAATACAATTTTGTTACCCACTAAATCCTCAAAAAAAAAAGAAAGGAAAACATATATCATCATCAGCATATGATGACCCCTCTTTCTTATCAACTCTTAGGCTCTTAGCTACACCTCACCCAGGCTTATTTACTGATCTTAGCAAAGGAGCCAATTAAGCTTGGTTCATGACAACAAGACATTAACGTACGTAACTATTAATTGTGTTCCCAAAGAAGAACAAAAAACACATTATTTAAGATATTATTAAATTACCCGTAGGATAAGTTCCTCTCACTTCCTACTTGCTGTGGAGACGACCTCATCTCAAGCTTGGAGTTGATGATTGGGCCGTCGAAGCCCTTACTGCCCAAGGAGTCGCCGGACAATGACATGATCGGATCCATTGAACCACCGCTGCCGCCACCCGCCTCCATCATGCAGGACGGCCCCATCTGGAGAAGCTCATCGGCGCTGCCGCCACTCTTCGCCTGCTCATCATCGTCGTTGCCCCACATCATGGGGCTCTTCCCGGTGGAGCAGCTCCTGACTGCTGCCGACCCAATGCAGCTCTCGTTGAACGCCAAGAAGCTGTCCATAGCCATTGTTGGCCTCATCTCCATGTGCTGCTGAAGGTCCAGATGGCTCGACGTCCCACCGTATAGGGTGAGGTCCTGGAAGCTCATGGAGCCGCCAAGGTCCAGGGCCGGCGCCTGGCTGCCGCCTAGAGATCTGTACCCGGCAGCGGCGGGCCACGTGGCGCAATCGCTGGACGCGAGGGTTTGGTAGGCTTTCTCCAGGATGGACTGCATGTACTTCCCCTGGGCCTCCACCCTCATCTGGAGGTGCTTCTGCACCTGCACATACACATCACATGGCATATATATTGGCATCATTGCAAAGTGATCACAGCCTTGAAAGTGAAAATGCACCTGCATTGGATCCGATGGCACATATAATGTTGGTGTCATTGCAATGCAAAGTGATAAATTTCTTCCGCCTTGAAAAGGTTAAAATGCATATGTGCCAAGCTCATGAGTGCTACCAAAAAGATGTGTGCCGAGTAAAGTAGTAAACTTCCCATGAAATATTCTTGCAACCAAGCTAGCATGGAGGTTCACATGCACCAACATGCATGTGTAAAGGACAAACATCATTGCCGTATCATCTGCCAGCAACTTGGCAAAATTAATGTAAGTTTCCTTCGAACGTTCATGCATGCATTGCATGGAAAGTACAGAAGATACATGCATGTTTGTGGTTGTGTAGGGACAGGGTAACAGATCGTAGTTGTACCAGTATATATGTATGTGTAAACTTCCCAAGAATTTCAGATGCACCAGTATATATGTATGTGTGTACCAGTATATATGTAAGTTTCAATTTACCTCCAGCTGCTCATGGAGCCTTCTTTGGACCTCCATCTGCATCCTTAGTGACTCGTTCATGTGCGTGCTGCGGCTGGGTGGTTAATCGACGACACCGTACCAGATTCATGTTAGCTAGTAGTCTTTCAGAAATGCATGCATTTGAAGAACCTGATTCGTCTTTATTAGGATACATGTGCTTTTGTGAATCTTACTCGTTCATGCTTCTTCCCATCATGCCCGAGGACGAAGAGGCTGCATTCCGTTGCATCTCCATTGCTGCAGGTGATTTGAAGACGAAGTTCATTAATTAACTGGACTATGCTATGAATAAGAGATCGAGTACTACTTTGCCCTTTTTGACCAAAAAAGAGAGATTGCCAAAAGAGAGAGTAAACTTCATAGCTAGGTTAAGCACCTAGGCATAACAGGTTGCTTCGGAAAGACTCTAAGACGCATGCATGTAACATATTTCCAGGTGAATGATCTAGGTTTAACTATGACTGAAGTGAGGGAATGCAAACATATATGTGAGATCTAGTAGGGATAATTGAACCAGCATGATATATAGAACAGAAGCATGAATATGCACATCGATTTTAACAAGTAGAGATTTTATGATTTTACCATCCTTGACTGAGTGATCACCGAACTCCTTGTGTTGCTTCCCTAGCCTGAATTTCTGAGAACAATAAAATCACAACTCAGATCACATATGAGATCTGGAGAGAAAGAGAGAGGGAAGAAGGGAGGGAGGGAGGGAGAAAGAGAGAGACAGACTAAAACCTAATTCTGCCCATGCACACACACCTGAAGATGACTCTTGAGATGATAAAGCGTGAGGCCCTTGACTCCCATAACCCTCATGATAGTCTTCGGAGTTGCCTCTGCCATCAAGCAAAATCAACAAGCAAACCTAATTAAACTCCACAAATTACCACAAAACCTAGGCTTAAACAAGCATGCATGGATCGATCTCCTCACTGTCCGGGCCTCCGAGCTGCGCGACGGCATCGACGAAGCGGTCATGGAGCTCGACGGTCCACCGGAGGCGGGGCTTGGGGTCGGTGGTGAGGACGAGGCCGGAGTCGCACGCGGCGGCGGCGGCGGCCCGATCGTTAATTGACGACGGGCTCACGCCGGGCTTCTTGGAGGTAGCTGCAGCAGCCGGGAACATTCTATTCTCGCCCCTCGGCGCCCCTCTTAAATCCTTCTCTCTCTAGAGATCTTTTTCCCTCTCTGATCAATCTCTGCTACAGATTTGGAAGAGATTCAAGAACAAGGAATAGGGTTCGCTCCCGCACGCAGAACGAGGCTCGGAAGGGTATATAGTCGTAGTAGTAGACGCGGTAGTGGTGGTGGTGGTACTTCCCTTGCTGTCTTCTTTCTTGATATGCTCCCTCTCCCTCTCTCTATTTCTCTCTCTCTCTCTCTGCTTTAGTGGCTTTGTTTCTTTATCTTTCTTCTCTCTCTCTCTACGCGTGGAAAGCTCATGGACGGGTGATGATATTCTCCAGGGAGAGGAAAAGCCACGGCCAACCACTGGAAGCCTCGCCCGCTGTCCTGACGCGCGCCTCTTTTCTTTTCTAAAGATGAGACTGAGAGAGAGGTGTCCATTCAACACAGTCGCATTTTGTCATCTCTAAGCTTCTCTCAAAGTATTAACTAATTATGTCACAGCTCCTTTGATGCATGGAGATTTTTGCAGGGCTATTGACTAGTTAATTAAAGCATCACCAAATTTAATACCATCTGCTTGTGGGCGCCATACTTATTAAAAGAGTGTTGGGAAAATCTATTGAGAGGCGCTGCACCTCTGGCGTACCGTGCGGCGGGCGGTTCGTAAAGATTCGTGCAGAATCTTGCGGTTGCCAGCGCGCGACCGACCGCCCCGACCCGCCCACCTTTTTTTACGCCCCCAAGCGGGGGACTGTTCAAATTTTGTTTTTTTTCATTATCCGCGCCTCATTCTCCTCACAAGCCGTTGCTCCCGAGAGTCAGTCTGGCGAAAGCGGAGGCGGATCCGGCGATCCCCGCGCGACGAACTGCGAATTCGGTGCGGCGTAGGGTGGATCTGCAACTGTCGTTGGCGCTGGAGGGCGAGGAACTCAGGTGAGTGCTTTTCTATCCGGTAGTTACTGCTCATTTCTCGATAGGGATCCGTCGTCGGGGGTTGGTCGTCGGTGGCGAAGCCGGCGTTGATGTCCTCCGTCTGGGCGGCGGCCGAGTCGGAGGAGGCCGAGGAGTAGCCCTTTATTGGTGGTCCTCCTGGATGTGATGACGGGGCTGGTGGGGACTCTGTTTTTTGTGGCGATGGTGGGGATGGTGATGGCCGAGTTCGAGGAGGGGGGGGGATGATGATGCGCCGGCGCTGAGGAGGAGGCGGGCGGCGTGGGGCGGGGAGGGGGCGCGGCCCTGGAGGCCGAGGAGGAGCGGGGTGGCGCGTCGGAGGCAGAGGCGGGGGGGCTGACGGAGGAGTTTTTGTTGGTGGGTCTGGTGGGGGACTCTGTTTTATGGTGATGGTGGGGAGGGTGATGGTCGAGTGCGAGGAGGGGGGATGATGATGCGCCGGCGCTGAGGAGGAGGCTGGCGGCGTGGGGCGGTGGAGGGGGCGCGGCCCTGGTGGCCGAGGAGGAGCGGGGTGGCGCCGTCGGAGGCAGATGCGGGGGCTGGTGGAGGATTTCTTGTGGGTGGGGCTGGTGTGGGAGTCTGTTTTTTTGTGGTGATGGTGGGGAGAGGTGATGGTCGAGTGCGAGGAGGGGGGATGATGATGCGCCGGTGGTGAGGAGGAGGCGGGCGGCGTTGGGCGGGGAGGGGTCGCGGCCCTGGTGGCCGAGGAGGAGCGGGGTGGCGCCGTCGGAGGCAGAGGGGGGGGGGGGCGTCGGAGGGGTGATGGAGAGGACGTAGGGAGAGGACGGTGGTGCTTTCTGTAGAGTGCGGCGACAAATGGCAGGGGGTGTGCAGGTGGAGTGCGAGATGGGGGCGCCCTCCTGTTGCTTGATTTTGCGGATGGACCGTACCATGGGGAGGCGGTCACGAGGGAGAGGTTGTCCTCCTGGACTGCCTGACTGTGAGACCGATTTGGTCGAACAGAGACGAAAGAATGGCCATAGGGACGGTCATACTGACTGCAGACGAAAGTATCTGCTACTGACTGCAGGTTGTCGGTGGTGGCCAGCTCGAGCAGGTGGGAAGGAGGGGTTTTGGTGGGGATGGTCGTGGGCGGAGGGTGACATGGCGGCGGCGGCAAGGTTGTGCAGGCTCGGGGCACATGCTTTCGTCTGCAGACGTTAGTTAGTTAGCTAGTTAGTTAATTACAGGTGTTGTCCACAAGACGTTAGTACATCTTCAGCTAATGTCAGCATACATACATCGATGATGGATCACTTCACCTGATAGGTACTAGTAGTAAGCAAGCAAGCAAGTAAAGGAGGGAGTGACAAGTGTGCCAACACTGTCCAGTAACCTCCCTCTCAAATCATCTCATCCGTGGATAGGATACGCTACTGACTGTCTGGTCAGTTTCAGTTAGAATCGAGCACATGAACTGTTTTTGTGTTTTCGCCTGTTGCTTCAGTGTTGCTCGACCATCCCTCCTCGTTACAGCACCAAGCAAGGTCCCATTTTTTCCGAATAATGGCATCCTGCACGATCCCACTGCAATGATCTGCCAGCCCCCCTGAAATCATGCATGCGACTTACTTACTTAAGAATGGCCTTTTTTATGTGACAACTGAATATAAATAATTTGCCAAGTAAGCATGTTAAAATTGGCGATCAATTTTTTTGCAAATCTGACAAACTAATCCTCTACACGGCAACTAGATATAAATAATGGACGCTACTACAGAGAGGCGCCGCACCCGCGCCTTCCTGAGCGGCGGCCGCTATCGAGCTTTTTTTGTGAGGATCGTGCTCCCCTGCTTGCAACAGAAGCCTGTGTTGAAACCGAAAAGCAGTTCATGCATTCAAAAAGGAACGACAAGGAGCAGAAAAGTTAAAAAACATAGCATGGTAGACACAGCAGTAGGCACTGGGTACTGTGGTAGGCACTATTCACCCCATAGTTCAAGCCCAACTGCACGCATCAGTTATTTTTTTGTCGGTTTAAAGTGTTTTAGTTGCCAAATTATAATAATTAGTTCCAGTATTTAGACCATTTAATTGCCATACTAGACATGTTTAGTCACCACATTTTTTTCTGTCACTTGTTTAGTCATCACATTACAGTTACTTAGTTGTCAGATTACAAGTATTTTTATATTGTCATATTAATCATGCTTAATCACCAGATTATTCTATACATACTTACTTATGTTAGTTCTAAGCTAGCGATTCCACTACACAGTTACAACCTATGTGTTTTCAAGTTTTCATATAGGTTTGCCTTAATATTACCATTTTTTTAAAATGAAACAGGGATTTCTGAAAATGCCAAGGAGAAAGAGGAACTGGACGGAACACACTGTAGGTGGTAGGGGAGCAGTCAATAAGGTTTCTGGTTTTACATTTTTATTACTCGCCTTTTATTTTTCTTACGTCAGCACATTGTTTTGTAGCAGTTGCCACTTTTTTCCTATAGTATTTGCCAAAACAATAGTTCATAGTTACCATTTTTTATTTTGTTTTTTCTCAGGGCCACATTGACGGTACTGAGCAAAATAGGGCATCACCACAGGCTATTTGCAAGCTATACAAGCACATAAATGAAGATCAACGTGCTGCTATCAGAGACATGGGTACTGGAGCGTTCCTTGACATCAAGTGTGGTTACTTGCACAACACCCTTGTGACATGGTTCACTAGGCAGTACCACTCAGGGAGGAAAGGTTTTGTTGTGCCTAGACGTGGGTTCATCCCACTAACCGAGGAATCTGTTCATAAGATTTTGGGCATTCCTCGTGCAGATATCGAAATCAAGTATGAAGCTGACTACGACAATAAAGATGAAATTGCAAGTTCTTTGTTCCCAGGCGATGGCAGCAGGCCAAAGATCACGACAGTTGCTACTGCAATCATCATCAACAACAATGGTGATGCTAGTTTTAAGAAGTTATGGCTTATTTATATCGTCTCAACCGTGTTGGCTCCTACAACGGATACAAGGATCAGCAACAGGTGCTACCCCATGCTGGTAAAAGTCTACTTTATGAGAGTTTTTTCTATTTTTTTGCTGATTTTTTTGCTAACTCTTTTTTGTTTTGTTTTTTTTCAAAAAGGAACACATTGACCAGGCAAACAGGCTCAACTTGTGCAATTTTGTTGTGGCCCAGCTACATGAGCACCTCTCAAAGGCCAAGTTCACAAAAGGATGCCTTCTTTACTGCATGGTGAGTGACAATCCAAAAATCAAAAGTACAAACCCAGCGAATATTTTTGTTGTGGCCCAGCTACATTTTGTCTTTCTTTTGTATCTGTTTCTGTACCCAAAAGCAGGCAACTATGGTTTTTTTTTTAAATCTGGCAGTTAGTGTGTATATATCTGACAACCAGCTTATATATATTTGACAACTATGCTTATTTTGAATCTGGCAATCAGCTTTTAACTGATTTGTGTCTTTTTTGTATTATTTGTTGCATCCACATCTACGGTATCTTGATGCTTTGGATTGCGATGGCATGGAGCTTGAGTTACCCGACACCCCGTACACAATTAATGCATGGTCGAAGACACATGTCGATGTTGTCGTTGAGATGGACATGCTGGAGCATGATCCACCCAGTTTTGGCAACTTTCAGGTTCTTTTTTTGCCTCCTTTCACATTTATGACAATAGCTTCATTTTTTTAGAATAGTACTTCCATAGGATAAATGTCTCGTGGGAAATCAACTGTTTTTTTCCGTTTTATGATGCACGCACATGCAGTTGAAGGGAGAATTTAGAGAGGAGAGTCACAGCAGATTTGATCTGTTTGGGGGACCTGGGGGCTTCAAAACCTGGATGAAGCAAAATATACATCCTAGTTGCTCTCAAAGTGTAAGAATTTTTTTTGTGTATATGGATTTTTTTTTCTCTGCGGCAAGGGCTTATTGAGTTCATATGTATGTGTATTTTTTGCTCTTAAAATAATGCTTTTTCTGTATTTTTTTCTCCTCACAGGATAAGCTTAAAGCTACCATAGTTATCAGCAAGTTTGCATCAGGGGTTGGCGCATTGTTTAATCAGTTTGCATCAGGGGTTGACACACTCCTTACAGAGCTCATGCAGGGACTGACGGCACCCGCAACCAGAAATACAACTACAAGTAGAATAAAAAGGGGCACCGAGGAAAGAGAAAGTGATGATACATCGTCCGAAGATTCAGCAGAATCTGACAATGACACAAATGAGGACAACGTGGATATTGAACGTGACAAAAAGAAGAGGGTGACAAGGTAAAGTAACCCGACAACTAGCCATATAAATTGATCAAGTTGTAATTAGTGTGCAACTTGTCATTTTCACACTTATCATTTTTTTCCCGCAAAACACTAATGCAGAGAGGAGGACATCACCAGAGGCAATGTCGAATCACCATTGACAAAAAATGCGAGAGATGTGGCAGGTGAAATGGAGAACACGACGTATGATCCATCTCAGGGAGCAAATTTCTTCGGTGGTGCTCGCGAGACAGAAGTTTGTGACAACACATCAAGTGGGGATCCATCTGCACAGTTTGACACCAAGTCTCCATCAAGGTCAACTTCACATCTGAACCTCCCATCTGACAGCGATATGTGCAGTCCAGATAACAATTCCCCTGCAGATACACTTGTTTCACTTATATCTGAGGGGAACAGCCAGGAGTTGGAGGAAAAGATTAGAGGCAGCGCAGCAGGGCTTGCTAACAGGCTGCGTGAGCTGAAAAGCACAAGACCGGCTGATATAGAACAGGGTGATGGGAGCACACATGAAGAGATTAAGCGTATCGTTGTGAAAGAGCTCGGACTGCTGAAAGAAACATGTGGGTAGCAATTCGAGGAGAGAAATACCTGCAAAGACTTAAGGAAGATCAATGCACGTCCCATAAAGATGACGCCAAGGAGGTAGTTTTTCTTGTGTTTACTTTATCATGTATAGATTTTAATTTTGCTGAAATATGCATGGCAGACTGCATGCACTTTGTTTTACTGTAGGCAACAGCGAAAGGCAAGTCTGAACTTGCCACATTGTTAAACACACTTTTCCACATTATCAACCACTTACTTGCCTGATAGAAATGACTAAATTACCATATTTTCAGTGTTTGTTTCATACAAAGCTTTGTTGGTTCTTTTAAATCTAGTTGCCACAAAAAAATATGCTTTGTCATTTTTAACTCTACCTAGATGTCATGTAGTGTTATATAAGCCTTTTGTGAATGCTTGGCATAAAAAAATGACAACTCAGTTGCCATGCTTTTTATAAGTTCGCTTTTTTGTTGTCTCATAATGCTTTTTCATTTCTTATAAAATCCACTTTTGTCACAAACACTTTTTCGTTTGTAATTTCCATTTTAATAATAACTAGTTGTCATTTTTTCTCATGATGCTTGTCAATGTTTTTTTTATAAAGTCCACTTGCCACAAATGATTTGTTGTACTTGCCATCTTAATTGTACCAAGTTGTCATATTGTCTCATAATGCTTTGTCACTTGTTTTTGTAAAAAAACCAGTGGTTTGCGGTGTTTTTTTGTTGGATTAGTCAGTTTGAATTCTATCTAGTTGTCATGTTGTCTCATAAAAGTCTTTTCTCGAGTACTCTGAATGCTACGTGTTCTTTTAGTTATTTTTTAATTACACTCAACTGTCTTATATAAGCTTTGTAAGTCGTTAGTTTACAAAAGCTTGCCTGAATCTGCTTTTTAAGGCAACTTATATATTTTTTTCCTTTTTTTATCCGGCAGGAAGTGTCCTGAATCCACGAAAGAAGATGGGGAGAAGAAGCGCAAACATGTACAACAAGCTGGAGTGAATGTTTCAATAAAGAGGTCAGCAACACTATTTTTCCGAAAACCACGTATAGTTTGCCATCAAGTAAAAGAGGTGTTTTCAAAATGCATTTGACTATCAGTTTCTTCTAACACTTTTTTCTTTTTCTTTTTTTGCATGTTTTTTGTTTCATAGAAAAAGCACTGCAACATTGACGCAGCCTTCACCAAAACGACAGGCAACAAGGAGATCACCACGGCTTGCACGGATAACATCCTCAAACGTCACCGGCGCTGATGTCTCTCACGCACCAATGGAACAATCATCATCACGTAGCAGTGCAAACAAAGCAACAGGTTTTTTGGCTACAACACGCTCAGGAAGGATCCAAATGCGCTCACCAGGCAAAGATGGAAGCAACAGCAACACACCTATTACAATTTCTCCAAAAATGAGCCCAAGAACGCAACCAAGCACTGGAATTGGAGAAAGTAAGTGCACTGCCATAATCTTGTCGCCAACTGCTGATACAAACACGCACAACGGGAAAAAAGTAGGAGTTGATGTGGCTACAACACACTTAGCCAGAATCCGAATGCGTTCATTAGTCAAAGATGGAAGTAGCAGTAGCACAGCTATTGTAGTTTCTCCAGAAATCAGCCAAACAACACAACCCACAGAAATCGATGAAAGCAAGTCCACAGCTATTATCCTGTCTCCAGCAGTCAATAAAAATGTGCATGTTGGATCCGGATCTTCTTCAAGCTCAACTAGGATATCGCCACTTGGTAAAAGGATCTTGCGGCACATGACTAATGATGGCAAGTCAACTCCCATTTCAGAACATGTATTAAATGTAATAAAAGATCTTTCAGAATCTGCAAAAAGGCTAGGGATGTTTCAAGGCAAGAAATATGATTCAACAGGAGCTATTCCGAAGACGCAAGCAGCGAATGCAAACAAGAGGAGTGATGGTTCTTCATCAGACAAGGCTAGAGATAACCGGCCTGGGGCATTTACACCTCCTTCGTTCTCCCTTGGTCTCTCACCTATCCCATCAAATCCAAGCAATGAAGTGAACATAGATTATGGGCATCTTGATGCACGCAATCCTTTAGAAATAATGCCATTATCATGGGCCCAACCAACAGGTATTCGGAACATGATCATACATAATTCACTTTTTGTCAGTTTTATTTTGTGCTGAGTCGCCATTTTTTATTTTTTTCATCAAAAAATAAGCTCAAAATTTGCTTAGTTGTCAGATTACAAACGCATCCCTACTTTCCAGAATTAATAGCTTGTTTTTCCAGATTATAAAGTTCTTAGTTGCCAGGTTTAATAGCTTGTTTTTCCAGATACAAAAGTTGTCAGTTGCCAGAATTGATAGCTTGTTTTTTCAGATTTAAAAGTTGTTAGTTGCCAGAATTAATAGCTTGTTTTTTTCCAGATTAAAAAGTTCTTAGTTGCCAGAAATATGTAGTTTCCAGTTCTAAAAGTTCTTACTTACCATGCTACAAAAATACGTAGTTCCCATATTAATATTATGCCTGTCCTGCTAAAAGTTCTTACTTCCCATGCTACAAAAATACCTAGTTCCCATATTTTTATTTATGCTTGTCCTGCCTTTTTTTGTTCCTTGTAGTAGTTGAAACAGGCCTGCAGATGGTCGAGTATCCATTGTCAGACAAGCTGACTGCATTTCTAGCCACTGGAGATCAGGACGAAATCGATGCTGATCTAGCTGAAGAGCTTGACGACTATGAGAGGCACCTCGAAGATTTCTTTAAGAAAAAGCGTGCAGCAGCAACAACAGCTGGAGCAGCGAGAAGCAATAACATGGCAGGCGAGACTGGTGTTCAAAGTGTGACACCAAAGACCAACCCCCATAAGGAAAGAGTGAAGAAGCCGTCTCGCTTTAAGCTATCGCCATACGATGATGATATCAATGTCACCAGCGAAGAAGAAGATATCTATAAGAAGCTAATGTTGAGCAGCAAATACAAAAAGAATGGAAATTCATCGATCAAAAAGTAATTGTCTGCTTCTTTTTTTTTTGCTTCTCCATTTCTATTTTTCTTGCTTTTCTCACTCTTTTTACAGTATTTTTATGCTGCTTTTTTGATGATTGCTTCACCACAAATATGCAGCGTGATCATCATCAAGTATGAAAAAAACTGGGTGTACACATGGGATCTCGCTGATTCAACCTACATCACAGGGGAGTTGTCTACTAATTGTGCTGAAGTTGGGATAGAGTATCTGCAGGGAACAAACAAAGTTGAGGGCAAGTTGATACTCTCACACTTAGTGGCAAAATTCTTGTTGCAAGGCGCGCATAGTAAGAAGATAGTGACTAACATTTTCGAAAGGAAGAAGGACTTTGCTCTTAGCTGCCAGAATTTAGTAAGTAACTCATTTTTTTTCATCAACCTGAAAACAAATCCTACATGATGTGGGACTAAAATGCATGTGTTTGCAAAATTTTACTTTTTTAGTTAGCTGCATAAAATACAAATGCTATATGTTTAATGTTTTTTTTGTTCTTCTTCATGCGCTCCCACAGATCATGTTCCCTGTTATTGAAGAAATGGGAGGGAAAGAAGTGTCAGGACATCACTGGTATGTTTTATGCATCAACAATACTGCTCAAAGGTTTGAGGCGTTAGATTCACTTCGCAGCAAAGGAAACATTGGTCTCATTTACCATGCAAATGCTGTAATGAGAAGAATCAAGGAAGCATGGAAGTTATACTACGATAAGTCGAGGGTTCAGATTGAAAACTACGAACTCGAGATCATTGACGCCCCAAAACAGGCCGTAAGGTGAGTAAAATATTTTTTTATCTTTTTTATTTTTTATAATTTGAAAAGTAAGGTTTTGGTTAAATCTGGTAAGTGAACAATCGCAGTATGACAAACTTTTTTGGCAACTAAGTAGTTTGTTAAGTGTAAAATGTTTAATGTAAAATCTGACAACTAAGAATAGTAATCAGTTAACTATTATTTTAACAACATGACAAACTAATGAATTTAGAACTTGGTATATCATGAGAGTAAATCTTTGAGCCCTTCGTTTTCTGCAACTACAAACTGCAAATATCATTTTCATTCATAAGTTTTGGAAAAAGCTATCTCACACTGGTTTTTTTTACTGCAAGCACAAATAGGAGTGTGCAGTGTGGCTTCTACATGCTGGAATATCTTGATAAGTGGGATGGTGTAAATGTGCCTCGAATTCGGAAAGAGGACATCCAAAAAATAAAGAAGATAACAGCCAACAAATGGCTCAACGCTCCTTTCAACAAAAACAAAAAGTGGAAACAACAGCTTGACAGCAACTGTCGAGGAGGTAAGTAAAACACAATGTATGAACTAGTACCTTTTTTATTTTGGAGGTAAGTAACTCATCTAAATTCCTTTGCATGAGTTGACTAGTAATCATCTGTTTTTGTTAAAACTGTCATGCACCAGAGTAGACAACACTTGCCACATTGTTCCATTCACTTTTTGCCATATTATTATGCACTTACTTGCCTGAAAAAACTAATTTAATTGCATATTTTTTGATGTTATCGCATAAATCTTTTGTCGGTGCTTACAAATACTTGTCACGGAAATTTAATGTGTTTGTCATTTTAATTGTAACCTAATTATCGTGTTTTGTCTCGTAAAGCATTGTCATGTGATGCACGAGTGCTTACACTCAGCTACCAAGTAGTACTTGCTTGCCACATTGCCATGCTACAACCATCCAGAATAGGTTCGATCCCCTCGCAGAACATATTGCGTTCAGAATTACATATATAAACAACATCCAAAATATTTATATATATAAATAGAATGAAAATTACACAATGCATCAAGAAAAACACGTCTTCTTCAGTTTGGAGGGGGGGGGGGGGTTTCCCTCGTTAAGCATGTCCTCGCATCATGCGTGACTGATCCACACAACCGACAAGTCCTCTTCTCTCTCTTCCCAATGTTCAATGGGTGCTGGAACGACTTCTTCCTCTTGCGGCCTTTTGTGTTTGACTTCTCTGGGTCACGAATGATAGGCTCAGGAGCAACTACATGCGAAGAATGGTGCTGGTTGTTCGAGCCACCAACTGGGGTAGAAATAACAGTTGTAGCAGGAGCCATTGGCCAAGCGGATGCACTCTCACTCATAACAGTCATGGATGCATTTTGGCATTGATTTTGGGTTTTGAACGCAGCTGCACGAGAAGAATGACCTTTGTTGTTGGAGCGAGGAGCAGCTTGGGCAGTATAGACTCCTGGAGTAGCAGATCTTGACATAGGTTGCGTAGCTGGCGCACATGCTGCAGCCGGCAAAGCACTTCGGGCAGAATATGCACCTAGAGCAGCACATCTCGACACAGGTTGCGTAGTTGCAGGTGTTGCTGTAGCACCGTAGCCTAGAATGTTTGGCTCGGCAGGAGCTACATAGGTTGAATGCCCTTGTCTTGTGGAGGCACCAAGTTGGGCAGAGTATACACCGGGAGCAGCAGGATTTGGCATAATTGGTGCACTCATAGCAGCCAGCAAAGCACTTTGGCCCTCAATTTGGGGGGTCGAACGCAGCTGCATTAGAAGAACGGCCTTGGTTGTTAGAGGAAGCAACAGATGGGGAAGTATAGACTGATGGAGTAGCAGTGTTTGACATAGTGTGTGTACTCACAGCTGTAGCACCGTGCCCCATAATGCTTGGCTCGAAAGGCACTCCACGGGAAGAACGGCCTTGGTTGTTGAAGCCATGAATTGGGGCAGAATGAGCAGGTTGAGCAGCATACTTTGACATAGATGGTGCACTCGCAGCAGTTGCTGAAGAAACTGCAGCAAAATCAGCCCTTGATCTTCTTTTTTTCTGTTCTTTCGCAAGCGCAGCAAGTTCCCTCTTCATCTCCTTCAAGTGTGTACCTATTATCTTCCGACCATCAGCTGTTCGGCACCCAACTTTAGCAAGCGAGGCAAACTCATTCTTCATGAGGGTTGTTTTCATCAGAATCACCGATTCCTCAGGCATCTCATGCACCTTGCCAGGGACTTGTGATGACATATCAACGAGCATTTCATCCGCAAGCCATGTCCATCTTTTGAGTCTGTATGCCGCTGGCAACGTGGTAACACCAAGCTGGACCATGATCTGCAAAAATGTACAAGGTAGTAAAATACATAAGTCATTTTTGAAGAATCTAGCAAATCCCACAAAAACAGCCTACAAAATCTGACAAGTAGGAAAACAAGTGGGGGAACATGACAATTATGGAAAACAAAACGCAGCAAGCAGGATGTGTTTTTACCCTTAGTATATGGCAACAGACGATCCCATCACGCTCATACTTGCAGCATTCACACATATAAAACCCTTCTTCAACATTTGCATGAACCTTAAAGGACTTGTTGCCATATCCCGGGACAAACTTAGCAATGCAGTCAACCATGTATTCTTGGGCACCCATTTGCTTACAGCTGTAAGACAACAGCGATTGCATCTCCCCCTGGAACCTAAGAAAAATATTGCGTGTATAGATACTTGACATTTGGAGCTCAATTGGGTTGTAACTCCACTTCCTAGCTATTGTGATTGTTGTGTCTGCATCCTGCTTGCTCTCAGCACACATTATCTTCTCTTGTATGGTAGCATATTGGCGAATAAAGTCCATTATTGAGTTTTGTAGGTTGACATACTTTTTGAGCACAGCATTGAAGCCTTCACTCCTTTGTGTGGTCTGGAGAAAGGGGTAGAACTTGTGCATAAAGTAGGCAGGCACCCAACACCTTTGTTTCTCATACAAATAAACAAAGTCTGGGTGTTCTGCAACCCCATGTTGTCGAACCATTGCAATCCACCTTGCTTCAAACTCCTCAGGAGCGTAGCTGTCGTTGACACAATCATTGAACTTAGCTTGCAACTCTGGTTTTTTCGCTAGGAACGCACCAAGCTTCTCAGTTGCATTTTGCATTATGTGCCAACGAGAGATTCAGTGCGTTTTATTGGGAAAAACATTCTGAATAGCAGACCTCATGGCAAAATCTTGATCAGTTATGATATTGGTTGGAGCCAAACCACCCATTGCCTCTAGGAATGTCTCAAATAGCCAAACGAAGCTTGTCGATAGCTCGTTCCTAACAAAACCACACCCAAATTGAATTGACTGTCCATGGTTGTTTATACCAATAAACGGGGCACAAGGCATCTTGTATATATTGTCAAGTATGTTGTGTCAAAAGAGACACAATCAGTGAAAAACTTGTAAGCCCTTCTCGCTGAACCATCAATCCAGTAAATGCATTGGACCTTATCTTCGTCATCAAGCTTGTACTTGTAAAAAAAGTCTTTATCAAGCTGTTGACTGCTTTTGAAGTACTCAATCGGGTCCTGCATATCAGTGTATTTGTGCTCAGCCCGGAACTTTGCCAGCAAATTTGCCAAGTCTTTGTCAGTGTAACCAATGGCTTCACGTTGGCCATGCAACTCTGTCAACAACTGCATCTGTCTAGAAGGTTCTAGATTGCACGAATGAAGCAACTTCACACACTGTTGTTCTTCTTCAGGGATATGTCTATGTGATCGTAGGTATCCTGTCAGCGACCATTTCTTTATGAGAGGGTGGTTATGGTTGTCATTTGTTTCTGTTACAACCCAGGCATTATCTCTCCGCTTCACAAACATACGGGCTGGGCAGTTTGTTCTTTCAGTTGTATTCCTCCTCCTCTCAGGGGCAATAGGTTGCGGGTTTTGGGTGTCTACTTTCCTCTTGATCTTCAACCCAGCTCTATGGCAGACAAGTGATGCTCTTATCAGTTCACCACTAGCCTCTGACCTTTTTCGGAAACAATACCTTACTCCAAAACCTTTCTGCCTCGCATACATTTTGTAGTGTTTCTCAGCATCCTCAAGAGTGTCAAATCTCATCATGGCTGTGGGTTGCTGTGGCGTGGACATCACCTCCGGCATTCCTTCATCCTCATTTGCATTGTCATCGTTTGGGGTGTGATTAGACGATTCATCCAGCGTTTGGTCGGTGTTTGCCGGCAACACAGTGCGTGATGTACCGACAGTCTCACGATCTGCATAACATACAAAACCAATTTTAGTTACATTTTTTTAGGAAATCACAGTTTGTGCATATATTTTTTTCTCGAAAACTGGTAATCAGTAACCTGACAACTAGTTTTAGTAACCTGACAACTAAGTAATACTCAATCTGAAAAGTAAGCTTTTTTTAAAACGGTAACCAAGTACTTTAGAACATGGCAAGTAAGCACGGTTAATCTTGGCGAGCAGGCACGGTTAATATGACAACTAGCGCATAACCCAGGGAAGTAAGGAGTTGTAATCTGGTAACAAAAATTTTTTCCCCCCTGTAATATGATGAGTAGCTACTTGTAATTTGGCAAGTAGACAATTTATAAAGGGACAAGAGGTCAACTTATACATGTAGCTAGAGCTAGGCCATGGTGTGAATTTTTTTTGGGCTAGGCTATGTGTGAATTTTTGGCAATCAGGTAACCTGACAACTACCTTTAGCAAACCTGACAATTAAGCAATACTAAATCTGGAAACTACGCTGCCTAAAATGATAACTAAGTACTTAGAAACCTGGTGAGTAAGCACAATTAATCTGATGAGTAGGCACAGTTAATATGGCAACTAGCGCGTAACCCAGCAACTAATTACAATTGGAGAACCAAGTAATAACAGCATGCATTTTGCATCAGGCAAGTAAGCAGTTTTATACAGGACAAGAGGTCAAGTCATCCATGTAGCTAGAGCTAGGCCATGTGTGTATATTGGCTAGGCTACTATTATGGTAGGAATTATGGTAGGAATTATGTAGGAATTATAGCAGCAAAAACACTACAAAAACACAACCAATTTGGAAACTACAGGGAGGGAGGGGACAAACCTGTGTCATGAGCAGTCACAAAGTGAGAATCCATCTATATATGAGTGATGCCCCCTTGTTTGTTTTCTTTTTTGTGAAGATCTTGCTCTTCCTGCATGTTTTGTGTCAAATGGAGACATTTTTATCAGTGTGTTTTTTCTGACTTTTTTGTTTCTGTAATAAGGGATTTGAGATCAGAAGCTGAAGATCCAGAGGGAGAAAGAGAGGTGGATATCTGAAGGGGCCAAGAAAAAGAGAGAGGGGTTGCCTTTTTGAGTTGGAGAAAACAAGAGATCTGAGGGAAAACAACAGATCTGAGGGTGTTGTTTTTTTAATCATTTTCTGTAAGCAGATTCATATTTGTGGGAAACTCCAGAATTCATACCTGTAATTTTTTACTGCCTTGGATCACTTGGACAACTCCAGAAATTGTCTCTTTTCTTTATGCTTTTTCTGTTGGTATTTTGTTTCTTGCTGGTATGTTCATGCCAGTGGGCTTTTGTGGAGGGAGGAAGAAGACAGGGGGGGGGGGGAAGAGATCACGGTGGGGGGTGGGGGTGGGGGGTAGGGGATATGAGATGGGTTTGGGATTGGTGGTGGGGGAGAGGTAGATATTTATGGTGCTGGTGGGGGCTTCAGACAGAAAAAGAAGGAAAGGGTGGGGCTGCGGGCACCTGCCCGTGCGGGGTGTTTGGTTGCCAGGCTGGCAACCTGGCCGCCGCACGGGAAGACCTGTGTGCGGCGCCGCTCGGTAGTGCGGTCCAAGAGTGTTTTCCAGACAGTATTATGGTTGAGTAAGATTTAAGTACAACCGATGATATATCCATCTTGTTTTGAAGTTCATGGCTCATTTGTGTAGAAATTATGATTGCTTCTTTTATTTTTATGCTTTAAGATGATGATTGCATTCTGAAAATCTAAATGGCTCCCACATCATCTGGGGACAATAGGCTTTAGATCATGTTGTTAACTTGCATTTTAGTACGTACAGCAATATAATAACCCGCATCACCAAGCTGTATAATTAATCCTCTATCGTATAGATCTACCTGGTGGAACTATATTTTTCTAGGCGGTGTGATGCACTTGTTGTTTTTCGATAATGGAACTTTTCTGATTCTTACCATTGCATTGAGCCGATACACACAGAACCGCGTGCAGGGAGTTAGTAAATTTCCCGGGCTCTACATAATGAGGATGTACGTGGTCAACAAAAATAAAGTCATGCCTAAAATAAAATAGCCACAAGACAAGGAAACTCAGCTTACTTAGGTGACTGGGTGAGGAGAATCAGTTTGGAGATTAGACCCCCATCCATTCGAACAATCTACGCAAACATTGCTATCGTGAAGCGAATCGAGTTGCGGATAAACTAGCAAAGAATTCTTTTACCAATAGGTCTTCTAGTTTTTGGGAGGCTTTAAGTCCCGATTTTATTTCTCATCTTCTTGTAAATGATATGTCTATTATTTAAGAAATAAAAAAAATTACCCATAAAAAAATGCCATACAAATATGCTATTCAATCAAGTCGCTCTACTCGAGTGGCTAATGCGTGACAAGGTACCGTCGGGGATGATTTGGTCTAATTTCAATATGTCGTCCAAGCCATCGCTTGCTTGAGAAATGACTCCGACTTTGAAAGCCATCCCACTTTTATATTCCATATTCCTGAAAATCCTATGTGTCATCCTAGAAACAAATAACCATAAATTCTATAGTGAGTACAATACGGGCACAACTAACATGCACGTCCAGGAGTAGTGTATCAAATTAAGAAACATAATTATGAGTAGGAGTCATACTTTAATTAGTACTTTTGTATCATCGGTGCATCAAATCATCAATGGGTCAAGCTATGCTACATAGACAATGATGCATGGTAAAGGAGTGTATACCCCAAACACCATCAATCATCATGTCTAAATGATGACTTGCAGATTGTCTAGGAATTTGAAAGGCATGCATTTGCATTGAGCCCCGGGATACTTGTTAGTTGGGAAACTAGACATCACAACATTCCCAATAAAAAGCAACCTATAGCTAAAGACACCATTGCCTCATAGCTGATTGGAGCAACCATGCATCTTTCCCTTTATCAGAACCCATTATTATCAGCTCTTTTCTGATGTACTCGTGTGATCATTTTTAGTTTACACAGCAGATAAATCAAGGGCATATATCTGTCATACTCCTTTGTGTTGATTGCCCTAGCCAAATATGCCCCCCCCCCCTTTAATTCTTGATTTGTTTTTAAAGGAATTGGTGCTTTATATATAGTGATTGTGAATAAGAGTGTTTATATAGCTGATCTTAATCTTACCCGCAAAAAAACAAAGCTATGATCTTAATCCTTGATTTCCCTTTTTAGATGCTAATTCTTGATTTCCCGATCGAATAGATGCATGAACTTAAATTACACTTGCTAGGTCTAGTTGACTACCAAATCAAGTTTATTTGAGGCCTATGACTTGCAGTACGTACATGGGGAACAAATAATGGTGCTGCAAGGAATCAGAATGTTGAACTGCTGCGTACGTCACATATTTTAGGCCTATGGCGTGTAGTTTTAAGATTATTTTCAGTGCTATAATTTATAGAGAAATAATGACAGGTACATGGGCGACAGATAATGGTGCTGCGAAGAATGCGAATTTGACAAAGTTCAACTCATAGTCTCTCCCACTTTAGTAGAATATAAGATTGTCTCTCCGTGCATGCATAGGTCACTTAGAGAATCCCTATATATATGGAACCCACAAATCCAAACAAAGGGAAACCATGGAGAGTTCCAGGCCCCCATTTAACTAGGAGATAAAAGCAGAGAGGATGAGCGAGAACCTTGTAAAGCTAGCTAGCTCAGTCGTTCCATACCTTTGGCCTTCTCCCGTGAGGAGAGAGGGTGCATGGCATGCCGTTTTCTTCGCCGTAGATGGAATATATGCTTTCTTCTTTGCCAATTAAGCAAAGATGCTGTTTTTTTCTGTTAGCCATGTGCGGCTTGAATTGTATCTTGTGGTGTATGCTGGTTTATGTTTTGAGGACATTTCACAAATACACAATCTTTAGGTCTGAGGTAACACAATGACAACTCCAATTGTGTTGACAAGTCATAACAAAAAACACAATCTCCATGACAGGGCCGGCCGGCAAAATCCGGGGTCATGTACGAGTCAAAAAAATGAGGCCCTCTATCTCATTTAAAAAATGAACTAACGAGCAATTATAATGTATATATCTTGCCGAAATTTTTTATAATGTTTATATTATAATGTCTTACATAGCAATTGGACATAAAAAAATCATACTTATTCAACTCCCGGTTGCTATTTATTGGAACAACATAATTCCTTTAGTATTCTTTCAAATGAAATCCTCAATGATATCCTTGTAATCAATCTTGTCCAACACTTCAGTCTCAAGTGCTATTGTGGCCAAATCATTGAGTCCTTTTTTTATAGCAAAAACGGTAGGTAAAGTCCCTACTGTAACTCTTTTTCATTAATATGGGTATGCACAGAAGGCATTTACAGGTGTGGCATTGCACAAATAATTTACATATGGTCTAGCCAAGATTGCATTCCATCCTTCAAAGCTAGGTCTAGTTTTCTTAATGATCATACTGAAGTGATCCTTGAAGCAGCCGATGCAATGCATAATATCCACTCTTTGCTGATCAAATATGATACCATTTCTATGTTTCCATAGACTCCAGCAACCTGCAATAAGGGATTCTTTGAAGCATCTGATCTCCAGTCTATCATTGGCTCTCTGAAGCATGTCTATTATATTTAGACCAATCTCCCATTCAAAGCCAATATTGTTCCAGAAATTTTGGCTAAAATCACGTGAGAAGAATAGGTGTATTAAATCTTCAGGCTGATTATCATTACATAGGACACAGTGTGTGTTTTCAACATACAAGCTTTTCCTGTCCATCAGTAATCATTGAGTCTTTGTTGTGTCATAGTAGTCCGGTTGAACTGCTACACTGTGATCTTTAGCCAAGGAGATAAGAACCGATCTCTAACAAAGTAACCATACATGCCAAAAGTTAATTAGGAAATTAGGAATTAGGAGTAGGAACTAACTTTAATCGGAAAGAGGACTCGCTGAGCACCTGGAGGATGGAGTTGGTCATGGATCAATCCGACAAGGCCACGAGGCGACGATTCTAAAATTTGGGAGAGGAATGTTGCGGCAGTGACCTGAATCTGATCGATCCGGCAAAGGTGACGAGACAATCCCGTTTCCTCTAGTGATGCCGACGCCGACACGATTGCTGTTGAGGTTTCCGATCGATCAACCCACGATCTTGTTGTCTTTTTAGACCGGCGATCCCGTTTCCATCAAAATCGATCGAGCAGTTTCCTTTGTTTGAGAAGCATCGATCGAGCAGATGAGCACCAATGCTCGATGGCCTCGACTCAGCCCAGCTCAAGCTCCCAGCGGACCAGTGTGGCAGCTCCTAGGAATTTTTAGAAATACTAGGCCTGTATAAAATATTTGATGCTCTCAAAATTATGGGCACTGTGTGGGCTGCATATTCGGCACAACTATGGGCCCAGCCGTCCTCCGCGATATGAGGCAGGACCTTTCCGCTTCCCTTTGCAACAGTAGGAAGTTAACCTTTTAATCAAGTTTTATATCTAAAAATTGATGGACTTAGTTTCATCTTTCAAAAAAATCCAAAAGTTTATAAAACTTAGTCCCACATAAAAAAAACTAAAAACTTAATGGAACTTAGTTTCACAGAAAAATCCCAACAAACTCAAGCATGGGTTGATTTTAAGAAAATAAAACACTATTCCTTTTGTAAATACCATGCTAGTATTTTTTTGACAGCCCAGCCGGAGTGTGTCTTTTCATTAAGGGGGAAATATGTACATGTTTGATTTTTAAATGGGGGCATGTCAGGAACCCACAACGATACTAAAACCAGATATAAACTACTCGTGGATCTCAATAACCCTCCAATCATGCTGCACAATCTTCTCGAAAGTGAGATTGACCATCTCAATGTAAGTCAGTCTCGGGCCATTGAAAATGCGTCGGTTCCTCTCCTTCCAGGTGTTCCACATAATGTAGATGAGGACGCCCTTCATAGTCTCCTTTTGAGCATGTCAATATCTTTGAGCCCTCCCTCCCACCATGCATCGAAGAAATGTTAGTATGGGTCTGAAGGCAAGTTGATCATCCACCTAGATCATCATCAGACTGTGGACTCAGAGCCATGAAAGGGGAGTCGTTGCATAGGTGTCCGGCAGTGCCAGCGTCTTTGATGACCGAGAGAAGATAACTAAGGAAGAAGACTCGTGAGTGACAACATGTGAAGAAACTATAGTGGATCCGACAAGTAAAAGAGAAGCAGCAAAATTCAATATGGCTCGTGGGCCATGAGCCTGGCCCGCTTGTTTGAAGATAAAGCCCTGGTGGAACTTCGGTCCAGAATGGACCCAGTAGTTTAAATACTCACGTATAACGTCTCTCTATCTCTCGTCCTGGATTTGGACAACGGCTTTGGCTAATTCTGTACGCAACAAATAGTTGTGTGGGAGGTTGGCAGGAAATACATGCTCCTCCTTCCCCATTTTGCCATGAACCCTAGCTACATAGATCTAGAGATTGAGAGCGATCCTTACACTTGGTATCATATTTGGTGGTCCTCGTGCTTCCTTAACATCATCACGGGACATAGTGGCATGATCGTAGAAAAGCTGCAACAATGGAGAAGTTGTCCTGCGATGGGTGGGGGTCTACAAGCTCCTGCGGGTGGATTTTGCCATGGATCTCGACCGCCGCTTGAAAGAACAAGGCGCGGATCTCCTCCAAGCCATGGAGAAGTTGATTACGATGAACATAGCTACTCTCGACCGGCTTGCTGCCGACGCGGGTGGGTGGGGTCTGCTATGAGATGTTGATGGAGTTGGAGCTCCACGGGGAGATACGTGACACGTCTTCAATGTATCTATAATTTTTGATTGTTCCATGCTATTATATTATCATCCTAGGATACTTTTTGGGTAATAATTTACCACTTTATGTTATTTTTAAGCATTAACCTATTGACCCAATGCCCAATGTCAATTGTTGTTTCCTGCGTGTTTTTTACTTTTTAGATTTACAATACCAAATAAAGTCCAATTGCCCTGATTTTTTTATGATTTTTTCTGGACCATAAGCAGACCTCGAAGCCTCGGGAGAAGACCATAGGTAACACGAGGGAGGCACAAGCCAACAGGGTGCGGCCGGGGGGTCGGCGCCCTGATGGCTTGTCCCTCCCTCGTAGCCCCTCTACCTCTGTTCTATGGCCTATAAATTCACATATATTCCAAAACACCTAAGGAACATCGTGAAACACTTTTTTCACCGCCACAAGTATTTATTCCATGGCAATCCCATCTAGATTTCCGTTTCGGCACCCTGCTGGAGGATAGGGCCTCTTCATCAACCATGTTGCCCTCGTGATGATGTCTCCGTAGTTCACAATAGACCTACAGGTCCATAGTTAGTACCTAGATGGCAATCTCTCTCTCTCTCTCTCTCTCTCTCTCTCTCTCTCTCTCTCTCTCTCTCTTGATCTTCAATACAACTATCATCACATCTTTGCTTTAATCCATCCGATGTAATTCTTTTGTATGGTGCGTTCGTTGGGATCCGATGAATTGTGGGTTTATGTTCAGGTTATTCTGAAAATTATTTGAGTTTTCTCTGATTATTATGATTCTTATTTGCATGATCATCATAGCTTCGTAAATTTCTCCGATCAATTGAATTTCTTTGGCCAAGAAGCTTGATATTTTTTCAATGAAAGGGGAGCGTTGCAGTGGGTTCAACCTGATGGGTTTCTATATCCGAGTGAGAGAAGGGGACAATGTACGTCTTTGTGTTGTTGCTACTAAGGAGAAAATGATGGGGTTTATTCATATTGATTGAGTTTACTTTGTCTACATCATGTCATCATTATCCAAGCATTATGATGACCCACAAGTGTAGGGGATCTATCGTAGTCCTTTCGATAAGTAAAAGTGTCGAACCCAACAAGGAGCAGAAGGAAATGACAAGTGGTTTTCAGCAAGGTATTCTCTGCAGGCACTGAAATTATCGATAACAGATAGTTGTCTGATAAGATAATTCATAACGGGTAGCAAGTAACAATAGTAACAAAGGTGCAGCAAGATGGCCCAATCCCTTTTGTAGCAAGGGACAAGCCTGGACGAACTCTTATATAAGGTAAAGCGCTTCTGAGGACACATGGGAATTTCTGTCAAGCTAGTTTTCATCATGTTCATATGATTCGCGTTCGCTACTTTGATAGTTTGATATGTGGGTGGACCGGTGGTTGGGTGCTGTCCTTACTTGGACAAACATCCCACTTATGATTAACCCCTCTCGCAAGCATCCGCAACTACGAAAACAGAATTAAGATAAAGTCTAACCATAGCATTAAACTAGTGGATCCAAATCAGCCCCTTACGAAGCAACGCATAAACTAGGGTTTAAACTTCTGTCACTCTAGCAACCCATCATCTACTTATTACTTCCCAATGCATTCCTCTAGGCCCAAATATTGGTGAAGTGTTATGTAGTCGACGTTCACATGACACCACTAGAGGAAAGACAACATACAACTCATCAAAATATCGAATGAATACCAAATTCACATGACTACTTATAGCAAGACTTATCCCATGTCCTCAGGAACAAAAGTGACTACTCACAAAGCATAATTATGTTCATGATCATAGAGGTATTGAATAGCATTAAGGATCTGAACATATGATCTTCCACCGAGTAATCCAACTAGCATCAACTACAAGGAGTAATTAACACTACTAGCAACCTTACAAGTACCAATCGGAGTCGCGAGACGAAGATTGGGTACAAGAGATGAACTAGGGTTTGGAGATGAGATGGTGCTGATGAAGATGTTGATGGAGATGAGTCCCCTCCAATGAGAGGAGTGTTGGTGATGACGATGGCGATGATTTCCCCCTCCGGGAGGGAAGTTTCCCCGGCAGGACGGCCCTGCCGGAGCTCTAGATTGGTTTTTCTCAAGTTCCGCCTCGTGGTGGCGGCGTTTCTTCCCAAAAGCTCTCCCCTGATTTTTTTTCTGGGACGAAAGAGACTATATAGAGTTGGAGTTGGAGGCTGCGGAGCCACGTGGGCCCCACAAGCCTGCCAGGCGTGGCCTAGGGGGGGGCGTGCCTCCTGGGCTTGTGGGCTCATGGCTCCGTGTCTTCTGGTAGTTCTTGCGCTAGTATTTTTTATATATTCCACAAAAAATCCTCTTAAGTTTCCAGGTCATTCTGAGAACTTTTATTTCTGCACAAAAATAGCGTCAGTCCGGGTTAGTTCCATTCAATTCATGCAAATTAGAGTCCAAAACAAGGGCAAAAGTGTTTGGAAAAGTAGATACGATGGAGACGTATCAACTCCCCCAAGGTTAAAGCCTTGCTTGTCCTCAAGCAATTCAGTTGACAAACTGAAAGAGACAAAAGGAAAACTTTTACGAACTCTGATTGATCTTGTTGTTGTAATTATGTCTAACTCATATTCAGATTTTCAGCAAGATCATAAGCTAACCACATAAGCAATAACATTTAGGTCTCATGGTGTACTCATATCAATGGCATAATCAACTAGCGAGCAATAATGATAAGTTTCAAATGTCAACACTTCAATCAAAACAATCATGATACAATATGAACAAATGGTATCTCGCTAGCCCTTTCTGAGACCGCAAAACATAAATGCAGAGCACCTTCAAAGACCAAGGGTTGACTGAACATTGTAATTCATGGCAAAGAAGATCCAGACACAGTCATACTCAATATCAATTAATAGCAAAGCATAAAAATGACGGAGGTGCTCTCTAATTGGTGCCTTTTATAAGAAGAGGATGACTCAACAGTAATGTAAATAGATAGGCACTTCGCATTGGGAAGCATTGATTTGCAGAGGTGCCAGAGCTCAAGCTTTTAAAACAGAGATAAATAATTTTGGATGGCATGCTTTCATTGTCAACGTGATGACCAAGAGTTTTCACCATCTTCCATGCTACACATATTATAGGCGGTTCCCAAACAGAATAGTAAAGTTTTGACCCCCCCCCCCCCACCACCGATCAATCACACTCCACGACTAGCCGAAACCTCGGGTGCCGTCCATACCAACAACAATCCAGAGGGAGTTTTGTTTGCCATTATATTTTCGATTTGATTTGAGCATGGAACTGGGCATTCCGATTACCGACCCCTTTCTCGTGAGTGATAGTGAATAAACACGTATCAAGGATAACACGCCTAGCATGAAAGATATTGACCGCCCCTTGTCACCACATCAGCGATTCGGGCATACAAAACAGATTATTATTTGAAGATTTAGGGAGTGGCACATGCAAATTTACTTGGAACGGCAGGTAGATACCGCATATAGGTAGGTATGGTGGACTCATACGGAACAACTTTAGGTTTATGGAAGTGGATGCACAAGCAGTATTCCCGCTTAGTACAAGTGAAGGCTAGCAAAAGACTGGGAAGTGACCAACTAGAGAGCGACACCAATCATCAATATGCATTGAAATTAACCAATGTTGAGTGCAAGAATGAGTAGGATATAAATCACCATAAACATGAATATCGTAGAGGCTATGTTGATTTTGTTTCAACTACATGTGTGAACATGTGCCAAGTCAAGCCACTTGAATCATTCAAAGGAGGATACCATCCTATCATACTACATCATAATCATCCTGAAATTCATGTTGGCATCCAAGACAAACCATTATAAGGTCCTAGCTAATTAAGCATGGCATCAGAAACTATGATCTCTAAGTTGTCATTGCAAACATGTTTCTCTCATAACAATGTTGAATTAGGAACGATGAGCTAGTCATATTTACAAAAAAAATAGGTCGAGTTCATACCAGCTTTTCCAGGCTCAGTCACTTCATCATATATCGTCATTATTGCCTTTCACTTGTACGACCGAATGATGTGAGTAATAATAAGAGTGTTCATGCATTGGACTAAGACGGAATCTGCAAGCAAACTTAGAGGAGAAGACAAAGTAATATGGCTCTTTGATGAATAAACAAAAATGCATATGAGAGCCACTAATCATTTTAATCATGGTCTTCTACCTTGACCCAAAGAAAAAGAAAACTATTTACACGGGAAAGCTCCCAACAAGCAAAATAAGAATGGGAAATCTCGTGCGCTTTCCGGACTACTTTAAATTTTTCTATTTTTCTAAATATTCCAAAACGGAGAAAAATTGCTATTGGAAAAGTTTTGGAGTCTTTTTACTTACCGAATCACATACCTCTTTGTTTTTGGAGTCTGAAACAAGCTGGTAAATATCCCTTATGTACTCCTCCAGAGTTATGGTATTAATTATATTGCTTTCACATTTATGGGAGTACTTGAGATATAATGCTTGATTCTTTGCCGATTCACAACTCTCGAAAATTTACCTTCCGCGTTGTTGATTTTGATGGCACCAGAACGATATGCTTCCTCAACAATGTAAGGACCTTTCCATTTAGAGAGAAGCTTGCCTGCAAAAAATCTTAAACAAGAATTGTATAGCAAGACATAATCACCTACATTGAACTCACGTTTTTGTATCCTTTTATCATGCCACCTCTTAACTTTTTCTTTAAACAACTTGGCATTTTCATATGCCTGAGTTCTCCATTCATCAAGTGAGCTAATATCAAATAACCTCTTCTCACCAGCAAGTTTGAAATCAAAGTTGAGCTCTTTGATTGCCCAATAAGCCTTATGCTCTAGCTCAAGAGGTAAATGACATGCTTTACCGTAAACCATTTTGTACGGATACATGCCCATGGGATTCTTATAAGCAGTTCTATAAGCCCACAATGCATCATCAAGTTTCTTAGACCAATTCTTTCTAGACCTATTAACAGTCTTTTGCAGAATTAGTTTAATTTCTCTATTACTTAACTCTACTTGACCACTGGACTGAGGATGATAAGGAGACGCAATTCTATGGTTGACATCATACTTAGCAAGCGTTTTACGGAAAGCACCATGAATAAAATGCGAACCACCATCAATCATTAAATATCTAGGGACTCCAAATCTAGGGAAAATAACTTCTTTAAGCATCCTAATACAGGTGTTATGATCAACACTACTAGTTGGGATAGCTTCTACCCACTTAGTAATGTAACCAACAGCAACTAGGATATGAGTATACCCGTTGGACTTTGGAAAAGGTCCCATATAATCAAAACCCCAAACATCAAATGGTTCAATGACAAGTGAATAGTTCATAGGCATTTCCTGACGTTTACTGATATTACCTATTCTTTGACATTCATCACAAGACAAGACAAACTTACGAGCATCCTTGAAGAGAGTAGGCCAATAAAAACCGGATTGCAATACCTTGTGTGCAGTTCTATCTCCCGCATGGTGTCCTCTGTAAGCCTCGGAGTGACACTTCTGTAGGATCTGTCCTTGTTCATGCTCAGGTACACAACGTCTAATAACACCATCTACTCCTTCTTTATAAAGATGAGGATCATCCCAAAAGTAATGTCTCAAATCAAAGAATAATTTCTTCTTTTGTTGGTATGTGAAACTAGGTCGTATATATTTAGCAACAATATAATTCGAATAATCAGCATACCAAGGTGTACTACGTGAAGCATTGATGACATTCAATTGTTCACCAGGAAAGCTATCATCAATAGGTTGTGGGTCATCAAGAATATTCTCCAGCCTAGACAAGTTATCTGCTACGGGGTTCTCAGCACCCTTCCTATCAACAACATGCAAATCAAATTCTTATAGCAAGAGAACCCATCTAATAAGTCTAGGTTTAGCATCTTTCTTTTCCATGAGATATTTAATAGCAGCATGATCAGTGTGAATAGTAACTTTGGAATCGACAATATAAGATCTGAACTTATCACATGCAAACACGACTGCTAAAAATTCTTTTTCAGTAGTAGCATAGTTTCTTTGGGCACTGTCTAGAGTTTTACTAGCATAATGAATAACATTCAATTTCTTATCAACTCTTTGTCCTAGAACAGCACCAACAGCATAATCACTAGCATCACACATAATTTCAAAAGGTAGGTTCCAATCAGGTGGTTGAACAATAGGTGCAGTTATCAAGGCCTTCTTAAGTTTTTCAAATGCTTATTCACAATCATCATAAAAAACAAATGGAATATCTTTTTGCAAGAGATTGGTAAGAGGCCTAGAAATCTTAGAGAAGTCTTTAATGAACCTTCTATAGAAACCAGCATGACCAAGGAAACTTCTTACACCTTTAATGTCTGTAGGGCATGGCATTTTCTCGATCGCATCAACTTTAGCCTTATCGACTTCAATACCTCTTTCAGAAATCTTATGTCCTAAGACGATGCCTTCATTAACCATAAAGTGGCACTTCTCCCAATTCAAGACAAGGTTGGTATCTTTACATCTCTGCAAAACTCGATCAAGGTTGCTCAAGCAATCATCAAAAGAAGACCCGTAAATGGAGAAATCATCCATGAAAACCTCAACAATCTTTTCACAAAAGTCAGAGAATATAGCCATCATACATCTTTGAAAGGTAGCAGGTGCATTACATAAACCAAAAGGCATACGTCTATAAGCAAAGGTACCGAAAGGGCAAGTAAAAGTGGTTTTCTCCTGATCAGATTGTGCAACAGGTATTTGGGAGAAACCAGAATAACCATCTAGAAAGAAAAAGTGTGTGTGTTTTGACAATCTTTCTAGCATTTGGTCAATAAAAGGCAAAGGGTAATGATCTTTCCTAGTGGCTTTATTTAATTTCCTAAAATCAATTACCATCCTATAGCCAGTAACAATTCTTTGTGGGATCAATTCATCTTTATCATTAGGGACAACGGTAATACCTCCCTTCTTAGGGATGCAATGCACCGGACTTACCCAATCACTATGAGCAACATGATAGATAATACATGCTTCCAGGAGCTTTAGTATTTCTTTTCTTACCACCTCTTTCATCTTAGGATTTAATCTTCGTTGATGATCGGCAACTGGTTTGGAATCAGGATCAGTTTTAATTTTATGCTGGCATAGAGTGGGACTAATGCCCTTAAGATCATCAAGAGTATATCCAATAGCAGCACAGTGCTTCCTCAGAGTTTTCAATAATTTCTTTTCTTCATGCTCTGAAAGGTTAGCACTAATAATAACAGGATATATATCTTTTTCATCAAGATAAGCATACTTAAGAGTATCAGGTAACTATTTAAGCTCAAACACAGGACCACCCTTTGGTGGAGGTGGATCTCCAAGTAATTCAACGGGCAAATTGTTCTTAAGGATAGGATGTTGTTCAAAGATAACTCTATCTATCTCATTCCTTTCATCCATATGCATATCATTTTCATGTTCAAGCAAGTATTGCTCTAAAGGATTAGTAGGAGGCACAACAATAGAAGCTAGAGCAATGATCTCATCCTTACTAGACAATTCTTTTTCATGAGGTTGTCTACCAAACTTGGAAAAAATAAATTCATGTGACACACCTTCAAAGCCAACAGTGACAGTTTGTTTCTCACAATCAATCTGAGCATTGACAGTATTGAGAAAAGGTCTGCCAAATATGATGGGACAAAAGCTATCTTGTGTGGTAGCAAGAACGAGAAAATCAGTAGGATACTTAGTTTTACCACACAAGACTTCAACATCTCTAAAAATGCCCACAGGGCAGATAGTATCTATATTGGCAAGTTGAATAGTAACATCAATGAATTCCATCTCGACAGGTGCAATCTCATCTTTAATTTCATCATATAAAGATCGAGGTATTGCACTAACACTAGCACCCACGTCACATAAACCATGATAACAATGATCTCCTATCTTAACAGAAACAATAGGCATGCCGACGACAGGCTTATGTTTTTCTCTAGCATGAGGTTTAGCAATTCTAGCAGCATATTCACAGAAGTGAATAACATGCCCATCAACATTATCGGACAGGAGATCTTTGATAATAGCAATGCTAGGTTCAACTTTAATTTGCTCAGGGGGTGTAGGTGTTCTAATATAGCCCTTACGTATCACAGTTGAAGCTTTAGCATGATCCTTTATTCTAACAGGGAAAGGTGGTTTCTCAATGTAAGCACTAGGAACAATAGGATCATTATAAGCAATGACTTTCTCGTCAACTGGATTGGGTTTTACTACATTGACTTCTATGGGAGGATGATATTTAAACCACTTCTCTTTAGGGAGATTAATATGAGCAGCAAATGATTCACATAATGAAGCTACTATCTCAGAGTCAAGTCCATGTTTAGCGCTAAAATCACAAAAAGTATTTGTTTCAACAAAGGATTTAACGCAATCGAACTTAAGATTCATACCTGACTCCTTACCTTCATAAAACTCCCAATCTTCAAAGTTGTGTTTAATTCTTTCCAATAAATCCCATTTGAAATCAATATCTCTCTTCATAAAAGAACCGGCACAAGAAGTGTCAAGCATGGTGTGATTGTCATGAGAAAGTCGAGCATAAAAGTTCATAATAATAATTTCTCTAGGGAGCTCATGGTTGGGGCATGAATATAACATTGACTTAAGCCTCCCCAAGCTTGAGCGATACTTTCTCTATCACAAGGCCAAAAATTATAGATATAATTCCGATCACGATGTACCAAATGCATAGGATAAAACTTTTGATGAAATTCCTATTTCAATCGGTTGTAGTTCCATGATCCAGTATCATCACATAGCCTATACCATGTCAATGCTTTATCCCACAAAGATAAGGGAAAGACCTTCTTCTTGACCTCATCCTCGGGCAAACCTACAGCTTAAATAAACCACAAACTTCATCTACATAGATTAGATGCAAGTCGGGATGTGATGTTCCATCTCCTATAAAAGGATTAGCCAAGAGTTTCTCTAGCATACCCGAAGGAATTTCATAATAAATATTTTCAGTAGGTGCAGTAGGTTGAGGAGCATCTCTTTGTGCTTCCGGTCGAGGTGAAGATACCCCGAACAAGCTCCTCAAAGGATTAGTTTCCATAGTGACAATTGACAATAAATTTCAGCACACTATATAAATGTTTCCTTACCAAATTCCACTTACCAAAGGCGCTTCACTCCCCGGCAACGCGCCAGAAAAGAATCTTGATGACCCACAAGTGTAGGGGATCTATCGTAGTCCTTTTGATAAGTAAGAGTGTCGAACCCAACGAGGAGCAAAAGGAAATGACAAGTGGTTTTCAGCAAGGTATTCTCTCCACGCACTGAAATTATCGGTAACAGATAGTTGTGTGATAAGATAATTCGTAACGGGTAGAAAGTAACAATAGTAACAAAGGTGCAGCAAGATGTCCCAATCCCTTTTGTAGCAAGGGACAAGCCTGGACGAACTCTTATATAAGGTAAAGCGCTCCCGAGTACACATGGGAATTTCTGTCAAGCTAGTTTTCATCATGTTCATATGATTCGCGTTCGCTACTTTGATAGTTTGATATGTGGGCGGACCGGTGCTTGGGTGCTGTCCTTACTTGGACAAACATCTCACTTATGATTAACCCCTCTCGCAAGCATCCACAAATATGAAAGAAGAATTAAGACAAAGTCTAACCATAGCATTAAACTAGTGGATCCAAATCAGCCCCTTACGAAGCAACGCATAAACTAGGGTTTAAACTTCTGTCACTCTAGCAACCCATCATCTACTTATTACTTCCAATGCCTTCCTCTAGGCCCAAATATTGGTGAAGTGTTATGTAGTCGACGTTCACATGACACCACTAGAGGAAAGACAACATACAACTCATCAAAATATCGAATGAATACCAAATTCACATGACTACTTATAGCAAGACTTATCCCATGTCCTCAGGAACAAAAGTGACTACTCACAAAGCATAATTATGTTCATGATCATAGAGGTATTTAATAGCATCAAGAATCTGAACATATGATCTTCCACCGAGTAATCCAACTAGCAACAACTACAAGGAGTAATTAACACTACTAGCAACCTTACAAGTACCAATCGGAGTCGCGTGACGAAGATTGGGTACAAGAGATGAACTAGGGTTTGGAGATGAGATAGTGCTGATGAAGATGTTGATGGAGATGAGTCCCCTCCGATGAGAGGAGTGTTGGTGATGACGATGGCGACGATTTCCCCCTCCGGGAGGGAAGTTTCCCCGGCAGGACGGCCCTGTTGGAGCTTTAGATTGGTTTTGCTCAAGTTCTGCCTCGTGGCAGTGGCGTTTCTTCCCCAAAGCTCTCCCCTTATTTTTTCTGGGACGAAAGAGACTATATAGAGTTGGAGTTGGAGGCTGCAGATCCACGTGGGCCCCACAAGCCTGTCAGGCGCGGCCTAGGGGGGCGCGCCTCCTGGGCTTGTGGGCTCATGGTCCGTGTCGTCTAATAATTCTTGCGCTAGTATTTTTTATATATTCCACAAAAAATCCTCGTAAGTTTCCAGGTCATTCCGAGAAGTTTTATTTCTGGACAAAAACAACACCATGGAAATTCTGCTGAAAACAACGTCAGTCCGGGTTAGTTACATTCAAATCATGCAAATTAGAGTCCAAAACAAGGGCAAAAGAGTTTGGAAAAGTAGATACGATGGAGACGTATCACATTACTCTCTTTGTCATGAACTTAATACGTAGAGAGGCACGCATATAAGCGCTCTTGAAGTGTAGTAATAGTAGTAGGTGCAGGAAAGAGTCGGTCTATTTTCTTATGGATGTGATGCCTATATACACACGATCATTGCCGTGAATATCGCATAAATTTGTGCTTTTCTATCAATTGCCCAACAGTAATTTGTTTATCCACCATATGTTGCTTTCATGAGAGATGCCATTAGGGAACCCTATGGCCCCGGGGTCTATTCACTTATATATTTCCAAAACTTATCTTTACCTTCATGTTCTAATTTTTTCTATTTTATTTTGAAATTTACAATTGTCTACAATTATCTACGCACCTCATTCGCTTGAAAATAAAAAGATCAAGGAGATTGACAACCCTCTTACCCGTATTGGGTGCAAGTTGTTTGCTCTTTTGTGTGCATCCGCTAAAGACGGTTGAGGATTGATATTCCCATTGGTTCTGTAAACCTTGGTTTCTTAACTGAGGGAAATACTTACCCGTATTGTGTTGCAATTACCATGTTCCTCTTCACGGAAAACCCATCGCAGATCACAAGTATCACGAAGGATTTCTTGCACCGTTGCCGAGGAATATCATCACCAACTATCAAGTAACTTCACACAAATTATCATTCACTTGTTCTTATTTTTATTTTCTGTTATATTTTGCTTGCTTAAAAAAAACAAAAATACAAAAATATTTACCTTTGCTTGTCACTAGTTCATTTCTTTGCTCGTTAGTTTACATTTCATGCTTGTTACTTTGCTTGCTCGGTCACCATGTCTCAAGATACTACTAAGTTGTGTGACTTCTCAAGTACTAATAATAATGATTTTATTAGTACTCCTATACCACTCGCCACTAGTGTGGATGCTTTTAATGTTAATGTTGCATTGTTGAATCTTGTCAAGAAAGAACAATTTTTGGGAAGTCCTAATGAGGATCCCGCTGCTCATCTTAATGCCTTTGTTGAACTTTGTGTTATGAAAATAAAAAGGACATGGATAATGATATTGTGAAACTAAAATTATTTCCTTCTTCACTAAGAGATAGATCTAACTCTTGGTTTTCATCTTTACCACGTAATAGTATTGGAACATGCGATAAGTGTAAAGATACTTTTATTGCCAAGTATTTTCCTCATGCTAAGATCATCTCCCTTTGAAATAAAATAATTAATTTTAAATATCATGATCATGAACATGTTGCACAAGCTTGGGAGAGAATGAAATTGATGATTATAAACTGCCCTACTCGTGGTTTAAATATGTGGATCATTATCCAAAACTTCTATGCTGGACTAAACTTTGTATCTAGAAATCTTCTAGATTCTGCCGCAGGTGGTACCTTCATGGAGGTGACCTTAGGAGAGGCTACCAAACTTCTGTACAATATCATGACCAAATACTCTCAATGGCATATCGAGGTCCAACTGGTAAGAAGGTAAATTATGTTGAGGAAATCACCACTTTGAGTGAAAAAGTGGATGCTCTTATGAATTTTGTTGCTAATAAAGATGCTCATGTTCATCCTAATGACATGACCTTGTCTATTTTGATTGATAAAAATATAATTCCATTGATGTGAATTTTATCTTGCAGAATAATTTTAATAACAATATATATAGGGATAATTTCAATGCTAGGCCATATCCCGGTAATCACTCTAATGGTTATGGCAACTCTTATGGAAATTCTTATGGAAATTCTTCGACCAATAATAATAATTTATCCTCTTATCTTGAAAACACCATTAAATAATTCATTAATTCTCAAAACAAAATCAATACTATGGTAGAGGAAAAGCTGCATATGATCGGTACCTTGGCTAAAAACATGGATAGAATTGCTCTTGATGTAGAAACTCTTATAAGTAAAGCTTTGCCACCCAAGCATGATTTTAATGAGACTATTAAATCTATCCAAATATATATTAATTGAATCAAGGAGAGGACTGTTAAGTTGAAAGCTAAGCAGTAATTCCTAGAAAAAGGTCTCCCACTCGTTTTTTTACCAAAATCATGATGAAGGTCTTAAAATGATTGGCACTTGTCCTATTTAATCCTTATTTACTTCTCTGAACATAAATGATAAAGGGATTATAGATGAGTCAACTTTATATAGAGAGCTCCCCGTTTGCTTGGAGGGGTGATGATCCTAATATTAAAACTAAAAAAGTGGGCTTGGAGAGGTTAAAACTTTAACTAGTGATGTGCCCACTATCTTGGATTACAAGTACTTTAATTATTAAAGTTTAGCTTTAGTATAATGTATTTTCTTGTTACAAACCATTAATAGCTCACCCAATGTTTAATAACAAAACAAGGCTTTCACAAATCATATAGTGGAAGCAATGATAAAAGCATATGATGAGAAACTTGAACTTGAAGTTTCTATTCCTAGAAAATTGCATGATGAATGGAATAGAGTGTGGTGGTGGTTGTGAGACAAAAAAGGAGGAGATGGTCACATTGACTCAGCGTATTAAAGGGCTATGGAGATGCCCATTAATAGATATCAATGTGAATGAGTAGGGATTGCCATACAAAGGATGCACTAGAGCTATAAGTATGTGAAAGCTCAAAAGGAGAACTAGTGGGTGTGCATCCAACTTGCTTGCTCCCTAGGGAAATTTGAGGAAGCCCATCATTGGAATATACAAGCCAAGTTATATAATAAAGATTCCCACTAGTATATGGTGGTAAAAAATAAGAGGCTCTCAATCATGAAGAACATGGTGCTATTATGAAGCACAAGTGTGGAAAGAGATAGTAGCATTGTCCCTTCTCTCTTTTTCTCTCTTTTTTTTGTTTGGGCTCTTGGGCCTCTTTTTTCTCTTTTTTATTGTGGGCAACTTTGGCCTATTTTTTTTATTTCCTCACATGGGACAATGCTCTAATAATGATGATCATCACACTTTTATTTACTCACAGTTCAAAGCTCAGAACGATGATGACTATAGGAAATGCCTCTGGCAGTGTACCGGGATGTGCAACGATCTAGCTTGGTGTATGACGTTGAAACATCTTGCTAGCTATCTTACGATCATGCAAAGGCAATATGATAGTGACGGCACAAGTCATGAGATGGAACGGTGGGAGTTGCATGGCAATATATCTCGGAATGGTTATGAAAATGCCATAGTAGGTAGGTATGGTGGCTGTTTTGAGGAAGGCATATGGTGGGTTTGTGCACCGGCGAAAATTGCGCGGTACTAGAGAGGCTAGCAATGGTGGAAGGTGAAAGTGCATCTATACCATCGACTCACATTAGTCATGAAGAACTCACATACTTATTGCGGAATTTTTTATTAGTAATCGAAACAAAGTGCTAAACGCATACTCCTAGGGGAAGGGTTGGTAGGTGTTAACCATCGCGCGATCCCGACGCAACACAAAGGGTGACAATCAATAGATCAATTATGCTCCGACTTCGTATATTTTTGGTACCTCACAAATTCTGAAAAATTACGACTGCCTGGGAAAAAGGCATATCAACCAGAAGCAAAAAGAATCAACTCAAAATCTCTTTCTGAATAAAAACGAAAAATAATTTCGTGAGCGAAAAGTTTATGTCTTTTTCCAGCAGGATCAAACAACCATCACCAAAACTAGTCATAAAGGTTTTACTTGGCTCAAACACAAAAAGGAACACAAAAGACACAATCAAAACAGAATTATGATGGTGTGGACGCAACAAAACAGAACGCAAAAGGCAAAGATAAATTAATTGGGATGCCTCCCAACAAGCGCTATTGTTTAATGCCCTTAGCTAGGCATTGATAATTCAATGATGCTCACACAAAAGACAAGAATTGAAGCACAACGAGAGCATCATGAAGCATGTGAAAATCACATCTAAGTCTAACATACTTCCTATGCATAAGCATTTTATAGGAAAGCAAATTATCAAGACAAACAAAAACGACCATATGCAAGGAAGAAGAAAGAGACAATAGCAATCTCAACATAACGAGAGATGATTTAGTGATATGAAACTTTCTACCACTATATTTTCCTCTCTCATAACAATTACATGTGGGATCATATTCAAATTCAACAATATAGCTATCACATAGGATATTCTTTTCATGATCCACATGCATGCAAAGTTGACGCTCTTCAAAAATAGTGGGATTATCATCAACTAAAGTCATGACTTCTCTAATACCACTTTCAATATTATTGCAAATATCATAATCATCATGAGGCTTAAACAAATTTTCAAGATCATAAGAAAAATCATTACCCCAATCATGATCATTGCAACAAGTAGTGGACATAGCAAAACTAGCATCCCCAAGCTTAGGGTTTTGCATATTTTTAACATGATTGTCATTAATAGAATTTATAATGAAATCATTGCAATCATGCTTTTCATTCAAGGAGCCCTCGTGAATCACCTCATAAATTTCTTCATCACGATTTTCAGATTCACGCATCTCAAGCAAAACTCCATAGAGAAAGTCAAGTGCACTCAACTCACTAGAAAATGGTTCAACATAATTGGATCTCTTAAAGAGATTAGCAAGTGGATGAGGATCCATATCAATAGATTTTCAGCAAGCGAAGATGCAACCATATTGAAGGCACATAGCACACAAGCAAAGGAAAGGCAAACGAAAAAGGCAAATATTTTCGTAAATTTTTGTTTTTCAGAAGTGGGGAAGAGGAAAACGAGAGGCAAGAAAGTAAATGCAAGAGATGAGTTTGTGACACTTACTTGGATGAGTTCTTGACTTGATCCTCCCGAGCAACGGCGCCAGAAATCCTTCTGCTGCCTCTTGAGCTTGCGTTGGTTTTTCCCTTGATGAGGAAAGGGTGATGTAGCACCGGAGAAGTAAGTATTTCCCTCAGTTTCAGAACCAAGAAATCAATCCAGTAGGAGAATCGAGGTCAAGTCCAGAGTACCTGCACAAACACAAAAGAGCTTGCACCCAACGCTGTAAAGGGGTTGTCAATCCCTTCAAGATTTATTGCAAAGTGAGATCCGAAGGCGGAAAGTGCAATGAAGTAAAAGTGTAGGCTGAAAATAAGGTGTGAAGTAGACCCGGGGGCCATAGTGTTCACTAGAGGCTTCTCTCAAAATAGAAAATAATACGGTGGGTGAATTCTACGGCAACAGACAACAGCGCCAGAAATTGGCATGTTGATGGAGACTTGCCTTGCGCTGGTTTTTCCCTTGAAGAGGAAAGGGTGATGCAGCACAGGAGTAGTAAGTATTTCCCTCAGTTTGAGAACCAAGGTATCAATCCAGTAGGAGAATCGCGTCAAGTCTAGAGTACCTGCACAAACGCAACAGAGCTTGCACCAAACGCTATAAAGGGGTTGTCAATCCCTTCAAGATTGATTGCAAAGTGAGAACTGAAGGTAGAAAGTACAACGAAGTAAAAGTGTAAGGCTGAAAATATGATGTGAAGTAGATGCGGGGGCCATAGTGTTCACTAGAGGCTTCTCTCAAAATAGCAAATATTACGGTGGGTGAACAAATTACTGTCGAGCAATTGATAGAACCACGCAAAGTCATGATGATATCTAAGGCAATGATCATACATATAGGCATCACGTCCGAGACAAGTAGACCGATACTTTCTGCATCTACTACTATTACTCCACACATCGACCGCTATCCAGCATGCATCTAGTGTATTGAGTTCATGACGAACAGAGTAACGCCTTAAGCAAGATGACATGATGTAGAGGGATAAACTCAAACCAATGATGAAAACCCCATCTTTTTACCCTTGATGGCAACAACACGATGCGTGCCTCGCTACCCCTTCTGTCACTGGGTGAGGTCACCGCACGGTATGAACCCAAAACCAAGCACTTCTCCCATTGCAAGAATCATAGATCAAGATGGCCAAACAAAACCCACAACTCGAAGAGAATTACAAGGATATGAAATCATGCATAAGAGAGATCAGAAGAAACTCAAATAAGATTCATAGATAATCTGATCATAAATCCACAATTCATCGGATCTCGAGAAACACACCGTAAAAGAAGATTACATCAGATAGATCTCCATGAAGATCATGGATAACTTTGTATTGAAGATCCAAGAGAGAGAAGAAGCCATCTAGCTACTAGCTATGGACCCGTAGGTCTGTGGTGAACTACTCACGCATCATCGAAGAGGTCATGGTGTTAATGAAGAAGCCCTCCGTATCCGAATCCCCCCTCCGACAGGGCACCAGAACGTGCCCCAGATGGGATCTTGCGGAGACAGAAGCTTGCAGCGGCGGAAAAGTATTTTCGTGGATCTCCTAATTTTTTCTGGGATTTTAGGGAGTATATAGGCGCAAGACCTAGGGCAGAGGAGGCCCAGGGAGCCCACAAGCCTATGAGGCGCGGGCCCCCCTGGCCGCGGCCAGGGGGCTTGTGGGGTCCGTGGTGGCCCTCTGCCTTGGTTCTCAAGTCTCCCAATCGTCTTCTGTTTTGGAAAAAATCTTTTTGGAAGTTTCATTCCGTTTGGACTCCGTTTAAAATCCTCCTCTGAAAGGGGTCAGAAACACGAAAAAAACAGGAACTGGCACTTGGCACTGAGTTGATAAGTTAGTCCCAAAAAAGATATAAAATGCATACAAAACATCCAAAGTTTGACAAGATAATAGCATGAAACCATCAAAAATTATATATACGTTGGAGACGTATCAATCATCCCCAAGCTTAACTCCTGGTCGTCCTTGAGTAGGGAAGTGATAAAGACTGAATTTTTGATGTGGAATGCTACCTAGCATAGTTGTCCTTTGTAACTTCTTTCATGTGACATGAATGTTCAGATCCGTAAGATTCAAAACAATAGTTTGATATTGACATGAAAACAATAATACTTCAAGCAAACTAGCAAGGTAATCATGAACTTTCGAAATATCAAGGCCAAAGAAAGTTATCCCTACAAAATCATATAGTCTGACTATGCTCCCTCGTCCCCACACAACTAATTTAAATCATGCACAACCCCGGTATTGGGCAAGTAATTGTTTTTGCACTCTTACTTTCTCAAACCTTTTTCAACTGTCACGCAATACATGAGCGTGATCCATGGATATAACACTATAGGTGGAACAGAGTGTGGTGGTGGTTGTGAGACAAAAAAGGAGGAGATGATCACATTGACTCGGCGTATCAAAGGGTTATGGAGATGCCCATTAATAGATATCAATGTGAATGAGTAGGGATTGCCATACAAAGGATGCACTAGAGCTATAAGTATGTGAAATCTCAAAAGGAGAACTAGTGGGTGTGCATCCAACTTGCTTGCTCACGAAGACCTAGGGCAATTTGAGGAAGACCATCATTGGAATATACAAGCCAAGTTATATAATAAAGATTCCCACTAGTATATGGTGGTGACGAAACGAGAGGCTCTCAATCATGAATAACATGGTGCTATTATGAAGCACAAGTGTGGAAAAAGATAGTAGCATTGTCCCTTCTCTCTTTTTCTCTCCGTTTTTTTATTTGGCCTCTTTAAATTTTGGGGCTCTTTGGCCTCTTTTTTTATTTCCTCACATGGGACAATGCTCTAATAATGATGATCATCACACTTTTAGTTACTCACAGCTCAAAGCTCGGAACAATGATGACTCTATAGGAAATGCCTTCGACAGTGTACCGGGATGTGCAACGATCTAGCTTGGCGTATGACGTTGAAACATCTCGCTAGCTATCTTACGATCATTCAATGGAAATATGAGAGTGACGGCACAGGTCATGATACGGAATGGTGGGAGTTGCATGGCAATATATCTCGGAATGGCTATGAAAATGCCATAGTAGGTAGGTATGGTGGCTGTTTTGAGGAAGGCATATGGTGGGTTTGTGCACCGGCAAAAGTTGCGCGTCACTAGGGAGGCTAGCAATGGTGGAAGGTGAAAGTGCATCTATACCATGGGCTCACATTAGTCATGAAGAACTCACATACTTGTTGCGAAAGTTTTAATTAGTAATCGAAACAAAATGCTAAACGCATACTACTAGGGGAAGGGTTAGTAGGTGTTAACCATCGCGCGATCCCGACCTCAACACAAAGGATGACAATCAGTAGATCAATTATGCTCCGACTTCCTAACATAGCGGTTCACCATACGTGCATGCTACGGGAATAACTAACTTCAACACAAGTATTTCTAGATTCTCAACACCCTACTAACATAACTCTTAATATTACCAAATCCACGTCTCAGAACTAATTGAGAGGAATCATACTTTTCTTTCTACTCAATGCACATGAAGATGGAGGTTTTTGTATCCTCTTTGGGTACCTATCACCTTTGGGACTAATTTCATAGCTCAAACCAACTACCAAGTCACGCACCGCCGTGCTCTAAAAGATCTAAGTGAAGCACATAGAGCAAAATTATCTAGCTCAAAAGATATAAGTGAAGCACAATGAGCATTCTAGTAAATCCATGATGAGTGCGTGTATCTCTCAAAAGGTGTGCAGCAAGGATGATTGTGACACAACAAAAATAAAATACTCCTACGATACAAGACGCTCCAAGCAAAACACATATCATGTGGTGAATAAAAATATAGCTCCAAGTAATGTTACCGGTGGATTGAACACGAAAGAGGGGATGCCTTCCCGGGGCATCGCCAAGCTTAGGCTTTTTGGTGTCCTTGAATTTGGCTTGGGGTGCCTTGGGCATCCCGAATCTTGAGCTCTTTCCACTCTTTATCCCTTTGTCCATGCGAACATCACCCAAAACTTGAAAATTTCACAACACAAAACTAAAATAGAAACTCATGATATCATTAGCACAAGAAAACAAACTACCACCACTTTAGGTACTGTAGCAATCCTGATTTATATTTATATTGGTGTTAGATTACCGTATTCTCACTTTTCCATGGCTAGTACCCCCTGATACTATCCATAGTTTCATCAAAACAAGCAACCAACTCAACAAAAGCAGAATCTGTCAAAAACAGACTAGTCTGTAGCAATATGTATACTTCGTATACTTCTGGTACCTCACAAACTCTGAAAAATTATGACTGCCTGGGCAAAAGGCATATAAACCAGCAGCGAAAAGAATCAACTCAAAAGCTCTATCTGAATAAAAATGAAAAATAATCTCGTGAGCGAAAAGTTTCTGTCTTTTTCCAGCAGGATCAAACAACCATCACCAAGACTATTCATAAAGGTTTTGCTTGGCTCAAACACAAAAGACACTATCATAACATAATTATGATGGTGTGGACGCAACAAAATAGAAAGAAAAAGAAAAATTCATTGGGTTGCCTCCCAACAAGTGCTATTGTTTAACTCCCTTAGCTAGGCATTGATAATTCAATGATGCTCACACAAAAGACAAGAATTGAAGCACAATGAGAGCATCATAAAGCATGTGAAAATCACATCTAAGTCTAACATACTTCCTATGCATAGGAATTTTATAGGAAAACAAATTGGCAAGACAACCAATAGTTACCAAATGCAAGGAAGAAAAAAGAGACAATAGGAATATCAACATAACGAGAGGTAATTTGGTAACATGAAAGTTTCTACCACAATATTTTCTTCTCTCATAGCAATTACATGTGGGATCATAATAAAATTCAACAATATAGCTATCACAAAGGATATTCTTTTCATGATCCACATGCATGCAAAGTTGACGCTCTTCAAAAATAGTGGGATTATCATCAACTAAAGTCGTGACTTCTCCAAAACCACTTTCAATATTATTGCAAATATCATATTCATCATGAGCCTTAAACAAATTTTCAAGATCATAAGAAAAATCATTACCCCAATCATGATCATTGCAACAAGTAGTGGACAAAGAAAAACTAGCATCCCCAAGCTTACGGTTTTGCATATTTTTAGCATGATTGACACTAATAGGATTTATAGTGAAACCATTGCAATCATGCTTTTCATTCATGGAGCCCTCGTGAATCACTTCATAAATTTCTTCGTCACGATTTTTAGATTCACGCATCTCAAGCAAAACTCCATAAAGATAGTCAAGTGCACTCAACTCACTAGCAATTGGTTCAACATAATTGGATATCTTAAAGAGATTAGCAAGTGGATGAGGATCCATATCAATAGATTTTTAGCAAGCGAAGATGCAAGCATATTGAAGGCACATAGCATACAAGCAAAGGAAAGGCAAACGAAAAAGGCAAATATTTTTGTAAATTTTTGTTTTTCAGAAGTGGGGGAGAGGAAAACGAGAGGCAAAAAAGTAAATGCAAGAGATGACTTTGGGACACTTACTTGGATGAGTTATTGACTTGATCCTCCCCGGCAACGGCGCCAGAAATTCTTCTGCTACGGCAACAGACAACAGCGCCAGAAATTGGCACGTTGACGGAGACTTGGCTTGCGCTGGTTTCTTCCTTGAAGAGGAAAGGGTGATGCAGCACAGGAGCAGTAAGTATTTCTCTCAGTTTGAGAACCAAGGTATCAATCCAGTAGGAGAATCGCGTCAAGTCCAGAGTACCTGCGCAAACACAAAAGAGCTTGCACCCAACGCTATAAAGGGGTTGTCAATCCCGTCAAGATTGATGGCAAAGTGAGAACTGAAGGCATAATGTGCAACGAACAAAAAGTGTAAGGCTGAAAATATGATGTGAAGTTCACCCGGGGGCCATAGTGTTCACTAGAGGCTTCTCTCAAAGTAGCAAATATTATGGTGGGTGAACAAATTACTGTCGAGCAATTGATAGAACCGCGAAAAGTCATGACGATATCTAAGGCAATGATCATACATATAGGCATCATGTCCGAGACAAGTAGACCGATACTTTCTGCATTTACTACTATTACTCCACACATCGACCGCTATCCAGCATGCATCTAGTGTATTGAGTTAATGACGAACAGAGTAACGCCTTAAGCAAGATGACATGATGTAGAAGGACAAACTCAAACTAATGATGAAAACCCCATCTTTTTACCCTTGATGGAAACAACACGATGCGTTCCTCGCTACCCCTTCTGTCACTGGGTGAGGTCACCACACAGTATGAACCCAATACCAAGAACTTCTCCCACTGCAAGAATCATAGATTAAGCTGGCCAAACAAAACCCACAACTCGAAGAGAATTACAAGGATATGAAATCATGCATAAGAGAGATCGGAAGAAACTCAAATAAGATTCATAGATAATCTGATCATAAATCCACAATTCATCGGATCTCGACAAACACACCGCAAAAGAAGATTACATCGGATAGATCTCTATGAAGATCATGGAGAACTTTATATTGAAGATCCAAGAGAGAGAAGAAGCCATCTAGCTACTAGCTATGGACCCGTAGGTCTATGGTGAACTACTCACGCATCATCGGAGAGGTCATGGTGTTGATGAAGAAGCCCTCTGTATCCAAATCCCCCTCCAGTAGGGCACCAAAACGTGCCCAGATGGGATCTTGCGGAGACAAAACCTTGCGGCGACGAAAAAGTATTTTCGTGGATCTCCTAATTTTTTCTGGGATTTTAGGGAATATATAGGCGCAAGACCTAGGGCAGAGGAGGCCCAAGGAGCCCACAAGCCTGGAAGGTGCGGGCCCCCTGGCCATGGCTAGGGGGCTTGTGGCGTCCCTGGTGGCCCTGTGCCTTGGTTCTCAAGTCTCCCAATCGTCTTCTGTTTCGGAAAAAATCTTTTTGGAAGTTTCATTCCGTTTGGACTCCGCTTAAAATCCTCCTCTGAAAGGGGTCAAAAACACGGAAAAAACAGGAACTGGCACTTTGCACTGAGTTAATAAGTTAGTCCCAAAAAAGATATAAAAGGCATACAAAACATCCAAAGTTTGACAAGATAATAGCATGAAACCATCAAAAATTATAGATACGTTGGAGACGTATCAGTGAACAAATTACTGTCGTGCAATTGATAGAACCGCACAAAGTCATGACGATATCTAAGGCAATGATCATACATATAGGCATCACGTCCGAGACAAGTAGACCGATACTTTCTGCATCTACTACTATTACTCCACACATCGACCGCTATCTAGCATGCATCTAGTGTATTGAGTTCATGACGAACAGAGTAACGCCTTAAGCAAGATGACATGAGGTAGAGGGATAAACTCAAACCAATGATGTAAACCCCATCTTTTTACCCTTGATGGCAACAACACGATGCGTGCCTCGCTATCCCTTCTGTCACTGGTGAGGTCACCGCACGGTATGAACCCAAAGCTAAGAACTTCTCCCATTGCAAGAATCATAGATCAAGTTGGCCAAACAAAACCCACAACTTGAAGAGAATTACAAGGATATGAAATCATGCATATAAGAGATCAGAAGAAACTCAAATAAGATTCATAGATAATCTGATCATAAATCCACAATTGTTCGGATTTCGACAAACAGACCGCAAAGAAGATTACATCGGATAGAACTCCATGAAGACCATGGAGAACTTTGTATTGAAGATCCAAGAGAGAGAAGAAGCCATCTAGCTACTAGTTATGGACCCGAAGGTCTATGGTGAACTACTCACGCATCATCGGAGAGGTCATGGTGTTGATGAAGAAGCCCTCCGTATCCGAATCCTCCCTCCGGCAGGGCACCAGAACGTGCCCCAGATGGGATCTTGCGGAGACAGAAGCTTGCGGCGGCGGAAAATTATTTTCGTGGATCTCTCTCGTAGTTTTTGAATTTTCCTGAATTTATAGGTGGAAGAGGTAGGGCAGACGAGCCACAGGGGCCCCACAAGCCTGCTAGGCGCGGGCCCCCCTGCCCGCGCTTAGGGGGCTTGTGGGGTCCCCTGGTGGCCCCTGCCTTGGTTATCAAGTCTCGTGCGTATCTTCTGTTCCGGAAAAAAATCTTTTTGGAAGTTTTATTCCGTTTGGACACCGTTTAAAATCCTCCTCTGAAAAAGGTCAAAAACACGGAAAAACAGGAACTGGCACTTGGCACTGAGTTAATAAGTTAGTCCTAAAAAAGATATAAAAGGCATACAAAACATCCAAAGTTTGACAAGATAATAGCATGGAACCATCAAAAATTATAGATACGTTGGAGACGTATCACACCTCCTCCCTCTCCTCCTATATATAGTGAAGGGTTTTTGGCCTTTTGGAGACACACAATTCATCTCTCCATGGCGCAGCCATACTCCTCCTCCTCCTCGCCCTCCGCATACCTTGGCGAAGCCCTGCCGGAGTACCACGTAGCTCCACCGTCACCATGCCGTCGTGCTGCCGGAGCTCTCCATCAACCTCTCCCTCCTCCTTGCTGGATCAAGGCGTGGGAGATGTCACCGGGCTTCTTGTGTGTTGAACACGGAGGCACCATCGTTCGGTGCATAGATCGGAATCCACCGCGATCTGAAGCGTTGCGAGTACAACTCCATCAACCGCGTTCTATAAACGCTTCCGCTTAGCGATCTTCAAAGGTATGAAGATGCTCTACAACCTCTCTCGTTGCTGGTTTCTCCATAGATAGATCCTTGCATGGCGTAGGAATTTTTTTGAAATTACTACGATCCCCAACACTATGACCAATTGTCTACTTATGAAGAAGCCCCCAATTCACTGCATTACACAACCAGATTCCTGGATGGACTGAAGCCAGGGGTACATGTTGTTGTGGCTTTGCCGAAGCCACTTTACTTTGATGCGGCGTATGATCCAGCACTGTTACATGAGGAGTTGGGGGAGGTCTTTACACCTACGAATATTGTCAGTTCTGGTAAGTGTGGCCCTATGGCTTTTCCACTGCCCCCCCCCCCCACACACACACACTAAACATAGAAGTTCTGAAGAAAAACGAGGTTTTGATATTCATAAATCTAGTCATACTGAAGACAAGTGGACTACATGCGTAATTTTTGTAAATCCAAGGGTCTTTGTTGTGTGTGTGGTGCAAAATGGTCTAGGGACCATACATGTAAATCTTCATTTCAGTAACATATTTTGTAGGAGTGTATTGATCATATTCAGCCTAAATATAATGCTTGTTCTGACAGTTCAAAAATAGAACACATGTCTCTTGCAACACTAATCTGTTTGCGGCAGCGTTTGGGAAAAATTCTAATGCTCCCACATAACGGTTGTTGATCGAGTTGCAGGGTATGGATTTGATCTTCTTGGTTGATTCAGGCAATACACATTCCTTTATATATAGTGGGTTGCAACATAAACTATCTATTGTGAAGCAAACTTCGCATGTGTCAGTAGTTGTGACTAGTGGTAGTGTAGTACAATATTATTCCCTATTTCAAAATTGTTTCGAAAGTCGTGGTGGTGCTCAATTCACTAGTGACTTCAGAATAGTGCAATTATCTAGTTATGATGGCATAACTAGTTTAGATTGGACGGCCAAGTTCAATAGGTGCAGGAATGGATGTCAGTTACTTATCAAGGTCAAGTAGTTACATTGCAAGGACCGTTACCTGAAGATGTTGTTGTTACAGTATTTTCTATTTCCTTGCTGAGAGATGTTACTGAGTGTGCTAAACATCTAGAGTTGAAACAGATGTTGGATAAACATGTTATGGTGTTTGAAACTCCAATTACCTTAACACCAAGAAGACTTAAAGATCATGTCGTTCCTTTGATTCCTCGAGCAAGACCACTATTTGTCAGACCTTATAGAATTGCTCCCCATCTAAAATATGAACTAAAAAATAGAATAAGGAGCTGTTGTATCTGGGTATGATCAGTCATAGTGGTAGTGCATTTTCCTCTCATGTTCTGCTAGTTAAAAAGGAGGAAGGTGCTTGGAGGATGGTTGTGGATTATTGAGATCTCAATGCAATTGCACTAAAAAGGAAATGTCGAGTGCCCATGATAGATGAATTACTGGATGAGTTGTTAGGAGTTTGTTGATTTTCGAAACTTGATCTAAAGGCTCGTTATCATCACATAGACTGTCACCTGTTAAGAGTAGAAGACAAGCTTTCAGACACACAATGGCCATTATGAGTTTAATGTTATGGGCTTTGGGTTGATAGGAGCACCAAGAGCATTTCAAGGGACAATGAATTACTATATGTCCCCTATTTTGAGGAAGTGTGTAGTAGTGCTATTTGATAATATATTGGTGTTCAGCTAAACTTTGGAAGAGCATTGCTAGCATTTCAATGAAGTGTTGTCCATCCTACATAAGGAGCAGTGGGAAGTTAAAATGTCTAAGTGTGATTGTGTTGAGCCCAAAATAGCTTATCTTGGCCATGTTATTTTTGCAGAAGGTGTTTCTACTAGTGATGATAAAATTGTAGCACTACAGCAATGGCATGTGACCAAGAATGTGAAGAAAGTTAGAGGTTTCCTTGGATTGAGTGGTTATTATAGGAAGTTTATCAAGAACTATAGAATTATTGTAAGGCCATTGACTGATTTTTTGAAGAAGAGAATTTGTTTTACTTGGACTAATATTACAAAAGAAGCTTTTATCACACCTAAGAAAGCTCTAGTGTCTGCTCTTGTTCTGGCCTTACCTGATTTTTCAAATCTCTTCATGATTGAGGATGATGCTTGTGAATATGGTATTGGTGCAGTTATTATGCGGCAATGGCATCCACTGGTTTTTGTTAGTAAAACATGCGGTCCCAAGAATAGAGCTCTATCTGTATATGAAAAAAGAATATCTAGCTATTATATCTCTAGGTCCAACATTCCATCATTAAAACGTACTAGAGAAGCTTAGCTCATCTACAAGATCAAAGATTGCACACATTTTCGCAAAAGAAATGTCTCACTAAGTTACTGGATCTAAATTATCAAATTCAGTACAAGCAGGGCAAGGAAAATAGTGCAGTAGGTTCTTTGTCTAGACGACCACCTGATACATCTCAACTTTTTGCAGTTTTGAGTGCTCAACCTAGTTGGTTGTGTGAAATAGTGGAGAGTTACTAGTAGAATAATGCAACTCTAGCACTTCTACATCAGTTAGCAGTGTGGCAAGCTTCTAGACCTCCTTACTCTGTAGTCAATGGATTGTTGAGGTATAAACAGAGCATTTGGGTGGACACAGCTCGTGAGTTGCACCATAATTTTTTTTGCTGCTTTCCATGACTATCCTATGGGTGGCCATTCTAGATTTTCAGTCACTTATAAAAGTATTCATGCTCTTTTCTCTTGATTCGACATGAAAAGGTTTATATTATCTCAGGAGTCTTGTTTGATCTGTCGAAAAGCTAAACCTAAGAGAGTTCAGTATCCAGGATTACTGTCCCCATTGCCAGTTCCAAAACAGGCCTGGGCAGTGTCTCAATGGATTTTATTATTGGACTTCCCCCTTCTTCTCAATATAATTGCATCTTAGTAGTGATTGGTAAGTTTTCCAAGTATGGCCACTTCATTGCTATGAATCACCCTTTCAATGCTCACAGAATTGCTGAAGTATTCCTCGATAATGTGTACAAATTGCATGGATTTCCCAACATTATTATTTCTGATAAAGACCCACTATTCACTAGCCGGTTTTGGAAATTGTTGGTCATTAAAACTTGAACCCAACTGAACATGAGTACAATTAATCACCCTGAAACTGATGGTTAGACTGTAAGAGCTAATCGACAAGTGGAGTGTTATCTCACGTGTTCCATCAGTGCTTAGCCTCATAAGTGGAGTAAGTGGCTGCCTTTATGTGAGTTTTGGTACAATTCTAATTGTCAATCTTCTTTGGGGAAGTATCCTTTTGAAGTTTTGTATGGTTATACTTCAAGATACTTTGGCGTTAGTGAATCAGATATTATTGCACGAGTGGAAATTCAAGGGTGGTTATAGTCTAGATAGAAATTTACTGAAATAGTGATACAACATTTGTTGCGGGCACAACAACGTATGAAAAGTCAAGGTAACAAGCACAGAACTGAAAGAACGTTTGAGGTGGGCGATAGAGTATTTCTCAATCTCCAATTGTATGCTCAGCTTTTAGTATATTCCAGGACAATCAGAAATTAGTTTCAAGTTCCATGGCCCATTTCCAATAGTTGAGAGAAGATTGGTGACATGGCTTAAAGTTGGATCATCCCATTGGTAGTCGTATAGATGCAATATTTCACGTCTCTCAACTCAAGCGTTTCTTGCCGCGTGAAGCTATTCAGCATCAAACATTACCTTCAGTCCATGTTGCCTTACTAGTTCATGTTCAAGTAGTACAACAACGGGCCCGTCAGGTGGAAAATCGTAATATCATTCAAGGCTTTGGTTCAATGGTCGGAATCTTCTCCAGCGGATGCTACTTGGGAGGACTTGGAGTTCTTGAAGCAACAATTTCCCCATGCACCGGATTGGGGGCAAGTCGGTTCTCAAGGAGGGAGGAATGTGAGTGTCACTGATGGCCAGGAGAAGATAACTAAAGAACAAGACTCGTCAGCAACAACAGGTGTAGAAACTATAGCGGATACGGAAACTAAAAGAGAAGCGGCAAGATTCAAAATGGCTTGTGGGCTAGGAGCCTGGCCCACTCACGAGAAGACGAAGCCCAGGTGGAACTTTAGTCCAAACTGGACCCCGTAGTTTAAATACTCATGTGTAATGTCTCTCTCTCGTCTTGGATTTGAAAGACGGCTTTGACTTGATTCTGTACGCAACAGACAACTGTGTGGGAGATTGGGAGGAAATACATGTTGCTTGTTCCTCATTTTGCCATGAACCCTAGCAATGCTAGGCTAGATCTAGAGATCAAGAGCGACCCTTATAGGCAAACTCGTGGCAACTTAGGCAAAGGTGGTAAATAGGATAATGTGGCCAACCCCTTATGGATAGGCGATGGGCTGTGATGATTTTATTGTTGCGGACAAACCGGAAGATCAAGTTGCACTTTTATTCCACATGCACCTTACAGATCTTTTCAGATGAGAACTTTGGGTGGGAGAAAATGAATTCCTCCTTGTAGGCCAAGCGGGTCGAGTATTCCCCGTCTAGGTGGAAATATAGGAGAAGGAGTCTTGAGTCAGTGGATCCATAGTGGTTGAGGTCATGATAGTTGCGTGCTCGATGAACTCCTACAGCTGACCAGGCCTATTTAGACCAGCCATCGATCTAATCCAGTTATTAAGTTATTATTTAGGTGCTCGTCATACACCAATATATTCTTCTGAGTTACGATGGTTAATATAACAGGGCAACGGAGGCGCAGTTCCCTAGTTGTTGTGCCAAAAAGGCAGCATTGTTCCTATCCCGGATGGTGATGACCATGGAGGTGTTGGAAATATGCCCTAGAGGCAATAATAAAATATTTATTATCATATTTCCTTGTTCATGATAATCGTCTATTATTCATGCTATAACTGTATTAACAGGCAATAGTAATACATGTGTGGATAAATAGATCACAATGTGTCCCTAGCAAGCCTCTAGTTGGCTAGCTCGTTGATCAATAGATGATCATGGTTTCCTGATCATGGACATTGGATGTCATTGGTAACGGGATCACATCATTAGGATAATGATGTGATGGACAAGACCCAATCCTAAGCATAGCACTAGATCGTGTTGTTTGTATGCTAAAGCTTTTCTAATGCCATGTACCTTTTCCTTCGACCATGAGATTGTGCAACTCCCGGATACCGTAGGAGTGCTTTGGGTGTATCAAACGTCACAACATAACTGGGTGAGTATAAAGGTGCACTACGGGTATCTCCGAAAGTATATGTTGGGTTGGTACGAATCGAGATCGGGATTTGTCACTCCGTGTGACGGAGAGGTATCTCTCGGCCCACTCGGTAGAACATCATCATAATGAGCTCATTGTGACTAAGGAGTTAGTCACGGGATGATGTGCTATGGAATGAGTAACGAGACTTGCCGGCAATGAGATTGAACAAGGTATGGGGATACCGACGATCGAATCTCGAGCAAGTATCATACCGATAGACAAAGGGAATTGCGTACGGGATTGATTGAATCCTTGACATCAAGGTTCATCCGATGAGATCATCGTGGAACATTTGGTAACCAACATGGATATCCAGACCCCGCTGTTGGTTATTGGCCAAAGAGATGTCTCGGTCATGTCTGCACGTCTCCCGAACCCGTAGGGTCTACACACTTAAGGTTCGATGACGCTAGGGTTAAAGGGAAATAGTATACGTGGTTACCGAAGTTTGTTCGGAGTCCCGGATGAGATCTTGGACATCGCGAGGAGTTCTGGAATGGTCCGGAGGTAAAGATTGATATATAGGATGAAAGGTTTTGGACACCGGAAATGTTTCGGGCGTCACTGGTAGAGTACCGGGACCACCCGGACCATCGGAAAGGGTTCCGGAGGTCCACCGGGAAGGGCCACCAGCCCCAAAAGGTGACGTGGGCCAAAAGGTGGAAGGGAACCAGCCCAGAGTGGGCTGGTGCGCCTCCCACCAGGGTCCCAAGGCGCAGGGGAGAGGGAAGGGGGCAAACCCTAAGCCAGGTGGGCCTAAGGCCCACTAGGGGTGCGCCACACCCCTCCTCCCCTCCTGGCCGCCACCCCCTGGCGCACATGGGAGCTGCCGCACCCCTTGGGGGTGGGAACCCTAAGGGCTGCGCCCCCTCCCGCTCCCCTATATATAGTTGAGGTTTGGGGCTATTTTGAGACACACGAATCTCTCTCTCTCTCTCTCTCGGCGCAGCCCTACCTCTCTCCTTCCTCGTCCTCCGCGGTGCTTGGCGAAGCCCTGCCGGAGTTCCACGTAGCTCCACCGCCACCACGTTGTCGTGTTCCTGGAGCTCTCCCTCAACCTCTCCTCCCTCCTTGCTGGTTCAAGGTGTTGGAGACGCCACCGGGCTGTACGTGTGTTGAACACAGAGGTGCCATGATTCGGCACATAGATCGGAACCGACCGCTATCTGAATCGCTGCGAGTACGACTCCATCGACCGCGTTCATAGTAACGCTTCCGCTTAGCAATCTTCCAAGGTATAAAGATGCTCTACAACCTCTCTAGTTGCTGGTCTCTCCATAGATAGATCCTTATATGGCGTAGGAAAATTTTGAATTTACTACACTTACCCAACAGTGGCATCCGAGCCAAGGTTCTATGCTTAGATTCTATGCACGAGTAGAACACAAAAGTTGTGGGCGCTGATTTTGTCAATTGCTTGCCGTTACTAGTCTTATCTTGATTCAGCGTCATCGTGGGATGAAGCGGCCCGGACCGACTTTACACGTACTCTTACATGAGAATGGTTCCACCGACAGACATGCACCAGTTGCATAAGGTGGCTAGCGGGTGTCTATCTCTCCCACTTTAGTCGGATCGGATTCGATGAAGAGGGTCCTTATGAAGGGTAAATAGCATTGACATATCAACGTTGTGGCTGTCACGTAGGTAAGAAACGTTCTTGCTAGAAACCTAAATCAGCCACGTAAAACTTGCAACAACAATTAGAGGACGTCTAACTTGTTTTTGCAGGATATGCTATGTGATGTGATATGGCCAAAAGAATGTGATGTTTAATATGTGATGTATGAGATTGATCATGTTCTTGTAATAGGATTCACGACTTGCATGTTGATGAGTATGACAACCGGCAGGAGCCATAGGAGTTGTCTTAATGTATTGCATGAGATGCAACATCATGTTGATTACTTTACTTTGTTGCTAAACGTTAGCTATAGTAGTAGAAGTAATAGATTGGTGTGACGACTTCACGGAGACACAATGATGGAGATCATGATGATGGAGATCATGGTGTCATGCCGATGACGATGATGATCATGGTGCCCCGAAGATGGTGATCAAAGGAGCAAGATGATAATGGCCATATCATGTCACTATATGATTGCATGTGATGTTTATCATGTTTTACATCTTATTGCTTAGAACGACGGTAGCAAAGATAAGATGATCCCTCGTGAAAATTTCGAGAAAGTATTCCCCTAAGTGTGCACCGTTGCGAAGGATCGTTGTCTCGAAGCACCACGTGATGATCGGGTGTGATAGACTCTAACGTTTGCATACAACGGGTGTAAGCCAGTTTACACATGCAGAACACTTAGGTTGACTCGACGAGCCTAGCATGTACAGACATGGCCTCGAATACAGGAGACCGAAAGGTCGAACATGAGTCGTATGGTTGATACGATCAGCATGGAGATGCTCACCATTGATGACTAGTTTGTCTCACATGATGATCGGACATGGGCTAGTCGACGTGGATCGTGTAACACTTGGATGACTAGAGGGATGTCGATCTAAGTGGGAGTTCATCAGATGAACCTAATTATCATGAACATAGTCACATAGGTCTTTGCAAATTATGTTGTAACTTACACTGTAGCTCTACGATATTTGATACGTTCCTAGAGAAAATATGGTTGAAAGATAGAAGTAGCAATTATGCGGACTCGGTCCGTTAACTGAGGATTGTCCTCATTGCTAAACAGAAGGCTTATGTCCTTAATGCACCACTCGGTGTGCTGAACCCCAAGCGTGATCTATGGATGTTGCGAACATCCGACATACACGTTTTTTGATAACTACATGATAGTTCAGTGCATATTGCTTGAACGACTTAGAATTAAGGCGTTAAAGACGTTTCAAACGTCACAGGACATACGTGATGATCCAAGAGATGAAATTAGGATTTCATGCTCGTGCCCTTGTTGAGAGGTATGAGACCTCCGACAAGATCGAGCATGTGCTCAGATTGTCTGAGTACTATAATCACTTGAATCGAGTGGGAGTTAATCTTCCAGATGAGACAGTGATAGTTCTCCAAAGTCATGGACACCAAGCTACTAGAGCTTCGTGATGAACTATAACATATCAAGGATGGATATGATGATCCTTGAGCTATTTGCGATGTTTGACACCACGGAAGTAGAAATCGAAAAGGAGCATCAATTGTTGATGGTTTGTGAAACCGCTAGTTTCAAGAAGGGAAAGGGCATGAAGGGATACTTCATTAAATGCAAACCAGTTGCTGCTCTAGTGAAGAGACCCAAGGTTGAACCCAAACCCGAGACTGATTGCTTCTGTAATGAGGGGAACGGTCACTGAAAAGGAACTACCCTAAACACTTGGTAGATGAGAAGGCTGGCAAAGTCGACAAAACTATATTGGATATACATGATACTGATGTGTACTTTACTAGTACTCCTAGTAGCACCAGGGCATTAGATACCGGTTTGCTAAGTGTTAATAACTCGAAATAAAAGCTACGGAATAAACAGAGACTAGCTAAAGGCGAGGTGATGATGTATATATGTTGGAAGTGTTTCCAAGATTGATATGATCACACATCACACGATCCCTCTACCATCGAGATTAGTGTTAAACCTAAATAATTGTTATTTGGTGTTTGCGTTGAGCATAGACATGATTGGATTATGTTAATGGCAAAAATGATTATTCATCTAAAGAGAATAATGGTTATTCTGTTTACTTGAATGATACCTTAAATGGTCTTGCACCTAGAATGAATGGTTTATTGAATCTCGATCGTAGTGATACACATGTTCATAATATTGTTGCCAAAATATACAAAGTAGTAATGATAGTATCACTTACTTGTGGCATTGCTGCTTGAGTCATATGAGTATAAAATGCATGAAGAAGCTACATGCTGATGGATTTTTGTACTCACTCATTTTTGAAATGTTTGAGACATGCAAACCATGCTTGTTGGTATAAAGGCATGAAGAAACTCCATGCGGATGGATCGTTTGACTCACTTGATTTTTGAATCACTTGAGACATGCAAATCATACCACATGGGCAAGTTGACTGAAGACCTCTTTTTCCAGTGAGATGGAACAAGAATGTAACTTGTTGGAAGTAATACATTTTGATGTGTGCAGTCCGATGAGTACTGAGGCACGCAGTGGATATCATTATGTTCATACTTCACAAATGATTTGAGTAGATACTAGTGTATTTACTTGATGAAACACGGGTCTGAATTATTGAAAAAGGTTCAAGTAATTTCAGAGTGAAGTTGAAGGTCATCGTGACAAGAGGATAATATGTCTACGATGTGATCGTGGAGGTAATCATATATATCTGAGTCACGAGTTTGGTAAATGCTTAAGACAAGGTGAAAATTGTTTCACGTGAAAAATGTTTCACAACTCATGCCACCTGGAACACCATAGTCTGATGGTGTGTCCGTATGTCATAATCGTGCACTATTAGATATAGTGCATACTATGATATTTCTTATCAAATTACCACTATCGTTTATGGGTTAGGCATTAGAGACAACCGCATTCACTTTGAATAGAGCACCACTCAATTCCGTTGAGATGACACCGTATGAACTAGGGTTTAGAGAAACCTTAGCTCTCATTTCTTAAGAGTTTGGGTCTGCGATTCTTATGTGAAAGAGTTTCAGCCGGATAAGCTCGAACCCAAAAGCGGATAAATGCATCTTCATAGGACACCCAAAACAGTTGGGTATACCTCCTACCTCAGATCTGGAAGCAAAAGTGTTTGCTTCTAGAAATGGGTCCTTTCTCGAGGAAAGGTTTCTCTCGAAAGAGTTGAGTGGGAGTATGGTGGATACTTGATGAGGTTATTGAACCATCACTTCAACCAGTGTGTGGCAGGGCGCAGGAATTTGTTCCGGTGGCGCCTACACCAATTGAAGTGGAAGCTTATGATGGTGATCATGAAGTTTCGGATCAAGTCACTGCCAAAACCCTCGTAGGCGGACAAGGATGCGTACTACTACAGAGTGGTATGGTAAACCTGTCTTAGAGGTCATGTTGTTGGACAACAATGAACCTACGAGATATGGAGAAGCGATGGTGGGCCCGGATTCCAACAAATGGCTGGAGGCCATGAAATCTGAGAGAGGATCCATGTATGAAAAACAAAGTATAGACTTTGGAGGAACCACTTGATGGTCATAAGACTATTAACTGTGAATGGATCTTTAAAAGGAAGACAGGCGATGATGGTGAAAAGTCAACATTAAGAAAGCTCGACTTGTCACAAAGGTGTTTTCGACAAAGTTCAAAGAGTTGACTACGATGAGATTTTTTCACTCGTAGCGATGTTGAAAGTCTGTTGAAATTATGTAAGCACTTGCTGCATCATTTACGAAATATTGCAGATAGGATGTCAAAATATTTTTTCCTCGACGGTTTCCTTGAGGAAAGGTTGTATGTGATACAACCAGAAGATTTTGTCGATCCTAAAAGGTGCTAACAAGTATGCAAAGCTCCAGCGATCCTTCTATGTACTGGAGCAAGCATCTCGGAGTTGGAATATACACTTTGATGAGATGATCAAAGTTTTTGGTTCTATACAAAGTTTGTAAGAAACTTGTATTTCCAAAAGGTGAGTGCAAGCACTACAGAATTTCCGATGAATATATGTGGTTGACATACTGTTGATCGGAAATAATGTAGAATTTCTGCAAAGCATAAAGGGTTGTTTGAATGGAGTTTTTTCAAAGGAAAAACCTAGATGTAGCTACTTGAGAGTTGAGCATCAAGATCTATAAAGATAGATCAAAGTACTTAATGGAACTTTCAACGAGATGCATGCCTTGACAAGTTTTTGAAGGAGTTCAAAATAGATCAGGAAAGAAGGAGTTCTTGGCTATGTTGCAAGGTGTAAATTTGAGTACGACTCAAAGCCCGACCACGGCAGAAGAAAGAGAAAGGACGAATGTCGTCCCCTATGCATCAGCCGTAGGCTCTACAAGTATGATATGTTGTGTACCGCACCTAAAGCGTGCCTCGCCATGAGTCGGTCGTGGGGTACAAGAGTGATCCGAGAATGGATCACTGGACAACGGTCGAAGTTATCCTTAGTAACTAATGGACTAAAGAATTTTTCTCAATTATGGAGTTGATTAAAGAGTCCGTCGTAAAGGAGTTACGTCGATGCAAGCTTTGTCACTAATCCGGAGGACTATGAGTAGTAAACCGGATTCGTATAGTGGAGCAATCATTTGGAATGGTTCCAGATGGGGCATAGTAGCATCTATAGGATGACGTAGAGATTTGTAAAGCACACACGGATCTGAAAGGTTCAACCCCGTTGACTATAAACCGCTCTGACAAGCAAGACATGATCGAACCCCAGAACTGTATGGGTGTTGAATTCATTGCAATCACATAGTGATGCGAACTAGATTATTGACTCTAGTGCAAGTGGGAGACTGTTGGAAATATGCCCTAGAGGCAATAATAAAATGGTTATTATCATATTTCCTTGTTCATGATAATCGTCTATTGTTCATGCTATAATTATTTTAACAGGAAACAGTAATACATGTGTGGATAAATAGATCACAATGTGTCCCTAGCAAGCCTCTAGTTGGCTAGCTCGTTGATCAATAGATGATCATGGTTTCCTGATCATGGACATTGGATGTCATTGATAACGGGATCACATCATTAGGAGAATGATGTGATGGACAAGACCCAATCCTAAGCATAGCACTAGATCGTGTTGTTCGTATGCTAAAGCTTTTCTAATGCCAAGTATCTTTTCCTTCGACCGTGAGATTGTGCAACTCCCGGATACCGTAGGAGTGCTTTGGGTGTATCAAACATCACAACGTAACTGGGTGACTATAAAGGTGCACTACGGGTATCTCCGAAAGTATCTCTTGGGTTGGTAAATCGAGATCGAGATTTGTCACTCCGTGTGACGGAGAGGTATCTCTGGGCCCACTCGGTAGAACATCATCAAAATGAGATCAATGTGACTAAGGAGTTAGTCACGGGATGATGTGCTACGGAACGAGTAAAGAGACTTGCCGGCAACGAGATTGAACAAGGTATGGGGATACCGACGATCGAATCTCGGGCAAGTAGCATACCAATAGACAAAGGGAATTGCGTACGGGATTGATTGAATCCTTGACATCGTGGTTCATCCGATGAGATCATCGTGGAACGTGTGGGAACCAACATGGATATCCAGACCCCGCTGTTGGTTATTGACCGGAGAGATGTCTCGGTCATGTCTGCACGTCTCCGAACCCGTAGGGTCTACACACTTAAGGTTCGATGATGCTACGGTTAAAGGGAAACAGTGTACATGGTTACCGAAAGTTGTTCGGAGTCCCGGATGAGATCCCGGACGTCACGAGGAGTTCCGGAATGGTCCGGAGGTAAAGATTGGTATATAGGATGAAAGTTTATGGACACCGGAAATGTTTCACGCGTCACCGGTCGCGTACAGGGACCACCGGGACCATCGGAAAGAGTTCCGGAGGTCCACCAGTAGGGGCCACCAGCCCCAAAAGGTGACATGGGCCAAAAGGTGGAAAGGAACCAGCCCAGAGTGGGCTGGTGCGCCTCCCACCAGGGGCCCAAGGCACAGGGGAGAGGAAAGGGGGGCAAACCCTAAGCTAGGTGGGCCTAAGGCCCACCAGGGGTGCGCCACACCCCACCTCCCCTCCTAGCCACCACCCCCTGGCGCAGATGGGGACTCCCGCACCCCTTGGGGGTGGGAACCCTAAGGTCTGCGCCCCCTCCCTCTCCCCTTATATATAGTTGAGGTTTAGGGCTGTTTTGAGACACACGAATCTCTCTCTCTCTCTTGGCGCAGCCCTACCTCTCTCCTTCCTCGTCCTCCACGGTTCTTGGCGAAGCCCTGCCGGAGTTCCACGTAGCTCCACCGCCACCACGCCGTCGTGCTGCCGGAGCTCTCCCTCAACCTCTCCTCCCTCCTTGCTGGTTCAAGGTGTTGGAGACGTCACTGGGTTGTACGTGTGTTGAATGCGGAGGTGTCGTGATTCGGCACATAGATCAGAACCGACCGCGATCTGAATTGCTGCGAGTACGACTCCATCGACCGCGTTCATTGTAACGCTTCCGCTTAGCGATCTTCAAAGGTATGAAGATGCTCTACAACCTCTCTCGTTGCTGGTCTCTCCATAGATAGATCCTTATATGGCGTAGGAAAATTTTGAATTTACTACGTTCCCCAACAGGAGGTTGCGAAGAGGGGCACATCAAATGTGTCACTAGTCAACAGGTTCTAAGGGCATCCCAACGACAACCCACAAATTTCCTCCTTCATCTGTTCGCGAACAAGGGGGCTGCCCGCAGATATGGATGTGGGAGGCCGCCATCCAACATTTTCCGCATATATTTCGAACACTTGGTGAACCAACCGGAGGGAATTCGTGCAAACATGGGCGGACTTCAGACAAACCGGACAATATTCATGCAAACACGGAAAATATTCATTAGGTTTCGAACATTTAGAACAAAAAATCCGTTGTGACACGACCCTAAACCTATCCTACGGTGAAGGCCAACGGCCAGGCCCTTACCGTCCTCCATCCGTTGTCTCCACGTGCACCGACGATAAGATCGATGAAGTGAAGGTGCAGTCTCCGGCAAGGAAGAGTAAAACACAGGGGACGGAGTGACCCACATGGGACACCAGGCCCTCCCGCCTCACATGCCCTACTCATCCTTGGCGGAGTTCATGCCTTGTCCGTCGTCGTTGGGCGTGAGGTCCACAATGGAGACGGTGGCGTTGGCGCTGTCGTCGAACTAGCCCGCTTGATAGTTCATCGATGGGGCATAGGAGGCACAACTAGTGTTATTTTCATCTGCAATCGCCTGCTGCTGCGCCTCCACGACAGCCGCTTCTTGGCGAGCGGTGACTTACGTGTGGAGGGCGTCGTAGAGTGCACACTGCTCCGTTACGAAGTTTGGGTTCTCCGTGTCTATGGTCGCTAGGGCCTCCTCGCTCACGCGCTCGTCGTTGATTTGGTCCAACGCGAGCCGGTGCTGCTCCAGCGCCCGCTCTAACGCGGGCGTAGGCACCGACGCAAGCTTCCCCTCCATCATGGCGGTGTTGTAGTGCGCATGTGCCTCCTCCATGGTGAAGCCGGCATGCACCGACGCGGGCGTTAGGGCGGTGTCGTCCGAGCCCGTGTCCATCGTGGTGTCGTCTTTGTCGTCGGAAACCTCAGTCGAGCTGGACGACAAGCATGCCTCGATCCGCCTGGCACGGCGTCTGTACCAGGCGGCGGTAAGGGTGACCAGCTCGTGTTTCATCTCCATTGAGATGCTCTCCCATGGAACTTCGCCACCTGCAGTCATGGAGTATGCGGTGCAAGGGAGGAGGATGGGGAACGACTTGTGTTGTGGTGTGGAGTTAGGGGGAGTGGCCACCTTTATATAGCGGATTCCGATGAAGCCAGACGTCAATGGGCGGCGCCGGAGTGGGTTTCTCGGTCGGCGAGCCTGCTTAATGATGGCATACATGTCGACGAAACATCGAACAGGTGTGGTAGGTATCCGTCCCGTCTCGTCCAGTAATGTGTCGTCGGCATTGAACAGGCGCGGACACGGAAGATGCGTCGCGGACGGCCCCATGTGCCGGCATGCCGCTTGAGTCGCGGAGGCAGCGAGAGGTCTTGTCCGCCCTCAACCGTCATCAATGTGAAGTCAGGTGGCGCTCGACGGGAATGCGCGCGGGCAAGAACTGAGGTGTTGGGGAGGGTCAGGGTTGTAAGAAGCAGGCTTGGATGTTATCACGATGCCTACAAAAACTTCCTCACATTTATTTTCAGTTTACGAAAAAAAATACAACAAAATTATCATTCGATATAAGTCCATATTGGATGGTTTCCACGGTCCAAACAGCTCTATCCAGACTTTATGCGGACTGTTTAGGAGTCGCCATGTCCTAACCATCTCTCCACTATCCAACGGACTGAGAGGCTAGCACTGGATACGATCCCCTAGGGATGCTTGTACGGTTCTTTGATTTTCAGCGGAGGCAAGAAAGAAACCGAGCACGTTGAACATTGAGACACGTCGTCAATCCGGCAAGCTGAAGGCATGGCACACGCTGTGTACGACAGCTCGCACCACGAGTCCACGGATGCTCAGGATAGATTCGTTTCGGAAGAATCCACCTCCAGAGCCCAGCAAGTGAAGTACACTAATTACTGTCTATGCTAAAGAAACACGTACCTTGGTATGCATAGTATTCCCATCGTTTTTAAATATAAGTATTTTAAAATATTTTATTATAAACTAAAGAGTGAATTTCATTTTTTACCCTGTAGTTGTACATTTATGACACATATTACCCTATTTAGTGGAATTTTTATTGATCATATCAGATTTTAGTGACTTTAAACATTGTATTTCCTCAAATTTACATTTTTCTCTTTTGTGTAAGATAAGATCAACATGTTGCGTTAATGATTCGTACAAAAATCTGTAAAGATCAAAGGACATCGTTGACGATCATGTCCAGATTTTTCTTGTCCATCTGTTTTATTCCTCATCGTCGTCCATATATTTTTGGACCCTGGGCGTCCCCTCATACCTTGCTTGATGGACACGCATCAGACAACGAGTGTCCAAAGCTTCCAAAAGAGATATTGTAGACGAATTTCCACTCGATGGGGTAATTAGTGTCACAAATGTACAACTACAGAGTAAAAAGCGGAATTCACTCTAAACTAGAGTATAGATTCACTCATTTTTGTTTTGTATGTATTAGTCGGTAGTAGCATTTAGAAAAAGTTATATTTAGAAATCAAAGGGAGTAGCTTGCATTTCAAGCACACATTTTTGAAGGTTCCGTCTATCTATCTCTTTACGCGAGACGTCATCGACAAAATCAAACTGCGACATCAGACGCATCTGGCTGCGAAAAGTCCATGTTCCACCTATGTTGCATACGTTTGGGAACAAGCCACGCTACGGTATGGAGTGGAACTCTCTAGTGTACGGCCATGACTGCAACCATGCATGTCAGTTTCGTCCTCCACGAAGTGCCCAACTGTATTGCCGGTCATGAAACTAGGAATTTATCAGCCACCGTTGGATTGTTGCTCCGTGGTGCCTGCACGCGCCCAACACCCTCATGCGGAAGCTATATCTCACATTAAACGATATGGAAGAAGAACTTTCATTAAGCGACTACATTATCGACCAATCCATCCATGTGTAGTCTGAGGAAGCTATATCTCACACTAAATGATACGGAAGGAGATCTTCAATCAAACGACTACAGACCAGCCCACCCACATTTAGTGTGCGAAAGCTATATCTCACATTAAACGATAAAGAAAGAGATCTCGCATCAAACGACTACAATGTAAGACTAGCCCATCCTATTGTAGTCCATGGAAGTTATATCTCACGTTAACACATATGGGAGGAGGACTCTCATCGAGCGACTACAATATTAGATCAACCCACCCTCATGTAGTCCGCGGAAGCTATATCTCAGATTAAATGGTATGGAAGGAGATCTCTCATCAAGCAACTACAGTATCAGACCAACCAACTCAGCTATATCTCACATTAAGCGATACAAAAGGAGTTCTCTCATCAAGCGACTATAGTATTAGACCAACCCACCCTCCTATAGTCTGAGGAAGCTATATCTCACATTAAGCGATACGGAAGGAGATCTCTTATCGAGCGACTAGAGTATCAGACCATCCCACCCTCCTGAAGTCCACGAAAGTTATATCTCATACTAAGAGGTACGGAAGGAGATCTCTCATCAAGAGACTACAATATCATACCAGCCCACCCTCATGTAGTCCGCAGAAGCAATATCTCACATTAAGCGATACGGAAGGAGATCTCTCATCGAACGACTACAGTATCAGACCAGCCCACCCTCCTGTAGTCAGCAGAACATATATCTCGCATTAAGCGATACAAAGGGAGATCTCTCATCGAACGACTACAGTATCAGACTATCCCACTCTCATGTAGTCCGCGAAAGCTATATCTCACATTAAGCGATATGGAAGGAGATCTCTTATCAAGCGACTACAGTATCAGACCAACCTATCCTCTTGTAGTCCTCAGAAGATATATTTCACATTAAGTGATACGGATAGGGATATCTCATCGAACGACTACAGTATCAAATCAGCACCCTTCTGTAGTCTACGAAAGCTATATCTTACATTAAGCGATACGGAAGGAGATCTCTCATCGAACGACTACAGTATCAAATCAGCACATCCTCATGTAGTCCGTGGAAGCTATATCTCACATTAAACGATACAGAAGGAGATCTCTCACCGAGCGACTACAGTATCAAACCAGCCCACCCTCTTTTACTCCGCGGGAGCTATATCTCACATTAAGCGATACGGAAGGAGATATCTCATCGAGCGATTACAGTATCAGACCATCCCACCCTTATGTAGTCCGTGGAAAGCTATATCTCACATTAACCGATACAGACGAAGATCTATCATCGAGTGACTATAGTATCAAACCAGCCCACCCTCGTGCAGTCCGCAAAAGTTATATCTCACATTAAGCGATATGGAAGGAGATCTGTCATCAAGCGACTACAACATCATACCACCCCACCCTCCTGTAGTCCGCGGAAGCTATGTCTCACATTGAGCGATACGAAAGGAAATCTCTCATCAAGCCACTAGAGTATCAAACCAGCCCACCCTCCACTAGTCCGCAGACAAAGAAAAGAAGAGGGGGTGGTCCAAGGATCGATACCTAGTCTCGAGCATGATGGGCAGCACTGGTTGTTGGAATTATGCCCTAGAAGCAATGATAAATAAGTTATTATTATAATTCTTGTATCAAGATAATCGTTTATTATCCATGCTATAATTGTATTGAATGAAGACTTAGATACATGTGTGGATACATAGACAAAACATTGTCCCTAGCAAGCCTCTAGTTGGCTAGCTAGTTGATCAAGGATAGTCAGGGTCTTCTGAGTATGTACAAGGTGTTGTTGCTTGATAACTAGATCACGTCATTGGGAGAATCATGTGATGGACTAGACCCAAACTAATAGACGTAGCATGTTGATCGTGTCATTTTGTTGCTACTGTTTTCTGCGTGTCAAGTATTTGTTCCTTTGACCATGAGATCATATAACTCACTGACACCGGAGGAATGCTTTGTGTGTATCAAACGTCGCAATGTAACTGGGTGACTATAAAGATGCTCTACAGGTATCTCCGAAGGTGTTCGTTGAGTTAGTATGGATCGAGACTGGGATTTGTCACTCCGTGTGACGGAGAGGTATCTCGGGGCCCACTCGGTAATACAACATCACACACAAGCCTTGCAAGCAATGTGATTTAGTGTAAGTCACGGGATCTTGTATTACGGAACGAGTAAAGAGACTTCCGGTAAAGGAGATTGAAATAGGTATGCGGATACTGACGATCGAATCTCGGGCAAGTAACATACCGAAGGACAAAGGGAATGACATACGGGATTATATGAATCCTTGGCACTGAGGTTCAAACGATAAGATCTTCGTAGAATATGTAGGATCCAATATGGGCATCCAGGTCCCGCTATTGGATATTGACCGAGGAGTCCCTCGGGTCATGTCTACATAGTTCTCGAACCCGCAGGGTCTGCACACTTAAGGTTCGACGTTGTTTTATGCGTATTTGAGTTATATGGTTGGTTACCGAATGTTGTTCAGAGTCCCGGATGAGATCACGGACGTCACGAGGGTTTCCGGAATAGTACGGAGACGAAGATTGATATATAGGATGACCTTATTTGATTACCAAAAGGTTTTCAGAATTACCGGGAATGTACCGGGAATGACGAATGGGTTCCGGATGTTCACCGGGGGGCAGCCCACCCTGGGGAAGCCCATAGGCCTTAGGGGTGCCGCACCAGCCCTTAGTGGGCTGGTGGGCAAGCCCAAAGAGGCCCCTGCGCAAGGAGATAAGAAAATCAAAGAGAGAGAAAAAGGGAAGTGGGAAGGAAGGGAAGGACTCCACCTTCCAATCCTAGTTGGACTAGGATTGGAGGAGGAATCCTCCTTCCCCCCTTCGGCCGAACCCCTTGGGGCTCCTTGAGCCCCAAGGCAAGGCCCCTCCCCTCCCACCTATATATACAGAGGTTTTAGGGCTGATTTGAGACAACTTTTCCACGGCAGCCCGACCACATACCTCCATGGTTTTTCCTCTAGATCGCGTTTCTACGGAGCTCGGGCGGAGCCCTGCTGAGATTAGATCACCACCAAGCTCTGGAGCGCCATCACGCTGCCGGAGAACTCATCTACCTCTCCATCTCTCTTGATGGATCAAGAAGACCGAGATCATCGTCGAGCTGTACGTGTGCTGATCGCGGAGGTGCCGTCCGTTCGGCACTAGATCGGAGCGGATCGTGGGACAGATCGCGGGACGGTTCGTGGAACGGTTCGCGAGGCGGATCGAGGGACGTGAGGACGTTTCACTATATCAACCACGTTTATTAACGCTTCTGCTGTGCGATCTAAAAGGGTACGTAGATCTGAAATCCCCCTCGTAGATGGACATCACCATGATAGGTCTTCGTGCGAGTAGGAAAATTTTTGTTTCACATACGACGTTCCCCAACACTCGTAGTCACTCGACTCACGTCAGGTTCGTGCTAAGGTAGTAGGGCGTGACCTATTTGAGGGGAAACGACTTGGTTTTTCACTGGATTTTTTGGGGTGTTTTTTTTGTTCTCTTTCTTCGAGTTGCTTCATATATTATTTATCAGTTTGTATGTGTTTTCCTTTTCTTTATTTTTCTACGTTTTTCTTTGGTTTTTGTTTCTTTTTTCATTGTTTTTTTTGTTTTCTCTAGGTTTGCAAGTTTTTCTACACACATTAGTTTATCTAACACTTGAGAGACATTTTTCGAATTTTTGATAAAAATGATTCAAAGACGATATTAACATTTTTTACTACATAGTCAACATGTTTTCTATAAATATTTTGTAAATGCTTCATTAGCATTTTTTGAATACAGGTTTAACATTTTATCGATACATAGTTGACATTTTTCTATACATGTATTATATTAACCAATTTCTTGATTTACACTTTTCAAATACGTGTTCAATATTTTTCTAACTGCTCGATTACCTTTTTATATACATGATCAAAAAATTAATCGTTTTTAATACATGGTCAATACTTTTTCTGTAAACATTTAATATTTTCCAAATGCTTGATTTAAACTTTTCAAATACTTGTTAAATATGTTTTCAAATGCTTGATTAAGACAATTATATACATGATAAAAAATCATTTTTTCCAATACATGGTCAAAACAAAACTATAAACACTTAACATTTTCTAAATGATTCATTAAAAGTATTTACATACTTGTTGGAAATTTGGTCAAATTCTTGATTAAAACTCTATATGCATGAAAAAAAAATTAACCATTTTTATAATATGTAGTTAACATTTTTCTATACACATTTAATATTTTCCGAATACTTGTTCAGAATTTTTTCACATGCTTGATTAATCCTTTTATATGCATATACAAATGTTACATCATTTTTTAGTACATGATCATCATTTTTTTATACACATCTAACATTTTCCAAATGCTTGATTAACATTTTTCACATATTTGTTTAATAAAAAAATCAAATGCTTGATTAAATTTTTTTAAATACGTGTCCAACATTTTCTTGAAATGCTTGATTAACATTTTTGCAAATACGTACACGCTCTATCCCATAATATAACAGCGTTTTCGAAACTTGGGAGTACTTAAAAAATTGTACACATCTTTTATGCATTTTTAGATGTTTTGATAAAAGGATTCAAATACAATATTAACATTTTTTTACTATATAGTCGACATTTTTTCTAAAAATATTTATTTGATGCTTGATTAACATTTTTTGAATAGAGGTTTAACATTTGGTAAATACATAGTCGAATTATTTTCTATACACATTTAATATTCTCCAATTTCTTGATTTACGCTTTTCAAACACGTGTTCAATATATTCCTAAATGCCTGATTAACATTTTTTATATAAATGATAAAAAAAAATATTTTTTAATACATGGTCAACATGTTTTCTATAAACATTTAATATTTTTCAAATGCTTGATTAACCATTTTCTATACATGATCCAAAGATTTCCCAATGCTTGATTAATCATTTTTCTAATACATGATCAACATTTTCTATACACATCTAACATTTTACAAATGCTTGATTAACATTTTTTAAATACTTGTTCAACAATTTTTAAAATTTCTTGATTAAAATTTTAAAATAATTGTTCAACATTTTCTCAAATGCTTGATTAACATTTCGTAAATGTATGCTCGCTTTGTCACATAAAATGATTTTTTTATGTTGGGGACTGAATAAAAAATTGTAAATATTTTTATGCATATTTTGTATACGTAATTAACATTTTTCAAATGTCTGGTCTACATTTTTCAACTGTGTAATATAAATGTATTTTTGAAATGTTTATACTTATAATATTTAAAGTATAAACAGACCAAAAATATGTAAAGCAAAAATGAAAACAAAAAACTTAAAAAGAAGGTGCTCATGGCCAGCCCACTAGCCATCCCGTTATCGATCCAGCGCCTGCAGGGTCGTTGCATTAGCCAGCCCACTAGCGTGCTATCCATTTTTTAATCGTTTTTTTCTTCTGATCTTGCAAAAAAGCCATGATTTTCTATTTGTGACGAAAATAAAAATATAAAGTCAAAAAAAGTTACAGATATAAAGGAAAAGGGTCATCCATTTACAAAAAAGTTCATATTTTTTAAAAGCTTCATTAATTTTGAGAAAAGTTCATCAATTTGAAAAAACATTCATTGAGATTGAAAAAATAATCATATTTGGAAAAGGTTAATTAAATTCTAAATAAGTGGAACAAATTCGAAAAATAAAATTATAGAAGCAAAAAAAACTTAGAAATTCGAAAAAAGTTCATTGAACTGAAAACAATTCATAAATCTGAAAAAAGGTTCATCACTTTTGATAAAAAAATCATTCATTTTAAAAAATATGTTCATCATATTTCAGAAAAATTCATTGATATACAAAAACGTTGATAGAATTTGAATATTTTAGTAAAGGTTCATTGTTTTTTAGAGAGAATATCATCAATCTTAGAAAATATTCTTTGAAATTTATAAAAAGTTTATGGATATTTTAAAAGGTTCATAGAATTTTTTTTAAATTGTGCAATGACGCTTAGATGGGCTGGCTATTTACGAGCACCACAGGCACCAGTAAAGTGGAACCTGCCTAGTTCTCGCCTAAATCGATTTCATGTTTTAGGTCGAGGGATTCTAAGACTTGACAAGGTTTGCCATTTTTTTATATCTAAGCCTAAGCTTGTTTAGGCAAAACTGGGGCTTTGGGGTATGCCTCGGTTGTATGTGTTTATGAACTAATTTAATGTAATTGATTTAAATAATCACCTTGTTGTAACCAACGGACATTGTAGCTGTCGCATCCCTTAATCCCACCTCTTGTATGGGCAGGTACAACAGTGCCGACGCCTGCTATCTGTAGTATACATACACATCATCTATAGACACCGCGAAAGAAAAAACGTACAGCGGGACATCAGGTGTAAACGCTGCAACCGCTAGTAAATATTGGACCCACAAATATGCAATCCATCAGCCCATGCACACGACGGACTCATACAATGGAAAAACAGACGTTTATAAGCAGCGATTTACATGGGAGTAGACCGTCGGTAATTCTACAGACAGGCTTCAGTGTTCCCCTCTTTCTTCCTCTTCCACGTCACTTATTTTCATACATGGCATGTATTACAGACGGCTGACTAGATGCCGTTGTACATGCCCTAAGCGTTGCCGTCTATGCTTACAAGAGGTGGAATCCTAATTCCCAAACCGTGTACACCTTCTGTATAACCACTATTCAGTTATGGGAAGGTTGTTTTCTTTTGGGTTTTCTTCCTTTTTTTTTCTAATTTTCAAATCCACAAATATTTTCCAATTTAGCAAATATAATTTAATTCCAAAAAAATTACAATTTTGAAAAAATGAACTTGTGTACATATTTCATTTCATGAACATTTTGAACTACTGAACATTTTTCTAATTCTCCAATATTTTAAAAAGAATCATGATTTTTTCCAAATTCGTGAACATGTTCCCAATTTCATGATCATTCTTTAATTACAAGATTTTTTTTCTGAGTCCTTGAATTTTTGAAAATTACAGGCATTTTTAAAATTCATGAAATTTGAGAACTTGAACATTTTGAATTTTTTCCATAAAATGAATTTGTGACCATTTTAAAAATCATGAACAATTTTTGAATTCGTCGACATTATTGAAATTCAAAACATTGTTTAAAAAGACAAACAAGGAAATGAAAATGAAAGGAGACACACACCCCACGCCCCCGCTTTGAGCCGCCCCACATGAGGTAATGTGTTATGTGCTGCAGGTGGAGGGAAAACTCATATTCATTCTGTTTTCCAACCATTTCATTGACGCGGCCGGTCCTTCAAGCAAACATATGAATGTAGCCAAGGGATTCCTCTCACCATTGTTGTTGAAATGCTTTTAACCAATGTTGTAGTAGCTTAAACACGTTGGCAAAAAATTCGCAACGTGAGAGTGCAATCTTAGGGTGTTAGGTATTCCAAGCTCTTACGCATGTCCTTTTGTTGACTCATGGTGCTATACGTTTGGTTGGTCAAAATCAGCAAGTTAAGAGTTGTGTCTACATGAGGCTGGAGATCAAGGGGATCAAGTTCAAGTATGCGGGGATGGTAAACCAATGAAGGTGAGTCTCTTTAATGACGGCAAGTCTCTACATGAGGCTGGAGTGCATGGTGTAGTGCACGGGGTGGTGTGATCCACAAGGTTCCGGCATTTATCTCGTTAGGGTGGATGGTGTAGTTGTAGGAGATATGCCCTAGAGGCAATGATAATAGTTATTTTGTGTCTCCAAGTTTGTAATGAATGTTCATGTTCTATGATATAATTGCAATGATGCTCGAAGGCAAACTCATGTGCACGTGTGGTATAATAATCAGTAAAATATATTCCTAGTCATGCCTCTAAGACTAGCTCAAGTATTGCATATTGGTCCGGTTTTCCTCATCATGGGCATGACTATGCCGGCAATTTTGGGGGAACAATGTTAGAAGAACACCTGTGTTGAATCTACCTGTATTGATGTTATGCTATGAGATATATTCATCACAAGTAAATGGTTAATAACACAGATAAAGTTAATGTTTGCATAATTTCTTAGACCATGAGAATATCGAGTTCCTTCATAAACTTTTGGGTTTTGTTAAACGTCATTTGTAACAGGGTGGCTACTACGCTGGCTTACGGGTTCACGGAAAAGTATGACAAGGGACTTGATAGCTCAAGATTGGGAGATTTTTAGGGCCCTCTCGGTGTTACGGTATCCATCATCGTCTGGCCAGACACAATGTGATTTTATCATAGGGATGCCGGAATGCGGAAACGGGAAAAGAGAACAAACCCGGTAACGAGGTAACTGGCATAGTAGACAAATTGTTGATTCATGGGGATGCTGATATGTTTCACCTTGGGTGTTTGTAACATATCACGAAGCAACGGGAATAGCACAAGACAACTACTTGTTCACTCGAATATTCATTCGTGTGAGTATAGGGATCAATATGGATGTCTACGGTTCCGCTATTGATCATTGATTGGAAAGTTTTCTAGTCTTGTCTATGCTCCATCGAACCTATAGGGACACACACTTATGGGTCATCTATCTGCTGAGTACAAGACAGGGAGTTCGAGAGGAAGAAACCAGAATAGTTTTCGAGACAACGAAATAAATGTTTGAGAGAGAAAATCGAAAAAGTTTTGGTGAAACTCATAAGCTGTTACGGAGTAAACTATTGAGCCAAAAAGGTTTTGGCGCGCGCCTGGAACTTTTTGGAAGGTGCAGGAAATATTCTGGGACCTCCCGGAATTTTTCCAGGGAAATTTGGCGCGAGAAACTCGATGTTCCTCGATAAGGGACAAGATCCACTATTCATGGGCTGGTTTTCATGAGGTTTCCTTCTAGAAGGTATTCACTATTTTTGGAGAGAGGATAAGGTGGAAGAAGGATGGTTCCCCCCAAGGGGCAGACAATTTCATCCATGATCTTGGGGGGGGGGGGGCTTGGGTCTTCCTTCGACCATTTGGTGGATAAGAACAAGCGCTCCTTATGTCGCATGGTGAAAAGATCTAAGTCCCTTTTGGTATTTCACCCTTGAGCCTCTACCCCTTGCTCACCCTATAAATACAGGTGGAGAGAGCTCTCCAAAATCAGATTTCTCTCTCAAACAAATGCCATGCATGATCTGCCTTTCTCTCCTTCCCTTCACGAAATAGTTTTGTACTACCGAAAGGTTGTCTAGTCTCCGATAGGAAATAGTTCAGGACAACGAAGCCCAGCCGGATAGCTAACACCATATGTGTGCAACCCCGTAGATAGGTCATAGGTTTGATCTTTTTGCCCGAGGGGCTGTTAGAGGGTCCTCCCAAAGGTTGTCAGTGACACCGTCCGAGGGACTATCCGACCGCCTCCCGAAGGTCTTTTCGAGGAAGAACATCCTCGTGGTTCGAAGGTTGTAAATCGTAGTTGCGGGGATCTGCATCGACGATCTTCATTGACTCTTGTTCCGGTACACTACAAATTGGTAATGATTGGATCAAAACCTTGTATGCATCTCCATAGTGATCGTGGGCGTGTTAGTAGTATGATTTTTTTTGTTTACTATCGCGTTCGTAAGAGCATAATGTTCCCCAAGTAGTTTTGGTGTTTTATGGCAATGTCATCTGCGGACTAACCGTGTGCATTAAACTCTCAGAGATTATCAGGTGGCACAAGACGGTTTTCTTCCCCTCAGTGGTTAAAAGTGAGGACAATTATTTTCTTTTGATGTAGTGTTGGTGGACTTGAGTCGTAGGAAAATCCATACTATCAAGAGGGGGTACTCATTTGGAAAAGGTTGGGTGGAACTAACACATACACATTTGCACCCCGTTCCTTTCCCGGCACTTTGGAGCTCGTGATCTCTCTTTAGTCTGCTCACAATCATCTAAGTGGAAGTACCGCGCTAGAGAAAGTAAGTACAGCCCCACCCGTACTACTGCCCTGCGGTGCAATGGCCGTAGAACAAATGGATCTTTAATAGGAAGACGAACGTGGTTGGTAATGTTACCCTCTATAAAGCTTGACTTGTGGCGAAGAGGTTTTCACAAGTTCAAGGAGTTGACTACAATGAGACTTTCTCACCCGTAGCGATGCTTAAGTCCGTCAGAATCATGTTAGCAGTAGCAGCATTTTTTTGATTATGAAATGTGGTAGATGGATGTCAAAACAGTGTTCCTTAATGGTTTCCTTAAGGAAGAGTTGTATATGATGCAACGAGAAGGTTTTGTCGATCCAAAGAATGCTGAAAAAGTATGCAACCTCCAACGATCCATTTATGGATTGGTTCGAGCAACTCGGAGTTGGGATCTTCGCTTTGATGAGGTGATCAAAGCATTTAGATTTATACAAGTTTATGGAGAAGCTTGTATTTACAAGAGAGTGAGTGGGAGGTCTAATATTATAAGTGGATGGCATATTGATTATAGGAAACAATATAGAACTTTTGGAAAGCGTGAAGATATATTAGAACAAGTGTTTTTCAATGAAGGACTTGGAGAAGGTACTTACATATTAGGCATCAAGATCTACAGAGATAGATCAAGACGCTTAAATGGACTTTCACAAAGCACATACCTTGATAAGGTTTTGAAGAAGTTCAAAATGGATCAGTCAAAGAAGGGGTTCTTGCCTGTCCTACAAGGTGTGAAGTTGAGTAAGAATCAATGCCCAGCTTCGACATAGGATGGAGAGAAGATGAGTGTCATCCCCTATGCTTCAGCCATAGGCTCTATTACGTATGCATGTTGTGCACAAAATTAAATGTCAGCCTTGCCATAACTGTGGTCGGAAGGTTTCAAAGTGATCCAAGGGTGGAACACTGGACAACGATCAAGAATATCCTTAAGTATCTGGAAAGGACTAGGGAGATGTTTCTCGTTTATGAAGGTGATTAAGAGCTCGCTGTAAACGGATACATCGATGCTAGCTCTGACACAGATCCAGATGACTCTAAGTCTCAAACCAGATACATATTTATTATAAATGGTGGAACGGTAAGCTGGTGCAGTTGCAAGCAAAGCGTGGTAGCTGATTCTACATGTGAAGCAGAGTACATAGCTGCTTCGGAAGCAGCAAAGGAAGGTGTCTAGATGAAGCAGTTCATGACGGATCTTGTAGTTGTGCCCAGTTCACTCGATCCAATGACCCTTGTTAGAGCATATATCTCCATATGTGGTTTTGGTAATTGATGACAATTCCTATGGACTAATGGTTGCCTTAAGTTATATTTATAGGATTTGTCCATAGGCACTTCTTGAAGTCCATCTGTTGGGTTCAAGGAGTTTATATGATGACCAAGGTGGTATTCAAGGTATTATCCAAAGAATGGTCATAGAGACACAAGGTTGATCAAGATCGTCAGACAAAGAGTAAATCAAGATGATCAACAAACAAAGCGTACAAGATGTACCGAGAGGGATCAAGTGATCCCATGGTATGGTAAGCATTGTCCATTACGTATTTTTGTACTAACCCTTGGTCTTCGTGAGAGTTCTATGTGGGGTTAGGTGTGTTTACATGGGCTTGCGTCAAGAGGAAGATTTCATACAACCCATGGAGGATGACATCAAGTGGTGGAGGATGGTGGCAATGGACTTGTGAAGATATGCTGAAGAGCGGCTCACCCATAGTGTGTATGGGGGAGCAATCAACTAGTCTTCATCAAGCCAACGCAATCAAGAAAGGTGGTACATCTTGAGGAAGCCAAGATCATCATCATCTATCTCAAGAGGACGAGGTGCAAGGTATAGGTTTTCCCTTGATAGGTTTTCTGTTTTAGGATAGATTGTCGTACTGTCAAGGGGGGCTCTCAAGTGAGTAGCTTGATCGTATCATTCGTTGAGAGCTCAAACCATTTGCATCCTTGCATCATACTTCTTGGTTCTTGTTTGGTGTTTCTATTTGTGAGTTTTAGAGCTTATGGTCATCTTCATGACAAGCTCGAGTTCATCGAAAACGGAGTCCATATGCATCTTCTATGATGTTTTCGATGTTGGGAGTATTTACCGGTCTTATTCGAAGAAGGGTTCTCATCATTTTCATATGGGAATTTTCTCAGTTGCTTCTTATTGATATTTATATCAATATTGTGTTAGCCCACGTCTTTAGCTTTCCAACAAACTTGGTTTCGTTGAATTCGGAGTCCGTATGCGAAAGTTACAGCAGTTTCAGTATCCAGCGATAGTACCGCTCCTCGTGCAAGCGGTAGTACCGCTCGTGTAGCGGTAGTACCGCCCCCGGAACGGTAGTAATTTATTACCACTCCAGGAGCGGTAGTACCACTCCGTCGGACTGTTTTTTGCATCCTTTTTGGCCTCAGCATGGTTGGTGAACCTACCGAGCGGTAGTACCGCTCCCATGAGCGGTAGTACCGCTCTGTGCGGGCTGTGAGTCTTAATGGTTGGATTTTTCCCCACCTATAAAAGGGGGTCTTCTTCCCCATTGAACCTTATCTCTTTAGCTCGTGTTCTTCCCCCATTGTTGACCTTCTTCGAGCTTGCTAACTCTCAATCCCTCCAATGATTCTTGCTAGTTCTTGAGGGAAAAAAGAGAGGAGATCTAGATCCACATTTCCACCAATCACTTTATCCTCTACGTGAGGGGAACCCCTTGGGTCTAGTTCTTGGAATTCTTCGTGTTCTTATTTGTTCTTCCTCTCATTTTCCTCCCTAGCATTAGTTTCTTTGGTGGTATTTGGGAGAGAAGGACTTGGGAACTCCGTGTGCCCTTGTCATTGCATTAGTTGCATCGTTTGAGTTCTCCACGGTGATACGTGGAAGTGAACTTTGAGAAGCTTATTACCTTTGGTACTTAGTACCCTAGATATTGTTCTTCGTGGATGCCTTGGCGTCCTAGAAGATTGGTGGTGCCTCGGAGCTCAAATTGTGGTGTAAAGCTACGGGCAAGCGTCGGGGTCTCCAATAAGGTTGTGGAGATTGCCCCGAGCAATTTGTACGGGTATCGGTGACCGCCCCCAAGGTTTTCCATTTGTACGGGTTCGGTGACCGCCCTCAAGGGTCCCTGATACGTCAATTTTGCATCATGTTTTCATGTTGATATTTATCGCTTCTTTGGTTGTTATTTCACTTCACGGTACAATTCTTATGCCTTTTCTCTCTTATTTTGCAAGGTTTACATGAAGAGGGAGAATGCCGGCAACTGGAATTCTGGCCTGAAAGTGGAGCAAATTTGAGATACCTATTCTGCGCAACTCCAAACGCCGTAAAAATCAACGAGGATTTTTTCCCGATTTATAAAAAATACTGGGCCGAAGAAGTGCCAGAGGGGCGCGTGCAGGTGGCCACAAGCCTGCACGACGTGGCCACCCCCCGAGGCCGCGCCATGAGGGCTTGTGGGCAGCCTCCTGGCCCACTTGCCCCCTCTTTTGCTATATGAAGGGTTTCGTCCAGGAAAAAATGAGGAGGGGATTTTTCGTGGTTTCGCCGCCGCCACGAGGCGGAACTTGAGCAAAACCAATCTAGAGCTCCGGCAGGACGATCCTGCCGGGGAAACTTCCCTCCCGGAGGGGGAAATCATCGCCATCGTCATCACCAACACTCCTCTCATCGGAGGGGACTCGTCACCATCAACATCTTCATCAGCACCATCTCATCTCCAAACCCTAGTTCATCACTTGTAACCAATCTCCGTCTCGCGACTCCGATTGGTACTTGTAAGGTTGCTAGTAGTGTTGATTACTCTTTGTAGTTGATGCTAGTTGGATTACTTGGTGGAATAGTTTATGTTCAGATCCTTGATGCTACTCATTACCTCTCTGGTCATGAATATAGTTATGCTTTGTGAGTAGTTACTTTTGTTCCTGAGGACATGGGATAAGTCATGCTAATAGTAGTCATGTGAATTTGGTATTCGTTCGGTAATTTGATGTGTTGTATGTTGTTTTTCCTCTCGTGGTGTTATGTGAACATCGACTACATAACACTTCACCATTATTTGGGCCTAGAGGAAGGCATTGGGAAGTAGTAAGTAGATGATGGGTTGCTAGAGTGACAGAAGCTTAAACCCTAGTTTATGTGTTGCTTTGTAAGGGGTTGATTTGGATCCACTAGTTTAATGTTATGGTTAGACTTTGTCTTAATTCTTCTTTCGTAGTTGTGGATGCTTGCGAGGGGGGGTTAATCATAAGTGGGATGCTTGTACAAGTAAGGGCAGTACCCAAGCGCCGGTCCACCCACATATCAAACTATCAAAGTAAAGAACGTGAATCATATGAACATGATGAAACTAGCATGACAGAAATTCCCGTGTGTCCTCGGGAGCGTTTTTCCTCCTATAAGACTTTGTCCAGGCTTGTCCCTTGCTACAAAAGGGATTGGGCCACTTTGCTGCACCGTTGCTACTTTTGTTACTTGTTGCTCGCTACGAATCATCTCACCACACAATCACTTGTTACCGACAATTTCAGTGCCTGTAGATTTTACCTTGCTGAAAACCACTTGTCAGATCCTTCTGCTCCTCGTTGGGTTCGACACTCTTACTTATCGAAAGGACTACGATTGATCCACTATACTTGTGGGTCATCAAGACTATTTTCTGGCGCCGTTGCTGGGGAGTGAAGCGCCTTTGGTAAGTGGAACTTGGTAAGGAAACATTCATATAGTGTGCTGAAATTTATTGCCACTTGTCACTATAGATACTAATCCTTTGAGAGCCTTGTTTGGGGTATCTTCACCTCGAACGGAAGCACAAATAGTTGCTCCTCAACCTGCTGCACCTACTGAAAATATTTGCTTTGAATTTCCTTCGGGTATGCTTGAGAAACTGCTGGCTAATCCTTTTACAGGAGATGGAACATCACATCCAGGCTTGCATTTAATCTATGTAGATGAAGTTTTTGGTTTATTTAAGCTTGCAGGTTTGCCCGAGGATGAGGTCAAGAAGAGGGTCTTTCCTTTATCTTTGAAGGATAAGGCGTTGACATGGTATAGGCTATGTGATGATACTGGATCATGGGACTACAATCGGTTGAAATTGGAATTTCATCAAAAGTTTTATCCTATGCATTTAGTACATCGTGATCGGAATTATATTTACATTTTTTGGCCTCGTGACAAAGAAAGCATCTCTCAAGCTTGGGGGAGGCTTAAATCAATGTTATATTCATGCCCCAATCATGAGCTCTTGAGAGAAATGATCATTCAGAACTTCTATGCTCGGCTTTCTCATGATGATCGCACCATGCTTGACACTTCTTATACATGTTCTTTTATGAAGAGAGATATTGACTTCAAATGGAATTTATTGGAGAGAATTAAACGCACCTCTGAAGATTGGGAGCTTGAAGAAGGTAAGGAGTCAGGTATGAATTTCACGTTTGATTGCGTTAAATCTTTTGTTGAGACAAATACCTTTAGTGATTTTAGCGCTAAGTATGGACTTGACTCTGAGATAGTAGCTTCATTGTGTGAATCCTTTACTGCTCGTATTGATCTCCCCGAAGATAAGTGGTTTAAATATCATCCTTCTTTAGAAGTCAATGTAGTTAAACCCACTCCAGTTGAAGAGAAAGTCATTGCCTATAATGATCCTGTTGTTCCCAGTGCTTACATTGAGAAACCACCTTTCCCTGTTAGGATAAAGGATCATTCTAAAGCTTCAACTGTGATACGTAGAGGCTACATTAGAAAACCTACATCCCCTGAGCAAATTAGAGTTGAACCTAGCATCGCTATTATCAAAGATCTTCTGTCCGACGATGTTGAGGGACATGATATTCACTTATGTGAAGATGCTGCTAGAATTGCTAAACCTCACGCTAGAGACAAACATAGGCTTGTTGTTGGCATGCCTGTTGTTTCTGTTAAGATAGGAGATCATTGTTATCATGGCTTATGTGACGTGGGTGCTAGTGTTAGTGCAATACCTCAATCCTTATATGATGAAATCAAAGATGAGATTGCACCTGTTGAGATAGAGCCTATTGATGTCACTATTCAGCTTGCCAATAGAGATACTATCTGCCATGTGGGAATCGTTAGGGATGTTGAAGTCTTGCGTGGTAAAACGAAGTATCCTGCTGATTTCCTCGTTCTTGCTACCGCACAAGATAGCTTTTGTCCCATCATATTTGGTAGACCTTTTCTCAATACTGTCAATGCTCATATTGATTGTGAGAAGCAAACTGTCACTGTTGGCTTTGAAGGTGTGTCACATGAGTTCAATTTCTCTAAGTTTGGTAGACAACCTCATGAAAAGGAGTTTCCTAGTAGGGATGAAACTATTGCCTTAGCTTCTATTGTCGTACCTCCTACTGATCCCTTAGAGCAATACTTGCTTGAGCATGAAAATGATATGCATATGGATGAAAGGGATGAGATACATAGAGTTGTCTTAGAACAATATCCTATCCTTAAGAATAACTTGCCTGTTGAACTGCTTGGGGATCCACCCCCACCAAAGGGTGATCCTGTGTTCGAGCTTAAACAGTTGCCTGATACTCTTAAGTATGCTTATCTTGATGAAAAATAGATATATCATGTTATTATTAGTGCTAGCCTCTCAGAGCATGAAGAAAAGAAGTTATTAAAAACTCTGAGGAAGCACCGTGCTGCTATTGGATATACTCTTGATGATCTCAAGGGCATTAGTCCCACTCTATGCCAGCACAAGATTAAAACTGATCCTGACTTCAAACCAGTTGTTGATCATCAAAGGAGATTAAATCCTAAGATGAAAGAGGTGTTGGGGAACGTCGCATGGGAAACAAAAAAAAATTCCTACGCGCACGAAGACCTATCATGGTGATGTCCATCTACGAGAGGGGATGTGTGATCTACGTACCCTTGTAGACCGTACAGCAAAAGCGTTAGTGAACGCGGTTGATGTAGTGGAACGTCCTCACGTCCCTCGATCCGCCCCGCGAACCGTCCCGCGATCAGTCCCACGATCTAGTGCCGAACGGACGGCACCTCCGCGTTCAGCACACGTACAGCTCGACGATGATCTCGGCCTTCTTGATCCAGCAAGAGAGACGGAGAGGTAGATGATTTCTCCGGCAGCGTGACGGCGCTCCAGAGGTTGGTGATGATCTTGTCTCGGCAGGGCTCCGCCCGAGCTCCGCCCGAGCTCCGCAGAAACGCGATCTAGAGGTAAAACCGTGGAGATATGTGGTCGGGCTACCGTGGCAAAGTTGTGTCAAATCAGCCCTAAAACCTCCGTGTATATAGGGGGAGGAGGGGGAGCCTTGCCTTGGGGTCCAAGGACTCCCAAGGGGGTCGGCCGAGCCTAAGGGGGGAACCCTCCCCTTCGAAACCGAGTCCAACTAGGTTTGGAAGGAGGAGTCCTTCCCCCTTTTCCCACCTCTTTTTTTTTTCTTTTCTCTTTGATTTTCTTCCTATGGCGCATAGGGCCTTCTTGGGCTGTCCCACCAGCCCACTAAGGGCTGGTGCGCCACCCCCAAGGCCTATGGGCTTCCCCGGGGTGGGTTGCCCCCCCCCCCCGGTGAACTCCCGGAACCCATTAGTCATTCCCGGTACATTCCCGGTAACTCCGAAAACCTTCCGGTAATCAAATGAGGTCATCCTATATATCAATCTTCGTTTCCGGACCATTCCGGAAACCCTCGTGACATCCGTGATCTCATCCGGGACTCCGAACAACATTCGGTAACCAACCATATAACTCAAATACGCATAAAACAACGTCGAACCTTAAGTGTGCAGACCCTGCGGGTTCGAGAACTATGTAGACATGACCCGAGAGACTCCTCGGTCAATATCCAATAGCGGGACCTGGATGCCCATATTGGATCCTACATATTCTACGAAGATCTTATCGTTTGAACCTCAGTGCCAAGGATTCATATAATCCCGTATGTCATTCCCTTTGTCCTTCGGTATGTTACTTACCCGTGATTCGATCGTCAGTATCCGCATACCTATTTCAATCTCGTTTACCGGCAAGTCTCTTTACTCGTTCCGTAATACAAGATCCCGCAACTTACACTAAGTCACATTGCTTCCAAGGCTTGTGTGTGATGTTGTATTACCGAGTGGGCCCCGAGATACCTCTCCGTCACACGGAGTGACAAATCCCAGTCTCGATCCATACTAACTCAACGAACACCTTCGGAGATACTTGTAGAGCATCTTTATAGTCACCCAGTTACGTTGCGACGTTTGATACACACAAAGTATTCCTCCGGTGTCAGCAAGTTATATGATCTCATGGTCATAGGAACAAATACTTGACACGCAGAAAACAGTAGCAACAAAAATGACACGATCAACATGCTACGTCTATTAGTTTGGGTCTAGTCCATCACGTGATTCTCCTAATGACGTGATCCAGTTATCAAGCAACAACACCTTGTTCATAATCAGAAGACACTAATTATCTTTGATCAACTGGCTAGCCAACTAGAGGCTTGCTAGGGACAGTGTTTTGTCTATGTATCCACACATGTATATAAGTCTTCATTCAATACAATTATAGCATGGATAATAAACGATTATCTTGATACAGGAATTATAATAATAACTATATATATTATTGCCTCTAGGGCATAATTCCAACAAGAGGTAGTAAGAAAAGAAATACTAAAGCTCCTAGAAGCGGGTATTATCTATCCTGTTGCTCACAGCGATTGGGTGAGTCCGGTGCATTGCGTTTCTAAGAAGGGAGGCATTACCGTTGTCCCTAATGATAAGGAGGAATTGATCCCATAGAGGATTATTACTGGCTATAGGATGGTGATCGATTTTAGGAAATTGAATAAAGCCACTAGGAAAGATCATTACCCTTTGCCTTTTATCGACCAAATGCTAGAAAGGCTGTCCAAACACACACACTTTTGCTTTCTAGACGGTTATTCTGGGTTTTTCCCAAATACCAGTTGCACAATCTGATAAGGAGAAAACCACTTTCACCTGCCCTTTCGGTACCTTTGCTTATAGACGTATGCCTTTTGGCTTATGTAATGCACCTGCCACCTTTCAAAGATGTATGATGGCTATATTCTCTGACTTTTGTGAAAAGATTGTTGAGGTTTTCATGGATGACTTCTCCGTTTACGGGTCTTCCTTTGATGATTGCCTCAGCAACCTTGATCGAGTCTTACAGAGATGTGAAGATACCAATCTTGTCTTGAATTGGGAGAAGTGCCACTTTATGGTTAATGAAGGCATTGTCTTAGGACATAAAATTTATAAAAGAGGTATTGAAGTCGATAAGGCTAAGGTTGATGCAATCGAGAAAATGCCATACCCCACAGATATCAAAGGGATAAGAAGTTTCTTTGGTCATGCTACTTTCTATAGAAGGTTCATTAAAGACTTCTCTAAGATTTCTAGGCCTCTTACCAATATCTTACAAAAGGATATTCCTTTTGTTTTTGACGATGATTGTGAGGAAGCCTTCGAAATACTTAAAAGGGCTTTGATAACTGCACCTATTGTTCAACCACCTAGTTGGAACTTACCTTTTGAGATCATGTGTGACGCTAGTGATTATGTTGTTGGTGTTGTTCTAGGGCAAAGAGTCGATAAGAAGTTGAATGTTATTCACTATGCTATTAAAACTCTAGACAGTGCCCAAAGAAACTATGCCACAGCGAAAAAGGAGTTTTTAGCAGTCGTGTTTGCATGTGAAAAGTTCAGGTCTTACATAGTTGATTCCAAAGTCACTGTTCACACTGATCACGCTGCTATTAAGTACCTCATGGAGAAGAAGGATGCTAAACCTAGACTTATCAGATGGGTTCTCTTGCTACAAGAATTTGATTTGCATGTTGTCGACAGAAAGGGTGCTGATAACCCAGTAGCAGATAACTTGTCTAGGTTGGAGAACGTTCTTGATGACCCACAACCTATTGATGATAGCTTTCCCGATGAGAAATTGAATGTCATCAATGCTTCACGTAGTGCACCGTGGTATGCTGATTATGCAAACTATATCGTTGCCAAATATATACCACCGAGTTTCACATACCAGCAGAAGAAGAAATTCTTCTTTGACTTGAGACATTGCTTTTGGGATGATCCTCACCTTTATAAGGAAGGAGTAGATGGTGTCATTAGACGTTGTGTACATGAACATGAACAGGGACAGATCCTACAGAAGTATCACTCCGAGGCCTACGGAGGACACCATGCGGGAGATAGAACTGCACACAAGGTATTGCAATCAGGTTTCTATTGGCCCACTCTCTTCAAGGATGCACGTAAGTTTGTCTTGTCTTGTGACGAATGTCAAAGAATAGGTAATATTAGCAAACGTCAGGAAATGCCTATGAACTATTCACTTGTCATTGAACCATTTGATGTTTGGGGCTTTTATTATATGGGACCTTTTCCAAAATCCAACGGGTATACTCACATCCTAGTTGTTGTTGATTACGTCACTAAGTGGGTAGAAGCTATCCCCACTAGTAGTGTTGATCACAACACCTCTATCAAGATGCTGAAAGAAGTTATCTTTCCTAGATTTGGAGTCCCTAGATATCTAATGACCGACGGTGGTTCACACTTCATTCATGGTGCTTTCCGTAAAACGCTTGCTAAGTACGATGTCAACCATAGAATTGTGTCTCCCTACCACCCTCCGTCCAGTGGTCAAGTAGAGCTAAGTAATAGAGAGATTAAACTAATTCTGCAAAAGACTGTCAACAGGTCTAGAAAGAATTGGTCTAAGAAGCTCGACGATGCACTGTGGGCTTATAGAACTGCCTATAAGAATCCCATGGGCATGTCTCCGTATAAAATGGTGTATGGGAAAGCATGTCACTTACCTCTTGAACTAGAGCATAAAGCTTATTGGACAATCAAAGAGCTCAACTTTGATTTCAAACTTGCCGGTGAGAAGAGGTTATTTGATATTAGCTCGCTTGATAAGTGGAGAACTCAGGCATATGAGAATGCCAAGATGTTCAAAGAGAAGGTTAAGAGGTGGCATGATAAGAGGATACAAAAGCGTGAGTTCAATGTAGGTGATCATGTCTTGTTATATAACTCTCATTTAAGATTCTTTGCAGGCAAGCTTCTCTCTAAATGGGAAGGTCCCTATGTTGTTGAGGAAGTATATCGTTTCGGTGCTATCAAGATCAACAACACGGAAGGTAATTGTCCGAGAGTGGTAAATGGGCAGAGAATCAAGCATTATATCTCAGGTACTCCCATAAATGTTGAAAGCAATATTATCAATACCATAACTCCGGAAGAATACCTAAGGGACATTTATCAGCCTGTTTCAGACTCCAAAAACAAAGAGGTATGTGATTCGGTAAGAAAACAGAGTCCAAAACTTTTCCAGTAGGAAATTTTCTTTGTTTTGGAATATTTGAAAAAAATACAAAAATTGGAAGTAGTCCGGAAAGTGCGCGAGGAGGCGACAAGCCTGCACGGCGCGGGCCCACCCCCTGGACGCGCCGTGAGGGCTTGTGGCCACCTCGTGCGCCTCCCGGACTCCATTTTCATGCGGGGTACTCCTTCTGGTCTGGAAAAATCATTATATATACTCCCGTTTGGTCTGACCCCTGCATCACGCAGATTTCCTCTATTTTTTGTTTTGAGCCTGTTTCTGTTGCAGATCTAGATCGCTATGACTTCCCCAAAAGCTCCGAAGGACAAGATCTTCGAGAAGGTCATCAATCCCTACCTCATGGGAGTGCTGCAACACCCTCAATCTATCGAGATGCATGAGGGGATGTTGCACATCCGTGATGTTGAGGGGCCTAAGAAAACCGGAAGCGTGGAGACGAGGCTTGAAGCAATGGAGCAACAAGTCTTCAAGTGCCAAGGGATGGTGGAGCGTGGACTCGACGCCAACCACATGATGATCACGGAGTTCACCAACAAGCACAAGATTGATGCCAATGACATTGGGAAGCACCTCTCCAGGCTCTATGACAGGATTGATCAACTCCAAGCCCATATCTATGACCTGCAGAACCAAAACTATGAGTATGAGTATAGATTTAAATCCATAAGGTTGGCTGCAGATTTGAGGATTCTGGAGACTCGTTCATCTTATCACCATCACATATTTTGCCTTTACCTTCGTTTTAGTTTTCCCCTTGGCTTGTGCCAAGCTTGGGGTAGTTGCCCCGGTATCGTATCACCATCACATCTTTTGCCTTTACCTTTCTTTTAGTTTTCCTTTTCAGTTTTCTTTCTTTTTCTCTAGTAGTTTAAAAGTCTTAGTGTTTTAGTCTTGAGTTTTGCTTTGTGTCACCCCCGATGTATTCGAACTCGTGAGCCATATAATAAAGAGTGTCTTAGTTGAAGGGCTTTGCCTCTTGCCATGATCAAAAGAGTGAGAATAGAACAAAAGCATGAAAGATCATGTAATGATCTTATGGGAAGTGATGGCTTCACATATAAAAAGAATGAGGATTGAAACTTGTTGAGGGTAGGCAAACGTAGACCTTGGTCATGGTTGCAATTAATAGGAAGTGATAAAGAAGGAGAGGTTCACATATAAATATATCATCTCCGACACCATCTATGATTGTGAACACTCACTAAACTATTACATGCCTAGAAGTAGATGTTGGACAAGGAAGACAACATAATGAATTGTGTTTGCTTGGCTCCGAACAATGTTATATGATTAGAGATCCCTTAGCATGTGACGATTGCTTCCACCTCATATTAGCCAAAACCTCCCGCACCAAGTAGAGATACTAATTGTGCATCCATAAACCTTCAAACCAGTTTTGCCATGAGTGTCCACCATACCTACCTATGGACTGAATAAGATCCCTCAAGTAAGTTGTCATCGGTGCAAGCAATAAAAATTGCTCTCTAATATGTATGATCTATTAGTTTGTGGCAAATAAGCTTTATACGAACCTGTGATGAAGAAGACATAAAAGCGACAGACTGCATAATAAAGTTCTTTATCGCAGAAGGAAATATAAAGTGACGTTCCTCCGCACTAAGAGGACACGCATCCAAACCTCAAAAGTGCATGAAAACCTCTGCTTCCCTCTGTGAAGGGCCTATCTTGTACCTTTACTTTTTGCCCTTGAAAGAGTCATGGTGATCTTCACCAATTCCTATTTCGCCTTTGTCTTGGCTAACGTCATATGCTTGGGAAAGATCTATATTCATATGTCAACTTGGAGGTAAGTATTCATGAATTATTATTGTTGCATTACCCTTGAGGTAAGCAGTTGGGAGGCAAAACTATAAGCCCCTATCTTTCTCTTTGTCCAGCTGAAACTTTGATCTCATGAGTACCACGTGAGTTTTAGCAATTGTAGAGAATGAAAGAATGATTGAGTATGTGGATTTGCTTTACAAGCCCTTATTTGACTCTTTCTGATGTTGTGATAAATTGCAATTGCTTCAATGACTAAAGGCTATCGGTTGTTACTTCTCGATAAGGTTCTTGATCCATGCTTTACTTTGTGAAGGAATTATCACTTTAGCATGAGAGATTATATGTTGGTATTGTTGTTCTGATCTTCATCATGATGCATGCATGTTCGTATCTTGTTTTGTCGACACCTCTCTCCCTAAACATGTGGACATATTTATTGAGCTAGGCTTTCGCTTGAGGACAAGCGAGGCCTAAGCTTGGGGGAGTTGATACGTCCATTTTGCATCATGTTGATATTTATCGCTTCTTTGGCTGTTATTTCACTTCATGGTACAATTCTTATGCCTTTTCTCGCTTATTTTGCAAGGTTTACATGAAGAGGGAGAATGCCGACAACTGGAATTCTGGCCTGAAAGTGGAGCAAAGTTGAGATACGTATTCTGCGCAACTCCAAACGCCGTAAAAATCAACGAGGATTTTTTCCCGATTTATAAAAAATACTGAGCCGAAGAAGTGCCAGAGGGGCGCGTGCAGGTGGCCACAAGACTGCGCGGCGCGGCCACCCCCCCAGGCCGCGCCATGAGGGCTTGTGGGCAGCCTGCTGGCCCACTTGCCCCCCTCTTTTGCTATATGAAGGGTTTCGTCCAGGAAAAAATGAGGAGGAGCTTTTTCATGGTTTCGCCACCGCCACGAGGCGGAACTTGAGCAGAACCAATCTAGAGCTCCAGCAGGACGATCCTGCCGGGGAAACTTCCCTCCCGGAGGGGGAAATCGTCGCCATCGTCATCACCAACACTCCTCTCATCGGAGGGGACTCGTCACCATCAACATCTTCATCATCACCATCTCATCTCCAAACCCTAGTTCATCACTTGTAACCAATCTCCGTCTCGCGACTCAGATTGGTACTTGTAAGGTTGCTAGTAGTGTTGATTACTCTTTGTAGTTGATGGTAGTTGGATTACTTGGTGGAAGAGTTTATGTTCAGATCCTTGATGCTACTCCTTAACTCTCTGGTCATGAATATGATTATGCTTTGTGAGTAGTTATTTTTGTTCCTGAGGACATGGGATAAGTCATGCTAATAGCAGTCATGTGAATTTGGTATTTGTTCGGTAATTTGATGTGTTGTATGTTGTTTTTCCTCTAGTGGTGTTATGTGAACGTCAACTACATAACACTTCACCATTATTTGGGCCTAGAGGAAGGCATTGGAAAGTAGTAAGTAGATGATGGGTTGCTAGAGTGACAGAAGCTTAAACCCTAGTTTATGTGTTGCTTCGTAAGGGGCTGGTTTGGATCCACTAGTTTAATGCTATGGTTAGACTTTGTCTTAATTCTTCTTTCGTAGTTGCGGATGCTTGCAAGGGGGGTTAATCATAAGTGGGATGCTTGTCCAAGTAAGGGAAGTACCCAAGCGCCGATCCACCCACATATCAAACTATCAAAGTAACAAACGCGAATCATATGAACATGATGAAACTAGCATGATAGAAATTCCCGTGTGTCCTCGGGAGCGTTTTTCCTCCTATAAGACTTTGTCCAGGCTTGTCCCTTGCTACAAAAGGGATTGGGCCACTTTGCTGCACCGTTGCTACTTTTGTTACTTGTTGCTCGCTATGAATCATCTCACCACACAATCACTTGTTACCGACAATTTCAGTGCGTGCAGATTTTACCTTGCTGAAAACCACTTGTCAGATCCTTCTGCTCCTCGTTGGGTTTGACACTCTTACTTATCGAAAGGACTACGATCGATCCCCTATACTTGTGGGTCATCAGTCCCTTAGTGGAATCACGGCATCTTGCATTGTGCGAGAGCGTGAGGAGATTACGGTGGCCTTAGTGGCATCTTATGGAGCATTGTGCCTCCACACCGCTCCAACGGAGATTAGCATCCGCAAGGGTGTGAACTTTGGGATACATCATCGTCTCCGCGTGCCTCGATTATCTCTTACTCGAACCCTTTACTTATGCACTTTACTTTGTGATAGCCATATTGTTTATTTGTCATATATCTTGCTATCACTTAGTTGTTTATCTTGCTTAGCATAAGTTGTTGGTGCACATAGGTGAGCCTAGTTGTTGTAGGTTTTGTTCTTGACAAATTAAACGTTAGTTTTATTCCGCATTTGTTCAAGCCTAAACCGTAATTATTTTAAAGCGCCCATTCACCCCCCCCCCCTCTAGGCGACATCCACGTCCTTTCAATTGGTATCAGAGCTAGGTCTCTCTTTATTAGGTTTAACCACCTAGAGAGTAAGGATGTCGACTAGGGGTTTAGGATTCACTGACACTCTTAGTTTCGATGGCATAAATTTTAATGTTAGGGTAATTCGCATGCTTAACCACTTTCGGGTCTTGGACCCAAATTTAGAGAGAATTGTAGATATGGGTTTTTCTCCTCCAAAGGATTCTCAAAATATATCTTTAGAGGATGAGAAAAACTCTTATCTCAATGCTCAAGCTTCTAATGTGCTTTTTGATGCTTTGAGCAATGTAGTTATATTTCAACTCATGTCATTCCGGATGCTCATGAGTTGTGGACAAAGCTTCAAGATAAATATGGTATGTCCAAGATTTGTGGGAATGATTTTTCTCCCTCCACCTCCGGTCGTGTGGTCTTCTCAACTTCATCTACTTCACCTACATGTGGATTGCCACAAGGTAATGATATGGTGAGCAGTGGTGATCATTGCAACAATGATATTGGGTTTATTGTTGATGATCCTTCATCACTATATTATTGCAATGCTTCATCTTTGGGCATTAACACTTCGAGCACTCTAAATGTTTTACATGCTTGTGTCGATAGTCCTTGCATATCATGTAAAAGCTGCTTGACTAAATCTCATGATGATATGCTTCCTATATCTTGTTGCCATGATAAAAATGTATATATTTCCTTGAGTTGTTGTGCTAACAATGTAGAGGAAATTCATCATTCCATGGAACAAGATGTGGCCTTGAATGATGCTTCTATTGTGACTCACTTTTGCCTTATGGCTAAGGCTTCAAAGGTATCTCCTACTTTGAATCCAAATATATCTCACGATGATGATGTTGATGATAATGGGGATGAGAATAATGATGAAGAAAGTGATAACATTGCATCCTTCAAAATTAAGTGTGAGATGATTTTTAAATCTCTTTATAAGAATAAACTTGCTTGTTCCAACTTCTTGGAAATCATGTATATTGCCACTGAGGGCAAGAAATACATTGAGGAGTTGGAAGCTCATCTCGAGGAGCATGAGGCCACCATTAAGACAATGGAAGGTCATGAGCGTGAATATGCTAATGAGATCGCGGAGCTATCTCAAGCTCTTGAAAATGAACAAACCACCAAGGAATCTCTTGAGGAAACCTTTGTTATAGAATTATCTAGATTAAAGGAATCCCATGATAGAGCTCTCGAGGTGGCTAATGATTTTAGAACTAAAAATTATAAGCTTGAAGTTGCACATGCTAAACTCGTTGAGGACTATGAGCAGCTCGAAAATGGCTCAAAGGCTATTAAGAGTTTGCTCATCGAACTCATCGAGTCTCATGCTCAACTTGAAGCTTCATATGCTAAAGATCTTGCCAAGTTGCCTTCTCCTCTTATTGTTAATAATGATGCTTGTGCTACTAATTCTACTTCTTGTGAAGCATCCATTTTAAAGGAGAATGTTGTGCTAAGGGCTCAACTCGAGCTGCTATCTAGCAATTATGGGAAATTGGAAGAAAGTCATGTAATGATCACAAGCTCTCATGATGATCTTCTAGTATCCCATAATGTGCTAAAATTAGCTCATGAAGCTATTACTACCAAGGTAACATCGAGTGAGCCTCATGTGGACATTAGCACTACTTCTAGTTAAAAAGCTATATTGACATGTGCTAGTCCTCGTAATTCATCTACTCACAATATTGCTACATCTTGTGATGAATTACTTTCCATGCCTTTTTGCTCTAACAATGAATCTTATACTTCCTCTAGTACTTGTGTTGATACTAACCATGTAGAGGAAATCAAAGAGCTCAAGGCCCAAGTCACTTCCTTGAAGAAAGACTTGGAAAAGAGTCATGAAGGAATGTCCACACTCAACAATGTCTTGTGTGGGCAAAAATCCCCAAATGACAAATATGGACTTTGATTCAACTCCAACAAGAAGAATAAGTCCAAAAGCTTCAAGAAGAAGGGCCAAGAACAAGTCAAGAATTCAGCCAAGATTATTTGCTTCAAGTGCAAATTTGAAGGGCACCATGTTAGATCTTGCCCACTAAAGAAGAAGCCCCAAAGTCACAAGCAACAAGGGAAGACGCCACAAGTGCACTCACATACTCAACTACAAGTTGAAGAAAGGCCCCTTCCCAAGAAGACCCAAGCCAACACTCCTCATGTTGAAAAATCAATAGGGAAGAAATTAAAGGGTAGATGTTGCTACTTATGTCGTGAGAAGGGTCACTTCGCTTCTTCTTGCACGAGAGGTAATTTATCCAACCCAATAATTATTGATGATATCCATTCACTTGGGGAGGATAAGGTTGGCAATGTGTTTGCCAAGTTTGTTGGTACTCAAAGTGGTGTCAAGAAAAGTACAATTTGGGTTGCCAAGCCTATTGTGACTCACCTCTTAGGACCCAACGTGGTTGGGGACCAACAAGCTCAAACTTGATCAATAGGTGTTTATGGAGGACATTAGAGACTTGGATACATAATGAAGAACTAAGGGGTCTTCATCATTCATATTTTCTCAAGCCAAGTCATTTGGATTATCGAGTTTCTATCTTATATCCAATGTGCCTCCTTACGGTAACTTGTACTTAAACTGTTTACATTGTTAGTTTCTTGCCCCTTTGCATTTTTGGTTTTGTACCTTGCATGTGTTTGTACATGTTGTGCTTCCAACTTGCTTATGTTGAGTAATCGAGTATGTGTATGTTGGTTTGCATATCATGTACATGTGAGTCTTGTATTGAGCCTTTTTGCATCTTGTTTGTATCTTTGTTGGCTCTTGTGAGAGATTAATGGATTATCCCATTGTGGGGGAGTGATGTGCTTTGCACACCTCACAATCCTATAAATGTGTATACATGGGGAATACCACTTAGGATTGATATTTCAAGATTATCTAGTTTCTATGTGGTATGTCTTACTCATGAGAAATTCAAATTCTATATGGTCCACTAATTATCTCTTGTTGGTTTTAATTTGCCACTTGTTAATATTGTTGGGTTATCACATTATGGGGGAGTAATATGCTATGTGCATATTACAAGCCTAGAGAATGTGTACATTTGAGGTATTGCCACTTAGTGTTGATATTGTAAATTATCTTGTTCCTGGGTGGCATGTTTGCTCTACAAGTGTCATTTGCTTGCATTTTATGGGTAAAGATGATCTTGGATATATTTGCGATCTACCAATGAGTATCATTTCCAAAATACTTCTTGTCCTTGACAATTGGTATTCCCATCATGTGGTAGGAATTGCTAATCGTCTTTACATTGGATTTTGTGTTTCGTTTGTCTTCCTTGCCTCTTGTGGATCTATTTTAACATGTCTAGTGTTTTTATAGATATAGAGAAAGTGATGATCCCATCTTGTGCATTTTGTATTTAAATGCAAATTCTATATAATGCACATCCCTTGGGGGAGCTATCCTATTTTCTTTAGAACACTCTCTTTATTCGCCCATCATAAAATCTTTTGATCCCCATCAAGTGTGTGTTGATGGGAGGCAAGTCTTGCTCTTTATGATGCTTTGTGCCATCATGAAAATTTGTCGAGGGTTTGGTTTGTTGGAACCTAGCTCTCTTTTGGAAACTAGATACCTCGTGTTTGTTTTCCTTCAATTGGTATCTTGTTTCCTTTTATTTGGCATGTTTAAATGGATATCTCATTCCTTGAGGTATCTTTTAATTGATATCCTTCAAGTGATAGTTTTTCGTTTGGTATCTTATTATCACTTGATACCTTGTCTTTTGGTGTATTATCAACTTTGTGTTGAGTTGATTCTTGAATGCCTTGAGCATGCATATTTACTATATATAGCTTCTTTTGCTTGCTTTCTTTCTTTGACCCAATATATAGGGGAAACTCCACCTTGTCATAAATTGGCTAAAGTGTGCATGAAATTCAAATTCATATATATGTGCACATATGTATGTGGAGTTTGTCCTATGTATTGTTGGTTTTCTAACTCTTTGGTCCCAATGAGCTTGGGCACCATTTTTTTGTTTTGTTGTTCCAGGAACAATTGGAGATGCGTTGGATGCTCGGCTCACCTATAAGGAAGGTGTTGAGACCATGTGGTTATTGGAGCCAAGTTAGGATGATCAACGAACAACTATCTACTACATCAATCCAATGTTGTCTCGGTAACAAGTATCTACTTCATGCATTCATTTCTTGCAAAGACCCAAACCTGTCTTTTCTTTTCCAGGTTGCATCATGGCATGAATCTCTTGATTCGTTCTTGTAGTACTTGTTTCCTTTCTCAAAGCATCCGAACGATGATGTCTTATTGCTAGTTGGGATGTCTTTGATGTTCGTATGTTGGAAGTTCATATTGTACAATAAGAAAATATTAGGCCATGTGCTATGCTTCCAAGCAAAAATCTTATTGATATATTTATGACTTCCTTTTGGATATCTTCTTTGTTCCTTCTTGTAACCATTTCGTGTGTACATCCTTCTTTGTGGATATATATCATCATGATTGTCTTCTACTTAGAATCTTTTACACATGAGAGAAGTTACATCTCTAATTGATATCCTCTTTTCTTTCACATCCACCGTTGCATTTCCTTTTTCAGTTTTTTGTGGCTTTCGTGAAAGGATTTGTCTTGAGTGTGTATCTTATTTTCCTACATCTTGATGCACTCTTTGGCCGTGAAGATTATTTTTCCTCATGCTTGTCTTGATGAGGGTTTTGCCATTTCGATTGGTATCCCTCCTCTTGACAAGGTTCTTATTTCCTATCTTCACCATGGGTTGTCACAAGCGTTGGTTCTTATTATGTTTATTAGTAAGCTTGTGAACCCATTTTCTAGTATGTGTGTGTGGGAATGATATGTCTTGCACTTTGTGTCTCATTTCATCAAGACTATGTTGATGAGTAATGATCATCCTTATCTTAGTCTTCTCAAGTGTTTTGCCATGACTCACACACATTATTTTGGTTGAGCCTATTCTTAAGTTGCTTCTTTTACATGTTCCTCAACCATTTGTTTTGTGCAAGTGATATGCTTATTATCTCATTTATCTTCTTGCACTCATTGTGTATTTTTATTAATTTTGGGGGAGCAAGGATCCTATTTTGTGCACTTGTATCAAATACAAAAATCTCTTATTAGTGCACAAATCATGGGGAGCTTCTCTAGTTTTGATAAAACACTCTGTTGCCTTTATCATAATATCTTTTATTCATGTGGTTCGAAGGACCATATGGTTGTTTGTTCCATCTGGTATCTTTTGATTGCTTGCCTCTATTTTTGTATGTCTTTGTGGCATACGATCCTTTTATTTGCAATCTTTGGGTCCTCAATATAGTTTTTTTTCCTCCAACTACTTATCGTTGTATTTGTGTATTTCTTTGCACTCATTTGCTGAGAAGTACACACTTTTTGGAGGACCACCAAATATATTGGCTTTCTAAACTTTTCGTCCATTTTGGCAATCGATGCCAATGGGGGAGAAGTTTAGAGACTTTACTTTGTATATGTTTAGAGGGTTTTGCTTTTATTGAGTAAGCATTTACATCATGCACGCATGCATTATTGCTTTGTATGTGTGCGCTTGGTTATGCTTATTTCCTTATATAAACTCTCTTGAATTGGTTGTCATCAATTACCAAAATGGGGGAGATTGTTAGAGCATATATCTCCATATGTGGTTTTGGTAATTGATGACAATTCCTATGGACTAATGGTTGCCTTAAGTTATATTTATAGGATTTGTCCATAGGCACTTCTTGAAGTCCATCTGTTGGGTTCAAGGAGTTTATATGATGACCAAGGTGATATTCAAGGTATTATCCAAAGAATGGTCATAGAGACACAAGGTTGATCAAGATCGTCAGACAAAGAGTAAATCAAGATGATCAACACACAAAGCGTACAAGATGTACCGAGAGGGATCAAGTAATCCCATGGTATGGTAAGCATTGTCCATTACGTATTTGTGTACTAACCCATGGTGTTCGTGAGAATTCTATGTGGGGTTAGGTGTGTTTCCATGGGCTTGCGTCAAGAGGAAGATCTCATAAAACCCATGGAGGATGACGTCAAGTGGTGGAGGATGGTGGCAATGGACTTGTGAAGATATGTTGAAGAGCGGCTCACCCATAGTGTGTATGGGGGAGCAATCAACTAGTCTTCATCAAGCCAACGCAATCAAGAAAGGTGGTCCATCTTGAGGAAGCCAAGATCATCGTCATCTATCTCAAGAGGACGAAGTGCAAGGTATAGGTTTGCCCTTGATAGGTATTCTGTTTTAGGATAGATTGTCGTACTGTCAAGGGGGGCTCTCAAGTGAGTAGCTTGATCGTATCATTCGTTGAGAGCTCAAACCATTTGCATCCTTGCATCATACTTCTTGGTTATTGTTTGGTGTTTCTCGTTGTGAGTTTTAGAGCTTATGGTCATCTTCATGACAAGCTCGAGTTCATCGAAAACGGAGTCTATATGCATCTTCTATGATGTTTTCGATGTTGGGAGTTTTTACCGGTCTTATTCAAAGAAGGGTTCTCATAATTTTCTTATGGGACTTTTCTAAGTTTCTTCTTATTAATATTTCTATCAAGATTTTGTTAGCCCATGTCGTTAGCTTTCTAACAAACTTGGTTTCGTTGAATTCGGAGTCCGTATGCGAAAGTTACAGCAGTTTCAGTATCCAGCGATAGTACCGCTCGTGGTACCACCGGTAGTACCGCTCCTGTAGCGGTAGTACCGCCCCCGGAGCGGTAGTAATTTTTTACTACCGCTTCCTAGCAGTAGTACCACTCCAGGAGCGGTAGTACCGGTCTGTCGGATTGTTTTTTGCATCCTTTTTGGCCTCAGCATGGTTGGTGAACCTACCGAGCGGTAGTACCGCTCTATGCGGGCTGTGAGACTTAACGGTTGGATTTTTCCCCACCTATAAAAGGGGGTCTTCTTCCCCATTGAACCTTATCTCTTTAGCTCGTGTTCTTCCCCCATTTTTGACCTTCTTCGAGCTTGCTAACTCTCAATCCCTCCAATGATTCTTGCTAGTTCTTGAGGGAAAAGAGAGAGGAGATCTAGATCCACATTTCCACCAATCACTTTCTCCTCTAAGTGAGGGGAACCCCTTGGGTCTAGTTCTTGGAGTTCTTCGTGTTCTTCTTCGTTCTTCCTCTCATTTTCCTCCCTAGCATTAGTTGCTTTTGGGGGATTTGGTAGAGAACGACTTGGGCACTCCGTGTGCCCTTGCCATTGCATTAGTTGCATCGTTTGAGTTCTCCACGGTGATACGTGGAAGTGAAGTTTGAGAAGCTTATTACCTTTGGTACTTAGTACCCTAGATATTGTTCTTCGTGGATGCTTTGGCGTTCTAGAAGCTTGGTGGTGTCTCGGAGCTCAATCATTGTGGTGTAAATCTCCGGGCAAGCGTCGGGGTCTCCAATTAGGTTGTGGAGATTGCCCCGAGCAATTTGTATGTGTATCGGTGACCGCCCCCAAGGTTTTCCATTTGTACGGGTTCGGTGACCGCCCTCAAGGGTCCCTTAGTGGAATCACGGCATCTTGCATTGTGCGAAAGCGTGAGGAGATTACGGTGGCCTTAGTGGCATCTTGGGGAGCATTGTGCCTCCACACCGCTCCGACGGAGATTAGCATCCGCAAGGGTGTGAACTTCGAGATACATCATCGTCTCCGCGTGCCTCGGTTATCTCTTACCCGAACCCTTTACTTATGCACTTTACTTTGTGATAGCCATATTGTTTATTATCATATATCTTGCTATCACTTAGTTGTTTATCTTGCTTAGCATAAGTTGTTGGTGCACATAGGAGAGCCTAGTTGTTGTAGGTTTTGTGCTTGACAAATTAAACGTTAGTTTTATTCCGCATTTGTTCAAGCCTAAACCGTAATTATTTTAAAGCGCCTATTCACCCCCCCCCCCTCTAGGCGACATCCACGTCCTTTCAACCCTGTTTTGTGACAACACTCGTGTCAATGTTGTAGCCAAGGAACCAAGGTTTCACAAAAGGACGAGACACATAAAGCGTCGCTTCAATTCCATCCATGATAATATCAAGGAGGAGGACATAAACATTTGCAAAGTACATACGGATCTGAATGTTGCGGATCCATTGACTAAACCTCTACCACAAGAAAAACATGATCAGCACCAGAACTCTATGGGTGTTAGATTCATAACCATCTAATACTGGATTACTGACTCTAGTGCAAGTGGTAGACTGTTGTAAATATGCCCTAGAGGCAATAATGAAGTAGTTATTATCATATTTCCTTGTTCATGATAATCGTTTATTATCCATGCTATAATTGTATTGATTGGAAACTCAAATACATGTGTGGGTACATAGAAAACAAAGTGTCTCTGGTATGCCTCTACTGGACTAGCTCGTTGATCAAAGATGGCTAAGGTTTCCTCACCATAGACATGAGTTCTCATTTGATAACGGGATCACATCATTAGGAGAATGATGTGATGTACAAGGCCCAAACCATAAGCATAGTGTTTGATCATATCAAGTTTATCGCTATCGCTTTTTGCTTGTCAATGTATCTGTCTCTATGACCATGAGATCATGCAATTCACTCACACCGGAGGAATTCCTTGTATGTATCAAACGGCACAACATAACTCGGTGACTATTAAGATGCTCTACAGGTATCTCTGAGGGTGTTTGTGGAGTTGGCATGGATCAAGACTGGGATTTGTCACTCCGTATGACAGAGAGGTATCTCTGGGCCCACTCGGTAATATAACATCACAATAAGCTTGTAAGTAATGTGGCTAAGGAGTTAGTCACGGGATCTTGTATTACGGAACGAGTAAAGAGACTTGTCGGTAACGAGATTGAACTAGGTATGGAGATACCGATGATCGAATCTCGGGCAATTAACATGTTGATGGACAAAGGAAATGCGTACGGGATTAGCTCAATCCTTGACATTGTTGGTTCAGCCAATATAGATTTTCGTAGAATATGTAGGAACCAATATGGGCATCCAGGTCCCACTATTGGTTATTGACCTTAGAGGTGTCTTGGTCATGTGTGCATAGTTCTCGAACCCGCAGGGTCTGCACACTTAACATTTGGTAGCGATATGGATATAATTGAGTTATTGTGTTGGTGACCGAAGGTTGTTCGGGGTCCTCGATGAGATCCCGGACATGATGAGGAGCTTCGGAATGGTCCGGGGGTAAAATATTGATATATGGGAAGTTGGTATTCGAGTTTCAAAAAAGTTCCGGAAGGTTACCAGTTTTGTGATGGAGGTTTCGGAAGAGCTCCAGGGTCCACCGGGAGGGTCCACCTGTCTTGAAGGGTCCCATGGGTTGTGAGAGGTGGCGCACCAGCCTTTGGTGGGCTGGTCGCCCCTCCTACCTAAGGCCCATGCGGCTGAGGAGGTGGACTGGCCCAGGGTGGGTCGGCGCCCCACCTAACTTGGCGGCCAAGCCACCTCGTGGCCGCCGCCGCACCCTATGGGAAACCCTAGGGCGTCGGCCTCCTCTTCCCTCCCTCCTATATATACTAGAGGAGAGGGAGGGCAGCCGCACCAGAAACAGCCACGACGTTACCCTCTCTCTCTCATAGTTCTTCTCCATCGTCGTGATCACGACAACACTTGGTGAAGCCCTGCCGAGATCGCACCACCACCGTCGCCGCCACATCGTCGTGTTGCGGACAACTCAGCTACTACTTCACCCACGCTCGCTGGATCGAAGTGATGAAGGCGTCATCGAGCAGTATGTGTGCTGAACGTGGAGGTGTCGTCCGTTTGGCACTTGATCGGGACGTTCGTGATTAGATCGCGGGACGGATCGTGATTGGGTTGCGAAGACGTTCGACTACATCAACCGTGTTTCTCAACGCTTCCGCTTAGCGATCCACAAGGGTATGTAGATGCACTCCCCCTCTGGTAGATGATGATCTTCATAGATTGATCTCGTGAGCGTAGGAGAATTCTTATTTCCCATGCGATATTCCCAGCATGTGCAACCCCGTAGAGAGGTCGTAGGTTTGATATTTTGGCCCGGGGGCTGTTCGAGGGTCCTCTCGAAGAGCCGTCTGAGGGACTGTTCGACCGCCTCCTGAAGGGATGTCCAAGGGAGAACATCCTCGCGGTTGGGAGGTTGTAAATCCTAACTGCGGGGATCTGCATTGACGATCTTCATCGACTCATCTTCCACTGCGCTATGAGTCGTTAATGATCAGATGAAAACCTTGTATGCATCTCCATAGTGATCATGTGCGTGTTCGAAGTGCGGAATATATTTTTCTGTCGCGTTCCCCTACAATAGTCCACCAGGTGGTGTATTCCACAGGTTACTAGCAAGCGTTGATAGTCCCCTACAATGTTTTTTTGTGTGCATGTTCATCATGATACGGTGTGATCGATCCTGGGGCCGAACTCTAACTAGGGCTCCTTTGATTCAAAGGATTTCTATACGATTTTGGAAGGATTGAAACTTTTAGGAATTTTTCCTATATTGATCCTTTGATTCATAGGACTGGATTTCATAAGAATTTTTTTTCTATGGAATCTTTTGTACTACATTTCATAGGAAATCTAACATCCACTCCAACCTCTTTCTATAATTCCTTTATTTTTCTAATGTCATTAAACACTCCTTGCTAATTCTATAAGGTTCAAATGGACATGACACTCCAAACTTTTCCTATTCCTGCATTTTTAAAATCCTGCGAATCAAAGAGGCCCTTAGTTTTTTCTCTGAAAAGTTCATGGGAAAGCCCGGTTTGCTTAAGCTAGTTAATGTATCTTGGAAAATCAGCACGGTTCTAGCCCTACTCAAAGGATATATATACCTGCCACGATAAGGCTCAGATGCAATCATATTGCTAAACAGAGTGGAGAAAAATGAAATCAGAACATAATCTGCACCACACACAACATCAGACAAACAGATTTATCTTCAGGCATGAAGATTTTTCCATTTTCTGACAGCCAAGAACGCGGTCCACAGTAATAATAACATTACCGATTACAACCGACAGCTAAGGTTACTAGAAGGTGTAACCTTTAGGTACATTTTGCAGGTTCTACCAACAGGTAAGCTTAACAGCTGACAAGTCCAGGGGTGAGTGACAACAGCTACAAAGTCACTATTCAGGTCTTCCCAGGATTAAGTCACTACACATACAACGTACCGTGCTAACACAGGAAAGTAAGGTCTCACAGATTTACATACTAAAGGCTCGAGGCCCAACATAGCTCGATAACATCATATCGAGTGGCATCAAGGGGTTTGGTCATCGAAGATCTTCACGTTGGCTATTGGAGAGAGGATCTTGTAAAGGACATCATGTATCTCCCAACAATGTTGTTGATAGGAAGAGGTCCCCTGTCACCACAAGCATCACAATGGTTAGTACTAGTTCCCAAACAATTTCTAGTATAAAAAACAATTGGAAGTAGTCATACAGCCAAAATAAAAGCAAGTTCTAACCAAGAAATTTTTTCTAGCAACTACAAACATATTAGGGCATTCTAATCGTCATTACAGATTGAATGTTCAACATGGCAACTGAATCTCCAAACATACTGGATCTCTAGTGCAAAACCACAGATTTATAGTGCGACCTCAATCATAAAGCCATAGGAAAGCAACTGCAACTGAGCAAATCTTTAGAGCGCATTCTGGCAGCTCAACACATGTGTGCACTGACTACATTCTACATTTATGTTGTTACAGATCAAATGATTATTATGGGATTGCAATCTGCAGTCATGCTGGACCTAGTACAAAGCACATCTATAATATGACTGTACCAGATTTCATCGACAGTTGAAATATTTAATCTAGGATAATCTAGACATGAGCAATTAGTTATAATGCATGTGCAGTAGGATTAGCCCAGGATGGGAATTGATGTGTTCGCTTACCAAGCACGAGAATCGCAGCTGTTATTACGATTATCACCCATGACGAATACATGATCTTCAGGGAGGCGCTGCAGGACGATGGATTGTTTTAGTATCGGATTGATCCAGGCATAGGTCGAGCAGATAACAAGGATGGTAGGGAGAGATCATCCACCATCTGGTGCCCATCATCTCGAAAGAATAACGGGGGTACTCAAGAAGTCAACAACACAGAGCAGCCATGCCACTTTTGGTCCTCCTCTTGCAGTAGTAAAGTCATTTGTTTGTGTACTGATGACCCATAGGAGTTTGGGTATAATACAAGTATCTCTGGACCTGGCAATAGCAACTCCTCAATGTTGTTCAAGGAGACAATGCTCACAGATAGAAAGAGATTCAACAAACCATGGCTTCCATCGTGTACGACCCACCATGGGGTGCGGTGTAATGTTCATTCTGTGCAACACCATTGACAATAAGCTGGCCTTGTCGAACCTGTAAAAATGTTGGCGCTTAAGTGTTGGCATCCGAATTTAGGGAGAATGTAAAATGCATCTTGATATATATTTGGCCAGCAGCATATGTCAATCGGCAGGTGAACAATTGGAAGAATGATATGACAGTACTTGGCATGCATCTGAAGATATGTGTTATCTTTGCTGAAGCAGCATATATCAGTCAGCAGGATGAATGAATGATAGTGATAATGTGGGTGAAAGCAATACAATGTTAGCATCCCCTTTGCTCAATCGGCAGCATGAATGAATGAAATAATGAATAAATGGCAGTAATTAGTAGTACAGCAGATGTAGTTTATTACCTCAATGAAATCTCCAGGGGTGGCAATCACCCTCTTAATGAATACAACATCTTTACTTATGCCGCAATTCTGTAATAAGAAACGGCAAAAACAGTGCAATGCAGCATCAGATTGTGAATGCGGGAGAAGTAAAAAATGGAGAGGAAAAGCAGAGCTACGTACCTGCAGGGCGGTGGGCACATTGAAGAAGACTATATCGCCGGCAGATGGCTTCCGGAACATGTAGGTGATCTGAGCAAAATAATCAAAGCATTCCCCATCTGGTTAACTAACGAATCGTGGCAGGCGTAGATCCAAGGTGTGCAAGCACAATGCAAGAGAGAACCAAGCAGAATGGAAGAGATCTGGTACATAGCAGCTAGGTTAGGGAGGAGGGGGAGGAGAAAGGGGGGCGCTTTACTTTTTCTGCGACGGCGCGGTCGCCCGGGCGGAGGGTGGGCGCCATGGACGCGGAGGCGACGAAGCGGACCTCGGCGAGGGCGGCGGAGACGAGGAGCAGGACGAGGAGCAGCTTGAGCCCGTCGGAGCAGGAGGGGCAGCGGAGGCGCGCGAGAGAGGGGAGCCACAGCCACCAGCGGTGCAGGAGCGAGGCGGAGGAGGCCAGCAGCTGCAGGTGGCAGGGCAGCCAGTCGGCCGGCGACATCGGCGCGATGAGGCCCCGCAGCAGGCGCGGCGGCGCCATCGCCATCGGACGGAGTGGATCCCCCTCCTCCTTGGCCTCTCCCTCTCTCTCTCTCTCTCTCTGTCCGCCAATAGAGGGGGGAGTGGGGTGGGGTGGGGAGGAAGACTGGCTCTGGCTACTTGACCAGTAGGAGAGGAGTAATGGCTTCCTTCCACAGCAAGACTCCGCCTTGGCCTCCCCCACTGTGGTAACCGAGGAAGAACGACCAGACCGGTCGTGTACACACACACTGTAGCGAGTGCTCTTCTAATTAGGGAGAGGAATGACCGACCTGCCCTCCGCCTATACTAAATTTCATAGTTTTTGAAATCTGAAGGGAAACAACATTCATGCTCTATGGAGGGATGGTATCTTTAGTCAATTCGTGTAACGCACGATTTTCATTGCCGCAAATCAATATTTGGTTGGATGGTAAGGAGGAAGTTGGTGTCCACGTGAGTTCAAACCCTATGTTTGAAGTTTTGGCGTCTCATAAAGGCGAAATATTCTTAGTGGGAGGCTACGTTTTTGTCGATAGTGAAATGACTATGACGACTTTGTCAATCTCAAAACCTGCTCATAAGGGTACTAGAGTCTTTACAGGAAATGTCATGCACAACACCAAATTAAATGAGAATGTGTGAAAGGTTTCTTTGTCGGAATATCACAATTTGATTACGCCACAAAACATTACAAAAGAGAGTGAAGAGCCGCAGCCCCTTGCGGAATGCTTTGTTGGTTACCTCAAGTGGTCTGCAATGCATATCATAATGCAAAATACATCCCCAAACAGAACACTGTCTTCCATCATCCCTGGCATTCAACACCATCGTCATCTCCCAACAACCACGGCGTTGGACCCCCACCTAGACGATCCCCTCTAAGTCTTTGCAACCCCATATCAGCTAAGGATATGCATGAAGAATCACAAAATCCTGATTATGCTGCAGATGAGGATACGCCGCCACCCCTTCCCGAGACGCAACCTTGCAAACAACCAAAGTTTACTCCAACAACACTAAAGAATTTGGTGGCCCAAGAAGCATTGTCATGTCTGCCCATTTTCGTCCAACCGGTGAGAAAAAAGAAACACGCATCTAAAGGCTGCGAAAATGAATACTAAGGGAAAAACTTCTGCCACCACACGTGCAAATGGTAGACCACGAGTAAATAAGGCACCGAAGAAGTCCTTGGCATATGAACAATGTGCTCACAACCCAGGAGCACTTGTCTATATCATAGGTAAGAGAATGCTACCACACAAAGTGTACGAGCAACTAAGGCTTGAGATGAAGATTCTACATGACAAAATTGTGGAATCAGGGCTAGACAATAGTAAGCAATGATCCATCGTTAACCCAGCACATTACACTACGAAGATGCCAAAGGGATATACTTTCTTTGAAAAATTCACACTACCAGGGAAAAGCCTAGCAGTAGCGCGGGTTATACCCGTATCAGTAGTGCGAGGGCCTTCGCTACTGCTACAGCGCTACAGCTAACTTTTGTTGGGGAACGTCGCATGGGAAACAAAAAAATTCCTACGCTCACCAAGATCAATCTATGGAGATCAACATCTACGAGAGGGGGAGTGCATATACAAACCCTCGTAGATCAATAAGTGGAAGCGTATATAACGCGGTTGATGTATGTCTTCACGATCCAATCGTGATCCGTCCCGATCTAGCGCCGAACGAACGACACCTCCGCGTTCAGCACACGTGCGGCTCAATGACGTCTCCGCCTCCTTGATCCAGCAAGCGAGAGCGGAGAAATATATGGGATCTCGACCAGCACGACGACATGATGGAGATGGTGGTGGAGCAGTGCCAACAGGGCTTCGCCAATCGCCTCCAGAACTGCGAACGAGGAAGAACGGGAGAGACGGGAGAGAGAGGACTGCCTCAAGGGAGAGGACTTGTTGTGTTTAGCCCTCCCCTCCCATCCACTATTTATAGGAGGCAAGGGGCAGTAGGGGCGCAGCCCTAACCCCTCCACCAAGGGAAGATCCGGCGGCAAAGAGGGAGGAGTCCTCCCTCCACAAGGCACCTCCTAGGTGCCTTCCCCTTTAGGCCTTGTTCGGTTGTTTGAGAATTGAAGGGGTTTGGAGGGGATTGGGAGGGATTAAATCCCCTATAAGTCAAATTCCACTTAAATCCCCTCCAATCCTCTCCAATCCCCTCCTTGTTGGGATTAACCGAACAAGCCCTTAGGGTTTCCTACCCCCTAGCCGCATGGGCCCTTGGGGGCTGGCCCAACTAGGCTTGAATGCCCCCTTACATTCCATGCACATCCTAGGGGCTGGATGGATCCTTCTGGACTCCTCCGGAACCCTTTGGAACCTTTCGGAACCTTCTAGAAGCTTTCCGGTACAATACAGATAAAACCTGAAACTTTTCCCGTAGCCAAAATGCGACTTCCCATACATAAATATTTACCTCCGGACCATTCCGGAGCTCCTCGTGACATCCAGAATCTCACCCGGGACTCCGAACAATATTCGGTCACCAATGTACATAACCCAATACTTGTCACACCCTCTATTTTGACTCTCCTCACTAAATTATCATATCTCAAAAATTAGGATCATTTTTTGTGAGTGCTTGTGATGCTTGATGTGATTGTTGCTTGCTTGCTTATTTGCTTGTGTTTTAAATCACAAAGTTCACACCACTCTCTAGACTCACCTATTTGACCCAAACCCTTGCCCAATGATCATGCCATGTGTATAGTGCTAGAAACTATTTTTATCAAATACTATTTTTACCAAAACGCTTTTATTTGATTTGAGCTTTCAAAACCCCCAGAGTTGGGATTTGTACTACAAGTCCTCAAACTAGGTAAGTTGTTTTGCAACAAATATTTTATTTAAATCCCATTATCAAAAAGACTTCCCAAAACTACAAGATTATTATTTTAAAGGTTATTTTACTATTTTATTTAAACACCATTTTCTGAGGCTGGGAATGGTCCTTCATGAAGGAAAATTATTTTCTTGCTTTCAAAATATTTGAGAAAAAATAGGGAAACTCAGTGGACATATATATTCCATATATGATAGTTTCAACACATGGTCATGTTTAAAATATTGGACAAAACCCTTTCTGCCTATTTCAAGCTTTTGGAATATTTCTACAAGAAATATTCTCAATAAATCCCAGTAAAATTGTAGCATGTCACACATGATATATGTGATGATCTTACCAAGTTTCATCTCAATCCAACTTGATTTGATTCACCTAAATATTCCAAAACCCTATCTGTCCAGATAGAAATTTGAGCAACCCTTCATTGTCAAGTGTCTCAAATTGTGCTCAAATTTTGTGGACATGTTCTGGTACTCCATTAATGCATCCACACCAAGTGGTGCATCAAGGAGAATAGACAAACTTGTCCCAAACCCCTCAAAACCTTCGTTGCTGATTTCTAGAGTTGGGAAACTTTACATTGTGAAGCTTCTCCAATTGATCCCAAACTTTTTGGGCATGCTCTAATACTCACATAATGCCACCACACCAAGTAGTGAATTAGTGGCAATTAATTTTCCTGGGTTTATTTGCAGAAAGCCATTTTTGCCAATTTCTTGGGTTTTTCAAGTCTATGTTGGAAACCTTCTCCACCAAATCCCAAATTTGGTGCCCAAGATCATTTGGACCTAGAATGTAATACTGTTAAGTTTCATAGCAAGTGGACCCCATTTTCTAGCCCTAACACCCATCAAACACCTTTTGTCCACTTAACAAATTTGTTGCTTTGGCCCCTTCCACTATTCCCCTTGAGCTCAAATTTTTACCACAATTTTGCTAGCCCTCTACCACCTCTAGTAACCTTGGCATGGCCTCTTATCAATTATTAAAGGGTAACTCTCTCTCTTTGCCTCTCCTATTTACCATGGCAGCATCCCTTTACCCCCTCTTTCATCATTTCTGTTCAAGCTAATGCCCCCACATCTTTCCAAACCATCTCTAGTATGAAAATGCACTATTTCAAGGAAAGACATGGCATGCTCATGTGGAAAATATGACCAGCTCTTCTGAAACTTGATTTTGGCAGAAATGTGGCCTTGAACTACAAGTGCTAGCTACACTCCTCTCCCTGAGCTGAAACTTGCTAGTCTTGTAGTTCTTGCATAGCTAGGGATACTAGGCATGGTTGTTGGAATTATGCCCTAGAGGCAATAATAAATGTATAGTTATTATAATTCCTGTATCAAGATAATAGTTTATTATCCATGCTATAATTGTATTGAATGAAGACTCATTTACATGTGTGGATACATAGACAAAACACCGTCCCTAGCATGCCTCTAGTTGGCTAGCCAGTTGATCAATGATAGTCAGTGTCTTCTGATTATGAACAAGGTGTTGTTGCTTGATAACTGGATCACGTCATTGGGAGAATCACGTGATGGACTAGACCCAAACTAATAGACGTAGCATGTTGATCGTGTCATTTTGTTGCTACTGTTTTCTGCGTGTCAAGTATTTATTCCTATGACCATGAGATCATATAACTCACTGACACCGGAGGAATGCTTTGTGTGTATCAAACGTCGCAACGTAACTGGGTGACTATAAAGATGCTCTACAGGTATCTCCGAAGGTGTTAGTTGAGTTAGTATGGATCAAGACTGGGATTTGTCACTCCGTGTGACGGAGAGGTATCTCGGGGCCCACTCGGTAATGCAACATCACACACAAGCCTTGCAAGCAATGTAACTTAGTGTAAGTTCCGGGATCTTGTATTGCGGAACGAGTAAAGAGACTTGCCGGTAAACGAGATTGAAATAGGTATGCGGATACTGACGATCGAATCTCGGGCAAGTAACATACCAAAGGACAAAGGGAATGACATACGGGATTATATGAATCCTTGGCACTGAGGTTCAAACGATAATATCTTCGTAGGATATGTAGGATCCAATATGGGCATCCAGGTCCCGCTATTGGATATTGACCGAGGAGTCTCTCGGGTCATGAGTACATAGTTCTCAAACCCGCAGGGTCTGCACACTTATGGTTCGACGTTGTTTTATGCGTATTTGAGTTATATGGTTGGTTACCGAATGTTGTTCGGAGTCCCGGATGAGATCACGAACATCACGAGGGTTTCCGGAATGGTCCGGAAACGAAGATTGATATATAGGATGACCTCATTGGATTACCGGAAGGTTTTCGGAGTTACGGGAATGTACCGGGAATGACGAATGGGTTCCGGGTGTTCACCGGGGGGGGGGGGGGGCGCAACCCACCCCGGGGAAGCCCATAGGCCTTGGGGTTGGCGCGCCAGCCCTTAGTGGGCTGGTGGGACAGCCCAAGAGAGCCCTATGCGCTATAGGAAGAAAATCAAAGAGAAAAAAAAGAGGAGGTGGGAAAAGGGGGAAGGACTCCTCCTTCCAAACCTAGTTGGACTCGGTTTGGAAGGGGAGGGTTGCCCCCCTTGGCTCGTCCGAACTCCTTGGGGGTCCTTGGACCCCAAGGCAAGGCTCCCCCTCTTCCCCCTATATATACGGAGGTTTTAGGGCTGATTTGAGACAACTTTGCCACGGCAGCCCGACCACATATCTCCACGGTTTCACCTATAGATCGCGTTTCTGCGGAGCTCGGGCGGAGCCCTGCTGAGATAAGATCACCACCAACCTCCGGAGCGCCGTCACGCTGTCGGAGAACTCATCTACCTCTCTGTCTCTCTTGCTGGATCAAGAAGGCCGAGATCATCGTCGAGCTGTACGTGTGTTGAACGCGGAGGTGCCGTCCGTTCGGCACTAGATCGTGGGACTGATCGCGGGACGGTTCGCGGGGCGGATAGAGGGACGTGAGGACGTTCCACTACATCAACCGCGTTCATTAACGCTTCTGCTGTACGGTCTACAAGGGTACGTAGATCGAATATCCCCTCTCGTAGATGGACATCACCATGATAGGTCTTCGTGCGCGTAGGAAAATTTTTGTTTCCCATGCGGCGTTCTCCAACAGTGGCATCATGAGCTAGGTTCATGCGTAGATGTCTTCTTGAGTAGAACACAAAAGTTGTTGTGGGCGGTGATGTGCGTTTTGCTGCCCTCCTTAGTCTTTTCTTGATTCCGCGGTATTGTTGGATCGAAGCGGTTCGGACCGACATTACTCGTACGCTTACGAGAGACTGGTTTCATCGCTACGAGTAACTCCGTTGCTCAAAGATGACTGGCGGGTGTCAGTTTCTCCAACTTTAGTTGAATCGGATTTGACCGAGGAGGTCCTTGGATGAGGTTAAATAGAAACTCATATATCTCCGTTGTGGTGTTTGCGTAAGTAAGATGTGATCCTACTAGATACCCATGGTCACCACGTAAAACATGCAACAACAAAATTAGAGGACGTCTAACTTGTTTTTGCAGGGTATGCTTGTGATGTGATATGGCCAGCGATGTGATGTGATATATTGGATGTATGAGATGATCATGTTGTAATAGATAATATCGACTTGCACGTCGATGGTACCGCAACCGGCAGGAGCCATAGGGTTGTATTTATACCAACGTTTGTGCTTGCAGATGCGTTTACTATTTTGCTAGGATGTAGCTTTAGTAGTAATAGCATGGGTAGCACGACAACCCCGATGGCGACACGTTGATGGAGATCATGGTGTGGCGCCGGTGACAAGAAGATCGTGCCGGTGCTTTGGGGATAGAGATCAAGGAGCACGTGATGATGGCCATATCATGTCACTTATGAATTGCATGTGATGTTAATCCTTTTATGCACCTTATTTTGCTTAGAACGACGGTAGCATTATGAGGTGATCTCTCACTAAAATTTCAAGACGAAATTGTGTTCTCCCCGACTGTGCACCGTTGCTACAGTTCGTCGTTTCGAGACACCACGTGATGATCGGGTGTGATAGACTCAACGTTCACATACAATGGGTGCAAAACAGTTGCGCACGCGGAACACTCGGGTTAAGCTTGACGAGCCTAGCATGTGCAGACAGGGCTTCGGAACACATGAGACCGAAAGGTCGATCATGAATCATATAGATGATATGATTAGCATAGGGATGCTTACCACTGAAACTATACTCAACTCACGTGATGATCGGACTTGAGCTAGTGTAAGTGGATCATGAACCACTCAAATGACTAGAGAGATGTACTTATTGAGTGGGAGTTTAGCGAGTAATTTGATTAAGTTAAACTCTAATTATCTTGAACATAGTCTAAGTCCACTTTGAATATATTTGTGTTGTAGATCATGGCTCACGCGACAATCACCCTGAATTTTAATACGTTCCTAGAGAAAGCTAAGTTGAAAGATGATGGAAGCAATTTTGTAGACTGGGCTCGTAATCTTAAGCTAATCTTACAAGCTGGGAAGAAGGATTATGTCCTTAATGCTGCGGTAGGAGATGAACCACCCGCTACGGCTGATCAGGATGTTAAGAACGTTTGGTTAGCACGTAAGGAGGACTACTCAGTAGTTCAATGTGCAGTCTTGTATGGCTTAGAACCGGGACTTCAACGTCGCTTTGAGCGTCATGGAGCATTTGAGATGTTCCAGGAGTTGAAGTTTATCTTTCAAAAGAACGCCCGGATCGAGAGGTATGAGACCTCCGATAAATTCTATGCTTGCAAGATGGAGGAGAACTCATCTGTCAGTGAACATGTGCTCAAAATGTCTGGGTACTCAAACCGTCTAGCTGAGCTGGGGATTGAACTCCCACAAGAGGCTATCACTGACAGAATCCTTCAATCACTGCCGCCAAGTTATAAAGGTTTTGTGTTGAACTACAACATGCAAGGGATGAACAAGTCTCCCGGCGAGTTGTTTGCGATGCTGAAAGTCGCAGAGTCTGAACTCCGTAAAGAGCATCAAGTGTTGATGGTGAATAAGACCACTAGTTTCAAGAGAAACGGCAAAGGCAAGAAGGGTAATTCAAAGAAGAGCGGAAAGCCTGTTGCCAATCCGACGAAGAAACCCAAAGCTGGACCTAATCCTGAAATAGAGTGTTACTATTGCAAGGGTATGGGCCACTGGAAGCGCAATTGCCCCAAATATCTGGCTGATAAGAAGGCGGCCAAAGAAAAATCAGGTATATTTGATATACATGTTATTGATGTGTACTTAACCGGCTCTCGTAGTAGTGCCTGGGTATTCGATACCGGTTCTGTTGCTCATATTTGCAACTCGAAACAGGAACTGCGGAATAGACGAAGGCTGGCAAAAGATGAAGTGACGATGCGCGTAGGAAATGGTTACAAGGTTGATGCAATCGCCGTCGGCACAGTTTCACTTCAGTTACCATCAGGATTAGTTATGAACTTGAATCATTGTTATTTAGTGCCTGTGTTGAGCATGAACATTATATCTGGATCTTGTTTATTGCGAGACGGTTACTCTTTTAAGTCAGAGAATAATGGTTGTTCTATTTCTATGAGTAACATCTTTTATGGTCATGCATCCAATGTGAGAGGATTGTTCATATTGAATCTTGATAGTGATACACACATACATAACATTGAGACCAAAAGAGTTAGAGTTAACAATGATAGCGCCATATTTTTATGGCACTGCCGCTTAGGTCATATTGGTATAAAGCGCATGAAGAAACTCCATGCCGATGGACTTTTGGAGTCACTTGACTTTGATTCACTTGACACGTGCGAACCATGCCTCATGGGCAAGATGACTAAAACTCCGTTCTCCGGAACAATGGAGCGTGCAAGTGACTTGTTGGAAATCATACATACCGATGTGTGTGGTCCGATGAGCGTAGAGGCACGCGGCGGATATCGTTATTTTCTCACCTTCACTGACGATTTGAGTAGATATGGTTATGTCTACTTAATGAAGCACAAGTCTGAAACATTTGAAAATTTCAAGCAATTTCAGAGTGAAGTCGAAAATCATCGTAACAAGAAGATCAAGTTCCTACGGTCTGATCGTGGGGGTGAATATCTGAGTTTCGAGTTTGGTGCTCACTTAAGACAATGTGGAATCGTTTCACAGTTGACACCGCCTCGAACACCACAGCGTAATGGTGTGTCCGAACGTCGTAATCGTACTTTATTAGAGATGGTGCGATCTATGATGTCTCTTACCGATTTGTCGTTATCGTTTTGGGGTTATGCATTAGAAACAGTTGCATTCACTTTAAATAGGGCACCATCAAAATCCGTTGAGACGACACCATACGAACTGTGGTATGGCAAAAGGCCAAAGTTGTCGTTTCTTAAAGTTTGGGGATGCGATGCTTATGTCAAAAAGCTTCAGCCTGAAAAGCTGGAACCCAAAGCGGAAAAGTGCATCTTCATAGGTTACCCAAAAAAGACAGTTGGGTACACCTTCTATCTCAAATCCGAGGGCAAAGTGTTTGTTGCTAAGAACGGAGCTTTTCTTGAGAAGGAGTTTCTCTCGAGAGAATTGAGTGGGAGGAAGATAGAACTTGATGAGGTTGTCGAACCTCTCATCCCTCTAGATGGTGGCGCAGGGCAAGGGGAAACCTCTGTCATTGCGACACCGGTTGAGGAGGAAGTTAATGATGATGATCATGAAACTCCGGTTCAAGTTTTTGTCAAACCACGCAGGTCGACGAGACCACGTGCTGCTCCAGAGTGGTACGGTAATCCCGTCTTGTCAATCATGTTGTTAGACAACAATGATCCTGCAAATTATGAAGAAGCAATAGTGGGCCCAGATTCCAACAAATGGCTAGAAGCCATGAAGTCCGAGATAGGATCCATGTATGACAACAAAGTGTGGACTTTGGAAGTACTGCCTGAGGGCCGCAAGGCTATTCAGAACAAATGGATCTTTAAGAGGAAGACGGACGCTGACGGCAATGTGACCGTTTATAAAGCTCGACTTGTGGAAAAGGGTTTTTCACAAGTTCAAGGAGTTGACTACGATGAGACATTCTCACCCGTAGCGATGCTTAAGTCCGTCAGAATCATGTTAGCAATAGCTGCATTTTTCGATTATGAAATCTGGCAGATGGATGTCAAAACGGCGTTCCTTAACGGTTTCCTTAAGGAAGAGTTGTATATGATGCAACCCGAAGGTTTTGTCGATCCTAAGAATGCTAACAAGGTGTGCAAGCTCCAGCGATCCATTTATGTACTGGTGCAAGCATCTCGGAGTTGGAACAAACGCTTTGATGAGGTGATCAAAGCATTTGGGTTTATACAAGTGGTTGGAGAATCTTGTATTTACAAGAAAGTGAGTGGGAGCTCTGTGGCGTTTCTAATATTATATGTGGATGACATATTGCTGATTGGAAACAACGTAGAGTTTTTGGAGAGCATAAAGGATTACTTGAATAAAAGTTTCTCTATGAAGGACCTAGGAGAAGCTGCTTACATTCTAGGCATTAAGATCTACAGGGATAGATCAAAACGCCTCATAGGACTTTCACAAAGCACATACCTTGATAAAGTTTTGAAGAGGTTCAAAATGGAACAGTCCAAGAAAGGGTTCTTGCCAGTTTTACAAGGTACGAGATTGAGTAAGACTCAGTGCCCAGCAAGTGATGAGGATAGAGAGCATATGAGCACCGTCCCCTATGCTTCAGCCATAGGTTCTATCATGTATGCAATGTTGTGCACTAGACCGGACGTTAGCCTGGCCATAAGTATGGCAGGTAGGTTCCAGAGTAATCCAGGAGTGGATCACTAGACGGTGGTCAAGAATATCCTGAAGTACCTGAAAAGGACTAAGGAGATGTTTCTCGTGTATGGAGGTGATGAAGAGCTCGCCGTAAAAGGTTACGTCAATGCAAGCTTTGACACGGATCCGGACGACTCTAAGTTGCAAACCGGATACGTATTTATTCTTAATGGGGGTGCGGTAAGCTGGTGCAGTTCCAAGCAGAGCGTCGTAGCAGATTCTACATCTGAAGCGGAGTACATGGCTGCCTCGGAGGCGGCTAAGGAGGGTGTCTGGATGAAGCAGTTCATGACGGATCTTGGAGTGGTGCCAAGCGCACTGAATCCAATAACCTTGTTCTGTGACAACACGGGTGCCATTGCCCTAGCAAAGGAACCACAGTTTCACAAGAAGTCCAGAAACATCAAACGACGCTTCAACCACATCCGCGACTACGTCGAAGGGGAGGACGTAAATATATGCAAAGTGCACACGCATCTGAATGTAGCAGACCCACTGACTAAACCTCTTCCACGGGCAAAGCATGATCAACACCAGAACTGTATGGGTGTTAGATTTATTACAATGTAATTCGCATGATGATGTGAGGGCTAGATTATTGACTCTAGTGCAAGTGGGAGACTGTTGGAATTATGCCCTAGAGGCAATAATAAATATAGTTATTATTATAATTCCTGTATCAAGATAATCGTTTATTATCCATGCTATAATTGTATTGAATGAAGACTTATATACATGTGTGGATACATAGACAAAACACTGTCCCTAGCAAGCCTCTAGTTGGCTAGCCAGTTGATCAAAGATAGTCAGTGTCTTCTGATTATGAACAAGGTGTTGTTGCTTGATAACTTGATCACGTCATTAGGAGAATCACGTGATGGACTAGACCCAAACTAATAGACGTAGCATGTTGATCGTGTCATTTTGTTGCTATTGTTTTCTCCGTGTCAAGTATTTGTTCCTATGACCATGAGATCATCTAACTCACTGACACCGGAGGAATACTTTGTGTGTATCAAACGTTGCAACATAACTGGGTGACTATAAAGATGCTCTACAGGTATCTCCGAAGGTGTTCGTTGAGTTAGTATGGATCGAGACTAGGATTTGTCACTCCGTGTGACGGAGAGGTATCTCGGGGCCCACTCGGTAATACAACATCACAAACAAGCCTTGCAAGCAATGTGACTTAGTGTAAGTTGCGGGATCTTGTATTACGGAACGAGTAAAGAGACTTGCCGGTAAACGAGATTGAAATAGGTATGCGGATACTGACGATCGAATCTCGGGCAAGTAACATACCGAAGGACAAAGGGAATGACATACGGGATTATATGAATCCTTGGCACTGAGGTTCAAACAATAAGATCTTCGTAGAATATGTAGGATCTAATATGGGCATCCAGGCCCCGCTATTGGATATTGACCGAGGAGTCTCTCGGTCATGTCTACATAGTTCTCGAACCCGCAGGGTCTGCACACTTAAGGTTCGACGTTGTTTTATGCGTATTTGAGTTATATGGTTGGTTACCGAATGTTGTTCGGAGTCCCAGATGAGATCACGGACGTCACGAGGGTTTCCAGAATGGCCGGAAACGAAGATTGATATATAGGATGACCGCATTTGATTACCGGAAGGTTTTCGGAGTTACCGGGAATGACGAATGGGTTCCGGGAGTTCACCGGGGGGGGGCTACCCACCCAGGGGAAGCCCATAGGCATTGGGGGTGGCACACCAGCCCTTAGTGGGCTGGTGGGATAGCCCAAGAGAGCCCTATGCGCCATAGGAAGAAAAATCAAAGAGAAAAAAAGAGGAGGTGGAAAAAGGGGGAAGGACTCCTCCTTCCAAACCTAGTTGGACTCGGTTTGGAAGGGGAGGGTTCCCCCCTTAGGTTCGGCCGACCCCCTTGGGAGTCATTGGACCCCAAGGCAAGGCTCCCCCCCTCCTCCCCCTATATATACGGAGGTTTTAGGGCTGATTTGATACAACTTTGCCACGGCATCCCGACCACATATCTCCACGGTTTTACCTCTAGATCGCGTTTCTGCGGAGCTCGGCGGAGCCCTGCTGAGACGAGATCATCACCAACCTCCGGAGCGCCGTCACGCTGCCGGAGAACTCTTCTACCTCTCCGTCTCTCTTGCTGGATCGAGAAGGCCGAGATCATCGTCGAGCTGTACGTGTGCTGAACGCGGAGGTGCCGTCCGTTCGGCACTAGATCAAGGGACTGATCGCGGGACGGTTCGCGGGGCGGATCGAGGGACGTGAGGACGTTCCACTACATCAACCGCGTTCACTAAACGCTTCTGTTGTACGGTCTACAAGGGTACGTAGATCACACATCCCCTCTCATAGATGGACATCACCATGATTGGTCTTCGTGCGCGTAGGAAATTTTTTGTTTCCCATGCGACTTTCCCAACAGTGGCATCATGAGCTAGGTTCATGCGTAGATGTCTTCTCGAGTAGAACACAAAAGTATTTGTGGGCGGTGATGTGCGTTTTGCTTCCCTGCTTAGTCTTTTCTTAATTCCGCGGTATTGTTGGATCGAAGCGGCTCGGACCGACATTACTCGTACGCTTACGAGAGACTGGTTTCATCGCTACGAGTAACTCCATTGCTCAAAGATGACTGCGGGTGTCAGTTTCTCCAACTTTAGTTGAATCGGAATTGACCGAGGAGGTCCTTGGATGAGGTTAAATAGCAACACATATATCTCCGTTTTGTGCTTGCGTAAGTAAGATGCGATCCTACTAGATACCCATGGTCACCACGTAAAACATGCAACAACAAAATTAGAGGACGTCTAACTTGTTTTTGCAGGGTATGCTTGTGATGTGATATGGCCAACGATGTGATGTGATATATTGGATGTATGAGATGATCATGTTGTAATAGTTAATATCAACTTGCACGTCGATGGTACGGCAACCGGCAGGAGCCATAGGGTTGTCTTTAAACTAACGTTTGTGCTTGCAGATGCGTTTACTATTTTGCTAGGATGTAGCTTTAGTAGTAATAGCATGAGTAGCATGACAACCCCGATGGCGACACGTTGATGGAGATCATGATGATGGAGATCATGGTGTGACGCCGGTGACAAGAAGATCGTGCCGATGCTTTGGTGATGGAGATCAAGAAGCACATGATGATGGCCATATCATGTCACTTATGAATTGCATGTGATGTTAATCCTTTTATGCACCTTATTTTGCTTAGAACGATGGTAGCATTATGAGGTGATCTCTCACTAAAATTTCAAGATGAAATTGTGTTCTCCCCGACTGTGCACCGTTGCGACAGTTCTTCGTTTCGAGACACCACGTGATGATCGGGTGTGATAGACTCAACGTTCACATACAACGGGTGCAAAACAGTTGCACACGCGGAACACTCGGGTTAAGCTTGACGAGCCTAGCATGTGCAGACATGGCCTCGGAACACATGAGACCGAAAGGCCGAGCATGAATCGTATAGTTGATATGATTAGCATAGAGATGCTTACCACTGAAACTATTCTCGACTCACGTGATGATCGGACTTGAGATAGTGGATTTGGATCATGTACCACTCAAATGACTAGAGAGATGTACTTTTTGAGTGGGAGTTCTTAAGTAATATGATTAATTGAACTAATTGTCATGAACATAATCTAATGGTCTTTGCGAATTACGATGTAGCTTGCGCTATAGCTCTACTATTTTTATATGTTCCTAGAGAAAATTTAGTTGAAAGTTGATAGTAGCAAACTTTGCAGACTGAGTCTGTAAAACCGAGGATTGTCCTCGTTGCTGCGCAGAAGGCTTATGTCCTTAATGCACCACTCGGCGTGCTGCACCTCGAGCGTCGTCTGTAGATGTTGTGAACATCCGACATACACGTTTATGATGACTACACGATAGTTCAGTGCAAAATACTTAATGGCTTAGAAGCAAGGCGCCGAAGATGTTTTGAAACGTCACGGAACATAAGTGATGTTCTAAAGAGATGAAATTGTGATTTCATGCTTGTGCCCTTGTTAAGAGGTACGAGACCTCCAACAAGATTCTTTGTCCACAAAGTAAGGAGAAAAGCTTAATCTTTGAGCGTGTGCTCAGATTGTCTGAGTACGACAATCGCTTGAATCAAGTGGGAGTTAATCTTCCAGATGAGACAGTGATAGTTCTCCAAAGTCACTGCCACCAAGCTGTGAGAGCTTCGTGATGAATTATAACATATCAAGGATAGATACAATGATCCTTGAGCGATTCGCGATGTTTGACACTGCGAAAGTAGAAATCAAGAAGGAGCATCAATAGTTGATGGTTTGTAGAACCACTAAGTTTCAAGAAAGGCAAGGGCTAGAAGGGATACTTCGTGAAACGGCAAAACAGTTGCTACACTAATGAAGAGACCCAAGATTAAACCCAAACCTGAGACTGAGTGCTTCTGTAATGAGGGGAACAGTCACTGAGACGGAGCAACTCTAGATACTTGGTAGATAAGAAGGCTGGCAAAAGTCAAAAGAAGTATATTTGATATACATGATGTTGATGTGTACTTTACTAGTACTCCTAGTAGCATGAGGGTATTGGATACCGGTTCGGTTGCTAAGTGATTAGTAGCACGAAATGATAGCTACGGCGTAAACGGAGACTAGCTAAAGGCGAGGTGACGATACGTGTTGGAAGTGTTTCCAAGATTGATATGATCAAAACGCCGCACGCTCCCTCTACCATCGGGATTGGTGTTAAACCAAAATAATTGTTATTTGGTGCTTGCATTAAGCATGAACATGATTGGATCGTGTTTATTGCAATACGATTATTCATTTAAAGAGAATAATGGTTACTCTGTTTGCTTGAATAATCACCTTCAATGGTTTATTAAATCTCGATCGTAGTGTTACACATGTTCATAATATTGGTGCCAAAAGATACGAGGTAATGATGATAGTACCACTTACTTGTGGCACTGCCGCTTGAGTCATGTTAGTATAAATTGCATGAAGAGGCTCCATGATGATGGATCTTTATACTCACTTGATTTTGAATCACTAGTGACATGCAAATCATACCGCATGAGCAAGGCCTTATTTTCATTGAGATGAAACAAGATAGTAACTTGTTGGAAGTGATACATTTTGATGTATGCAGTCCAATGGGTGCTGAGGCACGCAGTGGATATCATTATGTTCTTACTTCAATGACGATTTTAGTAGATGCAAGAGTATTTACTTAATGAATCACAAGTCTGAAATATTGAAAAGTTCAATTCTGTTTCGGAGTGAAGTTCGTCGTAACAAGAGGATAAACGGTCTACGATATGATCATAGAAATGAATATGTGAGTTACGAGTTTTGGTACGCAGTTAAGACAATGTGGAAATTGTTTCGCAGTTCATGCCACCTGGAACATCATAGTGTGATGATGTGTCTGGACGTCATAGCCACACACTATTTGGTATGGTGCATACTATGATGTCTCTTATCGAATTACCACTATCGTTTATGGGTTATGCATTAAAGACAACCACATTCACTTTAAACAGGGCACCGCGTATTTCCGTTGAGATGACACAGTATAGACTGAGGTTTAGAGAAATCTAAACTGTCGTTTCTTGAAAGTTTGGGACTTCGACACTTATGTGAAAAAGTTTCAGTCTGATAAGCTCGAACCCAAAGCGGATAAATGCATCTTCATAGGATATCCAAAACAGTTGGTACATCTCCTATCTCAGATCCGAAAGCAAAGTGTTTGTTTCTAGAAACGGATCCTTTCTCAAGGAAAGGTTTCTCTCGAAAGAATTGAGTGGGAGGGTAGTAGAACTTGATGAGGTTATTGAACCATCACTTCAACCAGTGTGTAGCAGGGTGCAGGAAGTTGTTCCTGTGGCGCCTACACCAATTGAAGTGGAAGCTGATGATGGTGATCATCAAGCATCGGATCAAGTTACTACAAGCCTCGTAGGTTGACAAGGTCGCGTACTACTACAGAGTGGTACGGTAACCCTGTCTTGGAGGTCATGTTGTTGAGCAACAGTGAACCTACGAGTTATGGAGAAAGCGATGGTGGGCCCAGATTCCGACAAATGGCTGGAAGCCATGAAATCCGAGAGAGGATCCATGTATGAAAACAAAGTGTAGACTTTGGAAGAACTACTTGATGGTCATAGGACTATTGAGTAAAAATGGATCTTTAAAAGAAGACAGACGATGATGGTGATAAGTCACTATTAAGAAAAGCTCGACTTGTCGCAAAGATGTTTTCGACAAGATCAAACAGTTGACTATGATGAGACTTTCTCACTCGTAGTGATGCTAAAGGTCTGTTAGAATTATGTTAGTTGTTGATGCATTATTTATGAAATATTGCACGTAGGATGTCAAAACATTGTTTTCTCGACGGTTTCCTTGAGCAAACATTGTATGTGATACAACTAGAAGGTTTTGTCGATCCTAAAGATACTAGCAAGTATGCAAGCTCCAGTGATCCTTCAATGGACTGGTGCAAGCATCTCGGAGTTGGAATATACACTTTGATGAGATGATCAAAGATTTTGGGTTTGTACAAGGTTTATGAGAAACCTGTATTTCCAAAGAAGTGAGTGGGAGCACTATAGAATTTCTGATAAGCATATGTGGTAGACATATTGTTGATCAGAAGTAATGTAGAATTTCTGTAAAGCATATAAGGTTGTTTGAAAGGAGTTTTCAAAGGAATGCCTGGATTGCGCTACTTGAACGTTGAGCATCAAATATCTATGGAGATAGATCAAAAGCGCTTAATGAAAGTTTCAATAAGATACATGCCTTGACAAGTTTTTTGAAGGAGTTCAAAATAGATCAGCAAAGAAGGAGTTCTTGGTTGCGTTGTAAGGTGTAAATTTGAGTAAGACTCAAAACCCGACCACGGCAGAATAAAGAGAATAGACGAAGGTCGTCTTCTATGCCTTAGCCGTAGAATCTAAAGTATGCCATGCTGTGTACCGCACATGATGTGTGCCTTGACTCAAAATCTGTTGAGATGTACAGAAAGTGATCCATGATTGAATCACTGATCAGCGGTCAAAGTTATCCTTAGTAACTAAATAGACTAAGGAATTTTTCTTGATTATGGAGATGGTTAAAGAGTTCGTCGTAAAGGGTTACGTCGATGCAAGCTTTGACACTAATCCGAATAACTATGAGTAGTGAAACGGATTCGTATAGTAGAGTAGATATTTGGAGCATTTTCGAATAGCACGTACTAGCAACATCTATAAGATGACATAAAGTTTTGTAAATAACGCACGGATCTAAAAGTTTCAGAACCGTTGACTAAAACCTCTCTCACGAGCAAGACGTGATCAGACCCCAGAACTATCTGGGTGTTGGATTCGTTGAAATCACATGGTGATGTGAACTAGATTATTAACTCTAGTGTAAGTGGGAGACTGTTGGAAATATGCCCTAGAGGCTATAATAAATTAGTTATTATTATATTTCTTAGTTCATGATAATCGTTTATTATCCATGCTATAATTGTATTGATTGGAAACACAATACTTGTGTGGATACATAGACAAAACACTGTCCCTAGTAAGCCTCTAGTTGACTAGCTCTTTGATCAAAGATGTTCAAGGTTTCCTGGCCATAGGCAAGTGTTGTCACTTGATAACGGGATCACATCATTAGGAGAATCATGTGATGGACTAGACCCAAACTAATAGACGTAGCATGTTGATCGTGTCATTTTGTTGCTACTGTTTTCTGCGTGTCAAGTATTTGTTCCTATGACCATGAGATCATATAACTCACTAACACCGGAGGAATGCTTTGTGTGTATCAAACGTCGCAACGTAACTGGGTGACTATAAAGATGCTCTACAGGTATCTCCGAAGGTGTTCGTTGAGTTAGTATGGATCAAGACTGGGATTTGTCACTCCGTATGACGAAGAGGTATCTCGGGGCCCACTCGGTAATACAACATCACACACAAGCCTTGCAAGCAATGTGACTTAGTGTAAGTTGCGGGATCTTGTATTACGGAACGAGTAAAGAGACTTGCCGGTAAACGAGATTGAAATAGGTTTACGGATACTGACGATCGAATCTCGGGCAAGTAACATACCGAAGGACAAAGGGAATGACATACGGGATTATATGAATCCTTGGCAGTGAGGTTCAAACGATAATATCTTCGTAGAATATGTAGGATCCAATATGGGCATCTAGGTCCCGCTATTGGATATTGACCGAGGAGTCTCTCGGGTCATGTCTACATAGTTCTCGAACCTGCAGGGTCTGCACACTTAAGGTTCGACATTGTTTTATGTGTATTTGAGTTATATGGTTGGTTACCGAATGTTGTTCGGAGTCCCGGATGAGATCAGGACGTCACGAGGGTTTCCGGAATGGTCCGGAAACGAATATTGATATATAGGATGACCTCATTTGATTACCGGAAGGTTTTCGGAGTTACCGGGAATGTACCGGGAATGACGAATGGGTTCCGGGAGTTCACCGGGGGGGCAACCCACCCCGGGGAAGCCCATAGGCATTGGGGGTGGCGCACCAGCCCTTATTGGGCTGGTGGGACAGTCCAAGAGAGCCCTATGCGCCATACGAAGAAAAAACAAAGAGAAAAGAGAAAAAAGAGGAGGTGGGAAAAGGGGGAAGGACTCCTCCTTCCAAACCTAGTTGGACTCGGTTTGGAAGGGGAGGGTTCCCCCCTTAGGTTCGGCCGACTCCCTTGGGAGTCCTTGGACCCCAAGGCAAGGCTCCCCCCTCCTCCGCCTATATATACGGAGTTTTTAGGGCTGATTTGATACAACTTTGCCACGGCCGCCCGACCACATATCTCCACGGTTTTACCTCTAGATCGCGTTTCTGCGGAGCTCGGGCGGAGCCCTGCTGAGACGAGATCATCACCAACCTCTGGAGCGCCGTCACGCTGCTGGAGAACTCTTCTACCTCTCGGTCTCTCTTGCTGGATCAAGAAGGCCGAGATCATCGTCGAGTTGTACGTGTGCTGAACCCGGAGGTGCCGTCCGTTCGGCACTAGATCGAGGGACTGATCGCGGGACGGTTCGCGGGGCGGATCAAGGGACGTGAGGACGTTCCACTACATCAACCGCGTTCACTAAACGCTTCTGTTGTACGGTCTACAAGGGTACGTAGATCACACATCCCCTCTCGTAGATGGACATCACCATGATAGGTCTTCGTGCGCGTAGGAAATTTTTTGTTTCCCATGCGACGTTCCCAACAAAGATCACCACCAACCTCCGGAGCGCCGTCACGCTGCCAGAGAACTCATCTACCTCTCCGTCTCTCTTGCTGGATCAAGAAGGCGGAGATCATCGTCGAGCTGTACGTGTGCTGAACGCGGAGGTGCCGTCCGTTCGGCACTAGATCGTGGGACTGATCGCGGGACGGTTCGCGGGGCGGATCGAGGGACGTGAGGACGTTCCACTACATCAACCGCGTTCACTAACGCTTCTGTTGTACGGTCTACAAGGGTACGTAGATCGAATATCCCCTCTCGTAGATGGACATCACCATGATAGGTCTTCGTGCGCGTTGGAAATTTTTTGTTTCCCATGCGGCGTTCTCCAACAGGGTGGGGTGGCCTCCGGCCGCAGGGTGGCACCCCCTTTGCCGTCTGCCAACCCTTTGTCGTCCGCCTGTGGTTCCTTTGCCGTCCGCTGGCCAACGGCAAAAAAAACTTTTGCCTTAGGTGTTGTCTTTGTCGTCTGCTTTGTGCCAGGTGACGGCAAAGAAGCTCTTTGCCATGTGTCAGCAGACGGCAAAGGAAAGCCGGACGGCAAATTTCTGAATTCCAGTAGTGAATAATAAATTGGTTATTATTATATTTCTTTGTTCGTGATAATCGTTTACTATCCATGCTATAATTGTATTGATTGGAAACTCAAATACATGTGTGGATACATAGACAAAACACTATCCCTAGTAAGCCTCTAGTTGACTAGCTCGTTGATCAAAGATGGTCAAGGTTTCCTAACCATAGACAAGTGTTGTCACTTGATAACGGGGTCACATCATTAGGAGAATCATGTGATGTACAAGACCCAAAACTATGAACGTAGCATATTGATCGTGTCGTTTTATTGCTATTGTTTTCTGCGTGTCAAGTATTTGTTCCTATGACCATGAGATCATATAACTCACTGGCACCGGAGGAATAGCTTGTGTGCATCAAACGTTGCAACGTAACTGGGTGACTATAAAGGTGCTCTACAGGTATCTCCGAAGGTGCCCGTTTAGTTAGTATGGACCAAGATTGGGATTTGTCACTCCGTGTGACGGAGAGGTATCTCGGGGCCCACTCGGTAATACAACATCACACACAAGCCTTGCAAGCAATGTGACTAAGTGTAAGTCACGGGATCTTGTATTACAGAACGAGTAAAGAGACTTGCCGGTAACGAGATTCAAATAGGTATGCGGATACCGACGATCAAATCTTGGGCAAGTAACATACCGAAGGACAAAGGGAATGACATACAGGATTATATGAATCCTTGACACCGAGGTTCAACCGATAAGATCTTCGTAGAATATGTAGGATCCAATATGGGCATCCAGGTCCCGCTATTGGATATTGACCAAGGAGTGTCTCGGGTCATGTCTACATAGTTCTTGAACCCGCATGGTCTGCACACTTAAGGTTCGGTGATGTTTCTGTTGGGGAACGTCGCATGGGAAACAAAAATTTTCCTACGCGCACGAAGACCTATCATGGTGATGTCCATCTACGAGAGGGGATGAGTGATCTACGTACCCTTGTAGACGTACAGCAGAAGCGTTAGAGAACGCGGTTGATGTAGTGGAACGTCCTCACGTCCCTCGATCCGCCCCGCGAACAATCCCGCGATCAGTCCCACGATCTAGTACCGAACGGACGGCACCTCCGCGTTCAGCACACGTACAGCTCGACGATGATCTCGGCCTTCTTGATCCAGCAAGAGAGACGGAGAGGTAGAAGAGTTCTCCGGCAGCGTGACGGCGCTCCGGAGGTTGGTGATGACCTTGTCTCAGCAGGGCTCCGCCCGAGCTCCGCAGAAACGCGATCTAGAGGAAAAACCGTGGAGTTATGTGGTCGGGCTGCCGAGGAAAAGTCGTCTCAAATCAGCCCTAAAACCTCCGTATATATAGGTGGGAGGGAGGGGGCCTTGCCTTGGGGTCCAAGGACCCTCAAGGGGGTCGGCCGAGCCAAGGGGGAGGACTCTCCCCCCCCCCCCCCAAACCGAGTTGGACTAGGTTTGGTGGGAGGGAGTCCCCCTTCCTTCCCACCTCCTCCTTTTTTTTCTTTCTCTCTTGATTTTCTTCTCCTTGGCGCATAGGGCACTTGTGGGCTGTCCCACCAGCCCACTAAGGGCTGGTGTGTCTCCCCCAAGGCCTATGGGCTTCCCAGGGGTGGGTTGCCCCCCCCGGTGAACTCCCGGAACCCATTCGTCATTCCCGGTACATTCCCGGTAACTCCGAAAACCTTCCGGTAATCAAATGAGGTCATCCTATATATCAATCTTCGTTTCCGGACCATTCCAGAAACCCTCGTGACATCCGAGATCTCATCCGGGACTCCGAACAACATTCGGTAACCAACCATATAACTCAAATACGCATAAAACAACGTCGAACCTTAAGTGTGCAGACCCTGCGGGTTCGAGAACTATGTAGACATGACCCGAGAGACTCCTCGGTCAATATCCAATAGCGGGACCTGGATGCCCATATTGGATCCTACATATTCTACGAAGATCTTATCGTTTGAACCTCAGTGCCAAGGATTGTATAATCCTGTATGTCATTCCCTTTGTCCTTCGGTATGTTACTTGCTCGAGATTCGATCGTCAGTATCCGCATACCTATTTCAATCTCGTTTACCGGCAAGTCTCTTTACTCGTTCCGTAATACAAGATCCCGCAACTTACACTAAGTTACATTGCTTGCAAGGCTTGTGTGTGATGTTGTATTACCGAGTGGGCCCCGAGATACCTCTCCGTCACACGGAGTGACAAATCCCAGTCTTGATCCATACTAACTCAACTAACACCTTCGGAGATACCTGTAGAGCATCTTTATAGTCACCCAGTTACGTTGCGACGTTTGATACACACAAAGCATTCCTCCGGTGTCAGTGAGTTATATGATCTCATGGTCATAGGAATAAATACTTTGACACGCAGAAAACAGTAGCAACAAAATGACACGATCAACATGCTACGTCTATTAGTTTGGGTCTAGTCCATCACGTGATTCTCCCAATGACGTGATCCAGTTATCAAGCAACAACACCTTGTTCATAATCAGAAGACACTGACTATCATTGATCAACTGGCTAGCCAACTAGAGGCATGCTAGGGACGGTGTTTTGTCTATGTATCCACACATGTAAATGAGTCTTCATTCAATACAATTATAGCATGGATAATAAACTATTATCTTGATACAGGAATTATAATAATAACTATATTTATTATTGCCTCTAGGGCATAATTCCAACAGTTTCGGTATAGTTGAGTTATAGGTGTTGGTAATCGAAAGTTGTTCAGAGTCCCAGATCAAATCCAGGACGTCACGAGGAGCTCCGGAATGGTGCGGAGGTAAAGATTGATATATAGGAAGTCCTGTTTTGGTCACCGGAAAAGTTTTTGCCTCGACAACGGAGACGAGTTTAACACAAGAATTTCACCGCTCCCTCTCTACCCCGACAACACGAGCACCGCCACGACCTCTGTGACTTTTCCCACCGCGCTTGACACCCAACGACTAGTAGTAGTAGTAATAGTAGTAGTAGTAGTAGTCGTAGTGGTGGTGGTGGTGGTGGTGGTGGTAGTAGTAGTAGTACTAGTAGTAGTAGTAGTAGTATGCTCATCGGTAGTGTACTGGGAGTGCCAGGAGGGGTGCTGGGGACCATCGGGAGGGGTGTCATGCCCCAAGGGGTCTCATGGGCTATGGGAAGAGATAAACCAGCCCCTAGTGGGCTGGAATAAGTTTCCACTAAGACCCATAAGGTTTGAGAAGGAAAAAACCCATTGGGTGCAGTATCGTGACTATTCCATTTCCACAGTGGGTGCAGTGGAGGGATTCTTGTTCTTCCAAGGCGCTCCACAAGGTATTCGTGTTGAGAATGTGGATTGTTACTCAATGGAGGTCAAGACTTATGAAATTACAAAAGTCTGTACAAGGATAGAGCAGTTCCACTATCCCAAACGTGCTCTCCCCTGCTTTAGCTTCGGATCACTGTTATCAGAACCAACTATCTGATCAACTGGCAAGCCTAATTATTTTATTTTATGTTGCCCTTGGGTGCATGCTTTGCTTGTTCTGCTCACATGGTTATGTAGAAAGTTAATCATTGTTCTATTGGACTTGGCTACCTTGTCAAACTAGATAGAAGAGGTAGCTAATTGATAGTTTGACTCTCCACGTGTGTTAACAATTGTTTGCGTTTGAAAAGATCAATGAAAAAAAATTACATACCAGTTTGGAAAGCTAATTTTTATTGCTCCATATCTTAGTAGAGAAACTGGCTTTCGCGCTTGCATCTTCATATACTACTTCTTTAGTCATACTTACACATCATTCATCCAACTGAACGATGATGTTTGAGTACTCTTTATTTACCATGTGTTTTCAAGAGCATAGAGTTCAAATGTTATGGTATGCTATTTTGTGTTTACCTTGCTTCCAAACTGCAATAAGATGCCTCTCAAGTCTGGGCCGATATCTCCATGGACTTCATCGAGGGCCTTCCAAAGGTGGGCGGCAAGTCTGAGGTTATCCTCGTGATGGTCGACCGCTTCTCCAAGTACGCCCACTTCATCGCGCTCGGCCATCCCTACACGTCCGCCTCTGTGGCTTGTGCCTTCTTCGACGGAATTGTCCGTCTCCACGGGTTTCCGGCTTCGATCGTCAGCGACTGGGACCCGGTGTTCACGGGGCATGTCTGGCGTGAAGCTCCGCATGACTATGGCCTTCCATCCTTAGACGGACGGCCAGTCCGAGGTGGTGAACAAGGTGATCGCCATGTATTTGCGTTGTGTTACAGGTGACCGTCCATGTGCATGGGTGGATTGGCTGGCATGGGCGGAGTACTCCTACAACACCTCTTATCACTCCGCCCTGCACGCCACGCCGTTCGAGGTGGTCTATGGCCGACCGCCCCACCTATCCTGCCGGTTGACCCTGAGACGGCTTAGACTGAGGCGGCGGGCGACCTGCTTCGCAGCCGGGACGAGATGCTTGCAGAAGTGCGCCAACGCCTTCTCCAGGCTCAGCAGCTGTCTAAGCGCTACTACGACGATCATCACCGCGACGCAGAGTTTGCGGTGGGTGACTGGCTATGGCTACGCCTCCTTCACCGTTCCACGCAGTCTCTTGACCCTCGTGCGAAGCACAAGTTGGGCCCGCGCTACGCCAGGCCATTTTCCGTGCTGGAGCGCATCGGCAAGGTGGCCTACCGTCTTCAGCTTTCGGACGGTACTCGCATCCACGACGTCTTCCATGTGGGTCTCCTGAAGCCTGTCCGTGGGGAGCCACTGGCGGCAACGCCGACACTACCCCCGACTTCTGACGGATGACTTCTTCCCGGGCCAGCAAAGGTGTTGCAAGTCCAAACTACGTCGTGGGGTGTGGTACTTGTTGATCCAGTGGGAAGGCCTTCCTGAGGAGGACGCGACGTGGGAGCAGCATGACGACTTCACTCAACACTATCCAGACTTCCAACTCGAGGACGAGCTGTTTGCGCAGGTGGGGAGAGATGTTATGACCGGTACTACGTACCAACGGAGGAGGCCCAATGGGCAGGGTTAGTTACGGGCTTAGCCCAAGTTATCTTAGCTATCTTAGAGCCCAAGTTATATTAGAGTCCAAGTTATCTTAGTTATCTTAGAGTCCAAGTTATTGAGATTATATAAACAGATGTAAACAGTTATTTTGGAATCAAGCAATAAGACAACTCTATTGCCCGGCTCCGAGAGGAGCCGGAACCCTAACCCTAGCCGCCGCCTCCTCTAAACGCCTCCTCCTCCTCCCTGCGCTGAGACGGCGCCGTCGCGCCGGACGCGGGGCCCTCGTCTCCTCCAACCTCCCTCCTACCCTTATAACCTAAGGCAGAGGGCCGGTAGAACCCTAGTTTCTACCACTGGGATTCTTGGGAAGCACGAATAAACAACTTGCGTGCCTTTGTTCTTAAGCTATATTGTATTCTGCAATTTAGCAGATAGGAAAGACCTCCATTGCATCAACTGCACAATTGCTTCAAATTTATAATCCCATGGTTATAAAGAAAGTTAATTATTGTCAAACTAGCTAGCACAGGTAGTCAATTCATGGTTTGATTTTGCATGCATGTTTGACGATTGTATGTGATTGAGAATGTTAACTCAAAAGAAAGGTTACACACTAGTTTGGAAAGCTAATTTTTATTGCTCCATATCTTATGAAAGAAAATGGTTGTCATGCTTGCATCGTTAGTCACTTACTACATCATCATTCATTCAATTAAACATCTATGTTCAAAATAAGGATGTTGCTTAACCAGAAGTTGATGTTTGAAGGCCTTGGAGTCTTGTATTTATGAGCACTTATTGTTTGCGTTGTTATGTTTCCAAGAACAGATATGGTTCGCCTGTTATGGTCTGCCAGGTTTTTGTGCATGTTCCTTCCAAGCTGCAATATACTATGGCAGTTTGTGCGCCTTTGTTCTTAAGCATTGTACTCTGCTATTTAGCACATGCATCCTTCCTAAGAAAATGGGACATGAAAGATTCCTATTGCATCAGCTGTTGTTGCTCAAAATTTCTAACTAACTAAATACATGTATGCAGATCAGAGCTTGCTAGCTTGATCTTGCTTGGGCCATACATCTGGAGTAGATGGCGGATGTTCAAGGTGGCGCTGATGTAGTATGACATGTCTGTATCAAGTATCACATGTATGTAAGCAGGATATGTTGTCAGCAGGTTGAATTTGACCAACACTGATGTCCAAGACTTTGGTTTATGTTTATGTTGTCTACTGATGTTTGTGTTGGAACTTGGAAGGCTTCGGTTTTATCTGCCTGTGTGCCCCCTTTCAATCTATGTCCTTAGTTGAGATGATCTATCAGTAGCTGAGAGAACTTAGCTTTTATCTGCATTGTTGGAGTGGATGAGTTGGTTAATTTCTTTTATTAAGATGCTTGTGATGAGTTCAAATTCTGGATGAGCTGGATGTGCTGCGCAAATGACGATGGGCGGTAATAGAGATGCATGCAAACATTAAACTTCAGAGCTTCAGAATTCTGAGATAAATGTACACAAATTATAGTTGAGAGCATGAGGTCCTCTACCAACCAATATTCACGGGAATTTCATACTGGCAGTGTAGGATCTCCTCCTCTGGCAACCATATTCTTGAGTTCATGAATGCATCTCTGAAACAAGTGAGGACAGCGTTAGTGAAAAATACAAATGTCAAGGATGAACAAGATAGGTTGACATGATGAAAGCGACGCAGCAATAAGTTGCCACTGCATGAAGCTTGGTCAGATTGCCAAGGTCCTCCACCTGCAGCAAGAGAGAAAACTCAGAATTAGGAGACCAAAATAGTCCGATTAAGCACACATGTACATCAAGCAATGCCAGGTTTTAATTTTTGGTCATATCCAACAAACACAAGCTATATTCAGTCATTCATGTGAATGGTTGAACTTTGTGATGCCACATAAGCAGTAAATTTCTGGGGCGTCTAGATTTCCTTTGTCTTTTGCAGATTTTATTATTTGATTAGATTTGATCTACTTCCTCCATTCCTAAATATAAGTTTTTTAGAGGTTTTACTAAAAGACTACATACAGATGTATATAGACACACTTTAGAGTATAGATTCACTCATTTTGCTATGGATGTAAAGGACTATTTAGAAACGGAGGGAGTGATACACTACTGGAATTGAGAAATTTGCCGTCTACCTTGCCTTTGTCGTCTGCTGACGCATGGCAAATATACTCTTTGCTGTCAGCTGGCACATTGCTGACGGCAAAGAGGTGACTCATGGCAAAGGTTTTATTTGTCGTTGGCCACCTCTGTGCCGTTTGCTGGCAGACGGCAAAGGACCCCTAGGCGGACGGCAAAGGGTGGGCAGACGACAAAGGCCCCCCCCCCAAACGACCGAAACCCCACCCCACCCACCCCACCCCTTTGCCGTCTGCCACCCAGCCTTTGCAGACGGCAAAGGGGATGTGGCCCTAACGGCTCGCCCTGCCCCCGCCCGCTCCCCTAACGGCTCGCCCTGCCCGCCCACCCCCCCCCCTCTCTCTCGCCGTACCCAAACCCCTCCTTGCCCACCCGTTGTCGCCGCCGCCGTCGCTGCTCATCCCTAGCCACCCGCGCCGCCGCCCCCCTCCCACCTGCTCCCTCCCGGCCGCCGTCCAGCTCCACCTCCCTCGCGCCGGCGACCCCCTCCTCGTGTGCCCCCTGCCCAGCCCCACCACCCTCCCGCCCCCCCTCCGACCTGCTCCCTCCGGTCGCCGCCCCCCTCCCACCTCCCTCCCGACCGTCACCCCAGCCCCACCTCCCTCCCGGTCGCCGCCCCAGCCACACCTCCCATGTGCCGGCGACCCCCCTCCCCGTGTGCCACCTCCCCTGCGCTGGCGACCCCCTCCCCGTGTGCCTGCTGCCCAGCACTGGCGACCCCCTCCCCCTGTGCCCCCTGCCTAGCGCCGACGACCCCCGCCCCGGCACCTAGACGCCCTCCTTCGCACCCTGCCGCCCCGGCACCCCGACGCCCTCCGGTGAGTGTTTTTCTTCTTTTTTGTTTATGTTCCTGTTTTCTTCTTCTTCTTTTTTGTTGTTTAATTGTTAGATTAGATTATGTATGTAGTTTAGTGCTAGGTTTAGTGTTAGATAAGATTAGGTTAGTGTTAGGTTTAGTGCAAGATTAGTTTAGTGCTAGGAAGAATAAGTAGAAGGAGGAAGAAGAAGACGAATGAGAAGAAGAAAAAGTAGAATAAGTAGTGGCCGACCCCCGACGCCACCGACACCCAACCCCGACACCCGACGTCACTGACACCCGATCCCCGACCCCCGACAACCGACGCCACTAACCCCCGACCTTCGACTCCCGACCCCCGATGCCACTGACCCTCGACCCCCGACGCCATTGACCCTCGACCCCGAACCCCGACGCCACTGACCGTCGACCCTCGATCCCCGACACCCGACGGCACTGACCCCCAACCTCCGACCACCGACCCCCGACGCCAGTGACCCTCTTCACCGGATATTTTTCTACCGTCTAGTTTGCCGTCAGCTGACGGACGACAAAGCCTTTGCCGTCCGACGTGCCCCCTTTGTCGTCAGCCATTGCAGACGGCAAAGTTTCAGATTCTTGTAGTGGTAGGTGAACGTAGGGGACATGGCTTAGTTTTGGCGGGAACGAAGAGATGGCTTCGCGCCATCTCTTTCCCCCTCTTCGTTTCTGGGCTCAAATGGGCATCCATGGGCCCACCGATGTGCTTGGCGACCGCGACCATTCAACCCCTGGCACGCACGATCGCGACGATGAGCCGCCTCCGCCGCTCGCCGGCGCCCCCGATGGAGGACGACGACCTCCTCGGGGAGATCCTGCTCCGCCTGCCCCCGCAGCCGTCGGCCCTCCCGCGCGCCTCCCTCGTCTGCAGGCGCTGGCGCCGCCTCGTCGCCGACCCCGCGTTCCGCCGCCGCTTCCGCGCCCACCACCGGAGGCCTCCCGTCCTCGGCTTCTTCTCCACCCTAGGGAACCCCACCTTCACCCCGGCGCTCGACCCGCCGGACCGGATCCCCGCCGCGCGCTTCTCCCTGCGGCTCGAGGAGGGCGACCACTACCAGTTCCTCGGCTGCCGCCATGGCCGCGCCCTCGCCGTCAACATGTATCCGCGGGAATTCCTCCTGCTGTGGGACCCCGTCACCGGCGACCAGACCCGCCTGGACGTCCCCCCGGAGCTCTACGGCTACGGGACCGTCATCTTGACCGGCGCGCTGCTTTGCGCTGCCGGCGACCAGGGACACGCGCATGGCGACTGTCGTCGCCCCGGCCATTTCCAAGTGGCTCTGATAGCCACTGTCATAAGAAGCCATTCCCATCTTTTCGCAACCGTTTACTCGTCGGCGACCGGCGAATGGGGCGAAATCATCTCAGTGCCCTTCATACATTCCAGGATCAAGGCATCTGCAGCCATGAAATATTTTCAACCTGTCATCACTCCCACTATCTTGATTGGGAATGCACTCTATTGGTCGTATGTTCTTGGTGGAGCTTGCATAATTGAGTTTGATTTGGACACGCAGAGGCTGGCATTCATAAAGCCGCCGCCGGATGCATATGCGCACGACGATACTGTTTTCGCGGTTATGCCGGCTGAAGATGGTGGCCTTGGCTTAATCGTTGTGACCGGCTTCCGCGCCCAGCTATGGAAGTGGAAGAAAGCCGGTGTTCGTCATGATGATGCGACATGGGTTCTGGGAAGGACCGTCGAACTGGACAAGCTTCTTCCTCTAGGAGCAGCAGGCAAGAGGAAGCCTCTGGCCTTAGTGGGATTCGATGAGGAAAACAATGTGACACTTGTAAGGACATCTTGTGGCATCTTCATGGTCCATCTCCAGTCAATGACGTTTAAGAGACTCTGCAACAGTGGCGGTGCCAGGGATATCCATATCTATAATGCATTCCCAAGTTTCTATGATGCAGGTAATAGCATGACAAGATACCAGTTCCTCATATGTTCAATCACTTTCCAGCATGACAAAATACTAGCTTTTCATATGTTCAATGATTGCTTGCTGAAATGCCTGTCGTAATCCTTGATTTCTGTATCGATGATTTTAGTACATGTCCTTTCAGTTGTTCTACTCTATTTAGCCATACACATAAGTACTCCCTCCGTCCGGAAATTCTCGTCCTAAAAATGTATATAATGGATGTATCTATAACTAAAATAAGTCTATATACATTCAACTCTAGGACAAGTATTTCCGGACTGAGGGAGTATGTGTTACGGAAGTATTCCTATGTGGATATATAGCTGCAGTAGAATCCTTTTCCGCATCAGATTTGGTAACAGTTGGAAATCGATGACTGGTACATAGAAATCATCCATGGACCAACTTAAATGTCGTACGAGTAGCTCGGTTGGCTGTCACATTTGGACCTCAGTGCTAGTTACATTTTCTCATCAGTACTTTAGTCTCATTTGGTATTGTTATAACTCTAATAGGCACTTGCTTTGAGCCCTTAACTTTGAGTACCTGCCTCAAGTGCTCCATTTGTACCAGTGAAAAAAATAAAACGAAATAATTTTGTCTCTTATCAGGCTATGCAATCTGAATACCGAATTACCTATGGATACTTATTTATTTATTTGATATGAGCACGTCCTAATTTTGTTCGCTTTGACATACAAGGAATGTGTATGTTTGAGATAATTTCCAAATTTTTTTTGTCTTGCATAAATTGTGCTGGGGTACTATCTGTACGTACATGCACACAGTAAATTAGTAATACAGCTAGAGATCTTTTTGTTGCGTGATACATAACAGTAAAAGATTGAAGAGTACTAATGGAGGTGGAAAGCTGAGCTTGAACCAACTGGAACGTCAAATGATGATAGACTCAATCGTCACCTTTATAAGCCAAATGAACAACTACTGCTCGTATCGATCTATTATTAGTCTATGAACAACATTTCCATGGGTATTGTTGTGAGGTGGATGTGGAGTACCAAAATGAGTTGGTCAATTTGCTGAGCACATATGAATGCCCTGTATTTGCAACTTTGTGCAGTTTTTGTTTATCTACTCCTAATCTGGTGCCGAAGCAAGTAACGTTTACCAAGTGTAGTTTCTGAATCTAAACTGTCCTATAATCCCTTCCTTCTTGTATTGGTTGTTTTTGTCAAACTACGCATTGGTTACTGACTAATTAAGTTCATGACTAGGCAATGGCATTGGTGATGGGCATGGTGAAGGTGAAGCGTTGGACGATATATAAGATGTTTTTTTTTCTGATGGGATATACATTAGTATGCCCCGGTGACTGGAAAAGCCAGATGCATAAGATTATTTCCCCCTGAAGAATTTTGATGCTCTCCATGGATATTTATCTTGGCTCTTTGCTGACAATGTGTCAGATTGCCAAGCTGCATTGATTTTCCTTGACGATTGCTATTTCTTCTTCTTCTCCTGGTAGTATTACTAGCCCTTACTGTGATTGGTAAGGCGTCCACAATATTTTTCCAGATTGACAGTAATGACTGTATATACATGTTCGGACAGCTAGATTCAGAAACTACACTTTGGCACTAGTCATTAATAATACTGCTGGTCATTTAGGGTTATCGCAGGCCTGATTAACTACTGCCGCACGATCGATCATCGACATGCTTATGAATATCGTGTGGTCGTTTGTTTAGTGTACACAAAATCGAATTGCTTTTGGTTTTGACAGTTCTACTCCCTCGGTGTTTTTGACGTCCGTCCATTTGCACTAGTGATGTGGTGGCTCCTAGCTCGCTTGATTCTGCATAATAGCACCCGTTCGTAATAATAGCATTACTTTACATAATCACTTTCCAGCAACAAAATAGCCTTTTGATATATTCAATAATTGCTTGATGAAATGCCCGCGATAATGCTTGAGTACTGTAATTATCATTTTAGTACATGTCGTTTGAGTTGTTTCTTTTTGTGTCGGATGAATTTCTTTACCAACAGTAGTCAAGGGTGGGTATTGTTCTTGTCTGTTTAGCCATGTGCATAAGTTCGTGTTACAGAATTATTCCTATGTGGGTAGGTGCACTACGATCCTTTTCAGCATCAGATTTGTTAATAGTTGGAAACTCATGGCTATTACATGGAAATTATCCTTGGACAAACTTAAATGTGAAACAAGTAACTCGGTTGGCGGCCACATTCGGAAAACCAACAAACTGGATCGAAGCAATAACGTCAGATTGATCAACATATCTTTGCGACTCACATATGTATGTCGATTGGTATGTATGTGTGGTGTACACGTTGCTCTCAAGCAAGAAACGATCGACGCACTGTGATCCGATGATCTGATTATCTTTATCGTGCATTCTCCAGCTACTACTTTGCAGTCTGCAAATGCCCAAGCCGTGATGTATTTCTGAATGCAAATATTACCTCACATTGATTTTCATGGCATGTAAAAGGAACAAATTTTTTCGTTAAAAAGGAAAACAAACAAAAAATGGGGGCATTCCGAGAATTGAACTCGGGACCTCTCGCACCCTAAGCGAGAATCATACCACTAGACCAAATGCCCTTTGTTGTTTCCTGTTCCTAAAGGATCCTATTTATTTTTGTTCCACCGTTTTGCGAGTGGCCATCACGTGGGCTTACATGACATGCTAAATCAGAGTGAATGACATACGGTTCAGAAATGTACGGCTCATATATAGTTTGGAATGGAGGGAGCATGTGTAGCCTAACAAAGTGCATGTGTAGATAAGAGCTAGTAACAGTCATTGTAACGAACTATACAAGTATAATTTATTTATTTTGCAGCAGTTTAGTGAGCTTTTATTAAATCAAAGCAAACCTAGGACAGTCAGCCATCAGGCTGGTCACTAGGAAGCTAGGTATCATATCAATCCAGCAATCGGTCAACCTAATGTGTAAACATGTTTGGCACAAAGATGAACAGGTAAGTTTGCCGACCGATTTTACATGAAGCACATCAAATAGCGGAAAATCGCTAACTAGCTCTTCAATCTCAACTGATATAAGAGCCACAAGTGAGCGAGAATTATGGCGAGTATTTCAGAGTTGCACCAACTCCACACAATCCATCTCCATGATCACATGCGTGAATCCTAGAAGGCTTGCGAACCGAGCACCATCTACAAGTATCACTCGATCGGTAAGTTTACCCTTCTATATACAATGCTCGTACGTAGCCATAGAGTAACAACGTTTAAATCGAACAATCACTGTAATTTAAGAGGAAAGCATAGCATGCCGCTTATGATTGCGCTGGGGGCAAATATTGACATACAGTTGCCTCTTTATGGACGTGTTTGGTTACCTGCATCCGCCTCAACCAGGCCCAGTAGGGCCACGAAAAATGTGTTCGGTTGCGAACACGGTGGGCTGACTCACATCGACACGAAGTTTAAAGCAACCCACAACGTGGGTCGATAGGAACTGTTGATTCGGCAGTTTCTACCGAGCTTGGCTGAGTGCGGCGCAAGCTCGCATGCAGGGAGCAACCCGCAAGGGAGTAGGGACGGTGGGAGATGGAAATCGGGCACGGAGGCACGACGTCAAATCTAGCCCCCCCCCCCCCCCCCCCGGTGGTTACTCGGTCACCACTACCTCTAGCCTCACCACCGATGGAGGCGACGACTCAGATCTTTGCAAGCGGCGACGACACAGAAGATAGACGCGACAACAACACCATCCGAATGTTGGGGAACGTAGCATGGGAAACAAAAAATATTCCTACGCACACGAAAGACCTATCATGGTGATGATAATCTACGAGAGGGGAGATCAGATCCACATACCCTTGTAGATCGCTAAGCATGAAGCGTTAAGAAACGTGGTTGATGTAGTCGAACGTCTTCGCGATCCAAATCGCAGTCGCCCCTCGATCCGTCCCAATCTAGTGCCGAACGGACAACACCTCCGCGTTAAGCACACGTACAGCTCGACGACAATCTCCGCCTTCTTCATCCAGCAAGAAGGGCAGAGAGGTAGAAGAGTTCCCGGCAGCGCGACGGCACGACGAAGGTGGTGGTGGAGCAATTCCAACAGGGCTTCGCCTAAGCACCGTAGAACTAGAGAGGAGGAACTACAATCTAGAGAGAGGGCAGCACGTGGCTGAATTTGTTGTGTCTCAAAACCCTCAAAGGCCTCTAGTATATATAGGAGGAGAGGAGGGAGGCCGCCGTCCCCTAGGGTTTCCCCTTGGGTCGGCCGAAGTGGGAGGAGAGGAGGAGTCCTCCTCCAATCCTACTCCTAGTAGGATCCCCCTCCCACTTGAAAACCTTTTCCACTTTTTGTATTTTTTCCTTATTCCTCTATTCAGCCGCATGGGCCCTTAGAGTTGGCCTCGACCAGCCCACCAGGGGCTGGTTTGCCTCCTCTCTTGGCCCATGAAGTCCTAGGGTCGTCACACCCCTCCCGGTGGTCCTCCGACACCCTCCCGGCACTCCAGGTACATTACCGATGAGCCTGAAACTTTTCCGGTGACCAAAACAGGACTTCCTATATATCAATATTTTACCTCTGGACCATTCCGGAGCTCCTCGTGACATCCTCGATCTCATCCGGGACTCCGAACAACCTTCGGCCACCAGCATCTATAACTCAACTATACCGAAACGTCATCGAACCTTAAATGTGCAGACCAAGCGGGTTCGAGAACTATGTAGACATGACCTCAGACACTCTTCAGTCAATATCCAATAGCAGGACCTGGATGCCCATATTGGATCCTACATATTCTACGATAATAACCGACCACGTAACACCAACACTGCCCTTGCCACGAGGTCCGAACGGTTGTGAGCGGTTTGAGGGTCACTATTGGAATAGCCCTTAGCTAACCATTAATTTCGTGTTGGTGCAGAGATAGAGTATAAGCTGGTATGGTATTGGTATTAATACGAAAAAACCTCCTAGGAAAATCCTCTTCCCGGTCGCATGTATGGATGGGTGGGTCAATGGGAAAGTGTTATTTGTCGCATTTTATTGTTTCTGCTTTTTTCCTTTTTTATTTTTCCTTTTTTTTGGTTTTTACCTTTTTTTCTTTATTCGTTTTTATGCTTCTTTTTTTATTTTTCCCTTTTCTTTTTTGGTTTCTGTTTTCTTAATGTTATTTTATCTTATTTAAAATAAGTTGGTGTTTGAAAAATGTTCTTTAAATTCGAAAAATGTTTTTGTTTTCAAATAAATGTTCTAAATTTATAATAGTTGTCGCTTTTCAGAAGCATTCGTAACTTAAAAAAATGTTTGTGATTTTCAAAAAATGTTCAGTACTTTAAAAAATGTTTGCTTTTTATGAAAATGTTTAGTAGTTTCACAAAATGTTCGAACTTCAGAATTTTGTTCACTTTTTAAACTAAGTTCATGTTCAATTTTTTTCTTAAAATGCAAAAAGTGTTCTTCATTTAAAAAATATATTCCAGATTTCAAAAACTTGTCGCATTCAAACATTGTTCATAAATTAAAAAATGTTCTGTATTTAAAAAAAATAGTTTTCAAAAAATGTTTCTTGTTTTTTAGAAAATGTTTTTGTTTAACCAAAAAAATATCAAGTTTCAAAACACATTCATGTTTTAAAAAATTGTTCGCATTTAGTGTAGGATTTTTCAAAATTGTTCTCATTTCCAGAATTTGTTCTCAAGATTCAAAAAATGTCCGTGCATTAAAAACTTGTTCTTGCTTCCAAATTTGTTTGGGGTTTTCAAAATTGTTCACCATTTCAAAATTCTGTTCTCAAGATTCAAAAAACGTTCTTGCTTTTAAAAAATGTTCACGCTTCCGAATTTATTCAGGATTTTTCAAAATTATTCGCAGTTCCAAAATCTGTTTTCAAGATTCAAAAGAAGTCTGTGCGTTAAAAAACCTGTTCACGCTTCCGAATTTATTCAGGATTTTTCAAAATTATTCGCAGTTCCAAAATCTGTTTTCAAGATTCAAAAGAAGTTTGTGCGTTAAAAAACCTGTTAACGCTTTTGTATTTATTCAGGATCTTTAAAAAATGCTCCGGGTTACAAAATTTGTTCTCGAGATTCAAAAATGTTCTTGCTTTAAAAAACTTATTCATGCTTTCAAATTTGTTTTCCGTTTTAAAAAATGTTCACGTTTTCAAAAAATGATTGGGAAATCCAACATTTGGTCATTTTCATAAAAGAAGACAAAAAAGGAAAATGCGAAGAAAAACGAGCCACAAAAAGGGAAAAAGGAAATTATTAGATTTATAATACAAAAAAAAAAAACTGGGCGACCCCCTCCAAGTCATCTGCCGCGTGCGCCTCCTCCACTACACTGTCTACTAGACCCGTCTTTTCCTTAAAAAAAAAAAAAAAAAGGTCTACTGGACCCGTCTCTTGCGTGTCTTTGTTTCCGTGACCCGTGATATTGTTTTGTTCTTTGACTTCTCCAATCCAACTAGTCCTCCTACATGTCATTCTGACAGTGTCTTTTTGCTCTTAGTACAGCGGAGTATTTTTGTGCAATAGGTAGTGTACTACTCCGGGCATTGCATTGCCATCCGACCACACACGTATCTGTTAGGAATTAATTAATTATGTTAATTAAAGGGTTAATCCCTGCTTATGTCGGTTCCATTTTTGGGAACCGCTCCTTTGTAACCGCCTTTGTACCAAGGTATATATACCCATAAATTCATCAATGAAAGCAACCATTCTATCATTTATTCCCTTCTCTCTCGTTTTACTTTCACACGTTATCAGCAGGCTCGTAACCGAGAGCGACATGCCGCACACAAGAAAGAGCCTCCACGGCATTACCAACCATCTCCGACAGCCATGTCTTCCGGCAGCAAAGGCCACATCTCCTTGTGGAACGACTCTGTCATACAGATGAGACGCAAAGCAGGACGGCGGTGACTCCCAGCGCGTGCGCGGCTCCGACCGAGCACTGCTTCGCCCTCCCGCGCTTTCGTGGCGCTGTTATCCGCCGGCGGCTGCAAGATGCGGCACCAAATGGTCAAAACAATTTGGCATCTGATAAGAAGGGAAATAAGTCAAGAATTTACTCCTCATCATCATCCTGTAATCACTCAATTGATTATTTTTCATGTACATCTATGCACTGACGCAAATGGCTTTGTACCAGAAAAAGGAACCGTGACGGACCTGCTGTTTTGTGCATTGTTCATGGAGACCAGGAACTGTGAGAAGGCGGAGGCGCTCACGCACGTCAACGCATCACCGGCGATGTACCAGACCACGGCGGAAGGCGGCGTCCAAGGGGAACGGCGCAGCCATGGCCTTCGGCCTCGTCGTGGAAGCAGCACCAACGGCGCGCATCAGCGCACATGCCCGCGCTGGCCTGGGCCTTCGGCCACAGCCCGGCTCCTCGATTTGAACCGGCGCGCGGCGCAACGCGCTCTCCAACACGACAGCCTCGACTTACCTGCGATGCGCGCCGGCGGCAACAACGCGACTCCCGGTGCTTCCCGGAAGTAGCTGCTCTGGTGTGAGGCGCATCGGCGTCTTTCGGCAAGGCCGCTTGGCGGGGTGGCTGCAGCAGAACACGCAGGCACGCGAAGGGAGTACGGCAAAAGCGGTGGCAAGGATAAACGCCGGTTGTGTTTTTCCATGACCACCACGCAAGCACGCAGAGGAAAGGGGATTGGGGAAAGCCTTATCCCTTTTGCTAGTTTGCAAGTCAGCCCTTCTACTTTGCAATATTCTCATATTGACATATGCACTACAAGTATATCCATTAGACTTTACTCTACTTTATTTACATCTGTTTCCTACCAACTGTGAAATTACATTTCACAAAACAAGTATGATAGTCATCAGACCTTATGCATGTAAGCCTTTAGACTCACTATAAATTGCATATTGCGTAAATTTGTATGTGAGACCGTCGAATTCCTTTATATTTCATTTACACCGTGAGAATAGTTATTTCACACATGATTTCCTGGAATATGTTATATGTACAAAGTACATGCTTATCCCGATGACATGTTTCTAGTGCAACAACTTTAGTTTTGCAATTGAGACTATCTTGCAAAACTGTATATAAATAAATAAATTATAAAGTCTCATAATTAATGAGATCATCTAAAATATTATTTGTGAATCACAAGGTATTGGTGGCATCTACTGCATAATTCGTAGATTATTCACCACTATTGTAAGATCTAGGTTTTGTCATTTTGGCAAGATGACTATCTTCAACGTGCTCTTTCAAATATTAATGTGTATATAGCCTAGATTTTTATTTGTGAATCACAAGGTATTGATGACATCTACTGCATAATTCGCAGATTATTCATCACTACTGTGAGGTCTACATCTTGTCAATTTACAAGATGATTACCTTCAAAGTGCTCTTCCAAATATTAATATTAGATGTGACTATCTCAATATATCATAATGTAATATTGGCATCTACTGCAAAATTTTGCAGACTATCCATTATTACTGCAAGGTCTACATCATGTCAGTTTGACAGATGACTACCTTTAAAGTGATTTTCTTACAAATAGCATAACATAAGGTAATAGAATTATAAACATCTACTGACAATAGTCAGACTATGTTTTCTATTACTGTGAGATCTACACCATATTGGTGATTATCTTCAAAGTGTTATCCTACATAAATTGAGGTCTACACATATGGCTATAAGGCATCAGTCGTACTAGAACTTGCTCCTCCGAAGCATTCATTGCTGTTGTTCACTAAAATATTTTACTCTCATAGTAAATATTGTTCTTGCACATTTTGCTTGAATATGTCATAGGAAACCATGAAAATATTTGCAAATACATGTGATTACCTTCTATTACATTCGTAAAATGCATGGCAATGGAGCCTACGTCACTATTTCTAATTATAGTGTCATCCATCTATCAAGATGGATACCATAATTTAGAATGTGTGTCTCAAACACTATTGCAAGATCCACATCACAATGTGGTTGTTATTTTCATAGTGACTAAGCAATGTTAAAATTGCAAAGTCTATGTTTTGGCCGTGAATCTAAAGTCACACTTTGTCTCATGAATGAAGCCCAAAACATTAGCAATGATTTCATCGCATGCACTATATTGAAGGTTTACACCCCATGTTCACCAAGCATCACCTTGGCGGATTTTTCTCAACAAGATCATCTCATTCATATATTTTATTTTACTCCAAGAAGTAAATTAAATAATGCATGACCATTTCATGTAACACATGGCTATTCTATTGATGCACATATGCATTTTATATGTCACCAACTTCACTTGGTTCTCAAACTAAGTACACAATGGATGAATATAGATTCACCTTGAATATTCGCTTAAGAGAAACATGCTGCCATGAGCACATCGCGAATGATCTCCCATTCGTTTTTCAAAGACATCAAGTCTTATCGCGGCTCACAATTCTATCACCTTAATCAACTTCAAGTTGAGATCTCATGATCAGAATCTTCATATACAGATCCGATTGAAAATCCATTAATAAACTTTACATCCTCTAATGATGGTACTATCATTTTCCATGATGAAGGAACATGGATTTTCTTAAAATCATCAGACTCACCCCACAGGTGCTATACCATCATTTGAAAATCTTGTTGGTAGTGAATACCAAGTCAGTGACGACGAAATATAGCCATGAGGATTTTCAAATTAAAGTGGTGGCTAAAAGACAACCAAAGATAGAATTACCTCTTAATAGGGAATAGATCATTTTCAAATGATCACAAAGACAACTCTCAAATTTGTAAATTGTGTGGTTACATAAATATCGTACATATGATTACCAAACCCTCAAACATATGGTCAACCACTTCGCAAATTTATTAAAAGGCAAATAAGTTCATTGGGATATTTGAAAATTTGCAAACATATAACCAGAAAATATTCTGGTAAGTGATGTTCTCGAATCTTCATCAGAAGGAGAACCAAAAATATAGTGCAATAAAAGAATGATCAATTCGTTTGTGCCTATGATATGTTTGCATAACTCATTTTTCCGTAATATGGGAGACCTCATGTAATATCTCGATTATTCCCAAAATATTGTTTGCCTATAGTCGTACTACTACATGTAGTATAAATGTCCAATATCCTATTTCTTGGACATTATATTTGATAATTTTTGCATGTATGAATCAATTCATACTCAGTTTTGTTGCGTACACAATAATTTTCTAAATCTTACAAAATATTTGGTTTTAAGCCTTACAATCCAAGTTTGGGGTTGTTTAGAAAATTATTGACAATTCTATTGGTCACAACTTAACAAGTTGCAAAATTTCCCAAATCATCAGACTTTATGTGCACCACATGTGCCATAAGGGAAATTAATTTAAGGAACTCTCACCTTACAATTCTAAATGAGCCAACTCATTCTTCCTTGAACACATTCAGAAGATATGTGCATTCTCAACCATTGTGTGGTATTTTATAAATACTTTATGGTACTCATGGAAACATTTATAAAATGATTTCTGGTGTGTCTCTTGTCACACAAACCATGAATGATATAACTAAATCAATTGCTCAAATTCTCAAAGTAAGAGCAAATTATCCTAAACAAGGGATAAATCCATTCGAATGGACAACTTTGTTGAACTCATTTCACAAGAAATATCTGATTATATATAATACTTTATGTACATACCCAAAATGGTTTAGTTCAATATCTTATCAAAGATAGTGAAATTAATAATATGACCAAACTTATAGAATCATGATTTACTAGCCTCATGCTAGACAAATACGGCATTACACACCGTAAGTATGATATAAATCATACCAACTGCATAGCATACTACTTTCCCCTTTTAGTAATTACGTGGAAATCAACAAAGTATTTCCTATCTGCGATAATTCGGTTACATACCGATATCACCACTCCAGCATACATCAATGGGCTCTCACAGAAAATTAGGGATCTAAGTGAGGAATGACAATTTATCCGTCAATCAAAATTATTCATAGCCCGTATGCTGATTGCATCAGCAATAAGGACATTTCTGGCATTAGGGGGAGATAAGTACCACAAAGAATGCCAAGAAATAAATTAGGAATGTTATTCACATTCAATCCTTATATCCACGTACTCAAAGAATCTGAACAAGAAGTTTAGAATCACATATTTGCAACACATTGCAAATCTGCCACATACATTTACTGATGACAAATGTGTCACTCAATTTTATATTCCTGCAGTAAAGTGTCAGAAAGAGTGGAGGTACCTGATAAACCACTCTTCTCCCGAAATGAGAGCAAGAGGGGGAGAAATATGACCACACGAGATATAATCTCGCATATGCTTCCGCGGAAATAGAGGAAATCGAATCCTCAACCAGTAAATGTAATTCAACATCAAGTTGAAAGACACCTCACTGGATGCTCATCATCCAAAGCCCGAAATAAATGTGCACAAATGTTTTCGTGTCGGGACATCGAAACACCTTGACTCCATTGTTGTAGGAAATCACAAGGAGTTAAAAGGAATAAATACATTTCCACAAATTTCATTGATTCCTCCAGAATCATATAACATAAGTCTACATTTGTCGACATATATTTCTTCTGAAAATTGCTAAAACCTTTTGGGCCCTGAACCAAAATCCATGGTAGAGTGCCTCTTGTACTCATATTGGTTCACATAAAAGGAAGCAAGTAATGAAGAATAGCACTCGCTCTACAAACGAGTGGTATTTACCACAGTAATACCTACTCCTCATAAGTATCTTCCATATGGAATACTAAAAACTTCTCATTCATAGACAAAGTCAATGAGGTGGTGAGAAAGAGAGTCTTGTAGCAAAAGGGTTCACGCAGAGACCTGACATCAAATTAGGATGTAACATACCTTCTTGATATGAGTGGAACTATGTTTCGATAATAAATACCATTGGCAGTACAAATAATATTATCCATGCAGTTGATGGATGGAGTGGCTACATACTCATATGAGCCACTCATTTTAGAAATATATATTAAAGTCCCAGAAGGGCTTACAATTCCGAATCCAAAATAAATCGCAACATATTTGTGTAAAATTTCAGAAGTCACTCTATGACTAGAAATAGTCGTGAATCATATGGTACTACCGACTAGACGAGTTCCTTCTTCAGAGGATTACTCAAAGGATGATGATTGTTTATGTGTTAATAAAGGAATACCAAAATTTTATTTCCTTACATCACCTCAGTGTATATGATGATTTCATCATCAATGTCTCTACAAGACCTAAACATACATAAAATCATCTCAAGACGGAAAATTTGGATTCAACCCAATTTAGCTTAAGTTTACAACTTGAGCATTCTTTCAAGAATACATATCAGTCTACATATATCCAAACATATACGAGAAGTTCAATTTGGATATATCATATCAACAAAAGACATGTATGGTCATACTACTTTTAATAAGGTACACATCCCTTCATACCTACGGGTGATAATGAAGTGATACTAGGACCTGAAGTTCTATATCTCATTAATGCCAAGGCAGTCATATACTTGCAAACTATCTCAGGCCTGACACTATATTTTCTATCTTTATTCGGAGTGCAACCTCAACAAAAGGTATATGGTTGATATAAGTAATATCATCTTATATCTGAAGATTACAGTAAATCTTGGATATTTCCATCAGGAAATAGAAGATATGACCATGATATGATGTAATGATATTGGCTCTTTATTTGATCCCAATGATGCCATATCAATGACTGAATTTGCTGGAATAGCCTTCACATGGAAGTCATATAAATGAATTTTAGTGGTTATTTCCAGTTATCATTCTAACATAATTGCTTTATCTAAAGGCATTGCAAAATATGCATAACTTAGTAAAATGGTTAACCACACTCAAAATCATGTGGTTGAGATTCATCAGAATCACATAACTTGATTTATCAAGATACTTCCACTTGTGTTACTCAATACCTATAGGTTATATGAAGAGCAATATCATAAATCACATTGCTCGAAAATTACTTATCCTCACGGATTATAGAAAAGTGAGGAAATAATTTGCAAACAAAATATTGTGATAATCCAACAGATTATACACAATCTCATGTCAATGGCATTGGTATGAGACATACTCCATATTTGCAAAGTTCAGGGGGAGTAATCTCCCAGACTATAACCTATTAACAATCATCAAATTGCATATATTGTACTCTTTTTCCCTTGATGAGTTTTTCCTAACGGTTTCTCATAAAAGTTTTTTTAATGAGATAATATAAACACAGGTATCTATATATGCCATATCATTTTCTCCTTATATTTTTCCTACTGGGTTTTAAAGGAGTTTTCAATGGCATGTCAGATGCACTTTTTCCTTTATGAGTTTTCTCTCAAAATTTCTCATAATGGTTTTAGTTGAGGAAATATGTTATCAAACATCATATGTTATACTTTCTATTTTCCGTACCGGGGTTTTTAAAGGAAGTACTCAAGACATATTTATTGTCCTCTAAACTCAAAGATGAGTTTTATCCTTCTACAAAGGTTTTCTCAAATGAGTTATCACGAGACAATAATCATTATATGTTGTATCATTTTCTTCTTATTTTTCCCATAGGGTTTAAAGAAGTTTTAGCAACATATCTACACTATTCTCCTCATATTTTTCCCACAGGGTTTTTGGGGGAGACTCAAGATTATACAAAGGCTTTCACAAGATGAAGATGATGAACATTCTCAAAGGCGCATACAAAGAGAAGTCTTTATCAAGATGATATATATTGATAGAGAAGCATTGATTAGGGGGAGTGTTAGGAATTAATTAATTATGTTAATTAAAGGGTTAATCCCTGCTTATGTCGGTTCCACTTTTGGGAACCGCTCCTTTGTAACCGCCTTTGTATCAGGGTATATATACCCATAAATTCATCAATGAAAGCAACCATTCTATCATTTATTCCCTTCTCTCTCGTTTTACTTTCACAGTATCAATTCATCAAGTCGCCGGTTTGACTGGCGTGTATCCAGTCAGATCTGCATACGGGCTGGACAAATCCTGCACTGCTTCCGTCTTGTTCCTCTTCCTTCCTCTCCGCTGTTACAGGAGCCTACGCAATCCTTCATCTCCGGCCTCCATCGACCCACTCTTCTCGACTGGCGCATCCCGCATCCGGTCTTTCGCCTTGCCAGTGAGCAATCTTAACTTGCTTGGTTAATTGTCGTGAGATTCCCATTTTCTTTCCTGGTCGTTACGGCGCTAGCTGTTCTTACTTATCTAAACCATCCAGTTTGTTGCGGGTCTCTTCCCTGCTTGTATGTACCGTCTTCACCTTAAGCTATATATCATCAAGCCAGCAAACAGCAGCGTTGTCGATTCCTGCTCCGCAAGCTTATGCGCCTGGTAGCAGAGGATTTCGTTTATCCATGTCTCCATTTCTAGGCACTCCATTCTTAATAATTGCAAGTAAATAGAATGTTCCAAATCAACACCTCTGGGAGGATGCGAAGGTGTTCAACGATGTTGTCGAACCGATGTCTCATGTCTTGTGGGCGATGTGCTTGGAACTCGTCTCTTTAGTTTCATCGTTGCGTCGATAATTTTTGTCTTCTTGATCGCTTTCTAATTTAGCTTCCCCCTTCTAGCCTGCAGCTTGTATATCGGATCCTTGTGTAGTTGGCTAGCCTGTAGCTATTATAGCTTGAAGAACGCCGACGCCTGCCCAGATCTGGAACCACCCGATGGCGGCAGCACCAGCCGGATCCCCACAGCAGCTAGCACCGGCAACCCCTCACGTGTGCCGGCGACGGCGGCGAAGGGCCTATGAGGGGGTGCTTCGGCGGCTGGAGCAGAGGTCCGCCCGAGTCGCCTCCAGTCCAGGGGAGACGACGCGGGGGCTGGCAGTAGTGTCTTGATCCATGATCGCCGCTTATAATAAACATTTAAAAATGTTGAGGCCGAATTTTGCCCTCTCGATACATGACATCCTTGGTGAAGTGTGTCCGAAAACAATGTTTAAAATCAGATGCTATGGCTGACCGTTCATTGGTTCATGGGGTCCTATTTGTATTTGTAGTTGTAGGTGATGCTGCTAACGCAATTCAGTTTTTTCTTCTCTTGTGTGCAGCGTCGCTGGATAGATACAATGGCATGGTCTAAGTTGGTCGCCAAGATCATTCGCGTTCACAAACTATTCCCAGAGCATAGTAAAGGTTCTACAAGTGCCTTTGTCGTGGTTACCTTTGATTCTCAGCAGTTCCGCACGAGTACCAAGTTTAAGGACGTGAGCCCGTCGTGGAACGAGAGCTTCTACTTCGACATGTCTGATGAACATAATCTTGATAAGCTTGCTCTTGAAGCTTTTGTTTATGGCGTCGATAAATCGATTGAAAGCTCCAGGTCATTGCTCGGCAAGGTCAGCCTGTGTGTTACGCCTGACTCTACGAGGGATGTCATGTATTATCCACTACTGAAGAATGGGGTGTTCCCCCGTGAAGCTAAGGGGGTTTTGGCTCTGCAAGTATGCATTACTAACGAGGTTTCCATCAGATTTCAAGAACCCATGAATAACGGCATGCGCCCACTTCAGTTTTCCTCAGCAATGAGGTTGTGCGTGGAGGTAGTAAGTGCTCATGACCTCTTGCCCAAGGATGAGCAAGGTTCTGCAAGTACTTGTGTTAGGCTTTCCTTCGATTATCACCAGTTCCAGACGACCGTCAAGGAGAAAGATCTGAACCCAATGTGGAACGAACGCTTTTTACTTCGATGTGTGGGATCCATCTAGTCTTTCCGAGCTTGTTCTTGAGGCGTGTGTATACAACGTCAACAGGTCCCTCAAAGGTTCCAAGTCCTCCCTTGGCGTCGTCAGACTGAATTCGTACTCGTTCTTGAGTTACTCTGATGACGCTGCAACATCATATCATCCACTGGAACAGAGTGGAATGTTCTCGCCACGTGTTACAGGGGGGTTGCGTCTAAGGGTATACATCACTAGTGAGCCCTCCAGGGGAGCCCCAAACCCAATAAGCTTACCGCTGAACCAGAGTTCAGCATACGCTATATCATTTGAAATTTTGAAACAAATGACAAATAACTTCAGCACTGAGCGAAAACTTGGTCAGGGTAGTTCTGGTGTGGTATATAAGGTAAACTTGTGGTATAAACATTATACTTATTTTGTTTGAAACTTTGTCTCCCTTCCATAATTAAGATATGCGTAACTTAAGTTGATCCAAAAATGCATATTCATAATAATAAGACACTTTAAACAGGGAGTGCTAAAAACTCGGGAAACGATTGCTGTGAAGAAGATTGTGCCATCATGGATGCCTGGTTCGCAGGAACAATTTCAGAATGAGGTTTATCATCTTATGATGCTTAAGCACCCCAATATAGTACGATTTCTAGGCTACTGCTATGAAACATGGAATGAGGTTCAGTTGTGCAATGGGAAACATGTTTTTGCGGAGGTGACTGAAAGGTTACTTTGCTTGGAGTATCTTCCCAAGGGAAGCCTTGATAAACATCTATCAGGTACCACATTCAATATGGTAATATCTTTCTTCATCTTTATTTGAGTTGTAATTTGTGAGGTCCGAGCATAGCTCATAAGAACAGCATTGTATACTAGTGTTACAAGAACTTAATATGTGATAATGATATATTATACGAGTCCATTAAGTGTCAAACGAGAACATAAAATGGAATTTTGTAGCACTCTCATATATTATTTGGATAACAACGATAATGGATTTTCTGTAACATCTCTGAGAATGCTCTAGTTCTGGTTCCAATTGTAGATGAATCTTCTGGACTTGATTGGAGCACACGCTACAATATAATTGAGGGGATTTGCTATGGGTTATGTCACCTTCACGAGCAAACTGATACGAAGATCATTCACTTGGACCTTAAACCTGCGAACATATTGCTGGATGATCGTATGGTACCAAAAATCACAGACTTTGGTCTGTCAAGACTACTTGATCAACAACAAACACTTTACACTGAATCTCGTCATGGAACATTGTGAGTTAATGCGACTTTTTAATCCCCTGCATTTTAGCCAAAAGCAAGATGTGTTTTGCTTGCGGTAAATTTGAACACTTCAAATTTATTTTCATGTTGTGATTCAGTGGTTACATGCCACCCGAAATATTTCATGGAGGTACAATTACACCTAAATCAGACATATTCAGTTTGGGTGTAATAATCATGGAGGTAATAACCGGGCACAAGGACTACCCAGACGTTACTAGAGAATCTCCAGATGATTATATCGAGCGTGTAAGGAATAGTTATATCATATTTAAAAATGATAGTTCTTTTTCACAAAGAGTCAAAGACCATGCATGGTGCATTTTACATTTGATAATAACAATGTAGCTGTTTGTTCAGGCACTTACAAAATGGAGGGTTGTGTTGCAAATATCGCCATGCAACGAGTCTCTAGAAACATATTCCAAGCAAATAAAGAGATGCATCCAGGTAGGACTAATGTGCGTGAACCCTGACCGCACCAAAAGGCCTCCGATAATGCAGGTTATCGATATGCTTCAGGGATTGAAAGATATCTCAACAGTATTAACAATGTAATGTCATCGTCAGGCCCGGTATGATCACTTAACGGGCATGTACTTATGTACTTTGTTAGGTCTTACTTTTTTCATTGATCCCACAGAAAGTACAAACTAGACATGGTATTCCGACATATTTGTACCTAGTACCTGACACCTTGCACCCATATGCAGTGTGGTGAGCCACTGGATCGATGCCGCGCGCCTTTGAGAGAATCATGCAAGGGGTAGGCGTTATCTTGGTCGCGCGTGTTACTGACCCTTTGTCAGAGAATCGTGTATGTTGCAACCTGCAAGCGTCCCCAGCAATGCTTCATCTCTGCTGTCTAGACCGATGGCGTTTCTGTCGTTGAACCTGAAAATGAAGCACGCCGGTGGGGGTGTTGCCCGGCCTTCCTAAACCTCTACATTACTGTTTGCGTTTTACCAATACTGTAATTGTTAGGGCCTGTATTGAACCGCTGAACGGAACGTGACGTTAGTTTTGCAATCCGATGGAACGTAGAATGGCCTCGCTCGTATTTACTCCCTCCGTTTCAAAATTCTTATTTTAGGTTTGTCCAAAAACAAATGTATCAAAATACTAAAATATGATTAGATACATTCATTTTTATACAAACACAAAAAAAATTGGACGGAGGGAGTATTTATCTCAAGTTGTGTTTTGGAGCTCTTAAGAGGAGCTCAAGGGACTAGTTAGATGAGAACCAACCACGCTGGGACGAGAGTACAGGTTCCTCTGTTTCTTCCAACTGGGGAATTAAGCCGTATGTATGCTGAATTACAGGGAAGCTCTATTCCCTCCGTTTCTAAATATAACATATTTTATAATTCTACTATGGACTACATATTTTAGAATTCTACTATAAACTACATACGGATGAATAGACATATTTTAAAGTATGAGTTATTTCTTTTACTACGTATGTAGTTCATAGTAGAATCTCTGAAAGGTTTTAGATTTAAAAACGAAGGAAGTACTTATCAAGTTTCTCCAGCGGCGAGGCGACCGCTAGGGTTCCGCCCTCCCCCCTCCCGCCGCCGCCGCCGGCCGCTGGTCAAGCTCCCCCGCCTCCGCTCCCTTCCTCCCCCCTCCCGCATCTGCCCTCGCGCCGCCTCCCAACGCTGGCCCGGGTGGTGTCGTCGTCGTCAGGCACCCCCGACGCTGGCCCGGGTGGTGCCTTCGGCGGCGGGCCCTCCTTTCCCCGCGCGCGCGTTCCCCCTTCCCGGGGCCGGGGGCGGCGACGGTGCAGCTCGGCCTGGCTGCGGTCCGGCGACCCGGCGGTGGTGGCCGGCGATGGGTGAGGTGGCGGCGCTGCATCTTGGCGGCAGGGCGGCATGATGGTGCGAGGTGGCCGAGGCATGCCCGCGACCCATATCTAGGCCCTGCGGGCCTCATCTGGGTCCTAGCGGGCCAGCGTGGCTGTGTTGTCTTCTGCGTGGTGGTGAGGAGGAGCAGCTTGGACGTGTGGTTGCATCGCCGACGGCCTGCCTGTTGCAGCGCGATGGCGAGAGCTTTACGGGCGGGGGGTCTCGGCCGGGCCTGTGGGCCCACGGGCCCGGTATGCTCCTGCTATTGCGTCTGGGCGGCTACCGTCGTCGACGGTGGAGGTTGAGCCCTCACGCATGCCGACTGTGCTGCTGCTCCTAGTCCCGGCTCCTCTTCGCCGCTGTGAAGGTCGGTTTGGTGGAAGGGTCCGGAGTGCTCGAGGTGCATGTTGGGATCGGGGGAAACCCTTGTCGGCCCGGCCGATGCGATGACGCCTTTGGGTGTCGTCAAACCTTTCTGGAGGATGTTGGGTCCACCCTTCCTCGCTCCTCGTCGCGTACCAGGGAAACCCTTGGCAGCAGCATCGTCATCGTCGCATTCCTTCTGGGAGCTGTTGATGGGTATCGCCACTTGGAGTACCGGAGCTGGGTGGCAGTCGGACTGGGCATTCGGTTCCCCCGAACCGAACGGTGCGGTTCTTCGGTCTGTGTGAAAATTCGGTTGTAAGAAATTGTTGACCGATCAGTTAACTAAAAAATGCCAAACCGAGCATCCGGTGCACCGAGAAATTGGTTCGGTCATCGGTGTGACCGGACATCACCGATTAAATAATAGAAAAGGCTAGCAGTAGCAGGAATCTATGTGAGACTCTGACTGACAGGGCTCTCAGTGCCTGTAGCACTGCATGCCTGCATGTTAAAAGCGAATTGAATCGCATCGGTCAGACGCCGGCTAATTGAATCGCAGCGGTCAGACGGCGGCGGCTCGCTCGCTAGTCGCTACCTCGGTCCTCCTCACGCGTGCGGCTGCAGGGCAGGGGATTGGGGCAAGCGGGCATGGCCTGTAGGCTGTAGTGATGGGCCGGCCGGGCTGGGCCTCTTTTTTACTCGGTGTTCGGTCAGTTCAGTTGACCGAGGGCTAAACCCGAATTTACCGAACTAATTTCGGTTTTGCATATATGCAGACCGATCGTACTACCGAAGCTCTCGGTTTCGGTGTATTCGGCTTCGGTGCCGGTTATTTCGGTTCGGTGCATCGGTTTTTGGGTTATATGCCCAGCCCTAGGTGGAAGATCCTTGGTGGGTGCAGCGGTCGCGAGTCTTTTGCGTTTTTATTGATCCGTCGGTGTCGTCATTTGTTATGGTTTATAATACATACAAAGCGAAAGAAACCCTTTTTCGTCTCCAGCGGCCGTAGGAGACTGACAGGCTAGTCGAACCCCCGGGGCCTGCATCAGCATCATCGTGGCAAGCTGATGCACCTGAGCGGGAGGTGCGCTGGAGACCTGTATCGACCTGTCTACGGAGGTTGCCCTGTCGTTGTCGCTGCATAATAGTCTACTAAACCGTAATGATCCGATACATTGTTATCTTTCCGTTTGAGCAATTGAAATGAAAAGGGGATGCCGGGTTTGAGAAAAAAAAGCGATGGCTCAGCCTCCTGACATATTTACAGTAAAGTGAGGCCCGTGTTGGAAGGTAAATCTTATTGGACACGGCGATTCAGTGCTCGAGCTCGGATGCTCCCGAAATCGTCAGCGTGGATAGGCGCTGGACAGGTACGAGGGGAGGCGTCAGAACTGGACGGCAGGGCGACGGGCTGGGGACAAGGCGAGGGCTAGTTGTTGACGTTGTCGATAGGGATGGATAACGATCAATGTGCCACCGACTAGCAGGCTAGGGGGTGGAGTACGTGCACGTCGTCCGCATCCACTTTGTGTCCACGCTGATCCAAATTAGGCTTTAAATTGGATCGGCACGCAGACGAAAAACGGATGCGCGTCCGTTTAGATCGGTGCATTGGATCGATTTTTCTGTCCACGCGGATCCAAACAGACGACGACGAACGAAATAGGTCTCTCGTTGAAGTTGCTCTTAGTATAGAAGTAATGTTCTATAAATTCACTCAAAACCACGTTGTTGGCTGGAAGTTAATTACACTGATTACTTACTGTAAATGGTGTTTATAGGTAATCTTGTCTAACTATGCTAACTACAATGTCCTGTACGAGGAATAAAAATCTTTGCATTGGTGAAAAGGACGTGGATGTCGCCTAGAGGGGGGGGGGGTGAATAGGCGCTTTAAAATAGTTAAGGTTTAGGCTTGAACAAATGCGGAATAAAACTAATCGTTTAATATGTCAAGCACAAAACCGACAAACAACTAGGCTCGCCTATGTGCACCAACAACTTATGCTAAGCAAGATAAACAACTAAGTGATAGCAAGATATATTACAATAAAGAATATGTCTATCACAAAGTAAAGTGCATAAGTAAAGGGTTCGGGTAAGAGATAACCGAGCCACGAGGAGACGATGATGTATCCCGAAGTTCACACCCTTGCGGATGCTAATCTCAGTTAGAGCGGTGTGGAGGCACAATGCTCCCCAAGATGCCACTAAGGCCACCGTAATCTCCTCACGCCCTCGCACAATGCAAGATGCCGTGATTCCACTAAGGGACCCTTGAGGGCGGTCACCGAACCCGTACAAATGGCAACCCTTGGGGGCGGTCACCGAACCCGTACACGTGGCAACCCTTGGGGGCGGTTACCGGTACCCGTACAAATTGCTCGGGGCTATCACCGCAACCTAATTGGAGGCCCCGACGCTTGCCCGGAGCTTCACACCACAATGATTGAGCTCCGAGACACCACCAAGCTTGTAGGATGCCAAAACATCCACGAAGAACAATACCTAGGGTACTAAGTACCAAAGGTAGTAAGCTTCTCAACTTCTCACTTCCACGTATCACCGTGGAGAACTCAAACCGATGCAACTAATGCAATGGCAAGAACACACGAAGTGGTCAAGTCCCTCACACTCAAATCCCTCCACAACAACAAAAGCTATGGAGAAATATGAGAGGAAGAACAAGGAGCTCACAAAGAACTCCAAGATCAAGATCCAAGGGGTTCCCCTCACATAGAGGAGAAAGTGATTGGTGGAGATGTGGATCTAGATCTCCTCTCTCTTTTCCCTCAAGAACAAGCAAGAATCATTGGAGGGATAGAGAGTAATCAAGCTCTAAGAATGTCAACAATGGAGGTAGAACAAGAGCTCAACTGATGGATAAGACCAAGGGGGAAGAAGACCCCCTTTATATAGTGGGGGAAGGAATCAGACCGTTACCCCCACTTTCTGCCCGAGCTCCAGCGGTACTACCGCTGGCTTCAGCGGTACTACCGCTGGCACTCCAGCGGTACTACCGCCAGCTAGCGGTACTACCGCTGGCTGCAGCGGTACTACCGCCGGCACTCCAGCGGTACTACCGCTGGCCCCAGCGGTACTACCGCTGGGCCCCTGGTAGTGCAACGGCACTACCACCGCCAAGAAAGTCTTCGCAAAAAGGTCCGTCCACGAACAACCACTAGGCAGGCGGTACTAAGCTCCTGGAGCGGTACTACCGCTGACCAAGGGCGGTACTACCGCGAGCCAGCGGTACTACCGCCAACTCTGGCGGTACTACCGCTAGGTCCAGCGGTACTACCGCTCGCCACTGAAACAACCATAACTTTCGCATACGAGCTCCGAATCGAGCAAACCCAAGCTTGTTGGATTCAGGACGACAAGGGCTATCCAAACAGGGATATAGAGATGTGAGATATCCATGAATGAAGAACCGGCAAAAACTCCAACATCGAAAACATCATAGTAGATGCATATGGACTCCGTTTTCGATGAACTCGAGCTTGTCACGAAGATGACCATAAGCTCTAAAACTCACAAAGAGAAACACCAAACAAGAACCAAGAAGTATGATGCAAGGATGCAAATGGTTTGAGCTTTCAACGAACGATACGATCAAGCTACTCACTTGAGAGCCCCCCTTGATAGAACAGCAATCTATCCTAACCAGAAAACCTATCAAGGGCAAACCTATACCTTGCACCTCGTCCTCTTGAGCTAGATGATGATGATCTTGGCTTCCTCAAGATGGACCACCTTTCTTGATTGTGTTGGCTTGATGAAGACTAGTTGATTGCTCCCCCATACTCACTATGGGTGAGCCATTTCCTCAGCATATCTTCACAAGTCCATTGCCACCACAATGGACGGCAAGCTTCAAACATGCTATCTTCGTGCTGATCCACTTGAACTTGCACATCGCAATCTTGATGACGATCACAACTTGACGTCATACTCCATGGGTTATATGAGATCTTCCCTTTGACGCAAGCCCATGGAAACACACCTAACCCCCACATAGAACTCTCACGAAGACCATGGGTTAGTACACAAACACGTAATGGACAATGCTTACCATACCATGGGATCACTTGATCCCCCTCGGTACATCTTGTACGCTTTGTGTGTTGATCATCTTGATTTACTCTTTGTCTGAGATCTTGATCAACCATGTGTCTCTATGACCATTCTTTGGATAATACCTTGAATACCATCTTGGTCATCATATAAACTCCTTGAACCCAACAGATGGACTTCAAGAAGTGCCTATGGACAAATCCTATAAATGTAACTTAAGGCAACCATTAGTCCATAGGAATTGTCATCAAGTATCAAAACCACATATGGAGATATATGCTCCAACAATTGGATTGGCACCTCAAAAACTCTATTAGCGAACGATGGTCCAAAAGATTCGATGATCGTACGCCAAACAAAAAGGCCATGGCGTCCGTGGCAATGCTTATAGGATGGACCATCTCAAGAAGCCGAATGCCCTTGTTTTTGAGTACAAATGCACTCCAATGTCCACCCCGTCCAAACAATTCAAAAATAAAGTGTGATCATATGCCAAAGTGGAATATTGCTCTTAAAATTTTCTAGGGAGAATGAAGATCGGACGGCTAAAATACAGCCATCGGCTGAGATCCAATGGCCTCGATCCACGCCGGATCGAAATTCGTTCCAGGCCCCACTCCCGTCCACTGCCCATTCCGTCGAACACCTCGCGAGCCCAACCCTAGCCTGCATCGCGCGCTAAACCCGTCCCCCACCACCACCATGCGAGGCATCGGCGCCGCCGCCGCCGCCGCCGCCCGGCGGCACGCGCACCTCCCATCCTCCTACGCCGCCGCGTTCTCTTCCTTCTCCGGCATCGGGGGCAACGGTGGCGCTGGGCGCGGGCGCGGGCGCGGCCTACCGCCCTCCGCATCCGCGCCGCCGCGCGCTCCCGGGAGCCCCATCCCCGACAACGACGACGGCGCGGATCTCTTCTCCGCACCCTCATATGCTGGCCGTGGCCGCGGTGAGCCCGTGATCCCGCCCTCCCCCACCGTCCCGTCCTTCTCGTCCTTCTCTGGCGCTGGCCGCGGCCGTGGATCCCCGCTGCCCCCTACCCCGCCGCCTCCACCATCCGACGAAGATGCCCCCAAGCAACCGACCTTCACAAAGCGCTTCGAATCCGTCCCTTCCCCCTCCGATCCGGAGCGGGCAGCCACCGTATCCTCCTCCTCATCCGAGCCGCCGCGTTCGATCCCTACCTCCGGCGCCGGCCGCGGCGTGCCGCGCATGCAGCAGCCGGTGGACAGGGCCCCCGAGGAGAACCGCTTCGTTCGAAGTCGCGAGGCAAAGAAAGCTCCAACCCCTTCGGCTCCAAGCGGGCAGCCGAAAATGGCGCCACAGGAGGCCGTGAAGCGTGCTTTGGAGCTCCTGGGCCGTGGCGATACTGGTGGTGGACGCGGCGGCAGAGGGGGGCGCGGGAGCCGCGGGGGGCGCGGAGGTGGCCGGGAAGGTGGCCGTCGGCCTGCTGACGTGAACGAGGGGGAAAAGGTCTTCTTGGGTGACAACGCCGATGGCGAGAAACTCGAGAAGCGGCTTGGGCCTGAGAAGATGAAGATTTGGGACGAGGCGTTCGATGAGGCAGCAGATGAGGCACTGCCACACCCGATGAATGATGGGCTTCTCGACGCCATTCATACCAATAACATGGTGCGCTCTGCACTGCATCAGAGTTATCAAAATTATAAGATCCGTGTGTGCTTGTTGAATTCCTGATGGGTTTTTATCTTTGAATGTTTGTGTGTGCAGATTGAGTTTGAGCCAGAGTACAATGTGAGCTTTTGTAATCCTGATATTGAGGAGAAGCCGCCAATGTCATTGGAGGAGATGCTGCAGAAAGTAAAGCCATTCATAGTTGCTTATGAAGGCATCCAGAACCAGGAAGAATGGGAGGTGATTTGTTTAACTGTCCTCGTGCCATATCTTGCTTCACCCTGGAAATGTTTGTGCAAGTAGATATTTTCTGTATGATGTACTTGAATTTGCCGCAATGAGTAACCAAATACATCAGAGTGTGCCAGAGTAAGTCTACCGGGCAAGTTTTTTTACCTTGCTTTTGTGTTATAGCTTGCAATGTGTCCATATCTATTTGGATGATATGAGAATGTGTGCTTTAGACTTGATAAATAAATTATTGACCAGAGAATAATATCAAAATAGTACAGTTTCTGTTTGCAATCTATATGCTCGTGTTATGTTGGCAATCAAACTTCCCCTAACTTTGTCCAGTAGTATACATATATAACTACCTAGATCGTGGTTGAAAATGTATCAGTAGATTTGCTGTTAAATCTCAGATCTACTTTGATAATATTCTAGTGTTATAAGCTGATATGCATATTTTTGCCAAGTAGATATCTTCTACAAATCCACTTTCAGTGTACCCTGAATGTCAGCTTATAACACTATAATATTATCAAGCAGATCTAAGATTTAACAGCAAATCTACTAATATATTTTGGACCAGAATCGGTAGTTCTATATGTAAAAAAATGCTTGATCTACAACTTCCGCTTGGAGTGTACCCCTGAATGTCAACTTACTTGTATGCATTAGCATTCACAGTTGTGTACTTGCATTCACTTCACTGCTATATGAGTTCATTTTGCGGTTCTCAACTGACCCACTAATCTTCTGTATCATTCTTAGGAAGCCGTGAAAGATGTCATGGAAAGGGCACCCCATATGAAAGAGCTGATAGATATGTACAGTGGGCCTGATGTCGTAACTGCAATACAACAAGAAGGGGAGCTGCAAAGAGTTGCCAACACTCTTCCAGAAAACATACCCAATTCAGTAAAGCGGTTTACTGATAAAACTTTACTCTCTCTCAAGGTTTGCCTTCTTATTACAACTGATGCTCTAGACAGCATTGTATTATGAGTCAATTAAGCCTTTTGAATAACTGAGCTGCTGAATATTTAGTTGTAATGGAAGCAAAATGATTCTTGTTTAACTTGGCAGGTTCTAACATACCCATTAATAATCAGCTTGTTTAAAAATAAACCAGCCTTCTGTTAGCATACCAAACATGATTTTAACTACTGTGATCTCTTCCAAAAGAAAAAACTGTGGTCTTAGAACATCTCTTATCTAGCTGTATGTCTATGGGAGTATGGGTGCCAGATAGATCTATAATGGCTTGCACTTCTTTCTCAAAGAGAGCAAATGGCTGATACTATCTAACTTTAGCTGGCTAAGCACATATGCTTAAAGTCAGCTTGTTGTAAAGTGCTGACGGATATTGAAGCATCACATATTGAAATATTTGCAGAGAACATTATGCAATGCCATTTTTCTCCATAGTTTTTGAAGGAAAAAGAACATAATCGTTTGAATTTCAGATCATAGTGTGCTGTTCCAAATGGTACCTTAAAAAGGATAATTTTATGTGCTGATACGGAATGTATTTTATTACTCTCTTTTTTGCGTGGACAAAATTTGCTTCCTACTTGTGACAAGAAGTTTCTTGTGTTTTGCAGAATAATCCTGGCTGGGGTTTTGACAGGAAGTGTCAATTCATGGACAAGTTTGTCCGTGAAGTTTCAGAACAGTACAAGTAAAAGCCTTCTTATACACTGTTGTAAGATCTCATTTAGCCCCTAAGAAGATTTAGCGGATTTTCCTTGTTTCGAGAGAAGGTGTGATGTTATATTCAACCCATGCAGCACGTCTTCCTTCTATTGAGATGTTAGTTAGACAAATAAAATCACTGGGAAACATCAATATTTCTTTTGGGAGATTTTCTTCTCGCCGCTGTGATTCTAGAAATGTCGATCGCCATTTGTTTATGACAATCAAACTCCCTTACCTCTTTGAAGCGCTAATGAGATTATGAATGCCTGAATTGATCTGTTTCCTCCTGTACCATGGATCGCATATTTGGGCAATTTTATAAATGAAATGGTATTCTTGTTGTTGAGGGAGTGAGCTCTCAGCAGGGAGCCCTGTTTGCAGGGTACCCAAGTCGTGTGCCCAAGTAGGGTCAACCAGAATCACACCATGGACCTGCACAAACCTAGAACCTGATCATGCTCTCCGGTGTTGAAGGAATGGATTGTAGGACAACGCGTCAGCCACTCAAGGAGCTATTATTAGTAGATTTGGGTTACTTGTAAGGATCCTACTGCCCAGTGCCCACTAGAAAACCAGCAAGTTCTCAACTGTATATCTACCAATGATTCTGAGAACTGTGGCACTTACAGCAGTATCGATACATGTCACAGTAAAGCCCCTGATGTTTCCACGAGAGCGTTCGAGTAAACAGAGGTTAATAAATGACAGAAACACAAGTGCTGACTGGTACTGGTTATCATCCATTTTACATAACACTTTGTATAATTTTTCCTTAGTGAAAGTAACCTGTCTAATGTCCTGTGAATTGTGATCCACAACCACAAGGGGAGCAGAAATGCCTACCTAGCTATGTATGTATCTACAGCTCACCCCTGCGGCCTGCTTTGTACAGACCATATGATTCTCTTGTTTCTATATATAGAAAGGGAAGTAGTAACCAAAAATAATAATAATTGAAAAGCATGATAGCTTTGAAAACTCTGTAAGCTGCCATTTCCAGATCCATTTCCATCCATTGCCTGTTCATCACAAGATGCAGAAGCCCGAGTCATTTTCAGGGCCCAAAGAAAATCATCTGTTTCATAGGTAAGGACTAGACATTTTTTGGCTGGATGATTTGATTACCTCTAGGCGTCTGGAGCATGCTGCCGGAGCGGCTGGTGCTCGTTGTTCTGGCTGTCGAGCGGCATGTACTGGGACATGATGGCCATGATCTCCGAGTCCATGTACGACTGACAAACAATGAAACACACACAGTCAGTTCTTGTTGCGCACTAGAGGTCTTCTTGGCTAACCATTTGCTTTGGGGAGAAGGACATACCCTGAGCCTGTACTTGTAGAAGACGAAGCCGGCGACCCCCAGGCCGGCGGCGCAGGACACGGCGAGGACGGCGACGAGCCAGCCGAACCTGGACATGCTGTTGGCCACGCACACGTCCTCCCCTCGGATGTAGACCTGGTTGCCCCTGCACCCGCACTCGTAGCTGCCCCAGGTGTTCTTGCAGCGGCAGTCCGGGCAGGTGCAGGCCAGCTTCTCCCTGCACTCGTCCATGTCTTCGCATTTGTGGCCGTCGCCTTGGAACCCCGGCGGGCACCGGCACCCGCTCAACGCCGTGTCCTGGCACCACCATTGGTGAGGTTAGCAGAGATCAAGGGTATGCAGGGGAGAAGACGATGAGGTTCAGAGGTTTCCTAAGTGAAACCCTGAAGGCTAGAAGCAGGGAAGGGAGGTGGCTGTATTGTACCGAGCATGCGGAGAAGGTGCGCTCCCCCTTGGTCTCCGCCCAGCAGCCGCCGTGGTTCAGCGCGCACCTGCCCGGACCAACAGCTGAGACGAACAAACAGGGGAGAGACATGAGCACACCGGCAGAATTTCCCGAGCGCCGGCGTGTGGAGGAAAGGAAAGTTGAGGTGGTACCTTTGCAGTGGGTGTACCCGTCGCCGTCGTAGCGGACGCCGTTCACCACGGGGCACTCGCAGACCCTGCCCCGGTACGTGTCCCTGCACGCCGTCGCGTTCGTCGCCTCGTCCCGCCAGCACCCGCCGTTCCGGTGCAGGCACTCGTTCGTCTCCATGTCTGCATTCAAAAGCCCGTCACAAGTTCATCATCGTCGTTTCACCGTCTCGTCGTCGGAAATGAAGGCCTTGCTGGTGATGGTAATACCCACCATGGCTGAGGCAGACTTGCGGCTCTGTCCCCTCCTTGAAGCCGGCGCAGATGGCCTTGAGCACCGCCGTCCTCTCCAGCTTCCCTGCACGCGCATGCACGCCACACCGTCATCATGTCAAAACCACCCTTCTTTCATCGCCGGAGAAATCAAAGAAACGGCCGGCCGGCCGGCCTAGCTGGTACAGTACCTCTGTACTGGACGTCGTTGATGACGAGCGTGGGCAGGATGGTGACGTCGCCCCTTGACCCGCGCCCGATCTGGTCCTCCTGCTCCTTGGACAGCACGGCGTTGTCGGCGTCGGCGTCGGGGTCGCCCATGCACGCCAGCACCTTGTCCAGCGGCAGGCCCAGCGACGCCACCACCTCCTCCGCGCACGCCTTGCTGTACTTCTTCTCCTTCATGGAGCACCGCAGCTTGTAGTCCATGGCGAAGTCCCACCACGCCCACGGCCGCCCGCTCTCGTTCGCCACCCGGTGCACGCACAGCTGCCGCAGGTTCTCCACCACCACCTGCTTCCCCTCGTACCCCTCCCCGAAGTCCTCCTCCGGGTCCGGCGCGCAGTACCTGCACACCCATCAATCGTCACCATGCCAAGCCAAAGCCATGGCAGATACCGGAGGAAGCTTCCTCGGCCGGCAATGGCGCGCGGGCGGGCGTCCCCTACCTGCCGTGGTTGATGCACTGCGACTGGCACTGCCGCGTGAGCCGGAACGCCTCGGGGCAGTACCAGGTGATGTAGTGCGGGGTGAAGCGGGCGTAGCCGCCGCGCTCCAGGATCTGGGCGTGGCCACGGAAGCTCTTGACGAAGGCTGCCTGCTCGTCGCACCGGGGGCCGCACTCGTCGTTGCTGTTGGTCCAGAGCTCGTACTCGACGCGCTCGTCGGGGTGCGGCATCGACTCGCGCCAGTCCAGCTTCACCACCACCTCCCCCTCGGCGTCGGCCTTGTCCGCCATCCGCTTCAGCGACTCCCCGAAGGCGCGGTTCACCAGCGCCGACGGGATGTTGAGCTTGTCGAGGTACCGCGTGTCCGGCGACGCCTCCGGGGTGTCCATGGTCAGCAGCTGCTCGTCCACCGTGTCCGCGATCAGCACCGCCGCCGCCCCCGCCTGCTGCGCGTTCCACGACTTGAGCGCGAAGTAGCACTCTGGTGGGATAAAACATGAAACGTCGTCGTCACACCGTCAGCTTACAGTTACAGAGAGCTGTACCAGAATTCGTTCATGTTTCTTGCAATCAAAGTGTGGAATTGTTTCTTTCTTTGCTTGGGAATTAATCAAGGAATGATGATGAGACAGATAATTGGTCTGCGTGATGCTGTCGTTGGGTTGAAGGAATTGCTTGCGGCACCAACTGATTGGAGTTGGTGGTGGAAATGTTGTGATCAGGTGCGTTGCGATGGTTGGATCAAATTAAATGAAATGGGCACCAACAAATGCAATGGCTGTATACTGCATGAATGTCTGAATGTACTGTTCTGGCTTTCTGGGTTCAGAACTGTCAGGCCAGGCAGTTATCTGAAACTGTTGACGAAGACAGAGGGGGAACAAACAGAACATTATCCATGAGGAAAATATTAGTTTTCTGTGTTATAATTCCGTCAGTTTTTTTTTCTTGACTAGTTACATGATATTCGATCAAGAAAAGTCGCATGATTCTACCTTTTCAATGACCACTAGCAGCAGATCACAATTGTGAACTCCCTTCCCCTATAACTAAAGTTGGAGATCAATCCACATCATCATAAACCAAGTAGAAAAATACAACTAGTGGCACTAAAGTAATTGGCATGTTTGCCTATTTAAGATTTGCACATTGACTTGACCCGTCAATAGCATAGCTCTGACATTTGCCAAGATATCGACATAAATTCGCCATAAATCGTTGGCAATCGAACTCACGCAATTCAACTTGGGTACTAATTTCATTTTGATATGAACTTTAACAATTCGTTCCTGACGAGAATTTGCCAAAAGCACTAATAAGCAAATCACGGACTAGAATCATCAGACGCGTGTATGTATATATGAACCTCCATGGACGAGCAGTAGGACAATTTGCGTTTGAATCTGGTACCTTTTTTTTCTTCTAAATCTCGTTTGAATTCGAATGTTTGGCCACTTACATGACATTCAACCAAGACAAAGTCGCCTGATTCTACCTTTTACAGAACGACTAAATGGAACACGGCAACATGTATCTCCACTTGTAAAGTCCCTTTCCCCCATCGGCAGATTAAAAAGCTTGTGATCACAATCTCTCATATCTAAGTTGGAGAAATATCCACATCAACAAGTTTAAAATCCTACTCCTACTAATTTTTTTTTTGCGAACCAGTTTATAATACGACTCCTACTAGCACTAAATTAATTAGCATGTGTACGTAATAGACTGTATATTACTCCATTAGTGTACTAATAGTAGTAGTAAAGTATGTAACCAGGAGTAGCTTCCTAATTAACATTAGCACATCATTGATCGATTTAACAGATAATCGTTGGAAAAAATGAACTCTGCGGCACCATAAATCGTCGTCGGGCAACTCAAACTCGCGCAGTCGCACATCAGAAATGTCTTGGTCATCCCCGTGAGGATTAGCCGAAGCCAGGAATCAGTCGATCAATCAATCAATCACTCAAGGCGGTAAGTAACAACTGAAGCAAACTGCTGAGCTAGTGGTGTGTGGGTACCTCCGCGGTCGAGCAGGAGGACGACGGGGCGGCCGGACTTGGACCTGAACCTGTCGGGGAACTCGGCGCATCCCGTGGCCTTCTTGTCCGGGTAGAGCACGACGCCCGTGAGCGTGCCGCCGTAGTCGGGCACGCCGAAGTTGCCGATGGCGGCGTCGTGGTGGCCCCGGATGTGCTCCGGCGCCAGCACCCTCACGCTGCTCTTCTCCACCACGAACCGCCCCCGCGCCGGCGCCACCATCGCCGCCGCCACGAGGACGGCTGCCAGGAGCGGCCTCGCGCCGCCGCCGCCCATTCCCGCGACGCGCCTGTCGAGGTAGCAAGAGGGCGTCTGGTGGGGAGGGAGGGAGAGAGAGGTGGGCTCGGAGGAGAAGAAATGGCTCGTGCGTGCGTTGCGAGGGAGACGGGCTTGGGATGATGATGACGACGGGAGGTGGGAGGGGTGGTGTTGCTTGGATTGTACTGCTGCTGCTATCTGCCGAGGAGGAGGGCTGGCTGATGGAGCTCGCGCTGGTTGCTTGGGTTAAGGCTTAAGTGACGTGCAAGGGAAGGCGACATGGGGGGGTGGACGGAGGAGGGCGGTGTCTGTGTCTGTGTCTGTGTTGTGTGTGCTGCTGTGCTGGTGGCGGATGCGGTATTGGGGCCGGGGGTAGGAGCGGGAAAGGAGAGGCGCACCTTTTTCCTTTTCCTTATATCGGAAAAAAGCAGAAAATATACGAGATGGAAAACAGAGCGAGACTCGAGACTTTTGGGCTTGGAGTTGGAGACGTACGTGTTGGGTCGGTCGGTCTCGAGACCCCATCCACGGTCGAGTCATGGTTTTGGCCTGCGTGCGAGCGAGTCTCTTCTCGACCTCACACGACCGAGGCGTGGACTGCGGGTCGGACGTGCGCGTTGGGTCATAGTAGTACAAGCACATGTACTACATCATGTCATCATCCGTCTACTTTTGAATGGTATACCGCCGTCTGTGTCGTTGCGTCCTGGACGGTACGAGGCGCCGGTCCCGAGCTAGCTCAGTTGCTCAAAGACTCGGACCAAGTCGGAGCGGCAAAAGCTGGCCGGATCAACCAGGCCAGCACACGACCACGCCGACACGGTTCGTCATGGCCAGGCACAGCGCGGGCGGGCCAATCAAGCCAGCCCATCAACACGTCGGCACGGTCTGTCATGGGCCAAACACGACACGGGCTAAACTGGTTGGGCGAACCATGCCAGCTCATCAGCACGCCGGCACGGTTCATCATGGGCCAAGCACGATATGGACTAAATGAGCCGGGGCCTGACACGCGACGCGTCTTAGGTTGGAGCTGGGCCTAGAGGCTGGGCAACAGGCAAGGAGGACATGATCAGTTTAACTAATATTCATTTTTAGATTTCTTTCATATATACACATAAACGTCAAAACATCCAGCGTTTCAACTGTTAGTAATAGTCTAGCAAAACGGTTTTTGCGTCACAACGGAAGAAATAAATTGTAAACTCGAATGGTAATGACCGGATTTTAATACATCACAGAGATACACTATCACGCTCGTTTTTGTGAAATGGTGTACATTTTTTAAAAATAATAATTATTTTTTAAACTCGTGAACATATTTGAAATCATGCATATTTTATACTATTTGCAAACAGTTTTCTTTTTTTACAGTGAACATTTTTTAAAATAATTTCTGTAATCGGTGAACATATCTATAATCGACCAACAATTTTTTGGGACTTAATGGAATAATTATAGAAATTAATGAACATTTTTTGAACTGCATGATCGCTTTTGAATCAGCAAAAAATTAACGAGTCAATAAACTATATGTTTTAATTTATGAAAAGTTTTTTAAGTTTTAGGATATTTTTAAGTTTTTTAAGTTTTAGCTTCATGCGCCATCTAGGTGACAGTCCTCGGGATTAAAGCTCATGATGGGTATGGTATCATGGAGGTCGAAGATGAAGCGATGGTTGACTTGCTGCCGGGCGCCGATGACCGTCAGGTCCGTGGAGGAGACGAAGCCAAAGCATTGGTAGTGGTGGCCGCCGACGAGGAGCGGCATGAACACATGCTCCGGCATGACCCGGAGCCACGCGTCGTTCTCGAAATGGAGCGTCATGCTCGGAAGGACGTCATGGTGCGGCGCCGGCTGCTGCACGCACGTGTGGCCTTGCACGACCACGATATGTGCTCCGCGGTGCTGCAGGTGTTGCCGCACGGCATGATCGATGTGGACGTACGCCGCGTGAATGAACGCAGACATCCTCGTGCCGATGTCGACCATGCACCCGCCCGTCCCGTGCGCGGTGCGCCGGAACATGGCTGGCGTGACGCCGGACAGCCGGTTGACGCCGACGCTGACCCCAGCGAGCTTGACGAAGTAGGCCTCGCTCCTCAGGGCCGGCGCGAGGACGAGCGTGCTCTGGCGGTGCGCGTTCGGCGGCGGGACGTTGCTGCCGAACCGGAGGTAGCTGTAGACGCTCGTCCCAGGCACAAACGGGCAGTAGGAGAAGCGGCCACCGTGGGCCGGGAGGACCTGCTTGGTGAAGGCGGTCGGAGGCTTGCCCGCCGGCCCCATCCCCAAGCCGAGGATGCCGGCGACGGTGTCCTGGTTCTTGAAGTGCTCGGTCTGGTGGGCGCAGCCGAAGACGATAGCCGGCAGCGGCACGACATCGTCGTTCCCGGCGGGGAAGGAGAAGGTGTCCCTGGCGAGGTAGCCCGAAGCATGGGTGTTGTCCCGGTAGGCAATGCGGAACTGGCACGCCCCGTTTGGCAGTGGCTGGTAGGGCAGACGACACCAGACGGAGTTGTGCGCTGGGACGTTGCTGAAGGTCGGGGACTTGGTTGGATCGAACACCGGGCTGAGCTGCGGTCGGCAGTGCGGGCACGGCAAGCACTGCATCCAGGACAAGCCGCCGCCCATGTCCAGCGCGAGGTGGTAATTCTGGAACCCAGCCCCCGTGCCGACGCCCACCAGCACGGCGTATACCGCATCCTCCAGCGGGCACATGAACGGCCGTATCCCATTGCTCGTTGGCAGGATGTGATGCTTGATCCTGCACTTCACCTGCTCCTTGGTCGCTGGAGGCTCGCCAGGTCGTAGTGTGTCAGCTGGTCGTTGGCGATGAGCCGGAGGCTGAAGCCAGCGCCGACGCTGCCGTTGAGCGGCGGAGGCGACGACGACACTGAGGCCGCGACGCCATGGGAGAATGTCACCAGGACTACAAGGAGGGCTAGTGTTAGAATTGATTTGGGCGCCATGGAGGATGAATAGATCGGTGGTGTGCGCTATGGCATTGGGAACCTATATATCCAACGGTGTTTAATGAATCAGTCTTGCTAAGTCTCAGTCGACTGAGACTTAGTTAAGTTGTCGATGCTATATTCGTAAGATCTTACGTTAAGATCCATGTAAAGTTTTCTTTTTATTTTTTATTTTTTCTGTCTTGTATGTTATGTTACTTGAGTGAGACTTGATTAAATCTCAGTCGACTGAGACCTAGCCACACCCTTAATGAATGGCATGGGAGGGTATCTTGATTTAGGATTTGCATATCCGCTTTACACATCTATATGACCATTAATAAGCCTATGATTTAATGTTTAGTAAATGTACGTGTGGAGGAAATCCATTTCTAGATACTCTAAGGCTGGTCATACTAGGAGTAACTTGGGTACTACTCCCTACTTTCCGGTTTATAGGGCTCATCTTAAAAATTTTAGATTTTCATTATATTAGGCTTATTTTGAGTCTAATAGAGTTAAAATGCTTTGAGTCTCACGCCATATTTAATGCATACAGTTTAGAGAAAGGAAATGAGTGGCTATGCATGCATCGTTTTCTATATCCATCATGCAAGTCCAATGAGAAGGAGGATGCTACATTTATTGCCTCGAAAATTGAATATGTGAGAAATATTTCATTGGCTAGTTAAAACTAGTGTCATCCACTCATAATTCACCTTGGTTGATGAGATTTCAGATTTGAGTCCTATAAACCGGAAAGGAGGGAGTACCATGTACTTGAGACTAGCAAACATGCTGATGTAACAGACAATTAATGAAGAAAGAGAGGGTTAGAGTAACATACTTCCTTCGTCCGGTGAAAAGTGCACACATAAACATTTTAGGACAAATTATCAAGTGAAGTAAAAAATGCATTGGAACCAGTTCAGGAATAAAACATGCAGGTGAAGATTTACTGATCTGAAGAATTTCAAGTTGAGGAAATTCAGACAAAGTCTTCAGCAAATTCTTCAAACAGTAACAGAGAGAATCTTCAACAAGTAATACTAAGGATTATGGAGAGTTGAAGAAATAGAACCAGTGTCACGATGAAGACTGTTGTTGACGACCCAGTTCCAACTGCTGTGACAGTCGTACGTCTGGTTCGGAGCGGCTTGGTATTGAAACCAAATGACACATAGTCCCGGGACACACAGTCCCGTATTCTCCTTGAGCTAAGGACACACAATCCTCGCCGAACACTCGTGGTAAGTCTTCAGGGCAGACTTCCAAACCCTCACAAACTTGGTCACCCGATGATCCACAATTGACTGCTGGATTGCTCTAGAGCATGACGCCTAACCGTTTGGAGGATGCACAGTCCTCAAAGGTAAAAGGCTTCGATTCCACACATGAATAATTCTTCAGTGATGCTCAATCACTTGGTTTTGGTTTGTGGGTTGGTGTTTGGGGTATTTCCTCACTGATGATTAACTCTCGAAGGCTCTGAGGAATTTGGGTTGCACTTATGACAAGTGTCAGTTCTCGCGGAGCAGCCAACCAGCTAGTGGTTGTGGGGCGGCTATTTATAGCCTGGGAGCATCCCGACATGATTTGACATGATTGCCCTTAAATAATATGACCGTTGGAGTGGATATGTTCGGTGATGTGTCGGAGATATTTGTGACGGTCGGCACTTTTAACTGTGAAAGTCCTCATGTCTCTCATATTCCTCATTTGAGGCTTTTGTAGGTTTAGCCTTAGGATGAGCATTATGAGGAAATAGATTCCGTAGTATTACCTCGGCCCCCTTTAACAGTACGGTGTTTCTATTACTCAAGAAAGAAGAAAATGAAACAGAAAGAGTAAATCTTCACACTTCAAAGTCTTCAGATAGTTTTTCTTCAGGAACAACCGAATTCCTCATCTTTGATTTCTTTATGAGGAATATCATTTTTATCGCAGAATCTTCACGATCAAAGTCTTCAAGCCGAGACTAATTTCTTCAGCCGAAGATGTACATTTTTAGGGGTCGATATTCATCGAATATTTCAAACTCCTCAGACTTATAGATCCTCTGTACACTTATGAGCACATTAGATACTTAACTTATAAGTCTTCAAACCACCAAAATCACTAAGGGGCACTAGATGCACTTACACTTTGAAAGTTTCGAGTTCTGTTCACAAGTTGTCACGCCACCGCCGCACCATCTTTATCGCTACTACCATATACCACCACCACGCGACCGTCATCCCTTCCGTTGTCACCCACCACCATCCATCAAATATTCACCACGTGCTCCAATTGTTCATTGTCGTTATCATACTTGAGGTCATTCGATCCGTGCTTGATCCAATCTGCATCTTAATTGGTTGTTCGAGAGAAGAGAAAAAAAGTGAGGAAAAAAAAGAGAAAAAAGTGAGAGAAAAACATAGAGAAAAAAGTGAGAGAAAAAAAGGGAAAAGAGAATTTTTTTTACAAATTTCGGATCTATCTAGAGTCAATCATGTATGTGAATTCGGATTGGAAACTCTTTTGTGCACTTTTCAGTAAAACAGGTGTACCTTCCTCATACAAAGTCCGTTTTGGCTCCAAGAGTACTCAAATTCGAGCTATCGATGATACACATCTGAATAGTTAATCAACCTAGTTCATTATTGTCACCTCGAAATCAGCTTTTAAATAGGACTTTTTGCCCTCCAAACATCAGGAACATAGTTTGTCAACATTTTTCAGGTCCGTTTTGGAATTTTTTGAGTCCTCATACGTTCTCAGAATCAAGTGATTCTTTTTGCATTCGAAAGCTTGAGTCAGTAGTATTCTTGAGAAAAAATATCAAAAATGTGACATCATATTTTCAAGAGGGAAGTTGTAGAGATAGTTTTGGTTTATCCAGCTTGGGGGTCATTTATCATCACTATCTTTACTGCCATTGTGATCTTCAACTATATCTTCCTATCCAGAGCTACTTCATACCATCCGTTACGGATACTTTTGGTATGCCGTGACTCCATTAGTGTTCTAGGCTCGCGTATCTAGTACGGTGTAGCCTAGGACCAGCACAGTACCGTCGTTGAGCGCTTATTCAACATTGCATCTCTAAATTGATTATTGCTAATCTTTTGTTACCATATATTATAAACCTTCCCAGCTCCACATATATCTACATCATGTGTTTGACGCCACCTGAAAATCTTTATATCCAAGCTTTGAGAGTTTTGACTACACCAATTGTCGATCACCACATGCTGCTGGTTAAGAACTGGTAAGAATTTGAGATTGTCTTGACGGATTTGTGACTGATGACCCACAAGTATAGGCGATCAATCGTAGTCCTTTCGATAAGTAAGAGTCTCGAACCCAACGAGGAGAAGAAGGCTCTGATAAACGGTTTTCAGCAAGGTAATAACTGCAAGCACTGAAAGTAGCGGTAACAAGTGATGGTGTAGTGAGGTGAAACGTAGCAAGCGAAAAGTAACAAGTAACAAGTAGTAGCAAAGGTGCAGCAAAGTGTCCCAATCCCTTTTGTAGCAAGGGACAATCCTGAACAAAGTCTTATAAGAGGAAAAACGCTCCCGAGGACACACGGGAATTTCTGTCATGCTAGTTTCATCATGTTCATATGATTCGCGTTCGTTACTTTGATAGTTTGATATGTGGGTGGACCGGCGCTTGGGTACTGCCCTTACTTGGACAAGCATCCCACTTATGATTAACCCCTCTCGCAAGCATCCGCAACTACGAAAGAAGAATTAAGACAACGTCTAACCATAGCATTAAACTAGTGGATCCAAATCAGCCCCTTACGAAGCAACGCATAGACTGGGGTTTAAGCTTCTGTCACTCTAGCAACCCATCATCTACTTACTACTCCCCAATGCCTTCCTCTAGGCCCAAAGATGGTGAAGTGTTATGTAGTCGACGTTCACATAACACCACTAGAGGAAAAGACAACATACAACATATCAAAATACCGAACGAATACCAAATTCACATGACTTTTATCAGCGTGACTTATCCCATGTCCTCAGGAACAAAAGTAACTACTCACAAAGCATAATCATAATCATGATCAGAGGTGTAATGAGTAGCATCAAGGATCTGAACATAAACTCTTCCACCAAGTAATTCAACTAGCATCAACTACAAAGAGTAATCAACACTACTAGCAACCTTACAAGTACCAATCGGAGTCGCGAGACGAAGATTGGTTACAAGAGATGAACTAGGGTTTGGAGAGGAGATGGTGCTGATGAAGATGTTGATGGAGATGACTCCCCTCCGACGAGAGGAGTGTTGGTGATGACGATGGCGACGATTTCCCCCTCCGGGAGGGAAGTTTCCCCGGTAGGATCGTCCTGCCGGAACTCTAGATTGGTTCTGCTCAAGTTCCACCTCGTGGCGGCGGAGAATCCACCAAAAAGCTCCACCGTGATTTTTTCTCGGAGGAAACCCTTCATATAGCAAAATAGGGGGGCCAGTGGGCCACCAGGGTGCCCACAAGCCGTGTTGCCGCGGCCAGGGGGGTAGGCCGCGGCAACCAGGATTGTGGGCCCCTGGCAGCTCCCCTCTGACACTTCTTTCGCCCAGTATTTTTTATATATTCCCAAAAAAATCCACGTTGATTTACAGGGCATTTGGAGATGTACATAATAGTGGACTAAGATTTGCTCCTTTTCTAGTCCAGAATTCCAGCTCCCGGTATTCTCCCTCTTCAAATAAACCTTGCAAAATAAGAGAGAAAAGGCATAAGTATGGTACCACAAAGTATAATAACAGTCCATAAAGCGATAAATATCAACATGAAAACATGATGCAAAATGGACGTACTAGTGACACACCACCATGATGACCCACAAGTATAGGGGATTAATCATAGTCCTTTCGATAAGTAAGAGTGTGGAACCCAACGAGGAGCAGAAGGATCTGATAAGCGGTTTTCAACAAGGTAATAACTGCAAGCACTGACATTGTCGGTAACAAGTAGTTTTGTGATGAGATGATTTGTAGCAAGTAACAAGTAACAAAAGTAGCAACGGTGCAGCAAAGTGGCCCAATACCTTTTGTAGCAAGGGACAAGACTGGATAAAGTCTTATAGGAGGTAAAGCAGTCCCGAGGACACATGGGAAATCTGTCAAACTAATTGTCATCATGTTCATATGATTCGCGTTCGTTACTTTGATAGTTTGATATGTGGGTGGACGACGCTTGGGTACTGTCCTTACTTGGACAAGCATCCCACTTATGATTAACCCCTCTCGCAAGCATCCGCAACTACGAAAGAAGAATTAAGACAAAGTCTAACCATAGCATTAAACTAGTGGATCCAAATCAACCCCTTACGAAGCAACGCATAAACTAGGGTTTAAGCTTCTGTCACTCTAGCAACCCATCATCTACTTACTACTTTCCAATGCCTTCCTCTAGGCCCAAATATGGTGAAGTGTTATGTAGTCGACGTTCACATAAGACCACTAGAGGAAAATACAACATACAACATATCAAAATACCGAATGAATACCAAATTCACATGACTATTTATAGCAAGACTTATCCCATGTCCTCAGGAAAAAAAGTAACTACTCACAAAGCATGGATATATTCATGACCAGAGGAGTAATGAATAGCATTAAGGATCTGAATATATAATTTTCCACCAAAGAAACCAACTAGCATCAACTACAAAGAGTAATCAACACTACTTGCAACCTTACGGGTACCAATCAGAGTCGCGAGATGGAGATTGGTTACAAGAGATTGATACGTCCATTTTGCATCATGCTTTCATGTTCATATTTATCACTTTATGGGCTGTTATTACACATTGTGGTACCATACTTATGCCTTTTCTCTCTTATTTTGCAAGGATTACCTAAAGAGGGAGAATGCCGGTAGCAGGAATTCTGGACTGGAAAAGGAGCAAGTTTGAGACCCCTATTCTGCGCAACTCCAAATGCCGTGAAAATCAACGTGGAGTTTTTTGGGAACATATAAAAATACTGGGCTGAAGAAGTGCCGGAGGGGTGCAACCAGGGGCCCACGAGCCTGGTAGGCGCGGCCTACCCCTTGGCCGCGCCTAGGGGGCTCGTGGGCACCCTGGTGGCCCACTGGCTCCCCTCTTCTGCTATATGAAGGGTTTCGTCCGAAAAAAAAATCAAGGAGGAGCTTTCGGGAGGAGTCGCCGCCGCCACGAGGCGGAACTTGAGCAGAACCAATCTAGAGCTTCGGCAGGACGATCCTGCTGGGGAAGCTTCCCTCCCGGAGGGGGAAATCGTCGCCATCGTCATCACCAGCACTCCTCTCATCGGAGGGGAGTCATCTCCGTCAACATCTTCATCAGCGCCATATCCTCTTCAAACCCTAGTTCATCTCTTGTAACCAATCGCCATCTCGCGACGCCGATTGGTACCCGTAAGGTTGCTAGTAGTGTTGATTACTCTTTGTAGTTGATGCTAGTTGGTTTGGTTGGTGGAAGATTATATATTAAGATCCATTATGCTATTAATTACTCCTCTGGTCATGAATATATCCATTCTTTGTGAGTATTTACTTTTGTTCCTAAGGACATGGGATAAGTCTTGCTATAAATAGTCATGTGAATTTGGTATTCGTTCGGTATTTTGATATGTTGTATGTTGTCTTTTCCTTTAGTGGTGTTATGTGAACGCCGACTACATAACACTTCACCATATTTTGGCCTAGAGGAAGGCATTGGGAAGTATCAAGTAGATGATGGGTTGCTAGAGTGACAGAAGCTTAAACCCTAGTTTATGCGTTGCTTCGTAAGGGGCTGATTTGGATCCACTAGTTTAATGCTATGGTTAGACTTTGTCTTAATTCTTCTTTCGTAGTTGCGGATGCTTGCGAGAGGGGTTAATCATAAGTGGGATTCTTGTCCAAGTAAGGGTAGTACCCAAGCATCGGTCCACCCACATATCAAACTATCAAAGTAACGAACGCGAATCGTATGAGCATGATGACAATTAGCTTGACAGATTTCCCATGTGTCCTCGGGAGCGCTTTACCTCCTATAAGACTTTGTCCAGGCTTGTACCTTGCTACAAAAGGGATTGGGCCACTTTTCTGCACTGTTGCTACTTTTGTCACTTGTTACTTGCTACGTTTCGTCTCACCACACAACTATCTGTAACCGTTAATTTCAGTGCTTTCAGTTATTACCTTGCTGAAAACCGCTTATCAGATCCTTCTGCTCCTCATTGGGTTCGACACTCTTACTTATCGAAAGGACTACGATTGGTCCCATATACTTGTGGGTCATCAAGACTCTTTTCTGGCGCCGTTGCCGGGGAGTGAAGCGCCTTTGGTAAGTGGAATTTGGTAAGGAAACATTTATATACTGTGCTGAAATTTATTGTCACTTGTCACTATGGAAACTGTTCCTTTGATGAATTTGTTCGGGGTATCTTCACCACGAAGGGAAGCACGAGGATTTGCTCCTCAACCTAAGGTACTTACTGAAAATATGTTTTATGAAATTCCTTCGGTTATGATTGAGAAACTGCTGGCTAATCCTTTTACACGAGATGGAACATCACATCCAGACTTGCATCTAATATATGTAGATGAAGTTTGTGGTTTATGTAAGCTTGCAGGTTTGCCCGAGGATGAGATAAAGAAGAAAGTCTTTCCCTTATCTTTGAGGGATAAGGCGTTGACATGGTATAGGCTATGTGATGATACTCGATCATGGGACTACAATCGGTTGAAATTGGAATTTCATCAAAAGTTTTATCCTATGCATTTAGTACATCGTGATCGGAATTATATTTATAATTTTTGGCTCGTGACAGGGAAAGCATCACTCAAGCTTGGGGGAGGCTTAAATCAATGCTATATTCATGCCCCAATCATGAGCTCTCGAGAGAAATTATCATTCAGAACTTCTATCCTCGGCTTTCTCATGATGATCGCACCATGCTTGACACTTCTTGTACCGGTTCTTTTATGAAGAAAGATATTGACTTCAAGTGGAATTTATTGGAGAGAATTAAACGCAACTCTGAAGATTGGGAGCTTGAAGAAGGTAAGGAGTCAAGTATGAATTTCAAGTTTGATTGCGTTAATCCTTTGTTGAAACAAACACTTCTACAGATTTTAGCGCTAAGTATGGACTTGACTCTAAGATAGTAGCTTCTCTATGTGAATCATTTGCTGCTCATATTGATCTCCCCAAAGAGAAGTGGTTTAAATATCATCCTCCCTTAGAAGTCAATGTAGTTAAACCCAATCTAGTTGAAGAGAAAGTCATTGCCTATAATGATCCTATTGTTCCTTGTGTTTACACTGAGAAACCACCTTTCCCGATTAGGATAAAGGATCATTCTAAAGCTTCAACTGTGATACGTAAAGGCTACATTAGACCACCTACACCCCCTGAGCAAATTAGAGTTGAACCTAGTATTGCTATTATCAAAGATCTCTTAACCGAAGATGTAGATGGGCATGTTATCCAATTCTGTGAGGATGCCGCTAGAATTGCTAAACCTCACGCTAGAGACAAACAAAGACCTGTTGTTGGCATGCCCGTTGTTTCTGTCAAGATAGGAGATCACTGTTATCATGGTTTATGTGATATGGGTGCTAGTGTTAGTGCAATACCCCAGTCCCAATACAATGAAATCAAAGATGAGATTGCACCTGTTGAGATGGAATTCATTGATGTCACTATTAAGCTTGCTAATAGAGACACTATCTGCCCTATGGGAATTGTGAGAGATGTCGAAGTCTTGTGTGGTAAAACAAAGTATCCTACTGATTTCCTCGTTCTTGCTACCACACAAGATAGCTTTTGTCCCATCATATTTGGTAGACCTTTCCTCAACACTGTCAATGTTCATATTGATTGCGTGAAACAAATTGTCACTGTCGGCTTTGGAGGTGTGTCTCATGAATTCAACTTCTCTAAGTTTGGTAGAAAACCTCGTGAAAAATAGTCGTCTGGTAGGGATGAAATCATTGCTCTTACCTCTATTGCCGTGCCTCCTACCGATCCCTTAGAGCAATATTTTCTTGAGCATGAAAATGATATGCATATGGATGAAAGGGATGAGATAGATAGAGTTGTTTTAGAACAATATCCTATCCTTAAGAATAATTTGCCTATTGAACTGCTTGGGGATCCACCCCCACCAAAGGGTGATCCTGTGTTCGAGCTTAAATAGTTGCCAGATACTCTTAAGTATGCTTATCTTGATGAAAATAGATATATCATGTTATTATAAGTGCTAACCTCTCGAAGCACGAAGAAAATAAGTTATTAAAAACTTTGAGGAAGCACCTGCTGCTATTGGATATACTCTTGATGATCTTAAAGGCATTAGTCCCACTCTATGTCAGCACAAGATTAAAACTGATCATGATTCTAAACTAGTTGCTGGTCATCAATGGAGATTAAATCCCAAGATGAAAGAGGTAGTAAGAAAAGAAATACTAAAGCTCCTGGAAGCAGGTATCATCTATCATGTTGCTCATAGTGATTGGGTGAGTCCAGTGCATTGCGACCCTAAGAAGGGGGGTATTACCGTTGTCCCTAATGGTAAGAATGAATTGATCCCACAGAGGATTATTACTGGCTATAGGATGGTGATCGATTTCAGGAAATTGAATAAGGCCACTAGGAAAGACCATTACCCTTTGCCTTTTATCGACCAAATGCTAGAAAGACTATCTAAACACACACACTTCTGCTTTCTAGATGGTTATTCTGGTTTCTCCCAAATACCTGTTGCACAATCTGATCAGGAGAAAACCACTTTCACATGCCCCTTCGGTACCTTTGCCTATAGATGTATGCCTTTTGGCTTATGCAATGCACCTGCCACCTTTCAAAGATGTATGATGGCTATATTCTCTAACTTTGGTGAAAAGATTGTCGAGGTTGTCATGGATGACTTCTCCGTTTACGGGTCTTCCTTTGATGATTGCCTCAGCAACCTTGATCGGGTCTTGCAGAGATGTAAAGACACCAACCTCGTCTTGAACTGGGATAAGTGCCACTTTATGGTTAATGAAGGCATCGTCTTAGGACATAATTTTTTTGAAAGGGGTATTGAAGTCGATAAGGCTAAGGTTGATGCAATCGAGAAAATGCCTTGCCCCACAGATATCAGAGGTATACGAAGTTTCCTTGGTCATGTTGGTTTCTATGGAAGGTTCATTAAGGACTTCTCTAAGATTTCTAGGCCTCTTACCAACCTCTTGCAAAAGGATGTTCCTTTTGTTTTTGATGAGGATTGTGAGGAAGCCTTCGAAATACTCAAGAAGGCTTTGATAACCGCACCTATTGTTCAACCACCTGATTGGAACTTACCCTTTGAAATCATGTGTGATGCCAGTGATTACGCTGTTCGTGCTGTTCTAGGACAAAGAGTTGACAAGAAGTTGAATGTTATTCACTACGCTAGTAAAACTCTAGACAGTGCCCAAAGAAACTATGCTACTACAGAAAAGGATTTTTTAGCAGTCGTGTTTGCATGTGAGAAGTTCAGATCTTACATAGTTGACTCCAAAGTCACTATTCACTTTGATCATGCTGCTATTAAGTACCTTATGGAGAAGAAGGACGCTAAACCTAGACTAATCAGATGGGTTCTCTTGCTACAGGAATTTGATTTGCACGTTGTTGACAGAAAGGGTGCTGACAACCCTGTAGCAGATAACTTGTCTAGGTTGGAGAATGTTCTTGATGACCCACAACCTATTGATGACAGCTTTCCCGATGAGCAATTGAATGCCATCAGTACTTCACGTAGTGCACCGTGGTATGCTGATTATGCAAACTATATTGTTGCTAAATATATACCACCCAGTTTCACCTACCAGCAAAAGAAGAAATTCTTCTTTGATTTGAGACATTACTTTTGGGATGATCCTCACCTTTATAAGGAAGGAGTAGATTGTGTTATTAGACGTTGTGCACCTGAACATGAACAGGGACAAATCCTACAGAAGTTTCATTCCGAGGCCTAAGGAGGACACCATGCGGGAGATAGAACTGCACACAAGGTATTGCAATCAGGTTTCTATTGGCCCACTCTCTTCAAGGATGCCCGTAAGTTTGTCTTGTCTTGTGACGAATGTCAAAGAATAGGTAATATCAGAAACGTCAGGAAATGCCTATGAACTATTCACTTGTCATTGAACCATTTGATGTTTGGGGCTTTGATTATATGGGTCCTTTTCCAAAATCCAATGGGTATACTCATATCTTAGTTGCTCTTGATTACGTTACTAAGTGGGTAGAAGCTATTCCCACTAGAAGTGATGATCACAACACCTCTATCAAGATGCTCAAAGAAGTTATCTTCCCTAGATTTGGAGTCCCTAGATATCTAATGACCGACGGCGATTCACATTTCATTCATTGTGCTTTCCGTAAGACGCTTGCTAAGTACGATGTCAACCATAGAATTGCGTCTCCCTATCACCCTCAGTCCAGTGGTCAAGTAGAGTTAAGCAATAGAGATATTAAACTAATTCTGCAAAAGACTGTCAACAGGTCTAGAAAGAATTGGTCTAAAAAGCTCGATGATGCACTGTGGGCTTATAGAACTGCCTATAAGAATCCCATGGGCATGTCCCCATACAAAATGGTTTATGGTAAGGCTTGTCATTTACCTCTTGAGCTAGAACATAAAGCTTATTGGGCAATCAAAGAGCTCAACTTTGATTTGAAACTTGCTGGTGGGAAGAGGTTGTTTGACATTAGCTCGCTTGATGAATGGAGAACTCAGGCATATGAGAATGCCAAGTTGTTCGAGGAAAAGGTTAAGAGGTGGCACGACAAAAGGATACAAAAACGTGAGTTCAATGTAGGTGATTATGTCTTGCTATATAATTCTCGCTTAAGATTTTTTGCAGGCAAGCTTCTCTCTAAATGGGAAGGTCCCTACGTTGTTGAGGAAGTATATCGTTCCGGTGCCATCAAGATCAACAACATGGAAGGTAATTTTCCGAGAGTGGTAAATGGTCAAAGAATAAAGCATTATATCTCAGGTACTCCCATAAATGTTGAAAGCAATATCATCAATACCATAACTCCGGAGGAGTATCTAAGGGATGTTTATCAGCCTGTTTCAGGCTCCGAAAACAAAGAGGTATGTCATTCGGTAAGTAAACGGACTCCAAAACTTTTCCAGTAGGAAATTTTCTCCGTTTTGGAATTTATGAGAAAATAGAAAAATATAAAGCAGTCGAGAAAGCGCACGAGGCGGCCACGAGCCAGGGAGGCGCGACCTACCCCCCTGGCCACGCCTAGGGGACTAATGGGCACCTTGTGTGCCTCCCGGACTCCGTTTTCTTACGGAGTACTCCTTCTGGTCTGGAAAAAAATCATTATATATTCGCCCGAAAGTTTTGACCCTTGTATCACGCAGTATTCCTTTGTTTTCGTTTCAAGCCTGTTTTCTGCCGCAGATTTAGAGCAAGGATGTCTCAAGAATCTGTCGGGGAGAACAATTTCCCTCAAGTCCATGAAGAAGTAGATGCTGATCTAAAAAGAGTAGAAGTCACGGAAGCCAGGGACAAAGTTAAGGAGAAGAACCAGGCCAGGGATGAAGTTCAATCTATGTTCAACAAGGAATAAGTTGAAGGAGTTGATTTTCTCCAACCCTACCTCCACCTGCTGTCTCCATCCTTGATTGAACTCTTGAGGTTTTGTGAAACAACTCGTGCTCGCAATACTTGTCTCACTTGTGAAGTTGTTTTGCTGGAGAAACATATCAAAGATCTCCAAGGTATAAATCAAAGATCGATGGCCCTCTTGGAATCAAAGGTTGCAACAACTCCACCACCATCACCTCCAAAGGAACACAACTAAGCATTGGTATGGGCAATCCCCTTGGTTTGTTCCAAGCTTGGGGGAGTTGCCCCCGTATCGTATCACCATCATATCTTTTGCTTTTACCTTTGTCTTAGTTCGTTCCTTTTCAGTTTTATTTCTTCTCTAGTGAAATAAAGTCTTTAGTGTTTAGTTTTGAGTATTTTCTTTGTGTCTCCCCCGATGTATTCGAGCTCGTGAGCCATATAATAAAGAGTATCTTAGTTAAGGGCTTTGCTTCATGCCTTGATAAAAAAAATGAGAAAAGAACAAAAGCATGAAAGATCATGTAATGATCTTATGGAAAGTGGTAGCTTCACATATAAAAAGTATGATGATTGAAACTTGTTGAGGATAGACAAACATAGACCCTAGTCATTGTTGCAATTAATAAGAAGTAATAAGGAAGCAGAGGTTCACATATAAATATATCATCTTAGACATCATCTATAATTGTGAGCACTCACCAAACTATTACATGCTTAGAAGTAGATGTTGGACAAGGAAGACGACATAATCAATTGTGTTTGCTTGGTTCCGAACAATATTATATGACTAGAGATCCCTTAGCATGTGACGATTGCTTCCACCTCATATTAGCCAAAACTTCCGCACTAAGTAGAGATACTACCTGTGCATCCATAAACCTTCAACCCAGTTTTGCCATGAGAGTCCACCATACTTACCTATGGATTGAGTAAGATCCTTCAAGTAAGTTGTCATCGCTGCAAGCAATAAAAGGTTGCTCCCTAAATATGTATGATCTATTAGTGTGTGGAAAATAAGCTTTGTACGAACCTGTGATGAGGAAGAAATAAAAGTGACAGACTGCATAATAAAGTTCTTTATCACAGGAGGCAATATAAAGCGACGTTCCTTTACACTAAGAGGTTGCACATCCAAACCTCAAAAGCGCATGACAACCTCTGCTTCCCTCTGCGAAGGGCCCATCTTGTACCTTGAATTCTTGCCCTTGAAAGAGTCATGGTGATCAACACCAATTCCTTATTCCGCCGTCATCTTGGTAAACATCATATGCTAGGGAAAGATCTATATTCATATGTCAACTTGGAGATAAGTACTCATGAATTATTATTGTTGACATTACCCTTGAGGTAAATGGTTGGGAGGTGAAACTATAAGCCCCTATCTTTCTCTATGTCAAACTTCGATTTCATGAGTACCACGTGAGTTGTAGCAATTGTAGAAGACAAAAGGATGATTGCGTATGTGGATTTTCTTTACAAGCTCTTATTTGACTCTTTCCGATATTATGAAAAATTGCAATTGCTTCAATGACTATGGACTATTGGTTGTTACCTCTCGGTAAGGTTCTTGATCCATGCTTTACATAGTGAAGGAATTATCACTTTGGCTTAAGAGCCTATATGATATATTGCTATTCTATGTGTGATCATGATGCCCTCATGTACGTATTGCGTTTTATCAACACCTTTATCTCTAAACATGTGGACATGTTTATTGATCTCGGCTTTCGCTTGAGGACAAGCGAGGTCTAAGCTTGGGGGAGTTGATACGTCCATTTTGCATCATGCTTTCATGTTGATATTTATCGCTTTATGGGCTGTTATTACACATTGTGGTACCATACTTATGCCTTTTCTCTCTTATTTGCAAGGTTTACCTAAAGAGGGAGAATGCCGACAGCTGGAATTCTGGACTGGAAAAGGAGCAAGTTTGAGACCCCTATTCTGCGCAACTCCAAATGCCCTGAAAATCAACGTGGATTTTTTTGGGAATATATAAAATATACTGGGCCGAATAAGTGCCGGAGGGGTGCAACCACGAGCCCACGAGCCTGGTAGACGCGGCCTACCCCCTGGCCGCGCCTAGGGGGCTCGTGGGCACCCTGGTGGCCCACTGGCTTCCCTCTTCTGCTATATGAAGGGTTTCGTCCGGAAAAAATCAAGGAGGAGCTTTCGGGAGGAGTCGCCGCCGCCACGAGGCGGAACTTGAGGAGAACCAATCTAGAGCTCCGGCAGGACGATCCTGCCAGGGAAACTTCCCTCCTGGAGGGGGAAATCGTCGCCATCGTCATCACCAACACTCCTCTTATCGGAGGGGAGTCATCTCCATCAACATCTTCATCAGCACCATCTCCTCTCCAAACCTTAGTTCATCTCTTGTAACCAGTCGCCGTCTCGCGACACCGATTGGTACCCGTAAGGTTGCGAGTAGTGTTGATTACTCTTTGTAGTTGATGCTAGTTGGTTTGCTTGGTGGAAGATTATATATTAAGATCCATTATGCTATTCATTACTCCTCTGGTCATGAGTATATCCATGCTTTGTGAGTGGTAACTTTTGTTCCTGAGGACATGGGATAAGTCTTGCTATAAATAGTCATATGAATTTCGTATTCGTTCGGTATTTTGATATGTTGTATGTTGTCTTTTCCTCTAGTGCTGTTATGTGAACGTCGACTACATAACACTTCACCATATTTGGGCCTAGAGGAAGGCATTGGGAAGTAGCAAGTAGATGATGGGTTGCTAGAGTGACAGAAGCTTAAACCCTAGTTTATGTGTTGCTTCGTAAGGGGTTGATTTGGATCCACTAGTTTAATGTTATGGTTAGACTTTGTCTTAATTCTTCTTTCGTAGTTGCGGATGCTTGCGAGAGGGGTTAATCATAAGTGGGATGCTTGTCCAAGTAAGGGCAGTACCCAAGCGCCGGTCCACCCACATATCAAACTATCAAAGTAACGAACGCGAATCATATGAGCATGATGACAATTAGCTTGACAAATTTCCCATGTGTCCTCGGGAGCGCTTTACCTCCTATAAGACTTTGTCCAGGCTTGTCCCTTGCTACAAAAGGGATTGGGCCACTTTGCTGCACCGTTGCTACTTTTGTCACTTGTTACTTGCCACGTTTCATCTCACCACACAACTATCTGTTACCGTTAATTTAGTGCTTGCAGTTATTACCTTGCTGAAAACCGCTTATCAAATCCTTCTCCTCCTTGTTGGGTTTGACACTCTTACTTATCGAAAGGACTATGATTGATCCCCTATACTTGTGGGTCATTAGAGATGAACTTGGGTTTGGAGAGGAGATGGTGCTGATGAAGATGTTGATGGAGATGACTCCCCTCCGCTGAGAGGAGTGTTGGTGATGACGATGGCGACGATTTCTCCCTCCGGGAAGGAAGTTTTCCCGGCATGATCGTCCTGCCGGAGCTCTAGATTGGTTCTGCTCAAGTTCCGCCTCGTGGCGGCGGCGACTCCTCCCGAAAGCTCCTCCTTGATTTTTTTTGCCGGACGAAACCCTTCATATAGCAAAAGAGGGGTGCCACTTGGCCACCAAGGTGCCCACAAGCCCCCTAGGCGCGACCAGGGGGGGTAGGCCGTGCCTACCAGGCTTGTGGGCCCCTGGTTGCGCTCCTCCGGCACTTCTTCGGCCCAGTATTTTTTATATATTCCCAAAAAAATGATCGTTGATTTTCACGGTGTTTGGAGTTGCGCAGAATAGAGGTCTCAAACTTGCTCCTTTTCCAGTCCAGAATTCCAGCTGCCGGTATTCTCCCTCTTCATGTAAACCTTGCAAAATAAGAGAGAAAAGGCATAAATATGGTACCACAATGTGTAATAACAGCCTATAAAGCGATAAATATCAACATGAAAGCATGATGCAAAATGGACAAGCCAAGGGGATTGCCCATACCAATGCTTAGTTGTCTTCCTTTGGAGGTGATGGTGGTGGAGCTGTTGCAACATGGGTTTGATCCTCCATCTTCCAAGGCATAGGTGCTCCATCATGGAAAGATGAACGAGTCTCCGGAATCCTCAAATCTGTAGCCAACCGTATTGATCTAAATCTATACTCATACTCACAGTTTTGATTCTTCATGTCATAGATCTGGGCTTGGAGATGATCAATTCTGTCATAGAGCCTGGAGAGGTGCTTCCCGATGTCGTTGACATCGATCTTGTGCTTGTTTGTGAACTCCGTGATCATCATGTGGTTGGCGTTGAGTCCACGCTCCACCATCCCTTGGCACTTGAAGACTTGTTGCTCCATTGCTTCGAGCCTTGCCTCCACGCTTCCGGTCTTCTTGGGCCCCTCAACATCACGGATGTGCAACATCCCCTCACGCATCTCGATAGATTGAGGGTGTTGGAGCACTTCCGTGAGGTAGGGATTGATAACCTTCTCGAAGATCTTGTCCTTCGGAGCTTTTGGGGAAGCCATAGCAATCTAGATCTGCAGCAGAAACAGGCTCAAAACGAAAACAGAGGAAAACTGCGTGATACGGAGGTCAAAACTTTCGGGCGAATATATAATGATTTTTTCCAGACCAGAAGGAGTACTCCTCAAGAAAACGGAGTCCGGGAGGCACACGAGGTGCCCACAAGCCCCCTCGGCGCGGCCAGGGGGGTAGGCCGCGCCTCCCTGGCTTGTGGCCGCCTCGTGCGCTTTCCAGACTACTTTATATTTTTCTATTTTTGCAAAAATTCCAAAACGGAGAAAAATTCCTACTGGAAAAGTTTTGGAGTCCGTTTACTTACCGAATCACATACCTCTTCGTTTTCGGAGTCTGAAACAGGCTGATAAACATCCCTTAGGTACTCCTCCGTAGTTATGGTATTGATGATATTGTAGGGGAACGTAGCATAAATTCAAAATTTTCCTACGCATATTCAGATCTTCCTATGGAGAGACCAGCAACGAGAGAGGGGTAAGAGCATCTTCATACCTTTGAAGATCGCTAAGCGGAAGCGTTGCTAGAACGCGGTTGATGGAGTCGTACTCGCAGCGATTCCGATCTAGTGCCGAACAACAGCACCTCCGCGTTCAACACACGTGTAGCCCGGTGACGTCTCCCGCACCTTGATCCAGAAAGGAGGAGGGAGAGATTGTGGAGGAACTCCAGCAACACGACGGCATGGTGTCGATGGAGAGACGAGGTCTCCCGGCAGGGCTTCGCCAAGCACCGGCGGAGAGGAGGAGGAAGAAGAGCAGGGCTACGCCGAGAGAGAGGGAAAAACCGTGTGTCTCAATGGCCAAAAGTGCCCGATATATATAGGAGGAGGGGAGAGGGGGTGCCACCCCTAGGGTTCCCACCCTAGGGGGTGCGGCAGCCCCCCAGATGGGAGGTGCGGCGGCCAGAAGGGGGAGGAGGGGGTGGCGCACCATCTGGTGGGCCTTAGGCCCACCTGGCCTAGGGTTTGCCCCCCCTTTTCTCTCCCTTGCGCTATGGGCTGAGTGGGGAGGCGCACCAGCCCACCTAGGGGCTGGTTCCCACCCCCACTTGGCCCACCTTATCTCCCGGGGTCGTTGCCCCCCTTCGGTGGTCCCCCGGGGCCACCTCCGGTGGTCCTGGTACGTTACCGGTGATGCCCGAAACACTTCCGGTATCCGAAACCATCCGTCCTATATATCAATCTTTACCTCCGGACCATTCCGGAGCTCCTGATGACGTCCGTGATCTCATCCGGGACTCTGAAAAACTTTCGGTAACCTCGTATAACAATTCCCTATAACCTTAGCGTCATCGAACCTTAAGTGTGTAGACCCTACGGGTTCGGGAGACAGGCAGACATGACCGAGACACCTCTCTGGCCAATAACCATCAGCGGGGTCTGGATACCCATGGTGGCTCCCACTTGCTCCACGATGATCTCATCGGATGAACCACGATGTCAAGGATTCAATCAATCCCGTATACGATTCCCTTTGTCTGTCGGTATAGAACTTGCCCGAGATTCGATCGTCGGTATACCTATACCTTGTTCAATCTCGTTACCGGTAAGTCTCTTTACTCGTTCCGTAGCACGTCATCGTGTGACTAACTCCTTAGTCACATTGAGCTCATGATGATGTTCTACCGAGTGGGCCCAGACATACCTCTCCGTCAGACGGAGTGACAAATCCCAATCTCGATTCGTACCAACCCAACAGACACTTTCGGAGGTACCCGTAGTGCACCTTTATAGTCACCCAGTTACGTTGTGACGTTTGATGCACCCAAAGCACTCCTACGGTATCCGGGAGTTGCACAATCTCACGGTCGAAGGAAAAGATACTTGACATTAGAAAAGCATTAGCATACGAACAATACGATCTAGTGCTAGGCTTAGGATTGGGTCTTGTCCATCACATCCTTCTCCCAATGATGTGATCCCGTTATCAATGACATCTAATGCCCATGATCAGGAAACCATGATCATCTATTGACTAACGAGCTAGCCAACTAGAGGCTTGCTAGGGACACATTGTCATCTATTTATTCACACATGTATTACTGTTTCCTGTTAATACAATTATAGCATGAACAATAGACGATTATCATGAACAAGGAAATATGATAATAACCATCTTATTATTGCCTCTAGGGCATATTTCCAAGAGTCTCCCACTTGCACTAGAGTCAATAATCTAGTTACATTGTGATGTATCGAACACCCATAGCATTATGGTGTTGATCATGTTTTGCTCGTGGAAGAGGTTTAGTCAACGGGTCTGCAATATTCAGATCCGTGTGTACTTTACAAATATCTATCACTCCACTCTGGACATGGTCCTGGATGGAGTTGTAGCGGCGTTTGATGTGCTTCGTCTTCCGGTGAAACCTGGGCTCCTTGGCTATGGCAATGGCTCCAGTGTTATAACAGAAGAGTGTCATTGGACCCGACGCGCTTGGAACCACTCCAAGGTCGGTGATAAGCTCCTTCATCCAAATTCCTTCATGAGCCGCTTCTGAAGCAGCTATGTACTCCGCTTCACATGTAGATGCTACCACGACTTCTTGCTTGCTGCTGCACCAGCTCACTGCCCCACCATTCAACACATATACGTATCCGGTCTGTGACTTAGAGTCATCCGGATCTGTGTCAAAGCTAGCGTTGACGTAACCCTTTACGACGAGCTCTTCGTCACCTCCATAAACGAGAAACATTTACTTAGTCCTTTTCAGGTACTTAAGGATATTCTTGACCGTTGTCCAGTGTTCCGTACCGGGATCACTTTGGTACCTCCCTACCAAACTGGTGGCAAGGTTTATATTAGGTCTGGTACACAGCATAGCATACATTAGAGAGCCCACGGCTGAAGCGTAGGGGACAGAACTCATCTTCTCTCTATCTGCTGCCGTGGTCGGCGACTGAGTATTACTCAATCTTATACCTTGCAAAACTGGCAAGAACCCTTTCTTTGAGTTTTCCATATTGAACTTCTTCAATATCTTGTCAAGGTATGTACTTTGCGAAAGACCTATGAGGCGTCTCGATCTATCTCTATAGATCTTGATGCCTAATATGTATGCAGCTTCTCCAAGGTCCTTCATTGAAAAACTCTTGTTCAAATAGGCCTTTATGCTCTCCAACATCTCTATATTATTCCCCATCAATAATATGTCATCCACATGTAGTATGAGGAAAGCTACAGAGCTCCCACTCACTTTCTTGTACAGACAGGCTTCTCCGTAAACCTGTATGAACCCAAACGCTTTAATCACCTCATTAAAGCGAATGTTCCAACTCCGAGATGCTTGCACCAGCCCATAGATGGAGCGTTGGAGCTTGCACACTTTGTTAGCACCTTTAGGATCGACAAAACCTTCTGGTTGCATCATATACAACTCTTCCTTAAGATTCCCGTTAAGGAACGCTGTTTTGACGTCCATTTGCCAAATTTCATAATCATAAAAGGCGGCAATTGCTAACATGATTCGGACTGATTTCAGCTTCGCTACGGGTGAGAAAGTCTCATCGTAGTCAACTCCTTGAATTTGTCGAAAACCCTTTGCGACAAGTCGAGCTTTGTAAACGGTTACATTACCGTTCGCATCAGTCTTCTTCTTGAAGATCCATTTATTTTCTATGGCTCGCCGGTCATCGGGCAAGTCCACCAAAGTCCATACTTTGTTCTCATACATGGATCCTATCTCGGATTTCATGGCCTCAAGCCATTTGTTGGAATCCGGGCCCGCCAACGCTTCTTCATAGTTCGAAGGTTCACCGTTGTCTAACAACATGATTTCCATCACAGGGTTGCCGTACCACTCTGGTGCGGAGCGTACCCTTGTGGACCTTCGTGGTTCAGTAGTAACTTGATCCGAAGCTTCATGATCATCATCATTAACTTCCTCTTCAGTCGGTGTAGGCACCACAGGAACAACTTCTTGCGCTGCGCTACTTTCCTGTTCGAGAGGGGGTGTAATTACCTCATCAAGTTCTACCTTCCTCCTACTTACTTCTTTCGAGAGAAACTCTTTCTCTAGAAAGGATCCGTTCTTGGCAACAAAGGTTTTACCTTCGGATCTAAGATAGAAGGTATACCCAATAGTTTCCTTAGGGTATCCTATGAATACGCATTTCTCCGCTTTGGGTTCGAGCTTTTCTGGTTGAAGTTTCTTCACATAAGCATCGCAGCCCCAAACTTTAAGAAACGACAACTTAGGTTTCTTGCCAAACCATAGTTCATACGGTGTCGTCTCAACGGATTTAGACGGTGCCCTATTTAAAGTGAATGCTGCAGTTTCTAATGCGTATCCCCAAAATGATAGCGGTAAGTCGGTGAGAGACATCATAGATCGTACCATATCTAATAAGGTGCGATTACGACGTTCAGACACTCCGTTGCGTTGCGGTGTGCCAGGCGGCGTTAGTTGTGAAACGATTCCACACTTTCTTAGGTGTGTGCCAAATTCGTGACTCAAATATTCTCCTCCACGATCAGATCGTAGACATTTAATCTTTCTGTCACGTTGATTCTCAACCTCACTCTGAAATTCCTTGAACTTTTCAAACGTCTCAGATTTGTGCTTCATCAAGTAGATATACCCATACCTACTCAAATCATCGGTGAGAGTGAGAACATAACGATAACCACCGCGAGCTTCAACGTTCATTGGACCACACACATTAGTATGTATTATTTCCAATTAGTCGGTGGCTCTCTCCATTATTCCTGAGAATGGAGTCTTAGTCATCTTGCCCATGAGGCACGGTTCGCATGTGTCAAATGATTCAAAGTCAAGAGACTCTAGCAGTCCATCAGTATGGAGCTTTTTCATGCGCTTAACGCCGATATGACCAAGGCGGCAGTGCCACAAGTATGTGGGACTATCATTATCAACTTTGCATCTTTTGGTACTCACACTATGAATATGTGTAACATCACGATCGAGATTCATCAAGAATAAACCATTCACCAGCGGAGCATGACCATAAAACATATCACTCATATAAATAGAACAACCATTATTCTCTGACTTAAATGAGTAGCCGTCTCGCATTAAGCAAGACCCTGATACAATGTTCATGCTTAAAGCTGGTACTAAATAACAATTATTAAGGTTTAAAACTAATCCCGACGGTAGATGTAGAGGTAGCGTGCCGACAGCGATCACATCGACCTTTGAACCATTCCCGACGCGCATCGTCACCTCGTCCTTGGCCAGTCTCCGCTTATTCCGCAGTTCCTGCTTTGAGTTGCAAATGTGAGCAACAGCACCGGTATCAAATACCCAGGAGCTACTACGAGCGCTGGTAAGGTACACATCAATAACATGTATATCACATATACCTTTAACGTTGCCAGCCTTCTTGTCCGCTAAGTATTTGGGGCAGTTCCGCTTCCAGTGACCCTTTCCCTTGCAATAGAAGCACTCAGTCTCAGGCTTGGGTCCGTTCTTTTTCTTCTTCCCGACATCTGGCTTACCGGGCGTGGCAACAGCTTTGCCGTCTTTCTTGAAGTTATTCTTACCTTTGCCTTTCTTGAAACTAGTGGTCTTGTTGACCATCAACACTTGATGCTCTTTCTTGATTTCTACTTCTGCAGACTTGAGCATCGAGTACAACTCGGGAATGGTCTTCTCCATCCCTTGCATGTTGTAGTTAAGCACAAAGCCTTTGTAGCTAGGTGGGAGAGACTGGAGGATTCTATCAATTATAGCATCATTCGGAAGTTCGACTCCAAGTGAAGTCAGACGACCGTGTAACCCAGACATTTTGAGTATGTGCTCACTGACAGAACTGTTCTCCTCCATCTTACAGCTAAAGAACTTGTCGGAGACTTCATATCTCTCGACACGGGCCTGAGCTTGAAAAACTAGCTTCAGCTCCTGGAACATCTCATATGCCCCGTGTTGCTCAAAACGCCTTTGGAGCCCCGTTTCTAAATTGTATAACATGCCACATCTAACCAGAGAGTAGTCATCACTCCGTGTTTGCCAGACGTTCAGAATGTCCTGGGCTGCTGTGGGAGCGGGAGGGTCACCTAGCGGCGCATCAAGGACATAAGCCTTCTTAGCTGCTTCAAGGATGAGCTTCAAGTTGCGAACCCAGTCCGCATAGTTGCTACCATCATCTTTCAGCTTGTTTTTCTCTAGGAATGCGTTGAAATTGAGGTTGACGTTGGACATCTACAATATTTATAAAGACAACTTTTAGACTAAGTTCATGACAATTAAGTTCATTTAATCAAATTAAGTATGAACTCCCACTTAAATCGACATCCCTCTAGTCATCTAAGTGATACATGATCCATGTTGACTAACCCGTGTCCGATCATCACGTGAGACGGACTAGTCACCATGGTGAGCAACTTCATGCTGATCGTATTCAACCATACGACTCATGTTCGACCTTTCGGTCTCTTGTATTCGAGGTCATGTCTGTACATGCTAAGCTCGTCGAGTCAACCTAGGTGTTTCGCGTGTGTAAATCTGGCTTACACCCATTGTATGCGAATGTTAGAATCTATCACACCCGATCATCACGTGGTGCTTCGAGACAAGGAACCTTCGCAACGGTGCACACTTAGGGGAATACGTTCTCGAAATTTTAAGAGGGGTCATCTTATTATGCTACCGTCGTTCTAAGCAATAAGATGCAAAACATGATAAACATCACAATGCAATCATATAGTGACATGATATGGCCATTATCATCTTTGCTCTTTCGATCTCCATCTTCAGGCATCGCATGATCATCATCGTCACCGGCGTGACACCATGATCTCCATCATCATGATCTCCATCATCGTGTCTCCATGAAGTCGTCACGCCAACTACTACTATCACTACTACTATAGCTAACCGTTAGCAATGAAGTAAAAGTAGTAAGCACATGGCGTTACATCTCATACAATAAATTAAGACAACTCCTATGGCTCCTGCCGGTCGTCATACTCGTCGACATGCAAGTCGTGAAACCTATTACAATAACATGATCATCTCATACATCATACATGCAACATCACAACTTTGGCCATATCACATCACATGTCAAACCCTGCAAAAACAAGTTAGACGTCCTCTAATTGTTGTTGTAAGTTTTACGTGGCTGATTTGGGTTTCTAGCAAGAACGCCTTCTTACCTACGTGACAGCCACAACGATGATATGCCAAAGCTATTTACCCTTCATAAGAACCCTTTTCATCAAATCCAATCCGACTAGAGTAGGAGAGACAGACACCCGCTAGCCACCTTTATGCACGGTGTGCATGTCTGTCGGTGGAACCAGTCTCACGTAAGCGTACGTGTAAAGTCGGTCCGGGCCGCTTCATCCCACAATACCGCCGGAAAAGAATAAGACTAGTAGCGTCAAGCAAATTGACAAATCATCGCCCACAACTTTTGTGTTCTACTCGTGCATAGAATCTACGCATAGAAAACCTGGCTCTGATACCACTGTAGGGGAACGTAGCATAAATTCAAAATTTTCCTACGCATATTCAGATCTTCCTATGGAGAGACCAGCAACGAGAGAGGGGTAAGAGCATCTTCATACCTTTGAAGATCGCTAAGCGGAAGCGTTGCTAGAACGCGGTTGATGGAGTCGTACTCGCAGCGATTCCGATCTAGTGCCGAACAACAGCACCTCCGCGTTCAACACATGTGTAGCCCGGTGACGTCTCCCGCACCTTGATCCAGCAAGGAGGAGGGAGAGGTTGGTGAAGAACTCCAGCAACACGACGGTGTGGTGTCGATGGAGAGACGAGGTCTCCCGGCAGGGCTTCGCCAAGCACCGGCGGAGAGGAGGAGGAAGAAGAGCAGGGCTGCGCCGAGAGAGAGGGAAAAACCGTGTGTCTCAATGGCCAAAAGTGCCCGATATATATAGGGGGAGGGGAGAGGGGGTGCCACCCCTAGGGTTCCCACCCTAGGGGGTGCGGCAGCCCCCTAGATGGGAGGTGCGGTGGCCAGAAGGGGGAGGAGGGGGTGGCGCACCATCTGGTGGGCCTTAGGCCCACCTGGCCTAGGGTTTGCCCCCCTTTTCTCTCCCTTGCGCTATGGGCTGAGTGGGGAGGCGCACCAGCCCACCTAGGGGCTGGTTCCCACCCCCACTTGGCCCACCTTATCTCCCGGGGTCGTTGCCCCCCTTCGGTGGTCCCCCGGGGCCACCTCCGGTGGTCCCGGTGGTCCCGGTACGTTACCGGTGATGCCCGAAACACTTCCGGTATCCAAAACCATCCTTCCTATATATCAATCGTTACCTCCGGACCATTCCGGAGCTCCTCGTGATGTCCGTGATCTCATCCGAGACTCCGAACAACTTTCGGTAACCTCGTATAACAATTCCCTATAACCCTAGCGTCATCGAACCTTAAGTGTGTAGACCCTATGGGTTCGGGAGACAGGCAGACATGACTGAGACACCTCTCTGGCCAATAACCATCAGCGGGGTGTGGATACCCATGGTGGCTCCCACTTGCTCCACGATGATCTCATCGGATGAACCACAATGTCAAGGATTCAATCAATCCCGTATACGATTCCCTTTGTCTGTCGGTATAGAACTTGCCCGAGATTCGATTGTCGGTATACCTATACCTTGTTCAATCTCGTTATCGGTAAGTCTCTTTACTCGTTCCGTAGCACGTCATTGTGTGACTAACTCCTTAGTCACATTGAGCTCATGATGATGTTCTACCGAGTGGGCCCAGAGATACCTCTCCGTCACACGGAGTGACAAATCCCGATCTCGATTCGTACCAACCCAACAGACACTTTCAGAGGTACCCGTAGTGCACCTTTATAGTCACCCAGTTACGTTGTGACGTTTGATACACCCAAAGCACTCCCACGGTATCCGGGAGTTGCACAATCTCACGGTTGAAGGAAAAGATACTTGACATTAGAAAAGCATTAGCATACGAACAATACGATCTAGTGCTAGGCTTAGGATTGGGTCTTGTCCATCACATCATTCTCCCAATGATGTGATCCCGTTATCAATGACATCTAATGCCCATGATCAGGAAACCATGATCATCTATTGACTAACGAGCTAGCCAACTAGAGGCTTGCTAGGGACACATTGTGATCTATTTATTCACACATGTATTACTGTTTCCTTTTAATACAATTATAGCATGAACAATAGACGATTATCATGAACAAGGAAATATGATAATAACCATATTATTATTGCCTCTAGGGCATATTTCCAACAGATATTGCTTTCAACATTTATGGGAGTACCTGAGATATAATGCTTGATTTTTGCCCATTTACCACTCTCGGAAAATTACCTTCCGTGTTGTTGATCTTGATGGCACCAGAACGATATACTTCCTCAACGATGTAAGGACCTTCCCATTTAGAGAGAAGCTTGCCTGCAAAAAATCTTAAGCGAGAATTATATAGAAAGACATAATCACCTACATTGAACTCACGTTTTTGTATCCTTTTATCGTGCCACCTCTTAACCTTTTCTTTGAATAACTTGGCATTTTCATATGCCTGATTTCTCCATTCATCAAGCGAGCTAATGTCAAACAACCTCTTCTCACCGGCAAGTTTGAAATCAAAGTTGAGCTCTTTGATTGCCCAATAAGCCTTATGCTCTAGCTCAAGAGGTAAGTGACAAGCCTTACCGTAGACCATTTTATACGGAGACATGCCCATGTGATTCTTATAGGCAGTTCTATAAGCCCACAGTGCATCATCGAGCTTCTTAGACCAATTCTTTCTAGACCTATTGACAGTCTTCTGCAGAATTAGTTTAATCTCTCTGTTGCTTAGCTCTACTTGACCACTGGACTGAGGGTGATAGGGGGACACACTTCTATGGTTGACATCGTACTTAGCAAGCATTTTACGGAAAACACCATGAATGAAATGTGAACCACCATTGGTCATTAGATATCTAGGAACTCCAAATCTAGGGAAGATAACTTCTTTAAGCATCTTGATAGATGTGTTGTGATCAACACTACTAGTGGGGATAGCTTCTACCCACTTAGTGACGTAATCAACAACAACTATGATATGAGTATACCCATTGGATTTTGGAAAGGGTCCCATATAATCAAAGCCCCAAACATCAAATGGTTCAATGACAAGTGAATAGTTCATAGGCATTTCCTGACGTTTACTGATATTACCTATTCTTTGACATTCGTCACAAGACAAGACAAACTTACGGGCATCCTTGAAGAGAGTGAGCCAATAGAAACCTGATTGCAATACCTTGTGTGCAGTTATATCTCCCGCATGGTGTCCTTCGTAGGCCTCAGAGTGACACTTCTGTAGGATCTGTCCCTGTTCATGTTCAGGTACACAACGTCTAATAACACCATCTACTCCTTCCTTATAAAGGCGAGGATCATCCCAGAAGTAATGTCTCAAATCAAAGAAGAATTTCTTCTTTTGCTAGTAGGTGAAACTGGGTGGTATATATTTGGCAGCAATATAGTTCGCATAATCAGCATACCACGGTGCACTATGTGAAGTATTGATGACATTCAGTTGCTCATCGGGAAAGCTCTCATCAATAGGTTGTGGGTCATCAAGAACATTCTCCAACCTAGACAAGTTATCTGCTACACGGTTATCAGCACCCTTCTTGTCAACAACGTGTAAATCAAATTTTGGTAGCAAGAGAACCCATCTGATTAGTCTAGGTTTAGCGTCCTTCTTCTCCATAAGGTACTTAATAGCAGCATGATCAGAGTGAATAGTGACTTTGGAGTCAACTATGTAAGAGCTGAACTTCTCACATGCAAACACGACTGCTAAAAATCCCTTTTCCGTAGTAGCATAGTTTCTTTGGGCACTGTCTAGAGTTTTACTAGCGTAGTGAATAACATTCAACTTCTTGTCAACTCTTTGTCCGAGAATAGCACCAACAGCGTAATAACTGGCATCACACATGATTTCAAAGGGCAGGTTCCAGTCAGGTGGTTGAACAATAGGTGCGGTTATCAAAGCCTTCTTAAGTATTTTGAAGGCTTCCTCACAATCCTCATCAAAAACAAAAGGAATATCCTTTTCAAGAGGTTGGTAAGAGGCCTAGAAATCTTAGAGAAGTCCTTAATGAACCTTCTATAGAAACCAGCATGACCAAGGAAACTTCGTATACCTCTGATATCTGTGGGGCAAGGCATTTTGTCGATTGCATCAACCTTAGACTTATCAACTTCAATACCTCTTTCAGAAATTTTATGTCCTAAGACGATGCCTTCATTAACCATAAAGTGGCACTTCTCCCAATTCAAGACGAGGTTGGTGTCTTTACATCTCTGCAAGACTCGATCAAGGTTGCTGAGGCAATCATCAAAGGAAGACCCGTAAACGGAGAAGTCATCCATGAAAATCTCAACAATCTTTTCACAAAAGTCAGAGAATATAGCCATCATACATCTTTGAAAGGTGGCAGGTGCATTGCATAAGCCAAAAGGCACACGTCTATAGGCAAAGGTACCGAAGGGGCAGGTGAAAGTGGTTTTCTCCTGATCAGATTGTGCAACAGGTATTTGGGAGAAACCAGAATAACCATCTAGAAAGCAGAAGTGTGTGTGTTTAGATAGTTTTTCTAGCACTTGGTCGATAAAAGGCAAAGGGTAATGGTCTTTCCTAGTGGCCTTATTCAGTTTCCTGAAATCGATCACCATCCTGTAGCCAGTAATAATCCTCTGTGGGATCAATTCATTCTTAGCATTAGGGACAACGGTAATACCCCCCTTCTTAGGGACATAATGCACCGGACTCACCCAATCACTATGAGCAACATGATAGATGATACCTGCTTCCAGGAGCTTTAGTATTTCTTTTCTCACTACCTCTTTCATCTTAGGATTTAACCTCGGTTGATGATCAGCAACTGGTTTAGAATCAGGATCAGTTTTAATCTTGTGCTGACATAGTGTGGGACTAATGCCCTTAAGATCATCAAGAGTATATCCAATAGCAGCACGGTGCTTCCTCAAAGTTTTTAATAACTTCTTTTCTTCATGCTTCGAGAGGTTAGCACTTATAATAACATGATATATCTCTTTTTCATCAAGATAAGCATACTTAAGAGTATCTAGCAACTGTTTAAGCTCGAACACGGGATCACCCTTTGGTGGGGGTGGATCCCCAAGCAGTTCAACAGGCAAATTATTCTGAAGGATAGGATATTGTTCTAGGACAACTCTGTCTATCTCATCTCTTTCATCCATATGCATATCATTTTCATGCTCAAGCAGATATTGCTCTAAAGGATCAGTAGGAGGCACGACAATAGAGGCAAGAGCAATGATTTCATCCCTACCAGACGACTCTTTTTCATGAGGTTGTCTACCAAACCTAGAGAAGTTGAATTCATGAGACACACGTCCAAAGCCAACAGTGACAATTTGTTTCACGCAGTCAATATGAGCATTGACATTATTGAGGAAAGGTCTACCAAATATGGTGGGACAAAAGCTACTTGTGTGGTAGCAAGAACGAGGAAATCAGTAGGATACTTCGTTTTACCACACAAGACTTCAACATCTCTCACAATTCCCACAGGGCAGATAGTGTCTCTATTAGCAAGCTTAATAGTGACATCAATGAATTCCATCTCAACAGGTGCAATCTCATCTTTGATTTCATTATATAGGGCTTGTGGTATTGCACTAACACTAGCACCCATTTCACATAAACCATGATAATAGTGATCTCCTATCTTGACAGAAACAACGGGCATGCCAACAACAGGTCTATGTTTGTCTCTAGCGTGAGGTTTAGCAATTCTAGCAGCATCCTCACAGAATTGGATAACATGCCCATCTACGTCTTCGGTTAAGAGATCTTTGATAATAGCAATGCTAGGTTCAACTCTAGTTTGCTCGGGGGGTGTAGGTGTTCTAATGTAGCCTCTACGTATCACAGTTGAAGCTTTAGAATGATCCTTTATCCTAACAGGGAAAGGTGGTTTCTCAGTGTAAGCACAAGGAACAATAGGATCATTATAGGCAATGACTTTCTCTTCAACTAGATTGGGTTTAACTACATTGACTTCTAAGGGAGGATGATATTTAAACCACTTCTCTTTTTGGAGATCAATATGAGCAGCAAATGATTCACATAGAGAAGCTACTATCTCAGAGTCAAGTCCATACTTAGCGCTAAAATCTCTAGAAGTGTTTTTTTCAACAAAGGATTTAACACAATCAAACTTGAAATTCATACCTGACTCCTTACCTTCTTCAAGCTCCCAATCTTCAGAGTTGCGTTTAATTCTCTCCAATAAATTCCACTTGAAGTCAATATCTTTCTTCATAAAAGAACCGGTACAAGAAGTGTCAAGCATGGTGCGATCATCATGAGAAAGCCGAGCATAAAAGTTCTGAATGATGATTTCTCTCGAGAGCTCATGATTGGGGCATGAATATAGCATTGATTTAAGCCTCCCCCAAGCTTGAGCGATGCTTTCCCTGTCACGAGGCCAAAAATTATAAATATAATTCCGATCACGATGTACTAAATGCATAGGATAAAACTTTTTATGAAATTCCAATTTCAACCGATTATAGTCCCATGATCCAGTATCATCACATAGCCTATACCATGTCAACGCCTTATCCCTGAAAGATAAGGGAAAGACCTTCTTCTTTAACTCATACTCGGGCAAACCCGCAAGCTTAAATAAACCACAAACTTCATCTACATAGATTAGATGCAAGTCTAGATGTGATGTTCCATCTCCTGTAAAAGGATTAGCCAACAGTTTCTAAAGCATACCCGAAGGAATTTCATAAAATATATTTTCAGTAGGTAACTTAGGTTTAGGAGCAACTCCCCGTGCTTCCGTTCGTGGTGAAGATACCCCGAACAAACTCCTAAAAGAAACAGTTTCCATAGTGACAAATGACAATAAATTTCAGCACAGTATATAAATGTTCCCTTACCAAAGGCGCTTCACTCCCTTGCAACGGCGCCAGAAAAGAGTCTTGATGACCCACAAGTATAGGGGATCAATCGTAGTCCTTTCGATAAGTATGTGTGTCGAACCCAACGAGGAGCAGAAGGATCTGATAAGCGGTTTTCAGCAAGGTAATAACTGCAAGCACTGAAATTGTCGGTAACAAGTAGTTTTGTGATGAGATGATTTGTAGCAAGTAACAAGTAACAAAAGTAGCAACAGTGCACCAAAGTGGCCCAATCCCTTTTGTAGCAAGGTACAAGCCTGGATAAAGTGTTATAGGAGGTAAAGTGCTCCCGAGGATACATGAGAAATCTGTCAAGCTAATTGTCATCATGTTCATATGATCCGCGTTCGTTACTTTGATAGTTTGATATGTGGGTGGACCGGCGCTTGGATACTGCCCTTACTTCGACAATCATCCCACTTATGATTAACCCCTCTCGCAAGCATCCGCAACTACGAAAGAAGAATTAAGACAAATCTAACCATAGCATTAAACTAGTGGATCCAAATCAGCCCCTTACGAAGCAACGCATAAACTAGGGTTTAAGCTTCCGTCACTCTAGCAACCCATCATCTACTTACTACTTCCCAATGCCTTCCTCTAGGCCCAAATATGGTGAAGTGTTATGTAGTCGACGTTCACATAACACAACTAGAGGAAAAGACAACATACAATATATCAAAATACCGAACGAATACCAAATTCACATGACTATTTATAGCAACACTTATCCCATGTCCTGAGGAACAAAAGTAACTACTCACAAAGCATGGATATATTCATGACCAGAGGAGTAATGTATAGCATTAAGGATCTGAATATACTAGTATAGTACCCCGTGCGTTGCCACGAGATAACAAAATTTGTGTATCAAAGAAAATGTCATGTGACATGAGTCATAGACTATTCACATGTGATGATATCTCATGGTCCTAAAGTGGTATCCTCTCCCCTCCCTCTTTTCGAGAGGACACTCAACCTCATTGCACGACCTTTTATCCTCCGTGTTATCTTCTTCGTCCTTCACCTTGCACAATTTCTACTATTAAGTATCTTGTCCAATCTTGGTGTCTGGCGAGAGATTAAAATTTACAATGATATCTAATACTATACAATCAAATTTTAAGATAAACTTTTTGTAGCTTCTATATAGATTATCACACGGGCACATTCCACACACTAAAATATGGTGGTGCTTCAATTATATAGTACAATATTCAAAATGCAGCTCTAGTCACCAAGTCGTGCGACTGAACGAGCTTTCAAAATAATTGCTTGTATCATGTTATAGGTATGATCAAGAATAAGAAGAAACGTTATATCAGAATCGATAAAGCAATATACTTTCAATCTCTGTCGAACCATGTAATAGTGCCCTTGTCTCATTCTGATGGAATGATTGAATGGTCAATGTTATATAGTCCATCAGAAACTTCAAGCAAAGGACTATGCTCGATACAACTCAAGATTTTAACCTTTTTAACTTATGTGGCAACCAACAAACATTAACATCTGCCTTCCAAAATGCATGTATACAATGAAACAAGTGAACAATATGAAAGAAATAGATTGTAACACACATATGTATGCAACCCTTTTTTTGTTATGTAGGATTTAGAGGAGAATTTATACACATAAGAATATAGGAATGATTGATTGATTGCAAAAGAACTTTGAAGGAAACATCACAAGCACCATGCTCATTAATTCCACTCACAAGCTTTTCCTCGCAGAATTTCACAACTTTATAAGACATCATTAAAAATCGGCCGTCGGTAAATAGATTGCTCAATGCAGACATCGTATGAGCACATATTTAACATTCCAAACCACGTGGATCCACATTCTTTATAGAAGAATCAAGCAGACATGAAAGTATATTGTATATACATTAATCGTTGAATCCTGTAACGCAATTTGAAAGGTAATTAACTACATTTTGACACCATTCTCTCAGCTCTTAAATACGTGATAATTTTTGCCTACATAGTTTGCAAGATACATATTAAACCATAAACTGTAGTAAGAACATAATCATAAAATCATAGATAAATCTGTAGAATTCTTCTATCAATATTCTTGTGAATCATCAACTAATTTAACGTGTTTAATACTATGAAGAATAGCTACATGAATTCCAATGAGTCCAAGTATATATATAGTTATATGCACATGGAGGTCTCCAATTATGAATTTATCAAAAAAGGAGCAAAATAACTTACGAAGTGGTGCGCTGTTGTAGCTCCCTCGTGTGCTATGTGGCTCGACCACGAAGTGGTGCGCCCGTTGTAGCTCGCTCGTGTGCTATGTGGCTCGACCACAGTGGTGCTAAGTTCTTGCAGAAGCACCGAAGACCGGGAGGAGGAGAGGCTGCCAAGCATGGCCTACCGCCAAGTAAATATCATTTATTTATGGAGAAGAGGGTATTACATATGATTTTCTATGAGGCAGTTCAGTTTATTGGACGGAAAAACATACCCTGGACAATATGTTGTATGGAGAACACATCCCAATCCTTGATGAGAATACATTGTTTGAGTGATATCCTATACCATCAACAAATCAGTTTCAAGATCGGAAAAGGTATATGATTGTGAGAGCGCACATTGAGAGAAAAAACGTGTACAACCTGGTAAAAATAATGATGTATTTAAACGGATTGAGAAAGAAGCATCCAAGACTCTCAAGATCTGGTCAGCATACTGAAGAGGAAATGCAAGTAATGGGATACACTGCTGGCATCACTGAAGAATTAAGTCCCTCGCTTCTCTGATTCATCAGCTTGAGGGAAAAGAATACAAATCCCACAACATTACAAAGGACCCAAAACGAGAGTACAAATTCAGGGGAAAAGAATAGAAAACAATTACATACCCGGTGGCGATTCACGATGGCCACCTCCAAATTCGTGCCGTTCTCTCCAGTAGCACATCGGCCACGGTCGTGGCCCCATGCTCCGCCGCCCAGTGCAGGCAGAGCGTTATCTGCTACACATGATGTTTCGTGTTTACGCTCCCCCAATGTTCTAAAGACCAACAAAACACATACAAATGTGAATCAACTAATAGTCAGCAAAAGAAAATGTTCAAAGAAGATAATCAAGTTAAAATCATGTAACTAAATACATAGAAGAATCATCTTATAAATAAATCAGGCAACCAATCATTTGTCGATATTCAAAGAGCTATGTTTGAATGACTCTTTTATATTATACGATGCTCTGAGCCACCAGATAAATGAGAGCTAAAAAGAGAGTATTATTAAAATTGCATGTGTGCCTTATATATACCAAGGGTCATTCTTGAGAAAATTTGTGGCTCATGCCTCATGAAATTCAGAAGAAAAATTTCAGCCTTCTCTTCTCCATAACAGCTGAGAGATCATAACTACATTTAGCCAACTCAATGACATACATCAGGAAAAAATAATGAAAATAGATACCCCAAATCACAAAGAACATTACCATTGCCACGGATAGGACATGTGCATGAATCAACGCTGTCCAGGACTGCAATGACCGCACCTTCATCCCGGCACCACTGCCTCCTACTGAATCTTACATAATTTACTGGATTGCTACGCAGTTATGTTAAAACGACACAGAAGTATGCGCGTAAAGTTTTGTAAGAATGAATTATACATTCTGATTTCTAACCTATATCCCTGGACCTAGTGCCTTGGCAGGCACAACCCACCTTAGTTCCTAGCTAAGTAACATCATAAGTAAAACATACACTGACCAAATAGCACAAATAAGGCAATCCTAATAAAGGAGATGGCATTACGTGTTGATACAGTCTAGTTTAATGCATCTGGTGGTAGGAAGTCTGCATCTTTGTTCTTAAGTATCCCTCTTGATCCTACTTTGTCAGACAAGATTGCTGCACAATTCTTATGTACGTGTCATATCTAATTACACATTCCAGTACAATAATTTTTCAACAATCCGAACTTATACATGTCGTCAAATTCTAACCTTGGTCTAAACAAACACACTCTTACATCAGTCCCATTTCCTCCTATATCTATATATGAGAATGATTTTCATGCTCAGATCACATGTATTTCCCAAAGGAATTATCAAATGGTTACTTAAACTCCGGAATAACAACTTCTTATTGTCCCAAAAAATGTTTCTAGTATGTATCAGAGGAGGATTGGTTTCTAGATGAAATTGCCGATAAAAAATCTTTGACCCACCACCAAGTGCCAAAAATGTAGTATTAGTCATGCAAAGCACAGAATACCCCAGATCGAGTTAAAAGTTCACCTGATTAAATTTTGATAGACCTTCGGCGCCCTCAACGGTGCACGTACGGAGAATTACAGGAGGTCCTCGACGGCCCAACAGGAGGACGGCAGGAATAGTGACAACGGACCTATGAAGCTGTTAAACCAAATTAACAACACAATTGCCTAGTCACTTCTTCCGGGTCTTATAATCTATGCAAGGCGGATTTGTGGAGCTCATTAATCAAATGCTTTATTCTGGTGAAGATTGAGATGTGAGAGGATAGAAAACGAAAGGGGTAAGATATTACCATTTCATAGGCTGCAATATGAACTGCATCCCCTTCAATGGTGTGTCTTCCTCAGGCGGCCTCCACTCTCATCCATGCATCCAGCACTGTCAGTCCTGATTAATGACCATTTACATCAGAATTTCATATTTCTCTGCCACATATATACACAATCTGTTTACTCCCTGATCCATGCATCCGGCTCAGTTCAGTAAGAAAAAAAATTCACCGATCTGTTTACTCCCTGTCGCCATTTGCTCGCCATAAGGCGAACACCGCTACCATCGTCGCACCAGCGTGGGAGTGTGACGACAGCTGCCGCCAGCATCACATCAAGAGACAAAGAGAGAGAGTGGCTAGCAACGCCATGGCCGCCACCACCGCATGACTCCAGCGCGTTGTTGAGCTCGCTGCCACTATGGGACGTACCAAGTGAGTGTCGCGTTGCTGAGTGCAAGCAGCCAAGGATGAAGGGCGACAACCACATAGACACGGCCTGCATTGCAATGCTGGAGGAGGCAGACAGTACTTGAGCAGCATGAGCCAGCAAGAGCCCAAACTAAAGTTTCAGATGTAGAAACTGTATTTCTTTTCTGTCATGAATCTAGAACTCAGAATAAACTGAAGATTGTATATGAATGTAAGAGCTTATCTTGTATATGAATGATACCAATGTAAGAGCTTATCATTGATGCTTGTCAAATTGTGAGCACAATACTTATTTATGATCTGGATTGTGTACCGAGGGGCTAGTGGCTGACCCGCTTTTCTGAACTTGTTTTTTGGACACTCTTTTGTACTAATAGAAAGAGAAGCATTCTGAAACTGTAATCTTCAGACAACTGCCCTTTTCCCCTAGACATAATATCAACTACTGATGGAAGTTAAGATGTATCAGTTTCAAAGCAATCTAATGATGGAAGTATATCTGTTTTAAGGCTGATTTCATCATAAATTAGCACTACCAAATGTATAAAGTGGCATGATCTTCACTCTAATTAGCACTACCAAATATTCAGGGTTGATGACGCAAAGTAGTAACCGTGCAGTGAACTCATGAATGCATAATTGCAGATTTTACATCCTCATCCAGACCAATTCCCTAACCCTTGTGCAAAATGAGGATTCTTTCTCGAAAGCCAAACATACCATAGAGATGGAGGTAGAGTCGGGTAGTACTGCGCTGGGCGTCGAGCTTCCGTAGGGGCCATCGTCGCTCTAGGTCAATGCGTCTGCAACCTCGTCAATGCAGCGGAAGGAGGATCGTCAATTGAGATACAGCAGTGCAGTGGCACCCAATGCAAGTTATAAATTGCTAACTGTTGACTGTTATTGTCAGGATTGCACACATAGCATTACATCACTGAAGAAAAACCTATGGCACTCAAACAAAGAATGACAGATACCTTTGCTTGCTAGAACAAGTAACATCACAAACCTTTGGTTCATCTGGAGGGTCATATTGCACAATATAATCCTAAACAAGGGCAATATCATTCAGTTACCAAGGGAAAAGAAAAATTCATTGCAATGGTTTCAATAAAATGTTAGTCAAAAACCTCACCACATCAGGAATATCATGTCCACGTGCTGCCACATTACTGCATAATAAGATGCCCTTGTTTGCCTTACAAAAGTTAAAGAATGTTGTAGTTCGTTTCTGCTGTTTCTGTTTCCCATGGATATCTTCACACTATCTGGAGAAAATTTAGAAGTTCTGCATGGAACTTTACTGAGCTACATGATGAAAAGAACACCATGACCTTCTTAGACTGTTTATTATTTAGGAAAGCATACAGAACCAAAAACCTCATGTCGCTAGGAATAACACAATAGCCCTGCTGTAAGCCTTCCATGGTAGCCTGTAGGAGCATCATTGTTATTTTTACTATAAAAGTCCTCAAAATAGAGAGACGAATGGTGTGGCAAATCATTTTCTTACATTTGATTTACCATCATCAACTGAGATATAAACAGGTTTTTCTTTCCTTTCTTCGTTTTTCTCAAATGACAACTTGGCAAAATCTTCAACCTGTGGATTAAAAATACCAGTAAATTCATAGAGATAGAAAAACATAAAGAATCAACTTAAAAGTTGGGACTTCAGGACAAATCCACCAACCTCTTTAGTTTGTGTCACAGAAAAAAGAACTGTCCGCCGATTCTGTGCATCGATCATAGTGAATAAGAATGAATAAATGGTTAAATGCCAATAAAGTTGATAAACTGTGGTATGTGTATAAAGTGAAAATTGTTAGACGGCTATATGAAAATATACCTGGGGAAGGCGTTTAAATATTTGTTTCATATCTTCCTCAACGTTCTGCTCAAGAATGCAATCAGCTTCATCAATTATAAGACACTACAAAAAATAATAGATTGAGAGATGTGAGAGAGACAAATTAAGAGAGAAAGGGGTCAGGCTCTGCAATAATCACACAACAATGGCACAACAAATCAAGTAGGCTAGCATTGCATATGCTTAAAATTAGCTGTCCATGTTGCTAAAGCAAACAGCTGGCCTTGGACATTATCTCGTCGGTATGAATTCTGCCTTCCAAGTAAACTGTGTTCCCCTACTGCATGTAGTCAAGGAGCCGTTCTTCTCCAAACCAACATCCTCCTGAAATGAATAACTCCAAAGCAGGTAGTCAGAATAACTCCAAAGCAAATCGTACATGCAGCAGGAAGAAACAAATAAAATGTAAACAAAGAATTGCTTACCTTCAATACATGGTTTCTCAGTGGATCGCCAGGAACAATAGCCCAGTGGTCAAACACTACACAAAATGCTTGCCCCTGTGTATGGTATCTGAGATCTGTCTCAAACCCAAAAGACTCTATGACAGGTAAAGATGCCTCACAAACGTAGAAATTATACCATCAGCAAGAATCATACAAGTCTTATGCAAGGTAAAAAATAAGGCTGGATCAGAAGAAATATAACACACTTCTTACCTTAACAACGTATACTGGAGTGCCATGGCTCACAATTCTCTAAACACAAAAAAATTGTATACTATTGATCATTTCCATTAGCAAAATAAAGTGCCTCTACAATCCAAGGGAAAACTACAGGTATTATTGGACTTCTCTCTACCCTTGTTATCCGGCTACATACATCATAGAATCTGTTGCAATCGCCCCGGATGTAGTTCCCCGTCATATATTAGCTCTGGACACCACCGACCGGACTGAGAAAGGACGGCCATATGTACGGTTTTCTGGGGAGGAACTTAGGGTTTGCTACGCTTTTTGGATTCACTGTAAAGAATGACGCCTATAACTGTGAGGGTGTAACCAAGCATTCCATTTACAGACACAAGGTTCTTGAATATCAGAATTGAGACGACAACTGCCACAACACCTTCTGCATTCCCAAGAACCTGGAAATAAACATGAATATGTTAAATCATCGAGCTGCTCATTTGCTCAAACCAAGGACTTATCTACTGGTTCAACGAACTAAGACAACCTTATGAGCAAAAACTCAACACATAGTTCACCAAGTGCTATGCATTATGGTCAAAATAGAACAGTTCTGACATATTTACTTGACAGATGCAGACAATACGTATATTTACTGAAGCCAATATGAATTCCACAGCTTACAACGTTGCCAAGGACGACGACGTTGAGGAAGGTGGAGGGGCGCCTGGGCGCGGAGTCGTCGGAGGGGCCGTCGTCGGCGAGGAGCGAGGCCGCCTGGCGTATCAAACAACAGACCAAGCAAAGCAAGGCACTCGGTTTGGCTGGCATAACAAGTTAGTGTTGGAATTATGCCCTAGAGGCAATAATAAATATAGTTATTATTATAATTCCTGTATCAAGATAATCATTTATTATCCATGCTATAATTGTATTGAATGAAGACTCATTTACATGTGTGGATACATAGACAAAACACTATCCCTAGCAAGCCTCTAGTTGGCTGGCCAGTTGATCAACGATAGTCAGTGTCTTCTGATTATGAACAAGGTGTTGTTGCTTGATAATTGGATCACGTCATTAGGAGAATCACGTGATGGACTAGACCCAAACTAATAGATGTAGCATGTTGATCGTGTCATTTTATTGCTACTGTTTTCTGCGTGTCAAGTATTTATTCCTATGACCATGAGATCATATAACTCACTAACACCGGAGGAATACTTTGTGTGTATCAAACGTCGCAACGTAACTGGGTGACTATAAAGATGCTCTACAGGTATCTCCGAAGGTGTTCGTTAAGTTAGTATGGATCGAGACTGGGATTTGTCACTCCGTGTGACGGAGAGGTATCTCGGGGCCCACTCGGTAATACAACATCACACATAAGCCTTGCAAGCAATGTGACTTAATGTAAGTTGCGGGATCTTGTATTACGGAACGAGTAAAGAGACTTGCTGGTAAACGAGATTGAAATAGGTATACGGATACTGACGATCGAATCTCGGGCAAGTAACATACCGAAGGACAAAGGGAATGACATACGGGATTATATGAATCCTTGACACTGAGGTTCAAACGATAAGATCTTCGTAGAATATGTAGGATCCAATATGGGCATCCAGGTCCCGCTATTGGATATTGACCGAGGAGTCTCTCGGGTCATGTCTACATAGTTCTCGAACCCGTAGGGTCTGCACACTTAAGGTTCGACGTTGTTTTATGCGTATTTGAGTTATATGGTTGGTTACCGAATGTTGTTCGGAGTCCCGGATGAGATCACGGACGTCACGAGGGTTTCCAGAATTGTCCGGAAACGAAGATTGATATATAGGATGACCTCATTTGATTACCGGAAGGTTTTCGGAATTACCGGGAATGTACCGGGAATGACGAATGGGTTCCGGGAGTTCACCGGGGGGGGCAACCCACCCCGGGGAAGCACATAGGCCTTGGGAGTGGCGCACCAGCCCTTAGTGGGCTGGTGGGACAGCCCAAGAGAGGCCTATGCGCATTGGGAAGAAAATCAAAGAGGAAAGGAGAAAAAAGAGGGAGGTGGGAAAGGGAAGAAGGACTCCACCTTTCAAACCAAGTAGAATTCGGTTTGGGAGGGGGAGACCTTCCCCCTTGGCTCAGCCGACCCCCTTGGGAGTCCTTGGACCCCAAGGCAAGACTCCCCCCTCCTCCTCCTATATATAGTGGGGTTTTAGGGCTGATTTGAGACAACTTTGCCACGGCAGCCCGACCACATATCTCCACGGTTTCACCTCTAGATCGCGTTTCTGCGGAGCTCGGGCGGAGCCCTGCTGAGACGAGATCATCACCAACCCCCGGAGCGCCGTCACGCTGCCGGAGAACTCTTCTACCTCTCCGTCTCTCTTGCTGGATCAAGAAGGCCGAGATCATCGTCGAGCTGTACGTGTGTTGTACGCGGAGGTGCCGTCCGTTCGGCACTAGATCGTGGGACTGATCACGGGACGGTTCGCGGGGCGGATCGAGGGACGTGAAGACGTTCCACTACATCAACCGCGTTCACTAATGCTTCTGCTGTACGGTCTACAAGGGTACGTAGATCACACATCCCGTCTCGTAGACGGACATCACCATGATAGGTCTTCGTGCGCGTAGGAAAATTTTTGTTTCCCATGCGATGTTCCCCAACAGTTAGCAACAAGCTTGCATCCCAATCCCACTACCGGAAGCAATCGCTAACAAACTAACCGACGTCCGTTTGGAATGGCCAGGCGAAATCGACCAGAAGCAGAAAGACGGATTGGGCAGGCAACTAGGCATAAAAGGCAATTAAGCAAGCAGAAGCGCAAATACGCCCTCAAATCGAAATAGCCACGCCAATTAAAGGAAGCACTGACCTGCAGTGCTCCGTCGCGTTGGCACGGTCACGACGCGCTCCTCCGGCGCCGCTACGGTCCTTCTGACGACCCCGCCCGCCCCTCCCGCTCGGCACGACCGCTGCATCCACCTCCGCCTCCCGCCGGTGCCGCTCGCGCTCGGCCCGTCCATCATCCTGTCCTGGCCCGGCGAGAGGAAGACCCTGTCCTCCGAGTGGGCAGGAGCGTATTTGAGGGACCGAGCCGGCGACGCGGGGAAGCGGGATGGCTGGATTTGGGGCGGTGGCACCATCGGCGGTGAGATTTCTCGAGAGAGGGATGGGATTGGGAGCGAGGGTGTGGGGATGGAGTAGCAGGGGACGAGACGTGCGTTCGTGCCTTGTGGCTTGCGGTTATTTATTTCTTTTTCTGCTTTTTTTCTAGCGGGGGGAGGGGGTCGCACGAGGAGAGAAGGGTTTTATTATTGTAATCGTCTGGTTTAGCGTCTCGTTTATGAAGGGATTGAAAAAATCGGTGGAACGGTGAAAAGGCTAGCGGTAGGAGGAGGGTCGTTGGAGGTTGAACCATCACGACGACGGCAGATCCCCCTTTAATAGTAGAGATAATCTTCCACCAAACAAACCAACTAGCATCAACTACAAAGAGTAATCAACACTACTAGCAACCTTAAGGGTACCAATCGGAGTCGTGAGACGGAGATTGGTTACAAGAGATGAACTAGGGTTTGGAGAGGCGATGGTGCTGATGAAGATGTTGATGGACATGACTCCCCTCCGCTGAGAGGAGTGTTGGTGATGAGGATGGCGACGATTTCCCCCTCCGGGAGGGAAGTTTCCCCGGCAGGATCGTCGTGCCGGAGCTCTAGATTGGTTCTGCTCAAGTTCCGCCTCCTGGCGGTGGCGACTCCTCCCGAAAGCTCCTCCTTGATTTTTTTCCGGACGAAACCCTTCATATAGCAAAAGAGGGGAGCCAGTGGGCCACCAGGGTGCCCACAAGCCCCCTAGGCGCGACCAGGAGGGTAGGCCGCGCCTACCAGGCTTGTGGGCCCCTGGTTGTGCTCCTCCGGCACTTCTTCGGCCCAATATTTTTAATATATTCCCAAAAAAATCATTGTTGATTTTCACGGTGTTTGGAGTTGTGCAGAATAGGGGTCTCAAACTTGCTCCTTTTCCAGTCCAGAATTTCAGCTGCCGATATTCTCCCTCATCATGTAAACCTTGCAAAATAAGAGAGAAAAGGCATAAATATGGTACCACAATGTGTAATAATATCCCATAAAGCGATAAATATCAACATGAAAGCATGATGCAAAATGGACGTATCACACCACCACCACTTCCCAGTAGTTAATAGGAACAATATTTTTGGATTTTGTTTTTTTCTACTAGTCATGACAGGATCAAGAGTTGTCAATCCATGGGCTTCTTCAATCGTGGGATATGTGCCACCATAACAACTATTACGAGAGATGCAGAGAGATACAAATGCACATCATCGGGTTAATCTTTCTTCACCATCATTTAATGGCTAGACCTACTTTATATATTGAATGGGAATTTGAAATAAATGATATATTTTCTTCCCATAATTTTGCTGAACATAAGAAAGTTAAGGTCGCGGTTGGTTCTTTCACCGGTTATCCTTCAGTTTGGTGGAGTGAATGTTGTCGATTACACCCTGATTATGTACCTACTACTTGGGCTGATTTAAAACTTGCCATGAGACACACATTTGTTCCTACTTATTATACTTGTGGCATGATTAAAAAGCTACAACATATAAAACAAGGTAGTGACACTGTAATGAAATATTATGATGATTTACAAACGACCTTGTTGCATTCCTCGTTAGAAGAAAGTGAAGAAGATTTGATGTATATATTTTGGGGAGGATTAAACCATGATATTCAAGAGATACTAATTCATGAAAAGTGTTATTCTAGGGATCATTTGTTTCGTCTTGCTTGCAAAGCTGAACAGGAAATAAAACGACGTGTTGCCCACAAGGAGAAAGAGTGCAAGCTGCTTATTTCAAGAGTGGATGCTAAATAACGTGCTGATTTGATATTATAGATGCATGAGTTAACTAAGAAAAACATTGAGCGCATGAATGCTAAATATAAACTTATAGGGGATAAGGCTAGAAAGCATGTTGTCTTTGCACCTGGAGGTCTTGTTTGGTTGCATTTGCGTAAGGACAGATTTTCTGATTTACGCAAGTCGAACCTAATGCCGCGTGCTGATGGTCCTTTCAAAGTGTTAGAGAAAATAAATGATAATGCATATAGACTTGAGTTGCCTGCAGATTTTGGGGTTAGTACCATTTTTAATATTAAAGGATATTAGTTGGAGCGGGATCAAGCATGGAGAAGAAGGTGCACGTGCAGGAGAAAACAATGGAGCTTCCACTAGTGATTTTCGCACTTTAGAGAATAAGGAGAGCATGAAGGCTTTGGACGAAATATTCAAGACGTCACTTTATAAATTTCGTCCATAGGCTATTATAGGTGTTGCGCCACCTTATTTTTTGGCCAGGGCCATGTAATTTCGAAACACCATAATATAGGCTATTATTAGAGTCCGTATGTGTGGGAAAACCGAGTTTAGTGCTGTTTTCGGACCCCTCCTTCAAGGGTCACGAAATTGCCTCTCTATTCTCTCATATATACAGCCCTTAGGGCCCCGTTTAGACTGGGGTTTTTTTTAGATTACAAGTTCGTCATAGCTGTAACTTCGCGTTCTTCGTTTGTGTTTCACAACCAGACAAAGGCGTCACACAACCCCACCGTCATCAATAAAGCTTTCCTCTTATATTCGCAATATCTTGATTGCAATCTTAGTTTCTTGCTTGTTCTTCGTTTGCGTGCAGAAAACAGACCTTCGTCGTCAGGTTGATTGTGCTCCGGCGTGGTCAATAAACTCTCGAAGTTGGTTTAGCGATCGCTAAGGCGCGACGTCCTCACACATTCGTAGTCGGATCGTCAAAGTCGACTCTACTAAAACGAATCCACCATCTCATCGAAAGAGAGGGACAACTTCACCTCTATTAATTTTCATTTTTGGGAAATTGTGAATAATTCTTAAAAATCATGAACATTTTTTAAACTCGTGAACATATTTTTAATTGTGGACATTCTATGAATTCATGAATATTTTATACTATTTGCAAACAGTTTTCTATTTCCAAAGTAAACATTTTTTTAAATATTTTCTTTCATCGGCGAACATATCTAGAATCGACCAACAATTTTTTGGGACTTGATGGAACAATTATCATAATTAATGAACATTTTTTGAACTGCATGATTGCTTTTGAATCAGCAAAAAAAATAGAAATAAATAAACTATATGTTTTAATTTATGAAAGTGCTTTTAATTTTTAGGATATATTTCACTACACGAATCTTTTTTGAATTACCAAAGTTTTGCACAATTTAGTAAACATTTATAATATACAAACTTTTAAAATACTTATGAACATATTTTTATTTCCCGAACATTTTTTTTACATTTTCTGAATACTTATTTAAAAAATTCTAACAATTTCTGGAGCCACAAAAATTTACGAATTAATATATATCTATTTAATTTTTTTATTGTTTTTACTTTTTAAAACTTATTTGAATTATCAAATTATTTAAAGTAGAGAAAACAACAACGGAAAAGAAAAAACAAAAATTAAAACTGCTCACCGACACATGGGCCGTCCAAACTGGCAACATGTGTCTTTTTCCAGCGCATAGAGCGCATTATAAAGTTTTCTACATGAGCTGCCCAGTCTGAGATTTTTCTATATGAAAGATTTTTTTTTTCATTTATAGGTAACATTGGTGGGTAATATTTTATAAATTTAGAGGCAATTTCAATTACGAACGACCACTTGCCACGGCCGGATACTTCTTACTCTATCACTACCAGCGGGTGCCACGGACATGACCATAGCCCCCACGCTGCTCGAGCACGCATGCGTTGGGCCGACACGGCCACCGACCTCGCGGTCCTTCAACACCTACATCTACTGCACGTGCATCAATTAACTGTTGCTCTCACGGGCCATGACGGCACACTTGATGCGCCCAAACTGCTCGATGAATTGCATGATATGCGTGTGCGTGGCTTTAGACAAATAGGCGTCATAGTTTATCAAAACCACATGTAAATAAGTACTCCCTCCGTCCCAAAATTCTTGTCTTAGATTTGTATAGATATGAATGTATCTAGTCACATTTTAGTATTTTGATACATTCATTTCTAAACAAACCTAAGACAAGAATTTTGGGACGGAGGGGGTGGTAGCCATGACAGGATATTGTCAAAAATAACTAAAAATAATTTGTCTTAAAAAGAAAAAAAATGATCATCAGAGGAGGTTGCAAACAGTTGTATAGTAGTATATGTTACTCATGAGCAGGAACCTCGTACGACATGGAGCCATGCATGCAAGGGACCACCAAGTGTGCACCGCATGCAACTGGCTAGGTCCCCGGTAGATATGCCCAGGGTTAGGCCATGCAGCGAGGCACGCTTGGGAATCGACCTAAATTCAGGTAGAAATGCCAAAAAACAACCTAAATTTAGGTAGAAAATGGTGTGACTTTCCTCATCTTTGGTTCCTTTCCAGAAATCGCGAATCTGCCCATAGGAGACACGTCTTTGGTTCCTTTTGTCATCTATGGCATGTTTTAGGGTGAGATCTTTTGTTTCTCTCATGTGAAACACATAACACTTCCGACGATGTCATGCATGCGTTCTTTTTCTACATCCACATGGTTGAAGCAAGGTGACCGGAATAAGGCAGAATTGATAAATTTGACCCACGAGCCAAAAGATTTCACAAACTGAACTATGTTTGAAAAAAATTCATCCAGCTGACCCTTTTATGTGACGCCTTTGTCTTAAGCGCCACACTACACTGTGTGACGTCGACACTACGTTGTGTGACGCCTGAGACCTAGTGTGACGTCTAAGGCATAGGCGCCACACTACACTGTGTGACGCCTAAGACACATGCGTCACACAGTGTAGTGTGGCGCCTGACTGTCGGGCGCCGTACAAAAGGTTTAGTTGGATGAATTTTTTTCAAAAATAGTTCAGTTCATGAAATCCTTTGAATGCTGGGTCAAATTTATCAATTTTGCCCCGGAATAATGTATTTTTTCATGCATGCGCGCTAGGCCGACACGGCCACCACGGCCACCGACCTTGCAGTTCTTCAACGCCTACGGCTACTGCACACGCATCAATTAACTGTTGCGCTCACGGGGCTCCCATGCAACACAGGCCATGGCGGCGGGTGTGACGCGCCCAAACTGCTTGACGAATTGCACGGGTGCGCATGCGTGGCTTCGAGGCGCCCAAGCTGCTCGTTGAATTGCAAGGACAAATAGGCATCATAGCAAAACCACATGTAAATAAGCAGTAGCGTGCGTTTGGATTGAAGAGAAATATTACGTCTGCCTTTATTATGAAATGAGTTTTTCTCGCCACAAATTTCTGCTGCTAGAGATGTAGTAACTGAGGTTTTAGCTTCATGCGCCATCTAGGTGACAGTCCTCGGGATTAAAGCTCATGATGGGTATGGTATCATGGAGGTCGAAGATGAAGCGATGGTTGACTTGCTGCCGGGCGCCGATGACCGTCAGGTCCGTGGACGATACGAAGCCAAAGCACTGGTAGTGGTGGCCACCGACGACGAACGGCATGAACACATGCTCCGGCATGACCCGGAGCCACGCGCCGTTCTCGAAATGGAGCGTCATGCTCGGGAGGACGTCATGGTGCGGCGCCGGCTGCTGCACGCACGTGTTGCCTCGCACGACCACGATGTGTGCTCCGCGGCGCTGCAGGTGTTGCCGCACCGCGTGATCGATGTGGACGTACGCTGAGTGAATGAACGCCGTCATTCTCGTGCCGATGTCGACCACGCACCCGCCCGCCCCGTGCGCGTTGCGCCGGAACATGGCCGGCGTGACCCCGGACAGTCGGTTGGCACCGACGCTGACCCCGGCGAGCTTGACGAAGTAGGCCTCGCTGTTGTGTGCCGGCGCAAGGACGGGCGTGCTCTGGCGGTGCACGTTCGGCGGCGGATGGCTGGGGATGTCGCTGCCGAACCGGAGGTAGCTGTACATGCTCGTCCCGGGAACAAACGGGCAGTAGGAGAAGCGGCCGCCGTGGGCTGGAAGGACCTGCTTGGTGAAGGCGGTCGGAGGCTTGCCCGCCGGCCCCATCCCCAGGCCGAGGATGCCGGCGACGGCGCGCTGGTTCTTGAAGTGCTCGGTCTGGTGGGCGCAGCCGAAGACGATGGCCGACAGCGGCACGAAGTCGTCGTTCCCGGCGGGGAAGGAGAAGGTGTCCCTGGCGAGGTAGCCCGAAGCATGGGTGTTGTCCCGGTAGGCAATATCGAACCCGCACGCCCCGTTTGCCAATGGCTGGTACGGCGGACGACACCAGACGGTGTTGTGTGCCGGGATGTTGCTGAAGGTCGGAGACTTGGTTGGATCGAACACCGGGCTCATCTGCAGCAGGCAGTGCCGGCACGGCAAGCACTGCATCCAGGACAAGCCGCCGCCCATGTCCAGCGCGAGCTGGTAATTCTGGAACCCAGCCTCCGTGCCGACGCCCACCAGCACGGCGTACACCGCATCCTCCAGCGGGCACATGAGCGGACGCATCTCATTGCTCGTTGGCAGGATCTGGTGCTTGATCCTGCACTTCACCTGCTCCTTGGCTCGCTGGAGGCTCTCCAGGTCATAGTGTGACGGCTGGTCGTTGGCGATGAGCCGGAGGCTGAAGCCAGCGCCGACGCTGCCGTTGAGCGGCGGCGACGACGACGACGACGACACGGAGGCCGTGAGGCCATGGGAGAATGGCACGAGGACTACAAGGAGGGCTAGTGCTAGAATTGATTTGAGCGCCATGGAGGATGAATAGATCGGTGGTGGGTGCTTGTGTGGAATGAGATGTCCTGGAGCTATGGCATTGGGAACCTATATATACCGATCGAATCCATCGGCGTTTAATGAATGGCACGGGAGGGTATCTAGATTTAGGATTTGCATATCCGCTTTACACGTCTATATGAGCATTAATAAGCCTACGATTGAATGTTTAGTAAATGTACGTGTGGAGGAAATCCATTTCTAGATACTCTAAGCATATTAATTAGTAAGAGATTGAACTGATCCAGTTGACCATGCTACTCCATGTATGAGTACTCCTCGTTTAATTTCTGCTGTAGTAGTTGTGTGAGTTACTGCTGTATTATTTTTAAAAATAATTATGGGTCGTGTGATTATTATGTGAGCATTTGTGAAAAAATTAAAACCAATTAAAATTCATCTAGATCTCGAAGATCGTTCATGCATGTCTTTTAAACTGTAACAGAGGGAGTATCGGAGATGCAAGCGGATGCTTGTCGTTCGTGAAGAAACAATTAAACTAATGTTTCTTACATTAATAACCGTGTTAGTTCAATTTTTCTGTTTGCAAACGGCCTACGTTTGCACCCCTGTGCTGGCCCATTTGCACTTAAAGCCGATGATTAAATAGTTAGGTAATGAGGGTGTGGGAGAAATCCATTTCGAGATACTGAAAATATATCTATATCTACATCTAAACCTTTATATTTACATTTATCTATTTATTAATACTTCTATATTTATACATCTATCTATATCCATATTTATTTATCTACCTAGATTTATATCTATATCTATCTATACTTCTACGAATTACAGACTTTCTAGAAATTCATTCGTTAATCAGTAAATAAAAGCCATTAATCTGATGGTCCAAGTTATAATGATGCAGATTAATTAGGTAAAAATACAACATTAATAGTAGAAATTAGGAAAAACACAAGAGACAAGAGAAAATATATGTTTTGTCCCTCAACTCTTAATGATGTTTAGCTTTGGTACCTCAACTCGGAAAGGGGACAACTTGCACCCACAACTATCGAAACCGGACAAGGTTTGCCTTGGTCTCGGTTCTGACGGGTTTTGGTATTTACTCACCCCGGTTTTGACCCTTTGTGGCTCAAATTCGAGTAATTTTTAGATCCGTGAAATTTTTGAAATTCACATACTCTTTTCAAATCCACATAGTTTTTTCAAGGTCGTGTATTTTTCTAAGAAAAATACTTTTTCAAATTCATGTATTTTGAAATTAGGGTATATTTTTCAAATCCATGATTTTTAAAAACAATTGTGTAATTTTTTCAAATCGGCGTGTTTTTTCTAAGTTCGTGTAATTTTATCAAATCCAAGTATATTTTTTTTTTCTGAATCCATGAATTGTTTTTCAAATCCGCATACTTTTTCAAGTTAGGTTTTTTTTTTCAAATCCGCGTTCCTTTTCCAATCCATGAACTTTGTTTGAATTCACATACTTGTTTCAAGTTGACATAATTTTTCAATCCACATATGTTTCCTAATTTGTGTAAAAAAATCCAAAACCGCGTACTTTTTCCAAGTTTGCATAATTTTTCAAATTTATGAACTCTTTCCAAAAAAGTATGCGAAATATGAAAGCGTACGTCAATTTTAAAAGTTGCATGAATGTGAAAATAGTATAAGAACTTTAAAAAAGTAAGTGAACTTGGAAAAGTATGCGGATTTGAAAAAAGTAAGTGATTTTTTACAAAGTTCGTGTATTTGGAAAAAGTTCCCGAATTTGAAAACATTAATCATACTTGAAGAAAGTATGCGATTTTCAGTCGGCATGGTTAAAACCGGGTTGGGACGATACCAAAACCGGTCAAAACCATGACCAGGGATGAATCTTGTCTGGTTTCAATAGTTAAGAATGCAAGTTGTCCGGTTTTAAAATTAAGGGATCAAATCTAAACTCCATTAAAAAGTGAGAAACCAAAAGGCCTACTTTTTTTTAAAACATGAATCATCCATCTGTCATGACTAAATTATAACGGTCCAGATTTAATACGATGATTTTCCCGTACAAAACGTAATTGCCACAAACCCTTATTTTGCACCACGCGATCCTAACAAACCGTGATCCTAACAAACCTACCATGCTTTGAACTAAGGATGTAAATGGCACTAAAACCCACTAATTCCACATATGCCATCCATCAAATAAATCGTAAATGGTCTTTGTGGACATCAAAAAATTTAACTCGCATAAATGAATAGCCCATGAAAGTCCATGAATCGTAAATAGTCTTTGTGGACATCCAAAAAAATTAACTGACATAAATCGTAAATGGTCTTTGTGGACATGGCAACTGATAGGTATGCGGGCACGACAGTTTCATTCATTGTCATGTAACACCGAAGCCGTAGCTCGTCGCTTGGCACGGTGCGGCCCTCAATCTTGTGGGGTCGTTTACGCTTGCTGCTTCTCTTTTTTTTTTCAGGTGGCCCGATGCGACGGAGCAGGATGCCGGACAGGAGAGGCGCGGCCGTGCTCGACGACCTGCCCGACGACATCGTCGTCGGCAAGATCCTCATCCTGCTGCCTCCCAAGGACATCGGGCGCTGCCGCGTGGTGCGCAAGTCGTGGCGCAGCGCCACATCCACGCCGGGGTTCATGGTCGAGCACCGCCGCCGGCAGCCGTCGCTCCCCATCATCGACGGGAACGGACGGCCAGCCAGTTTCGTCACCCTCCGTGCCGCCGTCGCCGGCAGAGCCACCAACCAACAGATCTGGCCCTTCCCCTCCCAGTACCCTAAACCCATGGGCTCGGGGCTTTGGCTCCGCGCCTCCAGCGATGGCTTCCTCATCGTCTGGTGGATGTTTAGAGACCGATTCTACATCTGCAACCCGACCACCCGCAAGCACGCTCTCCTGCCATTACCTGGCTCCTCCTGCGTACACGGCCTCTACGAGCACAAATCAACCGGGGAATACAGGGTGCTCTGGTCCATAATTCATGCGAAACAAGAAGAAGCCACATTGTACGTCCTCACCGTGGGAGCCAAGGAGTCGAGGAGCATCCAAGTCGTCCTGCCAACACTGCCTTCGCCTTCCCAGAAACAAATGTATCAGCTAATCTACCACCTTCGCTGTGAGCTGCTCAGGAAGCCCCCACCAGTCCACCACTGCGGCAGTCTGCACTGGATCTTTGGGCCCAATCTTACTCTTGGCGGCAGCAGCACCCAAGGCATTATTGTGTTCGACACAGAAGCCGAGTCATTCCGCTGGATGAGAAACCCTCCCACCGGCACCGGCGACCTCATGTACAAGAGGTTGTTCGACATGGAGGGTACGCTTGCTTTTGTATGCACCAAGTCATATAACACCGCCAAGGATGTATGGGTGATGCAGGACTACGAGGCTGAAACCTGGGCCTTCAAGTACCGGATCGACGTGTCAATGAGACAGGCGTCACGGCCACTTGAATCAACTTCTCCCAAAGATACAAGGAAAACGAAGCGACCGCTTGATTCAACAGTGACATCTTTTGGTAGGATGACTCCGCTAAATGAGCATGAGCTGCTGGTCAGCTTTAATTATAATTATGTCTTGCGTTCCAACACTGACGACAAGTTGTTAGGAGTGTTGACAATTTATAAGAGACGGTATTGTATGAAGCTTACCGGGCATCGCCTCCAAGAGAGCATTATGCCGATTCCGTCTGGTGAGATGCAAGGAGAAGATGAGGAGCTTCCGTTCTCCATGCAGCATGTCTGATGGTTCAGGGCTTCATTCTGGTTTGTTTTGCCCTTGGAGCATCTACCTATCCTGTACGAGTTATGCCTCTGCTCTTAGATCTTCTTAAGTATTAGTATTACTACTACAACATGTTACTTTGTATGATCCCTCCTAGTAGCACCTATATGCTATGATCGGTTGTTGCTTATTATGATGCCCTGAACACTGTTATAATGTTCTGAACTAGAGTATCTATGTATGCTATTTAGATATTTCTAACGGTCATGCCCAACATTTACTTTCAGTTTGGTTTCCTATTATATAGCTCTTCTTAAGAAGCACGAGTTGTATTTTTAAATTGAGAGATTCAGCCTTGGGCTCTTGGTCGTGCTCTTTGAGAAAATGCTTCTGTCAGACATATGGCATTTTTAGTTTTCGAAATGGTTAGCTTGGATATTTCCTTCCATCAGGCATACTGCTGCTGCTGCTCTTTTGTGTTGAAATATTTTCATCAGGCACACTTTTTTTTAGCAGCAGGCATACTTACTTTGCATAGCTGTGTGTCTTTATTACTCCCTCCGTAAAGAAATATAAGAGCGTTTAGATCATTTCTTTATGGAGGGAGTACTACTTAATTAGCACCAATTTGTTTTTGGTTGTTAATTCAGTTTGGCCACCTAGCTGCTCCTGCATTTGTTTGCTGTGTATATTTGTTACTTTTTTTGCTGTGTCTATTTGTTAGTTAATTAGTACTCCCTCTGTAAAGAAATAAAAGATCGTTTAGATCACTACTTTAGTGATCTAGATGCACTTATATTTATTTCAGAGGGAGTGCCAATCTGTTGAGCCTGGTTGTTCAATATGCTCATTGTTGAAAATTTTGGCAACTAATTTGGTCCCTTGACTTTGGTCGTATCATCAATCTTGGTTACGTCCTGCTTCCATGTCGAGGATTTTGGTTCTTTTTGGATAGAAGCACGTTAGAAATGTGCTCTCTTGGATCTTGGATCAAGTTGAATGTGCTGGTTCTCTGGTCCATCTCTGTCTAGATAGATATTTGTAAATTACATGCTGATAGTGTTCGTTTGACCAGTCATTGTACTTTCATGTGGTTCATGTCTGAGATCACATGGAAAACCCAGCCACTTCAGTGCTGTTTGTGTAATCTTTCCCGTGTGAATCAATCGAGCTTACCAGTAAAATTCAGAAACTCACCTCAAAAAGCATTTCATCATTGGGAATGTATCACAGTGCATGCTTGGGCACTCCACATTACTTCTATCTGGTAGTATTTTCTACCCAATCACACTACGGGATTTAATTAAGCATTCAAATTTGTTGTGCATGTCTGCAAGTCACTGATAGAGAATTGTTTCATTTTTCTCCCTCTGTGTGTTGCCCTTCCACCTGTCTCTTTATTGACAATTTGGTATCTTCCCAGCATGAAAAATGGTAGTATGAACTGTACACGCATTGTATTTGCAATTTAGTGCTTCACAAAAATGAACGACTTCTGAATACAGGAATATTTATCTGTTGCTGTTCCACGTGTTTCTTGCAGCATTACCAAATTATGAATAAAAGCCGATTGGTAGTCAGTTTTTTCATGGTTGCCTGAATTTGGCTTGTGGATAGTTTGTTTCGAAACAAATACTGCTCTGTAATTTCGTCTTCTTTTTCTGAGGTCTTTGTTTTTATTAGTACTGCTACCAGAGCATCGTCTTCTGTTATTACCTCTTCTTTTTTACTAGTATTACTAGCAAAAAATGTTGTTTTAGATGGTTGCGGTAGCACTTCCGCTTTCGAAATGGCATATAGCATTTTTTGGGTGGCACATATTATCAAAGTTGTATGAAGCGTCTCAAACCCCCATACATGGGAGCCCGCATATATATATATATATATATATATATATATATATATATATATATATAGACCTTGGCTTGAGGTACAAGTTGTGCACCGGTTGTTATAGAGATCAACCGGTGAGAGGAGGTTTAACAAGGAGGAGATAGAAATAGATAGAGATAACATACAACTGGTTTAAACTGAATAACTATCTCCTATCTCCTAACAGATCCTTGATACTCAAGATAGGCCAAACCTGGTGGGACCAATACTTCATGTTTAACACCCTTTCATAATCATAACTTGATCTAGTTAAGATTACGCTTGAACTCCTCAAAAGGCCTTGTAAGCAATGCTTTTGTAAACCTATCTGCAACTTGGTCCTTTGAATGCACAAATCGTATATCCAATTCTTTATTGGCAACTCTCTCTGTTTAACAAAATGACAATCAATCTCAATATGTCTGGTTCTGGTATGAAAAACTGGATTAGCTGACAAATATGTGGCACGAAGATTATCACACCAAAGACATGAAGTTTGTATATGTTTTAACCCAAGTTCCTTAAGTATTGACTTAACGCGAATAACTTTAGCTGTAGCATTTGCTAAAGCTTTGTATTCTGCCTCAATGCTGGACCTGGACACAGTAGCCTGTTTTCGTGCACACCATGATATCAAATTTGGTCCAAAAAATACTGCAAAACCACCTGTTGATATTCTGTCATCTACACACCCTGCCCAGTTTGAATCAGAGAAAGCACTGACAAGTGTGGATGAAGGCTTGCTGAAATGTATGCCCATACTTAAGGTATTCTTAACATATCTGAGTATTCGTTTAGCAACAGTCCAATGCAATGAAGTGGGAGCATGAATGTGAAAGGTACCATTAATCTTGGTTGCACGTACAGAAAGGGAAAGGAAGGATTGATCCTTCATGGATATTCAGATAGTGACATGATAGGTGATGTTGATGACCGAAAGAGCACAACGGGCATGGTTTTCTACCTTGGCCCGAATCCGATTAGCTGGAATCCTCAGAAGCAAAAGGTGGTGGCACTGTTTTCATGCGAGGCAGAATACATAGCGGCAAGCATGGCGGCTTGTCAAGCAGTTTGGCTGAGAAGACTCCTAGCTATTCTTGCAAAGCGGGAGGTGCAGAAGGTGTCATTGAAGATCGACAACCAAGCTGCAATTTCGTTGTGCAAAAATCCAGTTCATCACGAAAGGAGCAAGCACATAGATACCCAGTTCCACTATATCCGGGAGTGCATTGAAGAAGGGTTGATCGAGGTTCAACATGTGAACACGAAAGACCAACTTGCCGATATTTTCACCAAGTCCCTCGGTCGACAGAAGTTCATCGAGATGAGGAAGAAAGCTGGAGTGTGCAAGAAGTGAAGTCAAGCAACAAGATTAAGGAGGTGAATGTAGAAGTTAATCATGTTGCTCATGTAGGATTAGGAAAGAAAGGCAAACCGAGTCCTAATAGTATTAGGATTCCTAGTCCTAGTCTATTTCCATAGTCCCTTGTGGATGTGTATAAAAGACACCCTAGGGGTGTTGCTTGTAACACCAGAAAAACGAAAAGCAATACAAAGTTTGACAGGCTCGACACGAACCCGTGGCCATACATCGATTCGTGCCTTCGTGTTCGTTCCGCCGAAATCGTGTCGTGTCGATCGTAGCCGGTTGAAGAAACGATCCGGCTGCACACACACACGTACGTGACTGGATATCCATCCAGCTGCCTGCTTATGTTGTTCTCGTCTTTTGATCTACGGATTAAAAGCCAACAGGCCTGAGGCTTTATCTTAGACTTAGAAAGCCAGTCCAGAACAACTGTCTACGAGTTGCTGTTTGGAAACAGATGCGCCTTTGCTGGTGTATGAGTTCATATCTAATGAAACATCATATAAACTCCACACACGAAATAAGTGTTAGGTGCTTGCTTTTATGGGATGATCGCATTACGACTCCAGTAGAACTTACGACTACTCTTGCTTATTCACTTACTCCCTCTATCCATATATATAGAGCCTAATGCATTTTTTGAGGTTAACTTTGATCATATGTTGGAGCAATAATATATGACATGCAAGTTACACAAAGCATATCTTCAAATTCGTACGTGAAAGGAGCTTTCAATGATATAATTTTTACATTATACATCTCATATACTATTAATTTTATCAATAGTCAAAGTCAATCTTAAAAAATGCATTAGGCCCTATATATATGGATGGAGGGAGTAGCTGCTACGATGCCAATTTTCCTTACCAAAAAAGGGTTTCCCCCGCTTCGTATACAAAGCAACCGACACCGTACAGAGATCATTGTTGGGGCGAACAACACATCAAACCCAAAAAACGAAAAAGAAACAAATGCAAACAATGTTAGCTCAACAAAGAGCGGATGATCCGCCACCGCTGCGCCTTCCGAAGACAAACCCCCACAGCCTGAGGCTCCGATCCGCCGCGTGCCAAGCAACACCTCCAAGAAGGGATGGGATGTCGACAACGCTGTTGCCCGGACGAGTCCTAGGGTTTCCCCCGGCACGTGGAAGGAGGTAGGGGATGGCTACCACCGACACCCTTCATGAAGGAATGGTGGCACCCGTCGGTGTCACCGCATCGGAGCCGGACTAACCGGCAAGGATTTCACCCGCACTCCACACCCCACCATCCAAACGGAGCCGACCAGCCAAACCACCGCCAAACCCCGCGCGCCAGAACGGTTGTGCCACCATCCACACAGTCTTACTGCGAACACCAGCACGAGGCCAAAGAGACCAGTGAGCTGCGCCAAACGATGAAGCAGCAGCACCGAAACCGAGCGGGAAGACATCCACCTCCACCGTCGACGTGCAGGAGACCCGCGCCTCCGGCACCACCGTGGTCACCGACTGGACACGGCAGCAGGGCATACCAGTCCACCCCTGGCCCAGCCGGGCCCCAAACGGGCCCGCTAAGCCCTGTTGGGCATGCTCCAGCGGGCTGGGAATGGCGCCGACAGCACCCAACCCCTCGTCGCTGCTCCCCGTCTCCCGAAAGCTCCGCCGCAAACCCGCTCCGCCGTTGGCCCGCCCAGGCCTAGATGGGCTCTGCAGGGCCCATATCTGGAACGGGAGGCCGCCTCCAGGTCTCGCCGCAGCGTCACCCCGTTGCCAACAACGACGCCGCCGTCCAGCCGTCCGCCCACACCGTGCCGGAGCCCCGCCTCCTAGGAGCACCCCCTGGTGCAGCTCCGCGTCGCGTGAGAGCCACAGTGAGGGGAAAGGTCGGGGGCGGCCGCCACCCGCAAACTCGGGGCCAGGCCGGCTGCGGGTACTAGCGACGGCGGCGGAGAGGAGAGGAAGAAAGCGGGGTTGGAGGAAGGAGGAGGTAGGCCACGACCGGTCGCCCGCGGGGGCGACGCGGTCGCGAGAGCAGAGAGCGCTGGATCCCCAATTTTTCTTATAGTCTGTTTGGTAACCAGTTGGGTAGGGGAATGGGAGTTTGCATTAGGGATGTCAAGTCAGCTAAAATATTAAGGAAACTCAAACGGGCCGACCCAAAAGATTTCGTCCGCTTTTTGTCCGTTTGGGTCGGCCAGACAGACACGAACCTCCGCTTCCGCAAATGGGTCGGCTCGTGCGCCCAACGCTGGTCGGACCCATTTTTTGCCAGCGAGAAAAAAAACATAATGCATAATTAAACATTAAAAGCCGGCCACGAAGGTCGACGATAGTCCACACGTCGCGTCTACATTACATTAAATTAAAATTAAAAAAACTAAAACCGCGTCCATGCAGCCCTAGGCGGCGGCGGGGGGGGGGGGGGGGGGGGGGGGGGCTGGTGAGGTCGACCAGCGTTGGCGCAGGGCCGGCCGAGGTGAACGTCGAGTTCCAGAGCGCAGCTGCGTGCGCCTCGGTCGTCTGCCCTGCCGGCGCGGGCTGTGGTGGTGGCGGTGGCAGCGCAGCAGCATGAGCACAATCCTCCTCCGCCACCTCCCGTCGCTCCTCCTCCTCCTTCTTCTCCAGCTGCATGAGCCGTAGGCCTTCGGCGCGCTCCGCCTGCAGGTGCACTAACTTCCAGTGCTCGAGGTAGGCCTGCTCCTGCTGCGGTGTCGCGCCCAGCCAAATGGGCGGAGCGCTGACGAACTCCTGGACGACGTCGGTCCACTGGTAGACCTGTCGTGGCAGCGTGGGCTCGGGCTCGGGCTCCGGCTCCGGCTCCGGCTCCGGCGGAGGTGGCACGACGCAGTCGTCGGCGGCCGACAGTGCCATGGCCTCCGCGAGCTGCCGCTGGTACGCCACCTCTTCTTCGGCCTTGCGTAGAGCTTCTTCCTCGCTGTCGCGGAGGACACCAGCGAGCGTCGCCTGGTAGGCGGCCTCAGCCTCCTGGTCCTCGTCGCTGACGACAAGCGGGGGCGGCGGAGGGCCTCCTGGCTGCACTTGACGCACGCCACGGCGGCGCTGCTCCTCCTGCTCCACCGCGAACCACACCTCCCAGTTAGGGGAGTCGGCCGCGTATGTGGGGTCTTGCCGCTGCTCCGTCGTCAGCAGACGTCGTTGCTTGTTCACCTCCTCCAGATGCACCCGCGTCGACCGCGGCACAGGCGGCACCGGAATCTTCTCCGGATCCAGGTGCCAGTCGTGCGGCAGCGTGACGTCGGGGGTAAGGGAGTGCCACGCGGTGCTCCCAGTGCCACCGCGCTTGGTGCACCGGGACGCTCACGCGCTGGTGAGGTCGGGAAGACGACGGCGGGGAGGTGGCGCGGGCGAAGAGCGAGACCTTGCCCTTGTTTGGGAAGCCGCCGGCTATGGTGGGCTCGGGTTTCAGTCGCTTTGGTCGCCGAGGAGGTGGCGAGATGGGGACGGGGGCGGGTTCTGGAAGCAGATGGCGAAACCCACCGCACGCTCGGATTAAAACGGCCGGTCCGGTCGCCGACGCGTGGGCCCGAGGATGACGGCCGTCATAAATTATGTTGACGGCGGTGGTTGCGGGCGGACACCGAGGGGGCGCGCGCGCGTCCGTTCCGACGCATTTCAGTCCCAATATTAGGCCCACGCGTCGGCAACCGCTCGATTATTTTTGTCGAATAAGCCTGATCGATTTATTAATCTTTCAACCTCTATAATCACCTTAGCTTAACACCTCTCATTATTTTGTGGAAACGCTTCATGAGGGAGTCCTCATGGAAGTTATGGGTTCTCAAGTTGTGGAAGAAGCAAGTCCTGCCTAGGTGACCAAGATCATGAATGAAATTGGTTTCTAATACTCTCTTCGTCTCAACATAAATGTCTTAATTTTGTACTAGTTTTAGTATAAAAGCTTGATGATGTTTATTTTAGAAAGGAGGGAGTATCTAATAAGAAGCCTCACGCGCATAACTCCAAGATTATAAACACCCCTCACTCTTCCCGGTCAGCCCACGAGTGCGGCAAAACTCCGGGTCTAAGTATGCAATGCAAGTAAGCGAATGTGTCATGTGAGGGTCTGATGGAGCGATACAGACGACCTTGAATCGCTAAACTCGGATATCTCTGTTGTAAAAAAAGGAAAAAAAATCATCTGGCGCGCGGTAATATATTGGTTCATTCGGCATCTCTAGCTATGATAATTTGACATGGTATCAAGTTGCTAGAGATGAACCTTCAGCTTATACCGCGATCCTAACGCGATCATCATCCCATGATAAGCAAGCCTTCAACACTTACGGCACGGCACGGCGTGTGGAAGGCCGTATAAAAAGTTTCCCGCCAGAACTGAATCCATAGACCAGCAAAAGCGCCATTTCTTCCGTGTTCTTCAGACGGAGTGGCCGCATGTGGTTCTCCTCCCTCCCTCCCTCTGTCAGAATCCAAAATTCTGAGCTTTAGCCGATGATCAAACGTTTGCAGCGTGTATGGAAGAACGGAAGATCATACCCAAAAAAATCTCGAGTTCCACTGACCTCTCGTCCGAATCGCCGCCTTCCGCCGGTCCGGGCACCCCCGGAGCTGGATCGGGGGGGGCGTCCCTCGATCGCCGATCGGAGCTCGACCGGCGGCGCGCGCTCGAACTCCGGCACGAGGTGTCACGGTGGGTGGGACGAGGAGCTCGAGAGGGAGGTGGGGCGAGGCGGTCCGATCCACGGGGAGGCGAGAAGAAATGGCGCCATGGGAGGAGAAAAGGAGCTCGTGGGGGCCGAAAAGGAGTGGGGAACTTGCGGAGGAGAGTGAAGGAGCGTTTCTCTCTCCCACGGGTCGTCGCCATCGCCATCGTCATCGAGCACCACGCCACCACCAACCGTCCACCGGTGGTGGCCACTGGCCAGCGAAGCCATGACGTTATCCCCTCACACACTCTGCCCACCCCTTCTCCCCCCGCTCCCGCCAAGTTCAAACCGCCGCCCGCCGCCGCCTCGCTCCCGCCCCTGCCCCCGCATACTCCTCCCGGCGCTCGCGGGCCGCCGGAGCCGCGTACACCTCGCGCGGCCGCCGCGCGCGGGTGCGGGCGCAGGGGACGGCATGGCGTCGCAGGACGCGCACTACCCCACGCTGCTCGAGCACATGGGCCGGGCCGGCGCGCCCGCCGACCTCGCCGTCCTCGTCGCCCACATCCAGGCCGCCTGCAAGCGCATCGCCGCGCTCGTCGCGTCCCCCGGCAACGCCGACCTCTCGCGGGCCAAGCCGGCGGCCGCTGCCGGTGGGGCGTCCGCGGCCGGGCGCGACGCGCCCAAGCCGCTCGACGAATTGTCGGTGCGTGCCTGCCGCTCCCACGAGCTGTTTGATTTTGGTGTCACTGTGAGATCGGTGATTGATAAGAACCTGAAGCATTTTGGCAAACTGAATTATGTAGAGTTTGGATTGGGGATACATGCATTGTCCAATGCTTGAACTACTACGTAACATTTTGCTCCTGCCACAGATTTCTGCTACTAGATTACTAGTTTGCTTCAGTTAAAAACCTGTACATATGCGAGCAGATTTTTTACTGTTTTTGCTCTCACTGTATCTCCTTCAGTTAAAAATCTATGCATCTTGGCATGAATGATAGTGAATCCATTCCAAAATAACCTGAATACTAACTTCATTTTCAATCCAGAACGAGATCATCCTGTCGTCGCTCCAAAGCTCCGGAAAAGTTGCAGTGGTGGCGTCCGAAGAAAACGATCTCCCCGTTTGGATGTGCGATGACGGCCCCTATGTTGTTGTCACCGACCCGCTCGATGGTTCTCGCAACATCGAGGTGTCGATCCCCACTGGAACGATATTCGGGATATACGATAGGCTGGTGGAACTCGACCATCTCCCTGTGGAGGAGAAAGCTCAGCTCAATTCACTGCAGAGCGGTTCTCGCCTGGTCGCTGCTGGATACGTCCTATATTCATCTGCCACCATCTTCTGCATCAGTTTCGGTGAGGGAACTCATGGCTTCACGTTGGATAGATCGACAGGAGAATTTGTTCTGACGTATCCTTTCATGCAAATACCCCCTAGAGGTAACCAAGATGTATATCAATCAACAATCAGTATTTATCGCAATATGAAAAAGTTGTATATCTGCATTTGTTAGTTTCTGACCACGTTAGTTTTAATCAAATCTTGCTTCTTCTTTTTTACCTAGTTCTAGTTGTACTAGCAGTAACAAGCTTTCTCAAATCTGAACTCTTAATTTATAGGGATCAATGGACAAGATTCTCGAGTAACTTTAGAAGATAGTATTATAGAATAATTTCCTTATCCTAAAACTGAAGACAAACCCCACACTTTGCTACACTGCTACTGTGGTTCATTCTCTGCCTTTAGGCATCCAGTATCCCTGTAATCTAAGAATCCATGCTTTAACAGACATTTATCTTCCTTAATATATTGCCGCGTATTATCCTGTAACCATACTTTTTCCTTGATATATTGAAGCAGCATTGCTGCATTGGTCCAGAAAAAAAATTCAGACACTTTTATCTTCCTCTCAAAATCAGCAATTGTATACAATGTCAGGACAGATATATTCAGTGAATGATGCGCGGTATTTCGACTGGCCAGAGGGCCTGAAGAAGTACATCGACACGATCAGACAAGGCAAGGGGCAGAATCCCAAGAAGTACTCGGCTCGGTACGTGTGCTCATTGGTCGCTGATTTTCACCGGACGGTCATATACGGTGGAGTCGCAATGAACCCGAGGGATCACCTTCGGTTGGTATACGAGGCAAATCCTCTCAGTTTCCTTGCCGAGCAGGCAGGGGGGCGAGGCTCGGATGGCAAAACCAGAATCCTCTCCATTCAGCCTGTGAAGCTGCACCAGAGGCTGCCATTGTTCCTTGGGAGCATGGAGGACATGCTTGAGCTAGAAAGCTATGGGGATGTCCAGCAGAAAGTCAATCCTGGATACGATGTTTAATGTTAAGCATGAGGTGATACCTTCAGGTATTGTAGCTTACAATGAGGTAACCATTGTATATGGCAAAGTCTATATTTGCAAGCACAATGTTGTTTCTGTGTATTGTTTTGTTTGCCTTCTTTTGCCTAGGCAATTGCAGAGTACTGCATAATGGAGGTCAGAAAAATTTGCTGTAGTTCACTGTGGAAACAAAATATGCAATATGGCTATTTGTTTGTAACTTCCATACATTTTACTCTCGGAAACATATACTTACAAGTGACCAATGTTAAATATTTAAGGTAATTTTTCTGGCAACCCTTGCATTAGCTGATCTATGTAAGCTGGAGCAGTAATCATTTTTTATGCAGTAACTGAACTTTTGTATTATAGTGTAAGTCAGAAGAATTTGCTGTAGGATCACAGTCATTTTGTAGCTTCCATGCATTTTACTAGCTTACGAGTGATCGATATTAAACATTTGAGGCGTGTTGTCTTGTAACCCTTGCATTAGCACTTTAGCAGATCTAATGTAAGCGGTAAGCTGGAGTAGCAACCAACTTTTATGCAGAGACTGAACTTATCCATCAAACACAAGTGCTGAAAGCCTAAAACTGCCAAAATGAAAGGTCATAACAAGGACACATGATTTAACCCTGCAGATGACCAAAATACATTCCACTCTTCTATCTCTAAGCATGTTCCCATATGAGAAATACTGACATACAGCCAACATCATTGGCCCTGGTCATACAGATCACAGTATCACAACATACAGTGACCACGGGAAGCCAAGAATGACACCTTGGATCAGCAACAGGGAGGCAAACGACAGATTGATCCCTCACATCTATCCATACAATCCTATAAACATCTCTGGAAAGCGGGAGGATCACAACGAAGATAGTCACGATGTACAAAAAGAAGCCAAATCTGTCCAAACTCGGCTAAAAAATTCACTGCTCCAACGCAAGCTGCTTGTGCTTGTCCAGATCATTGAGGTAACTCGTGCGAGTGTAATCCTCTGAATCACAGGAGTCAAACATTGGGGGCTTTGTGGGTTTAGGTTTTCCCATCAGTTCGAGCGATTCCCGATCTCCCTTCAAGAAACGGACCACCTGCGACCAAACGTGTCGCTTCGTCAGTTTACGGTACTCATTTTGCACTTGAAGCGACAGGTGCGCTGAAGTCACTCACCGATTTCATGCTAGGCCGCAAGTTTGCGCTATGGTGGATGCACATGGACGCTACTGCCAGGGTGAGTGCCATCTCTTCCAGGTCATATCCAGCATCAAGAGAAGGGTCCACCAGCCCCTTCATGTTGTTCGACTCGAGCAGCGGTTTTGCCTTCGAAATGATCAAGAAAACAAATTGTGAATTCAAAGGGTTCAGAAGTACGCTACTTTCCTGCTTTATGCTTCACATTCTTGACTCACAGTTGAGTCAGTTTGCTATATTTATATGATAAAATAAGTGAGCTAATTGGAATATACTTGTGATAAAGTATATCAGAGCAATCTGCTATACTCACCCATATCACCAGGCTTTGTCTAGAAGAGTCCACGGCTTTCCGCCCTGTCACTAGTTCAAGAAGCAATACTCCGTATGCGAATACGTCGGTCTTCTCATTTATGATCCCATGCATGAAGTACTCTGGAGCCATATAGCTGTAAAAGGGAAAGTTGAAATAACAATGAAACATTGTTTTGGTCCACTAGGAAGGATTTTGTTTTTACTGAAAAGAGGAAAGCTCCGGGCTCTGCGTCGATTGATGCAAGCAGCCAGTCTACTGGGAAGTATGAAGTCATCATAGAACATGTCAAACTCACCCAAATGTCCCTTCTATAGGGAACACAACCTGATGGGTGCATTTGTCGGGAAGCCACTTCGCAAGGCCAAAATCTGAAATCTGTTCAATGAGGGGGCAAAAGAATGCATCAGTTTACAGTTTACACCATCAGGGATAGTAGAATGGGGTGGGCTAGTATAACATACTAGCAGTAGAATACGTACCTGAGGTTGATAATCTTCAGTTAGAAGAATATTTGAAGCCTTGATGTCTCGGTGAATTATGTGCCGATGGCAGCCTTCGTGTAGATAAAATAGCCCTTCAGCGACTCCAAGCGCGATATTGAACCGGGCCTTCCACCTGAGGGCTCCCTTTGCACCTGATCAGGTAAAGCTCCATTTATCACTAGATTGACAGCACCTCATTTAAATGGTCCTTTTCATTAGAACCATGCATATGTTTTCAACTGAAGGAGTACTAACATGAAGTGATGATGCAATAAGTTATACATAAATGCAAATTATGAGCTTAACATGCACTCAACGGACATCAGCATTTAAGATACTTTCTAAATGTTTACGTTGCGTTGGCGTACATGTCAAGATATTTGCTCTATTTCTCCTTTTTTGGAAGCCACCGCTACAAGTCAACTGTGTCATTCATTGCCTAACTAACAAATTGTTAGGAGGACTGTACCATGGAGAAGAGAAGCCAAGCTCCCATGTGGTGAGAATTGAAGAACCAGGTGCAAGCCCCCTTCCACACTGAACCCCAAGAGCTGTGCCGCATTTGGGTGGTTTACGTGCGCTATTATTCCAAGCTCGGATAGGAAATCGCTGATCCTGTCCTCCTTGTTGCCGCCTTTTGTTAACCTCTTCACCGCCACAAACTGTCCATCAGCAAGCTGTCCTTTGTAGACCTCGGCGTGCCCTCCCTTTCCGATCAAATTATCTAGTAACATCGTACATTCAGGTGTCAGGCAAAAATGTTTAGAGATAGTGAAGGTTCAGAAAAGTAATTCTGGCCAATAATGGTACTTGTAGTCCAAGTACTTGGAAGGAAAAAAACAAACAGGGCTATTCGATTTCCACATCATATAATCACAATATTTGGAGGTACCACAATCTTGAAAACTGGAAAGCTAAAGAAACTAGTAGTACAGGGTGATAACTGATGACAATAATGTGGTCTGGTACTTGACATTTCCAACTAGCAACCAGTAACAACCATCATTAACCTGAGGAACAGTTCATGATTAGGACCTCAAACCCTCTTTACTCAGTGAGACCATAGCAGTACAATTATAAAACCCATTTCTTTACGGCAAAGCGACAAACCACAAGCTTTGCAATGATAGTAACAGCGTCCCAATTATCAAGGGCACTGAATTACAGCAACATAGGAGTTAGTGAGTGTTGCATGTTACCTGAACTGAACCTGTCAGTGGCAGCGCAGAGCTCGTCGTAGTCGAAGCTCCTCCATGATGGCCTCCACTTCTCGATCTCGGGGAAGATCTCCGGGGCGATGGCGCTGCAGTCCATCTGGTTCTTGCCGCTCCGCATCCTCCCCAGGTACCTTTTGAGCCCCGTGTTCTTTGATCGCTGAGGGAACGTCACCGCTCTGGCCATCAGCTTCTTCCTGCTGAGTATCAGCCCGCTGATCAGGTTCCTCCACTGCAGCGGCTGCACGCTGCGGCTGGGCACCGCCGGCTGCTCTACGGAGGAGCTCTCGTCGGAGTCCACGCTGCCGGACACCGAAATGTCGAGCACGGCACGGGGAGAGCTCTGGTCGGTGCACTCGCTATTCTCGTCGTTGCCACCACTCTTGGAGTACACTTCAGGCACCTCTTTGCACCCTCCATCAGAACCGGCACATTGGCTGTCGCTGCTGTCATTGCTCTGCCCCTCGCTCGGATCTTCGCTCGGTACAGCGGCATCGGTGACCGACCCAATGCTGCCGCAGTCCTCATCGGCCGGCTCGCCATAGCTTCTCCTGCCCTCTTCCTGGTTCACCCCTTGCACTAATAATCAGACAAAAAAACAAGCAAGATTTACACAATCAGCACGAGCAGCCACAAAAAGTCTGCTTGGCAACAAAACCGAAGTCTCTATTCATGGACAAAACCAGCCACCAACTATGAAAAACAAGACAAAACCCGCTGCCCGTCGCCGCAAGGTACAAATCATTGTCACGCACAAGGCCCTATTATATTTCCGATTCCATTCCATTCCATGATGGTTCATGATAGGAGGACGTTTGTGCTCCTCTGATTCGGCGATGGCGATGAAAAGCACATGCTGCCATGTTGATAGCCAACCCCATGCATGGATCCCCGCCCCCTAACAAATTGACATCTGCACCACCACACCACCCTGCGCCCTTCCAAAACTGACGCTTTCCTTGCGCCTACCACGTCCAAGGCTGGCATGGAATGAGAGAATTCACCCATGCAGACATCCAGGACTAGGATCAAGTGGGTGCGGATTAATAAACAAATTTAAATGTCAACTTCAGGGATTTTGGTAGGGGATGGGGGGAAATTTGGGGGATTTTGACATCGTAACAGTCTTTTATATGGGGAGATGCAGGAGACAGCTCAACCTGAATAAAATACGAAACAGTTACTACTACTAAACAAGGTCAGGATCCCAAAACTGACATCAATAAGCTCTCCAAAAAAAGATTAAGCTCTTAGTCGGTCCTTGGAACACGTGTGGTGACACAAATTCAATTCTTGGGTTTGAAATGACGCAAATTAAATTTGGGGGGGATTTGACAGCCTATCAGTCTTTTATTTGGAGAGATACAACAGATAGCTCAGCCTAATGTATAAAACTGTTACAAGCAGGGCCGGGAACCTAAAGCTGACATCAATAATCTCTCCAAAAAAGACTTAACTCTCCGTCAGTCGTGGAAAACACGTGTGGTGCCACGAATTGAAACTCTTGAGGATTGAAATGGGACAAAAAGAATAGCTTAAATTTGATTATGACTACTAAAAAAAATAGAGATTCTGCATCTGCTTATTGATGAAGCACGAGAACCATCAACTGCCTCTCTTCATCATCATCATCGATCAAAAAGACTCAACTTGGTCAGTCCCCTTGGACTGGAACACGTGCGGTGGCTTACAGGAATTAAATCCTTGAGGATTGGTTGAAACGAGACAGAAAAAGGAAACAAATAGCTCGAATTTTGAGTTGCTAAAAAAAGGAGGGATCCTGCAATCCGCATCATGAGGCAGGTAAATCAGAGGAGGAGGAGGCAGAGGATCCGGCTAATTACTCACACCGGGGACAGCAGCAGTGCAAATGAGGAAAGTAATCAGTCGAGTAGCCACGGCGCTCACCTTCCTCGCCGGAAGCAGGGAGAGAATCCTCCGCCCTCTCTGCTCCGCCGCCGCCGCAGCCGCCTGCAGGTTCGAGCAGGAAATACTCCCTTAGTTTCATGGCTCCGCCCACATCCCCGGCGGACGGCCGGGCGCAGGGAAAGGACGCAGAGTGGGCGAAAGAGAATATTGCGCCCTCGGCACCAAGGTTGAAGAAGAAGAAGAAGAGATACCTTCCGTGGTGGCCATTATATCCCTTGTGCTTCCTTGCTGCTGCCCGCCAAGAAGTTGGCTTTCGGGGACAGCGACAGGGACGGAGCTCGACGAAACTTCAGCAAGGACGACGACTGCTGCTCCCACCGCCGATGCCTTCTCCTCGCATTGATGGGAAGGCCGATCTCCCCTCCAACGCACGCACTGTTGCCGGAAACCAACCGGGGAAGAAAGTGGGGATAGATGCAAGCAAGCGCTCCTCCAAGCCTCCTACTAGCAGCAGGCAGGAGCGGCTAGTAGTACTCGGACGGATAGAGCTCTGCACGGCGGCCAAGAAAATGGAGGACGGACGGACGGATGGGGAACCGAAATTAATACTCCTACGGGAGGAGAGAGAGGATTTGTGGCCGGCGCGGTGGTGGGGGGGGGGGGGGAGGTGGCGGTTCTTTTTGAAACTCGGGCAGCGGCGGTTTCCCCCTCCGCTGCAGGTATTCCTCCCTTCTCTGAAAAGCAGCGAACAATGCGGAGGGAGAGAGGGGGGGGGGGGGGGGGGGTCTAGAGAGAGAAACAGAGCGAGTGGGAGAGAGAGGGGGGGAGGGAGCAATGAGGAGTCGGAGTCTATGGTGCAGTGCAACTTTATGTAGTGACCTCCGTGGACCTGCTGGTGGGGCCCGCGCAAGCGCAGGCCAGGCCAAGGCTAGGGGATATAATAGATCTTGTACTAATACTTGGCGCGAGGAAAAGGAAAATTGATCGTGGTAGTGGAATGGTTCTCATGGCCTCATCTGATGGAGGGATGCAGGAAGGATGGGAGATAGTATAAGAGTTGGTGGTGGAGAAGACAATATAATTAGTGCATCCTGACGGTGTGTTTGTCTTCTTTGTATGGCCCTGTGCCCAACCCCAACCCCAGCTCCAACTCAAGTAAGTAAATGTGTGGTGCGTGGATTAGACGTTGCTGTTGGTGTTAGTGTTAGGGGGTGAGGTTCCATGGTTTGCTTGCGCGGTTGGGGATAAAGAAGGGTACTTTGTGCGCGTTGGATGTGGTGGTAGGGTTTTGGCTGTTGGGGAGGGGAGTGAGCGGCGTCCTTCCTGTGGAATCCTTTGCACACATTGCCCTTTTTTTTCTCTTGGTCCACTCCGCTGCTACTAGCGGCTCCTTTTCTCAAAAGATTTTTTAGCCATAGGAGAGATCCGGTGTTCTCATTGTTATTAGTCTAATTCGCTTCAACTATAAGTATTTATTACATCTCTGTTTAAAAATAAATGATTCAAAAAAAAATTATACTAATTTTAATATAAAGTAGATTTATTTTTAAGTCATGTATTTTAAGACGGAATGGGTATTTACTATTTAGATAGAGATAGAGAGAATATAACACTCCGTTCTGCATGGGCATGGGCTGTGGCTCTTAGAGCAACTCTAGCAGACCATGTATAATAATGACTTGTAAACGCGTTTTGCAGTTCGATGAAGTGGAGTTTTGCGGGACGAAAAGTTGCGCTGCAGAACAGAACCTGCATAATGAAACTGCATAATTTGGAAAATAAACATTCGCGGGCATTTTCAGAACCACAGTCATGATCATACAACACTACATTCAATACTACAGGGGGGCATCACCTACTGGAGCTCATCGGAGCTCACCAGAGCTACTACCTATACTACCGCACTATGCAAAATGGAGCTCACCGGAGTCGAGCTCGTGCAGTAGTAGATAGCCTACATTCAGTCGTCGTCCTCGTCGGAGGAGAGCTCGACGTAGATGCGCTTCTGCGCAGTAGCTTCGCGGCGCCACTCCTCCACCTTGTGGCTGAAGGCGATGGCCGACGCGACACCCTGCTCGTAGAGCACGGTGTCGATCTCCTCCTCCCTCCGGCAGCGCTGCTGGTCCTCCTTCGCCTCTCGTGCACTCCGCGCCAGCAGCACGGGCAGGAGGCTATCCGCCTCCGTCGGAGGGAGGAAGTCCTCCGGTCCGACGACGGCCCCGGCACGTCGCTCCGGCACCGCCTCGGCCTCTGGCTCCATCTTCACCGACGGGAGCTCTTCGAGCTCCCTCTTCACCGGTGGGACGGAGGAGGACGAGCGGGAGCTCGACGCCTCGATTGAGCTGCTGCCGGAGAAAAGGCGGTCGTGCTCCTCTGTCTCGTGACGGAGGAGCGACGGCGGCGGCGTCAGGCCCCAGCGTGTGTACCGGCGGGCGACGCGCTTACGGGCGGCGTCGGGTCTGACGCGACGAGCCCTGTCGGGGTCATCGTTCCTACGGCTACCGGAGTTGGCCATGCGCGGCGGTGGATTGGAGCGGCTACACGGCGTAATGGAGGCGTGCGGCGGCGGATTGGAGGCCACTGGTGGAAAAAGGGCCTTTGGTCGCGGTTCGCAACTGCCATTAGTCGCGGTTGCGCAACCGCGACCAAATAGGCGCGACTAAAGGCCCCCCCCCCTTTAGTCGCGGTTGCTTAAGAACCGCAACTAAAGGCCCGTCCACGTGGGCGCCAGGCGGCCGTCGGGGCGGAGGACCTTTAGTCGCGGTTCTTATGGACAACCGCGACTAAAGGCCGCCGCAGGTTTAGGGTTTTATTTGTATTGTTTTATTTCTTTTGTGCTTTATTTTAATTTTGAAGGAGTTTCACATATTCTACGGGGCATAATTCTAACTTATATTGACAACGGATGATGGGCTCCCGGGGCATGCATGTGAATCGGACAAGAGACGGTCGGCGGCGTTGAGGGCGGGCGAGGGAGGCCGGTGATAGCGGCCGGCGGCGCCGTACGTGGGCGAGACGGGGCGGCGTCGAGGGCGAGGGGCGACGGCGGGCGACGGCGGGCGGCGTCGAGGGCGAGGGCGACGGCGGGCGGCGAGGGCGGCGTCGAGGGCGAGGGCGACGGCGGGCGGCGTCGAGGGCGAGGGTGACGGCGGCAGGCCTTCGGCGCGGCAGAGATCGGAGAAGACGAGATGGAGTCGACGGTTCGGGCGTTGTATTTATAGCCCCCCACCTTTAGTCGCGGTTGGGGAGGCGACCCGCGACTAAAGGGTACCCTTTAGTCGCGGGTCGCCTCCCCAACCGCGACTAAAGGGTTTTTGGCGGGTTTTTCGTTCCCGTGCGCAACGACCTTTAGTCGCGGTTGGCCAGGCGACCGGCGACTAAAGACCTTTAGTCGCGGGTCGCCTCCCCAACCGCGACTAAAGGGTTTTTGGCGGGTTTTTCGTTCCCGCGCGCAACGACCTTTAGTCGCGGTTGGCCAGGCGACCGGCGACTAAAGACCTTTAGTCGCGGTTGGCCTGGCCAACCGCGACTAAAGCCCCTCACGTGCACCAGCTGGCCACCGAGCGCCCTGGGCCCAGAACTTTGGTCGCGGTTCGTCTTCCGAACCGCGACTAAAGAATTCATTAGTCGCGGTTCCTACAGTTTCGCGACTTATGGGGCTGGACGGAAGCCTCTTTTTCTACCAGTGAGGCGCCGGCGATGAGGTGGGGGGGCTTTTCGCGGCGGCGGAGGGATAGGGTTTCGACCCGCATCCATCGGTCGAACCCGCAGTTATACCGATCGAGGGGTCGCGTTTACAGGCCACCGAAAAAAAAATCAGGTCGGACCGCGTTTGCAGTGTATGCTCTGGCAGGAAAATGAACCCAAACCCGTATAGTCGCCGGATTTTTTGCGGGCCGGCCGTTTTGCGGGGTCTCTTAGCACTGGGTGGGAGGCACATGTATTGGAATGAACAAATGTGAAAATGCATGCCCTGATTTGGTGTGAAAGCGGCATGGCCGGTTGGCAAAATTCATGGATCGTGCCTTGTTGCCTGTTTGCTCCGCATGGAGGTGGCAATAAAGGCTCGGGCTCAAAAGGTCGCATGGAGCATCCCTTGGGCCAAGGGATAATTGCAACGCCGCTTGTGGTTAAGGGATCGGGACCAGTGTTTGTCGTTCTGAATGTAACGAGGGTTTCTTTTTTTTTTAACAGTAATTCACATTGAAATACTCCCGCGTGCAGACCTGACATTAGAGCATCTACAATCGCAACCTACAAATCTGGTCCTCAAACGTCTGCGGGCGCGTCTGGATGCGTTCGCGAACACTGACCGTTCACACTTTAAATAATGCATTTTTACAACCGGATATCTTAATTAAAAATATTAAATCCATATTATTACATCATTTATATGTATTGTAAACTTTAAATCCATGTTAGCGTTCGAGGACGCAGTCCTCAACGCGTCAACGGGCTGTTTGCACATCCGCCACAGCGTTCGGACGTCAGACGGATCGTACTGCCTTCGGTGAGTCAGCAACGTCGATTTGCCGACGCGTTGGATTCCCGACATTGCGGGTCGAAGGGCGGCCGCCTCTCGGGAGCAACGGAGTGCGAGCCACACAACCATCTCATTCTCAAGGCCACGTGGTGTGAGCTCATGATCGACAGATCTGGAGATGAAGGACTTGGATCCGTTGCCCACGATGATGAAGAAGGCCGAAAATTACCGGAGGTGAGCTGGGATGACGGATGTGAGTGAAGGAGGGTGGAGTGAACTGACTAGGGTTTGGTCTGACAAGCGAATAGGGACGAATATATATGGGACCGATGCGCGCCAGTGCAGTCTAGACGGGTGTACTCGGGCTTCCTCATATCCGTCTCATATTTTGGGCTGGATAGGAAGGATGTCGGTCAGTCCGAACATTTAAGACCCGTTTAAAAGATCCAGTTAGATCGTCATTTTATGACCAGTCAATGACCGGGAGGCATGACCGGACGTTTGAGACGGACAGGGTCCGGTAGTAGATGCTCTTAGTGCACTACTAACTGATTTCAGCTTTTAACATTTCTTTTATTATCTCATTTCAGTTTTACGCATTTTCGATATGATAAGTACTAGCCAGTGTGGATAAAAAAGTTAAGTAGGTGGTTACATAGGTTAAATAATTTTATACTTCCTCCATCTTATAATTTGTGGTGTTCATACTTTCAAAATTTAAGTTTCATCATAAATGTAACCAGTATGGACGACGGGAATAAAAATAAAAATTATTCAGTAGCATTACTTTTAGCATGTAGAAGTGCCTAAGTGCCTTCTAGACATTGCCTTTTGCAACAGGAGAGATTTGGGTTAATACAGTGTTGTAATCACCATAGGAAGTTTATACTACAAAAGAACTAAAAAAAACGTGGCAAAAGGTATACGCAAAAAAAAAAAAAACACGAAGATAAGAAATACTGTAGAAATCCATTTTTGTCTCTCCTTGATCGACGACGGTGGTTAAAGCGTACTAATCTACTCCTCCATTGACTACTCTCCGGGAAGTTCAAATTCCAAACACCGAAGCTGCTAGTAGCACTCCATCGATGAGAGCATTCGGTTACCTTACCCCCACACCACATTAACTACGGGTAGCCGCGTGTTGGGCTCCAAGTGCAACCAGCAGAGAGAGAGACACATTAATTAACAGCGCGATGAAATCCGTAGTAGCATCCACCTCTGGACACGGGAAGATCGCCTTGTCCTTGCATGGTAGTACTTCCTACTCACAGCATCTCCAACAGTCCGTATGTTTAATTGTTGGTATAAGTGTCCACATCAATAACCAACAACACATCATACAAGCTTTTTAATGGAGTGTATGTTAATCGTATGTAAAATAACTAAGCGGGTTCATTAAATAGTGAAGAAATAACCATGCTTGCCTCGAAGCTTGTGCGTGAACCGTTGCTTCAAGTTCATACGATTTCATTCTCTCTTCTTTTATTACGCGTCATGTCATCAAAATCATCTATGTGGCAATTTTATCAACGATGATCATACGACCATTGGAGCATCGTCGGTAAAATTGTCACATAAACGATTTTAATGACATGACACATAATAAAAGAAGAGAGAGAATGAAATCGTATGAACTTGAAGCAACGGTTGAGGCACAAGCTTCGAGATAAGCATAGTCATTTCTTTAACATTTAGTGGACCCGTTTAGTTATTTTACATATGATCAACATACACTTCATTAAAAAGCTTGTATGATGTGTTGTTGGCTGCTGACATGAACATTTATACCAACAATTGAACATACAGACTATTGAAGATGCTCTCATACCACCAGGCGCCGTGGCAACGTTCACATCCGGATCCATCTATCATCCATTGATTACAGCAACCAGAGAGGTAGAGTAGTTCACGATCGATCTCGATTTTCAAATGTTGCCATCGTCAATGCTTGTCACCTCCCGCAGTCCCACGAGGCCTGTGGCCAGAACGGTTCATTGGTTGGTTACTTGTGTTTAACATATCTCCAACGCGGGTCATCAAACATACCACAGCACAACTATTATTCTTAGGACCGGAAACTAGCCTGCGGGGCGGTTTTGGCTACCGGTGAGCAGGGACGGAGCCAGGAAATTAAGATGGGGGTGTGGGGGCAAAGCATCAAAATCATAGAATATATTTGTGCAAAAAAATCATAGGATATATAAGAAGATACCACTGTGTATATTCGAATTTATAGATAGTAAATATATGTCCGATGTTTTGTAGTAAGAAAAAAAATTACATATCTATCAATTTGAATTCGGCTTTACGAGCACTAATATCACAGATATCAATTATTTTTTCAAAGCTAAATTTGGCTGCTAGTTCCTTCTCAATGTAAACTAGCGCGCAATGATGAAGAAAATCATCTCTCATTTTACTTTAAAGTCGTGTCTTGACTAATGTCATTGCAGAAAAGGCTCGCTCAGCTGTTGCAGTTGACACTCGAAGAGTTATCACCAATCGTAACAACCTCTCAACCATTGTCGGTCTTAACTATTTCTTTTGTTAGATCAACAAGTGATTTGCAATTCTTAATCTTTGGATGGTTGAAAGTATCAAGCTAAAAATGTAGTAACTCGTACTCTAACCTATCTCTTTCTTGACTAGAAAATCTGCTCGATAGAATTTATCCACTAGTCTGCATATCTTTGACTTGTCGAAGGCATCATGTCTCGGATTCAATGATGAACAAAGATCTAAAAGCTCAGTTACTTGAGAACTGAATCGATCATTCAACTCTAAAAGCTCATCCTTATGTTGTGTACTCGTCTGTCCGTCCGCCGCAACCGCAAGTCCGCAACTGCGTCTGCGTGTCGGCGCTTACTGTAGCACAATCGCATGTTTGCAACGTCCCTTCTCCACTGCGTGGCGGCGCCGGAGCGTTGGAGTCTTGAAAGTTGAAGACAGGAGAGATCCGATCGTGATCGGCGAACGACATATCACAGATGGCCTGCTTCAAGACGAAGAAGGAACTGTACTAGTCTTGTCTGTAGAAGAGATTAGAGATCTTATTTTTACGTTATGTGCGGCAGCCGGCAGCGTCATGGGCAGATGGACTCGTCCTGTCGTCCGCTCCGTCGCTGATCCCTCGTTCCCTGCAGGGGTTCCGTGGAGCGGTGGAGCCCGGAGGCCTGGACTCGTGTGATCCCTCGTTCCCTGGAGGCTGGAGGTCATGGGCCGAGACACTGACTGAAGGTCATGGGCTGAACAAATTAAGTGCATGGGTTTTATCCTACCTGTACTAATGACTATGGATTACATGTAATACATGTCTACATGGGTCATACAAAGGCCTAAGTGGATGTGTGTGTGTGTGGGGGGGGGGGGGGGCAAAGCAGGCTGCAGCCGGTTACGAACGTAAAAAAACAGCGCTATACCTGATCGATTGACTGGTACGACGCGATCGTTGGGGGGGGGGGGGGGGGCTCGCCCCCCTTAATCCGTCCATGCCGGTGAGAAACCCTAGTTGCCGCCGTCGCCACCAAGAGAGCCAATTTATGGCGTCGTTTTCAATCGGCTCTCCTCCGTCGGCGAGGAGGTGCTGCTGGTCCAATGAATATTGCTTATTCTGGAGTTTGTCCTCTTAACCGCCGGTCGTGGGGAGAGTCGTCGAATTTCGCATGTGTGGATCATTTTTGCTTTAGGTTTTAGGCCCCTAGTAGCTTAGGTTTTTTGGATTGTTCGGCGTCATGCCTTTGACTGCGGCAACGACGTTGCGGAATAGAGAAGCTCTGGATTCTTCTTCAGCGAGGTGATCATCTCTATGGCCGGTGATGAATTTGGAAACCAGTCTGTTCAAGCGGAGATATTGTGGTGGCGACGTCATCCTTGTGGTGGACTCAAATCCTCGGGCTCCATCGTCGTCTGTTCCAGCGACGATGCAAAGCTTGGGAGGTAATTCAGGAGTCAGTGGATATGGGCACGGCGGAGCCGGACGTTTACGTTCCATGTAATAATATGAATTTGTGGTTTTCTAATTTAAGCTATTCGGATGTAGACTGCATTATTTAAGACGTGATCGGATAGTGTCTATGAATGTGTTCGAACGCGTCCGCAAGCATTATCAAGGTGTAGATGCTATACAACCTATAAATAAATCCACTCGTCCCCGTACGACCCTCCCGCCGGAGCGACGGCCTCGACATCGTCGGCAGTCGACGCAACCCGCGTGTGCCACGTTGACATTGTCGTCATGCTGCTCCGGCACCTCGTGGTTCGAGGCCTCAAGCTCCTTCAAGAGCAATGCACGGTTCAACGTCGTTGATGCATGCATGGTCGGCGGCCCTTGGCGGTGGACTATATGGTTGCTCTACAGGGATGTGAGCATCGCCGGTTCTCGCCGGCGATGTCTGGATTACGGGCCTGTTTGGTTGGAGACTAATTTTGCCAAGCCATTAAAGTGTGGCAAGCCACAAAGTGTGGCTGAAAAAACAAACGTCAAACTTTGGTAAAAGTTGGCAAAAAAAATTGACTCTATGACAAATGGGTCATAGCAACAATAAAGTGTGGCAAGCCAAAGTATGGCAAAAACCAAACATATGCCAACTAAACTGTGGCTGCCAAATTTTGGCTTGACAAAGTGTGACTGAGAAACAAACAGGCCCTACGTAATGCGGCGTCCGTATTTCATTTGACCGGACCTGATCGAACCCTTCCTTCATCTTTATCTCAGTGATAACGTGAGCAGGAGGGGTGAGCATGGGCACGGGCAAAGAACACCAGCAGGAGGAGAGTGGGTGACCGAATCCTCGTCGCCCGTGAAATTCGATTTGCAGCGACCGAACCACTAGCCTGTCCGGCGTCACCGGACTGAATATCCATATCGCTTCCACGGCTCCGCTACGAGAAGAATGTCCGCTCCGCCAGAGCAGCGTAGGAGCATTTCCTTGCGCCGAAAACCCGCTACGTACGTACGCATGTTTGTTGTTGAGCTTCTCCAACGAGACTGATTGGGTAGGAGGAGCAGAGCTGACCGTCATTGTAAAGCAGAATGTTCACCGTTTAAAAAACTGAATCTGGTTCCTCGGCTTCCGCGCTACAACTATTGGGTCGATGGCGGTGCTTCGTCTTCGAGTAGGTCTTTTGGATTCTGATCATGCTTGAGTTCATCCGTCGGAACGGATCAGAAGGAGCTCCCGCATAGAGTTGTATCGGTTCCTCGGGGTAGCGAGGTTAGGGTTTGTCTCTAGGCGATTGCGTTGGCGAGATTTGACGTTAGATTTTTCGGGTCTATTTAAGAGTTTGATGATGACTATAACAACTTTGGGGCGCTGGTTCTTAGGGGTACATGCATGGAACTTCACGGTTGTAATCGATAATGTCAAATCGACTTCGTTGTGTGAACGTGACAACGGTGTGTCAATGACTTGTCTTGTGGAGGTAGTGATCATTATGTGGTCTAAAGACCTCAACATAACTATTATTATATTTATGATATTTTTGTACTCTGATGAACCTTTAGGCTGCTCATAGTAGAGAGTAACATATAGTAATATCATGCATATGTTACTATTGTATGATATTACCTTCATAATACATAGTAACATAAACTAGTATCAAAGATGATCTCATTTATTGACATGCATGACATATACTAGCATAACATTTAACATGTTACGGTATCTACATATGTTACTCTAATCCTCTTTTTTTTTAATTACTTGTCACATCACCATGTTTGCTAGTCCCAAGACTATGTTACTAGCTATGATACCACACTATGGCCAGCCTTACGATAGATCTGAATTTACCGTTTCATATAAAAAAAATCTGAACCGTGTATATGTACACAAGATTGCTTCCCAGCTCGTACGATGCTGCTGATTAGCAACTGTAAGTTAATTGCGCTTAAATCATTTTTTTGATTTAACTTATAATTGCGCTTTAATTCGAAGTGCAGCACGCCGAACTCCTGGCCCTCACTTGGAATAATTGCCGAGCCCTGGTTTTCTTTCTCATGCTGGCCATGGACCGACTTGGCGTCCGTATGGTGGATCGGGACGAGAAACCGGGTCTCCGGCTTGTCAAACCACAGAAAGGACCATCATCCTCCACGAACCCCACGGCAAGACCGAGATAGACGTAAAAGCAACGGACCACGAACGATCGGACATGAAGCGGTTGTTAACGTCGCACGGCTCGCCGGACGGCCGTGTGGTCAAAACACTACTTCCACTTCCACTACCTAAAAAAAACACCGGTTTTGACTTGACGTGCGTGGCAAAGCACGCCTGACATCAGTTGGAGTGGTACCTATCTATCGGCATGCAAAGTTAAATACTGCCTGCTTCTCTCTGTTTTTTCAACCGTCATTTTGCCCACTGCGGCACTATAAATTCGGCTGGCAGTTGATAATAAACAGAAGGAAACAGCACGACTCCTCCACGGAATATCTACTGCAAACGCTGGCCCAGCCCGAGCGTTGTTTGTTTTCCTCCGTGATCGCAGGCGTGACCGGTGCCCGGCTCGCAGGGGCATGTGGTTGGTGGTGGCTACCTACGTACGCGAGGGGCGGCGGCGAGATGAAACCGACCGGAACCTACCCCGACTCCTATTACTCCGGCCACGTGAGGCGGTCGTGGTGAGGGTGGCGCCGAGACAGTGCCGTCCGCCGTGCGCCCGCACCGCCCGGCCGCTCGCTGCTACGCGACGAGCCCACCGTACGCCTCTCGTGAATTCGGTCGTTGCGCAACTCCGGTGCGTGCATGCGCCGAATCCCACGTGGACTTGTCTACACCGTTGTTTGTTTCTAAAAAAAAATGTTTTTTTTTAGCTCACATACACGATCGTATACCCATTTTTATGGACGCACGCACGCATACCCTACCCTTATGAGCACCTTCGTTGTCGACGGAAACGTCTCCTCTCACTGAAAGCACATCGTCGTAAGACCTGAAATAAATCCAAAAAAATGAAAGCACCAACGTCAAGTGTGGAACTTGAACTCTGGTGGACTCCTAACCATCCAACGCCAATTCCAGAAAAATATCACAATCCTTCTAACCATCCAACGCCAATTCCAGAAAAATATCACAATCCTTCTAACCATCAAATCACGGGTTGGTTTGCCTATAAAAAAAATTATCACCGTGTGCTGCATTTTTTCTTAAAAAGTGAATATATTAATATCGCGAAGACACTGATTACTTTTTTATGAGATGTGAAGATGCTGATTACACCCGGCCTCTACATCTATAAGATGCGGCAAAATGCACACAATCAAAGAAAAATATAAAAAAAGCAAAAATAAAGTCCTGCCATAGCGATTAACTTTTCTCAGCAGCAACACTCCCACCAACACCCAATACAACCCCTGTAAACATAAAAGGACTTTAAAATAAACGTCTTCAAAAAGGAGCTAATGCCATCGTTGTTCGATCCAAGATTTTATGTTTTAACCCGGAAGAAAGTCTGCGCTCTCAAAACAATTTTTTCAACAAGGCAATCACAAGACATAAACAATGAAGGCGAGAACCTAGGTTTTCACCCTAAAGAAAGTCCACGTTCTCAAAACAATTCCTTCAACAAGGTTATCACCACGCATAACCAATGAAGGCGAGACCCTAGTTTTTCATCCTGAAAGTCACGACTCGATACATGAGGAGTATCACCAAAGATGAAATCCTCGAGTGTTGCCACCCAAACTTATCATTGCTGCTCCCCAGAGTTACTTAACACTCGGCTAACTCCATCGCGTCCCAACCTCTGTTCGTCTAACCGATCCTCCTTATCACTATGTACCACATGACACGACTGGTAAGGGCATTTTCAAGACGGACCCGCAAACCTCCCGCATGCATCTGGACCGTGTTGTTCGGACCGTGGAAACCATTCAACGCGGTCTTGTATCAGTCTGTGGCATGGTTCAAATGCATTTTTTCCCGCAAACCTGAGGCAAACGTGGGTGGGTGGGGTGAGGGAGGGGGCGTTGTGGGAGTACGGACACATGAACGTCGCTCTCAAACCCCCTAACCCACCCAAAAACCTTTCCGTACACCCCGCCTTCATCATCCTCATTATCTTTGCGTCCTTCTTTTTCTATTGCGTTCATTACCGCTCCACCACCCCAGCCGCAACACCATACCCCTATCAAAACTTTGCGTCTATATCACCTCCACTGCTCCAACATGGATCCATCCCGCTTCTCCCTCGCCATTCAACCCCTGTCCTCTGACCGCCCTACTAGGTACCATCCGGTATTGCTATACTCATCATGTCCGACAACTGTTTGATGAATCGCCGGAGCTAAAAAAAGCTTTCAATTCTTCTTTATAGCAATGGATTCCGATATGAAGTACATACACGAGGAATATCTTGAGTCGTCAGACGGCTCGTCCGACAAGGAGTACTCCGGTGAGACGACAATAATGCACACGGTCCTTGAAGACGAGGAGTGTGCAGATGTGCATGTTCGTAATTTCAAGGGCTTGATCAAGGGTCATTGAGTGCTCAACCGCAACCGGGTGCGCATCCTTTTGACGCTGATGGATGGCTACTTTGGCCCCGATGCACTCTTCGTTGATCATTTTCGCCGGCTTTTTCGGATGCGGAGGATTTTCATCGATCATTTGTACCATGACGTCTGATTCTATGATGACTACATCATCTTGAAGAAGGACGTTGTGGGAATGATTGGCTTCTCTGGTTACCAGAAGTGCATGGCCGCACTCCATATGCTTGTATATGGCACGACCGTTGATTCTTGAGACGAATACTTACGAATTAATGTCTAAGAGCATATACAGACCCAAAGGGACGGTCAAATTGCGTGTTCCGGATCGCGTGGTTAGAGTTGCTCTGACACGTCTTTGGAAGCTAGCTGCCACGTCCAAGGTCGATGTACATATACAAATGTCTCTACTATAGATTTTGCGGAAAACGGGACTCACATCCTATTCTCTTGTACGGCTCCTAGGTCTCTTTGGATGTTTGTTCGGAACACGCTTGGGCCACAGTGGACGGCCTCTGACGTGGCTGAGTTCTTGCAGGCCAAGGAAATGCAACATCAATAAGCGTCTTTTCTGGCTGATCTTCGATGCGATGTCATGGACCCTTTGGACTACGAGGAGTAAAATGGTGATTAAGAGGATTTTCTTGCAGCGCGCCTTTGATGTTTTTTTTTAACTTCTTGCTTTTCTGCAGCACTGACACCCGTTTGCTAGGCTAAGGGATCAGGCGCGCCTTGGGTGGACATTGGATGCGCTTCACACCTCAGCTCACCGTTTTGCCCAACCGCCTTCGACCGGATGATATGACCACTTGGTGGCCTTTTTTCCATTTCTTCTTCGTTTTTTGGGTTTGCTTGTGCTGTGGCCCCGACAGACAGTGGATACTATGTTGATACCTTTGATTGTAGACTTGGTGCTTTATTTATAAAGCGAAACGCAAAGTTTATTTTGGGTACTATAGATTACATATGCGACGTTCGTATTTTATTTGACCCGGCTTGATCGACACTTTATGGTCAGCAGGAGGGGTGTGAGGGTGCATGCATGGGCTCGGGCAAAGAATATAATAGTATCAGGAGAGTGGGTGAACCGAATCCTTGTTGCCCGTTAATTCGGTTTCCTGCGTGCGAACCACTCGCCATGAACCCGGACAGACTCGTGAGTATCCATATCACTTGCGCAGTTCCACTAGTAGGAGAAGAATGTCCACTCCACCAGCACCGTCGGAGTACGTACTACGTACTTTCTGAAGAACTGCTCTGTAGAGACCCTTGGCTTTTCTTTGTGTGTGGGCTCAGTGACGGACTTTCTGAAGGATTTACGTAGGATTTACATACTTTCTGAAGAACTACGTACTTTCTGAAGGATTTACATATAATCATTAACGAAGGAGGGCAAATACATACATATTTATATATATATCATTCAAATATACACTATATATTTCAGGTTTCGTTGATCGTTGGGGGAGGCCCCTGCTCGCCTCCCTGTCTCCGCCCCTGTGTGGACCTGGCGTTCGTACGGACGAGTGGAGAAAATCTCGTCAAACGACACAAAGGAGAGGACCCATCACCCCCGCGGCAACGGCAAGGCGTAAAGCAGAGATCCACGTACCCTACCCACGATTGGATTTGAAGTGGTTGCTAGCGTCGTCGATCGCACGGACCGCCGGACGGCCGTGTGGTCTCAAACGCCAACAGAGCGCTGATTATCCGGGGCCATCAGCTGTAACAAGAGTGCTGGCACTGCCAGCGAAAGCAAAGCCAAACGTTTTGCGAGCGTGCAATGCCAGTGCAACGAGTGGCCCAGTAGAGGGATGGAGAGAGATCGAGCAGGTGAACGACTCCTCGGTGCATGCTTGTTTGCATATGCTGACACAAAGTCGCATTGGCACTGCACACTCCACTCGTCAAGCAGTTGTGCTTCTGCTCGTGCGGTTTCCCTCCCGTATTAGCAAATACAGACACCCTAAACGCAAATACGACACCCTATAATAATAAATCCAAAGGAAAGGTCGTCAAAATGATTCAATCTAACTTTATCGATATTCTGAATTGAGTAAAAAAGGGATGTATGAAGTTCAAGCCCTTCCAAAGTTCATGGCCCCTCAATACAACGATCTATTAGATCGCGTCCTTAGACATTGTGATGTAATCATATCTCATCTTAACTGGGTATGTATATTTCTAGGTTTTTACAGTTTTAACTTGTACATTCATAATGATACCATGAGTGTTGTGAACGTATCGGTTACTGATCGGGTGTGTCTCCTATATATTTGTCTGCGTAACTACATTTCTTAGAGAGGCAAAAAAGAATGAATAAAGAAAAAGAAAAGATGTGCTAGTGCGGGGTCGCATCCTACCTGACGAATCGACCGGGCACGTTCACGAGCCCTTATATTTTTCTTATATTTGTTTTTAATATCAGGCTTTATAGACGGTCCAAACGTATAGAGATGGTATAAAGGATTCAATTGAGTTATTTTTTTTGTATTCTCTTTCTGTCCGGTCAACGTCTTTGAACGTATGAGCGGTCATTTGAAACATACGGTTGTACATGCCCTCATGCCTTTCAGAAAAGAAAAGTTCTACTGTACTACGTAATTGCCTTTTAGTTTAACGAATATTTTTGTCTTGCTGACCGATGCACCATCGGTTTTGACCGGGAACCGAGCGCTGTTTTTTCCGTCCGCGATTACAGGAGCGAGTGGCGCTGGGGTTCTCCCTGTCTTCCAGGTCAAACAACCAGCATGCTCTTTGCCTGCCATAGTTTTCCATCGTCGACTTTGGTGTTGGTGGTCAGGTCAGGTCAGGCTCGCGGCCGGGAAGTAACAGCACGCGCGCGCATGTGGCGAGGACGGCGGCGGCGGCAACACGGGGGACGCACGACGCCGAACTTTTCTCCGGCCACGTGAGCCGGTCGTGGGTGGCATCGTCGCGACAGTGCCCCTGCCTCGTGCGCGCGCGTCTGTCTCGTCTGACGCACCGATCCGTCCGGACGCCGCTGCGCGTGCCACGTGAACCGGTCATGGTGTGTGTGTCGCCGAGACATGCGTCGTGCTACTGCCGTCCGCTCGTGCTGCTATATTTCATGTTTTGATCTTTTATGTAACTATAGTAAAAGAGCCCGTGCGTTGTAACGGAAGAGAAAATAACACACGCTCTGAACGTAATACATTTTCACATGGTATCACATTTGTGTTGCCGATTAGGAATGACTTCAGTGCTCACACAACGAAAACGCGTTTGAATGAGTCACTCGAAATAAGATGAGAAATACGTTGTTTCTTCCCATGAGGTTTTTCAAAGATGTGCATGTGTGGTTAACGATGTTTTCTTTCCTCATAATTTGGTTTTAATTTAATGAATGTTTATTGCAATTTGTATCATCATCGGAAAAAGAGAAAAAAATAGACCGTGCACTACAGATTAAGTTTTGCATCAAAAATAATAATTAAGAAGTATTCAACTGCTAAAAATAACATCCTATTTAGATTCTACACATTTTTTAATCAAAGTTTATATATAACATGCTAGAATCGGAGTTACGGATTAAAAGATATGGACTGCGGGTTAATTATGGAAAAAGACATAGATTTTTCTGCAAAATAGCCACAACGGACGACAGAAGCACTACGTGCTTTATTATTAGAGAGAGATTTGATGCAGATGTGATCCTACTTTATAAAAAATTCAAATTTTGATTTATTTTTTTACCGTCAAGGTCTTTGGCGATAGGTATAAACAACCTAGCTATCGCCAAGCAACCTGATGCTAGGGTTGCAAGTCATACCGGAAAAAAAAAATCTGTCGGACACAATGCGTCTTTGCATCTACTGTTGTGAACCTTGGCGGTAGAGTTGTATAGGCTACCGCCAGCGTGTTTGGAGGTAGGGATCCGTGACACTGATGTGGATAAGTTTCCTATCGTCAGAGACACAGGTTTCCCTCCATCCTAACCTGCACCTCGGGCGTTCTGGAGCCTGCCCCCAAACCGGCCTCCACCCTGCGTCAACATGGTCTTGAAGCTCCCGTGCCGTCTCACCACGACACAGCGAGGTGAGGTCGGCACATCGATGAAAATGAGTCGGGACTAGGAACAATAGCACTGTCGGCAAGCGTCGGGGAGGGGGGCTCAACCTCCAGCGTCAACGACGGTAGCCGACCAAATGCAATAGCAGGAGCATACCAGGCCCGACCGGGACCTCATAGCCCGTACAGCTCTCGCCATTGCGCTGTAACAGGCACACCGTAGGCGTCACCGCCCCTTGTCCGAGCTCCTCCTCCTCCTCCCCACCACACAGAAGATACCAAAACCGCGTCGGGTGCTGGCTTGCTAGGACCCAAATGAGACCCGCAGGGCCCAGATCTGGGTCGGGGGCGCACACCGGCCACCCCGCGCCACCACAACGCTCCGCCGCCAAGGAGGAGCGCTGCCACCTCACCCGCCACCGCCCATTGCTGTCGGGTCGCCGGACCGCTGCCTAGCTGAGCCGCACCATCGCCGCCTATTGCCTCGGGAAGGGGAAATGCGCTCGCGGGAAAAGAAGATCCCGCCGCCGTCGACACCACCTCGGTCGAGGGCCGGAGGTGCCCGTCGATGGCTGCGGGTGGGGAAGGGGGATGAAGTGACTGACGAAGGAAGGTGGTCGGACGCTAGAGCGGGGTCTCGAGATAGGAGGGGGAGCTCAGGGCGAGGGCGGTCGGTAACGACGGGCGTGGGCGTGGGGGGAGTGGACTGGACTCTAGCGGGAGCGGGAGCGGGAGCGGGAGCGGGTCCCCGTTCTCGACACACGATAACTCCCAACTGCGACTAGCCTGACAGCATTTGCTTACCCCACACGACATTAACTACACATCTGCCGCGTATCAACCTTTGGACACTAGAAGATCGCGTTGTCCTGGTACCGGCAGCAGTCTGTAGTACTACCAATACAAGAGGGCGCCGTGGAAGGTTCACATCTGGATCCATCCAACGTCCATTCATTACAACCAGACGGGTACTGGTAACTCCCGATCTATCTCGATTTTCAAACGCTGCCATGGATCATCAATGCTTCGCTATGTGCCATTTGCTCATTATCGGCGTTGGCCAATCTGTGAGTGATTTTTGTTTCTAAGCTCAATTTAGGTGTATACTCAGAATTGTGTTTCACGCGTAATTAGCATGGTTTCTTTCTTGATCACCAATGCTATTCTCTCTCTTCCTAATTAACTTGTGAAATAAGATTTTTTACGTAGTCGGCAGCCTTGGTACTGTATGAAGGAGCATCACTGGGAGGGGACTACAGCACTGCTTGGCTCAAGCACGTAGTTGTTGAGGCTACTCCTGCACACGCCGCGTGATCGCATGTCCAACGAAAGATTACATATGGCGCATCCGGATTTTTATTTCACCTGAACTAACCGAGCACTTACTTTATCTCCGTCGATGACGTGAACAGGAGGAGTGAGCATGGGCGCATGGGCAATGAATCCCAGGAGGAGAGCAGGTGAACCTAAATTTGAAGTGCAGCACGCTGCATGCATTCCTGCGCCCTCGGAGGCTTGGACTAATTGCTCAGTACATTAGCCCTGGTTTTCTTTGTCATGCTGGCGATCGACCGACTTGGCCGTATGGTCGAACGACACAAGCGGACGATCATCGGCAGGAAGTAAAGCAACGGACCTGGACGTGCACGCGCCCTACCCACGATCAGATTCGATGAAGTGGCTGTTAGCGTCGCACGGCCCGCCGGCCGGCCGTGTGGTCAAAACGCTAACAAAGTATCTCGCGGGGCCATCAGCTTAAGAATTAAGAGTGGTAGCTACACTTTTTGGGCGGCGGATAAGGCAAGGGCTCGGTCAGGTTCAAGTCACTCGCCACTACTAGAAGTTCTAGAAAACACAGGATTTTGGCTTGACACGGTTGGCAAAGCTCACCTGACCTGAGTTGGACTAGTACGTATCGGGCATGGTGGCTGGGGATAGAGGAGGCTTTGCGGCCGCGGGCGTGCAGCGCGACCAGACCAGTGGCCTAAAGCAGAGGGTGAGGGATCGAGCAGGTTAGCGACTCCTCGGTCCATGCATGTTTGCACATGCTGCCAAAAAAGGTATCGCTGGTGGCATCATCAGGCGTACACTTCAAGCAAAATTGACACGATTGATCCAATGATGAAAGCATTTTACATACTGAACCGTGATTAAAAAAATTCACGTAGGTCTTTTTTATGACGTCAATAATGAAAATATTTTACATACTGAACCGTGATTAATTTTTTTTTACACAACTGCCTTTTTTTATGACATCCGACAGCTAGACACCACACTATATTATGTGGCGCCTAAAGCAAAGACGTCCCACAAACTGTCACGTTGGATCAATGTCCACTCCACCAGAGCACCACACCTAGTAGTAGTTCACAAACTATCCGTTGTGTGGCGCCCGGGGCTTAGGTGTCAAACAATTGACGAAAGTGCAACGCCTTAGTCTTAGACGCCACACTGCAGGAGTGGGGTCGGGCCTTGACACGAGACGCCAGCTGGCAATATGTGTGGCGTCATTGGCTTGGGTGTCAGACAGTGTAATGTGGCGCCTGATTGTCGGACGCCACGCAAAAGAGTCAGCTAAGTGAATTTTTTCAACTGCGGTTCACTTTGTGAAATACTTTCATCTTTGGATCAATTGTGTCCATTTTGCCTACACTTTATCTCATCAAGAGAAGTACCGCCTCACATTTAAAAAGCTACCCGCATCGTCGTTTGTTGCCATAATTGAAAGATGAGGTCTTGAAGCCCGCATCACCAGACCATCCCCTTCGATGACGGGACATGAGAAAGGAGCTGGCTCAACCCGAAGACCCATTTGATCTGTGACAGAACATTAAGTCTAGAGCAGAGCAAACTAGATCTATTTATAGATCTAGAAGGACACTCCCGTGAAACAAGATAGATACCAAGCTCGGCCTAATAAGAACGATGGAGTTCGGGATCAGCCGCGCGGTTGGATCTCATCCGATTTCCAGCATGACACGGTTCGGATAAGGGACGTCGCCCATCCAATGTTTTTCACACATTAGGTGATGCAGCATTAGTTTCCTGAAGGGTTTAAACCCGTAAATATCGAGCAGTACGATGGGACAACAGACCCGACCGTATGGATCGAAGATTTCCTCGTCCACATTCACATGGCTCGCGGAGATGACCTCCATGCCATCAAATACTTGCCACTAAAACTTAAAGGCCAGCGAGAAACTGGTTGAACACCCTCCCAGAAAACTCCATAGGGAGTTAGGAGGATCTCGAAGATGCTTTTTGAGACAACTTTCAAGGCACTTATGTTCGGCCACCCGGGTCAGATGACTTGAGCCACATCATTCAGCAACCTCAAGCACTTTCTCAATCTTCCTTTTGCCATGGAAGTGATTATTCTTATTTCATGGGCCATTTGAACCACAAGGACTGACTTCATTTTTCAAACATATGACTCCCAGCTTATACACTTGCAGGTGCAAATACAAGGCAGAAATGATCTGCCTTATTCACATAGCAAAAGGAAAGGAGTGCTGTTTTCCTCCGCGATCACAGGAGCGAGTGGCCTCCATGCATCCAGCCGAGATCCTGTTTTCCAGGTCAATCAAAACAACCAACATGCTCTGCTGGGCTAACTGCCGTAGTTTTCCTATGTGCCTGTCAATTTCACAGTCAAAACAGCACGCGGGCGCATGTGCTGGTGGTGGCTACGCATGCGCGAGGGCGGCGGCGGCGAGATGAAACCGACCGGAAGCCACCGGCCACGTGAGCTCGTCGTGGGATGCGTCGCGATGGGTGCCCGCAGATGCGCGACGGCTCCACCGTCCATGATAAGGCTCTTCTCCCTGCCTGCCAAACAAACACCGAACCCGGCGAATTTTCCGTCTCGTTAGACTGTAAACGTAGACTTCCCTTTTTACGAAGGCGAAAACGTAGACTTTTCTACATGGGGAGATACTGACTCCGTTGAAATTTTCGGCGTTTAAGTGTATCGTGGTTTTTTTTTAAACGGGGAAGGCCAAATTTGCCCTTATATTTCATGTGATATGAGTGTTACATCATTTGCTAGTACATCAATAAGAAAACCAGGAGGCTTCTTCATCCATTTTATAATTCTAGTGGAATCAGCATTGCTAGCTAGAGTATCTGCTACCATAATTGCCTCCTAGGACAGTATTTAAACTGAATAAAACTAAAATTCTTGGCAAGAAAAGAATACCCTTCATAGATTGCAGCAGCAGGTCCAAGAGAGTTGCCATCATTTAATATAGTATCAATCACCTTCATGCAATCGGACTCGACCACGAGCTTCTGCAGTCCCACCTCGCTTGCCAAAATTAACCCATCTCTGAGTGCTCTTGCTTTGGCTGAGCTAGCATCTTCAGCAAAAGGGATACCACTCCATGAGCCTGCGATAAATGTACCTCTGTCATCACGCAATACCGCACCTGCACTGCTAGTTCCAGAGTCGCAGCAGAAGCCGGCATCTACGTTAAGCTTGTAGTGGCCCTCGGCCGGTAACTTCCATCCATGGTGAAGGACTCCCGGCTTCTTACTCCTGGCCCTGAAGAAGTTCTTTGCAAGAGCTGAGATCACATGTGCAGATCTTGGTGGTTTGAAGATTTTCTCACCATGAGTGAAGCTCCTTCTCTCCCACCAGACATACCAGACTGTGGTTGCGATCAGCTCACCTCGACCAATATCAGTTATGGTGTGACATTGTTTTGCTCTTAGATAAGAGGAGCTCCGAGAGGATGGCACTCCCATTACGCTCTGGTGTACATATTTCTTGCACAACGCTTGATAGTCCGAGGATTCACCATATTTCTTGCACTCTCGGACATTGAAAGAAAACATGTTTGATGCTTTCACAATTCGTTGTGCACAATGGGCATTGAGAGCTAGACATAATATGTCGATTAGCAAGGACGCCATAGCATGATATTGCTCCCATCAGAGGTTTTCATAGATGGATCTTGATCTTTGCTGGGACCCGTAATTTTCAAATGATTCTCCAAAGTGTATCGTGGTTGTTGGTAGTATATATAATCTTCTTTTTACAATGTAATCAGATTTGTTTTTATGAAAACCTACTCTTTTTTTTTTGCAAATAAACTCTTGTATTACTCCAAAAATTCAAAGTTTACAATCAAATTCAAAAACTTCTAAGGCAATCCAAGCCAAACATCAGTGTGGCGTTCGGATCTCCTAAATTTTGCCATAAAATGACTAGATTTATTTTGGCTACGATGAATACGAGTAATACAAGAATCCCGTTCCTCCATGCTTCTTCTGATATCCTCGGCCAAAAAAACATACTTCGATTTGTTGCCTTCTCTTAAGCTTTATTCACCAAGTGTAACAGACAGATACATGAAATACATTAGAATCATGTGGATGACCAATCCAAAGATGATGTTGAAATACATTAGAATCATGTGGATGACCAATCCAAAGATGATGTCCCTGATCCAAATAAAGTGCATGCCTAGCTAGGTTATGAGACTCATAGTTCGGGCTCCTAGACTCGTGTGTAGAAAGACAAGAAGTAATGATGTATTTTCAAGAGCTAATCTCTTTGATCACACTACCATAGTTTGCTCCTCATGCTTCTCTTATGTGTTTCACCACCGTCTCACAATCGGACACAATAACGAGATTTTCAGACCCCAAGTCCTCGGCCAAAGACAATGCTTGTCAACGTGCAATCGCCTTTAAAGTTGGCAAGTCCATCGTAACTTTGATGACCATCTAGACGTCTACATGGGATCTTCGTCTTTTATCATTAAAATGTAATCAAATGCATCGTCAAATCGTTTTTTTCTTCATTTCCAGGTCAACTCTGGCTTGTAGTTCTTTGAAGGCGATATCCCCGGGCCATCATACGGGGAGGCTCTCGCCCTTTTTTGGGTGTGCTACACGTCTATTGGCTGATCTCTATAAAAGATCGCAGGGCCGTGAGCTGTTTGATCTGGCATCATCTAGCGGTCGACTCACACACTCAACCATTGCAACATAGATAATGCAACATAGGATTTTTGCAACCTTTTTAAAAAAATTGCAAACATTTTTTGAAACATGTTTCCAGAATTTTCTAACATTTTAAGAATTGATGACCATTTTTTTGTAATTCGTAAACATTTTTTTGATTTGAACATTTTTTTTGATTTAAAAAACATTTTTCTAAATGCACAATGGTTTTTTGAGTTAGCTAAATTTTTATGAATGAAATTTTTTTTGTAAGTCATGAACAAAATTTCAGAATTTTAGGATATTTTTACATTCATGAACATTTTTTGAAATTTTGTTCAATTTCATTAACATTGTTTCCTAAGCGAACTTTACAAATTTATGAACATTTTTTATTTTACTTAACATTTCTTTTCAAAATTTTGAAGATTTTGTGAATAACCAAACATTTTATTAAAAAAACGTGAATATTTTATAAAGTCACAAACATTTATGATTTACTAATGTATTTTATCTATAAATGCAAATTTTTCAAAGAACAACTTTTAGAAGTCCCAAATTATATAAAGTAGAAAACAAAAAATGGAATATAAAAAGATAAAATAAAAATTAGTCTTAAAAACAGGCCACTGGACATGGTGAACCCAAACGGCATGCTGAGTCTTCTCCCAGTGCATATAGTGCATTATAGGAGGTACCTACATGGGCCGGCCGAGTCATGGGATTGTTTTGTATGTAACATCTTTTATCTTTTATAGGTGACATTGATGGATAATATTTTATAACTTTCGGGGCAATTTACATGACGTACTGCCAGAAGCAATAACCCCTTTATTATTACTAGGCGAATGCCAGTGCGTTGCTACGGAACAACAAATTCAGAGATAAAAATACTGATGTCAAATATCATTTAAATTTATAATTTACCTGTTTTATGTGGTTATATGACTATGTTGAGATAATATCATCTTGGAGTGTCTCCTCACGATCTTCTCTGCTTTGTCGGTTGTCGCCCGTTGTTAACGACGGACTACTTTGTCCTCATTCTCTCATGTTCTTACTACCATGCCAAGTGTAATAATGATGAGCGGTCGTTAATATTTTTTCATCTTTGACCTTCTCTAGCGCGTCCTCCTACTAGATCTTCTATAGCACCATCCATCGTGGATGTCGTATTTCTCGGTTATCTAGAGCACTCATGCTAACCCAAAACGTTGCGGTCTCGCTCCCGCTTGCTTGCTTGTCCATGTCCAGATCCTCCTAGCTGGCCAAGTGTTATTTATTTCATCGTGCCATCGTGTCACACTTGCTATTTGTGCTTAACAACCACCCCATTGTGACATGTAGATAAATTAGTAGTGTTATTGCCTACATTAAATTTCAAACTACAACTTAACAACTACCAAGCTTCCTATATCTTGCCCCTTGCGACCCAATAACCTTACTATGTGTGCATCACTTATTCTATTTGTCAAATGCATCCAAGTATGACACATGTTCAGTTTTTCACCAATTATAGCTATAAGCACGTGCATTTTTGTTTCATTCCCTCCCTGTCAGCCCCCATTTGCACTCTTTCTCCACAACTGTATTTAACAAACGGAATGAAAATTGACACATGCATAGGGGTACCCTTCTATGATCATACTGGAAACAGTCATTTCTATGTCAAATATTCGGTAAATTGGTGTTGGATGACCCCATTAGATGGATTTCAGGCATCCTGATTATTTTTGTATTTGGTCAAAATCTTTTGCTCGACATATTATTGTGACAACTACATCAGTCGGTAGTTAAGTCTTCTCGACTGACAAAGAAAAACTAAACTCAAAACTCTACATGACCGGATTGTTTATACAGAGCATTACACATTTTTGATTTTCAGTCTGCGTTGTCTGTTTGTGCCTGTAGTTCTACAGCTGGTGCATACATACAGCATATCCACCATGGTTGCTGACCTCGCAGTCAACAAAGTTTTAAGTCAGTAAGCATTTTCTGCTGATTGCAAGCATGGCAATGACCGTATGACCAAGCAAACATGTTCAGGTTCCTTTGGCATAGGGAGTGGCATCCCAGCTAGAAATAGGTAGAGACAAAACAGACAACACTACCACAAGTGCAAAGCTGAAAGAAATTGCAAAAATAGAAGAACTTAAAACAAACATGTTTGTTATGTAATACATAATCCAAGTGATCTAGCAAAAAGAATGCAAACAAACTCTTTGCCTGTTCTTCCACTGAATAGATTGTAGTTATCTGTTCTGAATTTATGATAGTATAAGCTGCCTCTTGGGTTTTCGTGATACAAAGGAAAACAAACGGAATTGGAAAACACAAGTAGTAACAAGAACAAAAAAGCTGGGTCATTACCGCTTGCATCGCCCACCTAGCCTTGCTATGAGCCCGTGACCACCATGTGAGATATGACCGTGCATGTGCCGCTCGTACCCAGCTGGCGTCTGGTTCCTCCATCCCACGCGGAAGCTATGTGTACGTCCACGCTAAGGACCCTAGAATCCCTATCGTCGATTGCCTCCTCTCCTAATTCCATCAGTTGGCTACCCGCTCTGTGGCTACTAATGTGTCTGGCATGACATGTGTTGAAGCTTGAAATCGTGCTTGCACATGACGCCCGCATTGTCGGGAGCGAGTCGCTGGCTGTCGACGACCACCGGGCAGTCGACATCGGTCGGTGGGAGGGTATACGTTGGCAAGGTGGAGGCGTCGGTGCAACCGTGAAAAGCTCAGACGAAATGGAGCCGTCAGCGTACACGGCGGCAGCAGCGGGAAGAACCTTGGCGACGGTAGTGCGCTGTTCAGCGTCAAGTCTAGTGGAGGAAGCTGCTGTAGAAGTGCATGCCAAAGACATCGATGACCTGGTAGAACGGGGAGCAGCGGAGGCAGCCGATACTGATGATGTCCTTATTGAGAGCGATGGTGAAGCATGTCTTCTTCGGCTGCTCCTCTGGGGGATGTTGCGTTTGCCCCATGTCGTCTGATTTCGATGGGGCGCTATAGTGGAGCAGGCCGAGACTCTCACGCGATGTGGCGAGAGGAGCCAACACCATCGCCCTCTGTCTCCGGTGAAAGGGGTGTGCCATGTGTGCCCGAGTGCTAGGGAGAGGATGGCGATGGGGAGGTGGTTGTGGGGGACTCCGTCCTTGGAGCATCGGATGGCGCCGTGGAGCGGGCAGATGTGAAGGGAAGGCATGGGGAGGTTAGGGATCCAGTGACGACGATGTGGACGACACTGAGAGACGATGGTTAAGGGATCGTGAGGGAAAGAGAGAAGGAGAGATTTCCGCGTGACGTGGGAAGCGCCGCATGGGGGATCGTGGGAGTTTGGTTCACCCAATTCCGTTTTTTAAGTCATAAAAAACAATATTTCCATCGTGGGAGGTTTTGACTGCGGATATTTTCCTGGCGATGGCAGAGGCGAGGATGCTGGTCGAACCATCACGACGACGGCAGATCCCCTTTAATAATAGAGACTAACAAAAGAACCTGTGCTTTGCAACGGGAGCAAAATATATCACACAAACCATGACTCAAAATCCTAATGGGTCTATGTGCTTTCTTTAAACACGACATCTTATCAGTCATGATGTTTGTCCTTGTTCCCACTCTCACCAACGGACATGCATGGTCAGATATAGTTTCTTTCATCTCCAATTTGTTTCCGTTAGGTGTTCATTTTCAATTTGAATCGACATTGGTACGAAAGAAAGACGGGTCATGCACTATTGATTAACGTTGCATGCTAAAGAACATTTTACAAATTACAAACATGTGAAACAACATCATATTTGGATTCTATGCATTTTTTAATCTATTTTCATATATAACATGTTAATTAAAATTGGAGTTAGGGTTCAAAAGATATGAACATTTTTTGAATTATTTGAATCTATGGCTAAACATCATTTAAATGTGATTAACAGATCAAAATAACATCATATTAATATTCTACACATTTTTCTATTCATTTTTCATATATCACATGTTCAAATTAGAGTTATGGTTTAAAAGATATGAATATTAAAAACATTTAAATCTATACAAAAAAGTTATTTGCTGGACGGATATCAGGTTTATTAACCAAAATATCAAGAAATTTTATGCAAAAGATGAAATGTTTTTTATTCTCACCCAAAATAGGACCACGAGTTGATTAACCTCACAGGGTTTGTGCAGAACGCGAAATGTTTCCCTGTTCTCACTTAAAACAGGACCGTGCTGGTTTCATGAAAGCACGAGGACTTTTCTTCAAAATGTGTGATGATATACAACCAAAAGTATCCGTTGCTTTATTATTAGGTAAAAATTAGGTAGAGAAAAGTATCGGATTCACACGGCCGATCACGTGGTATCCTTTGGCAGCGAGGGCTCTAATCCTAGGCTTAGTAACAATAGACTTTGTAATTTTCTGTTAGCCCCCCCCCCCCCCCCCAAAGACCTTGATCGAGCTATCCAGCCACCACAAACATTCAATGTGATACCCCATTCGTTCATGGACACGCCCTCTTGTCCAAAATCTAAAAACATTGTCGCCAACCTTAGGGTTCGCGGGCGTTCGGACCATCACCACAAATATGTCTAATATCCCGATTGCCATCCCAAAAGACCCCCTGCCCGAAAAACCCTTTCCACACAAAACCGTTGCCATTGATTCATGTCCTTAGGCCACTCCAGAGCGGATGTGACTCCACACGGCAAAGATTCTAGTTAGAGTGACGCGACGGACGAGCGGGCAACGTCACTTGAATGACGGCATGATGACCGCGAAGCTCACTACGAGAGGTGTGTTGCACTAAAGCTAGCTACCCACCCGTTCGTTTGGACTCGCCTATTTAGGCATGGCTCCGATCCTGTACATCATATACTGCGCATCCTCTCCTCTTTGTTCCTCACCACCAGTAATGATGTCGAAGTCATGGTTCTTCGCACCTACAGGTGGTGGCTTCGGATATTCTTCTGGTTTTCATCTTGGCGCTGCCGCCATAGCTCTCTGGGTCTAACGACCTTCACGGCGGCCGGCTCCTCTAAGAAGGAGGAGATCATCATCTTGTTCGGCGATGAGGAGTAGAAGGTACACTAGTCAATGCAGACGCACATTATTGCATATCCAGTGACCATGGATGAGGAGTACCTATGTCAAATGGACATCATGCTCGACCGATCGCTCACGTGCCACGCCCGAACGCCACACTCGTCGTCGCTCAACCGCATCAAGGCGAGACCGGCCATGATTGTTAGAAATAAGCCGTGACGGAGCACGGTGCGACCAGCATCGGTGTGCCAGGTCTGGTCTATAGCGGTGCGACCGTGGTAGATTCGTCAGATAGGATCCACGGATTGAGTTACGGACTTATGTATACGTATGTGCATATGTGTGTAGCATGTGTGCACGCTCGTGGCAGTAGCATGTACGTGCACCAACCCTGGTTATAAACTTCGTAGACTACTTGATGGTTGTGAGCTGAACCCATAGTTCGTGCTAAAATATAGAAACAGATGTACGAACGGTCGTCGAAAATCCCCAATGTGTTTTGCTCTTTCTACTACCTTCGTCCAGCTGAGAGTGAGAGAACTAGATAGGGTAAGACCCAATATTTAGTATCAGAGCTTTCTTGTCTTGGACGTGATTCGTTATGCCGGAGGCGTACCAACGATGGCGGTGTTCGTCGGTGGCTGCGTGATGCTCCAGACCGCGTGTCAGCCTATGAAGGTGCGTGGTGCTGTAGCGGTCACTGCGGATACGAAGACGGTGCGGGGTGAGTCTGTGCGATGAGTCGACGGTGGTGCGTGGTGATCAGGGATGATTTTAAGGGGAGGGAGGGCAACGATCTCATTATCCCTTAGGAGCGATTAGTTAGGAGTTTTTTTTTTGGTACGCAGACATTATATAGCTGCCACGCTGTACGCACACACGCAGGGGCATGATTTGTGCATCGACAGTTGGCAAAGGCAGAGGCGCACATGTTTCTTTTTTGGAAAACATTTCTGGCCGGTGCACCGGTCGAATCGTTCGGTCGGCCGCACGCGACCTGCGCGCTGTGCCTGACTGGGCATGCAATATTTTTCCGTTTAAAATGTTGCAACCAGCGTCATATTTGCTACAAACGTTTTTATTTGCTACATTTGTCCAGTAAAAGAGCTGCATATACGTTTGGTTGCAACTCCGGTTTGTCAGATTTTTCGTTACAATCGATGTTTTTTTACTTTTGCTACAACCGTGTTAATTTTTGCTACAACCGGCATCATTTTTTGCTGCAATCGTTCATTAAAAAAGTTACATACACGTTCACGTAGATATTTGTTACAACCGGCGCTTGACTTTTGCTACCACGCACCATCAGCTTCGTTTTTTTGCTACGATCATGTAGATATTTTTTTACTACATTTTTTTGTCGTTGCAACCGTTGAAAAAATTGCTGCATCGCGTCGAATTTTTGCTGCATCGGAAGAAAAAAATGTTGCATGAAGATCCAACGGTGCATACGCGCGGGGGTTGATGGATCGTACGGCCCGCGCACGGCCGGCCAAATGTTTCGGCCGACGCGCCGGCGCAGAGCACTGCCCTTCTCTTTTTTACTTTGTTCTCAATCTACTCACTGCCGCCACCGGCTTCTCTCCTCTAATCTAATATCTCCATCAACAGTTGAGAAGGGAGGGCCTCCGTCCGACCGTTCCGAGAGGCCGAGACCCAGACGGCCAGACTCACTGTCGATCCGCTCATCTGGCTACACCTACATGGACACGGCTGGGCAATCAAACATAAAGAAATGTCAGTTTTTTCAGGATTAGATTAATTTCTAATTTAGAATTTAATTTTAGGAGTATAGACATTAAAAGGTAATTATAAAGTAGACGTGTTTAATGTTGCAATAGGTCAACAAGTGATAGATTTGAATGACGGATTCAGTTCTCAAGTTATGGAGCTTCTAGATGTCGTTCATCATTGTACCCTAGACATGACGCATTTGACAAGCCCAAGATATTCACTCTAGTGAAAAAATTCTATCCTGCTGATTTTTCTAGTCAAGAAAGAGATCGACTAGAGTGTGAATTACCACATTTCCAGCTTGATACATTGAACCATCCTGAGATCAAAATTTCAAATCACTTGCTGATATAACAAAAGAAATAATTAAGATTGGCAAGTCTTCTGACTATCCTATGGTTGAGAAGTTGTTACGATTAGTATTAACTCTTCCCGTGTCAACTGCAACAGCAAAACGAGTCTTTTCCGCGTTGAAAATTTTCAAGACACGTCTTCATAATAAATTGAAAGATGATTTTCTTCGTCATTGCACTATATTACATTAAGAAGGAAATAGCAGCCAAATTTAGCTCTGAAGAAATTATTGAGATCTTTGATAGTGGTGCTCATAAATTCAGCTTCAAATTAATAGATATGTAATTTTATTTTTATTATGAAGCAACAAACATACATTGACTAAGTTATGTGGCTGTGTAGCCAAAAAATAATAATTATGCTTATAGTTTTTGCCCCCCTATCTTCGTTTTCTGGCTTCGTCCCTGGTGGTGATGTCGTGTGCGCGATGCCACGGAGGCGAGGAGACTGCGGAGGACCTGCGTGGTTGTGCACAGGCCGCGACTGCGTATGGTCGAGACTCGAAGACGAGATACCGGGTCCTGAGCTTGTCAAACCACACAAAGGACGATCACTGAACACGTAAAGCAACGCATGTACCCTACCCACGATCGGACTTGATGAAGTGGTTGTTAGCGTCGCACGGCCCCGGCAAAGCATTATCCAGTGCCATCAGCTTAAGAGTGCTAGCTACACTTTTTGGCCGGCGGGAGCACTACGAGAAAACATAGATTTGACCTGACATGCGTGTCAATTGCCAAAGCTCACTTGAAAAAGGATGGTACGTTCGTGGATGTTGATGTCATGGAGTTGGGGCAAAATTGACAAAAATGACCCCTGGGACGAAAGAACTCACGGATTGACCCCTCGGGAGAAATAATTCACCGGCCTGACCCTTTTGTGTGGCGTCCGACACCTCGACGCCACACTGTACTGTGTGACGCCTAGGGGTTAGGCGCCACACCCCCGACCACGTGGCAGGGAGGGCCCCACCCCCCAGGCAGTGTGACGCCTAAGCCTCAGGCGTCACACATTGTAATGTGTGGCGCCTGACCCTTAGGCGCCACACACTGACTTACAGGGCCACGGGCCAGCCCCCTCCCCACCCCCTCCCTCATTCAAACAGAAACTTCCATTGCGGCGGCTGGCTCTCATCCCCTCCCTAATCCCCTCCCCAATCTCCTTCAGATCTGAGGATTTCTTCCTTGGATTGATCCCCCAAGGTAATGTCCTCCCCCATCCCTTCCCTTTCCCATCCTTCTATCCAATTTTATTATGTTTTGGTTGAGTAGATTGATTTTAGTAGATTGATTTGAGTAGGTTCTTAGGATTTGACTAGTTAGGATTTGGTTGAGTATATGAGTAGTTAGTAGTTAGTAGTAGTAGTAGGTATAGGAATTGCATTAGGTTTTGGTTTTGGTTGAGTATATGAATAGTGAGTAGTAGTAGTAGTTAGTAGTAGAGGTAGGTATATGAATTGTATTAGGTTTTGACTAGTTAGGATATGAGTTAGGATTTGACTAGTTAGTATATGAGTTAGGATTTGCATTAGGTTTTAACTAGTTAGGATATGAGTTAGGTTTTGACTAGTTAGGATATGAGTTAGGATTTGCATTAGGTTTTAACTAGTTAGGATATGAGTTAGGTTTTGACTAGTTAGGATATGAGTTAGGATTTGACTAGTTAGTATATGAGTTAGGATTTGCATTAGGTTTTAACTAGTTAGGATATGAGTTAGGTTTTGACTAGTTAGGATATGAGTTAGGATTTGACTAGTTAGTTGAGTATATGACTAGTTAGTAGTTAGTAGTAGTAGTAGTTAGTAGTAGTAGGTATAGGAATTGCATTAGGTTTTGGTTTGTAGTTAGTGGTAGTAGTTAGTATTAGTAGTAGTTCATATGAGTATATGAGTCTTATTTGAATATTAGTAAATGAGTAATTTTTTGTGATTTGTAGGATGGTGTGGCTTCTGAATGATGTTTATGACGCTGAACACCGGGCCTATTTCATGTCGGAGAAGAAGATGGTAAGTAGAAAATGATTAGTAGATTAGTAATATTTTGAAAATGTAATAAGCACTTGATATCTTCTTCTCCTATATGTTTGCAGGAGCTTACGCCCCTGAAGATCCGGTCTCATGGGGCATCCTCTGTAATGCATTACGATGAGCGGTACACCCCGTACATCGAGATGACGGGACTCCTTCCATTCGTGCAGCTTGTGAGTCGGTCAACTCCAAATCTGAACGCTGCGGCAGTCACAGCACTCATTGATCGTTGGAGGCCGGAGACACATAGTTTTCACCTCCGGACCGGAGAGATGACGGTTACTCTTCAAGATGTTTCCATGATCACCGCTCTTCCCATCGAGGGGAAGCCACTATGTATGAGCACTGATTCTGAGGGATGGCGGCATCAAATGGAGGCTCTTATTGGTATGTCGCCGCAGGAGCCGGAGGTGGAAGATGGAGGGAAGAAAGATAGAGTCCCTGCCGGCGCCACTTTCACTTGGATTGCCGCCAACTTTGCTCATTGTCCTGAGGACGCAGATGACGAGGTCATCCAGAGGTATGCTCGCGTCTACATGTGGTACGTCATCTCTAGGACTATCTTTGCGGACGGCACAGGCAAGAATGCTCCTTGGATGTGGCTGAAGGCGTTGACTGTTTTGGACAACAAGTTCAGCTGGGGCTCGGCCGCACTGGCTTATTTGTATCGGCAGGTAATAAATTGTTAATATTAAGTACTCTCTGTTATCTTTTTCTGCTAAACTGATGCATGTTTGTTGTTACTTGTAGTTGGACGATGCTTGTCGCAGGACGACAAAGGACGGTGGAGTTGGTGGTTGTATGCTCCTACTTTCAGTATGGAGCTGGGAACGCCTACCTGTTGGACGCCCTAAAAGCTCAAAGTGGAATACCTGGGATGACCACGACAACCCTGTACGTCAACCTACATGGGCTTACAAGTGGGACTTGGTATCGGAGGTGGCAAGCGAAGTGAACCTATTGTACAAGCAGTACACCAACGAGATGGATTCGCTTACCCCCGAGCAGGTAAGATGGTTTCAGAGTTGACTTCCAGCTTCTATGTTGTGAGTGAAATGAATTGTGGTATTCATCTTGTGTTGTAGGTTGAATGGGAGCCATATGGTGTCGGGACAAACTTTGGTGATGCACACACGTTCCAGCTGAATCCAGTATGCGTGCAGGAAAGACATCTTTGGCTAATGCGTTGTCCCCTAATATGCAATTGGGCGGTTGAGTGGCATCTCCCGCATCGTGTGCTGCGTCAATTTGGTTACTTTCAGCCACACCCGCCGGAGTGGGTGGACACGGACACACAGCTTCACAGGTAACAAAAAATAATTAGTGATTAGTTTTGTTCTTAGTGTTGAGCGAGCTACTGATGTGTTTTGTTCAAAGCAGGTTGGATAGGAGGAGGCAGCGAAAAATCAAGGACTGGCAGAAGCATCATAAGAGCTACGTCCTTATGTTCGAGCAAAGTGTGCAGGCAACTTCGAGCATACAACGAACCCAGTACCGTCAGCATTGTGCTCTTGCGTTCAGCAACTACCTAAGATGGTTTCAGGAGAGTACTCGTGTCGAGATTTGTCCGCCGGCTTACGAGGAGGACATATTGGAAGAACCCACTGAGTACGATGAACTTGCCCAAGGCGATTACAGCAAGTTGATTCGCGAAGGGTACCAAACTTCCTTCGCCCCTGTCCTGAACTTTGTGGTAAGTGTGCTCCCCTATGTAAATTATGAATTCTAGCGGACCTATTCACTTGCACTTATTTGTTGTCATTGTCTTGTGATCATAGCGCAAAGAGGTCAAGAAACAAGCTGACGAGTCCGAAGATATTCTAGATAACACACCTGGAGGAAAAAAGGGAGAATGTGCACTTCGTCTATTCATAAAGGTGTTGTGTCATTATTATTATTTTGCCCACGAATGCAACATTATAGGTTACCTAATATATGTCATTTATATTTGAATCTAACAGGAACAGGGCAAGAAGTTACGGCGCCTATCCAACATTTTAGGTTGCCGTGACCCTGAATATGTTTCACCTTCGAGATCCGGTTCATCCGAAAGAAATACTCTTGACGATTCGGCTTCTTCGGGCGCTCATATGGATGATGGTGACATTACCCAAAGAAATACTCAGGAGGATGATGCTGACACTCATCAGGTATGACATAGCCATGCAGTTTGCACTTTCAACCTTCAGCCTTGAACCTTCAAATTTGGACTTTCAACCTTCATGTGTATTAGGCTGCGGACGACATGACGTTGAAGGCTTTCCAACGCTCCGCTTACGTGTTGAAGCCCAGGAAGGAATTTAAGCGCTACTCACCGGATGATTATGCGAAAGGGAAGAATCCGGTGGCCGGGAGCTCTCGTTTGTCAAGGATGAGAAGCAGGGAGGATGAGGTTGAGGATGACGATGACGATGAGTCCGATGACCCGGATCAATTTGTGGTTGCGAGAAGGAAGAAGCTAGTATCCAAGAGGGGACGAGGCCCTAAGTGATTTGTAATTGGTGTTGCACTTGTCGAGCTGAACTATTTATTGTAGTCTTGAACTATTTCGAGTTGTGAACCATTTAGTTCTAGTTGCAGTTGTTGAGAACCATTTAGTGCTATCAAAAGATCTTTATTGCTGGAAATATATTGCTTTATTGCACTCACAAGATCCTTATTGCTGTCAATATATTGATGTATTGCTGTTCTAAGATCTTTATTGCTGTCAGAAATTGCTTTTCATATTCAGTTCCAGCAGGTTTTCACATGTGTGGCGCCTAAGTCTTAGACGCCACACATGGGCTTATACAGCCTCAGCGCAGCCCCTCTCCACCCCCTCCCCAGTATAAGTCCATGTGTGGCGCCTAAGCCTTAGGCGCCACACATGTGTAGTGTGGCGCCTAAGGCTTAGGCGCCACACATGGGCTTATACAGCCTCAGGGCAGCCCCTCCCCACCCCCCTCCCCCAGTATAAGTCCATGTGTGGCGCCTAAGCCTCAGGCGCCACACTACACATGTGTGGCGCCTAAGGCTTAGGCGCCACACACTCTGTCATGCCTAGAACTGCATCTTAATGGAGGAGGAGTTCAAAAATAGTGGTGGAGTTCAGATACATACGTTAAAACATACAACACAAAGCACATAGTAGTGGTGGTGGAGTTCAAACATACATATGGTTATTGAAGTAACTTACGTCCAAAAGTGCATACATAGTGGAGTTTCATTGTCATAAAGCGCGGAACCAAACAAGGTTCAACAACACATAGATTACAAGCATCCGGCTCTATTGGGTCGAGCAAGGCCCCTTACCCTTCTTCTTCTTCCTCTCTTCTTCCTCTTCCTCTTCCCTTTTGCGCAGTTTTGAAGCCTCTTCCTTAACCCTCTCCGTGAAGCGCTGATGCTCCCGCTCTCTCTTTGCTGCGGCCTCTGCCAATATCTTCTTAAAGTTAGCTTCATATTCTTTTTTACGTTTCTCTAGCGTCTTCCTGTCATTCTCCTTTATCCTAGCCTCATATCGCTTATGCTCAAGGAACATTTGCCACTCCTCATCCCTCTTTGCCTTATCCTCCTCATCCTTCTTCTTTCGCGCTTCCGCTGCATCCTCCTCTCTCAACTTCTTTGCAACCCTATCCATCAACAGCTGCTCCTCACTGGCTGCATCCTTCTCCTCCCCCCACTCCGCTTTTGCCTTGTTCGGCTGAGAAGCGGCCATACCTACAAAACAGGCATCATAGCTCATAGTTAGTAAAATAACACACAAAGGAGCAGAAAAAACAACATGATAAAGATAAGTGAAATATGTGACATACGGAAATGGTCCTTGTAGGTATCCACGCATACCAATCCTAGTAAGTCCACCACCTATCCCACCACTGCCTCTAGCACCACCACGACCTATCCCACCCCTGCCTCTAGCACCACCACGACCTATCCCACCACTGCCTCTACCACCACCACTTCCTCTAGTAGCACGTCCTCTAGTAAGCCCAAGTCGGCTAGGAACACGTTGAGTAGGAACTTGTTGGCTCGTGCTTCCTTGACCCGTCCCTTGTTGGCTCGTGCTTCCTTGACCCGTCCCTTGTTGGCTTGAACTTGGTTGGCTAGGACTTGGTTGGCTAGGACTTGGTTGGCTTGACCTGGAATCATTGTTTTTGGACTTCTTCTTTCGCGCCGTACACCTTCTTCTGTTGTGCCCTGTTACACCGCAATCTCCACATTGTGATCTCTCAGTAGGCTCTTGGAATTGGTTGTTCCCCATTTCTCTGCCACCACCATGGCCCCATCCATCCATGTCTCCTCTAAAACGCTTTGTCTTTCGTCTTCCCAGTTTCACAACCTTCCACTCTGGGTCGGGCCATAGTTGTACTCCATGATACTCCGGCCATTGTGATTGGTCAAAGTATGGTTCAAATCTAGGAGCCCATGTATGCTTCGTGGTCATGATCAAGAACTCGGACTCCCTCACGGTTAGTGGATGGTTGACGTCCACATTCCTACTGCGAGCTGCCGTGTACAAATGCGAGCATGCGAGATGAAGCAACCTTGGTCTCCCACAAGAGCAATCACACAAGGATAAAGAAACCTTGAACGTCCTGTTTTCGTGTTGCTGGCCATCGTTTGTCGTTCCTCCGGGCTCATTCACTTCGTATGTCCAATCCTCGTTGTTGTACAGGGTAGCCGTTTGGGTGTCAGCCTTCCGTGATTGAAATACCATCCATTTGTCAACCTTTGGTGGAAACTGGTACTTATACTTTTTCTTGTTCTCTCCCGCAATCTGATCATCTGTTTCTTGTGAGTACTTTAGAAAGTATGCTCTCAACTTGTCGAATGTGTATTGAACTATTGCCGTCACCGGCAATGCACGGACACCCTTCAACACCCGGTTGAAGCATTCTGCCATGTTACTGGTCATTTGACCATATCTTCGGCCATCTTCGTCATAAGCTCGTGCCCACTTGGCCCGAAGTTCAATGTGCCTGTTAAGAAACTCAAGCCCACCTGCATCAAGTTTTTTGTTTACAAGCAAAGCATTGTACAATCTTGCAAATCGTTTGTCAGAAAATGCTTGACAACAATCCTGAAGATCATCCGCCAACTCCTTGCTACCACATGCCCGGTAGAAGTTTGCACAGAAATGCCTCATGCACCATCGATGATGCAAAGGAGCATGGCCGGGAATGACAATGTCAACCGTGTTAAGTATGCCTTGATGACGATCCGATATGACACATATTTCCCTCTCAAACGGTAATACCTTGGTTCTCAAAATATGCAAGAACCATTCCCAGTTAACATTGTTCTCTGCCTCAACCAAAGCAAAAGCCAAAGGCATCAACCGGTTATTGGCATCACTTGCTATTGCAACCAACAAAGTGCCCTTGAATTGTCCGGTCAAAAACGTGCCATCGATGGAGATGACAGGACGACAGTGCTGGAAAGCGCTCACACATTGCTCAAATGCCCAAAATGCACGGCCAAATACGCGAACCCTATTTCCATTCTTAATCCTTGTTTTCTCCCCATACGGCTCGACCACATGAACCATGCCCGGGTTAGTGTGGGCAATAGCTCCCAACAACCTAGGTATGCGGTTGTATGCTTCCTCCCAATCACCATACAACATCTTGAATGCGGCTTGCTTTGCTTTCCATGCCTTACCATATTTCACCTCGTAGTGAAAGAGGGCTTTCACAAGGTCTTGTACGCTTTTTATGCTCATTGTAGGAAGAGAGGAGATGGAGTTGGAAAGCCTATAAGCGATGAACTCGGAGGTTAGTTGTCTATGGCTTTGCGACGATAAGGCACCATCAACCCTCTTGCCTTGACACATGTGAGGCATACAACTGACAATGTTCCATCCTGGCCCTCCTTTCCATGGTCTTGCACGGACAATCCAAGGACAACCTCTATCCTCACAAGCAACCGTGTAACGCAGCTTCATGTTTGAATGAACAACTTTGTGTGGCCTGTAATGCGTAACAGAATATTCATCCAACCACATCTTCAGTTCAAAGAATGTTTCGAACTTTGACCCCGGCAAAATAATATTCTTCCCATGTGTGTCCCGATGAGAAGGTGGCCTAACTCCAAACAATATGCCTTCGCCTCCGTCAACCACGGCTTCATCCGCAAGGCTAAGATCCTCGAACAATGGTGTCCGGTGATCACGCTTTAATACCTTCGTGAAAGCTTCAGCCTCCTTTGCCGTGAACCCTTCCTCATCAACTTCTTCATCGGGACCCTCATCGTCAGACTCAGAGGCATACCCACGTGAGTACGGAATGGAATGGTCCATTGTCTCTTGCAAATTATATTTGTCCAAATCACCAAGATTGTTGTCATGAAGAACATTACCATCATCATAGTGCTCATAATTAGCCTCTACCAATGGTTCATGTTCAATGTTGACCTCTTCGTTAGCCTCATACACACAAGAAAGAGGTTCAATGCTGGCCTCTTCGTTGATGGTTGCAGGAATAGCTTCAACAATCGAAGAGGAAACCCGGTTCAAATCCAACAAGTTAGGAACATTTGTTTTCATGGCAAATAACTCTAGAGCCTTGTCTAGTGATTCGGCCACCGTATCCTTGTATGCAAGCCAACGTTGCTCGGAGTTGACATGCATGGTCTTCCAACGAATGTGCATTCCGAATCCCACATTATGCCTACCAGCAAACTCAACTACATCACTAGGGTCCATCCAATTCAAATCCTTTCGGACTTGTTCCAACAATTCAGCATAGCTAGGACACAAATCGAACACCATTTCAAGCTCATCCGGGTCCGGATCAATATTGCCTTTTAAAAAGGCATCCTTGTCCACGTGATGAATATAAACACATGTTCTTCCCATACCTAAACAACAAAACATAGAACCTTTTTATGAGCAATCATACAATTACAATAACCATAGCCTAACTTCCAAATAACCCTAACCCCCTCATAACCCTAACACAACCAAACATCCCTAACCCTAGCCTAACCCTAGCCTAACCCTAAAACAACCATAATGCACACATCCAAACAACCCTAATCCTAACCCCATCATACCCCTTATCCTAACATACAAACAAATAAAACAATATGATATACATCCCATATTTCATGAAAAACTAGGGTTTCCTCAAATTTGCAAAAAAAAAGAACACAAAAGATTTTCCTTTGGATGAGAATGAGGGGAGAGGTGGGGATTACCTTAGGGGAGTGATTGGACAACAAATGCCCGCTCCAAACCTTCAGATTTGGTGATGTAGAGAAGGATTTGAGAGAGGGGGCAGTGGCTGGGAGAGGGGCTGGGGGAGGGGAATGAGGGAGGGGGTGGGGAGGGGGGTGGGGAGGGGGCTGGCCCGTGGCCCTGTAAGTCAGTGTGTGGCGCCTAAGGGTCAGGCGCCACACATTACAATGTGTGACGCCTGAGGCTTAGGCGTCACACTGCCTGGGGGGTGGGGCCCTCCCTGCCACGTGGTCGGGGGTGTGGCGCCTAACCCCTAGGCGTCACACAGTACAGTGTGGCGCCGAGGTGTCGGGCGCCACACAAAAGGGTCAGGCCGGCGAATTATTTCTCCCGAGGGGTCAATCCGTGAGTTCTTTCGTCCCAGGGTCATTTTTGTCAATTTTGCCTGGAGTTGGAGTAGTACGTGGATATTGTAGCGATCGCGAGTGTGCAGTGCAGTGCAACCAGAACCAGTGAAGGCCAAAAGCGGTAGCCGAGGGGTAGAGCCGTAGAGGGATCGAGCAGTTGAGCGACTCCACGGTGCATGCATATGCATGTCTACTCTACGTCTCTACACATAAGTATTATATGCTGACAAAAAGTGTACCACGGGCGTGGCAACAGCACTGCACACGTACTCTACCTCATCAAACGGTAGCGCCAGTCGTGCGTGCTCTCTCCTGCCTTTCGAAACAAGTTCAAATTGCTTTTTCAGTTTATTAACCAGAGTTACCAGTATTTTTTTTTCTTGATGACCCATGCACCATCGGTTTCGACTGGCAACTCGTGTGCTGTTTTTTGAATTTTTTTTCAATACTAGCATGAAATTTATAATAAATTTAAAAAACATGTATGTGTTTTTAAAAATGTCAAAAGTAGCACCCGTCAGCCTATCGGTGGCCGATGGGGGACTTGTCGGCCTCTGGGTGGCCGATGGGGGCCTGTCGGCCTACGGGTGGCCGAAGAGCCACCTGCCGGCCTTGGGTTGTCCGAAGAGGGTCCGTCGGCCTCCAGGAGGCCGAAGAGCCCGTGGATAGCCCCTGCTGACCCGCATCTTCCTCCTCATTTGCTTGTTCCTCTTCTCTCTCTCGTTTTTCTTCCCTCATTTTACCCCCCTTCGATCTCCTCCATCGTCCACCCATTTTCCTATTCAATCCACGGAATCAATAGATCCTACCCATCTCCACCGGCCTACGGTCTCATTTTGTGCAATGCGGTAGTTTTTTGTTCGTTTGGAGGAGCCATGGTGGGGTGGTGGAGTTGTGGATGGTAAGGTGAGGAGGTGGTGTGGTGCAGAGGAAGAAGAAGGTGGAGAGGAAGAAGAAGGGGACACACGCGTGGAAGGTATACCGATTTTTTACTGTAGGTTCTTTTTAGTATTGGTTTATTTAGTGTACGTAGGTTTATTTTTGTATAAATTTGTTCGTTGCGAATAATGACAAGCTCGCAATGTCTGACAGGTGAAAATGTCTGAATCTATAAATTTGACTGTTTATTACGACCCTGGTAATGTTCTGTATAATGAGTTGGGGATTGATCTTAGCGAGTTTAAAAAAGGCATGCTGACACTTTCAGACCCGGACAGGCCGGACATTAGGCAGTTGAAGCACTGGTTGACTACTAGTTTTGGGTTGGATCCTGAAGTCTGTTCCGTCAGTATTCATGCATTGTGGAACAAATCCTGTAAAAATGTCAAGTGGGAGTTGATGCCGATAGATAGGATCCAGCATTGGTTGTCCCTGTTAAGTCGTTCCAGAGACCGAAGAATCCACCCATAATTATGTCCTAGTGCAACTAGTGGCGAAGGAGGAGAATTTCGTACAAGTCAACGTGGGGTATGAACCAGGACATGGTAGTCATGTATCCGGGCCACAACCACCGGATGTGGATGCTAGCCAAGCCGAGAAAGAGTCATATTATGTGCCATACAATGAGACTGGGCAGAGTATTCACTCGATACTATTAGCTGGCTCTGGTGTTGCTGATGGGGATGAGGAAGGCGATGAAATGCAGAGGGTGATGGAGTTCAACTCTCATAGCGCAACTCATGTATACTGAGATAGTTGAGAAGAAAGATATGGAAGCAAAATATCACCAGAAAGCAGTGAAGGTCAGATGGAATTATGACATTCCACATGGGAAGGCTTGGAGGGCTAAGTAGAAGGCTATGGAGGAAAGGTTTGGGACGTTCTTCGACTCATATGATAATGTTGACCGTCTCCTTGACATACTGAAGGAGAGGAATTCCGGCACTTATGTTAACATACAACACACGAGGTTGGAAATTATACCAGATTACAAGGTGTTGAAACGAGTATTCTTCTCTTTCGGTTTGTGCATCGAAACTTTCCGGCATTGTCCTCCTGTGATGTTTGTGGATGGTACATTCCTGACTGGTCAGTATAAAGGGCAAATCCTTACTACTATTGGTGTGGACGGGAACAACCAAATCATCCCACTAGCCATGACATTTGTGGAGGGCGAGAACTTTCTGAGCTGAGTATGGTTCTTCTCGCAAATTAAAATTGCGATCTTGAAGGACCGACCAAACGTGTGTGTCATTCATGACAGACATCCTGGTATATTAAAGGCCGTGAAGACACCAAGTACATACTTAAAATTCATCACAGATCTCCTTCAACTTCTTCACCTTGTCCTTATAGCCATGGTGTTGGGGAACGTCGCATGGGAAACAAAAATTTTCCTACGCGCACGAAGACCTATCATGGTGATGTCCATCTACGAGAGGGGATGATGATCTACGTACCCTTGTAGATCGTACAGCAGAAGCGTTAGTGAACGCGGTTGATGTAGTGGAACGTCCTCACGTCCCTCGATCCGCCCCGCGAACAATCCCGCGATCAGTCCCACGATCTAGTACCGAACGGACGGCACCTCCGCGTTCAGCACACGTACAGCTCGACGATGATCTCGGCCTTCTTGATCCAGCAAGAGAGACGGAGAGGTAGAAGAGTTCTCCGGCAGCGTGACGGCGTTCCGGAGGTTGGTGATAACCTTGTCTCAGCAGGGCTCCGCCCGAGCTCCGCAGAAACGCGATCTAGAGGAAAAACCGTGGAGGTATGTGGTCGGGCTGCCGTGGGAAAGTCGTCTCAAATCAGCCCTAAAACCTCCGTATATATGGGTGGGAGGGAGGGGACCTTGCCTTGGGGCTCAAGGAGCCCCAAGGGGGTCGGCCGAGTCCAAGGGGGGAGGACTCCCCCCCCCCAAACCGAGTTGGACTTGGTTTGGTGGGAGGGAGTCCTTCCCTTCCTTCCCACCTCCTCTTTTTTTTCCTTTTCTCTTGATTTTCTCTTTTTGGCGCATAGGGCCCTTTTGGGCTGTCCCACCAGCCCACTAAGGGCTGGTGTGCCACCCTCAAGGCCTATGGGCTTCCCCGGGGTGGGTTGCCCCCCCGGTGAACTCCCGGAACCCATTCGTCATTCCCGGTACATTCCCGGTAACTCCGAAAACCTTCCGGTAATCAAATGAGGTCATCCTATATATCAATCTTCGTTTCCGGACTATTCCGGAAACCCTTGTGACGTCCGTGATCTCATCCGGGACTCTGAACAACATTTGGTAACCAACCATATAACTCAAATACGCATAAAACAACGTCGAACCTTAAGTGTGCAGACCCTGCGGGTTCGAGAACTATGTAGACATGACCCGAGAGACTCCTCGGTCAATATCCAATAGCGGGACCTGGATGCCCATATTGGATCCTACATACTCTACGAAGATCTTATCGTTTGAACCTCAGTGCCAAGGATTCATATAATCCCGTATGTCATTCCCTTTGTCCTTCGGTATGTTACTTGCCCGAGATTCGATCGTCAGTATCCGTATACCTATTTCAATCTCGTTTACCGGCAAGTCTCTTTACTCGTTCCGTAATACAAGATCCCGCAACTTACATTAAGTTACATTGCTTGCAAGGCTTGTGTGTGATGTTGTATTACCGAGTGGGCCCCGAGATACCTCTCCGTCACACGGAGTGACAAATCCCAGTCTTGATCCATACTAACTCAACTAACACCTTCGGAGATACCTGTAGAGCATCTTTATAGTCACCGAGTTACGTTGCGACGTTTGACACACACAAAGCATTCCTCCGGTGTCAGTGAGTTATATGATCTCATGGTCATAGGAATAAATACTTGACACGCAGAAAACAGTAGCAACAAAATGACACGATCAACATGCTACGTCTATTAGTTTGGGTCTAGTCCATCACGTGATTCTCCTAATGACGTGATCCAGTTATCAAGCAACAACACCTTGTTCATAATCAGAAGACACTGACTATCTTTGATCAACTGGCTAGCAACTAGAGGCTTGCTAGGGACGGTGTTTTGTCTATATATCCACACATGTAAATGAGTCTTCATTCAATACAATTATAGCATGGATAATAAACGATTATCTTGATACAGGAATTATAATAATAACTATATTTATTATTGCCTCTAGGGCATAATTCCAACAGTCTCCCACTTGCACTAGAGTCAATAATCTAGCCCTCACATCACCATGTGAATTACATTCTAATAAATCTAACACCCATACAGTTCTGGTGTTGATCATGTTTTGGCCGTGGAAGAGGTTTAGTCAGCGGGTCTGCTACATTCAGATCCGTGTGCACTTTGCATATATTCACGTCCTCTCCCTCGACGTAGTCGCGGATGAGGTTGAAGCGTCGTTTGATGTGTCTGGTCTTCTTGTGAAACCGTGGTTCCTTTGCTAAGGCAATGGCACCAGTGTTGTCACAGAACAAGGTTATTGGATTCAGTGCGCTTGGCACCACTCCAAGATCCGTCATGAACTGCTTCATCCAGACACCCTCCTTAGCCGCCTCCGAGGCAGCCATGTACTCCGCTTCACATGTAGAATCTGCTACGACGCTTTGCTTGGAACTGCACCAGCTTACTGCACCCCCATTAAGAATAAATACGTATCCGGTTTGCGACTTAGAGTCGTCCGGATCTGTGTCAAAGTTTGCATCGACGTAACCTTTTACGGCGAGTTCTTCGTCACCTCCATACACGAGAAACATCTCCTTAGTCCTTTTCAGGTACTTCAGGATATTCTTGACCGCTGTCCAGTGATCCACTCCTGGATTACTCTGGAACCTCCCTGCCATACTTATGGCCAGGCTAACATCCGGTCTAGTGCACAGCATCGCATACATGATAGAACCTATGGCTGAAGCATAGGGGACGGAGCGCATATGCTCTCTATCTTCATCAGTTGCAGGGCACTGAGTCTTACTCAATCTCGTACCTTGTAGAACTGGCAAGAACCCTTTCTTGGATTGTTCCATTTTGAACCTCTTCAAAACTTTATCAAGGTATGTGCTTTGTGAAAGTCCTATCAGGCGTTTTGATCTATCCCTATAGATCTTAATGCCTAGAATGTAAGCAGCTTCTCCTAGGTCCTTCATAGAGAAACTTTTATTCAAGTAATCCTTTATGCTCTCTAAAAACTCTACGTTGTTTCCAATCAGTAATATGTCATCCACATATAATATTTGAAACGCCACAGAGCTCCCACTCACTTTCTTGTAAATACAAGATTCTCCAACCACTTGTACAAACCCAAATGCTTTGATCACCTCATCAAAGCGTTTGTTCCAACTCCGAGATGCTTGCACCAGTCCATAAATGGATCGCTGGAGCTTTCACACCTTGTTAGCATTCTTAGGATCGACAAAACCTTCGGGTTGTATCATATACAACTCTTCCTTGAGGAAACCGTTAAGGAACGCCGTTTTGACATCCATCTGCCAGATTTCATAATCGAAAAATGCAGTTATTGCTAACATGATTCTGACGGACTTAAGCATCGCTACGGGTGAGAATGTCTCATCGTAGTCAATTCCTTGAACTTGTGAAAAACCCTTTGCCACAAGTCGAGCTTTATAAACGGTCACATTACCGTCAGCGTCCGTCTTGCTCTTAAAGATCCATTTGTTCTGAATAGCCTTGCGGCCCTCAGGTAGTACCTCCAAAGTCCACACTTTGTTCTCATACATGGATCCTATCTCGGACTTCATGGCTTCTAGCCATTTGTTGGAATCTGGGCCCACCATTGCTTCTTCATAATTCGCAGGTTCATTGTTGTCTAACAACATGATTGATAAGACGGGATTACCGTACCACTTTGGAGCAGCACGTGGTCTCGTCGACCTGCGTGGTTCGACAGAAACTTGAACTGGAGTTTCATAATCATCATCATTAACTTCGTCCTCAACCGGCGTCGCAATGACAGGGGTTTCCCCTTGCCCTGCGCCACCATCCAGAGGGATGAGAGGTTCGACAACCTCGTCAAGTTCTATCTTCCTCCCACTCAATTCTCTCGAGAGAAACTCCTTCTCGAGAAAAGCTCCGTTTTTAGCAACAAACACTTTGCCCTCGGATTTGAGATAGAAGGTGTACCCAACTGTCTCTTTTGGGTAACCTATGAAGACGCACTTTTCCGCTTTGGGTTCCAGCTTTTTAGGCTGAAGCTTTTTGACATAAGCATCACATCCCCAAACTTTAAGAAACGACAACTTTGGCCTTTTGCCATACCACAGTTCGTATGGTGTCGTCTCAACGGATTTTGATGGTGCCCTATTTAAAGTGAATGCAGCTGTTTCTAATGCATAACCCCAAAACGATAACGGCAAATCAGTAAGAGACATCATAGATCGCACCATCTCTAATAGAGTACGATTACGACGTTCGGACACACCATTACGCTGTGGTGTTCCAGGCGGTGTTAACTGTGAAACAATTCCACATTGTCTTAAGTGAGCACCAAACTCGAAACTCAGATATTCACCCCCACGATCAGACCGTAGGAACTTAATCTTCTTGTTACGATGATTTTCCACTTCACTCTGAAATTGCTTGAACTTTTCAAATGTTTCAGACTTGTGCTTCATCAAGTAGACATAACCATATCTACTTAAATCGTCAGTGAAGGTGAGAAAATAACGATATCCGCCGCGTGCCTCCACGCTCATCGGACCACACACATCGGTATGTATGATTTCCAACAAGTCACTTGCACGCTCCATTGTTCCTGAGAACGGAGTCTTAGTCATCTTGCCCATGAGGCATGGTTCGCACGTGTCAAGTGAATCAAAGTCAAGTGACTCCAAAAGTCCATCAGCATGGAGTTTCTTCATGCGCTTTACACCAATATGACCTAAGCGGCAGTGCCACAAAAATATGGCGCTATCATTGTTAACTCTAACCTTTTTGGTCTCAATGTTATGTATATGCGTATCGTTATCAAGATTCAATATGAACAATCCTCTCACATTCGGTGCATGACCATAAAAGATGTTACTCATAGAAATAGAACAACCATTATTCTCTGACTTAAAAGAGTAACCGTCTCGCAATAAACAAGATCCAGATATGATGTTCATGCTCAACGCAGGCACTAAATAACAATGATTTAAGTTTATCACTAATCCTGACGGTAACTGAAGTGACACTGTGCCGACGGCGATTGCATCAACCTTGGAACCATTTCCTACGCGCATCGTCACTTCATCTTTCGCCAGCCTTCGCCTATTCTGCAGTTCCTGTTTCGAGTTGCAAATATGAGCAACAGAACTGGTATCGAATACCCAGGCACTACTACGAGAGCCGGTTAAGTACACATCAATAACATGTATATCAAATATACCTGAATTTTCTTTGCCCGCCTTCTTATCTGCCAGATACTTGGGGCAATTGCGCTTCCAGTGACCCATACCCTTGCAATAGTAACACTCCGTTTCCGGCTTAGGTCCAGCTTTGGGTTTCTTCGTCGGATTGGCAACAGGCTTGCCGCTCTTCTTCGAATTGCCCTTCTTGCCTTTGCCGTTTCTCTTGAAACTAGTGGTCTTATTCACCATCAACACTTGATGCTCTTTACGGAGTTCAGACTCTGCGACTTTCAGCATCGCAAACAACTCGCCGGGAGACTTGTTCATCCCTTGCATGTTGTAGTTCAACACAAAGCCTTTATAGCTTGGCGGCAGTGATTTGAAGGATTCTGTCAGTGATAGCTTCTTGCGGGAGTTCAATCCCCAGCTCAGCTAGACGGTTTGAGTACCCAGACATTTTGAGCACATGTTCACTGACAGATGAGTTTTCCTCCATCTTGCAAGCATAGAATTTATCGGAGGTCTCATACCTCTCGATCCGGGCGTTCTTCTGAAAGATAAACTCCAACTCCTGGAACATCTCAAATGCTCCATGACGCTCAAAGCGACGTTGAAGTCCCGGTTCTAAGCCATACAAGACTGCACATTGAACTATTGAGTAGTCCTCCTTACGTCCTAACCAAGCGTTCTTAACATCCTGATCAGCCGTAGCGGGTGGTTCATCTCCTAACACAGCATTAAGGACATAATCCTTCTTCCCAGCTTGTAAGATTAGCTTAAGATTACGAGCCCAGTCTACAAAGTTGCTTCCATCATCTTTCAACTTAGCTTTCTCTAGGAACGTATTAAAATTCGGGATGACTGTCGCGTGAGCCATGATCTACAACACAAATATATTCAAAGTGGACTTAGACTATGTTCAAGATAATTAGAGTTTAACTTAATCAAATTATTCGCTAAACTCCCACTCAAAAAGTACATCTCTCTAGTCATTTGAGTGGTTCATGATCCACTTACACTAGCTCAAGTCCGATCATCACGTGAGTTGAGTATAGTTTCACTGGTAAGCATCCCTATGCTAATCATATCATCTATATGATTCATGATCGACCATTCGGTCTCATGTGTTCCGAGGCCATGTCTGCACATGCTAGGCTCGTCAAGCTTAACCCGAGTGTTCCGCGTGCGCAACTGTTTTGCACCCGTTGTATGTGAACGTTGTGTCTATCACACCCGATCATCACGTGGTGTCTCGAAACGACGAACTGTAGCAACGGTGCACAGTCGGGGAGAACACAATTTCATCTTGAAATTTTAGTGAGAGATCACCTCATAATGCTACCGTCGTTCTAAGCAAAATAAGGTGCATAAAAAGGATTAACATCACATGCAATTCATAAGTGACATGATATGGCCATCATCACGTGCTTCTTGATCTCCATCACCAAAGCACCGGCACGAACTTCTTGTCACCGGCGCCACACCATGATCTCCATCAACGTGTTGCCATCGGGGTTGTCGTGCTACTCATGCTATTACTACTAAAGCTACATCCTAGCAAAAAATAGTAAACGCATCTGCAAGCACACACGTTAGTATAAAGACAACCCTATGGCTCCTGCCGGTTGCCGTACCATCGACGTGCAAGTCCATATTTCTATTACAACATGATCATCTCATACATCCAATATATCACATCACATCATTGGCCATATCACATTACAAGCATACCCTGCAAAAACGAGTTAGACGTCCTCTAATTTTGTTGTTGCATGTTTTACGTGGTGACCATGGGTATCTAGTAGGATCGCATCTTACTTACGCAAACACCACAACGGAGATATATGAGTTGCTTTTTAACCTCATCCAAGGACCTCCTCGGTCAAATCCGATTCAACTAAAGTTGGAGAAACCGACACTTGCCAGTCATATTTGAGCAACGGAGTTACTCGTAACGATGAAACCAGTCTCTCGTAAGCGTACGAGTAATGTCGGTCCAAGCCGCTTCAATCCAACAATACCGCGAAATCAAGAAAAGACTAAGGAGGGCAGCAAAACGCACATCACCGCCCACAAAAACTTTTGTGTTCTACTCGAGAAGACATCTACGCATGAACCTAGCTCATGATGCCACTGTTGGGGAACGTCGCATTGGAAACAAAAATTTTCCTACACGCACGAAGACCTATCATGGTGATGTCCATCTACGAGAGGGGATGAGTGATCTACGTACCCTTGTAGATCGTACAGTAGAAGCGTTAGTGAACGCGGTTGATGTAGTGGAACGTCCTCACGTCCCTCGATCCGCCCCGCGAACAATCCCGCGATCAGTCCCACGATCTAGTACCGAACGGACGACACCTCCGCGTTCAGCACACGTACAGCTCGATGATGATCTCGTCCTTCTTGATCCAGCAAGAGAGACGGAGAGGTAGAAGAGTTCTCCGGCAGCGTGACGGCGCTCCGGAGGTTGGTGATGACCTTGTCTCAGCAGGGCTCCGCCCGAGCTTCGCAGAAACGCGATCTAGAGGGAAAACCGTGGAGGTATGTGGTCGGGCTGCCGTGGGAAAGTCGTCTCAAATCAGCCCTAAAACCTCTGTATATATAGGTGGGAGGGAGGGGACCTTGCCTTGGGGCTCAAGGAGCCCCAAGGGGGTCGGCCGAGTCCAAGGGGGGAGGACTCCCCCCCAAACCAAGTTGGACTTGGTTTGGTGGGAGGGAGTCCTTCCCTTCCTTCCCACCTCCTCTTTTTTTTTCCTTTTCTCTTGATTTTCTCTTTTTGGCGCATAGGGCCCTTTTGGGCTGTCCCACCAGCCCACTAAGGGCTGGTGTGCCACCCTCAAGGCCTATGGGCTTCCCCGGGGTGGGTTGCCCCCCCTCCCCCGGTGAACTCCCGGAACCCATTCGTCATTCCCGGTACATTCCCGGTAACTCCGAAAACCTTCCGGTAATCAAATGAGGTCATCCTATATATCAATCTTCGTTTCCGGACTATTCCGGAAACCCTCGTGACATCCGTGATCTCATCCGGGACTCCGAACAACATTCGGTAACCAACCATATAACTCAAATACGCATAAAACAACGTCGAACCTTAAGTGTGCAGACCCTGCGGGTTCGAGAACTATGTAGACATGACCCGAGAGACTCCTCGGTCAATATCCAATAGCGGGACCTGGATGCCCATACTGGATCCTACATACTCTACGAAGATCTTATTGTTTGAACCTCAGTGCCAAGGATTCATATAATCCCGTATGTCATTCCCTTTGTCCTTCGGTATGTTACTTGCCCGAGATTCGATCGTCAGTATCCGTATACCTATTTCAATCTCGTTTACCGGCAAGTCTCTTTACTCGTTCCGTAATACAAGATCCCGCAACTTACATTAAGTTACATTGCTTGCAAGGCTTGTGTGTGATGTTGTATTACCGAGTGGGCCCCGAGATACCTCTCCGTCACACGGAGTGACAAATCCCAGTCTTGATCCATACTAACTCAACTAACACCTTCGGAGATACCTGTAGAGCATCTTTATAGTCACCGAGTTACGTTGCGACGTTTGACACACACAAAGCATTCCTCCGGTGTCAGTGAGTTATATGATCTCATGGTCATAGGAATAAATACTTGACACGCAGAAAACAGTAGCAACAAAATGACACGATCAACATGCTACGTCTATTAGTTTGGGTCTAGTCCATCACGTGATTCTCCTAATGACGTGATCCAGTTATCAAGCAACAACACCTTGTTCATAATCAGAAGACACTGACTATCTTTGATCAACTGGCTAGCCAACTAGAGGCTTGCTAGGGACGGTGTTTTGTCTATATATCCACACATGTAAATGAGTCTTCATTCAATACAATTATAGCATAGATAATAAACGATTATCTTGATACAGGAATTATAATAATAACTATATTTATTATTGCCTCTAGGGCATAATTCCAACACATGGTTCTGTTTCATCATATCAGAAATGATGTGCAACAACTTTTTTTTTCTCTTCCTTCATTTGGTCTCTCTCTAGCACAAGCTGGTCCCGCTCCTTCTCTGCCTGCGCCCTGAGTACCTGATTTAGATTGGTGGAAGAATGGTTTGTCAACTTCTTCTTCTCAATCTCCTCTTTCAGATCACTGATAGCCAACCTAGCACTGCCAAACTGACTAATAGCCTCCTCCTTGTTAGCCACCAGTTTTTTACAAAATCAACTTTAAAAAATCGAAGCTCTTTCTCCATCCTCCTCTTTTCTCCAATTATTTTGAAATTTTCTTCACCCAGTTTCACATTATCACTAATTCTGTCCTCGTTTTCTTTGTCATGCATGCTACATAATTGACCTATGCAAAACTGCATAGCAACTGACCACTCAGGGTCTATCCACTCCAGATAGCAGCACTTTTTTTCTGCCTAAAATTCAAAACAATTTCACTGATTAACATACATGAAATTGAGTGGAGCAGAAAACTAACTAAGATTAACTAATTACAGTGCAACATACCTTCTCCTTTGCAGAAAGAAGAAAACGTCGTCCAATGTCAGTAGATTGAAATGCAACTTGCCTGAGGCAAGGCTCTAGGTGCATACAACGAGAAGATAGTTCATGAGCAATGCCAGTCCATTCATAGCATGGGATAGTCCTAGGAAGCTAAAAACAGAAGACACCGAACTACCGAACTGTTATGAAATCCCAAAATGAAGAACGGTAAACCTACCCGTAAATGCTGGAAACCCGAAATTAACGTACCTGGCTAGTCACACTATCGTCATCCCAAGAAAAGCTTGATCCCTTGCTCCAAGAAACCATGACAGATTAATTGGCAGAACTAAATCTACCGGAGAACCTAAATATATTTAAACAAGTTAACTAGCAGACTTAAATATATCTACATTGAGAACCTAAAAATATTTAAACAACTGAACTCGCAGACTTAAGTATATCTACCGGAGAACCTAAAATATATTTAAACTAATTAATTGAGAGACCTAAAATATATCCAAATCTATCGGACAACCTAAAAATATTTAAATTACTTAACTGAGTCACCTAAATATATCCAAATCTACCGGATCATACGGGAACGATTGTTGAATTTACCATTGAAGCGTGCGAAGAAACGACGAACGACGAACGACCACCACCACCTTTACCCACACCTCCACCTCCACCTACACCACCACCACCACCACCACCACTTGTGTCCCCTTCTTCACTCCTCTTCACCTTCTTTTTCCTTTCCACCACACCACCTCCTCACCATCCACACCTCCACCACCCCACCACCATGGCATCAAATGAGGCCGTAGGCCGGTGGAGATGGGTATGATGTGTTGATTCAGTGGATTGAATAGGAAAATGGGTGGAGGATGGAGGAGATCGGAGGTGGGGCAAAATGAGGGAAGAAAAACGAGAGAGAGAAGAGGAACCAGGAAATGATGAGGAAGAAGGAGGAAGAAGGCTCGACAGGGGCTCTTCGGCCTCCTGGAGGCCGCCGACCCCTCTTCGGCCACCTCCAGGCCGACAGGTGGCTCTTCGGCCACCCGCAGGCCGACAGGCCCCCATCGACCACCTACAGGCCGACGGGGTGCTACTTTTGACATTTTAAAAAACACATACATGCTTTTCGAATTTATTATAATCACGTACTAGTTTTGAAAAAAAATCCTGTTTTTTCCTGAGCGACCATACGAGCGACTTCGGAGGTCAGGTCAGGTTCCCTGCCGTAGTTTTCCATCGTCGTCGACTTCAAAGGTCAGATCAGGTTCGCAGCCGAGAACAACATGCGGGCGCATGTAGTGGTAGCTTGCGCAATGCGAGGACGGCAGCGGCGAGGGGACACACCACATAGCCTGGTGGGAACCAAATTTTTTTCCAAAAAACCAGTTGCCGAACGGAATTGTCAAAAGAGACCACCTGTGGTGTAAATTACCAGAAAGGATCCCATGCGATTCTGGCGGCAGGCACGCCAGGCAATGCGTGGCACCTCCGCCATGGCAGGAGGCAGCTGGGATCTGCCGCCACGGTCAAGGTGTAATATTTTTGTTCATGTGATAATAGGTTGTCTCCGTTCATATATTACTGATGATATATTCATGCTGATGGTTATTTTTTATTCGAAATGATATCTTTATTGAGAAAGAGGTATAAATGATGTCGTGTAATTTTCTGAATATTTTTTTATGTAGATGTACTTTTGCGAATGATGTTACTGTTGTTTGTGAATATTTGTCAAATTATCATATGTAAATAAATGATTAATATCGGAAGTTATTATGATATAAATATAATAATATAATTTTTCGGTTGATATTAAAAAAATATTTTTAAAGATATGCTTGTTTTACTTAAAAAAAGTTTTAATCAACTAACAATGTAATTATGGCCGCTCGTTAGGTACTATGAAAAAATTATTACTATTTTATGGGGATATAGTACGCGACGGTCCTTCCGGTGTGGATATGTCTAGATGCGAGATGACTACGATTATAATGAGATACATGGTCAATGTAGGGTATGCGGCAGTTGAAAGGTGTATCCGACCAATGTTTGGTTCAACGATGGATGGGAAAAAAATGACCATGTCATGTGCGGTTTCCTACCACTAGTAAACTTACACGTGCACGCACGTATGAAATGTTGAACAAATAAGATACATACTGGTATAAATATTTTGAAAGATATATAAATTAAATTGGTACACGATGTTGTGATGCCACTGAAGTTGTATATCCAAAGTGAGCCACCACTGTAGTCATGTTGCAGCATAGAGACAATAATATATTTGTTCATCTATTTGGTCTCTAATAGGTTGGAAAGAAGAACATTAAATCTAGTAAAATCCTCCGAACTCCCATTGCAAAATATATTGAGTTACTGGATAAGCTAATTCCAATATGATACTCTGAGTACACATCATAAATTTATCTCAAGAAAGAGATCTGTTTGGAGAAGAAAACAAAACAACAATTGTATAATATATAGTGTTGATTGTTCCCTCTTTTCTTGACAATGGCATGTAAAATTTTCCCGTCGACTCTGAGTAAAACTCTCAATTCCCTATGATTCATTCAAATTGGAGGGCTCGTAATTATAAGTTGTAATTGTGTTGTGGCATCTAAGGTGAGCGTACAAAATGTCATGATAGATAGAACTAAATTCATCTCGGACATTGGTAATTCAACTGTGCCTGCCGAACTACACAATGAATACAAAACCATGAAATGGATGACAATGTATTCAAAAGAGATTACATATACTTGTAAATTGTTGTTTATAATACCTATCACACCATGGTCTGTGACTAATAAGTCAGTCATCATCTATTTTAGCAACAAATACTAACTATTTTAGCAAACTTGCAATAGCACTGATCACCATCTAGAGGTCCTAGGCCGAATTGAATGGATGGTAGTCACCAGGACAACTCATAGTTCATATTTGTTACCGACACTCAATTGAGCATTACGAGGCAATCAATCTCCAAAATTAATTTATGTGTTCATACCTCAATTGCCAACACCATACCATCACGACACGCCTGTTCCTCCACAACAATAGGGCCTAGAAGTTATAACATGAGGGCGAACTTCGAGTATGCACTTGTCACACATATCGCCTTCATTTGTCATGGCGGCTTCTACTAAAAAATATGGCATTAAACATCATATGCACAACATCACGTGATCTTTGTAAAAACGCAAACCAGCTACATAACACCTGGACATCAACACCTAACACGAATATGATATGCTCATGTGGCCATGGGCGTCTCTGTTTTTTAAAACACATATTATGGTAACAGTAATGATAATGAAACTGGGATAATGATGAAAATTTAATAGACGCATCATGAGAAAAAGCATTCCCCAACTACCATACATGATCTATAGTTTCCTTCTATCCTTCAAATGGCTCTTTGGTGCAGCTTATACAATGTAAATACAACGGACAGTTGACAAAGCAAGCTATCTGAAAGGAGTGTTTAAAAATTAAGTTAGTACAAAAGTTTGCAACTATAGTGTCCATGTTAGTGCCGCCTGATTACCCATGTCTCAGCTGACGAAAGCATCCATTATCCTGATGAAGTAAGATCAAGATAATAGTTAACTTTGACCAAGGAAGGACCTAACCTGATGTTTTCCAGCTCTCACAAATTTGATATGATTAGCACTGGACAAAAACAAATAGATATCACCAAGATTAAAATTCAGAGTATGAGTATCTCTATAGGCAGGGAATTCAGTACTCGTACATCAGATAGCACTGCCAACAATCTAACGAAGGTAAGGAAACCTTACCACACAAGACAAGCCATCTTTGACATACATCCTAATTAAGGTGGAATAGTTTCGGTCTCTGGTTGAATGCTTATGAGCTTATTCGTTAGTACATAGAAGCTACTTTCCCTTAAATATCAGCGCAATATCATATTTGAGCTAATTTCTCCAAGAATAATGGGAGTACTCACTTTAGCAATGGGAAGGATTCTAGGTAGTAGTTGCCCACTATCTTTTGAACTTCTTCAGGAATACATTTGCGCAACTGTCTGGCCGAGTGGAAAGGCTTAAGATGATTACTAACCCAAAAAATTTTGTCAAACAAAAACAATGAAAAAATTAGATCAGGGACAGTGAACTGTTCCAATATAATCAGGGGTCACATTGCAAACTGAGACTGAATTGCCAACCAACATGTATGTCTTCCGTGAATATGAAACAAACCAATGTTTTTCATCAATCATAAAAGAAACTAAAAATAAGTCATGCGATCTACCTCCAATGAATTACTATGACATTCTAATTTTTTGTCTCCTATGCTTGTTTGACTACTAAATGCACTATACAAAATTATTTGTAAACCTAATAGTGAATGATTCTTATATAAAGCAAGGGAATGCTGATATGAAAGGAATACTAATTTGTCAGGATAATCTATGCTTGTGAACTGTCTTATCAATCTCGTCACATAGGATGACCTCTCACCAAATGCTTGGCTGGTAAGATATTCACTGAATGATGGTTTTCTTCACTATCCGGTGCATATAGCTGAAAAAATAGAACAGAATAACAAATTGCATCAACTTGAACAAAGGAAATTAAATATGATCATGAGCTGCAACATAAGCCTGCATTTCTTGTATTCTCCATACAAATACTTTCCTGAAATCCAGCTTGGAAGGACAATCATGGCACTTATGTTGGTACTTGCTATCTCCCCCAACTTGGACTGTCGTAGCCGCCTCCCATCGGGCCGACTTCTCTGCTCCACCGCTTCTGCTCCACCGCTGAAGAGGGGCGGGGAAGGGGGCTGCCAAGCCATTGACGGTTGACTGAGGAGGAGCCGAGGATCCCGATGCCCGTCAGACGTCAATCACTCCGGCAATTAGCTTCTTGTTCCGATCCCATCTGATCCAATCCCCTCAGCAACACCCGGAGGGACAGAATGTTGCAAGGAACCGCATTCCACTCATGGAAGGCGGCCATGCGAGGAGAGAGGCGGGGCAGCGGAGGAGAGGCGGCCGGAGGAGTGGGGGAGGGGCGGGACGTGTGTGGGAAGTGTCAGCGAGGAGAGTAGGCAACTGACGAGGGCGGATGGAAAGGAGGTGTGGAGGGTCAGGGGGATTAAGCGGTGGCAGCATGGGTAATTTTGTGAGGTTGTGTGCTCAACATCGTTAATGTAGGTTTCGTTAATGCATGTTTCGGACCTTTAGATTTCGTAATTTTCTGATTGGACGGCTGAGATGATGATTTGGGTCTGCCCTCTCGTGCTTTTTATAGTAGAGATACAAACGTTTATAACTTCTAAGCACTAAAAATTTATATTAAGTTGTTCTTGACAGAAAGAAAAGAGAGTGAGAGAGTAGGCTGTGTGTACGCATAATCAGAAAGAGAAGAGCGTGAGAGAGTAGGCAACGACATCGTGTATATAAAGAAGAGGAACTCTATGTTATCGACAGAAGAAGAAAAAACATGTTGTCGCGTCCGCCGCCGCAACAACACCGCTACCACCCACATGCACAACAGCAACAACATCTTTTTCTACTCCCTTCTTTTCGGTTTATAGGGCTCAAATCTGAGATCTCATCAATCAAGGTGAATTGTGAGTGGATAAAACTATTTTAAACTAGCCAATGAAATATTTCTCACATATTCAATTTCCAAGGCAATAAATGTAGCATCATTCCTTTCATTGGACTTGCATGGTGAATGTAGAAAACGATGCATGCATAGCCACTCGTCTCCTTTATCTAAACTCTATGAATTAAATATGGCGTGAGACTCAAAGCACTTTAACTCACTTAGACTCAAAATGAGCCTTATATAATGGAAATCTGAAAATTTTAAGATGAACCCTATAAACCGGAAAGGAGTGAGTAAGAAAAAGATAATAGCAGCATCATCATCTAGCCTAGGAATCAACGCCGACACGCTTGGTAATCCGCACCGTCAACCACAGGATTCGGTGCACAGGGCACATGCCGGCCATCTTGCATGGTGGCGGTAGGGCCCCACCCAGTGTCCGTACCACGGACGCGACACTGGCGCCAGGGACGATTCTAGGGGGACAAGGGGGCTAGACCCCCCTAATAAATTGATTTTTCTACTATAATAATGGTTGTTGTAGCTAATTTTTTTTACTTTATATAAACTTTGCCCTCTTCATGAACAAACTTGCCTCCCTATGCTTGCATGTTGGCTTCGTCCCTGACTGACGCAACGGTAATAGGGTCGGCCGCGTGGGGCCGTGACGGCAGGCCCCAGCCGCGTCCTGCCATGACGACAGGTGCCACACATCATCGGGCGCGGCTGCCGCCATAATCCCACAAGGTGTTTTCTGGCAATTTGCAGCTGGTCTATGTTGGCAATAAGTTCGGCAACTAATCCTTTTGAACAAAAAATCGCTCATCGCCATGCTGTGCATGCATGCCCGCGCGAGCAACATACGACAGCTGGTCAATCATCATTTTTTTAAGATAAGATTTTCATTTGAGAATTAGCTTTTTTAATTTTCTTTTGAGAATTAGATAGTCAATCACCTATGATCCATTAACGGCCAGCAACGCGATTGCTGAGATCACTGCAGAGCCATCGGCCAAAGTGTCGAGCATCGAAGTAAAACGACGTTGTCATGGGCTAAGGCCCAGCGTGCTCGCATGGCACAGCCAACCAGCAGGCTACGCGTCTTGCGGTGCTTCTGAATTGTTTCCCTGATCTGACCCCTGGTTTTTCTGATTAGTTCCATACCGTTTATTCAAACTTTGTCGCGGCTGTTTATCTAAGACTTAACTACACAGCGGCGCCGCATGCTAGTCTTCCTATGCGGCGGTTAATTCCATCTCTCTACCATGCAAACGTCATCAAGATTCTCTCTATTGACTTGAAATTTAAAAAGTTTTATCTCTAAAACCGTTAATCTAATTGACAATCCGTTTTCACCGTTGGCTTTGTCGCGACGAGGTCTTCAAAACTAGATCCCATGTCGACATGTTTCGAGAACTTTTTTTCTCCGTCCATAATTGCCACATTTTTAGACTGACTTGTCGTATTATTACACACTTATTTGTCCAAAAGAAAATAACTTAATTACCATTTTTTTCTCGATGTGACTCATGTGCCGCATGTATCCATATTGCAGCACACGGCAGCGTGGGCTAGAAGGATATGCAGATGGCATCACAAAATATGCATTGCAAGCAAAGCGTCACACAGAAAGTCGGTAGAAAAAGTGTCTGACACAAAACATATGTTGGCAGACCTTATTCACTAGCTAAGTGCATCTGGTTAGTACTAGTACTACTAGTAGTAGTTTAAAATTGCATAGTTGCCAATTTTTCAAAAACTTAGTTGTCAAGATGCTAGTTTAACTATGCCGAGTTGTCATATTTACAAACGATGACCAGAAAAGATTTCTTTATGGTCATCGGTTTTAAATATATTGAGTTGTCATATTTTTGCGTGTAATGATTTAAAAAAGTTGTTTGTGCTTGTCATTTTAATTACGTCAAGATGTCATATTTACACGTAATTTTCAAAAGTTTGGCGATTAAGTTATTTGTTATCAGACAAGTAAGTATTTACCAATATAACAAGTAAGTGCAACAAATATGGTAATTATGAGCAAAAAAATATATTATCGAAACATATCGACATGGGATCTAGTTTTGAAGATTTCGTCGAAACAAAGTCAACGGTGAAAACGGATCATCGGTCGAATTAGCGGTTTAAGAGATAAAAGTTTTTAAATTTCGATCATTTAGAACGAATCTGATGACATCATTGCATGCATGCATCCATGAAAGAGAACACACAAGCCGCTGCATCGGATGTCCACGGTGCGGCGCTTCTAGATAGAATTTCCCGTTTATCTATTACTTAATATACTAATTAGAGATTCTTCAGAAATTACCACATTAATCAGTAATTAGAATCCGTTAATTTGGTAGGGCCGAGTTATAATGGTATGGATCGATTTTATATTCCCACGTGAATAAAATATGTCCTAGAAATTATGAGCCATCAAATGAAGTAGCAGATACCCCTTACAAAAATAGCACGTCTCAAGATCGAAGCATGCGCTTTATCATCACGGCTCTCTCCTTTCTTCCTAATCAAGATTAAATGAATAGACCATCTGATTTAAAACAAGATTCCATGTGAATATGCACTTCCGTGTACTTGGAATGCACGTCATAAAAGCTAAATCCTGATATTTCTTTAACTGTGCGGCCTCTCAACACGAACACACCAGCCTTCCACGATCTCATCCATGGCCGCCTCTCCCCATCACCGCCGCGCTTGCCCCCTCTCTCCGTCACCTCGCTGCATTTTTTTTCTCTTTCTCAGTGTCTTTTGCTTTGCCGTACCGGCACTAATAGAAAACAGGGCATTGAGCCAACCACATCAGACCCGGATTGGATATAAACCGGTTCTAAAGGGTCTGTCCGCTGGGCCCCCTCCCTGCAGCAAATGGCCGCAAGGCCTTTAGGACCGGTTTGTAACACAAACCGGTCCTAAAGGTTTTTGGACCGTTTGCTGCAGGGAGGGGGGCCCAGTGGACAGATCCTTTAGAACCGGTTTGTATCACAAACCGGTGCTAAAGGTTTTCTCATTTTTGCAGCAACTGCGGGGCCCCGCTGTCAGACCCTTTAGCACCGGTTTTTAACACAAACCGGTCCTAAAGCCCTCCTCTCCTTCCTCCCCGAGCACCCCTATATTCCACCCCGAGCTCAGCTCCATTTTTTCTAGCTCGAGCTCAACTCCATTTTTGCTCTCTCCTTCCTCTTGGGAGCTCTAATCCATCCCCATTTGTCTCCACCATTTGTCAAGATTGTTGGCACCCATCGGTCCTACGGTTAGCATCAACATTCCCTCTTCCGGCATTGCAAGTTTTGCTCGTTTTCTTGCTCATTTCATTTTTGTTGTGCTAGCTAGGTGTTTGATGAAATGCCTAAGCTAGAGAGAGTTCATCATTTGTTATGTATACATATGCAATTTGAGTTCAAATTTAATTATGATTTGTGGTTTTTTTTAGTGTCGCGCGCCTTGTCCCCTTCCTCACCGCCGTCGATCGCCCCGTCACCGACACAACCTTGGTGAGCCTATTGTTTTTATTTACCAAAACAAATTTTGATTTGTATGATTTACATATTTACTTGTATATAATTTTCTTATTGTGTAAGATTTTTTTATATGTATAGCGCCATGGTTTTGATATCCGTCCCCGTTGGCCCTCGTCCAGTCTATGATTCGGATGTGGTATATTATCTTTTATAACTACATATTTTCATTTCCTGATTATATGACAATTAATTACGCCGACCAACTTGACATAGATATTTTTATCTAGGAGGTAGTGGAACCGGAAATGCCAATCGACCCTATTGTTGAGAAGTTACACTTAGTTAAACAAGAAAATGTTGGCCTGAAAGAAAGATTGAAAAAAACTGAAGAAAGGTTGGAAAAAACTGAAAGAGAGAAGATGACCTTGGAAAAGGTTCTTGCCGGTGTCGTCGATGGTCACAAGAGCGAGATGGACGCAATGCGTCTGAAGATTAGAAAGATTAGAAAATATGCAATTAGTAAAGAGGCTTGGTATCATTATGCCGTCGGGTCAATTGTTACCTTTGTTGCGATTTTGATCGCATTTGTTGTTGTTTTTAAATGCATTAATTAGAGAGAGTTTTTATGGTTGGTTTCAGTGTGTGTTTTTATGAGAACTATATATGTATGGTCACTACGCTACTTTGATTTTAACGTGTGATGAACTTTTTGTATTAATTAATTAATTTAGTCATGATGATTTAGCATAATGGTTTTTGATAAATTTATATAATGCAGATGAACCGGCAATGGATGTACAGTGATCGACGTCGTCCCGAATTCCTTAATGGCATGCATAGTTTTCTCAATGTGGCTGAGAAAAACAGGCAGAATGGATTTATTTTTTGTCCATGTAAAAAATGCCAGAATAAGAAGAATTTCCCTAACTCAAGAACCATACACACCCACCTGTTGCAAGAAGGCTTCATGCCCAGTTATTTTTGTTGGACCAAGCACGGAGAAAGAGGGGTTGTAATGGAAGACAATGAAGAAGAAGAGGATAATGATAACTATCCTATGTTCGGTGAACACGGTGATACTGAAATGGGGGAAGACGAGCCTGAACTTGAGGACATTGTTGATGAGTCTGATGATGATCTTCGTCAGGTCATTCGTGAAGAACAGATAAACTGCGGAAGTGAAAACGAGAGGTTGAAGTTGGAGCGCATGTTAGAAGATCACAAAAAATTGTTGTACCCAAATTGTGAAGATGGCCAGAAAAAGCTGGGCACCACCCTGGAATTGCTGCAATGTAAGGCAGAGAATGGAATATCTGACAAGGGATTTGAAAAGCTGCTGAAAATAATGAAGAAGATGCTTCCAAGAGATAACGTGCTGCCCTGCAGTATGTACGAAGCAAAGAAGGTTGTCTGCCCTCTAGGATTGGAAGTGCATAAGATACATGCATGCATCAATGACTGCATCCTCTACCGCGGTCAGCACGAGAATTTAAATGCCTGCCCGGTATGCGGTGCATTTCGGTATAAGATCAGGCGAGATGACCCTGGTGATGTTGAGGGCGACGATCGCCCCAGGAAGAGGGTTCCTGCCAAGGTGATGTGGCATGCTCCTATAATACCACGGTTGAAACGTTTGTTCCAAAACAAAGAGCATGCCAAGTTGCTGCGATGGCACAAAGAAGACCGTAAGGAAGACGATATGCTGAGACAACCCGCTGATGGGTCGCAGTGGAGAAACATCGACGATAAGTACGAGGACTTTGCACGTGACCCAAGAAACTTAAGGTTTGGTCTAAGTACAGATGGCCTGAATCCGTTTGAGGAGCAGAGTAGCAGTCATAGCACCTGGCCCGTGACTCTATGTATCTATAACCTTCCTCCTTGGTTATGCATGAAGCGTAAGTTCATTATGATGCCAGTGCTTATCCCAGGCCCGTCGCAACCCGGCAACAACATTGATGTGTACCTGAGGCCACTGGTTGATGAACTTTTAGAGTTGTGGGCTGACGAAGGTGTACGTGTGTGGGACGAGTACAAACAGGAGGAATTTGACCTACGAGGGTTGCTGTTTGTAACCATCAATGATTGGCCGGCTCTTAGTAACATCTCAGGACAGTCAAACAAGGGATACAGCGCATGCACACACTGTTTAGGCGAGACTGAAAGTATACATATAGGCAAGAATGTGTACCCGGGGCATCGTCGATTTCTTCCAGACAGGCATCCCGTAAGAAAGAAAGGAAAGCATTTCAAAGGCGAGGCAGATACACGGAGGAAGCCAACCCTCCCTAAAGGTACTGATATATATGACATGGTCAAAGATATAAAAGTAATCTTTGGTAAGGGTCCTGGCGCACAATCTGTTCCGAATGACGCCGACAACCACGTAGCCATGTGGAAGAAGAAATCTATATTCTGGGAACTACCCTATTGGAAATTCCTAGAGGTTCGCTCTGCGATCAACGTGATGCACGTGACGAAAAATATTTGCGTGAACCTGCTAAACTTATTGGGCGTGCATGGGAAGAAGTCGAGAGATACACCAAAAGCACGGCTGCACCACCAACGTATGCACGAACGAGACGACCTGATGAATCCAGAGAATTTCAAAGGTCCTGCCAGCTACGCTCTTACCAAGGAAGAGAAGGAGATCTTTTTCCAAGTCCTGAGCAGTATCAAGGTCCCGTCTGGCTACTCGTCGAACATAAAAGGAATACTAAACCTGGAAGAGAAAAAGTTCCAAAACCTAAAGTCTCATGACTGCCACGTGATCATGACCCAGTTACTTCCGATTGCATTGAGGGGGCTTCTGCCAGAAAACGTGCGAGTACCCATTGTGAAGCTATGTGCATTCCTCAACGCAATTTCTCAGAAGGCAATCGATCCAGCAACTCTACCAAGTTTACAGAAGGACGTGGTCCAATGTCTTGTCAGCTTCGAGTTGGTGTTCCCACCAACCTTCTTTAATATTATGACGCACCTCATAGTTCACCTAGTCCAAGAGATTTCCGTTCTCGGTCCTGTATTCTTACACAATATGTTCCCCTTTGAGAGGTTCACGGGAGTCTTGAAGAATTATGTTAAAAACCGTGCTAGGCCAGAAGGAAGCATGGTCAAGGGCTATGGAACAGAGGAGGTCATTGAGTTTTGTGTTGACTTTATTCCTGACCTGAACCCGATCGGTGTTCCTCAGTCGCGCCATGAGGGGAGACTGCGTGGAAAAGGCACGCTAGGAAAGAAATCAACAACATGTATGGACGAGCAATCTTTCACTCAAGCACACTACACAGTTCTAGTTAATTCCAGCTTGGCGGCTCCATATATCCAGGAACACAAGGATATTTTACGCTCGGAATACCCGGAGCAACCTGAAGATTTCATTGCTAAAGAACACGCGAAGACTTTCGGCGGTTGGTTGCGAAGACGTCTCATTAATGACACCATTGTTGAAGATGAGCTATACTTGTTGGCCAAGCAACCATCTTCGACTGTATTGACCTTTAAAGGGTACGAGATAAATGGTAACACATTTTACACGGCAGACCAAGATAAAAAGAGCACCAACCAAAACAGTGGCGTCCGGTTTGATGCAAAAGACGACAACGGGCAAAGGGTCACATACTATGGTTACATAGAGCAGATATGGGAACTTGACTACGGACCTTCCTTTAAGGTCCCTTTGTTCTGGTGCAAATGGTTCAACCTGTCTGGCGTGAAGGTAGACCCGAAGTACGGAATGACAACAGTGGATCAGAAGAATCTTGGGTACGGCAATGATCAATTCGTCCTAGCCAATGATGTGGCTCAGGTTTTCTATGTGAAGGACATGTCTAGCAGACCAAGAAAAAGAAAAGATAAGGAAGCGAATACATCAGACGATGAGCCAAGGCGCCACATAGTTCTTTCAGGGAAAAGAAACATCGTGGGAGTCGAGGACAAGACAGACATGTCAGAAGATTACAATAAATTTGATGAAATTCCTCCCTTCAAAGTCAAAGATGATCCAAGCATCCCGTTAAATGATGAAGATAGTCCATGGTTACGGCGCAATCAGAAGAAAGGCAAGAAGAAAAATAGATAGGGGGTGTTGTTGGTGATGTGTAATAATGTATTAAATCTTTTATGTAATTGTGTTGACCATTTTGATAAATATTAAAAATTTGACCAGTTTCCACTAAATTTGACCATTTTGATAAATATCATTTTTATTTTTAAGTGTTAAAATGACATTTTGACAATTTGTAAATAAATGTAAAAGAAAACAGAAAAGGGAAACAAAAAAGAAAAATAAAAGAAGAAACAGGAAAAAGAAAAAGGAAACAAAAAGAAAAAGGAAACAGGAAACAGAAAAAAGGAAAAAAGAAAAATAAAAGAAGAAACAGGAAAAAGACTCGACCTCCTCACCGACTCCTCGCCGCCGTCGCCTCCTCGCCGCCGTCGCCTCCTCGCCGCCTCCTCGCCGCCTCCTCGCTCGCCGCCTCCTCGCCGCCTCCTCGCGCGCGGCCTCCTCGCGCCGCCTCGCCGGCCGACGATCCTCGCCGCCTCCTCGCCGCGCCGTCGCCTCCTCGCCGCGCCGTCGCCTCCTCGCCGATCCTCGCCGCCTCCTCGCGCGCGGCCTCCTCGCGCCGCCTCCTCGCCGATCCTCGCCGCCTCCTCGTCGCGCCGTCGCCTCCTCCCCGCCTCCTCGCCGCGCCGTCGCCTCCTCGACACCTCCTCGCGACGCCTCCTTGCCGCCTCCTCGCGCGCCGCCCCATGCCGCCTCCTCGCCGCCCCACTTCATCTTCTTCACGTACGGTATATCCATATTTTCGTATATCCATATTGTTGTATGCTTGTACTTATGCTTGTACTTTCGGTCTGGTGGTTTGGTTTATATATAAAACGGGACTGGTGGTTTGCTTTTTATATAAAACGGGACGAAAGCTTTTTTCAGTATAATAACCGTCGATATTAGTTTTTTTCCGGCCCGAATAGGACATCCTATAAAAAAAAGTTACGTGATCATGCATATTCTCGGCCATTTCTACGGGAGAGGCTGCTATTTTGTTGGACCTTGTCGTAAATTCAATTGGTTTATATGGGATTTGTTCTATCGACGTACAAATCGTACCTGCTAGAGATGCTCTCACGGCTCGATTTGAAGCCGCCTTCATCATTTATGTCGCTAAAGCGAGGAAGACGATTCTAGTAGACCCACTTTTTCAGTCAAAATCGCCATACGTGTTGCTCTGGCTATCAAGGTCCCCTGAACTTCGTGTGTTTCTCGCTATCAAGGTCCCCTAAACTTTCTTTGGCATCAAAGCTTCAAATTGTAATGTCGCGGCATACATAATCAGAAAATAGGATTCACATCGCCTAGAGCTCTGATATTTTAGCATAAAAATCGAGAGAGATATTAGTTGGCATGGATTGGACGGTGAAAGGGATGGGTGATGGCTACCATCATCACCGGCCACCTGTTTCTTCTTGCTTTACTTGCACGGTTGCAACACCGATTCCTTGAGCTTTCACTTTCGGCCCCTATTCTTGTTACCATCATCACCAACGATTCCGTAAAACTTTTCCGTAAAATTTCCGGTTCCGTAAAACTTTTCCGTAAATAATTTTGCTAAGTTAAATTCTTGTTACTAGCAGGTGTTGAGCTATGGATCCCCAAGAACCACATGATCAGCACGCCGATCAACTCGCGGGAATGGGTGAGGCGGAGAAGGAAAGATACATGTGCCAGATGATTTTTGAAGATGCAACGGCCATATATCATGATGACGACGGTGGACATGCGTTTAGCAATCAATTTTTGAACGACTCCGGTGACGGAGCTGAGAATATAGAAGATGTAGTAGATGCAGAAGTGCCCTTCGGAACAAAGTCTGCCAATGTATATCTCAAGTCACTGTTGACGCAACAATTAATTTGTATTGCACTTACTAACAAATCATTATTTTCCCGTTTAGGTGCCCTCCGGAACACCTAGCGCAAGTACTGAGACAAAGTCGAAACGAGGCCCGGCCGCAAGGTTGAAAGATACTGCAAGGTACTCGATCGATAAAGTTGCTGCTGATGGCAAACCACTGGAACCCCCAGAAACTTATCGCAAATTTGTAAATCAGTGCGGAGTTGTTGTAAGAGACCTGGTCCCGATCAACTTAATAGAATGGAATAAGCCGAAGACCGGCGCCAACGTTGGAGCTACTTATGTCGATGACAGATTGAAGAGAGTGCTTTGCGACACGGTCTGGCTAAATTTCAGCGTAGCGGAAGATAAGAAGAAGAAAGTCGAGGAGTGGGCTTTGAAGAAGATGGCCACACAATTCCAGAGGTGGAAGAAAGACTTGTGGAAGAAATATAAGGACGAAGATCCAGTTTTCACTGGGCACCTAGTGAAGATAAGAGACGCTTGGCCTGATTTTAAGGCGTACAAGAAATCAGGTGTCTTTACATCCCGATCAGCCACAAATACGGAGAATGCGAAGAAGAAGAAATATCACCATATTTTGGGGTCAGGTGGCTACATGACTGCCCTGCCTAGGTGGCGACGCTATGAAGATGCGCTTCTGAAAAGAAATATCATTCCACAGACACATGACTGGCCCGATAGGTCCAAGTTCTGGTTGTTCGCGCATGGGGCAACGTTGGACGCTGAGACTGGGATGATTGTTGTGGAGGGACCATGGTCGGAAAAAATAAGACAAGTCGTATCAGATCTAGAGAAGGCAATAGAAGCTGTTCGAAAAGGAACTTTTGTTCCCGATAGAGAGAACGACGAGTTGACGAAGGCACTCGGGAACCCCGAAAAGTGGGGACGAACACGAGGCTTTGGAGCCACTACCCCGTGGAACCAAGGGTTTCCGGCGGACCTTGGCACTTACAGAAGCCGTGGTAGAAGCAAGAGGAAGGCGCTGGAACGGATATCGACATTAGAAGGAAAGGTGGCGTTTCTCTTGAAGAAAGGGGGACACCCTGTACCTGACACTGAAGAGGAGGAAGAAGATCCTGCACCTGACGCTGATCAACAGCAATTAGAAGACGATCCTGTAGCAGATGTCGTCCCATCTCAGCATAGAAGCAGCGTGGGTTCCACGCAGCTGCAGCTAGAAGACGGTCCTGCAGTCGAACCGTCGGCGCCTCACTACCCCGTGGATGATGTCACGGAGAAGACAAACTGTGAGATACATATGCCAATGGGGAACATATCCTTCATGGTGGCGTCAGGCTATGCTTTACCGAATCAACCTGGAGCAACCTACCATGGTGGTCAGATTCCAGCATCCCATGCTCGTGTCGGGTTGTCAACAATTACGCCGGGATGCCAGTCAATTGAGCTTGATATTCCTGGAGGTGAAGGCGAGAAGACACTGGGAGAAATGGAGCTTGGTATCATCTTGTGGAAGAAGAAACACATCGTGTTTCCTAACGCGGCGCCAAGGCCACCGACTCCTCCAGGTACAAATGCACCACCTCCAACAATTACTGAATGTTGCACCACATGTAAGCCTATTTTTAATAGTTTTTTCACTTTCGTACAGAGAATGCACGACCTCCAAGTCCACCCCCCAACGCACCTCCAAGTCCACCCCCCAACGCACCTCCAAGTCCACCCCACAACGAAGATAGGGAGCCCGAGGCCGAGAGTCCATCGCCCGTGCACTCCAGTGAGCCGACGGATGCGCCCACTACGAGTACGGCAAAGCGGAAGCTGCAGTTCAGAAGAAACGGGACTCCTCCCAAGAAGAGAGAAAGGAAACCCAATAAAGTCAAGACTCCCCCGAAGTTACCAGGCCTGATGACTCCGGAGGAACTAGACGAGGCCGTGAAAGCCAAAAACAAAGCATGGTTCGCACGGTTTCCCCTGAAGCCCCCTCCAGACATCTGGAAGGAAACTCTAAAGAACGTACCAATGTGGAAAATTGAGCGCACCATCGACAACTTATATTATCCTGAACCGCCGCCACCGCCGCCCCTTTCAAACTATGAACGGTTCATTGAAAAGATGCACACCGCACAGATGAAGCAGGCGGAGCAGACGAAATGCCGGAAACAAGTTCCCCAGCTCGGACAACAAGAAGCACAGTCAATTGCCCCGCTCAAGGTGTTATCTGACCAGGCTTCAGTGTCCGGTCCACGCATGGGCGACGTAGGTTACGCTATTGCTGATGTGGTATATAAATATAAGCCCGAGCACCCTCTGGTCAAAAATCCTAGTGCTCTAACAACCCAACTATGGAATTTACATGGTTGGTACTTGGAGGCCGCAAGGCAAAAGAGAGACTGTATCATGACGGCAGTTCAGGATCAACACTACTTCGGAGAGTACGGTGTGGAGGTTGGGTTCGATGATTTTTTCCAGATGTACAATCAACGTGCCCTCGACAAAGCTAACGTCAGCTGCTACTGTTTGTAAGTGATTTATTTGTGTAATTTAATTATTTAGTTAAGCTCGCGTTCATTGCCCGTATAATTATCACTCACGAGACATTCTTTTTGTACGCTACTATGCAGAATGAAGATTCGTGAATGCAGGCTGGCAGGAATCTGGAACTTTGGGTTCATTGATCCGTATTCGTTTCATCAAGAGACAATAGAAAAGTTCAACAAGGATACACCGGATGATTTGCTAAGGTTTTTGAAGCGATAAAGTACCAAAAAAGAAATACTTTGGCCCTACGGATTCAAGTGAGTGTTACTGTCTTGTACACATTCCATTTTGCTTACCTGATGTTAAGTGTAATTGATGAGTATGCATGACTGCGTGTGTACACGTGCGCAGGTCCCACTTCATATTGTTCATCATTAGAATAGATCAAGGACAAGTTGAAGTCTGGGACCCGTTAACCTGGGACGTTGACAAATGGAAGAGCGCGCGTCAGATGCTTCAAAGGTATATATATATCGGCCTCTTTCGTTCATCGGCCTCTTTTTCGTTCATTTCCTGATATCAAGTAAGTAATAATTAACTCTTGTATTCATTTTTCTTTGTCGGCCAGGGTTTGGCAAATGTTCATCAAGGAAGAACCCGGTACATGGGCAGACAAGCTTCACTTTCAGATTAACAAAGTAAGTAGTACTACGTACCCTGGTTTCAATACCATTACCATTCTCTTGATTATTATAAATTTGACTGAATTATGTTCTCGTATATAGGGCGTCCCGCAACAACCACAGGGCACTGATTATTGTGGATACTACGTTTGCGAGTACATTCACAGGATTATCAATGATAAATCCCGTACTTCCAGAAATCTAGAGGTACATAACCGGATCTTCACAACTTTATTTATGTTGCCATCAATTATGTTTAGTTTTGTTCATAACTTAATTGTTTTCATCTACTTCTTTTAAAGCTGCAACGAAAGCGGGGGATGCTCAGACCAATCCAACGTTGCAAGGCAGTTGCAGAGGAATTGGCAGAATTTCTCCTCACGCAAGTCATAGATGAAGGCGGAGAATTTTTCCATCCTATGAACCAATAGCCAGCTCCCATCTCTATGCAAGTATACAGCTATAGGAAACGAACTTCAAATTATGTAATGATAATCGGTCTAGTACTTCGTGTTACATGTATATATGTATTTTTATTTGGTGCATCAACATTTAACCGCAAACACGAAATCGTAAACACTTAACCGCAAACACGGAATCGGTGTTTCCGGATACGTGTTTCCGATTACGTGTTTCCGATTCCGTGTTCGTAAAAAACGGAACACGGACACACGGAATCGGAAACACGGAATCGGAAAGACGTAAACGGAAATACGGAACCGGAAACACGTAAACAAAAACCCTGAAAATACGGAACACGAAAACACCGAAATACGAAATCGGAAACCCTGAAAAGAAAAGGAAAAAAAAGAAAAAGAAAAAAGCATTAGGACCGGTTGGTGTTACCAACCGGTTCTAAAGGTCCAACGCCTGCGCGCACTCTTCGGCGCCCACGTGGAGGCCTTTAGCACCGGTTTGTAAGAGACCGGTGCTAAAGGGGGGGCCTTTAGTCCCGGATACGTAGCACCGGATGTGTATCCGGGTCCAAAGGCCCTTACCAACCGGTTCTAATACCCCTTTCTCCATTAGTGCGGTGAAGTTCTTCATTACCTCATTTATTAGGAGAGGGGGAAGAGCAGAATGAGTTGTATAAATCAATGTTGTTGTGAATTCAGGTGACAAAGGAGGATTGATCTAGAGAAGCTTTGGCTCGAATTCATGAAGAGAACGGCTAGCATGTGCATCAACCTGGCCAGATATAATGTTTTTATGTTAATCTGCTGCATGCCTCCTCTTCACCTCTTCACAATATCTCAAAACGAATCCAGAGTGCAGGCGCTCCTCTTCTTTGAAGGCCTTCTCCCGTCAAAGCCTCCATGGTGCCTTCTTTCTGATCTCATGGGCGTGGTTTGTCCTTCACTCTTTCTGGGCGCCCCTCCACCTTGCCGTATAGCAACATGAAGATACACTCCACCTTGCCGTATAGCAACATGAAGATACAAGTCTGAAGCTAGCAGTGGGGCGATTGATGCCCTTCTTGGTTACCAGCTATGCGTTGATTGAACATGGACATGAGGCCAGCCGCTCATGTGCTGTAGGTGGAAACGTGCAAGGCAACAATGGGGGAGGGCCATGCAAAGCCGCTGGTACAGCTAAGAATAAACTGTAAATAACTTTGGATGTAAGGCGGGATACATAATGATACATATGTTTCTACGGTTGTAATGTGTTCTTTGGATATGCAGACATAAGGTTAACAGTGTGTTTGTGTGTGTGTGTTGAAGTTGGATACGTGCAGGCAAGAGTGTTGGTACGGGACACAAAGCCGGCAGCAACGAGAGGAGGACTGGTCCAGCTGACTGCAAACTGTATAATTACTTTGGACGTAAGGTTGTAAGCATCATGACATATATATTTTGCTTCTTTTGTAATGTGTTCATTCTCCTATTTTGTCCTAGAAGATATACATTACATATGTGATTATAGCAAAGTATGAGTATTCAAAGTTTAGCACAACTAATTTTAATAGCTACTATCTATGTTAGAAAAATGATTATTCAAAGGTTTCTTAAGTATACCATAGTCGCACACTAAAATGACTTATAAATCATCTCTTAAGGTAATTAAAATCATATAATCATTTTCTAAAAAGGCCGATTATAAGAAGATATTTGTGGCGCTTTGTAAACGTCTTAAGAAGGGTCTTTAGATTGTTGGTGTTCATGGGTGTAGAGACGAATAAAATAGCGTCCTAGAAAAAACGACTATACATGGTATTTTTGTTGTAGTGGCAAGCAATGTTTGTAAATGGTATTTCAGCATCACTCGGTCCAATCTAATTGCCTGATTATTTCCATACTTATTTTTATAGCTAAGAGATAATTTTGCTGAAATTTAACTGTCAAACTGTACTATTTTTCTACAAATAAAGAATTCTTTTTATTAAACCAATGGTAATTGGCATTGTAGGAATGTTTGTAAATGGTATTTTAGCATCACTCTATCCAGTCTGAGTGCTTGATTTTTTTCGTTGACAAATTTTACAACTTCATTGAAAATGATCTATGAGCTAAAAGCAAAAATACTTGCTGTGTTGACTCACCATGAAATTATCATATCCGAGTTTGACATGTGCCAGTTTTGGTTTATACAGATGACCATGTGATGTGTACTAATTAATTCAGTCAAGATATTCATATAACTTATGTTTTAGAGGAGGCATATAAATCCGTTGTCTACTTCCACTTATTAATTTATTTAATTGGATTTACGTTTATGTTTCCATGTGTCATTGGTATTTTCATCATTGCAAGACTATGTTAAAGATCACCACGGATATGTTGATCAATAAATCTAATACGTGATGATTTGTGTTCTCATCATGGTCTCAAGACTCCCATGTGAACTTCAATACTACTATTACCATTTGCTTTGGGACATGCTTTGTTATGAATGTAATAAGCTTTCTCAAGAAATGAGATCCAACGGTACTGTCAGTTGAGTACATAATATTGCATTATTTTCTATGAAGTTGTAAATTCCTTTTCAGGAAACAAGAGAAAGCACTTTTGCATTTTTAAAGCGCTGAACTATATGTAACAAAACAGGTTCAAACACAAAAAAAATGCATTTAAGAATGATATATGAGTAGTAACTTTGTAATGCGAGCAAATTGCTTTATGGTTTCTCCCAGAAAAAATTGCTTTATGGTACACAAATTTCAGGTTATTAAAATTGTCACTGAGAACATGATTTATATTTCGTTTGTTTTCCCATTATAATTCTATTCAGATGCTTAATGTGGGTGGAATGGCTAATCCCCGAAATTCTAACTCAACAATTTAACAATACTTTTTAAAAATAAACCACTAGCCCGTGCATTGCACGGGTTCATGACTAGTAATGTTAATTCTTGTTATAGTTCACACTAAGCATCTATGGCAAAGTTGAACGAGGTGCTCTTCGTGGGTTTCGAGTCCACAGACCCTACTCTGGCCTGGTCGTCCTCGTGCTTATGAACCAGAATGGTTATGTTTTTTTTTTTAGTTTTTACGTCGTTTGAATCAAGTAGTTTATACTATATAGTTTAATTTCGTGCTATGCAATGTAGATTGAATCGAAATGTGCGTTCGAATGGTCTAAAATTGTGTGAAAAATGTTGATGAATTAAATTTAATATTTCGGCTTGGTACCACACTTTCTTAACTCCTTACAATATAAGGCGTTAAAGTTTGAGGAGGCATATGAGAGCCTAAATTTTAATAGACCCGCTAGATATGCTATAAATATTTTTACAAATGCATATAATAATAAGTAGAGAAGCAAAAAAAAATGTATGCCAATTAACTATTTGATAATACAGCGAAGAATAATAAGAAAAGAAAAGTAATTTACTTTCTGTTCCTCCTATTGTAGATTGATGTCCTTCTAGACCATCTCACTTGGATCGACATGTCCTTTGCTGAGACTGCAACATCCCCCAAGGGGCATTTGTTATGGGCGAATTCATTTTTTACAGCAAGGATGCAATGAGATGGTTCTAGAATAGGATGGAAACAACCGTAGTTTACTGTTCACCACAAATTCAACATTCCCACTGTTCCCAGCCGTTAGACTTAGAAGACCATTGGTGGTTAAGAATGATTGTAGGTTCAATTCAAAATTGATACATTATATTTTTTATAAAGGTAAAATTTATACACTATATGGTAATATAGATTTGGAATAGATATTGCCATCAGAAATGATTTTTGACTAAAAGTTGTACTCCCTCCATCCGGGTTTATTAGGGCCCTGTTTGGTTACATAGGGACTAAAAGAAAAAAAAATAGTCTAGTCCCCCGGACTAAAAAAAGAGAGACTTTTTCTTAAGGACATAAAAAAGACTCTACCAGAGGGTCTTTTTTTAGTCCCTGGGACTAAAAAAATCTAGTCCCTTAGAAGCAAACACCCCCTACGTCAAAGAGCAACACAAGTATGTCCCTCTTTATAAGGCCTAGCTTTGGAAACCTACATGCATGCAGCCATTTCATTGGCCGTAGCAGGAGACATTGTTGCTAGTCCCATAGCTTAACAATAAATACATTGCATCTACTACTACCTCCTTTCCGGTTTATAAGGCTTGCGCTTATTCCTAGGTTGACAAATAGGCCATCGTAATACAAGTTATATATCACAAAAAAAATATGTCATTAGAAACTTCAAACCGTCTACTTTCTAATGGTATGATTTTTAGACTATACAACTTATTTTATCTTGGTCAAATTATAAATTTAGGGATACGTGCAAGCCTTATAATCTGGAAAGGAGATAGTATGTTTTTTCATTGATTGCATGTGAGAATTGGCATGTGAGAGAGTGCATTGAAAGTGGGATGAAAAAATAATGGTGCAAATTATTATGTGCCATGGTCTAAGAGAAGTGGTCTCCGGGCCTAATAAACCCAGACGGACGGAGTACTAAATAAGCATATCTAAAAGTCGTACAATAAAAGGTCCAACCCACTCAGCATCTCTAGCGATTCATAACTTACTTCTTGGGGCTACCAATACTAAATCGTTCATCACCTTGCTACCCCTTCCATCCCCACTCATATTCGAAACTATCTTTCCTAGAGGTGTTTCATGACTATCCCTTCCTTCCCCGGCTGGCTTACAAGATGCCTAACATCAAGCTCGTGGGTCGACTTCAGGCACCTCGAGTTTGGTTGGTGTTCTTCGAGTTCACATCATCTCAGCCGTAGTGTCCCTAGGGCCATAGTCTTGATTTAGCTCCTCCTGATTGTTCTAGGGCATGGGCCTCCTAGGATCTTGGTGGATTAGTTGTCATGGGCGTGCTCATACTCTACCTTGATGGCCCTCAGGCTAACCTCCCCCACCTTGATTACAACAATGATCCATAGGCAAAGGCAAGACGTTGATGATGACACGACCATACACGTCACCTCAATGATAACTAGAGACGGTATGTGTCATTTTGCCTTTTGGTGGGCCATTTTTTTAGTGTCACTAGCATTAATAATAAAATATTTCAAAACTAACGATTAAAACTCATTAGGAATATCAATTTGTTTAACATAAATAACACTTCATCTATTGTTGTAGCATGGTAAACTCACAATGTAAATCTAGGCGAATTCATTGGGACACCTACAAATTCTTCCTCATTTTTTTTTCGTTTAGTCGTTAGTGTTATTTTGTATAAAACAAGACGATTTTCCGTCTCTCTTTAAAACATCAAAAAGGAATCAAGCGGCTGATGAGAAGACGAAGACCCGAACTACCCAAAATGGATTAAAAAGATCTTGTTTATATTGTTCTGTGTGGGACGGGACAAGTTTACTCGGTTGCACTTTTACCAGTGAAAACAATACCCAGAATCAATATATTAAAAAACAGGATATATCTCTCCCTAATAATAAAGCAAATACGATTTCTGGTCATCCGTCTTGAAAATTACCCCTAAAGTTTGCATAAATTACCCATCATGCCACCGGTAAGTAATAGAAAACGTTTCATAAAGCAAAAAAATCTTGGATTGGGCCGGCCCATGTAAAAACGTCCTATATTACGCTCTGCACGTTGGGAGAATATCCAACACACCGTATGAGCCGACCCATGCACATGCGCCTGCTTTTAGTTCCATTTATTTATTTATTTTCAATTTCGTTTTATTTTAAATAATTTAGAACATCAAATAATCTTTAAATTTTTAATAAACTGAAAATTATAAAACAACACATTTCAAAAATTAAAATGTTTGTGACTTCAAAAACTGCTCGGAGTTTTGTAAAAAATACTCGCATATACAATAAAATGTTTGCAATTTTAGAAAAATATTTGTACAATAAGAAAAGTCCATGATCTCAAATACAATTCCATGTATTAAAAATTATTAAAGGCATTTAACAAAATGCTTTCTAATTCAAAATATGTTAATGCATTTAAAAAATGTCCTAATATTTTAAAAATAGCTAATGCCTGTTTTGATAGTTCCTTTTTTATTTAAAATTTTCTGTTCCATTTTTTTTTATTTATAATTTAAATAATTTAGAATTACAAAAACTTTTGCATACTAAAAAACAGGAATTTTGAATTAGAATGTTGACGAATTTTTATTTTGAATTAAAAATTGGATTCAAAAAAAGCGCTGGATTTTTATATTTTTTTTGCAAATTCCAAAACAATGTCCATGAATTTAATAAACATATTACTGATTTATAAAAATGTTTGTTTATTCAGAAAACCTCATGCGTTTCAAAAAATGTTTGTGAATTTAAAATAAAATCCTCCAACATAAAAAATTATGTTCGCCTTTTCTTGAATTGGTCATCAATTCAAAAGAAAATATTTAAAACCGTTCGAAATATAAAAAATATTCATGATTTTTAGTAAATGTTTGTAAATTGTAAAAAATGTTCTCGATTTTAAAATTGTTCTCATATTTGTAAAATTGTTCACGAAAGATCTAATGTATGTAATTAAACATTAATGCTTCTAAGTCTATGTGACAATATACCTGTGTGAATTTTGAATAATTAACTGTTGGATGCATCGGATTATTATTGTATGTTTTCTAAAGAAATCTTGAAATTCAGAATAAATCTTTGAGTTACCAAGATTTTTGAGAATGTAAAGATTGCTTCAACTTGTGAATAAATTTCACAGAATAAATATTTTCTTGCGTTTGTGTATAAAATTTGTAAATGAAGCGATGATATGTGAACATAATGTGTTCATCATTATTGGAGATTATGTTTTTTTTTCTTTCGTGGCAACGCACGGGTCTATCTTTACCTAATAATAAAGAAGCTATCGCTTCCGTCGAAAAACCCACCGAGATTATGTTTGTAAATTTCACAGGTCTTCTATTTTAACACAGCTTGCATGTAGATTTAATACGTACAAAGGATCAGTCAAGTGACCTTCAGTTTCATCTCTATCCTGATTTTGTTGACGTGTTCATCCCCAACCCGGATGAGTACCGGTATGAAAGAAAGACGAATAATAACTTATTTATTAAGATTGCACCCTAGATAGTATTTTTATTAAACGTTTAACAGATAAAATAATATCATATTTAAATTCTACATATTTTTCTAATCAAATTCCATGTATAATATGTTAAATTTGGAGTTACGGTTTAAAAGATATGAGTATTTAAAAAAATATTTAAAATATATACAACGAGTTTAATGTCATAAACAGTAAGGGCTTTTTTGTAAAATCACCTCTATGGGTTTTCCGACGAAAGCGATAGCCTTTTTATTATTAGGTAAAAATTAAGAGTGTGTGCCGTGTGGTATTTCTTTCTCCCGTTGTTTGCTAGTAAATAAAAAGCTGAACAGACCATGTCCCCAGGCATCATTAATAATTGATTGCAATTTTTTATAGGTAGCTTACCAAGTTGGTGTCAACTGCAATAGGAATCAACATTATAAACATCTGCGGAGAAGTTAACATAAGCGGTACGGGACTAAATTACTCAGATCAGAGGCAAAATAAATTAAGAATCACTCAACGCCGTTTGATACTTGTGCTGGTACCGCTCAAGGAAAAAAAATACGTAGGCTGGTGACTTGCGTTGCTGGCGTTCGATCCTTTTTATTTATTTATTTATTTTGAAGCACCGAATTTGAGGGTTAGTCGAGAATGTATTCAGATGATTGACAAGCTGCCCAATGTTAGATCATCTCTAGCAGACCAGTAAACTGGTGAAAGCCATAAAAAACGAAGAGTTTACAGTTTCAGTCGGAAAAGTAATGCGGAACAGACACCGTAAAACTTATTCGACACGTAAACTTTTTAAGGGGCATGATAATCCATCCGTGAAAATCTTATATGTGTAGTTTTGGAGGTAGTATACAGTTCAGCACGTAAACTAGTCAAACCTCGTCGGAGCAAACGCACCGCCGCAGAACTGGCAGAAAACTACGTGGAACTCACCGGAATCCGTCGCCGCATGTCGGAAGAAGCCGCCGCACGCCAGCATTCGTCGCCGCCGGTCCGAATTGCGGTCAACTCGAGCTCCACTTCCGAGATGAGGCCGTCCAAGGGCGGGATGAATCAGGCCACCGACGGCCTGAATCAGGGCGGGGCGGCACCGGAGAAGAGCGGGGCAGTGTGGGGAGGTCGCGGGCCACGACGGGGAATGTAGCGCGACGGCGGGTAGTGTCGAGCTCAATGGGATGGGCAGTGCCGAGCTCAATCGGCTTCGAGCAGCGCAAGGCTGCTCCACTGCATGCATGGCCGGGAACGGACGTCGCGAGGACGAGGCGAGGGCGCGGCGGGCGGCGCCGGGGCGAGGCATGCCGTGGCGAGAAAAGGCTCGTCAGGACGGAAAGAAAAAAGAAAAAATGAGCTATAGTAAACTACATTACTATTTACTAGGTCTGTTCTGTCCGGGGCAATTTCGTACTATAAAAATTGTTTACAGTGCTCCTTATACGCGTTTTTAAAGGTCGGTTTTTATAGGTTCTGATACAGATGCTCTTACTTGCGCGGGCTTGCGCACGCATCATGGCGGTGAGAGCGGTGCTCTTCTTCGTGGGGTTACAGTCCACCGTGTTGGAAATATGCCCTAGAGGCAATGATAAATAGTTATTATTATATTTCCTGTTTAAAGATAATCATTTATTATCCATGCTATAATTGTATTGAATGAAAACATAGATACATGTGTGGATACATAGACAAAACAATGTCCCTAGCAAGCCTTTCGTTGGCTAGCCAGTTGATCAATGATAGTCAAGGTTTTCTGACTATATGCGAGTGTTGTCACTTGATAACTCGATCACATCATTAGGTGAATCATGTGATGGACTAGACCCAAACTATGAACGTAGCATATTGATCGTGTCGTTTTATTGCTATTGTTTTCTGCGTGTCAAGTATTTGTTCCTATGACCATAAGATCATATAACTCACTGGCACCGGAGTAATACCTTGTGTGCATCAAACATCACAACGTAACTTGGTGACTATAAAGATGCTCTACAGGTATCTCCAAAGGTGTCCATTGAGTTAGTATGGATCAAGACTGGGATTTGTCACTCCGTGTGACGGAGAGGTATCTCGGTGCCCACTCGGTAATACAACATCACACACAAGCCTTGCAAGCAACGTGACTAAGTGTAAGTCACGGGATATTGTATAACGGAACGAGTAAAGAGACTTGTCGGTAATGAGATTGAAATAGGTATACGGATACCGACGATTGAATCTCGGGCAAGTAACATACCGAAGGACAAAGGGAATGACATACAGGATTATATGACTCCTTGGCACCGAGGTTCAACCGATAAGATCTTCGGAGAATATGTAGGATCTAATATGGGCATCCAGGTCCCGCTATTGGATATTGACCGAGGAGTCTCTCGGGTCATGTCTACATAGTTCACGAACCCGCAGGGTCTGCATACTTAAGGTTCGATGATGTTCTAGTATAGTTGAGTTATATGTGTGGTTAACGAGTGTTGTTCGGAGTCCCAGATGAGATCACGGACATCACGAGAGTTTCCGGAATGGTCTGGAAACGAAGATTTATATATAGGAAGGTTTCGTTTGGTCACCGGAAAGTTTCGGGCAATTCCGGGAGTGTACCGGGAGTGACGAATGGGTTTCGGGTGTTTACCGGGAGGAGACCACCCACCCGGGAGTGAGCCCAAGGCTCTAGGGTGGCGCACCAAGTACTTATTGGGCTGGGGGAGTCAGCCCAAGAGAGCTATGGCGCCACATATAAAATACCAAAGGAAAAAGAAAAAAAAGGAAAGAGGGAGGTGGGAAGGAAGAGGAGGACTCCTCCTTCCCAAACCGAATTGGTGGAGGAGTCCTCCTCCTCCTGGTGGCCAGCGCACCTTGGGGCCCTTGTGCCCCAAGGCTAGCTCCCCCCCTCCTCCACATATATTGATGGTTTAGGGCTTTTTGAGATACAACTTTGCCACGTGCAACTCTAGCCTATTGCACATAGTTTTACCTCTAGATCGGATTTCTGCGGAGTTCGGGCGGAGCCCTGCAGGAGTAGATCGTCACCACCACCAAAGCGCCGTCACACTGCCGGAGAACTCATCTGCTTCTCCGTCTTTCTTGGTGGATCAAGAAGGCCGAGATCATCGTCGAGTTGTACGTGTGCTGAATGTGGAGGTGCCGTCCGTTCGGCACTAGATCGGAACCGTTCCTGGGATGGATCGTGGGACGATGGTGATTTGAATTACGAAGCCGTACCACTACGTCAATCGCGTTTCTTAACGCTTACCGCTGAGCGATCTACAAGGGTACGTAGATCTAATATCCCTCATAGATGGACATCATGATGATAGGTCTTCGTGTGCGTAGGAAATTGTTTGTTTCCCATGCAACGTTACCCAACAGTGGCATCATGCACTAGGTTCATGCGTAGATGTCATCTCGAGTAGAACACAAAAGGTTTTGTGGGTGTTGATGTTCGATTTGCTTCCCTCCTTAGTCTTTTCTCGATTCGGCGGTATTGTTGGATTGAAGCGGCCCGGATCGACATTACTCGTACGCTTACGAGAGACTGGTTTCATCGACTGACATGCAACACGTTGCATAAAGATGACTGGCGGGTGTCGGTTTCTTCAACTTTAGTTGAATTCGTTTTGACCGAGGTGGTCCTTGGAGAGAGGTTAAATAGCAATTTGCACATCTCCATTGTGGTTTTTGCGTAAGTAAGATGCGATCATACTAGATACCCATAGCAACCACGTAAAACTTGCAACAACAAATTACAGGACGTCTAACTTGTTTTTGCAGGGTATGCTTGTGATGTGATATGACCAAAGACATGATGTGATATATTGGATGTATGAGATGATCATGTTGTAATAGTTAATAATTGACTTGCACGTCGATGCTACGGCAACCGGCAGGAGCCATAGGGTTGTCTTTAAACTAATGTTTGTGTTTGCAGATGCGCTTACTATATTGCTAGGTTGTCTCTTTAGTAGTAACATCATAGATAGCATGACAACCTCGATGGCGGCACAATGATGGAGATCATGGTGTGGCGCCGGTGACGATGAAGATCATGCCGGTGCTTTGGTGATGGAGATCAAGAAGCACGAGATCATGGCCATATCATGTCACTTATGAATTGCATGTGATGTTAATCCTTTTATGCACCTTATCTTGCTTATAACTATGGTAACATTATAAGGTGATCCCTCACTAAAATTTCGAGATAAAATTATGTTCTCCCCGACTGTGCATCATTGCGACAGTTCGTCGTTTCGAGACACCACGTGATGATCGGGTGTGATAGGCTCAACGTTCACATACAACGGGTGCAAAACAATTGCACACGCGGAACACTCGGGTTAAACTTGAGGAGCTTAGCATGTGCAGACATGGCGCTGGAACACATGAGACCGAAAGGTCAAGCATGAATCGTATAGTTCATATGATTAGCATAGAGATGCTTACCACTGAAACTATTCTCAACTCACGTGATGATCGGACTTGAGTTAGTGAATTTGGATCATGTACCACTCAAATGACTAGAGAGATGTACTTTTTGAGTGGGAGTTTATTAGTAATTTGATTAATTAAACTCTAATTATCTTAAACATAGTCTAAGTCCACTTTGCAATATTTGTGTTGTAGATCAATGGCTCACGCAACAGTCACCCTGAACTTTAATACGTTCCTAGAGAAAGCTAAGTTGAAAGATGATGGAAGCAACTTTGTAGACTGGGCTCGTAATCTTAAGTTGCTCCTACAAGCTGGGAAGAACGATTATGTCCTTAATGCTGCGCTACGAGATGAACCACCCGCTACGGCTGACCAAGATGTTAAGAACGCCTGGTTAACACGTAAGGAGGACTACTCAGTAGTTCAATGTGCAGTCTTGTATGGCTTAGAGCCAGGACTTCAACGTCGCTTTGAGCGTCATGGAGCATATGAGATGTTCCAGGAGTTGAAGTTTATCTTTCAGAAGAATGCCCGGATCGAGAGGTATGAGACCTCCGATAAATTCTATGCTTGCAAGATGGAGGAGAATTTGTCTGTCAGTGAACATATGCTCAAAATGTCTAGGTACTCAAACCGTCTAGCTGAGCTGGGGATTGAAATCCCGCAAGAAGCTATCATTGACAGAATTCTTCAATCACTGCCACCAAGCTATAAGAGCTTTGTGTTGAACTATAACATGCAGGAGATGAACAAGTCACCCGTCGAGTTATTCGCGATGCTGAAAGTCGCAGAGTCAGAACTCCGGAAAGAGCATCAAGTGTTGATGGTCAATAAGACCACTAGTTTCAAGAGAAGGCAAGAAGGATAACTCCAATAAGAGCGGCAAGCCTATTTCCAATCCGACGAAGAAACCCAAGGCTGGACCTAAGCCTGAAACAGAGTGTTATTATTTCCAGGGACTGGGTCAGTGGAAGCGCAACTGCCCCAAGTATTTGGATGATAAGAAGGCGGCCAAGGAAAAATCAGGTATATTCAAATATACATGTTATTGATGTGTACTTAACCAACTCTCGTAGTAGTGCCTGGGTATTCTATACCGGTTCGGTTGCTCATATTTGGAACTCGAAACAGGAACTGCACAATAAACGAAGGCTTGCGAAAGATGAAGTGACGATGCGCGTGGGAAATGGTTCCAAGGTTGATGAAATTGTCGTCGGCACAGTTTCACTTCAGTTACCATCAGGATTAGTTATGAACTTAAATAATTGTTATTTAGTTCCTGTGTTAAGCATGAACATTATATATGGATCTTGTTTATTGCGAGACGGTTACTCGTTTAAGTCAGAGAATAATGGTTGTTCTATTTCTATAAGTAATATCTTTTATGGTCATGCACCCAATGTGAGAGGATTGTTCGTATTGAATCTTGATAGCGATGATACACATATACATAACATTGAGACCAAAAGATGTAGAGTGAACAATGATAGCGCCATGTTTATATGTCATTGCTGCTTAGGTCATATTGGTGTAAAGCGCATGAAGAAACTCCATTTTGATGGACTTTTGGAGTCACTTGACTTTGAATCACTTGACACGTGCGAACCATGCCTCATGGGCAAGATGACTAAGGCACCGTTCTCTGGAACAATGGAGCGTGCAAGTGACTTGTTGGAAATCATACATACCGATGTGTGCGGTCCGATGAGTATGGAGGCGCACGGCGGATATCGTTATTTTCTCACCTTCATTGATGATTTAAGTAGGTATGGATATATCTACTTGATGAAACACAAGTCTGAAACATTTGAGAAGCTCAAGCAATTTTAGAGTGAAGTTGAAAATCATTGTAACAAGAAGATCAAGTTCCTACGGTCTGATCGTGGGGGTGAATATCTTAGTTTCGAGTTTGGTGCTCACTTAAGACAATGTGGAATTGTTTCACAGTTGACACCGCCTGGAACACCACAGTTTAATGGTGTGTCCAAATGTCGTAATCGTACTTTGTTAGAAATGGTGCGATCTATGATGTCTCTTACTGATTTGTCGTTATCGTTTTGGGGTTCTGCATTAGAGACAGCTGCATTCACTTTAAATAGGGCACTATCAAAATCCGTTGAGACGACGCCATACGAACTCTGGTATGGCAAAAGACCGAAGTTGTCGTTTCTTAAAGTTTGGGGATGTGATGCTTATGTCAAAAAGCTTCAGCCTGAAAAGCTGGAACCCAAAGCGGAAAAGTACGTCTTCATAGGTTACCCAAAGGAGACAGTTGGGTACACCTTCTATCTCAAATCCGAGGGCAAAGTGTTTGTTGTTAAAAATGGAGCTTTTCTTGAGAAGGAGTTTCTCTCGAAAGAATTGAGTGGGAGGAAGATAAAACTTGATGAGGTTGTAGAATCTCTAGTCCCTCTAGATGGTGGCGCAGGGCAAGGGGAAACCCCTGTCGTGGCGACGCCGGTTGAGGAGGAAGTTAATGATGATGATCATGAAACTTCGGATCAAGTTCCTATCAGACCTCGCAGGTCAACAAGATCACGTACTACTCCTGAGTGGTACGGTAATCCTGTCTTATCAATTATGTTGTTAGACAACAATGAACCTGCGAATTATGAATAAGCAATGGTGGGCCCAGATTCCAACAAATGGCTGGAGGCCATGAAGTCTGAGATAGGATCTATGTACGAAAACAAAGTGTGGACTTTGGAAGTACTACCTGAAGGCCGCAAGGCTATTAAGAACAAATGGATCTTTAAGAAGAAGATGGACGCAGAAGGTAATGTGACCATTTATAAAGCTCGACTTGTGGCAAAGGGTTTTTCACAAGTTCAAGGAGTTGACTATGATGAGACGTTTTCACCGGTAGCGATGCTTAAGTCCGTCCGAATCATGTTAGCAATAGCTGCATTTTTCGATTATGAAATCTGGCAGATGGATGTCAAAACGGCGTTCCTTAACGGTTTTCTTAAGGAAGAGTTATATATGATGCAACCCAAAGGTTTTGTCGATCCAAAGAATGCTAACAAAGTGGGCAAGCTGCAGCGACCCATTTATGGACTGGTGCAAGCATCTCAAAGTTTGAATAAGCGCTTTGATGAGGTGATCAAAGCATTTGGGTTTATACAAGTGGTTCGAGAATCTGGTATTTACAAGAAAGTGAGTGGGAGCTCTGTGGCATTTCTAATATTATATGTGGATGACATATTGCTGATTGGAAACAGCGTGGAGTTTTTGGAAAGCGTAAAGGATAACTTGAATAAAAGTTTCTCTATGAAGGACCTAGGAGAAGCTGCTTACATTCTAGGCATTAAGATCTATAGGGATAGATCGAGATGCCTGATAGGACTTTCACAAAGCACATACCTTGATAAAGTTTTGAAGAAGTTCAAAATGGAACAGTCCAAGAAAGGGTTCTTGCCAGTGTTACAAGGTATAAAATTGAGTAAGACTCAGTGCCCAGCAACTGCGGAAGATAGAGAACAAATGAGTTCCGTCCCCTATGCTTCAGTCATAGGTTCTATCATGTATGCAATGCTGTGCGTTAGACCAGACGCCAGCTTGGCCATAAGTATGGCAGGCAAGTTTTAGAGTAATCGAGGAGTGGATCACTGGACGGCGGTCAAGAATATTCTGAAGTACCTGAAAAGGACTAAGGAAATGTTTCTCGTTTATGAGGTGACGAATAGCTCGTCGTAAAGGGTTACGTCGATGCAAGCTTTGACACTGATCCAGATGACTCTAAGTCTCAAACCGGATACGTATTTATTCTTAATGGGGGTGCCGTAAGCTGGTGCAGTTCCAAGCAAAGCATCGTAGCAGATTCTACATGTGAAGCGGAGTACATGGCTGCCTCGGAGGCAGCAAAGGAGGGTGTCTGGATGAAGCAGTTCATGACGGATCTTGGAGTTGTGCCGAGCGCACTAAATCCAATAACTCTGTTCTGTGACAACACTAGTGCCATTGCTCTAGCAAAGGAACCAAGGTTTCACAAGAAGACCAGGCACATCAAACAACGCTTCAACCTCATCCGCGACTACGTTGAAGGAGAGGACGTAAATATTTGTAAAGTGCACACGGATCTGAATGTAGCAGAGCCGCTGACTAAACCTCTTCAACGGGCAAAACATGTTCAACACCATAATTGTATGGGTGTTAAATTTATTACAATGTAAATCACATGGCGATGTGAGGACTAGGTTATTGACTCTAGTGCAAGTGGGAGACTGTTGGAAATATGCCCTAGAGGCAATGATAAATAGTTATTATTATATTTCCTGTTTAAAGATAATCGTTTATTATCTATGCTATAATTGTATTGAATGAAAAAATAGATACATGTGTGGATACATATAGACAAAACAATGTCCCTAGCAAGCCTCTAGTTGGTTAGCCAGTTGATCAATGATAGTCAAGGTTTTCTGACTATATGGAAGTGTTGTCACTTGATAACTGGATCACATCATTAGGAGAATCATGTGATGGACTAGACCCAAACTATGAACGTAGCATATTGATCGTGTCGTTTTATTGCTGTTGTTTTCTGCGTGTCAAGTATTTGTTCCTATGACCATGAGATCATATAAGTCACTGGCACCGGAGGAATACCTTGTGTGCATCAAACGTCACAACGTAATTGGGTGACTATAAAGGTGCTCTACAGGTATCTCCGAAGGTGTCCGTTGAGTTAGTATGGATCAAGACTGGGATTTGTCACTTCGTGTGATGGAGAGGTATCTCGGGGCCCACTCGGTAATACAACATCACACACAAGCCTTGCAAGCAATGTGACAAAGTGTAAGTCACATGATCTTGTATTACGGAACGAGTAAAGAGACTTGCCGGTAACGAGATTGAAATAGGTATACGGATACCGACGATCAAATCTCGGGCAAGTAACATACCGAAGGACAAAGGAAATGACATACGTGATTATATGACTCCTTGGCACTGAGGTTCAACCGATAAGATCTTCGGAGAATATGTAGGATCCAATATGGGCATCCAGGTCCCGCTATTGGATATTGATCGAGGAGTCTCTTGGGTCATGTCTACGTAGTTCTCGAACCCACAGGGTCTGCACACGTAAGGTTTGATGATGTTTTAGTATAGTTGAGTTATATGTGTGGTTACCGGATGTTGTTCGAAGTCCCGGATGAGATCACATACGTCATGAGGGTTTCCGGAATGGTCCGGAAATGAAGATTGATATATAGGATGGTTTCATTTGGTCACCGGAAAGTTTCGGGCAATTCCGACAGTGTACCGGGAGTGATGAATGGGTTCGGGGTGTTTACCGGGAGGGGCCCACCCACCCGGGAGTGAGCCCAAGGCCCTATGGTGGCGCTCCAAGTCCTTATTGGGCTGGTGGAGTCAGTCCAAGAGGGCTATGGCGCCACATATAAAATACGAAAGGAAAAAAGAAAAAAAGGAAAGAGGGAGGTGGGAAGGAAGAGGAGGTCTCCTCCTTCCCAAACCGAATTGGAGGAGCTGTCCTCCTCCCCCTGGCGGGCGGCGCACCTTGGGCCCCTTGTGCCCCAAGGCTAGCCCCTCCCCTCCTCCTATATATATATTGGTGGTTTAGGGCTTTTTGAGATATAACTTTTCCACGTGCAACTCTAGCCTATTCCACATAGTTTTACCTCTAGATCGGATTTCTGCGGAGCTTGGGTGGAGCCCTGTAGGAGTAGATCGTCACCACCACCGTACCAAAGCGCCATCACGCTGCCGGAGAACTCATCTACTTCTCCTTCTTGCTTGCTGGATCAAGAAGGCTGAGATCATCGTCGAGCTGTACGTGTGCTGAACGCAGAGGTGCCGTCCATTTGGCACTATATCGGAACCGTTCCTGGGATGGATCGTGGGACGACGGTTATTTGAATCACAAAGTTGTACCACTACGTCAACCCCGTTTCTTAACGCTTACCGCTGAGCGATCTACAAGGGTACGTAGATCTACTCCCCCCTCGTAGATGGACATCACCATGATAGGTCTTCGTGTGCGTAGGAAATGTTTTGTTTCCCATGCAACGTTATCCAACACACCGGCCTGCCTTGGCCTGCGTGATTGGCAACATCTTCCCGGCTCTCACCTTCGCCATAGTTGCCGCATTGAAGATGGAGGCCGTGCAGCACAGGAAGGCCAAGGTGGCCTGCACGTTCGTCTACGTCGATCTTGTACAACGGCCCGCTCTTCATCTCGATGTTCAACACAGTGGTGCTTGTCATCGTCGCCGTGCTCAGCTGGGCCATCCTCAACGAGCAGATGCGCGTCGGAAGGTACGTTCATAAAGAAAGGTAGCTGGAACAACTATTGTTTTTTTGCTTATCGTCATCCTCGTGCTCTGGCTAGTCGAGGTGTGGCGTACTTTGAGAGTGTGGTGTGTCGGGGCAACCCGTTTCTACCGTCGCTCGTACCCCCCCAAACGACCAGGCGAAACGTAGCAACCAGGAAAAGCACCCCCAGATCCACCCCTCCCCTCGACGCTGGCGGTAGGCATGATGACCCACAAGTATAGGGGATCAATCGTAGTCCTTTCGATAAGTAAGAGTGTCGAACCCAACGAGGAGGAGAAGGCTCAGATAAACGGTTTTCAGCAAGGTAATAACTGCAAGCACTGAAAGTAGCGGTAACAAGTGATGGTGTAGTGAGGTAAAACGTAGCAAGCGAAAAGTAACAAGTGACAAGTAGTAGCAACGGTGCAGAAAAGTGGCCCAATCCCTTTTGTAGCAAGGGACAAGCCCGACGAAAGTCTTATAAGAGGAAAAACGCTCCCGAGGACACGCGGGAATTTCTGTCATGCTAGTTTCATCATGTTCATATGATTCGCGTTTGTTACTTTGATAGTTTAACATGTGGGTGGACCGGTGTGCTTGGGTACCGCCCCTTACTTGGGCAAGCATCCCACTTATGATTAACCCCTCTCGCAAGCATCCGCAACTACGAAAGAAGAATTAAGACAACGTATAACCATAGCATTAAACTAGTGGGTCGAAATCAGCCCCTTACGAAGCAACGCATAGACTGGGGTTTAAGCTTCTGTCACTCTAGCAACCCATGATCTACTTACTACTCCCCAATGCCTTCCTCTAGGCCCAAATATGGTGAAGTGTTATGTAGTCGACGTTCACATAACACCACTAGAGGGAAAACAACATACAACATATCAAAATACCGAACGAATACCAAATTCACATGACTATTATTAGCATGACTTATCCCATGTCCTCAGGAACAAAAGTAACTACTCACAAAGCATAATCATAATCATGATCAGAGGTGTACTGAATAGCATCAAGGATCTGAACATAAACTCTTCCACCAAGTAATCCAACTAGCATCAACTACAAAGAGTAATCAACACTACTAGCAACCTTATAAGTACCAATCGAAGTCGAGAGACGGAGATTGGTTACAAGAGATGGACTATGGTTTGGAGAGGAGATGGTGCTGATGAAGATGTTGATGGAGATGACTCCCCTCCGATGAGAGGAGTGTTGGTGATGACGAAGGCGACGATTTCCCCCTCCGTGAGGGAAGTTTCCCCGGCAGGATCATCCTGCCGGAGCCCTAGATTGGTTCTGCTCAAGTTCCGCCTCGTGGCGGCGACGAATCCACGAAAAAGCTCAACCCTGATTTTTTCTCGGATGAAACCCTTCATATAGCAAAAGAGGGGGCCAGTGGGCCGCCAGGGTGCCCACAAGCCCTGTTGCCGCGGCTAGGGGGGCAGGCCGCGGCAACCAGGCTTGTGGGCCCGTGGCTGCTCCCCTCTGACACTTCTTTCGCCCAGTATTTTTTATATATTCCCAAAAAAATCTATGTTGATTTTCAGGGCATTTGGAGTTGCGCAGTATAGAGGACTCAGACTTGCTCCTTTTCCAGTCCAGAATTCCAGCTGCCGGTATTCTCCCTCTTCAGATAAACCTTGCAAAATAAGAGAGAAAAGGCATAAGTAAGGTTCCACAAAGTATAACAACAGTCCATAAAGCGATAAATATCAACATGAAAGCATGATGCAAAATGGACGTATCAACACCCCTAAGCTTAGACCCCGCTTGTCCTCAAGCGAAAACCAAGACCCAAAACATGTCCACATGTTTAGGGGTGAAGGTGTCAATAAAACATAATACGGACATGAGGGCATCATGATCACACATAGAACAACAATACATCATAGAGATTCTTATGGGAAAGTAACAATTCCTTCACAAAGCAAAGTATGAAACAAAAACCTTACCGAGAAGTAGCCAACAATAGTCCATAGTCATTGAAGCAATTGCAATTTATCATATTATCAGAAAGAGTCAAATAAGAGCTTGCAAAGCAAATCCACATACTCAATCATCTCTTTTGTTTTCCACAATTGTTACAACTCACGTGGTACTCATGGTATCAAAGTTTCAATTGGACACAGAGGAAGATCATCTCGTGGTACTCGTGGTACTTATGGTATCATCTCTTTCCTTATTACTTCTTATTAATTGCAACAATGGCTGGGGTCTATGTTGATCTATTCTCAATAAGTTTCAATCATCATACTTGTTATATGTGAAGCTATCACTTTCCATAAGATCATCTCATGATCTTTCATGCTATCTTTCTTTTCATAGTTCTGATCATGGCACAAAACAAAGCTCTTGACTAAGATACTCTGTATTATATAGCTCGCAAGCTCGAATACATCGGGGGAGACACAAGGTAAAAGACTCAAACTAAACACTAAAGACTTATTCCACTAAGAGAAGAAATAAAACTGAAAAGGAAAGAACTAAAACAAAGGTAAAAGCAAAAGATATAAAGGTGATACGATACCAGGGCAACTCCCCCAGGCTTGGCATAAGCCAAGGGGATTGCTCATACCAATGCTTAGTTCTCTTCCTTTGGTGGTGACGGTGGTGGAGTTGTTGAAGCAATCTTGAGCTTGTCTAATTTCCACTTGAGCATAAAGTTCTGCTCCCTCAGATCGTCATTTTCCTCCTCAAGTTTCAACACTCTATGGCAAAGTTCCTGCTTACTCTACTGCAAGAAACGAGAAGGGATAGACAGGGTCTTAGGCTTCTTCCTTTGGTCAGGGAGGCTTGACTTCTTGAACTGCACATGAGTGCGTTGTGGGAACCCGGAATTTACTTCCAGACCCTCCTGTGTTTAATCGTCAACCCCAGGATCATTGTTGACAACACAGCGAAATGGTATCATTGCAGAACGTTAAAATAATACAATATGAGTTTAGTAAATCTTGCCACAAGGCATACATAGCGAATGTCTCATGACATTTATTACATTCAGAAAAACACAGCGGAAAAGAAAAAAATGCGTAGCGACTCCATCTCAGCTACTCGCAGTCGATGTAGTCCACGTGACCTCACTCCTCAGGATCATCATAATAATCGTAGTCGGCACCCTCGTCTTCATAGATCTCTGTTGTTCAACAAAATTATTGCCATGAGTACATTACGTACTCAACATGCCTCCCTCGGAAAAGGACCTAATAGCTACATGTGGCTTCAAAGGAAGGCTATATGGCTCATTTGCATAAAAGCTAATTTTATTTGTAAACAATAGCTTTTGGATAAAAGCACTTTTTGATGAAAACATGATAATATTCAGAATAACTTTCATCAAAGTGAGGATCCTTGATCAACTCACACTCATCATAGGTTCCAATAATTGGGGCAAAGAGGGAATAAGCAAGACAGGTCATGTATGTCAAGAAAGATTCATGTGTCGTCCATGACCGTGGACACGGCTATTCGAATAGTTTTACACTCTGTAGAGGTTGTACACTTTACCCACACGACACAATCCCGACTTGTTGCCACTAGCCGTCGCTAGTGTAGTACACCATTTGGTATACCAGCATGAAGATTGTGACGAGGTCTTTGGACTAGATCCCCCAAAGATGTGACATGCCCACCGGGTCTGGCGCACGGAATTGAGAGTACGTCCTCAAACCGGTCCCCCCATCTGTGTTGAGGATACTCCTCGCAAGGCAGCTATCCCATCTGCGGTACGGCGACATCGACACCTAAGGCTGACTAGCTTACTTGACCAAGCCAGTGCCCATATAGCATGTGGTTGTACTGTTTACACAATATTTAAATCCAAGACTTATTAGGCCTCATGCGACACAGACGACTGATTGCTCCCTTCACCTTGGGCAGCCAATCGCTCCTTCAATCTTTGATTCACCTGTCGCCCGCGCCAGTATTCAGATGGTAATTTTCACCCAGAGTAGAAGAGGATAGAGAAGGTCAACAAGGCCAACTGGCCAACTCAGCGGTAAGTTTCAAGTGTCAATGACTCCAGAGTCATTCAACAAAGCACCTATAGGTAATAAGCATGGCTAAGCATTTCTACTCTACCGGAATACTATATACTTCTACTCAGGTGTCAAATAGATAGGCGACAAGCGGTCAAAGTAATGTGTCAATCGACACGCTAGCTATACTATTAAAAACATACATATTGTAACCAAAAACTTAATGCAATTTATAAAACATAGGATAAGTATGATCAAAGAAGGAGGCATGCCTTCGTTGTCGAGTTCTCCTTTTCCTTCTTCCTCGTAGTGTTCCTCTCCCGTACCGTCACCTCCTACTCGGAGTAACGTCGAAGCAATAATAAATACACAAACAATAAAATCCAATAACATCCACAACGAAAAATAAAAATAAAAGAAGAATGGGTAGCAAGATCTGGATGGAAATGGAGATTTCAAAGGAGGTAGCACGATTGAAGATGAGTAGATGGATTTGAACGGTTGGTTGGGTTTAGGGTCTACCGTCACTAAGTCGAACTTTGTCGTCCCACTAACGTTTTGATTCGCATGTTAACTAAATTTATAGTGCACAACATATATAAGCCTCGCGCAAAAATAAAATAAAAGGCCACATCATAGCGTGAACACACGAAGTAATCAACTATCCTATGCATTGGAATGACATGGCTCAACATGGCATGAAATATCCTATTTAACCACAAATAAATATTTAGACGAACATCTAAATATTCATAATGGTTAAAACATAATGGTTAAAACATCTAAATATTCATAATGATTCATAATTCTAACGACCTCGAAAAAATAATTTGAGCAACTCCAAATGAAACGCAAAATAATAAAGTATTATGTTGCAACATCCTTTGCTTTTAAAAAAAATCTTGGAAAAAAAACCAGGATGTTACAACTCTACCCCCTTACAAAGAATCTCGACCCCGAGATTCACAGCTGAGAGAAAAGATTTGGAAACTCCTTTCTGAGGTCATCTTCTCTCTCCCAAGTTGCTTCCTTCTCTGTGTGGTTTCTCCACTGTACCTTGCAAAGTTTAATCACCTTGTTTCTAGTTGTTCGCAACAGCTCATCAAAAATCTTAATGGGATACTCCTCATATGTTAGATCATCCTTGACTTCTATGTTGTCCTGTGAAGTCTTTTGCATCTCTTCCTCGGGTTTCTTAAAACACTTCTTCAACTGTGATACATGGAAAACATTGTGCACATTTGATATCTTCTCTGGAAGTGCCAACTGATAGGCCACCTCTCCACGTCGAGCTATAATTCCGAACGGACCAATGTACCGAGGTGCTAGCTTACCCTTGATTCCAAAGCGATGCAGTCCACGTAGTGGAGATACCTTGAGGTACACATCATCTCCTATTTTGAATGATATATCGTGGCGACGTTTATCCGAATAAGACTTTTGTCTAGACTGAGCTGCCTTCAACCTTTCCTGAATCATTTTCACTTGCTTATCCGTCTCTTCCAGCGTGTCAGGACCGAAGATCTGGTTTTCTCCTACCTCATGCCAATTAAGTGGTGTACGACACTTCTGTCCGTATAGAGCCTCAAATGGAGCCATCTTTATACTTGCCTGGTAACTGTTGTTATAAGAAAACTCGGCATAAGGAAGACTCTTATCCCAAGTACGCTGATAAGTCAAAGCACAAGCTCGAAGCATGTCTTCAAGAATTTAGTTTATCCGTTCAGTCTGTCCATCGCTCTGTGGGTGGTATGCTGTACTGAAATCCAATTGAGTTCCCAAAACTTCATGTATTTTCTTCCAAAATCTCGACGTAAACTGAGTACCTCTATCTGAGACTATCCTCTTAGGAACTCCATGTGCACAGATGATTCTTGCCATATATAACTCTGCTAGGTTCTCTCCACCATATGTAGTCTTTACTGGAATGAAATGAGCCGACTTTGTCAATCTATCCACTATAACCCAAATAGAATCAAACCCAGAAGATGTCCTTGGAAGGCCCGTGATAAAATCCATTCCTATCTCTTCCCATTTCCATACTGGAATCTTAAGTGGTTGTAGTAGTCCTGCGGGCTTCTGATGCTCTGCCTTGACCCTTCGACATACATCACATTGTGAAACGTACTCAGCGATTTCTCGCTTCATACTAGACCACCAAAACCTATTCCGAAGATCATTATACATCTTTGTACTCCCAGGGTGTATTGAGTATGCTGACTCATGAGCTTCCTTTATGAATCTGTCCTTGATCTCTTTTCGGTCTCGTACCAACAAACGACCTCGGAACCAGATACTTCCACTCCCATCTTCTCTATAGTCGGGTGCTTCACCCAATCTGATTTTCTCTCGAATCTCTTCAATGCTCTTGTCATTTTTCTATGCTTCTCGCACTTGATCCTGGAGAGTAAACTTAACCTCTAACATTTCTCCATTTTCTGCCAGGCTCACATACAGGTTCATCTTTCGAATTTCCTCAAACAACTCCGGCACTTCCTTTTGAATCATCACATTACTGACGTAAACTTTCCTGCTAAGCGCATCAGCTACGACATTTGCTTTACCAGGGTGGTAATTAATGCTAAGGTTGTAATCCTTGATTAAGTCTAGCCACCTTCTCTGTCTGAGATTCAAATCCGGTTGTGTGAAAATGTACTTCAAACTCTTATGATCCGAGTATATCTCACACCTATTTCCAATAAGGTAATGCCTCCATGTTTTAAGGGCATGCACTATGGGAGCTAATTCCAAGTGATGTGTTGCATAGTTAACTTCATGAGGGCGTAATTGTCTCGATGAATAAGCTATAACTTTTCCTTGTTGCATAAGCACGCATCCCAAACCTTGTTGAGAAGCATCACAATAAACCTCAAAATATTTCTGGATATTAGGCAATACCAATACTGGTCCGGTTGTCAATCTTTTCTTGAGTTCTTGGAAACTTTCTTGACAAGCTTCTGACCACTCGAACTTTTTATCCTTCTTTAACAACTGAGTCATAGGTCTTGTAATTCGGGAAAAAATCTTCAATGAACCGACGATAATACCCGGCTAGTCCAAGGAAACTGCGTATCTCTCACACATTTTTGGGTTGCTTCCAAGGGAGTATTGTCTCCACCTTTGTTGGGTCCATGGCAACTCCTTCTGCTAAGATAACATGTCCCAAAAAGTCTACTTGTTTCAACCAGAACTCACACTTACTAAATTTAGCATAAAGCTGATGAGCCCTTAGCCTCTCCAAAATGATTCGAAGGTGTTTCTCATGCTCTTCCTCACTCCAGGAATAAATTAGAACATCGTCAATAAACACTACAACAAACTTATCCAGGCAATCCATGAATACGCTGTTCATGAGATACATGAAGTAAGCTGGCGCATTTGTAAGTCCAAATGACATCACCAAAAATTCATAGAGACTATATCGAGTAACAAAGGCAGTCTTTGGAAAACACACATGCTCCCTTCAACTGTTCAAACAAGTCATTAATCCTTGGCAAAGGATACTTATTCTTAATAGTTGCTGCATTCAGTGCTCGGTAATCCACACACATGCGCATGGTACCATCCTTCATTTTCACAAATAGCAGAGGTGCGCCCCATGGTGATGTGCTTGGCCTAATGTAGCCCTTCTCTTCTAGCTCCTGAATTTGCTTCTTCAACTCAGCCAATTCGTTCGCTGTCATCTTGTAAGGTCTCTTCACAATAGGAGCAGTGCCTGGTATTACCTCAATGACAAACTCAATCTCACGATCTGGTGGTAGTCTAGGCAATTCATCTGGAAAGACATCTGGATATTCCTTCACAACCCGAACATCCGCCACTGTTACTTCCTTCATTTTATTCAGTATGGAATCGACCTCGAGTTGATGTGCAATTTTAGCTTAGTACTCCACAATGACACCTTTAGTGCTTGTTAAAGTAACTGAAGTCCCAGCACAATCCATAAATGCTTTGTGTTTTCTTAACCAATTCATTCCTAGAATGATATCCAAGCCTTTGGAGTCTATTAAGATAAGGTTTGCTATGAACTCTACTCCTTCTATAACTATGACCACTTTAGGACACTTCATCCCAGTCCTTAGTATACCCCCTGGTGATTGTACTACCATTTGCAAGTTCGTACCCTCGGTTCGAAAATGATGTTTTTCGGCAAAACTCTTTGAAATGAAAGAATGTGAAGTTTCGGTATCAAAAAGTACTGACCCATAATATGAGTTGATCGGAAACGTACCAAGAACCACATCTGGTGCCTCGTGAGCCTGCTCAATAGTGACATGGTTAACCCTGCCACGTCCCGGTGCATGAGGTGCACTCCTAGGTGTATTAAGAATACCTCGTCCACGTCCTGCTATGGGCATCTTAGTTGCAGAACCCAAGTTGAACCTCACTGGAGTAGGACTGGTGTTCTTGTTAGGACATGCAATAGCAAAGTGACCCTCCTGTCCACAACTGAAGCATGCTCTTGCAGCTGTATTAGCATGATTGCCTCCCACTTCAGCTCGTGGAGTCTTATATGCATTGGACTGAAATGTGTTGTTGGGCCTTGATGCCTTGACATTTGGTGAACGATAACCTGGATGATGACCAATCTTCTGTCGTGAGCTACCTGCACCATGGTGACCTTGCGGTGCTCTGCGCTTACGGTGTTCCTCTAGCTCCCTCCTAGAGTTCTCTTGGAGTATAGCCTTGTTGACAAGTGTTTGAAAGGTAGGGAAATCATGAGAAACCAGCCTATCCTTCAACCCAAGGTTCAACCCCTTCAGAAACTTGGTTGTCTTGTCAGCTTCAGTTGGAATATCTGCCCTTCCATAACGTGCCACCTGTGTGAAACGACTCAGATATTCAGACACTGTCAGCTTTCCTTGAGTAAGAGCTCGGAATTCATCCCTCTTTAGCTCCATGATGCCTGCGGGAATATGTGCAGTGCCAAAAGCTTACGCAAACTCATTCCATGTGATAGCTTGTGCATCCTCATGTGCTTCACAATGATTCTCCCACCAATCTTCAGCCACACCCTTGAGCTGGTGTGCTGGAAACTTTACACGATTAGCCAGAGTGCAATTGGCCAAGTTGAGAGTCTTCCTGATGTCCTTCAACCAATCATCAACATCAAGTGGGTCCGACGATCCCTCAAAAGTAGGTGGTTTTGCCCTCATGAACTCGGCAAATCCTGACTGTGGTGGATGATCCTGATTCTGATTTGCTACGTTGGCTGCTAATTGTTGACGTATTTGGGTTTGCATCAACATCATTTGTGCCAAATTGGGTGGCGGCGGTGGTGGTGGCACATCCTCTCCTTCAGGGTCAGAGTCTGTATCATGGATATGTCCTTCATCAAAGTTTTCTTCAAAGACAGGATCCTCAAATCCACGGCCGTGTCCACGTCCTCGACCACGTCAGCATGCTCCGCGACCACGACCTCCGCGGTTAGCGTCCATCCTGATGGCCTCCCGATGTTAGAATAGGAAAGAGGGAAATATCTAACCCGTAAACCTAACATGCGAGAAAGGAGCAAACAATCAAGCAACTCAACTCTAAATCAAAATTCAACTAAAACACTCAATTATGAAGGTACTGCATAATATAGTAGCTATACCACACATCTTGGTATAGTCAACCATGGATATAGCAACAAGAAGATAACTAACGTTCACTCGCATAATCATAGATATCACTCATGGTACCTATAGTCCAACTATTCACTCAGTACAGACTCCCATACTGCTCTGAACTATGGAGATGAGGTCCCCTCTGGTGTAGCAGGAACTCTCTCTTCAGGCTCAGTCTCTTCCTCCTCAAGGTCGCCGAGCTGCTCCTCACGAGTTGGTGGTGTTGGAAGTGTGGGCGGTGCTGAAGGTGCGATGGCGCGGAGTGTCAGACGACGCCTCTTCGCCAGGATACTCTTCTTCGTTCTCGTAATCATCATGCGTGGGAGAAGCCTCTCTCGTGGGGTGGGTGTAGGGTCCTCTGGTGGTATCTCCTGCTGGTCACCATTGTCCATGGCAAGCACAACATTCGCCGCGGTGATAGCCTGCTCCGCAGCTACCTCAATGGCCTCCCATGCCTCGTGAGCAGCCACCAAAGAAGTGTTTGCCTCCACCAACCTCTCCTCAAGTATCTCCACGCGTGCCTGGTAAAACTCTAAGCGCCGACGATTCTCCTCCAGCATATGTGTAGTAATAACCAGGTTTTGTTCAACTCCATAGATAAGTGAAGCCATACGAATGATGGTGTGGTCATCCTACTCCATGTACTTCAAGTTTTGTTGAACCGCTCCATCCCCGATACGAAAAGTGAAGTATCGGAACGGAGTGTGCTTCAGCTCGTCCTGATGAACTCCTGCTATCTCATGCATCGCGTTATGCACAACTCGAAGCACAGCATCCATGAAATCTTCTCCATCATCCGTGAATCGATATCCTCTAGTTTGTTCCATCGTAGGGTACAACACCAACTTGACTCTGTAACGCTCCTCGCCTCCGATCGTGCGGTATGAGTGTCCGGAAACCTCTGGATCCTTGTCGAAGCCCAAGCATGTTAGCATGTCCCGAAACTGACGACCAAGGTTACCAAACTGCTCAATCCGGCGTGAGGATGATATCTCCATCTATATTTTGAATAAGACGAGAATTAGTAAATATTTTTTTAAATAAGAAGAGATAGAATTTTGCATCGTAATACAAATTTTTTTGTAATATATTATTTTGAAAAAGAACAATCCTAAGGCTTTACATTTCTAACTAAGGTCACGTTACTAGGTCGACGTCGGCTCTGATACCACTTCTGTGGGAACCCAGAATGTACTTCCAGACCCTCCTGTGTTTAATCGTCAACCCCAGGATCATTGTTGACAACACAGCGATATGATATCATTGCAGAACGTTAAAATAATACAATATGAGTTTAGTAAATCTTGCCACAAGGCATACATAGCGAATGTCTCATGACATTTATTACATTCAGAAAAACACAGCGGAAAAGAAAAAAATGCGTAGCGACTCCATCTCAGCCACGGGCAGTCGATCTAGTCCACGTGACCTCACTCGTCAGGATCATCATAATAATCGTAGTCGGCACCCTCGTCTTCATAGATCTCCGTTGTTCAACAAAATTATTGCCATGAGTACATTACGTACTCAAGATGCCTCCCTCGGAGAAGGACCTAATAGCTACATGTGGCTTCAAAGGAAGGCTATATGGCTCATTTGCATAAAAGTAATTTTATTTGTAAACAATAGCTTTTGGATAAAAGCACTTTTTGATGAAAACATGATAATATTCAGAATAGCTTTCATCAAAGTGAGGATCCTTGATCAACTCACACTCATCATAGGTTCCAATAATTGGGGCAAAGAGGGAATAAGGAAGACAGGTCATGTATGTCAAGAAAGATTCATGTGTCGTCCATGACCGTGGACACGGCTATTCGAATAGTTTTACACTCTGCAGAGGTTATACACTTTACCCACACGACACAATCCCGACTTGTTCCCACTAGCCGTCGCTAGCGTAGTACACCATTTGGTATACCGGCAGGGAGATTGTGACGAGGTCTTTGGACTAGATCCCCCAAAGATGTGACATGCCCACCGCGTCTGGCGCACGGAATTGAGAGTACGTCCTCAAACCGGCCCCCATCTGTGCCGAGGATACTCCTCGCAAGGCAGCTATCCCATTTGCGGTACGGCGACATCGACACCTAAGGCTGACTAGCTTACTTGACCAAGCCAGTGCCCATATAGCATGTGATTGTACAGGGTTCACCTTGGCCATGGACACCCCGTCTTCCACGCTAGCACGCTCACAAAATCTGACCCTCCACCAGTCGATGCTGCTCGAGCAAGAATAGGTTGTAATGGTTCTCCTCCTAGGCCTACTAGAACAACAACATAGGCGCGAGCACCCGCTTCTCCTCGACCATGATCTAGTTGAAGTGCGCATGTACCTTCTCCATGATCAAGCCATCATGCACCAGTGCGGGCTCCGACATGCGCCGTGATCGGAGCCAATCTCCAACATGTGTTCTTTGCCGGAGACCTCCATAGAGTTATCCGGCATGCTGACCTTGATCCATGGAATGTTAGTTTTGTCACGCGGTCGCAAAGGCATCCAACCCGTGCTTCTGCTCCATCGAGAGGCTCTCCAACAGAGCGTTCCCGCTCGCGGTAATGGCGGATGTTGTGCACGGGAGAAATATGTGGAGCGAATGGGTTGTAGTGCGCTTTGAGCATGGTGTGGCCGTGTTTAAATAGTGGATGCCGGTGAGGCCAACTGTCCGGGTGCGGCCCGTGTCGGAAATTTTCAAACTTTTCATGAAATTTATTTCACAAATTACAAGAAAAATACATATTAAGCCTTTTATTTTACAACAAATGAGATTTTCCAAAAAATAAGTAAGAAATTTACACTAGAATGGTCATCAATCACGACAAGTTTCTAAAATTACTGCCAAGTAAACAAACTGCAATAAAATACATTTCAAAAAAATATTGGGGGACATGGTGATTCACGGGGTGGTAAATTGTTCAAAACCAACTCAACTCACCACAAAACAATTTGAGGAGAGGACAATGTGAAACTTTATTGGTTTGGACAATTCAGAATTCTAACTCAGATTGTTTAAAAATTTGTGGTCTATTCTTAAACACTACGACCAAAATTATTGGAATCGAGATTCTAAATCGGATCGGTGCTCTGTTGGTAGGATCATGAATCATAAATATCTGGATCGTAGAAACTTAGATTCCATGAGCAAGATCATAAAATTATAGGGCCTAGTATGGATCTTAAGGTTGTAAGATTCTAACACTTGCGTCATGATTCTATCACCATTTATTGCAATAGTCAAAGGTTGAAATATGGATCATGGGGTGGTGCATCCATCAGTTAGTAATAACTAGCATAGTTTAATGGCAAAATTTCATACACCCAATCTGTTATTGATATATTTCCATTAGTTCACTATGACGATTTAGTTTTTTAAGTTTATTTGAACATCTACACCCAATCAGATCCCTCAACACCCAAGAACAATCACCGGGCACTCCTTAGAATCGTGCCTCCACACCCCGCATATCTCATATCCGGCACCCTATATCCATACATATGCATGCAACATAGTATATAAATCACCAAACAAGCAAAATCAACAGGAAACAAACATATGAACCGGTACTAGACTGGAATGATTCACATAAATATAACCAAACCAACATAGTTCAAAGATCCAACACATTCTAATAACTACATACTAGTAATAGATGTTAAGGCGAGCTTCACCACTTCCTCGCCTTCCCTTTGCCCTTTCGATCGCCGACATTGCTGTAAGAATCCACATAAGAAGGTTGTACAACGTCACTGCCGTCGGAGTTAGACCCATCAGAGGACGAGGGGTTAGAGCTGACGATGAAGCCTTGCAAGCGTCGGACGATGTGGTCTGCCCTACATTTCAGCTTGGCCACCGGTGCCGCCTCCACCGCTGTGCATGGCGACGGGCTACACGAGGCGTTGCACCGGACCTAGAGGCGCTGTCCCTATAGGCCCGCGAGCGCTCTGCCATGGTATGGATCACCAGCTCCTCCTCGTCGACCTAGCTGCCATCGGAGTGGCTGTCGGTGATAGACATGGTCGCTGGCACTATGGATTTTCTAGATTGTGGAAAGTGGAGAGTGGGGGAGCCAGAACAGACTATAGTGAATTGAGCTAGGATTTGCATCGTAGGGGGCACTAGTGGGGACGGGGCCTTTAGCCCCGACCCGTAAGGGGCTTTAGTCCAGGTTCACCAACCGGGACTAAAGGGGCGGGACTAAAGGCCTAACCTTTAGTCCCGGCCCTCTTACAAGCCGGGACTAAAGGTGCTCCACGTGGGTGCCTCGTAGCGCCCGAGGGGCAGGACCTTTAGTCCCGGTTCATTACACGGACCGGGACTAAAGAGTTTCAGATTTTGCTTATTTTTGGGTTTTTTTCGAATGAAATTATTTTTGGGTTTTAGGGTTTTAGGGTTTAGGTGTTCGGGAGATTAACGTGATGCCTCGTTTGGTGTTCGGAAATTAGTTTTCGTCTAATTTAAATAGAAATAATTATGCATATATATATAAGATTAACTTATCTTACAAGCGAGCATATATTTACAATTATATGGAGATCTGAATTATCGGGACTAGAGCCCGTCTATTCGATTACATGGACGAACATCAGTAATGGCCCCTAGCTAAACTAAATTGTCCTTTGTCATCTATAGCTTCCGTCCTCAGAAAGGTCGCAAACTCCTCTGCAACAGCAATCGCGCGTTGCTCTGGTAGGACCTTCGTCGTCATGGCCGTGTGCTATATAAGAAGAGGAGATGAATATCAATATCAATCATGATAACAAAGAATGGTGGGTAAAAATAGAGGTGTGAATGTTCATTGCTTACGTCGAATCTGTGATCCTTGTGCTCAGAGGTAAACGTGCGAATGGTCTCGCAAACATAGTATCCGCATAGATGCGTTCCCCGTGGCTGCTGGTCGCACTTTACGAGAATAGAATATATATAATCAAAATAATAATCTAGCATCATAAATGTATTGAAAATAGAAGTATATCATACTACTACTTACCTGAGCCGCTCTAAAGGTCAGCTTCTCAGGAAAGTTACCGGGAGTCACGCACTTGAACCGCTTCCAAACCCTTCCCGACAAGGATAATGATTTGCTAAGTTTTTCATTAATTGATATATCAGGAAATCATCGAAAGAGACCGATAGAGCGCAAGAATGATTGAAATTACCCTTGGAGCATATCCTGCAGGCTTTGGAACTGTTCCAAGGGTCTCGATAATGGGTCGAAGGCATCAACTCTTTCCTTATCAAATTGAATGTCCAACAGAATCCAATGGAAGCTGCACATGTATATATATATATATATATGTCAGTAACTTATCAATTACACATATAAGTGAATGGACACAACAGAGTAAATACCCTCACCTGAAGTTGTATGAAAACAGTATGTGGTCACATAAATTTTGATCTGTTAGAAACCTTAGAAGGTTTTCCTCCGTCTCCTTGGGATAATCAGTTAGCGTCGCTATATGTATTTTATCTGGATCAATAAACCCAATATTTAGGATGCTCTTACTTTTACAATCCAGAATCTTCATTCTGCATAATAGAGTACAAGTTATATATAGACAATGAATTGAAATAACTAAACAAGTTATATGTAGACAACGAATTGAAAAACTTACAGACAATAGCAACTCATAAGCGATTTATCGAGGGCGTCGCCATTGTACATCTGGAAGAGTTCATCAAAGTCGATATGGATTTGTTTGGGGCGGCCGTAGTACTCCCGTGGGACACTCAGCACGATTATCGTTCTGCCATTCTTTGATTCACTTAAGTACCATTGATGCAAGTAACGCATATTTGTTGGGAGATCATCTTTGCTGACCAAAGGCTCACCCATGACAAACTGTGGCTTAGGGGCTACCACATCCTTGGGTATCCTGTCGTCTTGGGAAGCCAGCAAATCTTCAACCGAGACACCACATTCAGCCGCCAACTCCTTTGCTATTTCAAAAGCTAGCCCCTGCACCGGAGGGGGAACATTCTCGGTTAACACCTTGAGGGGTGGGATCGACTGTTTGGCCTGTTGTCCAAGCTGAGGAACGTCTGATTTTTTCTTGCTTGTAGTTGAACTTGATTTGCTCCCACTTGCACTTGCACGTGATCTGCTCTTTTTCACTTCCTTCCGCAATGTGTGTGTATAGTCATCAGGCTTATGGTGTAAGTCATACTGTGATGGAAGGGTCGTGAAGTATTTTGCAAATGCTATTTGCTTCTCGGTGTATTCCGGGCGGGGCTCGGGTTCCTTCTTTTTCATCTGCGCATCATGATGTTCCTTTACTATCCTGACGTTTTCCTCGGGGGTACGATCATAAGGTCTGATAGGAAGATTAGCATGACGTACCTTTGGGAGGGGCGACCGTTTGTGCTTTGGGGGGCTCCGTGGCTTAGGAATCGTCGGCGGAGCGTTCTTGGTGGCACGCTCCCGCTTAGTATCCGGAGCGGGCGGCGGCGGAGACGGACGACCCAAGTCCGGCGGCGGTGATCGAGATGGACTCGTGTTGTGCTGGCCGATGTCATGTGTAGGGCTTGGAGGTGATCTGCTCTTTTTCACTTCCTTCTGCAATGTGCGTGTATAGTCATCAGGCTTATGGTGTAAGTCATACTGTGATGGAAGGGTCGTGAAGTATTTTGCAAATGCTATTTGCATCTCGGTGTATTCCGGGCGGGGCCCGGGTTCCTTCTTTTTCATCTGCGCATCATGATGTTCCTTTGCTATCCTGGCGTTTTCCTCGGGGGTACGATCATAAGGTCTGATAGGAAGATTAGCATGACGTACCTTTGGGAGGGGCGATCGTTTGCGCTTTGGGGGGCTCCGTGGCTTAGGAATCGTCGGCGGAGCGTTCTTGGTGGCACGCTCCCGCTTAGTATCTGGAGTGGGCGGCGGCGGAGACGGACGACCCAAGTCCGGCGGCGGTGATCGAGATGGACTCGTGTTGTGCTGGCCGACGTCATGTGGAGGGCTTGGAGGTAATGGAAGTGTAGGTGACCTGCGACGACTCGGAGGCGGTGTTGTCCTTGGGGCCGAGCCTGGAAGCTTGATGTAGTTCTTGTCCCATAGGATGACTCCACCCAGTACTTCTCCGAGTGTCCTCTCATCTTCGGGTCCAGCTATGTCGAGCTCCATATCACGAAACCCCGTCAGGATTTCATCCACCCCGACTTTAGCAAAGCCAGCTGGAATCTCATGGCCATGCCAGCGTGCATCAGGGCCAGAAGGTAAAGCTTGTCCGACGGCCACCTTCATGGATATGTTCTTGAATTTCTGATGGAGTTCACATGATGTTGACTCCTTGATTCCATCCACGGGGTAGCCGGGACCGCCCTCTATCATTCTTCGTGCATCGTCGGGCGGGGCCTCAGATTCAGCCACGCTGCTTTTCCGCTTAGATGGGGCGCCGGTAATATCAAGTGCAGGATCTTCCTGGTGCGCTACTCCTCTAAGCTCATCAATCTGCTTCTGTTGCTCGTTAATCCTGGCAAGCAACTGTTTGAACTTGTCATTCTCCTCATCCTGCTGCCGCTTCTTTGCTCTCTCTCGGCTTCTGTAAGTGTCTTGGTCTCTGGCAAACCCAAGCCACCACGGGTAAGAAGGACCGAAGCCTCGCGTTCATCCTCCATGTTCGTCATTGCCGAGGACCAGTGTGAGCAAATCTTTCTCTCTATCTGAAGTGAACTTTCTTTTTCCCTCCTTAATTTCTTTCACTATCCTTTTCCAATTCTCCCTGGGTATCCTAAGACCGTCACTGCAGATGAGGTCCCCTGTTTTTTCGTCGTACGACCCACCATGCGCAAGGAACCAATTTCTTGCTCTCAATTCCCACTCATCACGGAGTGGTTCAGGTACGATGCCTTTATCTAGCAGATCTTGCTCTTTGTTATCCCACTTTGGGATGGAAGTCTCATAGCCCCCTGGCCCCAGCTTGTGGTGATATTTCTTCTTGTCGGCATTTATCTTATTCTTTTCTGATAATGCCTGGGCATCTTCTGACTCCTTGTACTCTTGAAATGCCTTCCAGTGATTCGCCTGCTTGGCTAGATACCCCTCGAATACTGGCACTTTCTTTGTCTTCAGATAGTTTTTCCATAGCTTCTTCTTCCAGCTACGGAACAATTCGGCAATCTTCTTTAGAGTCCACTGCTTGACTTTGGTCCTCAGTTTGTCTGCGGCATCTTCATTCTCACATTTTGGTAGGTTGAAATGTGACATGAGATCATTCCAAAGATTATTTTTGTACCTTTCGGCGACATAGTCACTATCGGCTGCCTCTTTGCGCTTGTTCCACTCCCGAACGCTGATCGGGACGTGATCCCTAACGAGAACTCCACATTGCTTCTTGAATGTGTCAGCAGCATTCTTTGGAAGCTTGGGTTCGCCCGTAGGCAATATCACCTCAAAGGTGTAATGCGTCCGTGCATCCAACTTTCTAGTCGGGCCTCGTTTCGTAGCTTTGCTCGATGTGGAGGCCTAAAAGGGAGAAACAGTATAAGAGGACCTTATGAACTAACAAACTAACAAACTATATAAGAGGGGTTGGAAACTTCGAAGTGTCGTTTTATATAGGAGGACCTTTAGTCCTGGGTCTTGGCTAGAACCTAAACACCAAAATACCAGCCAGGCGGAGCCGAGTCCCGGACACTTAAGCATATACAATAGAAAAATTAAACTAGTTCTATTAATTTTCTTGCTAAAAATAAACTATTAACACTTAAGTATATACAATAGCAAAATTAAACTATTAACACTTAAGCATATACAATAGCAAAATTAAGCAATAATCTAAGAAACACTATTAACACTTAAGCATATACACTATACAATAGCAAAATTAAATGACAAAAAAAATATTTCTTCTTCTTGTAAGCCTAAACTAATTTTTCCTCTTCTTCTATTTCTCCTCTTCTTCTACTTCTTCTTCTACTTCTACTTCTCCTCTTCTTCTACTACTTCTCCTCTCCTCTTCTTCTATTTTTCCTCTTCTTCTCCTCTTCTTATTCTCCTTTTTCTTCTTTTATTCTCCTCCTCTTCTTATTTTCCTTTTTCCTAATTCTACATATTACTAACCCTAATAATCTAGCACAAACCTAATAACAATAGGAATTAAATGACAAAAAAATCTTTTTTGTCTTTTCTTCCCTTTTTCTTCCTTTCTTTTCCTTTTTCTTCCTTTCTTCCCTTTTTCTTCTTTTCTTCTTTTCTTCTTTTCTTCTCCTTTCTCCTTTTCTTCCTTTCTTCTCCTTTTTCTTCCTTTCTTCTCCTTTTTCTTGTTTTCTTCTCCTTTTTCTTCCTTTCTTCTCCTTTTTCTTCTTTTCTTCTCCTTTTTCTTCTTTTCTTCTACTGGCCGGAGTGTTGGGGAGGAGGGGGCGGGGGGCTTACCGGCCGGAGGTGTCGACGGCGCGCGGCGAGGAGGGCGGCGCGCGGCGAGGAGGACGGCGGCGGCGAGCAGGACGACGGCGACGGCGAGGAGGACGGCAGGCGGCGTCGAGCAGGACGGCGGGCAGCTTGACGGCGTCGTCGAGTTCATCACTGTGCCGCGCCGGGCAGGAGAACGAGAGGAAGAAGATGAGAAATGGACGATTTGGGTTTGAAATTTTCTAACTCCCGCTTATACAGGTGGATCTTTAGTCCCGGTTCGGGGCTCGATCCGGGACTAAAGACCCCTTTAGTCCCGGGTGGAGCCACGACCCAGGACTAAATGGCCTTTTTCGGCAGACGAAAAGGTAGGAAGCAGGGGCCTTTAGTCCCGGGGCGTGGCAAGAACCGGGACTAAAGGGTGTCTTTAGTCCCGGGTGGAGCCACGACCCGGGACTAAAGGCCCTTTTTCGGCAGACTAGAAGGCGGGAAGCAGGGGCCTTTAGTCCCGGGGCGTGGCAAGAACCGGGACTAAAGTGTTGCCTATATAAACCCTCTCCCCTGCCCACCATATCCCATGTTTTTTGGTTGTTGAAGTGTGACCATGCCATGCTCTTGCCCCTCTAGTTCATGCACATGACGTGTTCGATGAAATGCCCGATCCACTCTACTTAAGCTTTCTCCTCTCCAAGCTCTACCTCCAAGCTCCATTTTCCTTAATATTTGTCTAGGTTTGGCCGTGCACCAACTACACAAGTGTTTTAAATGGTTAGCTACTTCATCCTTTCATTTGTCACTGCTAGTGTAGCTCATTTTAAATGCTCAAATTAACTTCTTAGATTCTGCACATGCGTAGGGTGTTGTCCCGTGCCCGTCCTCACCATTGTCGATCGCCCCGTGCCAATCTCGTCGCGAGCACCACCGTGGTGAGCCTCTTGTTCTTATCTTCTTTTTAAAAGAAAAAAATCTTACTTGTATGATTTAGATACATACTTGTATAAATTACTCACTTTCATTATTTTTTGTTATTATATAGTGCGATGGTTTTGGTATCCGCCTCCGTCGGCCCTCGTCCTGTCTATGATTCGGATGTGGTATATATTATCTTTTATAACTATTTATTTTATTTAGTTTTTATGACAATTATGACGACCAACGTGACATATATTTTTTCAATCTAGGAGGTATGTGAACCGGAAATTCCAACCCACATCAAAATTCTTGTCGAGAAGTTAAATTTGGTTGAAAAAGAAAACAAATACTTGAAGAAAAAATTGAATATAATTGAGGATAAGAATATGGAACGAGAGTTGCATGTCGCCGATGTCATCGATGATCGCAAGATGAAGATCGATGCGATGCGGTTGAAGATGGATGCAATGCGCTTGAAGATGGATGAAATGCGCTTGAAGATTAGGAATATTAGGAAAATATGCCATTGATAAAGAGGCTTGGTATCATTATGCTGTTAGGTCAATTGTTACCTTAGTTGCGATTTTGATCGCGTTTCTTGTTGCACTTAAATGTTTTACATAGTTGTATGTTGTTTTATGAGAGAACTTTATGTATTTATTTTTTGCAATAATAACATTTGATCACTACTGTTCTTTGGCTTTAATGTGATGATGAACTTTATGTATTTATTTTTGCAATAATACTTTTTGTGTGTTCAAAATGCATTTGGTATATTTCACAAAATTTCAACAATTTCTGACTTCATTTGGTATATTTCGTGCATTTACTTATTTTTTTTGAGCTAGTTGACCGTGAAATTGAAAAGCACTACAAATGAACTCTGAAAATGTTGAAAGTTGGCATGATATCATCATTCCACCCACATAGCATGTGTTAAAAAGTTGAGAGGGCTACGACAAAAACTGGATGCACTTCGTGTACAAAACGGACAATCTCTCTCGAAGTATCAGGGTTTCGAACGAGAACTCATCTCTTACAAAGAGATTTCATTTTTTTGAACTTATTTGAAATCCATAATTTTTGTGTGTTCAAAATGCACCATTCAAAGGCACATCACAAAATTTCAACAATTTCTGACTTCATTTGGTATATTTCGTGCATTTACTTATTTTTTTTAAGCTAGTTGACCCTGAAATTGAAAAGCACTACAAATGAACTCTGAAAATGTTGAAAGTTGGCATGCTATTATCATTCCACCCACATAGCATGTGTTAAAAAGTTGAGAGGGCTACGACAAAAACTGGATGCACTTCGTGTGCAAAACGGACAATCTCTCTCGAAGTATCTGGGTTTCGAACGAGAACTCATCTCTTACAAAGGGATTTCATTTTTTTGAAATTATTTGAACTCCATACTTTTTGTGTGTTCAAAATTCACCATTCAAAGGCACATCACAAAATTTCAACAATTTCCGACTTTATTTGGTATATTTCGTGCATTTACTTATTTTGTTTGAGCTAGTTGACCCTGAAATTGAAAAGCACTACAAATGAACTCTGAAAATGTTGAAAGTTGGCATGCTATCATCATTCCACCCACATAGCATGTGTTAAAAAGTTGAGAGGGCTACGACAAAAACTGGATGCACTTCGTGTACAAAACGGACAATCTCTCTTGAAGTATCACGGTTTCGAACGAGAACTCATCTCTTACAAAGGAATTTCATTTTTTTGAAGTTATTTGAACTCCATACTTTTTGTGTGTTCAAAATGCACCATTCAAAGGCACATCACAAAATTTCAACAATTTCTGACTTCATTTGGTATATTTCGTGCATTTACTTATTTTTTTTTGAGCTAGTTGACCCTGAAATTGAAAAGCACTACAAATAAACTCTGAAAATGCTGAAAGTTGGCATGCTATCATCATTTCACCTACATAGCATGTGTTAAAAATTGAGAGGGCTACGACAAAAACTGGATGCACTTCGTGTACAAAACGGACAATCTCTCTTGAAGTATGAGGGTTTCGAACGAGAACTCGTCTCTTACATGGATACTATGAAAATGAAAAGTGTTTGAAATTTAGTACATTCCATACATGCATTACATAAAATGTTTAATACATTATTACATTATTGCACCAATATTCCTATCTATTATTTCTGTTTTCTTCTGGGTCATAGCCATGGATAATCTTCATCATTTAGTAGGATGCTTGGGTCAGTTTTTACTTTGAAGGGCGGAATTTCATGAAACTTATTATAATCTTCTGACATGTGTGTCTTGTCATCTACTCCCACGATGTTTATTTTCCCTGAAAGAACTATGTGGCATTTTGGCTCATCGGACGATATCTTCTTTTGCTGATTTCTTTTTCTCGTTTTTGTAGACATGTCCTTCACATAGAAAACCTGAGCAACATAATTGGCTAGGAATAGTGGTTCGTCCATGTACGCAAGATTGTTGAGATCCACTGTTGTCATGCCGTACTTTTGGTCTACAACTACCCCGCCTCCTGTCAGCTTCACCCATTTGCACCGAAACAAAGGGAACTTAAAAGTAGGTCCATAGTCAAGTTCCCATATCTCCTCTATGTACCCGTAGTATGTTTTCAAACAGTGCCCATTCTCGTCTGTTGCATCAAAGCGGACACCACTATTTTGGTTGGTGCTCTTTTTATCTTGGGCAACCGTGTAAAATGTATTTCCATTTATCTCATACCCTTGGAAAGTACATATAGTCGAAGATGGTGGCCTGGCCAAACAGTACAGATCATCTCCAACGGTGTCGTCATTCATGAGATGTGTCTGCAACCAACTGCCGAAAGTCTTCTCGTGTTCCCTTTAATCCAAGAGTCAGCCTTCCCCGGGTTTTCGGAGCGTAGAATATTCTTGTGTCTCACGATATACGGAGCCACCACGGTGGAATTATGTAGAACTGTGTAGTGTGCTTGAGAGAAAGAATGCCCGTCCATACATACTTTTGCTTTCCTTCCTAGTGTGCCTTTTCCTGTCAGCCTACCCTCATACCGAGATTCAGGAACACCAATCGGCTTAAGGTCAGGAAGAAAGTCCACACAAAACTCAATGACCTCCTGTGTTCCATAGCCCTTGGAGATGCTTCCTTCTGTCCTAGCACGGTTACGAACATATTTCTTTAAGACTCCCATGAACCTCTCGAAGGGGAACATATTGTGTAGAAACACAGGACCGAGAATTCTAATCTCTTCGACTAGGTGAACTAGGAGGTGTGTCATTATATTGAAGAAGGATGGCGGGAACAACAACTCAAAGCTGACCATACATTGGACCACATCAATATGTAACCCTCATAGACTTTCTCGATCGATTACCTTCTGAGAAATTGCATTGAGGAATGCACATACCTTAACAATTGCCAGGCGAACATTTTCCGGTAGAATTCCCCTCAATGCAACCGGAAGCAATTGCGTCATAAGTACGTGGCAGTCATGAGACTTTAGGTTTTGGAATTTTTTGTCTTTCATATTTACGATTCCCTTTATATTCGACGAGAAGCCAGTCGGGACCTTGATACTGAAAAGGACTTCAAAGAAGATTTCCTTCTCTTCCTTAGAAAGAGCGTAGCTGGCACGCCCTTGAAACTGCCCTGGATGCATGCCATCTCTTCCTTTATGATGTTCCTGGTCCTCCCGTGCTTCCGGTGTATCTTTTGACTTACCATACAAGCCCAGGAAGCCTAGAATATTCACGCAGAGATTCTTCGTCAGGTGCATCACGTCGATTGCCCGGACCTGATGGACTTCCCAGTAGGGCAGCTCCCAAAATATAGATTTCTTCTTCCACATGGGTACGCGCTTATCAGGGCCGTTAGGAACAGGTTGGCTGCCAGGACCCTTTCCAAAGATTACTTTTAAATCTTTGACCATATCAAATACTTCAGCACCAGTACGGATGACAGGCTTCCTCGGGGGTTCTGCCTTGCCATTGAAATGCTTGCCTTTTTTCTTTAAGGGATGCTTGGGCGGAAGAAAACGACGATTGTATGGGTACACATTCTTCCTACATTTGTCCAGATATATACTTTCTGTCTGATCCAAACAGTGCTTGCATGCAACGTATCCCTTTTTTGACTGTCCTAAAATGTTACTAAGAGCAGGCCAATCATTGATGGTTACGAAAAGCAACGCTCGAAGGTCAAATTCCTCTTGTTTGTGCTCGTCCCACACACGTACACCTGGTTTGGCCCACAACTGTAAAAGTTCATCAACTAATGGCCTTAGGTACACATCAATATCGTTGCCGGGTTGCTTTGGACCTTGGATAAGCACTGGCATCATAATGAACTTCCGCTTCATGCACAACCAAGCAGGAAGGTTGTAGATACATAGAGTAACGGGCCAGGTGCTGTGACTGCAATTCTGCTCCCCAAAAGGATTGATGCCATCTCTACTCAGACCTAACCATAAGTTCCTTGCGTCAGCTGCAAATCTCGGGAACTCTCTCTCGATTTTTCTCCACTGCCGACCATCAGCGGTGTGCCTCAACTTATCGTCTTTCATACGATCTTCCATGTGCCATCGCAACAGCTTCGCATGATCTTTATTTCTGAACAGACGTTTCAACCGTGGTATTATAGGAGCATACCACATCACCTTGGCAGGAACCCTCTTCCTGGGTGGCTCGCCCTCAATATCACCAGGGTCATCTTTTCTGATCTTATACCGCAATGCAGTGCATACCGGGCATTTATCCATATTCTCGTACTTCTCACCGCGGTAGAGGATGCAGTCATTAGGGCATGCATGTATCTTCTGCACGTCTAATCCTAGAGGGCAAACAAGCTTCTTTGCTTCGTACGCGCTGGCAGGCAATTCGTTCTTTCTTGGAAGCATCTTCTTCATCAGTACCAGCAACTTTTCGAATGACGAGTCAGTCACACCGGTCTCTGCCTTCCACTTCAGCAATTCCAGTGTGCTACCCAGCTTCTTCTGGCCATCTTCACAAGTTGGATACAACAATTTGTTGTGGTCCTGTAACATCTGCTCGAACTGCAACCTCTCCTTTTCTGTGTCGCAACCTCGCCGTGCATCAGAAATGACCCGGCCAAGATCATCAGCGGGCTCATCTGGTTCCCGTTCTTCATCCTGATCTTCTTCTTCATTGTCTTCCATTGCGGTATCAGCATACTCACGGAACATAGATCGGTAGTTGTCATCATCGTTCTCTTCTTCTTCATTGTCGTCTTCCATCATAACCCCTCTTTCTCCGTGGTTGGTCCAAACATTATATCCCGACATAAAACCGGACCGAAGCAGGTGGCTCTGAATGACTCTTGAGGAAGTGTAATCCTTCTCATTCTGACATTCAACACATGGACAAAACATATAGCCACCACCATGCTTGTTCGCATCGGCTGCATCTCGAAAAGAATGCATTCCTTCTCTGTAAGTGGCTGTGCGTCGATCCCCGTACATCCATGGATGGCTCATCTGTGTTATACGAAAGTATATCAAATACAATCACGATCCTAAAAATTAGTACCGCATGGTCTAAACGAGTAAATATAGTTGCTAACCTTTTAGAATAAGTAGAAATAAAGAGGAAGAGATTTAAGCGTGGCTCAGGCATCTCATATCGTAGTTGTGTTCGGTGAACTAAAGCGGCATCGCTCTAACACACATTTCAACAAACACCTCTAGTGCATCAAAAAAAGTGGAGAGCTAGCACCCACCCACAATCCTCCATCCAAGGAAAATGCAAGGAAGAGGGGAGAGGGGGGCTATGCTATATATACGCAGAGGACTTTAGTCCCGGTTTGAGACACAAACCGGGACTAAAGGTGGCGCACATGCGGGCTGCCCACCGCGTAGCCCTTTAGTCCCGGTTTGGGACACGAACCGGGACTAAAGGCTCCTTATGGGCAGGGACTAAAGCCTCGAGGGAGGCATTGAGAATTGGGGCGACGTGGCCGGGGCTTTAGTCCCGGCCCAGAGGCAGGCCGGGACTAAATGGTCCCGGCCAAAGGCCCGTTTTCCACTAGTGGGGGTTGTGGGGTCAGCATGGGCCAGAGATTGGCCGGGTTGACAAGGCAGGCATGCCCGGGCGCGCCCATGCCGCCTCATATTTGGGTTGGATATGAGGGGTGTCTGTCAGCCCGTGCGTTTGTCCGCGCTTGGAGAGCTCCGGCTGGGCCGAAGTTTTGTGACCACACAGTGAAGGGTCCTGTTGTAGATGCTCTTACTACTACCAATTCTTAGTTGCCTCATTGCTCATTCAAATGGGGAGAAAAATTCATCAGCGAGCCAAGTTGGTATTCAAAAGCAACTACATATATACTTTTTAAAAATTATAAATTATTATTGTGGAAAGAAAATACATGTAACAAATTTTTGTTCAATCATAATATGACATGACTTTTATTTTAGAGAGGGCGCATCACAATAGCACAACCTGCAATTCTCCTTCTTGCAGTAGCCTTTCTACCCACCATAGCCATGTATTTTGTCATATTGACTTGTATCCTTATATAGAAAAATTATGTACTAATATACAGTTACATCTTAGAGGTCCATGCACAATAAATTTCATACAATTATATGACCATTTGAATAATCTAGCGTACCGATGTAATCACATTCTAAAATTTAGAGAAGAAAAAAAATATTGTTTTCATACACAAAAACATGCATATTACATTTAATACAATAATATGACCATTTGAACGATCCAGGGTATCGGTGCAATCACATTGTAAAATTTAAAGGATACGGTTTTACAAAGTGATTACACCGGTACCCTTGATCTTTCTAATGGTCATATTATTATTTGAAATTTAATGTGCATGGAACCGACCTCTAAGATGTAACTTTGGTCCAAATTTTTTTGTTATGTAAGGATACAAGTCAATATTGCACTTAAATTATACCAAAACTAGAAAGAAATCATTAATGCAGAAAAGATAAAGGGGCAAGAATCATTGTGCATTCCCTCCTCTTTATAAACACCGGTGCGGGAAGATACGTTCAAAAAAGGACATCGTCAAGAGAAAATAAGTAATAGAAAGGCAGTCTTCATCATGAGACTTATCAAGAACAAGACACACATTCTCTATTCTATTGCTCTTTTATTGATGTGTACCACTTCTCTGTGTCGCCATGCAGCAGCAGTGAGGAACGTAGGTAATTTCCAAATTCATTTCCTCGAGGAGTTTCCCAATATTCAACACGCCCAAATGATTATGTATCCCATATTCCATATTAATTAATTTGTGTGGTGTGGTGCTCCCTTCGCTGTGTTTAGGTACCAACGCTGCTTTTGGAACCCCATGTTTTGTTTACTCAGTGTGCATGGACTCGTATCACGGCGTGTGTTGTTGTGTTGTTCCCTCCCAAATGTGAATGTCATGCTATATTATCATTTAGTACAATATCTTTACTTGTATTTTCTACTCAGAATAACAATTTATGTGGATTATACGAGAATTTCTATAAAGTATACAGATAGATGCTTATGAAGACCAACTTGACTGGCTAATGAATTCTTCATGTCATTTGAACCAACAATGAGGCTGCTAATAATCAAAAGTAGTAATAGTTTTAGAAAACTAAATCTTCAGATTGAATTAATGGAAATATATCAACAACACATTTGTTATATGAAATTTTGCCATTATAATATGCTTATAATTAATACCAACTTATCTGGATGCACAACTCAAAAAGTCGATATTTTATCCTTGGACTATGGCAATTTCTAGGAATCAACCCCAAACTTTGAAACAATCTAAGTTGCAATTCCGAATTGTCCAAACAGATCAAATTTCAACTTGTCCACGTTAAATTGGTTTTGAACAATTGACAATCCAGTCAACTACAATTTCACCCACTATTTTTTTGAACAAGTATTTTATTGCACCTTGTAATCTTTTTGGCAGTACTTTTTGAAACTTGCTGAGATTGATGATCGTCGACGTTGTACATATTTTCTTGACACATTCATTTCAAGTCAAATAAAGGGTTTTAATATGTATTTTGTTAGAGAACTTCATAATTATTATTTTTATTTAGTTTTTTTTTGTTTTTTTCTTTTTGTTTGAGCATAAGTACATCTCCAATGCTGACCCTCAAAATGGACACTCATCCATATGCGAAATGCAAGATTGGGGCAGTACACGAGCACAGATGTGGGAGCTGGCAATCCCAAAGCTAGATGCAAACATTTCAATCCTAGTTTCAACAAACTGGAGGAATAATATTCAAATTGAATGATTTTCATACAAAATGGAGCACAGTCACTATATTTTGGTTAGTATTTATGAAAAAAGGTACGAGACCTAAACCTAACCTACGACAGCGACCTTTCTCCATGTCCTTGTTGTTCCCTTCCTACAACCATGTCCTGGTCCTGCGTTATCCATGAGCAGCAAGGCTAAGATCCTTGAAGTAAAGTGTGGTCACCGACAAGGAATACTAGAACATGGGAGACACACCGGCCAACCTAGGACTCGATCCCCGACCGACTCACATGCCCCCCAATCATGCTCATCATAGTTCGCAACCCATCCAGTGCCGATGGACGCGCCGATACACTTGTCGTCCTGCCAACATCGCCAAATAGCATTTTTTAGTGCAAAGGACGCACCGCTAGCTGCGTTATCTTTTTTGATCACTTGTGCCGCCTATACGTTGCGACGACGGATTGAGTAACAATGGACTAGTATACTGCCTGCTGCTCGGGGCTGAAGTTAGGGTTCACCTTGGCCATGGACACCCCGTCTTCCTCGCTAGCACGCTCGCCTTAAATTTGACCCTCCACCAGCCGCTGCTGCTCGAGCAAGAATAGGTTGTAATGGTGCTCCTCCTAGGCCTACTAGAACAACAACATAGGCACGGGCACCCGCTTCTCCTCGACCATGATCCAGTTGAAGTGTGCATGTACCTGCTCCATGATCAAGCCATCATGCACCAGTGCGGGATCCGGCATGCGCCGTGATCGGAGCTAATCTCCATCATGTGTTCTTCGCCGGCGACCTCCATAGAGTTATCCGGCATGCTGACCTTGATCTATGGGATGTTAGTTCTGTCACGCGATCGCAAAGGCATCCAACCCATGCTTCTGCTCCGTTGAGAGGCTCTCCCACAGAGCGTTCCCGCTCACGATCATGGCAGATGTTGTGCACGGGACAAAGATGTGGACTGAAAGGGTTGTGGTGTGCTTTGAGCATGGTGTGACCGTGTTTAAATACTGGATGTCAGTGAGGCCAACTGTCCGGGTGCGGCCTGTGTCGGAAATTTTCAAAGTTTTCTTGAAACTTATTTCACAAAAGTACAAGAAAAATACATATTATGCCTTCTATTTTACAACAAATGAAAGTGTCCAAAAAATAAGTAAGAAATCTACACTAGAATGGTCGTCAATCAGGGCAAGTTTCAAAAATTAGTGCCAAGTAAAAAACTGCAATAAAATACATTTCAATAAAATATTGGGGTACATGGTGATTCACGGGGTGGTAAATTGTTCAAAACCAACTCAACTCACCACAAAACAGTTTGAGGAGAGGACAATGTGAAACTTTATCGGTTTGGATAGTTCAGAATTCCAACTCAGATTGTTTAAAAGTTTTTGGTTGATTCTTAGACACTACTACCAAAACAATCGGAATCGAGATTCTAAATCAGATCGATGCTCTGTTGGTAGGATCGTCAATCATAAATACCAGGATCGTAGAAACTCAGATTCTATGAGCAAGATCGTAGAATCATAGGGCCTAGTAAGGATCTTAAGGTTGTAAGATTCTAACACTTGCGTCGTGATTCTGTCACCTTTGATTGCAATATTCAAAGGTTGAAATATGGATCGTGCGGTTGTGCATCCATCAGTTAGTAATAACTCGCATAGTTTAATAGCAAAATTTCATATACCCGCACTATAATTGATATATTTCCATTAGTTCACTCCGACGATTTAGTTTTTTTAAGTTTATTTGATCATCTACACCCAATCAGATCCCTTAACGCCCAAGAACAATCACCGGGCACTCCTTAGAATCATGCCTTCACACCCGCGTATCTCATATCCGGCACCCTATATCCATATATATGCATGCAACATAGTATATAGATCACCAAACAAGCAAAATCGACAGGAAACAAACATATGAACTGGTACTAAACGGGAATGATTTACATAAATATAACCAAACCAACATATATAGTTCAAAGATCCGACACATTCTAATAACTACATGGTAATATAATAGATGTTAAGGCGAGCTTCACCATTTCCTCGCTTTCCCTTTGCCCTTTCGATCGCCGACATTGTTGTAAGAATCCACAGAAGAAGGTGGTATGACGTCACAGCCATCGGAGTTAGACCTGTCGGGGGAGGAGGGGTCAGAGAGGACGATGAGGCCTTGCAAGCGTTGGACGATGCGGTCTTGCTTACATTTCAGCTTGGCCACCGTTTCCGCCTCCGCCGCTCCGCGTGGCAACGGGCTAGAGGAGGCGTTGCACCGGACCCAGAGGCGCCGTCCATATAGGCCCGCGAGCGCTCTAGCATGATATGGATCACCAGCTCCTCCTCGTCGACCTAGATGTCGTCGGAGTGGCTGTCGGTGCTAGACATGGTCACTGGCACTATGGATTTTCTAGATTGTGGAAAGTGGAGAGTCGGGGAGGCAGAACAGACTGGAGTGAATTGAGCTAGGGTTTGCATCGTACGGGGGGTTGTGGGGTCGGCATGGGCCAGAGATTGGCCGGGTTGACAAGGCGGGCATGCTCGGGCACGCCCGTGCCGCCTCATATTTGGGTTGGATATGAGGGATGTCTGACAGCCCGTTCGTTTGTCCGTGCTATGAGAGCTCCGACTGAGCAGAAATTTTGTGACCGGGCAATGAGGGGTTCGGTTGTAGATGCTCTTACTACTTCCAATTCTTAGTTGCCTCATTGCTGGTTCAAATGAGGTGAAAAATTCATCAACGAGCCAAGTTGCTATTCAAAAGCAACTATGTATATACTTTATCAAAATTCTTGTATAATCGAGATAAAATGTTATTGTGACAAGAAAATACATGTAACAGTTTTTTGTTCAATCATAATATCACATGACTTTTATTTTAGAGAGGGCGCAACACAATAGCACAACCTGCAATTCTCCTTCTTGTAGTAGCCTTTCTACCCACTATAGCCATGTATTTTGTCATATTGACTTGTATCCTTACATAGAAAAAATTATGGACTAATATAAAGTTACATCTTAGAGGTCGTTTCCATGCACAATTAATTTCATACAATTATATGACCATTTGAATAATCTAGTGTACAGATGTAATCACTTTCTAAAATTTAGAGAAGAAAAAATACATTGTTTCCATACACAAAAACCTTGCCATATTTGGAACCTTGCCATGTGTGGGTCCATGATGTTATTGCTATGAGAGCTATATTTCATGTGTTATTTCATGTGCTCATGTCTTGTCTTTCCCTTTAGCATTCATGCATCCATAGCCTACATACCATCCTTGTGTGTTGTTGTGTTGATCCTTTTGTGTGTGGTGTGATGAGTGCAAGTGGTGTGAAGTGTTGTGCAAGGGTGGCTTCCAACTTTGCCTATTTATACAAAAGCTAGGTTTCAACTAAACCTCTCCCTCTTTATTTTTCTAAGTTCAAGTTTTACTTGTTCAACCCCTGTTTGAAAAATGTATATCTTTTAGAGTGTTTTCTCGTGCATGTGGTGCTATGACTAGGGATTTTAAAAACTATGCTTAAGAGGGGTATTTATTCACAAAACAGATTATATAATTCTGTTTTGTTAATATTTCTTTGCTCTGAAGATCCTCTTTTCATTTTATTTAAATAAGGTCCTCTTTTCATTTTATTTAAATAAGGTCATAATTACCTTATGACCAGGGTCATTTTTATTTCATTTTTTGGAGCCATAGATTTACCTAGGAGTTTATTGGTTGCTGGATTTTGTTTTTATATAGAAAACCCAGTGGTTTTTCTTTCTTTTACTCGCGCCACCCGAGTGGGCTCCCTCCCCATCGCTGACCCATTTCCTCCCTTCGCTCGTTAGCCAGCCCAAACTAGTGGGGATAGGGCCTATAGCCCCGGCCCGTAAGGGGCTTTAGTCCCGGTTCACCAACCGGGACTAAAGGGGCGGGACTAAAGGCCTAACCTTTAGTCCCGGCCCTGTTCCAAGCCGGGACCAAAGGTGCTCCACGTGGGCGCCTCGGAGCGCCCTTAGGGGCAGGCCCTTTAGTCCCGGGTCTTAACACAGACCGGGACTAAAGAGTTTCTGCAGATTTTGTTTATTTTTGTGTTTTAGGGTTTTAAGGTTTAGGTGTTCGGGAGATTAACGTGATGCCTCGTTTGGTGTTCGGGAATTAGTTTTCATATAATTCTAAATAGAAATAATTATGCATATATATAAGATTAACTTATCTTACAAGCGAGCATATATATACAATTATATGGAGATCTGAATTATCGGGACTAGAGCCCGTCTATTCGATTACATGGACCAACATCAGTAATGGCCCCTAGCTACACTAAATCGTCCTTTGTCATCTATAGCTTCCGTCCTCGGAAAGGTCGCAAGCTCCTCTGAACAGCAACCGCGCGTTGCTCTGGTAGGGACTTCTCCCTCATGGCCGTGTACTATATAAGAAGAGGAGATGAATATGAATATCAATCATGATAACAACGAATGACGGGTAAAAATAGAGGTGTGAATGTTCATTGCTTACGTCGTATCTGTGATCCTTGTGCTCAGAGGTACACGTGCGAATGGTCTCGCAAACATAGTATCCGCGTAGATGCGTCCCCCGTGGCTGCTGGTCGCACTTTACGAGAATAGAATATATATAATCAAAATAATAATTTAGCATCATAAATGTATTGAAAATAGAAGTATATCATACTACTACTTACCTGAGCCGCTCTAAAGGTCAGCTTCTCAGGCTCGATACCGGGAGTCACGCACTTGAACCGCTTCCAAACCCTGCCCGACAAGGAAAATGATTTGCTAAGTTTTTCACTAAATGATATATCAGAAAATCATCGAAGAGACCGATAGAGCGCAAGAATGATTGAAATTACCCTTGAAGCATGTCCTGCAGGCTTTGGAACTGTTCCAAGGGTCTCGATAATGGGTCGAAGGCATCAACTCTTGCCTTATCAATTTGAATGTCCAACAGAATCCAATGGAAGCTGCAGGTGTGTGTGTGTGTATATATATATATGTGTGTGTGTGTGTGTGTGTCTGTGTGTGTGTGTCAGTAACTTATCAATTACACTTATAAGTGAACGGACACAACAGAGTAAAGACCCTCACCTGAAGTTGTATGGAAACAGTATGTGGTCACAGAAATTTTAATCCGTTAGAAACCTTAGAAGGTTTTCCTCCGTCTCCTTGGGTTTATCAGTTAGCGTCGATATATGTATTTTATCTGGGTCAATAAACCCAATATTTAGGATGTTCCTCTTTTTACAATCCAGACTCTTCATTCTGCATAATAGAGTACAAGTTATATGTAAACAATGAATTGAAATAACTAAACAAGTTATATGTAGACAACGAATTGAAAAACTTATAGACAATAGCAACTCATAAGCGATTTGTCGAGGGCGTCGGCATTGTACATCTGGAAGAGTTCATCAAAATCGATATGGATTTCTTCGGGGCGGCCGTAGTACTCCCGTGGGACACTCATCACGATCATCGTTCTCCCATTCTTTGATTCACTTAAGTACCATGTATGCAAGTAACACATATTTGTTGGGAGATCATCTTTGGTGACCAAAGGCGCTCCCATGACAAACTGTGGCTTAGGGGCTACCACAGCCTTGGGTAGCCTGTCGTCTTGGGAAGCCAGAACGTCTTCAACCGGGATACCCCATTCATCCGCCCACTTCTTTGCTAATTCCAAATCTTTCCCCTGCACCAGAGGGGGGACATTCTCGGGTAACACCCTGAGGGGTGGGATCGACTGTTTGTCCTGTTGTCCAAGCTGAGGAACGTCTGATCTTTTTTTGCTTGTAGTTGAACTTGATTTGCTCCCACTTGCACTTGCACGTGATCTGCTCTTTTTTACTTCCTTCTGCAATGTGCGTGTATAGTCATCAGGCTTATGGTGTAAGTCATACTTTGATGGAAGGTTCGTGAAGTATTTTGCAAATGTTATTTGCTTCTCGGTGTATTCCGGGCGGGGCTCGGGTTCCTTCTTTTTCATCTGCGCATCATGATGTTCCTTTGCTATCCTGGCGTTTTCCTCGGCGGTACGATCATAAGGTCTGATAGGAAGATTAACATGAGGTACCTATGGGAGGGGCGACAGTTTGCGCTTTGGGGACCTTCGTCGCTTAGAAATCATCGGCGGAGCGTTCTTGCTGGCACGCTTCCGCTTAGTATCCGGAGCGGGCGGCGGCGGAGACGGACGACCCAAGTCCGGCGGCGGTGATCGAGATGGACTCGTGTTGTGCTAGTCGTCGTCATGTGGAGGGCTTGGAGTTGATGGAGGTGTAGGTGATCTGGGACGACTCGGAGGCGGTGTTGTCCTTGGGGCCGAGCCTAGAAGCTTGATGTAGTTCTTGTCCCATAGGATGACTCCACCCAGTACTTCTCCGAGTGTCCTCTCATCTTCGGGTCCAGCTATGTCGAGCTCCATATCATGAAACCCCGCCATGATTTCATCCACCCCGACTTTAGCAAAGCCAGCTGGAATCTCACGGCCATGCCAACGTGCATCAGGGCCAGAAGGTAAAGCTTGTCCGACGGCCACCTTCATGGATATGTTCCTGAATTTCTGATGGAGTTCACATGATGTTGACTCCTTGATTCCATCCACGGGGTAGCCAGGACCGCCCTCTATCATTCTTCGTGCATCGTCGGGCGGGGCCTCAGATTCAGCCATGCTGCTTTTCCGCTTAGATGGGGCGCCGGTAATATCGAGTGCAGGATCTTCCTGGCACGCTACTCCTCTAAGCTCATCAATCTGCTTGTGTTCCTCGTTAATCCTGGCAAGAAACTGGTTGAACTTGTCATTCTCCTCATCCTGTTGTTGCTTCTTTTCTCTCGCTCGGCTTCTGTAAGTGTCTTGGTCTCTGGCAAACCCAAGCCACCACGGGTAAGAAGGACCGAAGCCTCGCGTTCGTCCTCCATGTTTGTCATTGTCGAGGACCAGTGTGAGCAAATCTTTCTCTCTATCTGCAGTGAACTGTCTTTTTCCTCTCCTTAATTTCTTTCACTATCTTTTTCCAATTCTCCGTGGATATCCTAAGACCGTCACTGCAGATGAGGTCCCCTGTTTCTTCGTTGTACGAACCACCATGCGCAAGGAACCAATTTCTTGCTCTCAATTCCCACTCATCACGGAGTGGTTCAGGTATGATGCCTTTAGCTAGCAGATCTTGCTCTTTCTTATCCCACTTTGGGATGGTAGTCTCATAGCCCCCTGGCCCCAGCTTGTGGTGATATTTCTTATTGTCGGTATTTTTCTTGTTCTTTTTTCTGATAATGCATGGGCATCTTCTGACTACTTGTACTCTTGAAATGCCTTCTAGTGATTCGCCTGCTTGGCTAGATACCCGTCGAATACTGGCACTTTCTTTGTCTTCAGATAGTTTTTCCATAGCTTCTTCTTCCAGTTACGGAACAGTTCGGCCATCTTCTTTAGAGTCCACTGCTTGACTTTGGCCCTCGGTTTTTTTGCGGCGTCTTCATTCTCACATTCTGGCAGGTTGAAATGTGACATGAGATCATTCCAAAGATTATCTTTGTACCTTTCGGCGACATAGTCACTATCGGCTGCCCCTTTGCGCTTGTTCCACTCCCGAACGCTGATCGGGACGTGATCCCTAACGAGAACTCCGCATTGCTTCTTGAATGTGTCAGCAGCATTCTTAGGAAGCTTGGGTTCGCCCGTAGGCAATATCACCTCAAAGGTGTAATGCGTCCGTGCATCCAACTTTCTAGTCGGGCCTCGTTTCGTAGCTTTGCTCGATGTGGAGGCCTAAGAGGGAGAACCATTCGTCAAATGAATGTATATGTATACAATATAGAGCTATCTCCAATATTTTTCACATATTACAAGTGATTGTCGAACTTCATATGTATCCCTCGCCGGACTTTATTATTTCTCCACCGGCTTCTCCACTGGCTTCTCCATCAGTGGAGCTATCACCTTCTCCGTCATTGGACCTATCTCCTGCCCCATCGGCTTCATCTTCGTGTTGGTCGACCTCCATTCCATATCCGGAGGGGTTTAGATATGGCGACGGAGATTCAGCTGGTTTAACATCGGGTCCGTCTTTGATTATATCTTCGAGAAGTTCTTCCTCTTCGAGGTTCCTGATATGTGGATCCATAGTTCTGCAAACAACGGACATTTGATTAACTAATAAACTAACAAACTATATAAGAGGGGTTGGAAACTTCGAAGTGTCGTTTTATATAGGAGGAACTTTAGTCCCGGGTCTTGGCTAGAACTTAAACTCTAAAATATGTCTAACAGATTCTCTTAACCTTTAAGGATTTAACAAAATGGCGACATTCTAGATGTTTAGAAGATGATCCTATTTTTCCTGATCTCATCGACCCTTCTACATGTCACATTGTCTAGTGTCAAAGGACTTTGTTGAACTTTGTACCAAAAAAGAATTATTCTATCAGGAACTCCGTTCTAAAACAACTTTAGTCCCGGGTCGTGGCTCCACCCGGGACTCCTAGATTTCTGGATAGTATTCAAAGTACGAGTACTTTTCCAATTTGAGCATTCAATAAGCAAAGCCAAATCGTAAAATAAAGTAGTATTCAAATTAGCATGCATTCAATTATAAGCAAAACTACATCATCTCTTTTGTCCGTACATCGTCGAATATTATCACTAATACTCCTCGAATACTATCATACATATAGCATCACTGATACAACTAGAACCGTAGCGCCCGACGGGTATCGTCGCGGGCGGTGGACACCCAAAGAGAAGGAAACATCACAGGATCATAGCTCCAGTGAGATCCCTGAAGAACCTGCCAGGTATGCTCAAACCTGCCCTCCAACGCAACCATGTAGCGACGGACGTACTCATCCTCCTCGCTGACACGGTGACGTACCACCTCCGCGGTGTCCAGAAGCCTCGGCACCGTCACTGGCCCACGCGACCGCCACCAAACAAGGATCGGGTCAACAACGGGCTGGCTCCTCACCAACCTACGGCCCCCGGAAGGTAGCACCTCCCAATACCAGCCGGGCGGAGCCCAGTCTCGGACATGGCCCCTCTGATCAAGCAGGTGTCCTCCGCCGAGTCGACGACGAGGATGCGGGATAGGCATCGTAAAATGAACTAAAAAAATAAACTAGTTATATTAATTTTCTTGCTAAAAATAAACTAATTTTATATATAGTAAAATAAACTATTAACACTTAAGCATATACAATAGCAAAATTAAGCAATAATCTATAAGAAACACTAATTAAGCATCTATATACGTAGAAATGTCTGATTCTTCTTCTTCTTCTTCTTCTTTCTTATTTTCTTCTCCACTTCTTCTTCAACTTCTCTTCTTCTACTTCTCTTCTTCTACTTCTCCTCTTCTTCTATTTTTCCTCTTCTTCTCCTCTCCTCCTCTTCTTATTCTCCTTTTTCTTCTTTTCTTCTCCTCCTCTTCTTATTTTCCTTTTTCCTAATCTTATTTCTTATTTTTGTTCATCTTTCTTCTTCTAACCCTAACCTAATTCTAAATATTACTAACCCTAATAATCTAGCACAAACCTAATAACAATAGGAATTAAATGACAAAAAAAATCTTTTCTTCTCCTTTTTCTTCTTTTCTTCTCCTTTTTCTTCTTTTCTTCCCTTTTTCTTCTTTTCTTCTCCCTTTTCTTCTTTTCTTCTCCTTTCTATTTTTTCTTCTTTTCTTCTCCTTTTTCTTCTTTTCTTCTCCTTTTTTTCTTTTCTTCTACCGGCCGGAGTGTTGGGGAGGAGGGGGCGGGGGGCTTACGGCCAGAGTGGGAGGGGAGGGCGTCGACGACGGCGAGGAGGACGGCAGGCGGCGGCGAGGAGGACGGCGGTGGCGAGGAGGACGACGGTGACGGCGAGGAGGACGGCAGGCGGCGGCGAGGAGGACGGCGGGCAGCCTGGCGGCGTCGTGCGAGTTCGTGCCGCGCCGGGCAGGAGAGAGTCCGAGGAAGAAGAGAAATAGCGATTTGGGTTGGAAATTTCCAACTCCCGCTTATATAGTAGGATCTTTGGTCCCGGTTCGGGGCTCGAACCGGGACTAAAGACACCCTTTAGTCCCGGGTGGATCCACGACCCGGGACTAAAGGCCCTTTTTCGGCAGACCAAAAGGCGGGAAGCAGGGGCCTTTAGTCCCGGGTCGTGGCTCGAGCCGGGACTAAAGACACCCTTTAGTCCCGGGTGGAGCCACGACCCTGGACTAAAGGCCCGTGCTCGGCAGGCGGCAGGCGAGGGGCTTTAGTCCCGGGTCGTGGCTCCACCCGGGACTAAAGCCCCTCCGCTGGCTGCACTATAAGTTTAGTCCCACCTCGCCCAGCGAGGGGGACTAACACTAGTTTATAAGCCCCGTCGCAGCATCTCCATCGAGCTCCTCTCTAAAGCAGGCTTACGGGCCTAAACTGACTGTAAATTTAAAAATTGAAACTATATTTCAAATTATGGAGAAAATTAAACCTGAATTCAAAGTGAGGTCACTTTAAATTTAGGTTTAATTTTCTCTATAAATTCTCATATAGTTTCAATTTTTTTCTATTTTCAAAATTAACTATTTTGTTATTTTCAATTAAAAACTATGTTTATTAAAATTCTTTTTGCATATTTGAGAATTTGACAAAACTATGACAATGAAAAGTGTTTGAAATTGAATAAATAATTCAAAAATATTTTCTATTTTCAAAACTAATTATTTTGACTATCCAAACTATTAACTATTTTGTTATTTTCAATTAAAAACTATGTTTATTAAAATTCTTTTTGCATATTTGAGAATTTGACAAAACTATGATAATGAAAAGTGTTTGAAATTGAATGAATAATTCAAAACTATTTTCTATTTTCAAAATTAATTATTTTGACTATCCAAACTATTAATTTTTTTGCTATTTTCAATTAAAAACTATGTTTATTAAAATTCTTTTTGCATATTTGAGAATTTGACAAAACTATGATAATGAACTCCATACTTTTTGTGTGTTCAAAATGCACCATTCAAAGGCACATCACAAAATTTCAACAATTTCTGACTTCATTTGGTATTCTTCGTGCATTTACTTATTTGTTTTTGAGCTACTTGACCCTGAAATTGAAAAGCATTACAAATGAACTCTGAAAATGTTGAAAGTTGGCATGTTATCATCATTTCACCCATATAGCATGTGTTAAAAAGTTGAGAGGGCTACGACAAAAACTGGATGCACTTCGTGTACAAAACGGACAATCTCTCTCGAAGTATGAGGGTTTCGAACGAGAACTCATCTCTTACAAAGAGATTTCATTTTTTTTAACTTATTTGAACTCCATACTTTTTGTGTGTTCAAAATGCACCATTCAAAGACACATCACAAAATTTCAACATTTTCTGACTTCATTTGGTATTCTTCGTGCATTTACTTATTTTTTTGAGCTAGTTGACCCTGAAATTGAAAAGCACTACAAATGAACTCTGAAAATGTTGAAAGTTGGCATGCTATCATCATTTCACCCACATAGAATGTGTTAAAAAGTTGAGAGGGCTACGACAAAAACTGGATGCACTTTGTGTACAAAACGGACAATCTATCTCGAAGTATCAGGGTTTCGAACGAGAACTCATCTCTTACAAAGGGATTTCATTTTTTTGAACTTATTTCAACTCCATACTTTTTGTGTGTTCAAAATGCACCATTCAAAGGAACATCACAAAATCTCAACAATTTCTGACTTCATTTGGTATTCTTCGTGCATTTACTTATTTTTTTTGAGCTAGTTGACCCTGAAATTGAAAAGCACTACAAATGAACTCTGAAAATGTTGAAAGTTGGCATGCTATCATAATTTCACCCACATAGCATGTGTTAAAAAGTTGAGACGGCTAAGACAAAAACCGGATGCACTTCGTGTACAAAACGGACAATCTCTCTCGAAGTATCAGGGTTTCGAACGAGAACTCATCTCTTCAAAGGGATTTCATTTTTTTGAACTTATTTGAACTCCATACTTTTTGTGTGTTCAAAATGCACCATTCAAAGGCACATCACAAAATTTCAACAATTTCTGACTTCATTTGGTATTCTTCGTGCATTTACTTATTTTTTTGAGCTAGTTGACCGTGAAATTGAAAAGCACTACAAATGAACTATGAAAATGTTGAAAGTTTGCATGCTATCATCATTTCACCCACAAAGCATGTGTTAAAAAGTTGAGAGGGCTACCACATTATTACATTATTGCACCAATATTCCTATCTATTATTTCAGTTTTCTTCTGGGTCGTAGCCATGGAGAATCTTCATCATTCAGTAGGATGCTTGGGTCAGTTTTCACTTTGAAGGGCGGAATTTCATGAAACTTATTATAATCTACTGACATGTCTATCTTGTCATCTACTCCCACGATGTTTCTTTTCCCTGAAAGAACTATGTGGCGTTTTGGCTCATCGGACGATATCTTCTTTTGCTGATTTCTTTTTCTCGTTTTTGTAGACATGTCCTTCACATAGAAAACCTGAGCGACATCAGTGGCTAGGACAATTGGTTCATCCATGTACGCAAGATTGTTGAGATCCACTGTTGTCATGCCGTACTTTTGGTCTACAACTACCCCGCCTCCTGTCAGCTTCACCCATTTGCACCGAAACAAAGGGATCTTAAAAGTAGGTCCATAGTCAAGTTCCCATATCTCCTCTATGTACCCGTAATATGTTTCCAAACAGTGCCCATTCTTGTCTGTTGCATCAAAGCGGACACCATATTTTGGTTGGTGCTCTTTTTATCTTGGGCAACCGTGTAAAATGTATGCCCATTTATCTCATACCCTTGGAAAGTACATATAGTCGAAGATGGTGGCCTGGCCAAACAGTACAGTTGATCTCCAACGGTCACGTCATTCATGAGATGTGTCCGCAACCAACTGCCGAAAGTCTTCTCGTGTTCCCCTTTAATCCAAGAGTTAGCCTTCCCCGGGTTTTCGGAGCGTAGAATATTCTTGTGCATCACGATATATGGAGCCACCACGGTGGAATTGTGTAGAACTGTGTAGTGTGCTTGAGAGAAAGAATTTCCATCCATACATACTTTTGCTTTCCTTCCTAGTGTGCCTTTTCCTATCAGCCTACCCTCATACCAAGATTCAGGAACACCAATCGGTTTAAGGTCAAGAAGAAAGTCCACACAAAACTCAATGACCTCCTCTGTTCCATAGACCTTGGAGATGCTTCCTTCTGGCCTAGCACGGTTACGAACATATTTCTTTAAGACTCCCATGAACCTCTCGAAGGGGAACATATTTTGTAGAAACACTGACCGAGAATTCTAATCTCTTTGACTAGGTGAACTAGGAGGTGTGTCATTATATTGAAGAAGGATGGCGGGAACAACAACTCAAAGCTGACCAGACATTGGACCACATCAATCTGTAACCCTGATAGACTTTCTCGATTGATTACCTTCTGAGAAATTGCATTGAGGAATGCACATACCTTCACAATTGCCAGGCGAACATTTTCCGGTAGAATTCCCCTCAATGCAACCGGAAGCAATTGCGTCATAAGCATGTGGCAGTCATGAGACTTTAGGTTTTGGGATTTTTTGTCTTTCATATTTACGATTCCCTTTATATTCGACGAGAAGCCAGTCGAGACCTTGATACTGAAAAGGACTTCAAAGAAGATTTCCTTCTCTTCCTTAGTAAGAGCGTAGCTGGCACGCCCTTGAAACTGCCCTGGATGCATGCCATCTCTTCCTTTATGACGTTCCTGGTCCTCCCGTGCTTCCGGTGTATCTTTTGACTTCCCATACAAGCCCAGGAAGCCTAGAATATTCACGCAGAGACTCTTCGTCAGGTGCATCACGTTGATGGCCGAGCGGACCTCATGGACTTCCCAGTAGGGTAGCTCCCAAAATATAGACTTCTTCTTCCACATGGGTACGCGCTTATCAGGGCCGTTAAGAACAGGTTGGCTGCCAGGACCCTTTCCAAAGATTACTTTTAAATCTTTGACCATATCAAATACTTCAGCACCATTACGGATGACAGGCTTCCCCGGGGGTTCTGCCTTGCCATTGAAATGCTTGCCTTTTTTCTTTAAGGGATGCTTGGGCGGAAGAAAACGAAGATTGTACGGGTACACATTCTTCCTACATTTGTCCAGATATATACTTTCTGTCTGATCCAAACAGTGCGTGCATGCATTGTATTCCTTTTTTGACCGTCCTAAAATGTTACTAAGAGCAGGCAATCATTGATGGTTACGAAAAGCAACGCTCGAAGGTCAAATTCTTCTTGTTTGTGCTCGTCCCACACACGTACACCTGGTTCGGCCCACAGCTGTAAAAGTTCATCAACTAATGGCCTTAGGTACACATCAATATCGTTGCCGGGTTGCTTTGGACCTTGGATAAGCACTGGCATCATAATGAACTTCCGCTTCATGCACAACCAAGCAGGAAGGTTGTAGATACATAGAGTAACGGGCTAGGTGCTGTGACTGCAACTCTGCTCACCAAAAGGATGGATGCCATCTCTACTCAGACCTAACCATAAGTTCCTTGCGTCAGCTGCAAATCTTGGGAACTCTCTCTCGATTTTTCTCCACTGCCGACCATCAGCGGTGTGCCTCAACTTATCGTCTTTCATACGATCTTCCATGTGCCATCGCAACTACTTCGCATGATCTTTATTTCTGAATAGACGTTTCAACCGTGGTATTATAGGAGCATACCACATCACCTTGGCAGGAACCCTCTTCCTGGGTGGCTCGCCCTCAATATCACCAGGGTCATCTTTTCTGGTCTTATACCGCAATGCAGTGCATACCGGGCATTTATCCATATTCTCGTACTACCCACCACGGTAGAGGATGCAGTCATTAGGGCATACATGTATCTTTTGCACGTCTAATCCTAGAGGGCAGACAAGCTTCTTTGCTTCGTATGTGCTGGCAGGCAATTCGTTCTTTCTTGGAAGCATCTTCTTCATCAGTACCAGCAACTTTTCGAATGATGAGTCAGTCACACCGGTCTCTGCCTTCCACTTCAGCAATTCCAGTGTGCTACCCAGCTTCTTCTGGCCATCTTCACAAGTTGGGTACAACAATTTGTTGTGGTCCTGTAATATCTGCTCGAACTGCAACCTCTCCTTTTCTGTGTCGCAACCTCGCCGTGCATCAGAAATGACCCGACCAAGATCATCAGCGGGCTCATCTGGTTCCCGTTCTTCATCCTGATCTTCTTCTTCATTGTCTTCCATTGTGGTATCAGCATACTCAGGGAACATAGATCGGTAGTTGTCATCATCGTTCTCTTCTTCTTCATCGTCGTCTTCCATCATAACCCCTCTTTCTTCGTGCTTGGTCCAAACATTATAGCCCGACATAAAACCGGACCGAAGCAGGTGGCTCTGAATGACTCTTGAGGAAGTGTAATCCTTCTCATTCCAACACTCAACACATGGACAAAACATATAGCCACCACCATGCTTGTTCGCACCGGCTGCATGTGGAAAAGAATGCACGCCTTCTCTATAAGCGGTTGTGCGTCGATCATCGTACATCCATGGATGCCTCATCTGCGTTATACGACAGTATATCAAATACAATCATGATCCTAAAAATTAGTACCGCACGGTCTAAATGAGGAAATATAGTTGCTAACCTTTTAGAATAAGTAGAAATAAAGAGGAAGAAGTTTAAGCGTGGCTCGGGCATCTCATATCGTAGTTGTGTCCGGTGAACTGAAGCGGCATCGCTCTAACACACATTTCAACAAACACCTCTAGTGCATAAAAATTGGAGAGCTAGCACACACCCACACTCTTCCATCCAAGAAAAATGCAAGGAAGAGGGGAGAGGGGGGCTGTGCTATATATAGACAGAGGACTTTAGTCCCGGTTAGAGACACAAACCGGGACTAAAGGTGGCGCACATGCGGGTTGCACACCGCTTAGCCCTTTAGTCCCGGTTTGAGACACAAACCGGGACTAAAGGCTCCTTAAGGGCCGGGACCAAAGCCTCGTGGGTGGCATTGCGATTTGGGGCAACGTGGCCAGGCCTTTAGTCCCGGCCCAGACGGAGGCCGGGACTAAAGGGTCCAGGCCAAAGGCCCGTTTTCCACTAGTGCCACCTCCACTACCGTCTCCTTCCTCCCGCTGGCGTCACTGTGTACGACCACCCCTCCCACCATAGACCTTCCTTCTCCTTGATCCAGCGGTGTCTAGCTCGCCTCCCGAGGTCCATATAAGCAGCAGAGCCTTCCCTCTCAAGCCCTAACCCTTTCTCCTCCCTCCTCTCTCTCCCGGGCGCCGTCAGGAGGCGACCCGAGCTCCCCTCCGTCATGGCCGGCTACTGGTAAGGTCGTCGCCGTGAGGGTCGTCGCCCTCCTTCCTCGCCGGCAGCACCAGGAGAACGCGGGACGCCAGGACGTTCTATTTCTGCAGCTAGGTGGTGCCGATAGCCTCTGCTTCCACGACGTCGACAACGACCCCCTTCCTCCTGTGCTCCGACGGCTTCTTCCTCTTCGACGTCTTCTTCCTCTCCGTCAGCCTGTCCTCCTCGACCAGTGGTTGAGCAGCCGGTCTCCTTCCCGTTCCCCTGCCAGTAGAACTCTCCTAGAGCCCTAGCAGGTCGCCGTAGTTCTGCTTGTAGCCGGCGCCGCCGTGCGCGTTGCTGCCGTAGTTGTAGGTGCCTCTCTCGCGCGTTTAGATGTGAAATAGATCCGTGGGAGTTCCCTCTTCCTCCCAGCTACTGGCCGCTCCTCGATTTAGACCTTAGTATCGGCGGTGACCATCCCCTGTTTTGGCCGCCGTGATCTGTAGTAGCAGAGAGGCTTACCTAAGTGGGTTACTACCCCTTCTCTAGTAAGCATCGATCGAATAGCGCAGTGGCAGTAGGGTGTTTTGGGCAGCAGTAGGTCGTGGGTTCGATCCCAGTGGCGCCCCCCTTTTGTTTATTTGGTTTTGTGGTATAGTAGCCGACGGTGATCACATCGACCTTGGAACCATTCCCGACGCGCATCGTCACCTTGTCCCTAGCCAGCCTACGCTTGTTCCGCAGTTCCTGCTTAGAGTTGCAAATGTGAGCAACATCACCGGTATCAAATACCCAAGAGCTACTACGAGCGCTGGTAAGGTACACATCAATAACAAGTATATCACATATACCTTTGACGTTGCCGGCCTTCTTGTCCGCTAGGTACTTGGGGGCAATTCCTCTTCCAGTGACTGATTCCCTTGCAGTAATAGCACACAGTCTCAGGCTTAGGACCTTTCTTTCGCTTCTTCCTGGCAACTGGCTTACTGGGCGCGGCAACTACTTTGCTGCCTTTGTTGAAGCTTTTCTTACCCTTGCCCTTCTTGAAACTGGTGGTCTTATTGTGATAGTCTGGCTTATTTGGGATGATAGACTACTCATATCAATAAGGAATTCCTTTTTTTCCGGGAGCCCATTCGAACAAACTCCCAGGTTAAGCGTGCTTGGCTTGGAGTAGTTCTAGGATGGGTGACCGACCGGGAAGTTGATCCCGGGTGCGCATGAGTGAGGACAAAGTGCGCAGAAAAGATTAGTATTGATATGTGGGGCCACTCTAGATTCCGCCAGGAGTAACGACCGCCGACGGGTGTGTCCAGGGCGTTACAAGTTTTGTATCAGAGCCGACCCTCACGGTTACAAAAATGTGCGGTCATGTTGTTCATGACGTTTGTGACCCGTCGTGGCACACGGCATGGTACATGTACTGGACTGGATGCACAAACGTTTGTACCAAGAGGGAACGCTGAACGCTATAGCCTGGCCTATTAGGGATGATAGACTACTCATATCAATAAGGTATTCCTTCTTTTCCGGGAGCCCATTCGAACATAACTCCTAGGTTAAGCGTGCTTGGCTTGGAGTGGTTCTAGGATGGGTGACCGGCCGGGAAGTTGATCCCGGGTGCGCATGAGTGAGGACAAAGTGCACAGAAAAGACTAGTATTGATATGTGGGGCCAGTCTAGATCCCACCAGGAGTAACAACCGCCGGCAGGTGTGTACGGGACGTTACACTTATTGACCATCAACACTTGACGCTCTTTCTTGATTTCTACCTCCGTAGATTTCAGCATTGAATACAACTCGAGAATAGTTTTTCCATCTCTTGCATGTTGTAATTCATCACAAAGCCTTTATAGTGGAAGCGACTGGAGGATTCTGTCAATGACCGCATCATCCGGAAGTTCAACTCCCGGCTGAGTCAAGCGGTTGTGCAACCCAGACATTCTGAGTATGTGCTCACTGACAGAACTGTTCTCCTCCATCTTACGGCTAAAGAACTTGTCGGAGACTTCATATCTATCAACCCGGGCATGAGCTTGAAAAACAAGTTTCAGCTCCTGGAACATCTCATATGCTCCATGTTGCTCAAAATGCCTTAGGAGCCCCGGTTCTAAACTGTAAAGCATGCCGCGCTGAATGAGAAAGTAGTCATCACTCCGCGACTGCCAGGCGTTCCTAGTGTCCTGGTCTGCCGCGGGAACGGGAGGATCACCTATCGGTGCATCAAGGACATATGCCTTCTTGGAAGCCATGAGGATGAGCTTGAAGTTACGAGCCGAGTCCGCATAGTTGCTCCCATCGTCTTTCAGCTTGGTTTTCTCTAGGAATGAGTTGAAGTTAAATGGGACATTTGCGTTGGCTATTGGATCTACAATATTTGTAAAGACAATTTTAGACTAAGTTCATGATAATTAAGTTCATCTAATCAAATTACTAATGAACTCCCACTTAGATCGACATCCCTCTAGTTATCCAAGTGACACATGATCCATGTCGACTAGCCCGTGTCCGATCATCATGTGAGACGGACTAGTTATCAATGGTGATCATCTCTATGCTGATCGTATCAACCATACGACTCATATTCGACCTTTCGGTCTCCCGTATTCGAGGCCATGTTCGTACATGATAGGCTCGTCGGGTTAACCTAAGTGTTCTGCATGTGTAAACTGGCTTACATCTATTGTATGCGAACGTTAGAATCTATCACACCCGATCAACACGTGGTGCTGCGAAACAACAAACCTTCGCAATGGTGCACACTTAGGGGAATACATATCTCGAAATTTTAATGAGGGATCATCTTATCTTTTCTACCGTCGTTCTAAGCAATAAGATGTAAAACATGATAAACATCACATGCAATCATATAGTGACATGATATGGCCAATATCATCTTGCTCCTTTCATCACCATCTTCGGGGCACAATGATCATCATTGTCACTGGCATTGACACCATGATCTCCACCATTGTGTCTACGTGAGGTCGTCACGCCAACTATGACTTCTACTACTGTAGCTAACCGTTAGCGATAAAGTAAAGTAATCAACACGGTGTTGCATCTCATACGATAAATTAAGACAACTTCTATGGCTCCTATCGGTTCTCATACTCATCGACATGCAAGTCGTGAATCCTATTACAAGAACATGATCAATCTCATACATCACATATGTAACATCACATCATTTTGGCCATATCACATCACATGGCATACCCTGCAAAAACACGTTAGACGTCCTCTAATTGTTGTTGAAAGTTTTACGTGGCTGGTTAGGGTTTCTAGCAAGAACGCTTCTTACCAACGTGACAGCCACAACGTTGATATGCCAATGCTATTTACCCTTCATAAGGACCCTCTTCGTCGAATCCGATCTGACTAAAGTGGGAGAGACAGACACCCGCTAGCCACCTTATGCAACTAGTACATGTCAGTGGGTGGAACCACTCTCACGTAAGCGTACATGTAAAGTCGGTCCGGGCCACTTCATCTTACGATGTCGCCGAGTCAAGATAAGACTAGTAACGTCAAGCAAATTGACAAACCAGCGCCCACAACTTTTGTGTTCTACTCGTGCATAGAATTTACGCATAGAACCTTGGCTCGGATGCCACTATTGGGGATCGTAGTAATTTCAAAAAAACTCCTACGCCATGCAAGGATCTATCTATGGAGAAACCAGCAATGAGAGAGGTTGTAGAGCATCTTCATACCTTTGAAGATCGCTAAGCGGAAGCGTTGCTAGAACGTGGTTGATGGAGACGTACTTGCAGCGGTTCAGATCGCGGTAGACTCCGATCTATGCACCAAACGATGGTGGCTCCGCGTTCAACACACGCAGAGCCCGGTGACGTATCCTCCTTCTTGATCCAGCAAGGAGAGAGGAGAAGTTGAGCGAGAGCTCCGGCAGCACGATGGCGTGGTGACGGTGGAGCTATGTGGTTCTCCGGCAGGGCTTCGTCAAGCGCTGCGGAGGAGGAAGAAGAGAGAGGTAGGGTTGCGCCGTGGGAGAGAGATGAATTATTGTGTCTCAAAATTCCCACAACCTCAAGTATATATAGAGGAAAGGAGAGGGAGGGCTGCCTTGTCCCCTCCTCCAAGGAGGAGGAGTTCGGCCGAGCTAGGGAGCAGTCCACCTCCCACATGGGAGGTGGATCCCTTCCTTTTGAAACTCCATTTGCCTTATCTCCTTATCCCTAGCCGCATGGGCCTTCGGGGAAGGCCTTGGCGGGCTGGTACACCTCCTCTAACATCCCACGAACTCAATTGGTCGTCACACCCCTCCCGGGGGTCCTCCGGCACCCTCCCGGCACTCCTGGTACACTGCCGATCAGCCCAAAATTTTCTGGTGACTAAACCAGGACTTCCTTTATATCAATCTTTACCTACGGAACCATTCCGGAGCTCCTCTGTTGTCCGAGATCTCATATGGGAATCCGGACAAGCTTCGGTAACCACATACTATTCCCTTTACAACTTTAGCATCATCGAACTTTAAGTGTGTAGACCCTACGATTTCGGGAGACATGCAGACATGACCGAGGCATCTCTCCGGCCAATAACCAACAACGGGACCTGGATATCCATGTTGGTTCCCACATGTTCCACGATGATCTCATCGTATGAACCACGATGTCAAGGATTTAATTAATCCCATATGCATTTCCCTTTGTCTATCGGTATGATACTTGCCCGAGATTCGATCGTCGGTATCTCTATACCTTGTTCAATCTCGTTACGGGCAAGTCTCTTTACTCGTTCCATAACACATAATCCCATGGCTAACTCCTTAGTCACACTGAACTCAATATGATGATGGATTACCGAGTGGGCCCAGAGATACCTCTCCGTCACACAGAGTGACAAATCCCAGTCTCGATTCGTACAACCCAACAGACACTTTCGAAGATACCCGTAGTGCATCTTTATAATCACCCAGTTATGGTGTGACGTTTGATACACCCAAATCATTCCTATGGTATTCGGGAGTTGCACAATCTCATGGTCTAAGGAAATGATACTTGACATTAGAAAAGCTTTAGCACACGAACAACACGATCTAGTGCTATGCTTAGGATTGGGTCGTATCCATCACATCATTCCCCAATGATGTGATCCTGTTATCAATGACATCCAATGTCCATGATAAAGAAACCATGATCATCTATTGATCAACAAGCTAGCTAACTAGAGGCTCACTAGGGACACATTGTGATCTATATATTCACACATGTATTACAGTTTCTGGTTAATACAATTATATCATGAATAATAGACAATTATTATGAACTGGAGATACGCTTAGACAATTATAACAATTTTATTATTGCCTCTAGGGCATATTTCTAACATCAAATTCACTATTACATAGTCATCTTAGGAGCCACAAAAATATCAAAGTATTTTTCCCAAAGCACATGGAATTACTGTTGGCCGGCAACTTGTGCATTTTCTACCTTAACTCGCGTGTGTCGGTCTTCCACACCGGTCACCTCAGGATCCGCTTGAGCCGACTCGTATTCGTCAATCTATTGGTCCTTGTGCGCCCACTGGATTGTGTTCTGAGACTGAAAATTTGAAGGTCCAGGAACGATAACGGATGAGTCAACATCAGGAGCAAAAGGTTGCTTATGACGAGGAGGTACAAGGTCAGAAGGTTGGTCCTTGGGTGAATTTATACGCTGATTTACCATGAAATAGGCAGAGTGGTACTTGTTAACATATAGCTCGCGTGTGATAAGAGTTGCACGAGGGCGGGTATCCTTCACACACTTGGCGAAATCTTCCGCTGAAAATTCAAAGCAATCAATTTTCAGTTTCGGAAACCCGCCAGCTGCTGCTTCAAGGTTAAACTCTAGCACATAAGCTTTTGCACGAGCAAGTGCCATATTTGCTCCCATACGAGCTGTTGATCTCTTAAATTCCTCAACCCATTGTGGAACTTTCGAAAGTTATCTAAGCGTATCTCTAATATTCCTCGGAGGCTCTTGAAGCTTTTTTGCCACCGTGATGGCAAAAACAGATCATGTGAACAGCTCCTCTATATAAGTGAAGATGGCCATCAGCTTCACAATGGGCGTTTGGAGAATATTTTCATTCTTTTGGCCTGCGCAAAACAAATAAGCGGGAAACTAAGAGAGTACATTGTCTGACCCGGCATTCAGACAACAGAAGGTGCAAACATCATGCCAAAGATAGAAATAATCATCTTATTAATTTCTTTTTGAGGGTATGTAGCTCCTCTGTCACAGGCTCAATCTCTTTCTGTGCATCTTCGACGCGGTTCAGGAGGGCAGCTTTGTCCTTATCAAAATATGCCTTGGCTTGATCAAGGAGATCATATGCTTGTTTTTTCTCATCTTCAAGCAGAGTCATCTTCTGCTCTGCATCAATCTTATGTTTTTTCTCATCTTCGAGCCGCCTTTGAAGATTGACTGCGGCAGATTCAGAGTTCTCCAGCGATTCATGTACAAGTATATAAAGCATCAGTGCAAGTTTCAAGCCTCCTAAATAAGACGACTCGACACTTGAAGGTTACAGGATTCTAAAAAACTGGATCAAACTGACAAAGTTCCATGCGGTTGCAAGCAATCAATATGGCACTTGGGGGATAATGCAATATATTTCTTTGTTTACAATAGGAAGATCCGGCCTTCTCAAAGAGCAGAGCCGGTCCTTGGGGGCTACAATTGGCGTTTTCATGAAAAGACTCGGCCATGTAAAGAAGATAAGATGGTCTTTGGGGGCTATGGTCAGCAAATTCTACACCTTAAGGAATCAAAGAAGTACCGACTCATTATTCTCATAATGACCCGGTCCTTGAAGGCTAGGAATGGCATTTTCATCATCAGTAACTTCGAACAATATTGGATCGTTATTAATACAACGACCCGGTCCTTGAAGGCTACATATGGTACTTCAAATATTTATAAGACCCAATTCACTACTTATTATAATAAACTAATTCCTAGGAGCTACACACGTATACACAATGAGTAAGGGATAAAAGTTTTATCTCACGATGTTTTACCTCATATTTGGTCCTCATGATATTTGGTCCTCATATAAGGTCCAAATTCACTTCAAAATCCCGGCTCTGAGATAGCTGGGTCACATAGTGTCGTTACATCCCGTGGATGTGAAGATTGTTATGTTCCGGAAGCACCATCTTGGTTTTTCCTTTCTCCAAATGTGTCGGATCACCTTTGGACACAACTTTAGTGAAAATAGTTGAAGAGTCGTGAGCTTGATATGACCCTCCAACAACAACCACTTCCGAGTCGTCCAGGGCGGCTCGAGGGGTAATATCGTCCATAGGAGGTAATGACTTGAAGGAGCAGCAGGGCTTGGTGGATGAACGACCGGCTCATCAGGTGCCCCTTGATTATCACTAGCTATCTTCAAAACAGTTGGCTCCTCGGCCTGGGTCATTTCCATATTATGAGTCAGCTCAGTGCCGAAGTCCGGCTCAACCTGAATTGACTTCTCATTGTGAGTCGTCACTTCACCTATAGAAGGATCTTCAACGGTGTGATCCCCAGCGGCAAAGAAGATTCACCCGCCTTCTTCCTAACAAAGGTTTTGGCCCTACAAGTCATAAAAACAGTTTATCAGATAAAAAGGAATAACAGGTAATGACATGACCAATGGAAGGTGGCTTAAATAAAAGCTTACCTACGGCTGGAAGTTGAGTAGCTATCGATTCACCAGATGAAGGCCGTGAATCCTGGTAATAAAGTGAATTAGATGGACTAAGGGGTTGTTTAAAGACATCATCTTGAGGATGAGAAGCGGTTGGACTATGTGGCACCTCAAAAAGTTGCTTACGAATAGGTGAAGAGATAAGCCTACAGATAATCCTCTAGAATAACACCGGGTCTTGCATTTCGATTGGGCGGCATGTTGACCTCTCTTCAAAAGAAAGGTCGGGTCTAAGTAAGCGGACGGATTTGGAAACTTAACCTTTCGGATGGCTCGTCTTGTCCTCTTCATACGATATGACCACTAGTGGAAAACGGGCCTTTGGCCTGGACCCTTTAGTCCCGGCCTCCCTCTGGGCAGGGACTAAAGGCCCGGCCACGTCGCCCCAAATCGCAATGCCGCCCACGAGACTTTGGTCCCGGCCCGTAAGGAGCCTTTAGTCCCGGTTTGTGTCTCAAACCGGGACTAAAGGGCTACGCGATATGCATCCCGCATGTGCGCCACCTTTAGTCCCGGTTTGTGTCTCAAACCGGTACTAAAGTCATGTGCCTATATATAGCACAACCCCCCCTCTCCCCTCTTCCTTGCATTTTTCTTGGATGGAAGAGTGTGGGTGTGTGCTAGCTCTCCATTTTTTATGCACTAGAGGTGTTTGTTGAAATGTGTGTTAGAGCGATGCCGCTTCAGTTCATCGAACACAACTACGATATGAGATGCCCGAGCCACGCTTAAACCTCTTCCTCTTTATTTCTACTTATTCTAAAAGGTTAGCAACTATATTTCCTTGTTTAGACCGCGCGGTACTAATTTTTAGGATCGTGATTGTATTTGATATACTGTCGTATAACGCAGATGAGCCATCCATGGATGTACGGTGATCGACGCACAGCCGCTTACAGAGAAGGCATGCATTGTTTTCGAGATGCAGCTGATGCGAACAAGCACGGTGGTGGCTATATGTTTTGTCCATGTGTTGAATGTCGGAATGAGAAGGATTACACTTCCTCAAGAGTCATTCAGAGCCACCTGCTTCGGTCCGGTTTTATGTCGGGCTATGATGTTTGGACCAAGCACGGAGAAAGAGGGGTTATGATGGAAGACGACGATGAAGAAGAAGAGAACGATGATGACAACTACCGATCTATGTTCCCTGAGTATGCTGATACCACAATGGAAGACAATGAAGAAGAAGATCAGGATGAAGAACGGGAACCAGATGAGCCCGCTGATGATCTTGGTCGGGTCATTTCTGATGCACGGCGAGGTTGCGACACAGAAAAGAAGAGGTTGAAGTTCGAGCAGATGTTACAGGACCACAACAAATTGTTGTATCCAACTTGTGAAGATGGCCAGAAGAAGCAGGGTAGCACACTGGAATTGCTGAAGTGGAAGGCAGAGACCGGTGTGACTGACTCTTCATTCGAAAAGTTGCTGGTACTGATGAACAAGATGCTTCCAAGAAAGAACGAATTGCCCGCCAGCACGTACGAAGAAAAGAAGCTTGTCTACCCTCTAGGATTAGACGTGCAGAAGATACATGCATGCCCTAATGACTGCATCCTATACCGCGGTGAGAAGTACGAGAATATGGATAAATGCCCGGTATGCACTGCATTGCGGTATAAGATCAGAAAAGATGACCCTGGTGATATTGAGGGCGAGCCACCCAGGAAGAGGGTTCCTGCCAAGGTGATGTCGTATGCTCCTATAATACCACGGTTGAAACGTCTGTTCAGAAATAAAGATCATGCGAAGTTGTTGCGATGGCACATGGAAGATCGTATGGAAGACGATAAGTTGAGCTACACCGCTGATGGTCGGCAGTGGAGAAAAATCGAGAGAGAGTTCCCGAGATTTGCAGCTGACGCAAGGAACTTATGGTTAGGTCTGAGTACAGATGGCATGAATCCTTTTGGGGAGCAGAGTTGCAGTCACAGCACCTGGCCCGTTACTCTATGTATCTACAACCTTCCTCTTTGGTTGTGCATGAAGCGGAAGTTCATTATGATGCCAGTGCTTATCCAAGGTCCAAACCAACCCAGCAACGATATTGATGTGTACCTAAGGCCATTAGTTGATGAACTTTTACAGCTGTGGGCCGAACCAGGTGTACGTGTGTGGGACGAGCACAAGCAAGAGGAATTTGAACTTCGAGCGTTGCTTTTCGTAACCATCAATGATTGGCCTGCTCTTAGTAAGATTTCAGGACAATCAAACAAGGGATACAATGCATGCATGCACTGTTTGGATCAGACAGAAAGTATATATCTGGACAAATGTAGGAAGAATGTGTACCCGTACAATCATGGTTTTCTTCCGCCCAACCATCCCTTAAAGAAAAAAGGCAAGCATTTCAATGGCAAGGCAGAACCCCGGGGGAAGCCTGTCATCCGTACTGGTGCTGAAGTATTTGATATGGTCAAAGTTTTAAAAGTAATCTTTGGAAAGGGTCCTGGCAGCCAACCTGTTCCTAACGGCCCTGATAAGCGCGTACCCATGTGGAAGAAGAAATCCATATTTTGGGAGCTACCCTACTTGGAAGTCCATGAGGTCCGCTCGGCAATCGACGTGATGCACCTGACCAAGAATCTCTGCGTGAATATTCTAGGCTTCCTGAGCTTGTATGGGAAGTCAAAAGATACACCGGAAGCACGGGAGGACCAGGAACGTCATAAAGGAAGAGATGGCATGCATCCAGGACAGTTTCAAGGGCGTGTCAGCTACGCTCTTACTAAGGAAGAGAAGGAAATCTTCCTTGAAGTCCTTTTCAGTATCAAGGTCCCGACTGGCTTCTCGTCGAATATAAAGGGAATCGTAAATATGAAAGACAAAAAATTCCAAAACCTAAAGTCTCATGACTGCCACGTGCTTATGACGCAATTGCTTCCGGTTGCATTGAGGGGAATTCTACCGGAAAATGTTCGCCTGGATATTGTGAAGGTATGTGCATTCCTCAATGCAATTTCTCAGAAGGTAATCGATCGAGAAAGTCTATCAGGGTTACAGATTGATGTGGTCCAATGTCTGGTCAGCTTTGAGTTGTTGTTCCCGCCATCCTTCTTCAATATAATGACACACCTGCTAGTTCACCTAGTCGAAGAGATTAGAATTCTCGGTCCTGTGTTTCTACACAATATGTTCCCCTTCGAGAGGTTCATGGGAGTCTTAAAGAAATATGTTCGTAACCGTGCTAGGCTAGAAGGAAGCATCTCCAAGAGCTATGGAACAGAGGAGGTCATTGAGTTTTGTGTAGACTTTCTTCGTGACCTTAAGCCGATTGGTGTTCCTGAATCTCGGTATGAGGGTAGGCTGACAGGAAAAGGCACACTAGGAAGGAAAGCAAAAGTATGTATGGACGGGCATTCTTTCTCTCTAGCACACTACACACTTCTACACAATTTCACTGTGGTGGCTCCGTATATCGTGAGACACAAGAATATTCTACGCTCCGAAAACCCGGGGAAGGCTAACTCTTGGATTAAAGGGGAACACGAGAAGACTTTCGGCAGTTGGTTGCAGACACATCTCATGAATGACGACACCGTTGGAGATCAGCTGTACTGTTTGGCCAGGCCACCATCTTCGACTATATGTACTTTCCAAGGGTATGAGATAAATGGGAATACATTTTACACGGTTGCCCAAGATAAAAAGAGCACCAACCAAAATAGTGGTGTCCGCTTTGATGCAACACACGAGAATGGGCACTGTTTGGAAACATATTACGGGTACATAGAGGAGATATGGGAACTTGACTATGGACCTACTTTTAAGATCCCTTTGTTTCGGTGAAAATGGGTGAAGCTGACAGGAGGCGGAGTAGTTGTAGACCAAAAGTACGGCATGACAATAGTGGATCTCAACAATCTTGCGTACATGCACGAACCATTTGTCCTAGCCAATGATGTCGCTCAGGTTTTCTATGTGAAGGACATGTCTACAAAAACGAGAAAAAGAAATCAACAAAAGAAGAGATCGTCCGATGAGCCAAAATGCCACATAGTTCTTTCAGGGAAAAGAAACATCGTGGGAGTAGATGACAAGACAGACATGTCAGTAGATTATAATAAGTTTCATGAAATTCCGCCCTTCAAAGTGAAAACAGACCCAAGCATCCTAGAGAATGATGAAGATTCTCCATGGCTACGACCCAGAAGAAAACAGAAATAATAGATAGTAATATTGGTGCAATAATGTAATAATGTATTAAACCTTTTATGTAATGCATGTATGGAATGTACTAAACCTTTTAGTTTTGAATTATTTATTCAATTTCAAACACGAAGTGCATCCAGTTTTTGTCGTAGCCCTCTCAACTTTTTAACACATGCTATGTGGGTGAAATGATGATAGCATGCCAACTTTCAACATTTTCAAAGTTCATTTGTAGTGCTTTTCAATTTCAGGGTCAACTAGCTCAAAAAAAAAAGTAAATACACGAAGAATACCAAATGAAGTCAGAAATTGTTGAAATTTTGTGATGTGCCTTTGAATCGTGCATTTTGAACACACAAAAAGTATGGAGTTCAAATAAGTTCAAAAAAATGAAATCCCTTTGTAAGAGATGAGTTCTCATTCAAAACCCTGATACTTCGAGAGAGATTGTCCGTTTTGTACACGAAGTGCATCCAGTTTTTGTCGTAGCCCTCTCAACTTTTTAACACATGCTATGTGGGTGAAATGATGATAGCATGCCAACTTTCAACATTTTCACAGTTCATTTGTAGTGCTTATCAATTTCAGGGTCAACTAGCTCAAAAAAAATAAGTAAATGCACGAAGAATACCAAATGAAGTCAGAAATTATTGAAATTTTGTGATGTGCCTTTGAATGGTGCATTTTGAACACACAAAAAGTATGGAGTTCAAATAAGTTCAAAAAAATGAAATCCCTTTGTAAGAGATGACTTCTCGTTCGAAACCCTCATACTTCGAGAGAGATTGTCCGTTTTGTACACGAAGTGCATCCAGTTTTTGTCGTAGCCCTCTCAACTTTTTAACACATGCTATGTGGGTGAAATGACGATAGCATGCCAACTTTCAACATTTTCAGAGTTCATTTGTAGTGCTTTTCAATTTCAGGGTCAACTAGCTCAAAAAAAATAAGTAAATGCACGAAGAATACCAAATGAAGTCAGAAATTGTTGAAATTTTGTGATATGCCTTTGAATGGTGCATTTTGAACACAAAAAAAGTATGGAGTTCAAATAAGTTCAAAAAAATGAAATCCCTTTGTAAGAGATGAGTTCTCGTTCGAAACCGTGATACTTCGAGAGAGATTGTCCGTTTTGTACACGAAGTGCATCCAGTTTTTGTCGTAGCCCTCTCAACTTTTTAACACATGCTATGTGGGTGAAATGATGATAGCATGCCAACTTTCAACATTTTCAGAGTTCATTTGTAGTGCTTTTCAATTTCAGGGTCAACCAGCTCAAAAAGAATAAATAAATGCACGAAGAATACCAAATGAAGTCACAAATTATTGAAATTTTGTGATGTGCCTGTGAATGGTGGATTTTGAGCACACAAAAAGTATGGAGTTCAAATAAGTTCAAAAAAATGAAATCCCTTTGTAAGAGATGAGTTCTCGTTCGAAACCCTGATACTTCGAGAGAGATTGTCCGTTTTGTACACGAAGTGCATCCAGTTTTTGTCGTAGCCCTCTCAACTTTTTAACACATGCTATATGGGTGAAATGATGATAGCATGCCAACTTTCAACATTTTCAGAGTTCGTTTGTAGTGGTTTTCAATTTCAGGGTCAACTAGCTCAAAAAAAAAAGTAAATGCACGAAGAATACCAAATGAAGTCAGAAATTGTTGAAATTTTGTGATGTGCCTTTGAATGGTGCATTTTAAATACACAAAAAGTATAGAATTCAGGTTTAATTTTCTCCATAATTTCAAATATAGTTTCAATTTTAAATTTACAGTCAGTTTAGGCCCGTAAGCCTGCTTTAGAGAGGAGCTCGATGGAGATGCTGCGACGGGGCTTATAAACTAGTGTTAGCCCCCCTCGCTGGGCGAGGTGGGACTAAACTTACAGTGCAGCCAGCGGAGGGGCTTTAGTCCCGGGTGGAGCCACGACCCGGGACTAAAGCCCCTTGCCTGCCGCCTGCCGAGCACGGGCCTTTAGTCCCGGGTCATGGCTCCACCCGGGACTAAAGGGTGTCTTTAGTCCCGGCTCGAGCCCCGACATTTCTACGTTGAAGAAGAGGAAAAATAGAAGAAGAGGAGAAGTAGAAGAAGAGAAGTTGAAGAAGAAGCGAAGAAGAAAATAAGAAAGAAGAAGAAGAAGAGAAGAAGACATTTCTACGTATATAGATGCTTAATTAGTGTTTCTTAGATTATTGCTTAATTTTGCTATTGTATATGCTTATGTGTTAATAGTTTATTTTACTATATATACAATTAGTTTACTTTTAGCAAGAAAATTAATAGAAGTAGTTTATTTTTGTAGTTCATTTTACGATGCCTATCCCGCATCCTCGTCGTCGACTAGGCGGAGGACACCTGCTTGATCAGAGGGGCCATGTCCGGGACTGGGCTCCGCCCGGCTGGTATTGGGAGGTGCTACCTTCCGGGGGCGTAGGTTGGTGAGGAGCCAGCCCGTTGTTGACCCGTTCCTTGTTTGGTGGCGGTCGCGTGGGCCAGTGACGGTGCCGAGGCTTCCGGACACCGCGGAGGTGGTACGTCACCGTGTCAGCAAGGAGGATGAGCACGTCCGTCGCTACATGGTTGCGTTCGAGGGCAGGTTCGAGCATACCTGGCAGGTTCTTCAGGGATCTCACTAGAGCTATGATCCTGTGATGGTTCCTTCTCTTTGGGTGTCCACCGTCCGCGACGATACCCGTCGGGCGCTACGGTTCTAGCTGTATCAGTGATGCTATATGTATGATAGTATTCGAGGAGTATTAGTGATAATATTCGACGATGTACGGACAAAAGAGATGATGTAGTTTTGCTTATAATTGAATGCATGCTAATTTGAATACTACTTTATTTTATGATTTGGTTTTGCTTATTGAATGCTCAAATTGGAAAAGTACTCCTACTTTGAATACTATGCAGAAATCTAGGAGTCCCGGGTGGAGCCACGACCCGGAACTAATGTTGTTTTGGAACGGAGTTCCTGATAGAATAATTCTTTTTTGGTACAAAGTTCAACAAAGTCCTTTGACACTAGACAATGTGACATATAGAAGGGTAGATGAGATCAGGAAAAATAGGATCATTTTCTACACATCTAGAATGTTGCCATTTTGTTAAATCCTTAAAGGTTAAGAGAATCTGTTAGACATATTTTAGAGTTTAGGTTCTAGCCAAGACCCGGGACTAAAGGTCCTCCTATATAAAACGACACTTCGAAGTTTCCAACCCCTCTTATATAGTTTGTTAGTTTATTAGTTAATCAAATGTCCGTTTTATGCAGAACTATGGATCCACATATCAGGAACCTCGAAGAGGAAGAACTTCTCGAAGATATAATCAAAGACGGCCCCGACGTTGAACCAGCTAAATCTTCGTCGTCATATCTAAACCCCTCCGGATATGGAATGGAGGTCGACCGACACGAAGATGAAGCCGATGGGGCAGGAGATAGGTCCAATGACGGAGAAGGTGATAGCTCCACTGATGGAGAAGCCGGTGGATAAATAATAAAGTCCAGTGAGGTATACATATGAAGTTCGACAATCACTTGTAATATGTGAAAAATATTGGAGATATCTATATATTGTATACATATACATTCATTTGACGAATGTTTCTCCCTCTTAGGCCTCCACATCGAGCAAAGCTACGAAACGAGGCCCAACTAGAAAGTTGGATGCACGGACGCATTACACCTTTGAGGTGATATTGCCTACGGGCGAACCCAAGCTTCCTAAGAATGTTGCTGACACATGCAAGAAGCAATGCGGAGTTCTCGTTAGGGATCACGTCCCGATGAGCATTCGGGAGTGGAACAAGCGCAAAGGGGCCGCCAATAGTGACTATGTCGCTGAAAGGTACAAAGATAATCTTTGGAATGATCTCATGTCACATTTCAACCTGCCAGAATGTGAGAATGAAGACGCCGCAAAAAAACTGAGGGCCAAAGTCAAGCAGTGGACTCTAAAGTAGATGGCCGAACTGTTCCATAGCTGGAAGAAGAAGCTATGGAAAAACTATCTGAAGACAAAGAAAGTGCCAGTATTCGAGGGGTATCTAGCCAAGCAGGCGAATCACTGGAAGCCATTTCAAGAGTACAAGGAGTCAGAAGATGCCCAGGCATTATCAGAAAAGAACAAGAAAAATGCCGACAAGAAGAAATATCACCACAAGCTGGGGCCACGGGGGCTATGAGACTGCCATCCCAAAGTGGGATAAGAAAGAGCAAGATCTGCTAGCTAAAGGCATCATACCTGAACCACTCCTTGATGAGTGGGAATTGAGAGAAAGAAATTGGTTCCTTGCGCATGGTCGTTCGTACGACGAAGAAACAGGGGACCTCATCTACAGTGACGGTCTTAGGATACCCAGGGAGAATTGGAAAAAGATATTGAAAGAAATTAAGGAGGGAAAAAGACAATTCACTGCAGATAGAGAGAAAGATTTGCTCACACTGGTCCTCGGCAATGACGAACATGGAGGACGAACGCGAGGCTTTGGTCCTTCTTACCCGTGGTGGCTTGGGTTTGCCAGAGACCAAGACACTTACAGAAGCCGAGCGAGAGCAAAGAAGCGGCAGCAGGATGAGGAGAATGACAAGTTCAACCAGTTTCTTGCCAAGATTAACGAGCAACAGAAGCAGATTGATGAGCTTAGAGGAGTAGCGCGCCAGGAAGATCTGCACTCGATATTACCGGCGCCCCATCTAAGCGGAAAAGCAGCGTGGCTGAATCTGAGGCCCCTCCCGACGATGCACGAAGAATGATAGAGGGCGGTCCCGGCTACCCCGTGGATGGAATCAAGGAGTCAACATCATGTGAACTCCATCAGAAATTCAAGAACATACCCATGAAGGTGGCCGTCGGACAAGCTTTACCTTTTGGCCCTGATGCACGCTGGCATGGCCGTGAGATTCCAGCTGGCTTTGCTAAAGTCGGGGTGGATGGAATCATGGCGGGGTTTCATGATATGGAGCTCGACATACCTGGACCCGAAGATGAGAGGACACTCGGAGAAGTACTGGGTGGAGTCATCCTATGGGACAAGAACTACATCAAGCTTCCAGGATCGTCCCCAAGGACAACACCGCCTCCGAGTCATCTCAGGTCACCTACACCTCCATCACCTCCAAGCCCTTCACATGACGTCGGCCAGCACAACACGAGTCCATCTCGATCACCGCCGCCGGACTTGGGTCGTCCGTCTCCGCCGCCGCCCGCTCCGGATACTAAGCGAAAGCGTGCGAGCAAGAACGCTCTGTCGATGATTTCTAAGCGACGGAGCCCCCCAAAGCGCAAACTGTCGCCCCTCCCAAAGGTACCTCATGCTAATCTTCCTATCAGACCTTATGATCGTACCCCCGAGGAAAACGCCAGGATAGCAAAGGAACATCATCACGCGCAGATGAAAAAGAAGGAACCCAAGCCCCGCCCGGAATACACCGAGAAGCAAATAGCATTTGCAAAATACTTCACGAACCTTCCATCACAGTATGACTTACACCATAAGCCTGATGACTATACACGCACATTGCAGAAGGAAGTGAAAAAGAGCAGATCACGTGCAAGTGCAAGTGGGAGCAAATCAAGTTCAACTACAAGAAAAAAAGATCAGACATTCCTCAGCTTGGACAACAGGCCAAACAGTCGATCCCACCCCTCAAGGTGTTACCCGAGAATGTCCCCCCTCCGGTGCAGGGGCAAGATTTGGAATTAGCAAAGAAGTGGGCGGATGAATGGGGTATCCCGGTTGAAGACATTCTGGCTTCCCAAGACGACAGGTTACCCAAGGCTGTGGTAGCCCCTAAGCCACAGTTTGTCATGGGAGCGCCTTCGGTCAGCAAAGATGATCTCCCAACAAATATGCGTTACTTGCATACATGGTACTTAAGTGAATCAAAGAATGGGAGAACGATGATCATGGTGAGTGTCCCACGGGAGTACTACGGCCGCCCCGAAGAAATCCATATCGACTTTGATGAACTCTTCCAGATGTATAATGCCGACGCCCTCGACAAATCGCTTATGAGTTGCTATTGTCTGTAAGTTTTTCAATTCGTTGTCTACATATAACTTGTTTAGTTATTTCAATTCATTTTCTACATATAACTTGTACTCTATTATGCAGAATGAAGATTCTGGATTGTAAAAGTAGGAACATCCTAAATATTGGGTTTATTGACCCAGATAAAATACATATAGCGACGCTAACTGATAAACCCAAGGAGACAGAGGAAAACCTTCTAAGGTTTCTAACAGATCAAAATTTCTGTGACCACATACTGTTTCCATACAACTTCAGGTGAGGGTCTTTACTCTGTTGTGTCCATTCACTTATAAGTGTAATTGATAAGTTACTGACACAAATATATATATATATATATATATACATGTGCAGCTTCCATTGGATTCTGTTGGACATTCAAATTGATAAGGGAAGAGTTGATGCCTTCGACCCATTATCAAGACCCTTGGAACAGTTCCAAAGCCTGCAGGACATGCTCCAAGGATAATTTCAATCATTCTTGCGCTCTATCGGTCTCTTTCGATGATTTTCTGATATATCAATTAATCAAAAACTTAGCAAATCATTTTCCTTGTCGGGCAGGGTTTGGAAGCGGTTCAAGTGCGTGACTCCCGGTATCGAGCCTGAGAAGCTGACCTTTAGAGCGGCTCAGGTAACTAGTAGTATGATATACTTCTATTTTCAATACATTTATGATGCTAGATTATTATTTTGATTATATATATTCTATTCTCGTAAAGTGTGACCAGCAGCCACGGGGGACACATCTATCAAATGCAGGATATTCCTGGCGCGCTACTCCTCTAAGCTCATTAATATGCTTCTGTTGCTCGTTAATCCTGTCAAGCAACTGGTTGAACTTGTCATTCTCCTCATCCTGCTGCCGCTTCTTTGCTCTCGCTCGGCTTCTGTAAGTGTCTTGGTCTGTGGCAAACCCAAGCCACCACGGGTAAGAAGGACCGAAGCCTCGCGTTCGTCCTCCATGTTCGTCATTGCCGACGACCAGTGTGAGCAAATCTTTCTCTCTATCTGCAGTGAACTTTCTTTTTCCCTCCTTAATTTCTTTCACTATCTTTTTCCAATTCTCCCTGGGTATCCTAAGACCGTCACTGCAGATGAGGTCCCCTGTTTCTTCGTCGTACGAACCACCAAGCGCAAGGAACCAATTTCTTGCTCTCAATTCTCACTCATCACGGAGTGGTTCAGGTACGATGCCTTTAGCTAGCAGATCTTGCTCTTTCTTATCCCACTTTGGGATGGCAGTCTCATAGCCCCCTGGCCCCAGCTGTGTGGTGATATTTCTTCTTGTCGGCATTTATCTTGTTCTTTTCTGATAATGTCTGGGCATGTTCTAACTCCTTGTACTCTTGAAATGCCTTCCAGTGATTAGCCTGTTTGGCTAGATACCCCTCGAATACTGGCACTTTCTTTGTCTTCAGATAGTTTTTCCATAGCTTCTTCTTCCAGCTACGGAACAGTTCGGCCATCTTCTTTAGAGTCTACTGCTTGACTTTGGCCCTCAATTTGTCTGCGGCGTCTTCATTCTCACATTCTGGCAGGTTGAAATGTGACATGAGATCATTCCAAAGATTATCTTTGTACATTTCGGCGACATAGTCACTATCGGCTGCCCCTTTGCGCTTGTTCCACTCCCGAACGCTAATCGGGACGTGATCCCTAACGAGAACTTCGCATTGCTTCTTGAATGTGTCAGCAACATTCTTAGGAAGCTTGGGTTCGCCCGTAGGCAATATCACCTCAAAGGTGTAATGCGTCCATGCATCCAACTTTCTAGTCGGGCCTCGTTTCGCAACTTTGCTCGATGTGGAGGCCTAAGAGGGAGAAACATTCATCAAATTAATGTATATGTATACAATATAGAGCTATATCCAATATTTTTCACATATTACAAGTGATTGTCGAACTTCATATGTATACCTCGCCTGACTTTATTATTTCTCCACCGGCTTCTCCATCAGTGGAGCTATCACCTTCTCCGTCATTGGACCTATCTTCTGCCCCATCCGCTTCATCTTCGTGTCGGTCGACCTCCATTCCATATCCGGAGGGGTTTAGATATGACGACGAAGATTCAGCTGGTTCAATGTCGGGGCCGTCTTTGATTATATCTTCGAGAAGTTCTTCCTCTTCGAGGTTCCTGATATGTGGATCCATAGTTCTGCAAAAAACGGACATTTGATTAACTAATAAACTAACAAATTATATAAGAGGGGTTGGAAACTTCGAAGTGTCGTTTTATATAGGAGGACCTTTAGTCTCGGGTCTTGGCTAGAACCTAAACTCTAAAATATGTCTAACGAATTCTCTTAACCTTTAAGGATTTAACAAAATGGCGACATTCTAGATGTGTTGAAAATGATCCTATTTCTCCTGATCTCATCTACCCTTCTATATGTCACATTGTCTAGTGTCAAAGGACTTTGTTGAACTTTGTACCAAAAAAGAATTATTCTATCAGGAACTCCGTTCCAAAACAACTTTAGTCCCGGGTCGTGGCTCCACCCGGGACTCCTAGATTTCTGCATAGTATTCAAAGTAGGAGTACTTTTCCAATTTGAGCATTCAATAAGCAAAACCAAATCATAAAATAAAGTAGTATTCAAATTAGCATGCATTCAATTATAAGCAAAACTACATCATCTCTTTTGTCCGTACATCATCGAATATTATCACTAATACTCCTCGAATATTATCATACATATAGCATCACTGATACAGCTAGAACCGTAGCGCCCGACGGGTATCGTCGCGGGCGTTGGACACCCAAAGAGAAGGAACCATCACAGGATCATAGCTCGAGTGAGATCCCCAAAGAACCTGCCACGTAAATTTGAACCTGCCCTCCAACGCAACCATGTAGCGACGGACGTGCTCATCCTCCTCGCTGACACGGTGACGTACCACCTCCGCGGTGTCCGGAAACCTCGGCACCGTCACTGGCCCACGCGACCGCCACCAAACAAGGAGCGGGTCAACAACGGGCTGGCTCCTCACCAACCTACGCCCCCCAGAAGGTAGCACCTCCCAATACCAGCCGGGCGGAGCCCAGTCCCGGACAGGGCCCCTCTGATCAAGCAGGTGTCCTCCGCCGAGTCGACGACGAGGATGCGGGATAGGCATCGTAAAATGAACTAAAAAAATAAACTAGTTCTGTTTTCAAAAATAATTATTTTGACTATCCAAACTATTAACTATTTTGTTATTTTCAATTAAAAACTATGTTTATTAAAATTCTTTTTGCATATTTGAGAATTTGACAAAACTATGATAATGAAAAGTGTTTGAAATTGAATAAATAATTCAAAACTATCTTCTATTTTCAAAAGTAATTATTTTGACTATCCAAACTATTAACTATTTTGTTATTTTCAATTAAAAACTATGTTTATTAAAATTCTTTTTGCATATTTGAGAATTTGACAAAACTATGATAATGAAAAGTGTTTGAAATTGAATACAACTCGAGAATAGTTTTTCCATCTCTTGCATGTTGTAATTCATCACAAAGCCTTTATAGTGGAAGCGACTGGAGGATTCTGTCAATGACCGCATCATCCGGAAGTTCAACTCCCGGCTGAGTCAGGCGGTTGTGCAACCCAGACATTCTGAGTATGTGCTCACTGACAGAACTGTTCTCCTCCATCTTACGGCTAAAGAACTTGTCGGAGACTTCATATCTATCAACCCGGGCATGAGCTTGAAAAACAAGTTTCAGCTCCTGGAACATCTCATATGCTCCATGTTGCTCAAAATGCCTTAGGAGCCCCGGTTCTAAACTGTAAAGCATGCCGCGCTGAATGAGAAAGTAGTCATCACTCCGCGACTGCCAGGCGTTCCTAGTGTCCTGGTCTGCCGCGGGAACGGGAGGATCACCTATCGGTGCATCAAGGACATATGCCTTCTTGGAAGCCATGAGGATGAGCTTGAAGTTACAAGCCGAGTCCGCATAGTTGCTCCCATCGTCTTTCAGCTTGGTTTTCTCTAGGAATGAGTTGAAGTTAAATGGGACATTTGCGTTGGCTATTGGATCTACAATATTTGTAAAGACAATTTTAGACTAAGTTCATGATAATTAAGTTCATCTAATCAAATTACTAATGAACTCCCACTTAGATCGACATCCCTCTAGTTATCCAAGTGACACATGATCCATGTCGACTAGCCCATGTCCGATCATCATGTGAGACAGACTAGTTATCAATGGTGATCATCTCTATGCTGATCGTATCAACCATACGACTCATATTCGACCTTTCGGTCTCCCGTATTCGAGGCCATGTCCGTACATGATAGGCTCGTCGAGTTAACCTAAGTGTTCTGCATGTGTAAACTGGCTTACATCTATTGTATGCGAACGTTAGAATCTATCACACCCGATCAACACGTGGTGCTGCGAAACAACAAACCTTCGCAATGGTGCACACTTAGGGGAATACATATCTCGAAATTTTAATGAGGGATCATCTTATCTTTTCTACCGTCGTTCTAAGCAATAAGATGTAAAACATGATAAACATCACATGCAATCATATAGTGACATGATATGGCCAATATCATCTTGCTCCTTTCATCACCATCTTCGGGGCACAATGATCATCATCGTCACCGGCATGACACCATGATCTCCATCATTGTGTCTACGTGAGGTCGTCACGCCAACTATGACTTCTACTACTGTAGCTAACCGTTAGCGATAAAGTAAAGTAATCAACACGGTGTTGCATCTCATACAATAAATTAAGACAACTCTTATGGCTCCTATCGGTTCTCATACTCATCGACATGCAAGTCGTGAATCCTATTACAAGAACATGATCAATCTCATACATCACATATGTAACATCACATCATTTTGGCCATATCACATCACATGGCATACCCTGCAAAAACACGTTAGACGTCCTCTAATTGTTGTTGAAAGTTTTACGTGGCTGGTTAGGGTTTCTAGCAAGAACGCTTCTTACCAACGTGACAGCCACAACGTTGATATGCCAATGCTATTTACCCTTCATAAGGACCCTCTTCGTCGAATCCGATCCGACTAAAGTGGGAGAGACAGACACCCGCTAGCCACCTTATGCAACTAGTACATGTCAGTGGGTGGAACCACTCTCACGTAAGCGTACGTGTAAAGTCGGTCCGGGCCACTTCATCTTACGATGTCGCCGAGTCAAGATAAGACTAGTAACGTCAAGCAAATTGACAAACCAGCGCCCACAACTTTTGTGTTCTACTCGTGCATAGAATTTACGCATAGAACCTTGGCTCGAATGCCACTATTGGGGATCGTAGTAATTTCAAAAAAACTCCTACGCCATGCAAGGATCTATCTATGGAGAAACCAGCAATGAGAGAGGTTGTAGAGCATCTTCATACCTTTGAAGATCGCTAAGCGGAAGCGTTGCTAGAACATGGTTGATGGAGACGTACTTGCAGCGATTCAGATCGCGGTAGACTCCGATCTATGCACCAAACGATGGTGGCTCCGCGTTCAACACACGCAGAGCCCGGTGACGTATCCTCCTTCTTGATCCAGCAAGGAGAGAGGAGAAGTTGAGCGAGAGCTCCGGCAGCACGACGGCGTGGTGACGGTGGAGCTATGTGGTTCTCCGGCAGGGCTTCGTCAAGCGCTGCGGAGGAGGAAGAAGAGAGAGGTAGGGTTGCGCCGTGGGAGAGAGATGAATTATTGTGTCTCAAAATTCCCACAACCTCAAGTATATATAGTGGAAAGGATAGGGAGGGCTGCCTTGTCCCCTCCTCCAAGGAGGAGGAGTTCGGCCGAGCTAGGGAGCAGTCCACCTCCCACATGGGAGGTGGATCCCTTCCTTTTGAAACTCCATTTGCCTTATCTCCTTATCCCTAGCCGCATGGGCCTTCAGGGAAGGCCTTGGCGGGCTGGTACACCTCCTCTAACAGCCCATGAACTCAATTGGTCGTCATACCCCTCCCGGGGGTCCTCCGGCACCCTCCCAGCACTCCCGGTACACTGCCGATCCGCCCAAAATTTTCTGATGACTAAACCAGGACTTTCTATATATCAATCTTTACCTACGGAACCATTCCGGAGCTCCTCTGATGTCCGAGATCTCATATGGGACTCCGGACAACCTTCTGTAAGCACATACTATTCCCTTTACAACTTTAGCATCATCGAACTTTAAGTGTGTAGACCCTACGATTTCGGGAGACATGCAGACATGACCGAGGCATCTCTCCGGCCAATAACCAACAACGGGACCTGGATATCCATGTTGGTTCCCACATGTTCCACGATGATCTCATCGTATGAACCACGATGTCAAGGATTTAATTAATCCCGTATGCATTTCCCTTTGTCTATCGGTATGATACTTGCCCGAGATTCGATCGTCGGTATCTCTATACCTTGTTCAATCTCGTTACGGGCAAGTCTCTTTACTCGTTCCATAACACATAATCCCATGGCTAACTCCTTAGTCACACTGAACTCAATATGATGATGGATTACCGAGTGGGCCCAGAGATACCTCTCCGTCACACAGAATGACAAATCCCAGTCTCGATTCGTACAACCCAACAGACACTTTCGAAGATACCCGTAGTGCATCTTTATAATCACCCAGTTATGGTGTGACGTTTGATACACCCAAATCATTCCTATGGTATTCGGGAGTTGCACAATCTCATGGTCTAAGGAAATGATACTTGACATTAGAAAAGCTTTAGCACACGAACAACACGATCTAGTGCTATGCTTAGGATTGGGTCGTATCCATCACATCATTCCCCAATGATGTGATCCTGTTATCAATGACATCCAATGTCCATGATAAAGAAACCATGATCATTTATTGATCAACAAGCTAGCTAACTAGAGGCTCACTAGGGACACATTGTGATCTATATATTCACACATGTATTACAGTTTCTGGTTAATACAATTATAGCATGAATAATAGACAATTATTATGAACTGGAGATACGCTTAGACAATTATAACAATTTTATTATTGCCTCTAGGGCATATTTCTAACATCAAATTCACTATTACATAGTCATCTTAGGAGCCACAAAAATATCAAAGTATTTTTCCCAAAGCACATGGAATTACTGTTGGCCGGCAACTTGTGCATTTTCTACCTTAACTCGCGTGTGTCGGTCTTCCACACCGGTCACCTCAGGATCCGCTTGAGCCGACTCGTATTCGTCAATCTATTGGTCCTTGTGCGCCCACTGGATTGTGTTCTGAGACTGAAAATTTGAAGGTCCAGGAACGATAACGGATGAGTCAACATCAGGAGCAAAAGGTTGCTTATGACGAGGAGGTACAAGGTCAGAAGGTTGGTCCTTGGGTGAATTTATACGCTGATTTACCATGGAATAGGCAGAGTGGTACTTGTTAACATATAGCTCGCGTGTGATAAGAGTTGCACGAGGGCGGGTATCCTTCACACACTTGGCGAAATCTTCCGCTGAAAATTCAAAGCAATCAATTTTCAGTTTCGGAACCCGCCAGCTGCTGCTTCAAGGTTAAACTCTAGCACATAAGCTTTTGCACGAGCAAGTGCCATATTTGCTCCCATACGAGCTGTTGATCTCTTAAATTCCTCAATCCATTGTGGAACTGTCGAAAGTTATCTAAGCGTATCTCTAATATTCCTCGGAGGCTCTTGAAGCTTTTTTGCCACCGTGATGGCAAAAACAGATCATGTGAACAGCTCCTCTATATAAGTGAAGATGGCCATCAGCTTCACAATGGGCGTTTGGAGAATATTTTCATTCTTTTGGCCTGAGCAAAACAAATAAGCGGGAAACTAAGAGAGTACATTGTCTGACCCGGCATTCAGACAACAGAAGGTGCAAACATCATGCCAAAGATAGAAATAATCATCTTATTAATTTCTTTTTGAGGGTATGTAGCTCCTCCGTCACAGGCTCAATCTCTTTCTGTGCATCTTCGACGCGGTTCAGGAGGGCAGCTTTGTCCTTATCAAAATATGCCTTGGCTTGATCAAGGAGATCATATGCTTGTTTTTTCTCATCTTCAAGCAGAGTCATCTTCTGCTCTGCATCAATCTTATGTTTTTTCTCATCTTCGAGCCGCCTTTGAAGATTGACTGCGGCAGATTCAGAGTTCTCCAGCGATTCATGTACAAGTATATAAAGCATCAGTGCAAGTTTCAAGCCTCCTAAATAAGACGACTCGACACTTGAAGGTTACATGATTCTAAAAAACTGGATCAAACTGACAAAGTTCCATGCGGTTGCAAGCAATCAATATGGCACTTGGGGGATAATGCAATATATTTCTTTGTTTACAATAGGAAGATCCGGCCTTCTCAAAGAGCAGAGCCGGTCCTTGGGGGCTACAATTGGCGTTTTCATGAAAAGACTCGGCCATGTAAAGAAGATAAGATGGTCTTTGGGGGCTGTGGTCAGCAAATTCTACACCTTAAGGAATCAAAGAAGTACCGACTCATTATTCTCATAATGACCCGGTCCTTGAAGGCTAGGAATGGCATTTTCATCATCAGTAACTTCGAACAATATTGGATCGTTATTAATACAACGACCCGGTCCTTGAAGGCTACAGATGGTACTTCAAATATTTATAAGACCCAATTCACTACTTATTATAATAAACTAATTCCTAGGAGCTACACACGTATACACAATGAGTAAGGGATAAAAGTTTTATCTCATGATGTTTTACCTCATATTTGGTCCTCATGATATTTGGTCCTCATATAAGGTCCAAATTCACTTCAAAATCCCGGCTCTGAGATAGATGGGTCACATAGTGTCGTTACATCCCGTGGATGTGAAGATTGTTATGTTCCGGAAGCACCATCTTGGTTTTTCCTTTCTCCAAATGTGTCGGATCACCTTTGGACACAACTTTAGTGAAAATAGTTGAAGAGTCGTGAGCTTGATATGACCCTCCAACAACAACCACTTCCGAGTCGTCCAGGGCGGCTCGAGGGGTAATATCGTCCATAGGAGGTAATGACTTGAAGGAGCAGCAGGGCTTGGTGGATGAACGACCGGCTCATCAGGTGCCCCTTGATTATCACTAGCTATCTCCAAAACAGTTGGCTCCTCGGCCTGGGTCATTTCCATATTATGAGTCAGCTCGGTGCCGAAGTCCGGCTCAACCTGAATTGACTTCTCATTGTCAGTCGTCACTTCACCTATAGAAGGATCTTCAACGGTGTGATCCCCAGCGGCAAAGAAGATTCACCCGCCTTCTTCCTAACAAAGGTTTTGGCCCTACAAGTCATAAAAATAGTTTATCAGATAAAAAGGAATAACAGGTAATGACATGACCAATGGAAGGTGGCTTAAATAAAAGCTTACCTACGGCTGGAAGTTGAGTAGCTATCGATTCACCAGATGAAGGCAGTGAATCCTGGTAATAAAGTGAATTAGATGGACTAAGGGGTTGTTTAAAGACATCATCTTGAGGATGAGAAGCGGTTGGACTATGTGGCACCTCAAAAAGTTGCTTACGAATAGGCGAAGAGATAAGCCTACAGATAATCCTCTAGAATAACACCGGGTCTTGCATTTCGATTGGGCGGCATGTTGACCTCTCTTCAAAAGAAAGGTCGGGTCTAAGTAAGCGGACGGATTTGGAAACTTAACCTTTCGGATGGCTCGTCTTGTCCTCTTCATAAGATATGACCACTAGTGGAAAACGGGCCTTTGGTCTGGACCCTTTAGTCCCGGCCTCCCTCTGGGCTGGGACTAAAGGCCCGGCCACGTCGCCCCAAATCGCAATGCCGCCCACGAGGCTTTGGTCTCGGCTCGTAAGGAGCCTTTAGTCCCGGTTTGTGTCTCAAACCGGGACTAAAGGGCTACACGGTATGCAGCCCGCATGTGCGCCACCTTTAGTCCCGGTTTGTGTCTCAAACCGGGACTAAAGTCATGTGCCTATATATAGCACAACCCCCCCTCTCCCCTCTTCCTTGCATTTTTCTTGGATGGAAGAGTGTGGGTGTGTGCTAGCTCTCCTTTTTTTATGCACTAGAGGTGTTTGTTGAAATGTGTGTTAGAGCGATGCCGCTTCAGTTCATCGAACACAACTACGATATGAGATGCCCGAGCCACGCTTAAACCTCTTCCTCTTTATTTCTACTTATTCTAAAAGGTTAGCAACTATATTTCCTTGTTTAGACCGCGCGGTACTAATTTTTAGGATCGTGATTGTATTTGATATACTGTCGTATAACGCAGATGAGCCATCCATGGATGTACGGTGATCGACGCACAGCCGCTTACAGAGAAGGCGTGCATTCTTTTCGAGATGCAGCTGATGCGAACAAGCATGGTGGTGGCTATATGTTTTGTTCATGTGTTGAATGTCGGAATGAGAAGGATTACACTTCCTCAAGAGTCATTTAGAGCCACCTGCTTCGGTCCGGTTTTATGTTGGGCTATGATGTTTGGACCAAGCACGGAGAAAGAGGGGTTATGATGGAAGACGACGATGAAGAAGAAGAGAACGATGATGACAACTACCGATCTATGTTCCCTGAGTATGCTGATACCGCAATGGAAGACAATGAAGAAGAAGATCAGGATGAAGAACGGGAACCAGATGAGCCCGCTGATGATCTTGGCCGGGTCATTTCTGATGCACGGCGAGGTTGCGGCACAGAAAAGGAGAGGTTGCAGTTCGAGCAGATGTTACAGGACCACAACAAATTGTTGTATCCAACTTGTGAAGATGGCCAGAAGAAGCAGGGTAGCACACTGGAATTGCTGAAGTGGAAGGCAGAGACCGGTGTGACTAACTCGTCATTCGAAAAGTTGCTGGTACTGATGAACAAGATGCTTCCAAGAAAGAACGAATTGCCCGCCAGCACGTACGAAGAAAAGAAGCTTGTCTGCCCTCTAGGATTAGACGTGGAGAAGATACATGCATGCCCTAATGACTGCATCCTATACCGCGGTGAGAAGTACGAGAATATGGATAAATGCCCGGTATGCACTGCATTGCGGTATAAGATCAGAAAAGATGACCCTGGTGATATTGAGGGCGAGCCACCCAGGAAGAGGGTTCCTGCCAAGGTGATGTTGTATGCTCCTATAATACCACGGTTGAAACGTCTGTTCAGAAATAAAGATCATGCGAAGTTGTTGCGATGGCACATGGAAGATCGTATGAAAGACGATAAGTTGAGGCACACCGCTGATGGTCAGCAGTGGAGAAAAATCGAGAGAGAGTTCCCGAGATTTGCAGCTGAAGCAAGGAACTTATGGTTAGGTCTGAGTACAGATGGCATGAATCCTTTTGGGGAGCAGAGTTGCAGTCACAGCACCTGGCCCGTTACTCTATGTATCTACAACCTTCCTCTTTGGTTGTGCATTAAGCGGAAGTTCATTATGATGCCAGTGCTTATCCAAGGTCCAAAGCAACCCGGCAACGATATTGATGTGTACCTAAGGCCATTAGTTGATGAACTTTTACAGCTGTGGGCCGAACCAGGTGTACGTGTGTGGGACGAGCACAAACAAGAGGAATTTGAACTTCTAGCGTTGCTTTTCGTAACCATCAATGATTGGCCTGCTCTTAGTAAGATTTCAGGACAATCAAACAAGGAATACAATGCATGCATGCACTGTTTGGATCAGACAGAAAGTATATATCTGGACAAATGTAGGAAGAATGTGTACCGTACAATCATCGTTTTCTTCCGCCCAACCATCCCTTAAAGAAAAAAGGCAAGCATTTCGATGGCAAGGCAGAACCCCGGGGGAAGCCTGTCATCCGTACTGGTGCTGAAGTATTTGATATGGTCAAAGATTTAAAAGTAATCTTTGGAAAGGGTCCTGGCAGCCAACCTGTTCCTAACGGCCCTGATAAGCGCGTACCCATGTGGAAGAAGAAATCTATATTTTGGGAGCTACCCTACTGGGAAGTCCATGAGGTCCGCTCGGCAATCGACGTGATGCACCTGACGAAGAATCTCTGCGTGAATATTCTAGGCTTCCTGGGCTTGTATGGGAAGTCAAAAGATACACCGGAAGCACAGGAGGACCAGGAACGTCATAAAGGAAGAGATGGCATGCATCAAGGGCAGTTTCAAGGGCGTGTCAGCTACGCTCTTACTAAGGAAGAGAAGGAAATCTTCTTTGAAGTCCTTTTCAGTATCAAGGTCCTGACTGGCTTCTCGTCGAATATAAAGGGAATCGTAAATATGAAAGACAAAAAATTCCAAAACCTAAAGTCTCATGACTGCCACGTGCTTATGACGCAATTGCTTCCGGTTGCATTGAGGGGAATTCTACCGGAAAATGTTCGCCTGGAAATTGTGAAGGTATGTGCATTCCTCAATGCAATTTCTCAGAAGGTAATCGATCGAGAAAGTCTATCAGGGTTACAGATTGATGTGGTCCAATGTCTGGTCAGCTTTAAGTTGTTGTTCCCGCCATCCTTCTTCAATATAATGACACACCTCCTAGTTCACCTACTCGAAGAGATTAGAATTCTCGGTCCTGTGTTTCTACACGATATGTTTCCCTTCGAGAGGTTCATGGGAGTCTTAAAGAAATATGTTCGTAACCGTGCTAGGCTAGAAGGAAGCATCTCCAAGAGCTATGGAACAGAGGAGGTCATTGAGTTTTGTGTAGACTTTCTTCCTGACCTTAAGCCGATTGGTGTTCCTGAATCTCGGTATAAGGGTAGGCTGACAGGAAAAGGCACACTAGGAAGGAAAGCAAAAGTATGTATGGACGGGCATTCTTTCTCTCTAGCACACTACACAGTTCTACACAATTTCACCGTGGTGGCTCCGTATATCGTGAGACACAAGAATATTCTACGCTCCGAAAACCCAGGGAAGGCTGACTCTTGGATTAAAGGGGAACACGAGAAGACTTTCGGCAGTTGGTTGCAAACACATCTCATGAATGACGACACCGTTGGAGATCAGCTGTACTGTTTGGCCAGGCCACCATCTTCGACTATATGTACTTTCCAAGGGTATGAGATAAATGGGAATACATTTTACACGGTTGCCCAAGATAAAAAGAGCACCAACCAAAATAGTGGTGTCCGCTTTGATGCAACAGACGAGAATGGGCACTGTTTGGAAACATATTACGGGTACATAGAGGAGATATGGGAACTTGACTATGGACCTACTTTTAAGGTCCCTTTGTTTCGGTGAAAATGGGTGAAGCTGACAGGAGGCGGAGTAGTTGTAGACCAAAAGTACGGCATGACAATAGTGGATCTCACCAATCTTGCGTACATAGACGAACCATTTGTCCTAGCCAATGATGTAGCTCAGGTTTTCTATGTGAAGGACATGTCTACAAAAACGAGAAAAAGAAATCAGCAAAAGAAGATATCGTCCGATGAGCCAAAATGCCACATAGTTCTTTCAGGGAAAAGAAACATCGTGGGAGTAGATGACAAGACAGACATGTCAGTAGATTATAATAAGTTTCATGAAATTCCGCCCTTCAAAGTGAAAACGGACCCAAGCATCCTAGAGAATGATGAAGATTCTCCATGGCTACGACCCAGAAGAAAACAAAAATAATAGATAGTAATATTGGTGCAATAATGTAATAATGTATTAAACCTTTTATGTAATGCATGTATGGAATGTACTAAACCTTTTAGTTTTGAATTATTTATTCAATTTCAAACACGAAGTGCATCCAATTTTTTGTCGTAGCCCTCTCAACTTTTTAACACATGCTATGTGGGTGAAATGATGATAGCATGCCAACTTTCAACATTTTCAGAGTTCATTTGTAGTGCTTTTCAATTTCAGTGTCAACTAGCTCAAAAAAAAATAAGTAAATACACGAAGAATACCAAATGAAGTCAGAAATTGTTGAAATTTTGTGATGTGCCTTTGAATGGTGCATTTTGAACACACAAAAAGTATGGAGTTCAAATAAGTTTAAAAAAATGAAATCCCTTTGTAAGAGATGAGTTCTCGTTCAAAACCCTGATACTTCGAGAGAGATTGTCCGTTTTGTACACGAAGTGCATCCAGTTTTTGTCGTAGCCCTCTCAACTTTTTAATACATGCTATGTGGGTGAAATGATGATAGCATGCCAACTTTCAACATTTTCAGAGTTCATTTGTAGTGCTTATCAATTTCAGGGTCAACTAGCTCAAAAAAATAAGTAAATGCACGAAGAATACCAAATGAAGTCAGAAATTGTTGAAATTTTGTGATGTGCCTTTGAATGGTGCATTTTGAACACACAAAAAGTATGGAGTTCAAATAAGTTCAAAAAAATGAAATCCCTTTGTAAGAGATGAGTTCTCGTTCGAAACCATGATACTTCGAGAGAGATTGTCCGTTTTGTACACGAAGTGCATCCAGTTTTTGTCGTAGCCCTCTCAACTTTTTAACACATGCTATGTGGGTGAAATGACGATAGCATGCCAACATTCAACATTTTCAGAGTTCATTTGTAGTGCTTTTCAATTTCAGGGTCAACTAGCTCAAAAAAAATAAGTAAATGCACGAAGAATACCAAATGAAGTCATAAATTGTTGAAATTTTGTGATATGCCTTTGAATGGTGCATTTTGAACACACAAAAAGTATGGAGTTCAAATAAGTTCAAAAAAATGAAATCCCTTTGTAAGAGATGAGTTCTCGTTCGAAACCGTGATACTTCGAGAGAGATTGTCCGTTTTGTACACGAAGTGCATCCAGTGTTTGTCGTAGCCCTCTCAACTTTTTAACACATGCTATGTGGGTGAAATGATGATAGCATGCCAACTTTCAATATTTTCAGAGTTCATTTGTAGTGCTTTTCAATTTCAGGGTCAACTAGCTCAAAAAAATAATAAGTAAATGCACGAAGAATACCAAATGAAGTCAGAAATTATTGAAATTTTGTGATGTGCCTTTGAATGGTGCATTTTGAACACACAAAAAGTATGGAGTTCAAATAAGTTCAAAAAAATAAGTATAGAATTCAGGTTTAATTTTCTCCATAATTTCAAATATAGTTTCAATTTTAAATTTACAGTCAGTTTAGGCCCGTAAGCCTGCTTTAGAGAGGAGCTCGATGGAGATGCTGCGACGGGGCTTATAAACTAGTGTTAGCCCCCCTCGCGGGGCGAGGTGGGACTAAACTTACAGCGCAGCCAGCGGAGGGGCTTTAGTCCCGGGTGGAGCCACGACCCGGGACTAAAGCCCCTTGCCTGCCGCCTGCCGAGCACGGGCCTTTAGTCCCGGGTCGTGGCTCCACCCGGGACTAAAGGGTGTCTTTACTCCCGGCTCGAGCCCCGACCCGGGACTAAAGGCCCCTGCTTCCCGCCTTTTGGTCTGCCAAAAAAGGGCCTTTAGTCTCGGGTCGTGGCTCCACCCGGGACTAAAGGGTGTCCTTAGTCTCGGCTCGAGCCCCGAACCGGGACTAAAGGTACACCAATATAAGCGGGAGTTAGAAAATTTCCAACCCAAATCGCATTTCGTTCTCTCTTCTTCCTCGTTCTCCTGCCCGGCGCGGCACCGTGACGAACTCGACGACGCCGTCAAGCTGCCCGCCGTCCTCCTCGCCGTCGCCGTCGTCCTCCTCGCCGCCGCCGTCCTCCTCGCCGCCGACATCCTCCTCGCTGCCGCCGTCCTCCTTGCCGCCGCTTGCCGTCCTCCTCGCCGTCGTCGACGCCTCCGGCCGGTAAGCCCCCCGCCCCCTCCTCCCCAACACTCCGGCCGGTAGAAGAAAAGAAGAAAAAGGAGAAGAAAAGAAGAAAAAGGAGAAGAAAAGAAGAAATAGGATAAGAAAAGAAGAAAAAGGAGAAGAAAAGAAGAAAAAGGAGAAGAAAAGAGGAAAAGGAGAAGAAAAGAAGAAAAAGGGAAGAAAAGAAGAAAAAGGAGAAGAAAGGAAGAAAAAGTAGAAGAAAAGAAGAAAAAGGAGAAGAAAAGAAGAAAAAGGGAAGAAAGGAAGAAAAAGGAGAAGAAAAGATTTTTTTGTCATTTAATTCATATTGTTATTAGGTTTGTGCTTGATTATTAGGGTTAGTAATATTTAGAATTAGGTTAGGGTTACAAGAAGAAGAAAGATGAACAAAAATAAGAAAATAAGATTAGGAAAAAGGAAAATAAGAAGAGGAGGAGAAGAAAAGAAGAAAAAGGAGAATAAGAAGAGGAGGGGAGGAGAAGAAGAGGAAAAATAGAAGAAGAGGAGAAGTAGAAGAAGAGAAGTAGAAGAAGAGAAGTTGAAGAAGAAGCGGAGAAGAAAATAAGAAAGAAGAAGAAGAAGAAGAAGACATTTCTACGTATATAGATGCTTAATTAGTGTTTCTTAGATTATTGCTTAATTTTGCTATTGTATATGCTTAAGTGTTAATAGTTTATTTTACTATATATACAATTAGTTTATTTTTAGCAAGAAAAATTAATAGAAGTAGTTTATTTTTGTAGTTCATTTTACGATGCCTATCCCGCATCCTCGTCGTCGACTCGGCAGAGGACACCTGCTTGATCAGAGGGGCCATGTCCGGGACTGGGCTCCGCCCGGCTGGTATTGGGAGGTGCTACCTTCCGGGGGCGTAGGTTGGTGAGGAGCCAGCCCGTTGTTGACCCGTTCCTTGTTTGGTGGCGGTCGAGTGGGCCAGTGACGGTGTCGAGGCTTCCGGACACCGCGGAGGTGGTACGTCACCGTGTCAGCAAGGAAGATGAGCACGTCCGTCGCTACATGGTTGCGTTGGAGGGCAGGTTCGAGCATACCTGGCAGGTTCTTCAGGGATCTCACTAGAGCTATGATCCTGTGATGGTTCCTTCTCTTTGGGTGTCCACCGCCCGCGACGATACCCGTCGGGCGCTACGGTTCTAGCTGTATCAGTGATGCTATATGTATGATAGTATTCGAGGAGTATTAGTGATAATATTTGACGATGTACGGACAAAAGAGATGATGTAGTTTTGCTTATAATTGAATGCATGCTAATTTGAATACTACTTTATTTTATGATTTGGTTTTGCTTATTGAATGCTCAAATTGGAAAAGTACTCCTACTTTGAATACTATGCAGAAATCTAGGAGTCCCGGGTGGAGCCACGAACCGGAACTAAAGTTGTTTTGGAACGGAGTTCCTGATAGAATAATTCTTTTTTGGTACAAAGTTCAACAAAGTCCGTTGACACTAGACAATGTGACATATAGAAGGGTAGATGAGATCAGGAAAAATAGGATCATTTTCTACACATCTAGAATGTCGCCATTTTGTTAAATCCTTAAAGGTTAAGAGAATCTGTTAGACATATTTTAGAGTTTAGGTTCTAGCCAAGACCCGGGACTAAAGGTCCTCCTATATAAAACACACTTCGAAGTTTCCAACCCCTCTTATATACTTTGTTAGTTTATTAGTTAATCAAATGTCCGTTTTATGCAGAACTATGGATCCACATATCAGGAACCTCGAAGAGGAAGAACTTCTCGAAGATATAATCAAAGACGGCCCCGACGTTGAACCAGCTAAATCTTAGTCGTCATATCTAAACCCCTCCGGATATGGAATGGAGGTCGACCGACACGAAGATGAAGCCGATGGGGCAGGAGATAGGTCCAATGACGGAGAAGGTGATAGCTCCACTGATGGAGAAGCCGGTGGAGAAATAATAAAGTCCGGTGAGGTATACATATGAAGTTCGACAATCACTTGTAATATGTGAAAAATATTGGAGATATCTCTATATTGTATACATATACATTCATTTGACGAATGTTTCTCCCTCTTAGGCCTCCACATCGAGCAAAGCTACGAAACGAGGCCCAACTAGAAAGTTGGATGCACGGATGCATTACACCTTTGAGGTGATATTGCCTACGGGCGAACCCAAGCTTCCTAAGAATGTTGCTGACACATTGAAGAAGCAATGCGGAGTTCTCGTTAGGGATCACGTCCCGATCAGCGTTCGGGAGTGGAACAAGCGGAAAGGGGCCGCCAATAGTGACTATGTCGCCGAAAGGTACAAAGATAATCTTTGGAATGATCTCATGTCACATTTCAACCTGCCAGAATGTGAGAATGAAGACGCCGCAAAAAAACTGAGGGCCAAAGTCAAGCAGTGGACTCTAAAGAAGATGGCCGAACTGTTCCGTAGCTGGAAGAAGAAGCTATGGAAAAACTATCTGAAGACAAAGAAAGTGCCAGTATTCGAGGGGTATCTAGCCAAGCAGGCGAATCACTGGAAGCAATTTCAAGAGTACAAGGAGTCAGAAGATGCCCAGGCATTATCAGAAAAGAACAAGAAAAATGCCGACAAGAAGAAATATCACCACAAGCTGGGGCCAGGGGGCTATGAGACTGCCATCCCAAAGTGGGATAAGAAAGAGCAAGATCTGCTAGCTAAAGGCATCATACCTGAACCACTCCTTGATGAGTGGAATTGAGAGAAAGAAATTGGTTCCTTGCGCATGGTCGTTCGTACGACAAAGAAACAGGGGACCTCATCTGCAGTGACGGTCTTAGGATACCCAGGGAGAATTGGAAAAAGATAGTGAAAGAAATTAAGGAGGCAAAAAGACAATTCACTGCAGATAGAGAGAAAGATTTGCTCACACTGGTCCTCGGCAATGACGAACATGGAGGACGAACGCGAGGCTTCGGTCCTTCTTACCCGTGGTGGCTTGGGTTTGCCAAAGACCAAGACACTTACAGAAGCCGAGCGAGAGCAAAGAAGCGGCAGCAGGATGAGGAGAATGACAAGTTCAACCAGTTGCTTGCCAAGATTAACGAGCAACAGAAGTAGATTGATGAGCTTAGAGGAGTAGCGCGCCAGGAAGATCTGCACTCGATATTACCGGCGCCCCATCTAAGCGGAAAAGCAGCGTGGCTGAATCTGAGGTCCCGCCCGACAATGCACGAAGAATGATAGAGGGCGGTCCCAGCTACCCCGTGGATGGAATCAAGGAGTCAACATCATGTGAACTCCATCAGAAATTCAAGAACATACCCATGAAGGTGGCCGTCGGACAAGCTTTACCTTCTGGCCCTGATGCACGCTGGCATGGCCGTGAGATTCCAGCTGGCTTTGCTACAGTCGGGGTGGATGAAATCATGGCGGGGTTTCATGATATGGAGCTCGACATAGCTGGACCCGAAGATGAGAGGACACTCGGAGAAGTACTGGGTGGAGTCATCCTATGGGACAAGAACTACATCAAGCTTCCAGGATCGGCCCCAAGGACAACACCGCCTCCAAGTCATCGCAGGTCACCTACACCTCCATCACCTCCAAGCCATCCACATGACGTCGGCCAGCACAACATGAGTCCATCTCGATCACCGCCGCCGGACTTGGGTCGTCCGTCTCCGCCGCCGCCCGTTCCGAATACTAAGCGGAAGCGTGTGAGCAAGAACGCTCCGCCGATGAATTCTAAGCGATGGAGGCCCCCAAAGCGCAAACTGTCGCCCCTCCCAAAGGTACCTCATGCTAATCTTCCTATCAGACTTTATGATCGTACCCCCGAGGAAAACGCCAGGATAGCAAAGGAACATCATCACGCGCAGATGAAAAAGAAGGAACCCAAGCCCCGCCCGGAATACACCGAGAAGCAAATAGCATTTGCAAAATACTTCACGAACCTTCCATCACAGTATGACTTACACCATAAGCCTGATGACTATACACGCACATTGCAGAAGGAAGTGAAAAAGAGCAGATCACGTGCAAGTGCAAGTGGGAGCAAATCAAGTTCAACTACAAGAAAAAAAGATCAGACGTTCCTCAGCTTGGACAACAGGCCAAACAGTCGATCCCACCCCTCAGGGTGTTACCCGAGAATGTCCCCCCTCCGGTGCAGGGGCAAGATTTGGAATTAGCAAAGAAGTGGGCGGATGAATGGGGTATCCCGGTTGAAGACATTCTGGCTTCCCAAGACGACAGGTTACCCAAGGCTGTGGTAGCCCCTAAGCCACAGTTTGTCATGGGAGCGCCTTCGGTCAGCAAAGATGATCTCCCAACAAATATGCGTTACTTGCATACATGGTACTTAAGTGAATCAAAGAATGGGAGAACGATGATCGTGGTGAGTGTCCCACGGGAGTACTACGGCCGCCCCGAAGAAATCCATATCGATTTTGATGAACTCTTCCAGATGTATAATGCCGACGCCCTCGACAAACCGCTTATGAGTTGTTATTGCGTGTAAGTTTTTCAATTCGTTGTCTACATATAACTTGTTTAGTTATTTCAATTCATTGTCTACATATAACTTGTACTCTATTATGCAGAATGAAGATTCTGGATTGTAAAAGTAGGAACATCCTAAATATTGGGTTTATTGACCTAGATAAAATACATATAGCGACGCTAACTTATAAACCCAAGGAGACGGAGGAAAACCTTCTAAGGTTTCTAACAGATCAAAATTTCTGTGACCACATACTGTTTCCATACAACTTCAGGTGAGGGTCTTTACTCTGTTGTGTCCATTCACTTATAAGTGTAATTGATAAGTTATTGACATATATATATATATGTATATACACATGTGCAGCTTCCATTGGATTCTGTTGGACATTCAAATTGATAAGGGAAGAGTTGATGCCTTCGACCCATTATCAAGACCCTTGGAACAGTTCCAAAGCCTGCAGGACATGCTCCAAGGGTAATTTCAATCATTCTTGCGCTCTATCAGTCTCTTTCGATGATTTTCTGATATATCAATTAATCAAAAACTTAGCAAATCATTTTCCTTGTCGGGCAGGGTTTGGAAGCGGTTCAAGTGCGTGACTCCCGGTATCGAGCCTGAGAAGCTGACCTTTAGAGCGGCTCAGGTAACTAGTAGTATGATATACTTCTATTTTCAATACATTTATGATGCTAGATTATTATTTTGATTATATATATTCTATTCTCGTAAAGTGCGACTAGCAGCCACGGGGGACACATCTATCAAATGCAGGATATTCCTGGCGCGCTACTCCTCTAAGCTCATCAATCTGCTTCTGTTGCTCGTTAATCCTGGCAAGCAACTGGTTGAACTTGTCATTCTCCTCATCCTGCTGCTGCTTCTTTGCTCTCGCTCGGCTTCTGTAAGTGTCTTGGTCTGTGGCAAACCCAAGCCACCACGGGTAAGAAGGACCGAAGCCTCGCGTTAGTCCTCCATGTTCGTCATTGCCGACGACCAGTGTGAGCAAATCTTTCTCTCTATCTGTAGTGAACTTTCTTTTTCCCTCCTTAATTTCTTTCACTATTTTTTTCCAATTCTCCCTGGGTATCCTAAGACCGTCACTACAGATGAGGTCCCCTGTTTCTTCGTCGTACGAACCACCAAGCGCAAGGAACCAATTTCTTGCTCTCAATTCTCACTCATCACGGAGTGGTTCAGGTACGATGCCTTTAGCTAGCAGATCTTGCTCTTTCTTATCCCACTTTGGGATGGCAGTCTCATAGCCCCCTGGCCCCAGCTTGTGGTGATATTTCTTCTTGTCGGCATTTATCTTGTTGTTTTCTAATAATGCCTGAGCATGTTCTAACTCCTTGTACTCTTGAAATGCCTTCCAGTGATTAGCCTGTTTGGATAGATACCCCTCGAATACTGGCACTTTCTTTGTCTTCAGATAGTTTTTCCATAGCTTCTTCTTCCAGCTACGGAACAGTTCGGCCATCTTCTTTAGAATCCACTGCTTGACTTTGGCCCTCAGTTTGTCTGCGGCATCTTCATTCTCACATTCTGGCAGGTTGAAATGTGACATGAGATCATTTCAAAGATTATCTTTGTATATTTCGGCGACATAGTCACTATCGGCTGCCCCTTTGCGCTTGTTCCACTCCCGAACGCTAATCGGGACGTGATCCCTAACGAGAACTCCACATTGCTTCTTGAATGTGTCAGTAGCATTCTTAGGAAGCTTGGGTTCGCCCATAGGCAATATCACCTCAAAGGTGTAATGCGTCCGTGCATCCAACTTTCTAGTCGGGCCTCGTTTCGCAGCTTTGCTCGATGTGGAGGCCTAAGAGGGAGAAACATGCGTCAAATTAATGTATATGTATACAATATAGAGATATCTCCAATATTTTTCACATATTACAAGTGATTGTCGAACTTCATATGTATACCTCGTCGGACTTTATTATTTCTCCACCGGCTTCTCCATCAGTGGAGCTATCACCTTCTCCGTCATTGGACCTATCTTCTGCCCCATCCGCTTCATCTTCGTGTTGGTCGACCTCCATTCCATATCCGGAGGGGTTTAGATATGACGACGAAGATTCAGTTGGTTCAATGTCGGGGCCGTCTTTGATTATATCTTCGAGAAGTTCTTCCTCTTCGAGGTTCCTGATATGTGGATCCATAGTTCTGCAAAAAACGGACATTTGATTAACTAATAAACTAACAAATTATATAAGAGGGGTTGGAAACTTCGAAGTGTCGTTTTATATAGAAGGACCTTTAGTCCCGGGTCTTGGCTAGAACCTAAACTCTAAAATATGTCTAACAGATTCTCTTAACCTTTAAGGATTTAACAAAATGGCGACATTCTAGATGTGTAGAAAATGATCCTATTTTTCCTGATCTCATCTACCCTTCTATATGTCACATTGTCTAGTGTCAAAGGACTTTGTTGAACTTTGTACCAAAAAAGAATTATTCTATCAGGAACTCCGTTCCAAAACAACTTTAGTCCCGGGTCGTGGCTCCACCCGGGACTCCTAGATTTATGCATAGTATTCAAAGTAGGAGTACTTTTCCAATTTGAGCATTCAATAAGCAAAACCAAATCGTAAAATAAAGTAGTATTCAAATTAGCATGCATTCAATTATAAGCAAAACTACATCATCTATTTTGTCCGTACATCGTCGAATATTATCACTAATACTCCTCGAATATTATCATACATATAGCATCACTGATACAGCTAGAACCGTAGCGCCCGACGGGTATCGTCGCGGGCGTTGGACACCCAAAGAGAAGGAACCATCACAGGATCATAGCTCCAGTGAGATCCCCAAAGAACCTGCCAGGTATGCTTGAACCTGCCCTCCAACGCAACCATGTAGCGACGGACGTGCTCATCCTCCTCGCTGACACGGTGACGTACCACCTCCGCGGTGTCCGGAAACCTCGGCACCGTCACTGGCCCACGCGACCGCCACCGAACAAGGAGCGGGTCAACAACGGGCTGGCTCCTCACCAACCTACGCCTCCCGGAAGGTAGCACCTCCCAATACCAGCCGGGCGGAGCCCAGTCCCGGACAGGGCCCCTCTGATCAAGCAGGTGTCCTCCGCCGAGTCGACGACGAGGATGCGGGATAGGCATCGTAAAATGAACTAAAAAAATAAACTAGTTCTGTTTTCAAAACTAATTATTTTCACTATCCAAACTATTAACTATTTTGTTATTTTCAATTAAAAACTATGTTTATTAAAATTCTTTTTGCATATTTGAGAATTTGACAAAACTATGATAATGAAAAGTGTTTGAAATTGAATAAATAATTCAAAACTATTTTCTATTTTCAAAAGTAATTATTTTGACTATCCAAACTATTAACTATTTTGTTATTTTCAATTAAAAACTATGTTTATTAAAATTCTTTTTGCATATTTGAGAATTTGACAAAACTATGATAATGAAAAGTATTTTTTTTGAGCTAGTTGACCCTGAAATTGAAAAGCACTACAAATGAACTATGAAAATGTTGAAAATTGGCATGCTATCATCATTTCACCCACATAGCATGTGTTAAAAAGTTGAGAGGGCTACGACAAAAACTGGATGCACTTCGTGTACAAAACGGACAGTCTCTCTCGAAGTATCAGGGTTTCGAACGAGAACTCATCTCTTACAAAGGGATTTCATTTTTTTGAACTTATTTGAACTCAATACTTTTTGTGTGTTCAAAATGCACCATTCAAAGGCACATAACAAAATTTTAACAATTTCTGACTTCATTTGGTATTCTTCGTGCATTTACTTTTTTTTTGAGCTAGTTGACCCTGAAATTGAAAACCACTACAAACGAACTCTGAAAATGTTGAAAGTTGGCATGCTATCATCATTTCACCCACATAGCATGTGTTAAAAAGTTGAGAGGGCTACGACAAAAACTGGATGCACTTCGTGTACAAAAGAGACACTCTCTCTCGAAGTATGAGGGTTTCGAACGAGAACTCATCTCTTACAAAGGGATTTCATTTTTTTGAACTTATTTGAACTCCATAATTTTTGTGTGTTCAAAATGTACCATTCAAAGGCACATCACAAAATTTCAATAATTTCTGACTTCATTTGGTATTCTTCGTGCATTTACTTATTATTTTTTTGAGCTAGTTGACCCTGAAATTGAAAAGCACTACAAATGAACTCTGAAAATATTGAAAGTTGGCATGCTATCATCATTTCACCCATATAGCATGTGTTAAAAAGTTGAGAGGCCTACAACAAAAACTGGATGCACTTCGTGTACAAAATGGACAATCTCTCTCGAAGTATTAGGGTTTCGAACGAGAACTCATCTCTTACAAAGGGATTTCATTTTTTTGAACTTATTTGAGCTTCATACTTTTTGTGTGTTCAAAATGCACCATTCAAAGGCACATCACAAAATTTCAACAATTTCTGACTTCATTTGGTATTCTTCGTGCATTTACTTTTTTTTCAGCTATTTGACCCTGAAATTGAAAAGCACTAAAATGAACTCTGAAAATGTTGAAAGTTGGCATTCTATTATCATTTCACCCACATAGCATGTGTTAAAAAGTTGAGAGGGTCACGACAAAAACTGGATGCACTTCGTGTACAAAACGGACAATCTCTCTCAAAGTATGAGGGTTTCGAACAAGAACTCATCTCTTACAAAGGGATTTCATTTTTTGAGCTTATTTGAACTCCATACTTTTGTGTGTTCAAAATGCACCATTCAAAGGCACATCACAAAATTTCAACAATTTCTGACTTCATTTGGTATTCTTCGTGCATTTACTTTTTTTTTTGAGCTAGTTGACCCTGAAATTGAAAAGCACTACAAATGAACTCTGAAAATGTTGAAAGTTGGCATGCTATCATAATTTCACCCACATAGCATGTGTTAAAAAGTTGAGAGGTCTACGACAAAAACTGGATGCACTTCATGTGCAAAACGGACAATCTCTCTCGAAGTATTAGGGTTTCGAACGAGAACCCATCTCTTACAAAGGGATTTCATTTTTTTGAACTTATTTGAACTCCATATTTTTTGTATGTTCAAAATGCACCATTCAAAGGCACATCACAAAATTTCAACAATTTCTGACTTCATTTGGTATTCTTCGTGCATTTACTTTTTTTTTGAGCTAGTTGGCCCTAAAATTGAAAAGCACTACAAATGAACTCTGAAAATGTTGAAAGTTGGCATGCTATCATCATTTCACCCACATAGCATGTGTTAAAAAGTTGAGAGGTCTACGACAAAAACTGGATGCACTTTGTTTACAAAACGGACAATCTCTCTCGAAGTATCAGGGTTTCGAACGAGAACTCATCTCTTACAAAGGGATTTCATTTTTTTGAACTTATTTGAACTCCGTACTTTTTGTGTGTTCAAAATGCACCATTCAAAGGCACATCACAAAATTTCAACAATTATGACTTAATTTTGTATATTTCGTGCATTTACTTTTTTTTTGAGCTAATTGACCCTGAAATTGAAAAGCACTACAAATGAACTCTAAAAATGTTGAAAGTTGGCATGCTAACATCCTTTCACCCACATAGCATGTGTTAAAAAGTTGAGAGGGCTACGACAAAAACTGGATGCACTTCGTGTACAAAACGGACAATCTCTCTCGAAGTATCAGGGTTTCGAACGAGAACTCATCTCTTACAAAGGGATTTCAATTTTTTAAACTTATTTCAGCTCCATACTTTTTGTGTGTTCAAAATGCACCATTCAAAGGCACATCACAAAATTTCAACAATTTCTGACTTCATGTGGTGTTCTTCGTGCATTTACTTATTGTTTTTGGAGCTAGTTGACCCTGAAATTGAAAAGCACTACAAATGAACTCTGAAAATGTTGAAAGTTGGCATGCTATCATCATTCACCCACATAGCATATGTTAAAAAGTTGAGAGGTCTATGACAAAAACTGGATGCACTTCGTGTACAAAACGGACAATCTCTCTCGAAGTATCAGGGTTTCGAACGAGAACTCATCTCTTACAAAATGACTCTTGAGAAAGTGTAATCCTTCTCATTCCGACATTCAATACATAGACAAAACATATAGCCACCACCATGCTTGTTCGTATCGGCTGCATCTCGAAAAGAATGCACGCCTTCTCTGTAAGCGGATGTGCGTCGATCACCGTACATTCATGGATGGCTCATCTGCGTTATACGACAGTATATCAAATACAATCACGATCCTAAAAATTAGTACCGCACGGTCTAAACGAGGAAATATAGTTGCTAACCTTTTAGAATAAGTAGAAATAAAGAGGAAGAGGTTTAAGCGTGGCTCAGGCATCTCATATCGTAGTTATGTTCGGTGAACTGAAGCGGCATCGCTCTAACACACATTTCAACAAACACCTCTAGTGCATTAAAAAAATTGGAGAGCTAGCACACACCCACACTCTTCCATCCAAGAAAAATGCAAGAAAGAGGGGAGACGGGGGCTGTGCTATATATAGGCAGAGGACTTTAGTCCCGGTTTGAGACACAAACCGGGACTAAAGGTGGCGCACATGCGGGCTGCACACCGCGTAGCCCTTTAGTCCCGGTTTGTGATACAAACCGGTTTGGGATACAAACCGGGCTAAAGGCTCCTCATGGGCCGGGACTAAAGCCTCGAGATAGGCATTGCAATTTGGGGCGACGTGGTCGGGCCTTTAGTCCCGGCCTAGAGGCAGGCCGGGACTAAAGGGTCCCGGCCAAAGGCCCGTTTTCCACTAGTGACGGCAAGGCTCCGGTCCACGGCGGCGCTGACGCCCGCGCACTCAACCGACACTATGAGGGACATGATCGTCGTGCTGGTATAGGGCGCCGAGAAATCCTCCGACGCCTTGTTCTGCAAACAAAATTTAATTAGTCGACTGATCATCACGTTACGCACGCATGGTCACCGCCGTTGATCACGATCGTACCTGCATGACGAGCCAGGCGGCCCAGGCGACGGCGCTGAGGATGACGAGTGCGTCGCCGAGGCCGCTAGCCGGTGGCGCCGCCACTGCAGCGACGGCGGCGTGCTCCGCGTAGCGCCAGTGGACAGGGGAGGCCGGGACCTTGAGGGGCGGGCCCTTGTACAAGGGCATGATCATGGAGCCGCTGACGCAGACGAGCGTGCCGGCCACCTTGGCCTTCCCGGCGAGTGTCCCGAGCCGCACCGCCTCCATCCTCAGCGCGGCGGCTATGGCGAAGGTGAGGGCCGGGACGATGTTGCCGATCGCGCAGGACACGTACGGTCGGGCCGGTGGACTGGAACCCCACAAAGAAGAGCAACTCGCTCACCGCCATGCTGTGCATACGTCGCCTGGTCAATCATCTGGAATCCATTCTCACGGCCAGCAACGCCAACGCAGCACGGTAGAGATCATACAAGATCCAACAGCCGAAGTCACCAGCATCGGAAGTAAAACAACGTGGCTATCTTGTTATTGGGCTAAGGCCCAGCGTGCTCGCCTGACCCACCCAACCAACAGACTACTAGTGTCTATCGGTCCTTCTGAATATTTGTCCCTGGTCTGGCTGATTAGTCCCATACCGCTTATGCAAACTTTGTCACATATATATTTATAATTTCAGTTCTTATTATTGTTCACAACCTCTCTTAGCACACCGACATGTTAGGGCCACCATATTCTCTTTTTCTTATATTTTGAATCGTGAGCAAGGATGGCTGAGTGGACTGGATATTTTTATTGTAAGGCTCTTATATGTGCTTATTCAAAACGACGCCCAGGCTCATCCATACCTGGTGAATACTCCCTCCGTCTCAAAATAACCGTTTCAAGATTAGTACAACTTTATACTAGAGCTAGTTTTGAGACGGAGGGAGTAGTATAAATTCAAAAGAAAAAAGTAAGAAAAAAACTGAAATTTTTAGGCATCTAGGATGCTCATTTAAACAAACATCTGAATACCTCTTAGTAGTTCGTGCAAATCCTCTAATGTTCAAACACCACGAAAAGCCAGGTGCAGAATATCCGCTCTCTCTTATAAGGGCTTATTAAACACAATTTTGAGCCAAAAATAATTCCTAATGACAGATCTAATCTAAATCTATATTTTTCTATAAAAAAATATGAAGCACTCCTTCCGTCTCGATGCATTGAGCATATTATAAAAATCAGATAATCTCAAAACGCTCAGGCACAAAACAGTTAATTATTTTCTCGTTTCTCTCCCCGTCTCGTTATTGCCCCTTGAAGACCTTTGCCATCCTATTGTTTCCGTTCATAATATGAAACGGGACATGCATGGTGTGCATGCGTGGGATTAAAGCCAGTTTGCTTGTTTCGATTGGTACGGGCATGCATGGGTTAACTAAATAGTCACCAATTAATTAGAGATTTATTCTGATTTTTATTCAAGTTTAAGAGGGACAAACTGGCATGTGTTTGGTTCATGCCGTGGTTCAATTTTTGCTCCACGCCCAATCACGAAATGTCTTGGTTGCGCTGTGCCTAATGCACCGAGACAAAGGGAGTACCAATTTTGAACTGGACCTACACATCATTCGTAACCATTGGCCATCTAAATTTAATGATTGAAAACAGTGGGAATGTGAGATTTGTGTTGAAAAGTAAACTGTGGTTATCTCCATCCTATTCCAGAACCCATCCTCTACGTCACGTCTTTTCTTGAAAAAAATAGCCAATAACAAATGCATCTCGGGCCATGTTGCAGTCTCAGCAAAGGACATGTTAAGCCCAATCATGATGGTCGGGAAGGATAATAGGAGAAAGAGAAAATAAATTAATTTTTGTCTTAATTAATTATTCTCTGTGTTACCAAATAATGTGGTTGCATATTTTTTTACATTTTTAGTAATTAATTTCTGCATTTGTAAACTTAAGTGATTTTATTTTACCAAAATCACTATGTAATTTCAGAACTGCAATGCACGTTTGTACATACTACATACCCCCTTCATTTTTATATACAGGACTACTATTAAAATTATAATTTGCAGAAATCTAAGGCCCTTAACACTAATCGATGCAATATTAATGTTGTTTGCTTTGTACTATTGACAAAAAAGGACATTAACTATCGTTGCATGCATGCGGGAATGATATCATTGGCTTGATGTATAAGAGAGAGAAAAATACACATTAATTTATACGAAAAACAATTAGACAAGTTGTCTTCGAATATTGACTTAGAAGACATTAATTTTGATTTGGTACCTATAATATGACTTTGTGACCTTGTATATAAAAATGAAGAAGGTATTTAGAATGTAGATTCATACATTTTGCTCCGCGTGTAGGTTATACTAAAATCTTCAAAAGGTCTTATATTTAAAAAGGATGAAGTAAAAAAATCTGAACCGTCCGGGATACCCTTAAGTATGCAGTAAAAATCATTTGTAAGTCTATCAATCAAATGATGATGCACACTCGCAGCACGAATTACTTTTTTAGGTAACAGCAAACAGAAAAAGGATCACAATTTTAGGAGCAGAACACAAAGATGCGTGCTCCCTTTCCTTTCGCGAAGCACAAAGACGCGCGTTCCCTCCCGTATGCGTAACATTTTTAATAGACTGGCCCATGCAGACATATTTGGCGGGGGCGTGTCTACGTGGTCACGTCATCATCGACGGTCTTGTCTTTGCCTTTGGATCATTGTACCATAAGAAGCATGAGAGCCATCAACATAGAGCCCGAGGACACCCATATCAATATAGACACCAAGTCCTGAGCAGGCCCATGGCGCTAGAATAATTGGTAGGGTCTCAAGGCTCAAGCAAGACCAATGGCCCTATGGACGGTAAGGGTAAGGTTATGTGAACTCGAAGCACATCAACCAAACTCGAGGTGCCTGAAGTGGACCCACGAGCTCGATGTTAGGGCCACCATATTCTCCTTTTCTTATTGGCATGGGGCTGCCTAGGCATCTTATGAGCCTCCCGTGGAAGGAAGGGATGGTCTAGAGAGCATTGGCGAGAAAGATGGTTTGAAAACGGAGTGGGAATGGGAGGGATGAACAACTAGGTGTGGGTTGGCCGAAGGGGTATGTTTTGAATCGTGAGTAGGGATGGCTGGGTGCACTGGATATTTTATTGTGAGGCTCTTATATGTGCTTATTTAAAACGATGCCCAGGTTCATCCACTCCTGGTGAATAGTATAAATTCAAAAGAAAAGTAAGAAAAAAATTGAAATTTTTAGGCATCTATAGGATGCTCATGTAAGCAAACATCTGAGGGCCTCTTAGTAGTTCATGCAAATCATTGTTTTTTTTTCACTAGCTCCTCTGATGTTCAAACATCACCAAAATTTGCATGAATCGAGGTGCAGAATAGCCGCTCTCTCTTATAAGGACTTATTAAACACAATTTTGGGCCAAAAATAATTTGGGATGATAAATCTATTCCAAATCTATATTTCATAAAAAATATGGAGTACTCCCTCCGTAAACTAATATAAGAACGAAACACTCTTACATTAGTTTATGGAGGGAGTACCAATTTTGAATTGGACCTACACATCATTCGTAGCCATTGGTCTTCCAAATCTAACAATTGAGAACAGTGGGAATGTGAGATTTGTGGTCAACAGTGAACAGTGGTTATATCCACCCTATTATAGAACCATCCCGTCACATCTTTTCTGGAAAAAAAATAGCCCATAACAAATGCATCTCGAGCCATACGACAGTCTCAGCAAAGGACATGTTAAGCCCAATCAGGATGGTCTGCAAGGACAATAGGGAAAAGAGAAAATAAAGTAATTTTCTTCTTAACTAAATATTCTTTGTGTAACCGAATAGTGTGGTTGCATATTTTTTTAACATTTCTAGTAATTAATTTCTGCATTTGTAAACTTAATTGATTTTATTTTACCAAAATCACTATTGTAATTTAACTGCAATGCACGTTTGTACATAGTAGTGGTAACTAGTACATTTCATCTGTTTAAGGATGTTATCCCAGCAGTTAAAATTCTGATCCATCATCTAAAAAAAACTTCCTCCGTTACTAAGTATATACAAGACCTTTTAGAGATTCAATATGGACCACATAAAAATTTATATAGACATATTTAGAATGTAGATTCACACATTTTGTTCTATATGTACTCCATATTGAAAATCCCTAAAAGGTCTTGTATATATTTCAACGAAAAAAATAACGCGCTACAAAAGATAGCGAGGCCCTCCTTCAAATGCTAGACAAGTGCTACCGTGCTAATAGCGTGCTATATTACAAAATAGCGTTTGCAAGAAAAATCTGAACCGTCCGGGATGCCCTTAAGTCTGCAGTAAAAATCATTTGTAAGGTTGGTTGTAATGGATAGTATCATATACTAGTATCATGCATATGATGCTAGTGTATGATATCACATCCGTAATGCATAGTATCATATGTTAGTATCATAGGGTAGGTCATTTATTGACATGCAAGACACATAGTAGCACATCATTTAATATGATACGGTATCATAAGGGCATCTCCAATGGTTGTAAGATAGTTGTTGGTAATTTTGACACAGGATTTTTAATGATGTGTCTTGCAATAAATAAAGAAAGAGAGTAAGGTTGTATGTAAATTAACCAACACCCTTGCACAAGCTCCAATGTAGAATGAGAGAGCACCTTATTTATTACCTCACATCTTTTTGCGCAAACTAGATACAACCCATTGGAGTAGTTGTATATTAAGGTATTGGCTGATGACATGGCATATTTTACCAACAAGCTAACCAACAAACTGTTGGAGATGCCCTAATATGATACTCAACCCTCTCTTTACTCATTTAATTCTATGTCACCTCATCAAAATTGCTTAGTTGATATGCATGATACTACCTATGATACTCCCATTACCGACAGCGTAAGTCTATCAATCAAATGATGATGCACACTCGCAGCACGAATTACTTTTTTAGGTAACAGCAAACCGAAAAAGGATCACATTTTTAGGAGCAGAACATAAAGATGCGCGCTCCCTTTCCTTTCGCGAAGCACAAAGATCGCGCGTTCCCGTAACATTTTTAATAGACTGGCACATGCAGACATATTTGGCTGCTAATTAATCAAGTGGCGTGCAGGGAGAAATAATTACTTTGCTGAAATGGTACGTGTGTACATACCCGAGACTGGACGAAATTAGTTTCTCGATAATTACTTTCTTGGTGATCATCGCCCATTTATTCCTGCGTCAGGTCAGGTGGTTACCTTGGATTATCTAACTTATATGCAGTATGTATGTATGTACTCAACTGGTAATGTAAGTATGTATGTATGTACTCAACTGGTAAAGAGACGCGTATAGATCGAATAACACAGTTTAAAGTTAGTAACTAGTGACATTCATGGTGATCATCATCCATTTATACTGTAGTATGTACTCAACTGGTAATGTGGAAGCAAGTGGACAAGCAGGCACGCACCTCTCGAAGTAGACGGCGAATGGCGCGAGGAAGACGGCGGCCATGAGGCTCCGGCAGGAGATGAGCACGTACGGGCTGGCGCCGCTGTCCAGCGCCATCTTGGACAGCAGGTTGTTACCGGCGAAGCCGATCTGCACGGCCAGCATGGCGACGGTAGGCCGGCACCCCATCGTCGAAGACATGCTGCTTCGGTCTTCCTCAGGGCCGGCCGGTGGTGTCAAGATCGAAGGCTGTTCTTGAGAGGAGAAGACAGAAGATGGGAGAGGGTGTTGGACTACGGAGTTGGATGGGACTGTGACTACAATGACCAGACGAGTGATGAGTGTACGATGGGCCGGTAGGGTTGCTTTAAGATGGAAAGTTACTGAACTCTGGGTCTCATCTCACTTCCGCCATGCTGGCTCTCTACCACCTAACTGTTTTGCTGCATAAATACACTGCGCATGCACGTGAACATCGTCTCCTTGCTTGTCAGACACACGATTATGCGAGTATTCGTGGTCTGAATTGCTCAGTACTCCTCTTTTTTCTTTTTTTTTGAAAATGGAGGTCAAGATCCTGGCCTCTGCATCAATTAATACACATGGCTACATTTATTAATTATTCAACAAAAGTTTGGGAAGAATATATATCAAGTTACCTGAAGTCATCACTCACATCTACAAACTCGATAATTAATGTAGAGTGCTCTTATTTTTCATATCTAAAGTCATGTCATCGTCGATCCATTCATATAATGTATCGGAACCAATCACCGGTGTAACAAAACTAAAGCGTACATCACACGCACATCTTTTAGAAGCCGTCATCATCATCGAACCATTGTCCCAACTTCAGGAGAGATATCCGCATCGCGACCATCCGCCGACGCCACCACGACGCCCAACACCACCACCGCGAAGCGCTCATCCATCCTGACGCAGACTCTGGAAGATCTATCGTGCGCAGCACCTGTCGAACAGGCGTAACACAGCGTAGCACCTGTCGGCCAAGCATGACTTGAGATCTCCACCAAAGCTCCGTTCAAGACGAAGCCGCTCCACCTCCTGTCTCTGTCTTCCAGCGCTGCTTCACAAACGATGCTCTCAAGAAAGAAACGACACCGTAGTGCCACCGTTGTTTGATCTGGAAAACCAGATCCTAAGGTTTCCCCCGGAGCAGCATGTGACAGCCCGATGCCGGCGTTCCAGAAGATTCCCCTCTCTTTCCGTTTTCGTCGTGTGTCTATTTTTATTTGTCGCATCATCATCGCATCATGCGCATCATCTGCATTGCATCGACATCTCCGTTGCCGCCAGTTTTCAAAACTTGCATCCGTTGTTAGTTGCCGGTTCGTGTCGTTGTTCGTTTCGAGCCTGACCGCACTCGCACGCGCCCGCGGCACCGTCGAAACCCTGTTTTTAAAGTGCGTTTAAAACTTTCTCTGATCAAGGTGAAACTTGGCACGCGGTCGCGATTAGTTATAGCTAGGCCGCCTGTCGAATGTCGTCGCGATCGGAGACCGTCTGGTACCCGAACGGTCGACCGTAGCGGCACCGTATTCGGTCTACCGTCGGACGTTTGTCGGTGTTTTAAAATTCGTTGCCGCGCCGCCCGTTCTCCCTCTCATCTCCGGTAAACCACCCTACACGGCCGCGTACCCGTACCCGCGTTCGGAATCGTCCGAATCCGACCCCGCGGTTGGATCCGGAACGCGATTCCGGTTAACCGAGCCCCCCCCCCCCGTTTGTCTATATATAGACCCCCTCCTAAATCTTAGGCAGCTAACCCTAATCCCACCTCGGGATCCACGCCGCCCCACCTCTCCCCTCTCTCCCGCAGCCTCTCTCCCCACCAGCCTCGCGGGCCCGCCAGGCCCAGATCGGGCCCGGCCGAGCCCGTCCGGCCGCCGCCACCCGTGCCCGCAGCAGCAACCCAAGCCGCCTCCAGCCGCCGCCGCCGGAGCCCTCTGCGCCTCGCCCACCGGAGTTCCTCGCCCCGCCGCCGTCGGGATCTCGCTGGATCCGGCCGCCGCACCCACGCCTGCGCCGGCCGCCGCCATCAGCCCTTGGTCGCCGCTGCCTCCCCGCTCCTCCCTGCCTCCCGTCGCTGAGCACGAGCAGGCCAGCGCCTCCCGCACCCCCCGCACCTTCCCCGCCGTGGCCCCACGCCTCCAGCTGCCCTGCCGGCTTCCTCCTCCCTCCGGCCGTCGTCGGCGCCGCCGGTCCCTGCCCCGGGATCCCCGCCGCCGCCGCCCAGGTTCCCGCTCGGGAGGAGCCCGACGGGAACCGCCCCGCTCCCGCAGCCGCACGTGGCCGCTCGGCTGGGCCCCGAGCCGGCCCAGCGACGCGCCTCCAGTGCCCCAGCCCAGTTCCGCCCCTGGTCAGGCGGCCCACCGCCTCGCCTCTCCGGCGGCCCAGGAACCCCGCCGGCCCAGCTCCTCCTCCCCACCAAGCCGGCCTTTCGGCCCAAGGTGAGCCCCCCGCTAAACCCCGCTCAGGCGCATGCTAGTTATCTAGCGCCCATTTGCTGTTAGGCCCATTTAGTAATTTAGGTTTTTTATTCCGTTTTAGATAATTCCAGTAAATACGTATATTAATATGCCCGTATCTTTTTATCTGTAAGTCGGAACGACGCGTATTATATATGGTTTTGTGGTAGTTTCGCGCGTAGAATACGTATTTGAAACATGCATAATTGTTTGACGTCGTTTGTCGTGCCGGTTGCCTAGATTAGCGTGCTGTCCCAATAGAATTTAGTCCGTATTTAATTTTCGCGCAAGTCCGGATTGATCGAATGCCATGATAGAAATGCCTATGTTTTAGGGGCTATTTTTCCATGTATTTTAGAGCGGTCATCTGTATTTTTGCATGTAGGGAATTGCCTCTAGTTTATTTTTTCGTATATAGGTTTTTTCCCGCATTTTCGGGTGGCTTTATTTTGTGTTGCAAACCCCACATATTTTATATGTTTCCAGGGTAGAAAAATCCCATGGATTTTTTTGTGCAATTAGTTTTAGCTTTCGAGTAAGTTAGTTCGCGAGATATTTTACTATGTTGCCCTTTTGATTAATGCGTAGGATTTATTCCGTGCCTCGTTTGAATTAGTTGTCAACTAGGGAGTTGATCTTCGGTGTTTTGTTTAGCCCCTGGTATTTTTAGTTGCAATAGAAATGCATGTTTAGGTGTGTTTTGCTTGCTCTCAAGTTGCTAGAAATAGTGTTGTTTTAGAGGAGCTGAAATATTTCTAAGTCTGGAATCTGTTATATTTTGTTGTTGTCTTGTCTTTCTTCTATCTTTGGATCTGTAGCTCTTTTGAGGTTGGTCCAATGGAGTTAGTTGTACCCCTTGTGTTTCTCTAGCATGCTGTGAAATTCATGCCATTTGGAGTCCTGTAGCTATAGATTTTGCTGCTGTCAATATTGCTTCAGACTGAAAACTGCACTTTCAAGAGGTGTAATTTTCACTAAGTCTGAAATAGTGTGTGAGATGCCATGTTGTGTCTTCTTTTCCTAGCGATCCATGATGCCATGCTAGTTGTTGTTAGATGTTCGTAGTAGTGCTTTTTTCCCTCTTCCGTGCCATGCCTTGCTTGAGTTTATCGGAGTTGTGTAGCTCATAGTTGTGGGGCGTAGAATATGCTATGTGGCTGATTTTGGCAGATTGTAGTGATTTCTTGTTTTGCTCGTAGTTTTCGAACCGTAGCTCCGTTTTGATCGTGTCCTACATGAAACTTGCTTAGAATCTCGTGTAGTTTCATTTTATATTGCTGGTTGTTTGTTTTGAAGTGCTCGTAGCCGTCGTTGCACACATATTGCATTCATGCCATCATATCTTGCGGTGCTTGTATCTTTTGAACCGTAGCTCCGTTGGAGATGTTCTTTATGTGTAGATTGCTTGCCTTGACGCGTATAATCACGTGAACGTATTTGTTTTGCTGTTTAACAACTAATTAAAGGTGTTAATTCAGATCTGGACAGAATTGTAAATTAACATGTGAGGTTGTTTCGGAGGTGCTATAAGTCATTTCCGACCTCATTTAAAATGCCTAGATAGGTAGATTGATTGCGCTTCACCTCTTGCCATGTTTAACCATATTTAATATTGCCGTGTATCTAATCGGGAGTGAACTAAATAATTCATATGTGGAGTTTCGTCAATATGCAACTCGTTGCATATTGAACTTCACTTAATGTGTAGGGTTTGATTGCGTGAATTGTCATGCCGTGACCTGCATGTATTTAGCTTCTCATGCATCATTTTTGTTGTGCATCGTGTGGTGAATTCCGTGTGTTGATGCTTGTTTCCGGTTTCCCCCGTCTCGATAGAGTTCCGCAAGCGTGTCGGATTGTGAGGACCCGTTTGACTAGTCGGTTCGTCTGCTTCACGGAGGCATTCTTCTTCCAAGCGGGATCTCAGGCAAGATGATCATTTCCCCAGATACCATTAGTATCATTGCCATGCTAGTTTTATCGCTTCTATCGATTATGTCTCGTTGCCTACCACATGTTAAATGTCAGCCTCTCAACAATGCCATGAAACCTTCAACCCGTTCAACCTAGCATACCACTGATTGGCTATGTTACCGCTTGCTTAACCCTGTGTTAGCGTTGCTAGTTGGAGGTGCAGATGCTTCCATGTGAAAACATGGGTTCCTTGTCTTATCACCATATTAATGCTATTTAATTTAATGCACCTATATACTTGGTAAAAGGTGGAAGGCTAGGCCTTTCTAGCCTGGTGTTTTGTTCCACCTTTCCCCTTAGTTTCGGCTACCGGTGTTATGTTCCATAATTGAGCGCTCCTAACACGATCGGGGTTGTTATGGGGACCCCCTTGATAATTCGTTTTAGATTAAAGCTGGTCTGGCAAGGCCCAACTTTGGTTCTACATTTGCCCAACATAATAATTTTGATAAATTGAAATGCATAGGGAGTTAGCGCTACCCGAGGAGTAATTTTACATAAACAGGGGGGCCAGTGCTGATGGTGTTGGTCCCAAACGGTCTGCCTGCGGGGCCACCGCGAGGAAACTCGAGGTTTGGCACTCGTAGCTAGTTCCATCCGTCGTGTCCTGAGAACGAGATGCGCGGCTCCAATTGGGTTCGTCGACACGTTGGGCGGCCTTGCTGGATTAGTTTTACCTTTGACGAGATATCTTGTGCATCGGGATTCCGGTGATGCTTTGAGTAATCTTAGAGTTGAGGTTTTCCACTAGGGAATCCGACGAGATCGCGAGCTTCGTGATTGAGGATTTCTATGCGGCTTGTGGTAATTTGTGATGGACTAGTTGGAGCACCCCTGCAGGGTTAAATCTTTCGGAAAGCCGTGCCCGCGGTTATGTGGCAACGTGGAAGCTTTGTTTAACACTGGTTCTAGATAACTTGAAGTTAACTTAATTAAAACTTGCCAACTGTGTGCGTAACCGTGACTGTCTCTTTCGTGAGTTTCTTCTCCGATCGAGGACACGGTGGGGTTATGTCTGACGTAGATAGGTGTTCAGGATCATTCATTTGATCATCAGTAGTTCACGTCCGTTATGCGTAGCTCTTCCCCCTCTTATTTCTTGTACTCGTAAGTTAGCCACCAAATATATGCTTAGCCGCTGCTGCAACCCCACCACTTAACCATACCTCACCCATTAGGCTTTGCTAGTCTTGATACCTTTGGAAATGAGATTGCTGAGTCCCCTATGGCTCACAGATTACTACAACACCAGTTGCAGGTACAGGTAAAGGTTACCTGACGCGAGCGCGTTGATTGTACATTTGGAGTTGCCTCTTCTTCTTCTTCTCATCGATCTAGGATGGGTTCCAGGCCGGCAGCCTGGGATAGCAAGGATGGACGTCGTTCTTCTTTTATCGTTTGTTTTCGTCCGTAGTCGGACCCTCCTCTTACTCTTGATGATTATGTAATGTACTGATGTGACTCTGATGTAGCTTGTGGCGAGTGTAAGCCAACTCTGTATATATATCTCCTCTTTTCAGTACATGTATTGTAACGATATCCATTCTTGCGACACGACGAGATGCGCTTCTATCCCTGACGAGGCCTTCGTGCCAAATTGAGGACAGGGTCACATCTTGGGTGTGACAAGTTGGTATCAGAGCCATACCGACCTAGGAGCCCCCTTGATTGATCGAACTTGGCCGGGTCGAGTCTAGTGAAAAACTACTTTGGGTCCAGTTATATATCGGAGAGTAGGATTTTTTTTTCTCCTCTTCCATGCTCTGGTGAGGAATCTTGACGTAATAATTTATTCTACTCCTCTTCCCACTCAAAAAAAAATTTAGGATCACGCGGATATTTTTGGAATCTATATGATGCCGATGTGACGGAGTTATGTCTTGGTGCCTCCTGTCTGACTTGATTTTCTTCCGAGGAGTTGAGCTCCAGGGGATTCTTGAGCACATCGTTATCATTCAGATTTCTTAGTATCTCAGGACGAAGGATGTTCGTAATTGCTTCAATACTAGTAGTGGCGAGATAACCCCTATGTCCCCAGTACTGGTGCAGATTGTTCGGGGGTACTGCCATACTTTGTATCATTGTGATCACGAGGGTCTGTTGTAGATGAAGGTCCGAGATTCTGGTCGTGTGTTGACGGATGTGATACAAGTGACGGGTTAGTTTAGGAGTTGTGTGAAATACTCCTTGTATCCGTGTACCAGATTGCATGACCAGATATTTGGGAAATTCATACGTGGGAATTCAAGTAGTTGCTTATAGGACAATCTTCCAACAAATGCATGATGTTAGGTTGGGGTTCGACATCTAGTGGATTCGTTTGTTCACGGTCGACTTACAGCGGTACACGTTGTGTCTTAAAGAGTCCTTGTAGCTTGCTACGACTCGGGGACGCTTCGTATGTCGGGTGCACTGCCTTGCACTTGATGGCTACTGTAAATCGAGCCCGTGCGATCCTGTCCATGAAAATATCGAACGAAATCTTTCTCATGAGTTTGTTCTGGATAATTGCGAGCCGCACCCTTTGTTTTGTTGGAATATGGTAATTCAGTTGCTTCGATGTCAAGTGGTGATTTCAGATCTTTCCTAAGAGGTGTTCTCATATTTTTATGTGAGAATGCAAATTCTTTTGTTCGTTCAATTCCTATGTCAATTCTCGTCAACCGGAGTCGTCATGTTAATTCTTTTCAACCGTGTGCTTCTCTACAACTGAATTTAATCGTCTCCAGTTTTTGCAGATCTTCCTCTCATTTATTCCGGAGTTCATCTCATCTGTCCCGAGTTGTCTTTGTTTTTCCCCGCCCTCCCACCCTTTTCTTAGTGATTCAATTTTCATCCAAGAGTTTTCTTTTCTTTGTGCTTCCGCTGTCTGTTCTTTCTCTCTTACCCGGTGAATTTAATTCAGTTGTCCGTGTTCATCATATCCTTTTCATCCTTGTAATTCTTCCTATGTTGGAGATTCTTATCAACATATCCTGTTATTCATTCATCTTTTTCTATCCGGTGTGTTGAAGATATCTCGGAGTTTCTTGTTTCAGATCTTTAATTATTTCGAGGTGCTCAACCTCATCTAGTTCTCTTCATACCGGTGCAATATCCCTCTTTCTAGCAATCTTTTCAACGGTGGTTTCTTTGAGTGGGCCCATAACCCACAGGTTTTTCCCAGGATCCTTCCTGACTCTTTTAATTCTTTCCCGAAGATCTCTGATTCTTTCAACTATGACGTAAGTATGAATTTCATGAATCATATCCCTTCTTCAAGATCTATTTGAGTTAATTCTCATATTTGGCCAACCTTGCATTCTTCATTATTCCGGAGGTCTCAGTAATTCTTGGTGTTGTTCTCGATCATTCTCAGCTTGCTATCCGACGAAGTGTTTCTCTCGAATCTTGGTCCATTCTCCTGGAGATTCATCATTTCACCTTCGTGTTATCATCTTGAATTTGTTCCAATCATGAGTAATCCCTTTCTTGCTATCCGGTGCATTTTCGAGTTGTTTATATTCTCGATCCTCCGAAGGCCATCATTTTAGAAGATTCTTCGTTCTCAGCTTTCAGCTTTCATCCTCAATTCTTCTCCATTGTTGCCTCTTCGTGCGTCTCTTGATTATCCGGTGCCTTGTTCAAGTTTTTCTCTCAGGTGGATCATGATCTCTTCATTCTCATGTATCTCCATTAATTCGTGGTGTTTGTTGGAATTATGCCCTAGAGGCAATGATAAATATAGTTATTATTATAATTCCTGTATCAAGATAATCGTTTATTATCCATCCTATAATTGTATTGAATGAAGACTCATTTACATGTGTGGATACATAGACAAAACACCGTCCCTAGCAAGCCTCTAGTTGGCTAGTCAGTTGATCAAAGATAGTCAGTGTCTTCTGATTATGAACAAGGTGTTGTTGCTTGATAACTGGATCACGTCATTGGGAGAATCACGTGATGGACTAGACCCAAACTAATAGACATAGCATGTTGATCGTGTCATTTTATTGCTACTGTTTTCAGCGTGTCAAGTATTTATTCCTATGACCATGAGATCATATAACTCACTGACACCGGAGGAATACTTTGTGTGTATCAAACGTCGCAACGTAACTGGGTGACTATAAAGATGCTCTACAGGTATCTCCGAAGGTGTTAGTTGAGTTGGTATGGATCAAGACTGGGATTTGTCACTCCGTGTGACGGAGAGGTATCTCGGGGCCCACTCGGTAATACAACATCACACACAAGCCTTGCAAGCAAAGTGACTTAGTGTAAGTTGCGGGATCTTGTATTACGGATCGAGTAAAGAGACTTGCCGGTAAACGAGATTGAAATAGGTATGCGGATACCGACGATCGAATCTCGGGCAAGTAACATACCGAAGGACAAAGGGAATGACATACGGGATTATATGAATCCTTGGCACTGAGGTTCAAACGATAAGATCTTCGTAGAATATGTAGGATCCAATATGGGCATCCAGGTCCCGCTATTGGATATTGACTAAGGAGTCTCTCGGGTCATGTCTACATAGTTCTCGAACCCGCAGGGTCTGCACACTTAAGGTTCGGCGTTGTTTTATGCGTATTTGCGTTATATGGTTGGTTACCGAATGTTGTTCGGAGTCCCGGATGGGATCACGGACGTCACGAGGGTTTTCGGAATAGTCCGGAAACGAAGATTGATATATAGGATGACCTCATTTGATTACCGGAAGGTTTTTGGAGTTACCGGGAATGTACCGGGAATGACGAATGGGTTCCGGGAGTTCACCGGGGGGGGGGGGGGAGCAACCCAACCCGGGGAGGCCCATAGGCCATGAGGGTGGCGCACCAGCCCTTAGTGGGCTGGTGGGACAGCCCAAAAGGGCCCTATGCGCCAAGGATAAGAAATCAAAGAGAAAAGAAAAAAAAAGGAGGTGGGAAAGGAGAGAAGGACTCCACTTTCCAATCCTAGTTGGACTAGGATTGGAGGAGGACTTCTCCCCCCTTGGTGGTGCAGCCCTTGGGGCTCCTTGAGCCCCAAGGCAAGCCTCCCCTCCCTCCTCCTATATATATTGAGCAATTAGAGCTGATTTGAGACAACTTTCCCATAGCAGCCCGACCACATACCTCCACGGTTTTTCCTCTAGATCGTGTTTCTGCGGAGCTCGGGCGGAGCCCTGCTGAAATTAGATCACCACCAACCTCCGGAGCGCCGTCACGCTGCCGGAGAACTCATCTACTTCTCCGTCTCTCTTGCTGGATCAAGAAGGCCGAGATCATCGTCGAGCTGTACGTGTGCTGAACGCGGAGGTGCCGTCCGTTCGGTACTAGATCGTGGGACTGATCGCGGGATTGTTCGCGGGGCGGATCGAGGGACGTGAGGACGTTCCACTACATCAACCGCGTTCACTAAACTCTTCTGCTGTACGATCTACGAGGGTACGTAGATCACTCATCCCCTCTCGTAGATGGACATCACCATGATAGGTCTTCGTGCGCGTAGGAAAATTTTTGTTTCCCATGTGACGTTCCCCAACAGTGGCATCATGAGCTAGGTTCATGCGTAGATGTCTTCTCGAGTAGATCACAAAAGTTTTTGTGGGCGGTGATGTGCGTTTTGCTGCCCTCCTTAGTCTTTTCTTGATTCCGCGGTATTGTTGGATTGAAGCGGCTTGGACCGACATTACTCGTACGCTTACGAGAGACTGGTTTCATCGCTACGAGTAACCCTGTTGCTCAAAGATGACTGGCAAGTGTCGGTTTCTCCAACTTTAGTTGAATCGGATTTGACCGAGGAGGTCCTTGGATGAGGTTAAATAGCAACTCATATATCTCCGTTGTGGTGTTTGCGTAAGTAAGATGCGATCCTACTAGATACCCATGGTCACCACGTAAAACATGCAATAACAAAATTAGAAGACGTCTAACTTGTTTTTGCAGGGTATGCTTGTGATGTGATATGGCCAATGATGTGATGTGATATATTGGATGTATGAGATGATCATGCTGTAATAGAAAATATCGACTTGCACGTCGATGGTACGGCAACCGGCAGGAGCCATAGGGTTGTCTTTATACTAATGTTTGTGCTTGCAGATGTGTTTACTATTTTGCTAGGATGTAGCCTTAGTAGTAATAGCATGAGTAGCACGACAACCCCGATGGCAACACGTTGATGGAGATCATGGTGTGGCGCCGGTGACAAGAAGATCGTGCCGGTGCTTTGGTGATGGAGATCAAGAAGCACGTGATGATGGCCATATCATGTCACTTATGAATTGCATGAGATGTTAATCCTTTTATACACCTTATTTTGCTTAGAACGACGGTAGCATTATGAGGTGATCTCTCACTAAAATTTCAAGACGAAATTGTGTTCTCCCCGACTGTGCACCGTTGCTACAGTTCATCGTTTCGAGACACCACGTGATGATCGGGTGTGATAGACTCAACCTTCACATACAACGGGTGCAAAACAGTTGCGCACGCGGAACACTCGGGTTAAGCTTGATGAGCCTAGCATGTGCAGACATGGCCTCGGAACACATGAGACCGAAAGGTCGATCATGAATCATATAGATGATATGATTAGCATAGGGATGCTTACCACTGAAACTATACTCAACTCACGTGATGATCGGACTTGAGCTAGTGTAAGTGGATCATGAACCACTCAAATGACTAGAGAGATGTACTTTTTGAGTGGGAGTTTAGCAAATAATTTGATTGAGTTAAACTCTAATTATCTTGAACATAGTCTAAGTCCACTTTGAATATATTTGTGTTGTAGATCATGGCTCACGCGACAGTCACCCTGAATTTTAATACGTTCCTAGAGAAAGCTAAGTTGAAAGATGATGGAAGCAACTTTGTAGACTGGGCTCGTAATCTTAAGCTAATCTTACAAGCTGGGAAGAAGGATTATGTCCTTAATACTGCGCTAGGAGATGAACCACCCGCTATGGCTGATCAGGATGTTAAGAACGCTTGGTTAGCACGTAAGGAGGACTACTCAATAGTTCAATGTGCAGTCTTGTATGGCTTAGAACCGGGACTTCAACGTCGCTTTGAGCGTCATGGAGCATTTGAGATGTTCCAGGAGTTGAAGTTCATCTTTCAGAAGAACGCCCGGATCGAGAGGTATGAGACCTCCGATAAATTCTATGCTTGCAAGATGGAGGAGAACTCGTCTGTCAGTGAACATGTGCTCAAAATGTCTGGGTACTCAAACCGTCTAGCTGAGCTGGGGATTGAACTCCCGCAAGAATCTATCACTGACAGAATCCTTCAATCGCTGCCGCCAAGCTATAAAGGCTTTGTGTTGAACTACAACATGAAAGGGATGAACAAGTCACCCGGCGAGTTGTTCGCGATGCTGAAAGTCGCAGAGTCTGAACTCCGTAAAGAGCATCAAGTGTTGATGATGAATAAGACCACTAGTTTCAAGAGAAACGGCAAAGGCAAGAAGGTAATTCAAAGAAGAGAGGCAAGCCTGTTGCTAAATCCGACGAAGAAGCCCAAAGCTGGACCTAAGCCTGAAACAGAGTGCTTCTATTGCAAGGGTATGGGTCACTGGAAACGCAACTGCCCCAAGTATCTGGCTGATAAGAAGGCGGCCAAAGAAAAATCACGTATATTTGATATACATGTTATTGATGTGTACTTAACCGGCTCTCGTAGTAGTGCCTGGGTATTCGATACCGGTTCTGTTGCTCATATTTGCAACTCAAAACAGGAACAACGGAATAGACGAAGGCTGGCGAAAGATGAAGTGACGATGCGCGTAGGAAATGGTTCCAAGGTTGATGCAATCGCCGTCGGCACAGTTTCACTTCAGTTACCATCAGGATTAGTGATGAACTTAAATCATTGTATTTAGTGCCTGCGTTGAGCATGAACATTATATCTGGATCTTGTTTATTGCGAGACGGTTACTCTTTTAAATCAGAGAATAATGGTTGTTCTATTTCTATGAGTAACATCTTTTATGGTCATGCACCCAATGTGAGAGGATTGTTCATATTGAATCTTGATAGCGATACGCATGATAATAACATTGAGACCAAAAGAGTTAGAGTTAACAATGATAGCGCCATATTTTTGTGGCACTGCCGCTTAGGTCATATTGGTGTAAAGCGCATGAAGAAACTCCATGCTGATGGACTTTTGGAGTCACTTGACTTTGATTCACTTGACACGTGCGAACCATGCCTCATGGGCAAGATGACTAAGACTCCGTTCTCCGGAACAATGGAGCGTGCAAATGACTTGTTGGAAATCATACATACCGATGTGTGTGGTCCGATGAGCGTGGAGGCACGCGGCGGATATCGTTATTTTCTCACCTTCACTGACGATTTGAGTAGATATGGTTATGTCTACTTGATGAAGCACAAGTCTGAAACATTTGAAAAGTTCAAGCAATTTCAGAGTGAAGTGGAAAATCATCGTAACAAGAAGATCAAGTTCCTACGGTCTGATCGTGGGGGTGAATATCTGAGTTTCGAGTTTGGTGCTCACTTAAGACAATGTGGAATTGTTTCGCATTTAACACCGCCTGGAACACCACAGCGTAATGGTGTGTCCGAACGTCGTAATCGTACTTTATTAGAGATGGTGCGATCTATGATGTCTCTTACCGATTTGCCATTATCATTTTGGGGTTATGCATTAGAAACAGCTGCATTCAGTTTAAATAGGGCACCATCGAAATCCGTTGAGACGACACCATACGAACTGTGGTATGGCAAAAGGCCAAAGTTGTCGTTTCTTAAAGTTTGGGGATGTGATGCTTATGTCAAAAAGCTTCAGCCTGAAAAGCTGGAACCCAAAGCGGAAAAGTGCGTCTTCATAGGTTACCCAAAAGAGACAGTTGGGTACACCTTCTATCTCAAATCCAAGGGCAAAGTGTTTGTTGCTAAAAACGGAGCTTTTCTCGAGAAGGAGTTTCTCTCGAGAGAATTGAGTGGGAGGAAGATAGAACTTGACGAGGTTGTCGAACCTCTCATCCCTCTAGATGGTGGCGCAAGGCAAGGGGAAACCTTTGTCGTTGCGACGCCGGTTGAGGAGGAAGTTAATGATGATGATCATGAAACTCCAGTTCAAGTTTCTGTCGAACCACGCAGGTCGACGAGACCACGTGCTGCTCCAGAGTGGTACGAAAATCCCGTCTTATCAATCATGTTGTTAGACAACAATGAACCTGCAAATTATGAAGAAGCAATGGTGGGCCCAGATTCCAACAAATGGCTAGAAGCCATGAAGTCCGAGATTGGATCCATGTATGAGAACAAAGTGTGGACTTTGGAGGTACTACCTGAGGGCCGCAAGGCTGTTCAGAACAAATGGGTCTTTAAGAGGAAGACGGACGCTGACGGCAATGTGACCGTTTATAAAGCTCGACTTGTGGCAAAGGGTTTTTCACAAGTTCAAGGAGTTGACTACGATGAGACATTCTCACCCGTAGCGATGCTTAAGTCCGTCAGAATCATGTTAGCAATAGCTGCATTTTTCAATTATGAAATCTGGCAGATGGATGTCAAAACGGCGTTCCTTAACGGTTTCCTTAAGGAAGAGTTGTATATGGTACAACCCGAGGGTTTTGTCGATCCTAAGAATGCTAACAAGGTGTGCAAGCTCCAGCGATCCATTTATGGACTGGTGCAAGCATCTCGGAGTTGGAACAAGCGCTTTGATGAGGTGATCAAAGCATTTGGGTTTATACAAGTTATTGGAGAATCTTGTATTTACAAGAAAGTGAGTGGGAGCTCTATGGCGTTTCTAATATTATATGTGGATGACATATTACTGATTGGAAACAACGTAGAGTTTTTAGATGGCGTAAAGGATTACTTGAATAAAAGTTTCTCTATGAAGGACCTAGGAGAAGCTGCTTACATTCTAGGCATTAAGATCTATAGGGATAGATCAAAACGCCTGATAGGACTTTCACAAAGCACATACCTTGATAAAGTTTTGAAGAGGTTCAAAATGGAACAGTCCAAGAAAGGGTTCTTCCCAGTTTTACAAGGTACGAGATTGAGTAAGACTCAGTGCCCAGCAACTGATGAAGATAGAGAGCATATGCCCTCCGTCCCCTATGCTTCAGCCATAGGTTCTATCATGTATGCAATGTTGTGCACTAGACCGGATGTTAGCCTGGCCATAAGTATGGCAGGTAGGTTCCAGAGTAATCCAGGAGTGGATCACTGGACGGCGGTCAAGAATATCCTGAAGTACCTGAAAAGGACTAAGGAGATGTTTCTCGTGTATGGAGGTGACAAAGAGCTCGCCGTAAAAGGTTACGTCGATGCAAGCTTTGACACAGATCCGGACGACTCTAAGTCGCAAACCGGATACGTATTTATTCTTAATGGGGGTGCGGTAAGCTGGTGCAGTTCCAAGCAGAGCGTCGTAGCAGATTCTACATGTGAAGCAGAGTATATGGCTGCCTCGGAGGCAGCTAAGGAGGGTGTCTGGATGAAGCAATTCATGACGGATCTTGGAGTGGTGCCAAGCGCACTGAATCCAATAACCTTGTTCTGTGACAACACGGGTGCCATTGCCCTAGCAAAGGAACCACGGTTTCACAAGAAGTCCAGACACATCAAACGACGCTTCAACCTCATCCGCGACTACGTCGAGGGAGAGGACGTAAATATATGCAAGGTGCACACGGATCTAAATGTAGCAGACCTGCTGACTAAACCTCTTCCACGGCCAAAGCATGATCAACACCAGAACTGTATGGGTGTTAGATTTATTACAATGTAATTCACATGATGATGTGAGGGCTAGATTATTGACTCTAGTGCAAGTGGGAGACTGTTGAAATTATGCCCTAGAGGCAATGATAAATATAGTTATTATTATAATTCCTGTATCAAGATAATCGTTTATTATCCATGCTATAATTGTATTGAATGAAGACTCATTTACATGTGTGGATACATAGACAAAACACCGTCCCTAGCAAGCCTCTAGTTGGCTAGTCAGTTGATCAAAGATAGTCAGTGTCTTCTGATTATGAACAAGGTGTTGTTGCTTGATAACTGGATCACGTCATTGGGAGAATCACGTGATGGACTAGACCCAAACTAATAGACATAGCATGTTGATCGTGTCATTTTATTGCTGCTGTTTTCAGCGTGTCAAGTATTTATTCCTATGACCATGAGATCATATAACTCACTGACACCGGAGGAATACTTTGTGTGTATCAAACGTCGCAACGTAACTGGGTGACTATAAAGATGCTCTACAGGTATCTCCGAAGGTGTTAGTTGAGTTAGTATGGATCAAGACTGGGATTTGTCACTCCGTGTGACGGAGAGGTATCTCAGGGCCCACTCGGTAATACAACATCACACACAAGCCTTGCAAGCAAAGTGACTTAGTGTAAGTTGCGGGATCTTGTATTACGGATCGAGTAAAGAGACTTGCCGGTAAACGAGATTGAAATAGGTATGCGGATACCGACGATCGAATCTCGGGCAAGTAACATACCGAAGGACAAAGGGAATGACATACGGGATTATATGAATCCTTGGCACTGAGGTTCAAACGATAAGATCTTCATAGAATATGTAGGATCCAATATGGGCATCCAGGTCCCGCTATTGGATATTGACTGAGGAGTCTCTCGGGTCATGTCTACATAGTTCTCGAACCCGCAGGGTCTGCACACTTAAGGTTCGGCGTTGTTTTATGCGTATTTGAGTTATATGGTTGGTTACCGAATGTTGTTCCGAGTCCCGGATGGGATCACGGACGTCACGAGGGTTTCCGGAATAGTCCGGAAACGAATATTGATATATAGGATGACCTCATTTGATTACCGGAAGGTTTTCGGAGTTACCGAGAATGTACCGGGAATGACGAATGGTTCCGGGAGTTCACCGGGGGGGCAACCCAACCCGGGGAAGCCCATAGGCCATGAGGGTGGCGCACCAGCCCTTAGTGGGCTGGTGGGACAGCCCAAAAGGGCCCTATGCGCCAAGGATAAGAAATCAAAGAGAAAAGAAAAAAAAAGGAGGTGGGAAAGGAGAGAAGGACTCCACTTTCCAATCCTAGTTGGACTGGGATTGGAGGAGGACTTCTCCCCCCTTGGTGGCGCAGCCCTTGGGGCTCCTTGAGCCCCAAGGCAAGCCTCCCCTCCCTCCTCCTATATATATGGAGCAATTAGGACTGATTTGAGACAACTTTCCCATAGCAGCCCGACCACATACCTCCACGGTTTTTCCTCTAGATCGCGTTTCTGCGGAGCTCGGGCGGAGCCCTGCTGAAATTAGATCACCACCAACCTCCGGAGCGTCGTCACGCTGCCGGAGAACTCATCTACTTCTCCATCTCTCTTGCTGGATCAAGAAGGCCGAGATCATCGTCGAGCTGTACGTGTGCTGAACGCGGAGGTGCCGTCCGTTCGGTACTAGATCGTGGGACTGATCGTGGGATTGTTCGCGGGGCGGATCGAGGGACGTGAGGACATTCCACTACATCAACCGCGTTCACTAAACGCTTCTGCTGTACGATCTACGAGGGTACGTAGATCACTCATCCCCTCTCGTAGATGGACATCACCATGATAGGTCTTCGTGCGCGTAGGAAAATTTTTGTTTCCCATGCGACGTTCCCCAACAGTGTTCCCATTCAATTGTGATTTCTTACCGGTGCTTCCTTCAATCATGCTTCAAGTGGTGCTTATCTCTCTATCTCTTCAAGATTCCGTCAAGAAGAATAAGTTGTATGCTAGATCCGTTGCTTGTCATCAATTTAATTTGATGAAGGATTAGCATAACATAATTCTTATTCTTGTGTCATCAAATGATTTCAATTCTTCTTCCGGAGTGACTCATGATATCAATTCTTTTCTCAAGTATCCGTTCTCTTGCATTTTCAAGTGCATTTGTCTTCCTTTATCCTTTGAGGTGGTATTATAGCCTTCTTGTTAGTGTAGGAGCCTCAAAGAGTTTTCCTTTCAAGGATGGGATAATTAAACCAACCGATTCTATGGTGTTGAGATATTATCAACCCATGATTTCTTCATTGAGCTATCTTGGTTTGGACTTCACCTAAAGCTTTCCTATGGATTGTTGCTATTATGGTGCTTGTCATTAATCCAAGTTCTCAACGTATCCTCTTGGTGTAAGAGATTGTTCATATCTTGTTTCTCCCAATCTATCCTTGTTTCTTTTAGTGGTTGGTTGTCACCTCATACTTCTTGAGATGATTCTCGTAAGCCCACTACTATCTTGTTCTTTCGTTGTTGGTTTTCTAACCACTACGTCAATTCTATGATCGGAGGCTCTTCTATTCTATGGTAATGGTAGTTGTCATTCTTTTCTTCATTCTCTTCTTCCGCTTGAGCTAGTTCCTATTCTATTGTTCCGGAGGCATTGTGATGATGCTCATTTGGGTCAATCTTGTTGTTCTATCAAGATCATGGTGTTCCCTTGCTCTATTTAGTTGTTTGTTATGAATATTGTCTATTTCTTCCACCTCTTCGAATTTTTTGTCCCATTTTCCTACCAAAGTGCTGCCGAAATTTTCCGTGAATTCTTGCTTCCTTCTCATTTCATTCCTCATCGCCTTGCAACCTTCAGGGATCATTGTTTCACTCGTTGTCAAAGAAGCGACTAAAGTTTTACCTCTTGTTCTTTCTCATCCTCTCCCCCTTTCATTCTTGGATCTCGGGGCGAGATCCTCCTGTAGTGTAGGAGAGTTGTGATAGCCCGATGCCGACGTTCCAGAAGATTCCCCTCTCTTTCCGTTTTCGTCGTGTGCCTATTTTTATTTGTCGCATCATCATCGCATCACGCGCATCATCTGCATTGCATCGACATCTCCGTTGCCGCCAGTTTTCAAAACTTGCATCCGTTGTTAGTTACCGGTTCGCGTCGTTGTTCGTTCCGAGCCTGACCGCACTCGCACGCGCCCGCGGCACCGTCGAAACCCTGTTTTTGAAGTGCGTTTAAAACTTTCTCTGATCAAGGTGAAACTTAGCACGCGGTCGCGATTAGTTATAGCTAGGCCGCCTGTCGAATGTCGTCGCGATCGGAGACCGTCTGGTACCCGAACGGTCGACCGTAGCGGCACCGTATTCGGTCTACCGTTGGACGTTTGTCGGTGTTTTAAAATTCGTTGCCGCGCCGCCCGTTCTCCCTCTCATCTCCGGTAAACCACCCTACACGGCCGCGTACACGTACCCGCGTTCGGAATCGTCCGAATCCAACCCCGCGGTTGGATCCGGAACGCGATCCTGGTTAACCGAGCCCCCCCCCCGTTTGTCTATATATAGACCCCCTCCTAAATCTTAGGCAGCTAACCCTAATCGCACCTCGGGATCCGCGCCGCCCCACCTCTCCTCTCTCTCCCGCAGCCTCTCTCCCCACCAGCCTCGCGGGCCCGCCAGGCCCAGATCGGGCCCGGCCGAGCCCATCCGGCCGCCGCCACCCGTGCCTGCAGCAGCAGCCCGAGCTGCCTCCAGCCGCCGCCGCCGGAGCCCTCTGCGCCTCGCCCACCGGAGTTCCTCGCACCGCCGCCGCCGGGATCTCGCTGGATCCGGCCGCCGCACCCTCGCCTGCGCCGGCCGCCGCCGTCAGCCCCTGGTCGCCGCTGCCTCCCCGCTCCTCCGTGCCTCCCGTCGCTGAGCACGAGCAGGCCAGCGCCTCCCGCGCCCCCGCGCCTTCCCCGCCGGCGCCCCACGCCTCCAGCTGCCCTGTCGGCTTCCTCCTCCCTCCGGCCGTCGTCGGCGCCGCCGGTCCCTGCCCCGGGATCCCCGCCGCCCAGGTTCCCGCTCCGGAGGAGCCCGACGGGAACCGCCCCACTCCCGCAGCCGCACGTGGCTGCTCGGCTGGGCCCCGAGCCGGTCCAGCGACGCGCCTCCACTGCCCCGGCCCAGTTCCGCCCCTGGTCAGGCGGCCCACCGCCTCGCCTCTCCGGCGGCCCAGGAACCCCGTCGGCCCAGCTCCTCCTCCCCACCAAGCCGGCCTTTCGGCCCAAGGTAAGCCCCCCGCTAAACCCAGCTCAGGCGCATGCTTGTTATCTAGCGTCCATTTGCTGTTAGGCCCATTTAGTAATTTAGGTTTTTTATTCCGTTTTAGATAATTCCAGTAAATACGTATATTAATACGCCCGTATCTTTTTATCCGTAAGTCGAAACGACGCGTATTATATATGGTTTTGTGGTAGTTTCGCGCGTAGAATACGTATTTGAAACATGCATAATTGTTTGACGTCGTTTGTCGTGCCGGTTGCCTAGATTAGCGTGCTGTCCTAATAGAATTTAGTCCGTATTTAATTTCCGCGCAAGTCCGGATTGATCGAATGCCATGATAGAAATGCCTATGTTTTAGGGGCTATTTTTCCATGTATTTTAGAGCGGTCATTTGTATTTTTGCATGTAGAGAATTGCCTCTAGTTTATTTTTCCGTATATAGGTTTTTTCCCGCATTTTCGGGTGGCTTTATTTTGTGTTACAAACCCCACATATTTTATATGTTTCCGGGGTAGAAAAATCCCATGGATTTTTCTGTGCAATTAGTTTTAGCTTTCGAGTAAGTTAGTTCGCGAGATATTTTGCTATGTTGCCCTTTTGATTAATTCGTAGGATTTATTCCGTGCCTCGTTTGAATTAGTTGTCAACTAGGGAGTTGATCTTGGATGTTTTGTTTAGCCCCTGGTATTTTTAGTTGCAATAAAAATGCATGTTTAGGTGTGTTTTGCTTCCTCTCAAGTTGCTAGAAATAGTGCTGTTTTAGAGGAGCTGAAATATTTCTAAGTCTGGAATCTGTTATATTTTGTTGTTGTCTTGTCTTTCTTCTATCTTTGGATCTGTAGCTCTTTTGAGGTTGGTCCAATGGAGTTAGTTGTACCCCTTGTGTTTCTCTAGCATTCTGTGAAGTTTCATGCCATTTGGAGTCCTGTAGCTATAGGTTTTTCTGCTGTCAATATTGCTTCAGACTGAAAACTGCACTTTCAAGAGGTGTAATTTTCAATAAGTCTGAAATAGTGTGTGAGATGCCATGTTGTGTCTTCTTTTCCTAGCGATCCATGATGCCATGCTAGTTGTTGTTAGATGTTCGTAGTAGTGCTTTTTTCCCTCTTTCGTGCCATGCCTTGCTTGAGTTTATCGGAGTTGTGTAGCTCATAGTTGTGGGGCGTAGAATATGCTATGTGGCTGATTTTGGCAGATTGTAGTGATTTCTTGTTTTGCTCGTAGTTTTCGAACCGTAGCTCCGTTTTGATCGTGTCCTACATGAAACTTGCTTAGAATCTCGTGTAGTTTCATTTTATATTGCTGGTTGTTTGTTTTGAAGTGCTCATAGCCGTCGTTGCACACATATTGCATTCATGCCATCATATCTTGCGGTGCTTGTATCTTTTGAACCGTAGCTCCGTTGGAGATGTTCTTTATGTGTAGATTGCTTGCCTTGACGCGTAGAATCACGTGAACCTATTTGTTTTGCTGTTTAACAACTAATTAAAGGTGTTAATTCAGATCTGGACAGAATTGTAAATTAACATGTGAGGTCGTTTCGGAGGTGCTATAAGTCATTTCCGACCTCATTTAAAATGCCTAGATAGGTAGATTGATTGCGCTTCACCTCTTGCCATGTTTAACCACATTTAATATTGCCGTGTATCTAATCGGGAGTGAACTAAATAATTCATACGTTGAGTTTCGTCAATATGCAACTCGTTGCATATTGAACTTCACTTAATGTGTAGGGTTTGATTGCGTGAATTGTCATGCCGTGACCTGCATGTATTTAGCTGCTCATGCATCATTTGTGTTGTGCATCGTGTGGTGAATTCCGTGTGTTGATGCTTGTTTCCGGTTTCCCCCGTCTCGATAGAGTTCCGCAAGCGTGTCAGATTGTGAGGACCCGTTCGACTACGTCGGTTCGTCTGCTTCACGGAGGCATTCTTCTTCCAAGCGAGATCTCAGGCAAGATGATCATTTCCCCAGATACCATTACTATCATTGCCATGCTAGTTTTATCGCTTCTATCGATTATGTCTCGTTGCCTACCACATGTTAAATGTCAGCCTCTCAACAATGCCATGAAACCTTCAACCCGTTCAACCTAGCATACCACTGATTGGCTATGTTACCGCTTGCTTAACCCTGTGTTAGCGTTGCTAGTTGGAGGTGCAGATGCTTCCATGTGAAAACATGGGTTCCTTGTCTTATCACCATATTAATGCTATTTAATTTAATGCACCTATATACTTGGTAAAAGGTGGAAGGCTAGGCCTTTCTAGCCTGGTGTTTTGTTCCACCTTTCCCCTTAGTTTCGGCTACCGGTGTTATGTTCCATAATTGAGCGCTCCTAACACGATCGGGGTTGTTATGGGGACCCCCTTGATAATTCGTTTTAGATTAAAGCTGGTCTGGCAAGGCCCAACTTTGGTTCTACATTTGCCCAACATAATAATTTTGATAAATTAAAATGCATAGGGAGTTAGCGCTACCCGAGGAGTAATTTTACATAAACAGGGGGGCCAGTGCTGATGGTGTTGGTCCCAAACGGTCTGCCTGCGGGGCCACCGCGAGGAAACTCGAGGTTTGGCACTCGTAGCTAGTTCCATCCGTCGTGTCCTGAGAACGAGATGCGCGGCTCCTATCGGGTTCGTCGACACGTTGGGCGGCCTTGCTGGATTAGTTTTACCTTTGACGAGATATCTTGTGCATCGGGATTCCGGTGATGCTTTGAGTAATCTCAGATTTGAGGTTTTCCACTAGGGAATCCGACGAGATCGCGAGCTTCGTGATTGAGGATTTCTATGCGGCTTGTGGTAATTTGTGATGGACTAGTTGGAGCACCCCTGCAAGGTTAAATCTTTCAGAAAGCCGTGCCCGCGGTTATGTGGCAACGTGGAAGCTTTGTTTAACACTGGTTCTAGATAACTTGAAGTTAACTTAATTAAAACTTGCCAACTGTGTGCGTAACCGTGACTGTCCCTTTCGTGAGTTCCTTCTCCGATCGAGGACACGATGGGGTTATGTCTGACGTAGATAGGTGTTCAGGATCATTCATTTGATCATCAGTAGTTCACGTCCGTTATGCGTAGCTCTTCCCCCTCTTATTTCTTGTACTCGTAAGTTAGCCACCAAATATATGCTTAGCCGCTGCTGCAACCCCACCACTTAACCATACCTCACCCATTAGGCTTTGCTAGTCTTGATACCTTTGGAAATGAGATTGCTGAGTCCTCTGTGGCTCACAGATTACTACAACACCAGTTGCAGGTACAGGTAAAGGTTACCTGACGCGAGCGCGTTGATTGTACATTTGGAGTTGCCTCTTCTTCTTCTTCATCGATCTAGGATGGGTTCCAGGCCGGCAGCCTGGGATAGCAAGGATGGACGTCGTTCTTCTTTTATCGTTTGTTTTCGTCCGTAATCGGACCCTGCTCTTACTCTTGATGATTATGTAATGTACTGATGTGACTCTGATGTAGCTTGTGGCGAGTGTAAGCCAACTCTGTATATATATCTCCTCTTTTCAGTACATGTATTGTAACGATATCCATTCTTGCGACACGACGAGATGCGCTTCTATCCCTGACGAGGCCTTCGTGCCAAATTAAGGACAGGGTCGCATCTTGGGTGTGACACAGCACAAGTGGGTCGACAATAGTTGCACGACGATGACTTCATCAAGGTAGCAGCGCAGGACACCACCATCGCCTGCCGGTTTTCACCGGCAACCATGTCTCCCGGTCTCGCAACCGGGAGTAGATAATGGATCTCGAGATCCGACAACCCAGCCTCAGGCCGGCCACCTCCGATGAAGGAGGTGAGCACCACTGCCAGCTACACCGATCAGAAAAGATCTGACCGGAAGTGCCGTCGAGCAGTCCACCAGGACCTCCACGCCACCGCCGATCTGAAGCCAGAATGCGTGCCACCGCAGCATAGCCAGCCGTTGCACGCCGCCGCCTGGTTGCCCAATGCACCTGCAGCCGCCATCGTCTGAGGCAGGGCTGGCCACTTCTGTCGTCGCCGCCGCTCCACTAGATCGGTCGCGGTTGCATATTTTCCACCGGTGCAGAAATCGCACACGTAAAAAAACAGCCTTTGCACATGATACTTTTGTGATGGATTGTGATGGGAGGGACTCGTCACAAATGAAATAAGGAAACTATGTGTAATACTCCTTTTTTGCACATGATGTGGACAAAAAAAAATGTGCAATGCTTGCATGGAGTAACTAAACTCGGAATCACCACATATGTGACTAGGGTAATGGATTGACACCCGTTATGAAAATAATAATGAGAAACAACCATTTCTACGACAAATGAGTAACAAAACACACCGATGCAGAATTGAGCGTCGTCGGACATCAAAATTGACTGATCAAGCCCACCTGTTTGGCCACATGTCGTTTGCAAACAGGAGCAAGGAGACAAACACTAGGTGTGTTTGTTTTACGTCGACCGTCGATTTTCCTCTTTGACTCACTTCCCTCTCTCATCTCTCAGGACACAGATCAGATGACACGCACGTTTGCATGTCACCGTCTGTCTTGCGGTTAAAATTCAAATTTAAACATTGTGAAAAAATCTGGAAAAAAAACCATGCATATTCACAACACATATTAAGATAACCCTTAAAAAATTCAGATCAAAATTCGAAACATACATCGAGAAACAAAAAAGAGAAACGCAGATATGAATAGTCTATAAAGAACCATTCGCGAACTATTCATGACAGATTTCTTTTTTTTTTGTTTCTCGATGTATGTTTCGAATTTTGATCTAAATTTTTTAGGGGTTATCTTAATATGTGCTGTGAACATGCGTGATTTTTTTGAAATTTTTTCGCAATATTTAAATCTGAATTTAGGCCGCAAGTCACACGATGACATGCAAAGGTGCATGTCACCTGATCTGTGTCCATCTCTCATGCACGAACTATGCCATGAGACAAAGGGGGGTGCTTGTTTCCAGGGACTTTTTGGTGTAGGGACTAAAAAAAGTCCCAAAAAGTCCCATGTGAAACAAACAGGAGGGGCTTTTAGGGACTAAAAGGGGATATTTAGGACTATTTGGAGAAGTCCCTGTGTGAGGGTCTTTTTGGTACTTTTTTGCCACTTTTTTCAACAATGCCCCTACTTTTAGCATGTCATTTAATAACTACTACTATATTACTAAGAATAACATGGTCTTTTTACATGTCATTTAATGACCTCTAGTCCCTATTTAGTCCCTGGAAACAAACGGATAGGTACTAGGGACTTTTAAGTTGGGACTAAAAAAATCCCGGGACTTCTGAAACAAACAGGGCCAAAGAGGAGATGGCGCTGGCGATGTGATATGTGGTTGTCACATCTATATCCAGCAGATCCCTTGGTAGGGTACCTAGCTAGGCGAATTGGAACAAGAGTAACATGGACAATGGTTTTTACCGAGGTTCATGATCAACAAAAGAGATAACATTGTACGTCTTACGTTTTGTTTATTGCATTGGGGCGTATATATACGAAGTATAAAGTACTAAGGGATTGTATCTAATGTTATCTGAGAAGTCTTCTGTTGACTAGTTGTGCCCGTTTTATATAAGATATTATGGCCGTATGCTTACAAGAGTCCCAATCGGCTACGGTCGAGGGGAGTCCTTCATAAATTCGGAGTACTTGTCTTGAACGTCAAGGCTTTCAGAGTCTTCATGTATCTCACCATGGATCCGACTTAGGGGTCCTCATCTGGCTCACCAAGCCGGAAACCGTCACGGTGAGGAGCCCCTAAATCAAACCGTCATGGTGAGGAGCCCCTAAATCGGGACACCGATAGTAACCCTTGAACTGGTCTTCAGCTTGGATGTACCTCGGACACTTCAAGCTACGCACCGTGTTCGGTCACCGAACTTAAACAGGTTCAATGAAGCATCCATCAAATAGTGTCTTCATATAGTCGACCTCCATCTGTCGAGTAACCTCTCCTCCACAAAGGACGCACATGGCGATCTGTTCGTCTCCTTTTTCTGAAATCATATTAGCAGCAACGAGACAGTCGGTGTCTAATACGATAGGTGCAGTACTCCATTCCAACGCAATACTGATCCCTTCCATGCATGATGCCAATTCAGCCTCCAGTAGTCATCATGCATGTTTATTTCCTTTTGGATTAATGTCTTTACTTTGAGATGAGCCGGCCCATCCGCACGGCAGCTCAGGGCATGTTTTATTTTTGTTCTTCTTTTTTACTTTATTTTTGTAACCTTCTTTATACTATGTCGAACAAGTATCTGAAAAATGTTGAATAAGTATTAAAAATATGTTGAACAAGAATTTGATAAATGTTGAACAGATATTTCAAAATGTTGAATAAGTATTAAAAATGTAGAATATGTGCTTTTAAAATGTTAAATAATTATTTAAAATGTTGAACGAGTATACGAAAAGTGCTGAACAAGTATTTGAAAATGTTAAATGATTATTTAAAATGTTAAAAGGTATTTGAAAAATGTTGAAATAAGTATTTTTGTTTTGAACAAAGTGATTGAAAAATGTTGAAGAAGTATTTTGAAAATGATGAATAGTTACTAAAACATATTGAACATGTACATGAAAAATGTTGAACAAGTATTTGAAAAATGTGAAATAAGTATTGAAAAATGTTGAAAAAACGTTCGGACAATGTTGAATGTTTGTACAGAAAATGTGGATCACTTATTAAAAAAATGTTTTTAACATATATAAAAATGTAGAGTGAAAACAAAAGCAAACATAAGAAAAAATAAAAAACGGAGAAGAAGAAAGCGAACTAAACAAAAAATGGAGACCAAAAAATAAAACCCAAAAAAATGAAGAAGAAAAAGAAGAAACCAAATAAAAACGAAGAAAATCCTATCAAAAAACAAAAAGGAAAAACAGGAAAACCCATGAAAAACGTTGGAAAAACCGGATTTGTTCGCCCCAAGTAGGGAAAGCACCAACAACTTATTGTGTGCAAAGACACGGTTGCAGTGGGTAGCGTCGCGAGCTCTCTGCGATGAAACCAGAGATCGATCCCCCGAAAATGGGCCGGCCAACTAGTACAACCTCCAGGGAGACGTCCCGCGGGATCGCTTAATGCGATAAATAGCATTCACACTGAAACAGCAACGTAATATAGCTAAAACAAGCGAAATTCATAAACAAGAAGAAGCTAAAACTAAGAAATAAGCTTGTTCTCAAGAAGCAGGATCGACGTTAATGAAAAAAGTAACAGCTGATTGTTGAGTGGCCTGAGAAAACGCACCTGAGAAAGTATAAGCGGCAGCTCAAGAAGTGGTTAGACCGTCCATGCTTTGGAAAACTAGACTAGTTCTTTCCAACTACAATTATTTAGGTACAGAGGGAGTACAAAATTAGTGCTGAGTTATTCAATAATGTACAACTGTCATACCTCCAAGAAACAGTGGTCGAAATATACTAGTCTGGATTCGATTGGTACCTTGGCTGAGACTGATGGATGAAGACAGCGAGGACTTGGAGCGCAGCATTGACCCGGCACTCCAAGTCATGAATAAGTTTGTGTCGCTTGTTGAAAATCCTGTGATAATGCCAAGTCAGGAGCGTATCATTGAATGAGGATGACTGTTTCTCCTCGACACTCACTGCAGATGGCTCCGAGTCAGCTATGTCGGCATATGGCATTCAATTCTTGGGACATATCAAACGCCTGGAATTAGAGAAAGTTTGGATGAGTAGGATTGAGCAATTGAGGGGAAGATTTAATTTTTCCCGAAGTTTTAAATAGCGGGCTACGGCAAATAGTGGCGGGCCTCTAAATCCGGGCTATAGTGGCATATTTATGTACGATACCATTTAGCGGCACGGTGCTGAAAAGGCTATAGCAAGACTATAACAGGGCTATAGCCGGCTATTTAAAACTATGATTTTCCGTGTTGCTTGTGCTGCAAAAAAGGCTATGGACTGCTGACCGGCTATCGGCAAGGCCGCAAGAGGATGGCCCCGCAATGATGTTTGCTTTTTGAGTAATCAGCTGCCGGAATCCATTGGACATCTGCTGCTTGGACTGTCCTTTTGCAAAGCAGGTTTGGTTCTCCTTCAGCAGCACCCATGCTCGTGCAGCCAGTGAGGCTCTGCGTAGCACCTCTATTTCCGGCTGGTGGAGGAAGACATCTAAAGGCATCACGTAGCAGATAAACAATCGGATTTTCGAGAACACAAGGGCCTCTCACGTGGAGGTGTCCAGGATGATCCTAGATGATCTTCATGTACTGAGTTTAGCACATCGCAAGTAATTTTCCTTCTCTGTAAATGGATTTCCAGTGATTGTACAGTTTCCCCCCTGCTATAATGATAAAAGCAGAGGTCCTGCTGTTTCCATCAGAAAAAATCCAGTCATAATATCGTAGATAATTCAAGACTTCAACCTCACAGCGACAGAGGTTGCCTCAACCACACATTCATTCACACCCTTCAGCCCAACCGTTGCCAAAAACCGTGCCTAGTCAGTCTTATCGATTATCTGTACTCTGCTATTTCGTTTCACACACAAGCAGACCAAGAAGAAACTATCCTAGCTGCAAATCCGATATGGCCTGCATCCCCATTTTGATTCTACTATCCTTGAGTTCATTCTGCAAATCCGATGACCAGCTCACATATGCAAAGCCACTCGCATCAGGAGAGACTCTCGTCTCCAAGGGCGGCGATTTTGCGCTTGGCTTCTTCTCCCCGACCAACTCCAACAGTAGCCTCTACCTTGGCATATGGTACCACAGCATCCCCAACCACACAGTTGTGTGGATTGCAAACCGCAACAAACCGATCACCTCCTCTGTTTCTCCAAAGCTTGCCATCACCAACACTTCTGGCCTGATCTTGTCTGACTCCCAAGGCCAAACTGTTTGGGCAACCAACAACAAAATCACTGCTGGAGTTACCGGAGTTGCTGCAGTGATCCTCGACACGGGGAACTTGGTCCTCCGGTCATCCAACGGCACAGTCATATGGCAAAGCTTTGATCACCCAACGGACACCCTCCTTCCCGGCATGAGGTTCGTGCTAAGTTATAAAAATCGTGTGGTTGGGCGTCTTGTTGCTTGGAAGGGCCCTGACGACCCTTCCAATGGAGATTTTTCATTTGGCCTTGACCCCAGTTCAAACCTTCAGCTTGTAATTTGGCATGGAACTAAGTTGTACTACCGCACCATGGTTCGGAACAGTATAACTGTAGGTGGAGGAACCTATCGGAGCAACACCACCTCCATCTTTTACCAAACAGCCGCTGACGTTGGAGACGAGTACTGCTATGTGTATACAGTCTCCGATGGCTCACCATATGTGCGTGCGATGCTTGACTACACTGGAAAAATGAAGACATTGAGTTGGAGTAACTCCTTGTCTTCATGGACAGTCATCGGCGAGGTCCCCACTGCCTGCGACTTCTACTCCTCGTGTGGCTCATTCAGCTATTGTGATTTCACTGCAACTGTCCACACATGCCAGTGCCTTGATGGGTACGAAATTGATGGTCTTGACTTCTCCAGAGGATGTCAGAGAATGGAACCTCTGAAATGTGGAAAGCCAAATCATTTTGTGGCTTTGCCTGTGATGAAGGTCCCGGCCAACTTCTTGCACATCAAGAACAGAAGTTTCGACCAGTGCACGGCTGAGTGCAGCAGCAATTGCTCGTGTACTGCATATGCATATGCCAACTTGAGCAGTGACGGCACCTTTGAAGACCCGTCAAGGTGCTTAGTCTGGACAGGGGAGCTTGTTGACACATGGAAGTTCAGCAACAATGGCGAGAATCTGTACCTCCGGCTTGCTGACTCTCCAGGTATTGTGATTTTTCTTCGTGCCCTTAAGGTGCTGTGTAACTGCATTTGACAGGCTTTACGTTAGTCAAGTAGCCTTCGCATCATTTAACACCAACTCCTTTGCAGGAAGTGTTAAATGTAAAATTCTTGTGAACTTAACAGCATAACAGTAACCTTGAGATTTTTGTAGAATGAGTAGCAAGTATTCGGTATGAGAGGGAGACTATTTAAAAGTCTCATGCATGTTTTTATGTTCACTCAGTTAGTAGAGATCAGTCATGGTACTATGTAGACTCGCAAGTAATTCTTGATGTCTATCCCTGAAAAAATGATGCCGTAATTTTTGCAGATCAAAAGAACAATTTGGTAAAGGTTGTACCCCCGATTATTGCAAGTCTGGCGATACTGACATGCACAGCCTTTGTAACAGTATGCATATACAGAGGTAGAACAAACATGAGCCCCTGATTACAGAATTCAACTTTGCTGTCTAAGCGTTGACAAAAAAACTTGATGTTTATTAGGCAAGTGGCGAAACAAGGAAATCGAACAGAGACAGATGTTAAGATATGTCAGCTCTTCTAATGAAATTGGAGGCGAATATGTGGGGTTTCCCTTTGTTAGCTTCCAAGACATTGCTACAGCAACAGATAATTTCTCTGACTCCAACCAAATTGGAAGGGGAGGTTTCGGCAAAGTTTACAAGGTAACATAAAGTTTTACATCCACTGCAGTAGTATGCTCATTTTAAGGATAATTATCCTAGTGAAAAACGCTCACTTTCAGCATCTTACATTTAATAATGATGCAAAAATGTAGGGGTTGCTGGAAGGTGGCAAGGAAGTTGCTGTTAAAAGGCTTAGTGAGGGTTCTAGGCAAGGTATTGCGGAGTTTAAGAATGAAATAGTTCTATTTGCTAAATTGCAGCATAAAAACTTAGTCAGACTTCTTGGCTGCTCCATTCACGGAGATGAGAGACTACTGATCTACGAATACTTGCCCAACAAAAGTTTGGATGTTTTCCTTTTTGGTATGTCCTTATTCGATTACACATCACTAAAAGTCCTTACAATGTAAAAAGGTACTTTCAAGATGACTAATGGTATACGTCATTTGATATTTTTTATTGAAAGGTGCTGCAAGACAATCTGTGCTTGATTGGCCCACACGATTTAAGATAATTAAAGGTGTAGCAAGAGGGCTTCTTTATCTCCACCAAGATTCACGATTAACTATCATTCATAGAGATCTCAAAGCAAGTAATGTTTTGTTGGATACAAAAATGAATGCCAAAATATCAGATTTCGGCATGGCAAGGATCTTTGGTGAAAACCAGCAGCATGCCAAGACTACGCGAGTTGTTGGTACATAGTAAGTAACCATGTGTCCCAGCCAACCCTTAACTTACATTTTTTTTTCATTTCTGTGTACTTTTTTGCTCACTCTGTAAACAGTGGTTACATGTCACCTATAGCTTTGGTGTACTTCTCTTGGAGATTGTAAGTGGTTACATTGGTGTTGAATTTATGTCTACAGTGGTTACATGTCACCAGAATATGTGATGGGAGGTGCCTTTTCTGTAAAATCAGACACCTATAGCTTTGGTGTACTTCTCTTGGAGATTGTAAGTGGTTTCAAGATCAGCTCATCAGAACTCATGACCAACTTCTCCAACCTTATAGCTTATGTAAGTATGTTTGAAGCACAAAATTTCATTTGCCCAAGCAATATAATGATAACTTGATCATAACTTAAATTGGTTGCTGGTTCAGGCATGGAGACTATGGGAAGACGGAAAGGCCGCTGAATTGGTGGAATGTTCAGTCAGAGAGAGGTGTCCTCTAGAAGAAGCTTTACGGTGCATTCATGTAGGACTCTTGTGTGTTCAAAACTATCCTGATGATCGCCCCCTAATGTCTTCCGTTATATTTATGTTGGAGAACGGAAGTGCACTGGTTCCAGCACCAAAGAAACCCGCATATTATGCTCTAGGTAATCGAGAAGTCGCAGAAACTACAGAACAGATGGAAAATTCTGCGAACGGGATAAGCATCACAACTCTAGATGGCCGTTAAATGTTTGCCACCTTCTAGTAGAGCTAGTTGTGTACTATGATCTATTCTCTGTGGATATTTAATGTGTCGGTTTGGACATCATCGGTATTATTTTCGGTATGTCCGGGTTGCTCTTATCTTTGCTATGCAAATACGCCTGCAAGAAACTACGGCGAGAACCATCCTAACTCCCCAGTCCTAAATCCAACGTCTCTGGAGTTTGTCGTTGGATCCGTTTAGCAGCAAATCAAACATGCGGGCTGCTTCTGGGGCAGCTTCAGTAAGCGGCATGGGCGACGGGAGGAGGCCAGCTTGACAGCCTACCAAGGACTAGCGGAAGTGCAGCTTGCCTTGAGGTTTCCCTGTCGCTCTGTTAAGTCTTACATAAAGCTCCAATCTGAATCCGCTGTAACAGTTTTCCTTTACGCGTGCAGCATGGTTGGAGGGTCATGTGGTACCCATTGTTTAGCATAGGATTAAGAAAGGAAAACTCTCAGCATCAACCGACGGATATTCTCTTCCTCATCCGCCGCCTCGCACGGGAGACGCGTGTCCAAATGAGTCAGCACACCGCTTCGCATCCTGCCTTATCTTCCCGCTCGATTGCTTTCAGCCACATCTTTTTTCCTTGCCTTCTTCCTTTCTTCAAGGCATGCCGTCCACGAACTGCACAAGGCACGCCGTCGCCGCTGTACAGTTTCTACAACATTATCTTTGCTGCACAAATTTTCTGCAACATTATCTTTGTTGCATAAATTTTCTACAAGAAAGCATTTGTTACAAAAAAAATTACACACATTTCTGCAACATGATTTCTACTGTAAAACAATTTTACAAACACTTCTGCAACATGACCTTTGTTGCAAAAAAAAATATACAAATGTTTTCGCAACACGATCTTTGTTGCAGAAAGTATTATATAAGAAACTCTGTTGCAAAAAATATTCTACAGTTATTTCCACAAAAAATTAGACAACTGGAGATTCCGCAACAAGAGTCTTGTTGCAGAAATTAGAAGAAATATTGTTGCAAAAATTAGATTAAAGAAAGATTCTGCAACAAGGATCTTGTTGCAGAAATTAGAGAAAAAGAGATTGTACAACAAGAACATTGTTACAAGAAATAAAAGAAGAGGAATTGACGGCTCACGCATGCACAATCGGACGGCTCGCGACCCGACTGATCTTTTTAAAAGATCAGCCGGCGGACCCGTAGCAGCCCCTTAAGAAAAAGCATAAGCTTCAGTTCAAGAAGTTGTCAGACCAACTAATGTAAGAAATGTGTGCTCCAATCTTGAAATAATGTACTCCCGGGCATATATTGCCTGTTTTATTACTGATGGAGGAGTACGACTAATGTCTGTTTTACCTGGAAGACATATATTGTCTAGAATTTGGACTGAAACTCATGGACGAAGACAGCAACGACTTGGACCGTAGCACTGACCGGGGCCTCCAAGCTTATAGCAGAAACTTCCTAACGAGATATCCATGGTTCAGTATACGTACGGTTAATGAAAAGCACAAGCGTCAGCTAAAGAATTGGTCATTCCACCTATTGTAAAAGAAATTGTTCTCCATTCTTGAAATAATGTAGGAGTACTATTTTACCTCCAGGAAATATACTGTACAAGTCTGGATCGAGACTCGTGGATGAAGACAGCAACGACTTGGACCGTAGCAGTGACCGCAAACGAAAATTGTTACTACGGGTTCAGATTGGAGAGGGCGACAGGGGAAACCTCACGGTAAGAGGATGTCTTGTCAGTCGAGTCTCGGACGCCGTCGCGCTGACGCCGACGGCCTCCTCTAGGCGCCGCCGCCCGAAGCTGCACCCTTACTCCTGATGCCGGATCTGCACGCCGAGGCCGCCATGGCCGACGGGGATCGGAACCAAGCCGTGGTTCCTCGATTCAGGGACGAGGCGACGTGGCTCCGATTTGGTGTTTGCTAGTGCTCGCTATCGACAACAGCCGAGTTTTTTTTAGGGAATCTAGTATGAGTTAGGGTCAGTTCTTTGGCCCTCTTTGGACCGCTCTGCTCCATCAAAAGCAGCTCCATTTCATCAAATTCACTTTGAAGCAGTTTCATATGAAAGTTGTAGCTTTTTTAAAGAGAACGTTTGGCTTTTATCCAGCTCCAGCTTCTCTAATGAAAACTTTGATGGAAAGGATCTATTTGATTGGATCAGAGGGGAGAAACGAAGGGGTATCCACTTACGGATGACAGTGATGGGTAATTTCGCTCCAACTCCAGCTTCTACAATTTTATGGAGCACCTCATAGAGAGCTTCATAAAAAACCCTAGATTCTAGTTTTTTTATGAAGTTGTATAGCTACCCAGTCTGGCTTATGTTTTCTAGAGCGGAGGTGAATTTTCTGAAGTAGAGCAGTCCCAAACAGGCTAACCGCTTAAAAAATAAGCTACCTATCTTCAGCTTAAAAATTAAGCCGTTCTTTAAATTTGTGAGTCTTCTAAATTAGTAACTTCATAACGGTTTCAGAAGCCTCAATGAATAAGGGAAGCGGTTTATGAAAAAAGCTAAAGAGGGGACAGTTTATCTTTTAAGCTGTCAGAAGAACTCATCCTTAATCAAATAGGCTTGCACAAAAGTAAAAATCACCACATCTTGAATAATCTTTTTGCAATAAGCACTAATCGCTTGATTTGACCCATTTAGTCGCTTTTTCGACAAGTAGGGCCCAAAATGTAATGACATGTAGTAATGATTCGGAACAGCGTTACTTCTTCCTGTTCGGAAACCTGCACCCAACGCCAGGTCTTAAGTTGGCAATGGTTAACCGCTAATTAATCTATTACCGACGGGATATGTCGGTTGTAATATCCATGAGGAATTTATTGGGTGAATTACCTTATCCAACAGGTAAACGGTGATGAGGACGACATGGCATTATCCATACCTGATACCCAATTTACCCGTAATATTCTCGCCCATTAGAGCAACTTTAATGGGGCGACCCATTTCGTCCGTCGTCGTTCGTTTGAGACGGTGTGGACAAAAATGATGGCCCAACGCGCTGACCCATTGCCAAAACGCGTCCGCTTCGCGGCCGCGCCGACCCATTTCCGACCCAAATTTGGGATTGAAATGCATCGGTGCGGACGCGCGCGCGCCCTTTCGGTGTCCGCCCCCAACCACCGCAGTCAACATTATTTATGACGGTTGCCATCCTCGGGCCCACGCGTCAGCAATCGCTACCGGACTTTTTTAATCCGAGCGTGCGGTAGGTTCCGCCATCTGCTTCCAGAACCCCGCCCGTCCACATCCAGCCACCTCCTCGGCGACCAAAACCCTAGCACCATGGCCGGCGGCTTCCCAAACAAGGGCAGGGCCCCGCTCTACCCCCGCGCCATCTCCCCGCCGCCGTCTTCTCACCAGCCTCGCCGGCGTGTGAGCGTCCTGATGCACCAAGCGCGGTGGCACTGGAAGCATCGCGTGTCGCTCCCTTACCCCGATGTCACGCTGCCAAACGGTTGGCATCTGGATCCTGAGAGGATTCCGGTGTCGGTCGTGTCGCAGTCGGCACGGGTGCATGCGGAGGAGGTGAGCCGCCGTCGGCGTCTCCTGACGACGGAGCAACGGCGAGACCCTACGTATGTGGCCGACTCCCCTAACTGGGAGGTGTGGTTCGCGGTGGAGCACGAGGAGCAGCACCGTCGTGGCGTGCATGAAGTGCAGCCAGAAGGCCCTCCGCCGCCCCCGCCTGTCGTCAGCGACGAGGACCAAAAAGTTGAGGCCGCCTACCAGGCGGCGCTCGTAGTTGTTCTTCGCGACAATGAGGAGGAGGCGGAGGAGCGTGCCCTTGCTGCTGTGCTGCCACCGCCACCAGCACAGCCCGCGCCGGCAGGACAGACGACGGAGGCGTAGGCAGGTGCGCTCTGGAACACGGCGTTCCCCTGGGCCGGCCCTGCGCCTATGGTGGTCGACCTCACCGGCCCCGATGACGACGACGACTCCTAGGGCTGCCCTCGTAGTTTTAGGTTTTTTTTATGTTTAATTAATGTAATACGGACGCGAGGACTCTCGCCAGCCTTCATGGACGGCTTTTAATGTTTAATTATGCACTTATGTATTTCTTTTTCGCATGCCAGCAAAAATGGGTTCGACCAGTGTTGGGCGCATGCGCCGATTCAATTGCGAAAGCGGACGTTCATGTCCGCCTAGCCGATCCAAATGGACAAAATCGACGTCCTTTTGGATCGGTTCGTTGGTGTTGCCCTTACAAAACTCTTTTTTTTCAAAATCCCGTGCGAGTGCCCGAACTAGGCCTAAAAATCCCATCAATTCATGACCTAACTACACTTTTGTCGATTTCACTCCCTAACCTAGTATCATGTAGCCGTCACTCTCCCATGTTCGGTTGTTCCCCCTCACCCGTGAAACCCCCAATCCAGAGACCAGAGCCCTGATCCCCCAGCCCCACCTCTGATGCTGCCCTGCTCCGCTGTAACCACTAGCGCTGTCCCGCGGCGCCGCAGCCTCCATCCCCTTCGGCCCTACATCAGCGCAACCTTCATCCCCTCCGGCAACCCCTCCATCTTCTCCCCCTTCCACCCCACTGGCATAAAACGACGCCCACATGAGCTTCTGCCCGTTTGTCTCCTCCCACGACAGGACCAATGAGGGTGGGGACGAGTTGGTCGTGGGAGTGAGACAGGAGGAGGACACCCGGTCCCCTAATCAAAGCCTCCAATGAGCATGTTCACATATGTCACCGGCAGCGGCAAGCCTCCACCGAGTCCATCATCGTCAATCCTCCACCGAGTTCAACATCGTCCATCACCGATAGGAACGCAAAGATTGGTTGAGAATCACTCACTAAATGCTAGCACTAGTTCATCACCTAGGGTTTTGTCTAGGAATATATGAAGCTTTTATAGTGTTTTCATATGGTGTTGTTTTATTATGAGCATGTCTATTGGTATAATGGTAGTCTTTACATAGGACAGTGCATTTTTTATTATGTTGTTGTTGTCTTGTTTACATATTTTGTTAGTGTATGTTGTTGTTATGTTTACATAGTGGTAGCATGTCAAGTGGTAGTCTTTCCTAATGCATAATCATGTTAATTCATCATGTCTAGTGGCACCATGTCAACGCCGCCAACAGAAAGTGGTGGCCAAGCTGTAGTTGCATATTCGGGGACACGAAGTGTACCTCAAATTAATCACATTGTTGAGGAATAGGATGACCTCGACGAGTCCGTTGATTATCATGAGTTTGCAGATCCTGTTTTTGTTTCTGATGAATAGGAAGATGGTGTCGGAGGGGATGAAGGGGAGAAGATGGGGCTAAAGAGGAGGAAGCAAACGTGGAAGTTGCTTCCAAAGGAAAACTTACCTTGTTTGTGTGGGAAGAGTTCAGGAAGTGAAAGCTGCGGGAAAATGGAAGGCGAAATGTGTTTATTGCAAAAAGGATCTTGGGGGAGAACCAAAGAATGGGAGCAAGCATCTTCATTACCACTTAGGTATTTGTGTTTTGATAAAGATCAGGACCAAGGGTAAAACTCTTAGACAATCTTCTTTGAGGTTTAGTTCTGCAAGCCATGGAAAAGTATTCGTGGAGAATTACACATTCGATCAAGATCTTGCTAGAAAGGAGCTAGCATCCATGATTGTGGTGCATGAGTATCCCTTATCCCTTCAGTCATTATTTAAAATGGTTTCAAGAAACACCATTAGGTGTATTTATGTTAGTGCCCTTATGTTGTTTGATATGCATTGCCATATTGTTAACCTTCAATATCTGACTAGTTTGTAATTCATTCATAGAAATGATATTATTGATTCATTCAAAGCTGAATCGAAGGAGGCTATTGAGTACATGGCTGGAATTAAATCTAGAGTGGCTATTACTACAAATATGTGGATGGCTGATAACCAAAAGAAAGGTTACATGGCAATCACAAGCCATTTCATTGATGATTCTTGGAATCTTAGGAGTGTTATCATGAGGTATATGCTATTGATTTATTAGTATATGTTGATCTTTTATTAGTATATAGTTGTTTTATTAGTATATGTTGTTGTTTATTAGTATATAGTGTTGTTTTTACTAGTATATGTTTATATTTTATTAGTATATAGTGATGTTTATTAGTGTATGATGTTGTTTTATTATTAGTATATGTTGTTGTTTTATTAGTAGATGTGCTCTAGTGCATGATCTTGTCAATATAAGCTCATGTTCTTGTTAATATATGTAGGTTTATTTCTGTGCCAACTCCTCACACCGAAGAAGTTATAGGTGAAGAACTTCATGAAACCTTGTTATCTTAGAATCTTGATGAGAAGCTATTAGTTGTGATGGTTGACAATTGCACCACCTATGATAAGACATTTGAAACATTGGTGACCAAGATAGGAAAACCCAAGCTCATGTTGAAAGGTACCTTCATTCACATGCGTTGTTGTGCAAATATTTTGAATCTGATTGTCAAAGATGGCTTGCTATGAAACCATCCTATTGATATAGTTGCCTTTTGGAGTGCTACACCAAAAAGAGTAGAGAAGTTTGAGGAAATCGCAAAGTATCAAAATGTCAAAATTACAAGAAGGTTAATACTTGATTGCAAAACTAGGTGGAATTTAACTTTCACAATGCTTAGTGTGGATCTCCCATATAGATATGGTTTTGCAAGATTAAAGAAGGTGGGAAAACAATATGAGAGTCTCCCTAGTAAGGAAGAGTGGGATTTCTCCATTCATGTTGTCGAAAGGTTGCGGTTGTTCCTTGACATGACCGCACTATTTTCTTGAACTAATTACGTAACAACCAACATATATTTTCCCAAGATTTATGAGATCAAGATGAACATGAGACAATAGTCAACATGTGGCAATGATGTGACAAAAGCCATGTGTCGGTGTGAAAACCAGCAGACCTCGTGGTAGGGGGTCATGTGATGTGGATCTCAGATGGATGGTAAAGGAACAGGGAGATGATGATTTACCCAGGTTCGGGCCCTCTTGTTGGAGGTAAAACCCTACGTCTTGCTCTTGTTTATATCAATGGAGAAGTATAAAGTACAGAGTTGATCTACCTCGAGATCGTGAGATGTGTTCTAACCTAAGAGCTAGATGAGTAATGTTGTGTTCGAGTCCCCTCTACGGGCTAAACCCTATGGCTTATATGCACGCCGAGTATGGTATCTAGGGTTACAAGGTCGGTATCGGGGGAAGAGGCGAGAGGAGAAGTCTTGGAGTATACATAAAGTCTTCAGTAGATGTGGTCCCTCTCATGCCCCATCGGGAAGTCTCCGGAGTCCATCTTGAGAAGAATGAAGGCCCACTGGTCCGATCCGAGGTGCATGGGCCGACTAGGCGAGTACCCCCTAGTCTAGGACACCGTCACTAGCCTTCGAACTGATCTTCTACGCCCAAACCGTTCTTTAAAAGAAACAAAGTCTTATAATAAGACAAAACCAAGCTCATCCTTCATCCGAAGAGGTGGGATAGCTTAGCCCCGAATGCCAGGCATGTAGGTATGAATAGTGCCACTTAACCTGGCAATTTTATCGAAGCGGCACGCCTCATGACAGGTCGAGCTGTTATTGTCTTCCTGGCAAATTTTGAGCTAAAACTAAGGAGCCTAGGTGGCACTTGCTTTGCAAAGTACCACACTGGACAAAAATATGAATGTTGAAGCCGGGCTCAAATTAATGAATGGATTGAGCTGAAAATTGACGGAGCATAGTAATTTGGGCATAGGTAGGTACTGTACAAATTTTATACCATTTGGACGTGCCAAAGTTGTACTTCCTTCACAATGCTCTTCTCTGAACAGAAACTTGGAAAAATTATTGAGAGAAATTGGCTAAATTAAATGAGCTAAAATTTGGTGGAGATAAATTATATAGGTATCAACATTCCCTGGTAAAGTTTCATAAATAATTAAGCAATACAAAATATAGTTGCTTCACAAACTGAAAATCTGACCAGAATAATAGTTTGGATGACGAGGTCACATGCATTGCTGGATAAATCTAAAATTGTGCGGAGGGTGATTATTTGAGCATATAAAACATTTGGAAAAAAATTCAGATCATTTGGATAATCCTAGCCGGTACTTCCTTCACAAAGCTTCTTTTTGGATAGAAACTTTGGAAATTTGTTGACGAAGCTTTACTAGGAAAATGGAGCTGAATATTGGCATGTAGAAATGATTTGAATATGTAAGAGATCCCTAAAAGTCTGAGGGAAATAGGAGGTGTCTAGATAGCACTTGCTTTGCAATGTGCCAATCTCACAAAAAAATAGAAATTGATGTTGGGCTCATATAGATGATTGGATTGAGCACCAATTTAGAGAAGGATGATAATTTGGGCATATGAAGGTGTTGTAAATATTTCATAACATTTGGATAAATAAATATGTTTCTTCCTTTGTGATATATTTAAAAAGGAGGTGGCCTTAAGTACCAGTGCATCCACGTTCACAACCTCATGACCATTTATATTGGTCGTAATCGGGTAGAAATAAGGTCGTTGACCACTGTTGTCTGCTTTATGACCATTTGGTGTAAGGCCATTTCAGGGTTTGAGCCCTTCCTAGCAAAATGGCTATGGATTTACGACCAATTCAGCTGGGGTCACCGAGAGAAGGTCACAAGTTGACATATTTCTTGTAGTGACTCGGCAATGCAACATTGCAATAAGGTTGCAAGCAATGTGGCTAAGGAGTTAGTCACGGGATCTTGTATTATGGGAAGAGTAAAGAGACTTGCCGGTAACGAGATCGAACTAGGTATGGAGATACCGACGATCGAATCTCGGGCAAGTAACATACCGCTGAACAAAGGGAAGTGCATATGGGATTGATTGAATCCTTGGCATCGTGGTTCGACCGATGAGGATCTTCGTGGAATATGTAGGAACCAATATGGGCATCTAGGTCCTGCTATTGCTTATGACCGGAGAGGTGTCTCGGTCATGTCTACATGATTCACAAACCCGCAGGGTCCGATAGAGTAGTATTGGGATATGTACGCTGGTGACCGAATGTTGTTCGGAGTCTCGGACGAGAACCCGGACGTCACGAGGAGCTCCAGAATGGTCCGGAGATAAAGATTTATATATGGTAAGTCATATTTTGGCTATCAAAAAAGTTTTGGGTTTTATCGGTATTGTACGAAAAGCTTCGGGGATGTTTCGGAAGGTTCCAGAGGGTTCAGAAGAAGTCTAGAAGGGTCCCTCCAGCCCCTAGGACGTGCATGGGTTGTAAGGGGGTGTCCAAGCCTTGTTGGGCCAGCCCCCAAGGGCCCATGCGGCTAGGGGGTAGGAAACCCTAAAGGGGAAGGCACCTCCTAGGAGGTCTCCTCCCTCTTGGCCACCGCCCCTCCCTTGGAGGAGAGGTTAGGGTTGCGCCCCCTACTGCCCCTTGCCTCCTATAAATAGTGGAGGGGAGGGTAGGGCGGAACACATCAAGTCCTCTTCCTTGAGGCAGCCCTCTCCCTCCCGTTTCTTCCGCTCTTCCTTGTTTGCAGTTCTGGAGGCGCTTGGCGAAGCCCTGCTGAGATTGCTCCACCACCATCTCCACGAGGCGACACGGCCCCATCCCGCATAGCTCTGTTCCGTTACAGGCGTAGCTAGCTGTTGTGCGTGGGCTGTCGCCTGGCCCTATGATGGCAGGGGCTGCCGTCTCGGATTGTGGCGGTAGGTGCCACGCGTTGGCTCGCACGCGTGACGGCATGGCTCAGGTGGTCTTTGTGACAATTTTATCAAAAGGTGGTTTTTTCTGTCAATTTTATTGGACGGATGGTTTTTTTGGATAAAAATTCCAATGTTTCCTTTGTTGAGGAGATGAGGTTCCAGTCCAAACCTTAGCTTACAACTGCATGCACGTGATCGCGAGAGTGATAAAATAGGGGGCCACTCATTTTTTTCTATTTGTACTTGGGTTTGATGTTAGCTTGAGAATTTTTTGTGACACGCATACAAATGTTTGTTAAAAAAAGAGTGAATTCCGTTTTTTACCCTGTAGTTGTACACTTCTGACACTAATTACCCCATCGAGTGGAAATTCGTCTATAATACCCTTTTTAGAAGCTTTGGACACTCGTTTTCTGATGTGTGTCCATCAGGCAAGGTGTGAGGTGATGCCCAGGGTCCAGAAATATATGGACGATGACGAGGAATGAAACAGATGGATAAGAGAAGTCTGGACATGGACATGATCGTCAACGATGTCCTCTGATCTTCACAGATTTTTCTACGAATCATTAACGCAACATTCCGATTCTATCTAACATAAACAAGAAAAATGTAAATATGAGGAAATACCGTGTTAAAAGTCACCAAAATCTGATATTTCGATAGAAGTTCCATTAAATGGGGTAATATGTGTCATAAATGTACAATTAGAGGGTAAAAAACGGAATTCACTCTTAAAAAATAGCAATGAGACATTGAGAAAATTGTGGCCTTTACGAAACTTATGCAAAAACATTTGAAACATGGTGAATTTAATGTAAGCCTAATTAGATTATTTTTAAAAGACACCTGCAAAAGAAAGATGTTTAGAAATTCTAATCAGCGACTCCGCACTAGGCCGTTTCCGTGCAGCACTGCATGCATGCATACATTTTTTTTCATGTGTAGACATGCATGCTAGCGAGAATCTTCTACCTCGTACTGACATCATCATATTATATTATTTTTTGAATTTTAAAAATGATTTAACTCACAAACCAATAATTTAATTAGAGATCCGTTTCCATCGATAGGGTCGCCTCGGCGAGGCCTTCAAAACAAGATCTTATATTAACATGTTTTGATGAAATTTTTTCGTTCTCTACCGGTTATCACAATTACATCATCATAATTGTCATAGTGCACATGTACAATTGTCATAAAAATTATACATAGTTATAGAAACGTTTTATATATTTTTAAAGCATTGCAGTGCTATGTCAAGCTACAGAGTGGGCATTAAATGGCTACAAAAAAGATAGAAAATGTACAGGTACCATGCATCAAGTTTAATAGTGGTTTATATTGTTGCTCATCACACTGACAACCAAGATGATTTAATTTGACAACTAAGTGAATAATAATGTGATAAGTAAGTGACAGTAATCTGGCAAGTACTGACGGAAAAAAAAAGTTACCAAAACATGTTGACATTGGATCTAGTTGAAGATCTCGTCGCGAGAAAGCCAAATGTGAAAATGGATCATCAATTAAGATAACAGTTCGGGAGATAAATCTTTTTGAAAATGCAAATCAAAAAAGTATATTTGATGATGTCATACTTGTGTATTGCTTCATGAAAGAAAAATTATTTTTAGAAGAAATAAGATGGTTAAATTCTTTCTTCTGAACTAAAAAATAATGTAGCTTCTGTCCTTGGAACTAAAGTGAGCAGATCTATCAGTGCCCTGAGGTAAGCTACATGGATGTACGGGCTACATCTTGCTATGCAGAGGCGAGTTTGTACTAAGCATTGTTATATTGCCTAGGTGCAACATCCGAGTCAATAAATTCCCCTTCATAAAAAAACATATTGACTTCAGTTCATTGGCAGAATCAACTCAGTTGTAATAGTCTGTATCTCCTTCGCAGCTATCTTGTTTACTTAAAATCTTTAACCAAATCAAGACCATGCGGTGTACATACGTGTATCTCAATCTATAATAAATGGCATCCAAACATCACGAAACATTTATGAACAATTTAGACTCAAATTGATAACAACAAACAAAGAATATTGGAAAGTGATTTGGCTTTTACATGACACAACCCGGTCAATTCAATCCATGCACTTTCCATATCCAAGCTAGAATCAACGACACATGTACATGCAGCGTGGCATAGCACCCCTAGCTAAAAGAGAAGCTACCCAAGAATATATACTTCCCGTTCAGTAGCATATGCCAGGCATATCCAAATTTCGTCTCCCTCTCCTTTCTCTCGCCCACGGAGGATAAAGTGGCAAGTGCCATCGCAGGAACAACATTCAACACATGATCGGTGATCTAGTCTAGCTAGTAAAGGAGGGAGGAGAACTTCTAATCAAGCTCCACACGAGATCCGTCGTCTCCCATGGCAATGCCACACAGGAGACAGAACTGCCGGATGGAGTCACAAAACCAAAGGAGAGATAGCAAAGGTAGAACGACAACACCATAACTGAAAAGAATTGGACTTGCGCATGTAAGTGGATGTACATGTAAGGGTTTTTTTTTTAAATGGTTGACACCCAACGTAAAACTTTAAAGCCTGATATGGTGAGGGCGTTTGCAATTGGTTAGTTATTGGTGTGGCGATTTGACACCTTATTCCGTGTTGTTATGTGGCATGGTATGGTTTCTCCAACACTCTGGACGATGATGAAGGATTGCAAGTCTGTACAACATGGATCGATGCTCTAGCCGGTGTTTCTTCAGCGATTTACAAATCTTGTTTCGAGCGGCAAGTGACTATTGCTATTTTTAAAACCTGGTATGGTGAGGGCGTTTGCAGATGCCCATTTTTATTACCGTTGGTTCAGTGCAATTTTCGACCTCTGACGGGCACCAAACAATCAGATGAAAAAGAAGGCTAGTATGAAAAATAGGGCGCTGAATCAATGCGGTCCTCCCTCTGCTTCTGGGAGGAACACAACAAAAGTTATCAAGTCAGCCAAATGTTTTTTCATAGGCATGCATCGCGTACCTTCGGATAGAAGACCAACAAGAGCGCAACGAGGCACGAACAAGTGGTGGTGAATCACGGGGCAAATCTCCTTTGGCAGACAGACAAAAGAGCAACGTAAGATGGGTAATCCACATCCATCCCTCTGCCAATGGAGCAGTTGCCCTGCAATGCACCTTCACACTCACACACATACCTATCTCACTCGCCACCGACATGGGTTACTTCTCGTTCTAGCCATTGTTGATGTTGTTATAGTGTTGGTTTGGTGAGAGGAGGAGAACCGGCGACGCGGTGTATTTATGCGCTACCGAAAACGGCATATCCATCAGGAACATGCTCCTCCGGCTCTTCCTCCTTATGTTGCATTTGCAGCTGATGCCATGGCAAAAGGAGGAAAGAAAGTTGTGGGCCAAAAGAAATGCCAAGGAAAAAGAGGAGCAGATTGCTGCTTTATTCCGATATTCAGATTAGATCGGATGCCCTTTCTGTTTGGGGTTTACATTTTGGCGATTCCTTCTTTGTGAGAAAGCTCTTCTTCTCGCCCTCGATGCACACAAGAAAGATTGCAGAGAGGAATCAACCCAGGATCAGGAGGAGAATGTGCTGCCGCCACAAGCCAACGCAGAGGATCAAACTCGCACAACCTTTCTCTCGCTCCACCTGCAGGATGCGATCGACCATGCATGGTCCACGGAATGTGATGTGATTGTGAGAATTTCCATCCTTTTCAATGCGGAAATGCCAGCGCTCTATTCACCCGTATGCATAGCAAAAATAAAAACCATCAATGCGTCAATTCAAAATTCAAATTGAGACTGTGTGGTTGTATTGCCTAGATGTGAAGCCATAGTCGATAAAATCCCCCTTTATCGGAAAGCAGATTGACCTCAATTTAGTTGTTGAATCGAGTTTGCAACTCCTCGATATCCTGTTTAGTTGAATTCTTGAACCAAATCAAGACCATGCCGTGTATTTCAATTTATATATAATAAATGGCATCCAAACTGTGAAAGAAGTTTATGAACAATTAGGCCCTTATTGAGAACAACAAACAACTAATAGTGGAAAGTGATTTTGCTTTTATATGACACAGCCAGGTCGCTGGCAATTTCAATATCCAATCCAGAACGACACATCTTGTACCTGTAGCCTAGCTAAAAGAGACGCTTACCAAGAGAAAAAACAGTTATCGTTCGGTAGCATATACCAGGCATATCCAGACTTCGGTCCCCTCTCCTTTCCTCTCATCCACAAAGGATATATTGGTGGCTGACTCCAGTTGCGACGGCGGTGTGCCATTGGCCCGTTTGCGACGAAGAAGGTGATTGACCCCTCAAGAACCTCGACGTATTTTTTTTTACTTCTCAAGTTGTCTGTACTGCTGATTTGATCAATAGAACTGAGACCATTTTCAACAAAACAGAAAAAAAAAACTTCTCGGCTGTCACCGACCTCTAGATAGTGGAGCAAGTTTCTCCAATGACGAGCCACCAAAAATGCCTCGTCAGCGGATCTATTCACTAGTTAACAGTTAACCACAGAGAACATTCAGGACAACATCTTTTCCACAACACAGGTTTAATAACATTAACAAGATCCATTGTTTTATGGAAATGTCTCGTCGCGGACTTCATCGAATATCAGAGAGAGACATCGTTCAACACTGAAAGCAAAATAAAGCTAGGAGGGTCATCATCGCAAGTAATAGTAGACTTGAAATTAAAAGCATATCTAGGAAGTGTGCGCCAAACGATTTGAACCCTGGGCCAGTGTTTAAGGAGATAGCACGCCCAAGACCGCCACCCTGGGCCAGTGTTTAAAGGAGATAGCACGCCCAAGACCGCCGCATAGGGCTCTTCAGGAGTTCGAGACCTCTCTGGAGGGCAATGGCTTCTGCATCGCTGCATGTAAAAGAAGGTAAACCTGAACAAGGTCCAAATGTGCCTGTCAGGCCATTCAAAAAGATTTAAGCAATCATTTTTCACTTAAATATATCATGTATCTAAATTATAGCGTCGATACCAATCCTGAGAACTATAATCAGGATAGATTATTCACTCTGCATAACAGTGCATCAACAGCAAAATCAATCTGATTTCGAGCCTGACCCACAGGAAGAGAATGAAGAATTAATTCAGTGAAGGCCACCATAACAGCAGTATATTGCAAGAAACTGTTTTTGGCATTGTATACTTCAATAGTTCAGAAGAAAGATTATTTACATCATCATATGATAAATGCGCGAGTGAAATAAGGATATACACAAAAACACCTCTAACCTGTTGCTTAATTGCGTAATTACATTCTAAAGGATAACAAGGTTCATGAACTTCCTCTTTGCAAAAGCCAACCACCATTTGTTTGGAGTGCCATTAGCTCTGTATGCACAGTTGAGCAGCCTCCCACTTGTTTCCTCCCTTATCTGCTTCAGATAGTTCCTCAACAATTCTGCACTAGAACGGGGGAAATGTTTAATTGAGAATCACAATCCATGGGAGTAAGACTATTCTTCTGATACATTTGGCGTCTACCAATTTATAGCTGAACTAGCCTATGGCTTTATTAAAATACTACTGCTTGTTTCTCTCAAGAAGTAAATCACGTGAAACCCCAACCAAACAACTTATTATTTCTACAGAGAAGAGTTAGGTTAGTTGGAAACTTGCTATCAACAAAGCACATGCACGTGCAAATATGCATTGAATTTGATGGGAGCTATATACCTGCTTCCTCCTGGGATTCGGGAAGAGTGAAAAGTCCAGGGAAAGGAAACCCTGGTTCCCCAGGCACAGGAACATTTTCCAACCCCAGGTTAATAATTGCCTTAATTCCAACAGCCAGTGTCCGGCAGCTTTCTAGTCATTTCAAGGCAATATTGATGTAAGATGTCAGATAGATGAGCAACTTGCCTGCTAGGCTTTTGACATGGAAGTTTTTGAAGAAAACATTTGCTCGGAAGAAAGTTATCGCTTCATCAATTATATCCGCTTTATCTGTAATAGAATCAACAATATAAGCAGTTCGGCCTGGTCATGCATGAAAGGAAGTACATCATTAAGCGTGTCTGATGTTTTACCCGTACCTGGATCTGAGGCTGGGGCTGGGCCCTTGATATGAGTTTTTAGTGGAAGCAAAGGATACCCACAGGCTTTTGTGATCCCGCCATCGTCAGTGAAACTAGAGTGATAAAACTGTTCTTGAAGGAGAAATGCATATGGTGCTCAAATATGCTAGTTAACATTAACCATGAACAAACTAGAACTAACAAAACTAGTATGGGAAACTAAAGCAAGCGATAAGCACATTTGATAGTTATTTGCTATCATCCATATTACCTTTGTCAAACGGCTAAACCCATGAAAGGTGCGCCTAAAGGTTTAACTCTAATTGCAATACTTTGACCCCACAAAATTTATGTCACCTTATTACGTTTCGCCTGTTTGGACTACCTTGGCTAGCATAAGCAAAAGGCACCACAAAACTATACGGCTTATATGTCACATGCAAATGGATGTGTCATATAGCTTCGCCATTTGATTTGGAAATAAACCAAGTGATATAGTTGTACTTTAATACAGAGAAAGGATTTCCATCGACCATTAGTATGAGAATCAAGAATGGAATTTTATATTTTTAGGCTTAACGTTTTGCTTCATTTCAGAAAAGTTTTGCCATCTCAAGCATCGCTTCCCCTTCTAGTTATGTAGTATGGCTGGCAAAATGTGATGCCGTCAAACCAGAATTTTCTAGTTGTTGGGCTCTACTTTAACATCAGCTTCATGAACATTCAAAACATGCTCTTGTAAGTAACCAGAAAATATGAGCAGGAATTTTCTGATGACTGATGACACATTGAGGTGCACTGCATTTGGTTAGTGGAAGTATCACCTTCAGCAATGAAAAACAGAGCATTCAAAATGGCACCAAACTTTATGTACCAACTTCTCCAACATTTCAAAATGATACTTCACTTTCAATTTGGCCTAATCAGACTCAGTGGCTGCCCAAATTCGGTGACAATCGCGTTCAGGGAATGACATGGTCTGGACCAAGGAGAGGGCAAGCAACTTACCATGGCTATGGAGGACCGCAGACAAACAGGGATCTCCGCCTGTGTAGATCTGCCGAGTGCCGTCTGTCTGGTAGCGTGGGGGGATGGAATGGAGGCCGGTCGCCGAAGAAGGAGATTCGTCCTAGTACAACAGTGGAACCTAAAACAAATACTAAGGGGACTGAATACTTGACTAGTTTTTCAGCAGACTGCATACAGAAGCAGGAGTAGTAAGAAAGCACTTGCAGAAGAAGACTGGCTCTGAATGGTTTCCTCGGAAGCTGGTTAATGCCCCTACCGGCAGCGGGCTATTCAGGACTCTGCATTGAAGATACAAGCTAGTACAGTATGTTTTAGGAAAAAGTTGGACCTGTGTGATGATAAGCACAAAATCAGCAAATAACAGAGGCAAACTTGCCGGTGACAAATTGAATATTTGCAATTGCATTTACATCAAGCAAGACAATCATACTGGAGAGGATTTAAAGGGAATCACGGTACAAGCCGAGTATCCACAAGGATTTGTCGCGAAATGTTTTTTTTCCTCACGACGTCAAGCCGAAATCTCGAAACAAAATCGGGAGCAGATACATCATCAGATTCAAAACTAACGGATTCCGTGAGGGCGCATTTGGCTGCAGGGACAACACGTAGGGAGCGGGCATCTTGTGGACTCCCAGCTGATCCACCAGCTGCAACGAAATCGAACCCTAGAGATGATGGGATGGGATGGGATCGAAATGAACGGAGCATGGGGCAGGGACGGGTGGATCTGTGCAGTAGGGGGCTGGGAGGTGAGGTCGTAACATCTCGCCAGCTATGGGGATGGACGGGACGGAGGGTGATGGGGGAGGAAGGAGGTTGCGAGGCGAGGCGAGGCGAGGCTCGTCACCGGAGAAGGCGAGCGGCGGGCCGGCGGGGTCGCTGCTCTCGTGCCAAGGGGATGAGGGAGGGGGCGTTGCTCGTCGTAGAGGAGATCAGAGGAGGGAGACAGGGTCGGAGGAGGGCGGCTCGAGTCGGGTCGGGTCCGGCCGTGGCATAGACGAAGAGGTAGTGAGTCGTGACTCGCGAGTGGGAGGAGGAGGGACTGCGTGAGAGCATCTCCAAGAGCCGCTCAACTCACCCGGCCCACAAAAAATATACAGTAGTTTACATTACATACATTATAAAATTTAGCGAAAGCCCTAAAATTTGACACGCGTGGAGCATTTCAGGAGACGCGCAAAAACTCAACACATGCAACATGATTTTTTTATCATAGGATATTTAAACGATACATAGCATAGTTGCATAGACACCCTATATAGACAGAAAACGATAAAAACGACTAGATAGGTAGAAGACTGCTCTTCATCGTCATCGTCGGACTCCGATGCGCCGGTGTACGATCCCTCCATCGTGATGTAGGCGTCAGCCCAGCGTTCATGGTCGGAGGACCACGTCGACGATCCCTTCAGCTCCATCTGGAAGAGTGCGGCTTGCTTCCGCGTACGCCTATCTTCACGATAGGCGCCTTGCTCCATCCTCCTTTCCGCCCTTTCCACCCTCCTTTGCACGAAGAATTCGCGCTCGTCAAAGACGTCATGTGGGGACTGTCGGCGCCACTCCGCCATGACAAGCTCGTCCATCTCAGCAATGCTGAGGCGGCGCTCCCGCCTCTGGTTCCGGCGACGGTCCTCTTCGGTGACAACCCGTGGACGAGCCGCGACGTTCTGCGCCGACTCCAGCGTCATCACCTTGGGGAAATTCATCTCTCTACGAGGCCTGTTGAGGCGCCAAGCCGCCGTGTCATACGCACAGGCGGCCTCGTCGACAATGTCGAACGTGCCGAGGCCAAGGCGCATGTCGTCGGATCGGATCTCGATGTAGAAGGTGTCGAAGGGGCGCGCACGGACGCCGCGGTAGCTCGAACTTCTCCGATGGCTCGACGGCATGGTGAGGCGATGGCGGCGAGGCGAGAAAAGTGGCGAGGGGCACGTGGCGAGGCGAGGGAGGGCGGCGAGGCGAGGCGGGGACGGTTTCGGTGAAAGGGCGCGTGGCGGGCACTGCATTTTATAGACACGGTCGACGCCGCGCTCCAAATCTAGCGTGCGTTCGCCCGCGCTTTTCCGCGCGTAACTGTTTCCCGCGCGCCTGATTTTACCGCCTCCGCTGGAGCGCGCAAAACCATCTCGCGCTCGCTCTTTTTACGGAGGAAGTTTCGGTGCCCTTTATTTTCTATTCCCTTGTTTCTTAATATAAGTTTTTTTTTAAAGTATTATTAAAGAACTACATATGAACATATATGTAGACATATTTTAGAGTGTATATTCACTCATTTTGCTCTGTATGTAGTCACCTAATGAAATCTCTAAAAAACTTATATTTAAGAACGGAGAAGGAAGTACTCCCTCCGTTTTTAAATATAAGTCTTTTTATATATTCCTCTAGGAGACTATATAGGAAATATAATGAATGAATCTCAATTTTAAAGTGTGTTTACATACATCCATATATAGTCCTTGCGAAATTTCTAAAAAACTTATATTTAAGAACGGAGAGAGTAAACATTTAAAAACATATGTGAACGTTAAAAATACACCCAAGCCGTTTCAAAATAAATGTCTAAACTTTATACTAATTCTAATTAAAAAGTACTAAGCTCGAGACACTTATTTTAAGATAGAGGGAGTAGAAAACAATTATGTGGATACTTATATGTGTTTACTACGGATATATAAAATTTTGTTTTCAAAAAGTGTAATTTATAAGTTGTACCGTAAAAAAAATTCAGCCCAAAAACAGAAAAAAGAGGCCCATTTGAAAATACATGATATTTTGCACATACATAATATACATGTGTGATCTCATAATTTTCTTTAATTTTTCTTGCACGGTAGAAAATGCCGTGCACATGTACCAATTTTCGGCTGAAGGGTGTACGAGTGTACGCCCCTTGGAGCAACTGCAAAATAGGAGTACCACATTTAGAGCAAATGGAGCAGATTCTCTATATCCTCACGCCCTTTGTAATTCCGGGGTTTTGTAGTCTTGGGCCTTTTCTGGCTCGATTGGTAAAAGTCAGCCGACCCATAAATTTTTTACACGTGGCCCGCAAATTTCCCCGTCACTAGTGGAAAACGGGTCTTTGGTCGGGACCCTTTAGTCCCGGCCTGCCTCTGGCCGAGACTAAAGGCCCGGCCACGCCGTCCCAATTCTCAATGCCTCTCTCGAGGTTTTAGTCCGGCCCGTAAAGAGCCTTTAGTCCCGGTTCGTGTCCCAAACCGGGACTAAAGGGCTACGCGGTGGGCAGCCCGCATGTGCTCCACCTTTAGTCTCGGTTTGTGTCTTAAACCGGGACTAAAGTCCTCTGCCTATATATAGCACAACCCCCCTCTCCCCTCTTCCTTGCATTTTTCTTGGATGGAAGAGTGTGGGTGTGTGGTAGCTCTCCATTTTTTTTGGATGCACTAAAGATGTTTGTTGAAATGTGTGTTAGAGCGATGCCGCTTCAGTTCACCGAACACAACTACGATATGAGATGACCGAGACACGCTTAAACCTCTTCCTCTTTATTTCTACTTATTCTAAAAGGTTAACAACTATATTTCCTCATTTAGACCGTGCGGTACTAATTTTTAGGATTGTGATTGTATTTGATATACTGTCGTATAACACAGATGAGCCATCCATGGATGTACGGTGATCGACGCACAACCGCTTACAGAGAAGGCGTGCATTCTTTTCGACATGCAGCCTATGCGAACAAGCATGATGGTGGCTATATGTTTTGTCCATGTGTTTAATGTCAGAATGAGAAGGATTACACTTCCTCAAGAGTCATTTAGAGCCACCTGCTTCGGTCCGGTTTTATGTCGGGCTATAATGTTTGGACCAAGTACGGAGAAAGAGGGGTTATGATGGAAGACGACGATGAAGAAGAAGAGAACGATGATGACAACTACCGATCTATGTTCCCTGAGTATGCTGATACCGCAATGGAAGACAATGAAGAAGAAGATCAGGATGAAGAACGGAAACCAGATGAGCCCGTTGATGATCTTGGCCGGGTCATTTCTGATGCACGGCGAGGTTGCGACACAGAAAAGAAGAGGTTGCAGTTCGAGCAGATGTTACAGGACCACAACAAATTGTTGTACCCAACTTGTGAAGATGGCCAAAAGAAGCTGGGTAGCACACTGGAATTGCTGAAGTGGAAGACAGAGACCGGTGTGACTGACTCGTCATTCGAAAAGTTGCTCGTACTAATGAAGAAGATGCTTCCAAGAAAGAACGAATTGTCCGCCAGCACGTACGAAGCAAAGAAGCTTGTCTGCCCTCTAGGATTAGACGTGCACAAGATACATGCATGTCCTAATGACTACATCCTCTACTGCGTTGAGAAGTACGAGAATATGGGTAAATGCCTGGTATGCACTGCATTGCGGTATAAGATCAGAAAAGATGACCCTGGTGATATTGAGGGCGAGCCACCCAGGAAGAGGGTTCCTGCCAAGGTGATGTGGTATGCTCCTATAATACCACGGTTGAAACGTCTGGTCAGAAATAAAGATCATGCGAAGTTGTTGCGATGGCACATGGAAGATCGTATGAAAGACGATAAGTTGAGGCACACCGCTGATGGTCGGCAGTGGAGAAAAATCGAGAGAGAGTTCCCGAGATTTGCAGCTGACGCAAGGAACTTATGGTTAGGTCTGAGTACAGATGGCACGAATCCTTTTGGGGAGCAGAGTTGCAGTCACAGCACCTGGCCCGTTACTCTATGTATCTACAACCTTCCTCCTTGGTTGTGCATGAAGCGGAAGTTCATTATGATGCCAGTGCTTATCCAAGGTCCAAAGCAACCCGACAACGATATTGATGTGTACCTAAGGCCATTAGTTGATGAACTTTTACAGCTGTGGGCCGAACCAGGTGTACGTGTGTGGGACGAGCACAAACAAGAGGAATTTGACCTTCGAGCTTTGCTTTTCGTAACCATCAATGATTGGCCTCCTCTTAGTAACATTTCAGGACAGTCAAACAAGGGATACAATGCATGCACACACTGTTTGGATCAGACAGAAAGTATATATCTGGACAAATGTAGGAAGAATGTGTACCCGTACAATCGTCATTTTCTTCCGCCCAAGCATCCCTTAAAGAAAAAAGGCAATCATTTCAATGGCAAGGCAGAACCCCGGGGGAAGCCTGTCATCCGTACTGGTGCTGAAGTATTTGAGATGGTCAAAGATTTAAAAGTAATCTTTGGAAAGGGTCCTGGCAGCCAACCTGTTCCTAACGGCCCTGATAAGCGCGTACCCATGTGGAAGAAGAAATCTATATTTTGGGAGCTACCCTACTGGGAAGTCCATGAGGTCCGCTCGGCAATCGATGTGACACACCTGACGAAGAATCTCTGCGTGAATATTCTAGGCTTCCTAGGCTTGTATGGGAAGTCAAAAGATACACCGGAAGCACGGGAGGACCAGGAACGTCATAAAGGAAGAGATGGCATGCATCCAGGGCAGTTTCAAGGGCGTGTCAGCTACGCTCTTACTAAGGAAGAGAAGGAAATCTTCTTTGAAGTCCTTTTCAGTATCAAAGTCCCGGCTGGCTTCTCGTCGAATATAAAGGGAATCGTAAATATGAAAGACAAAAAATTCCAAAACCTAAAGTCTCATGACTGCCACGTGCTTATGACGCAATTGCTTCCGGTTGCATTGAGGGGAATTCTACCGGAAAATGTTCGCCTGGCAATTGTGAAGGTATGTGCATTACTCAATGTAATTTCTCAGAAGGTAATCGATCGAGAAAGTCTATCAGGGTTACAGATTGATGTGGTCCAATGTTTGGTCAGCTTTGAGTTGTTGTTCCCGCCATCCTTCTTCAATATAATGACACACCTCCTAGTTCACCTAGTCGAAGAGATTAGAATTCTCGGTCCTGTGTTTCTACACAATATGTTCCCCTTCGAGAGGTTCATGGGAGTCTTAAAAAAATATGTTCGTCACCGTGCTAGGCCAGAAGGAAGCATCTCCAAGGGCTATGGAACAGAGGAGGTCATTGAGTTTTGTGTGGACTTTCTTCCTGACCTTAAGCCGATTGGTGTTCCTGAATCTCGGTATGAGGGTAGGCTGACAGGAAAAGGCACTCTAGGAAGGAAAGCAAAAGTATGTATGGACGGGCATTCTTTCTCTCAAGCACACTACACAGTTCTACACAATTCCACCGTGGTGGCTCCTCGTATATCGTGAGACACAAGAATATTCTACGCTCTGAAAACCCGGGGAAGGCTGAATCTTGGATTAAAGGGGAACACAAGAAGACTTTCGGCAGTTGGTTGCAGACACATCTTATGAATGACGACACCGTTGGAGATCAGCTGTACTGTTTGGCCAGGCCACCATCTTCGACTATATGTACTTTCCAAGGGTATGAGATAAATGGGAATACATTTTACACGGTTGCCCAAGATAAAAGGAGCACCAACCAAAATAGTGGTGTCCGCTTTGATGCAACAGACGAGAATGGGCACTGTTTCGAAACATATTACGGGTACATAGAGGAGATATGGGAACTTGACTATGGACCTACTTTTAAGATCCCTTTGTTTCAGTGCAAATGGGTGAAGCTGACAGGAGGCGGCGAGGAGCTCGATGGAGAAGCTACGACGGGGCTTATAAACAAGTGTTAGTCCCCCTCGCTGGGCGAGGTGGGACTAAACTTATCGTGCAGCCGAGGAGGGGCTTTAGTCCCGGGTGGATCCACGCCCCGGGACTAAAGCCCCTCGCCTGCCGCCTGCGTGGCTCCAACCGGGACTAAAGACCCCCTTTAGTCCCGGATGGAGCTCCGCACCGGGACTAAAGGCCCCTGCTTCCCGCCTTCTGGTCTGCCCGAAAAGAGGCCTTTAGTCCCGGGTCGTGGCTCCACCCGGGACTAAAGGGGGTCTTTAGTCCCGGTTCGACCCACGAACCGGGACTAAAGATCCACCTATATAAGCGGGAGTTAGAAAAATTCAACCCAAATCATTCGTTTCTCTTCTTCTTCCTCTCGTTCTCCTGCCCGGCGCGGTACACCGACGACCTCGATGACGCAGTCAGGCTGTCCGCCGTCCTCCTCGCCGCCGCCTGCCGTCCTCCTCGCCGTCGCCGTCGTCCTCCTCGCCGCGCGCCGTCGACACCTCCGGCCGGTAAGCCCCCCGCCCCCTCCTCCCCAACACTCCGGCCAATAGAAGAAAAGAAGAAAAAGGAGAAGAAAAGAAGAAAAAGGAGAAGAAAAGAAGAAAAAGGAGAAGAAAAGAAGAAAAAGGAGAAGAAAGGAAGAAAAAGGGAAGGAGAAGAAAAGAAGAAAAAGGAGAAGAAAATAAGAAAAATGAGAAGAAAAGAAGAAAACGGAGAAGAAAAGAAGAAAAAGGAGAAGAAAAGAAGAAAAAGGGAAGAAAGGAAGAAAAAGGAGAAGAAAGGAAGAAAAAGGAGAAGAAAAGAAGAAAAAGATTTTTTTTGTCATTTAATTCCTATTGTTATTAGGTTTGTGCTAGATTATTAGGGTTAGTAATATTTAGAATTAGGAAAAAGGAAAATAAGAAGAGGAGGAGAAGAAAAGAAGAAAAAGGAGAATAAGAAGAGGAGGAGAGGAGAAGAAGCGGAAAAATAGAAGAAGAGGAGAAGTAGAAGAAGAGAAAAAATTAGAAGAGGAGGAGAGGAGAAGTAGAAGAAGAGAAGAGGAGAAGTAGTAGAAGAAGAGGAGTAGTAGAAGTAGAAGAAGAAGTATAAGAAGAGGAGAAATAGAAGAAGAGGAAAAATTAGTTTAGGGTTACAAGAAGAAGAAATATTTTTTTGTCATTTAATTTTGCTATTGTATAGTGTATATGCTTAAGTGTTAATAGTGTTTCTTAGATTATTGCTTAATTTTGCTATTGTATATGCTTAAGTGTTAATAGTTTAATTTTGATATTGTATATGCTTAAGTGTTAATAGTTTATTTTTAGCAAGAAAATTAATAGAACTAGTTTATTTTTTAGTTCATTTTACGATGCCTATCCCGCATCCTCGTCGTCGACTCGGCGGAGGACACCTCTTGATCAGAGTGGCCCTGTTCGGGACTGGGCTCCGCCCGGCTGGTATTGGGAGGTGCTACCTTCCGGGGGGCGTAGGTTGGTGAGGAGCTAGCCCGTCGTTGACCCGATCCTTGTTTGGTGGTGGTCGCGTGGGCCAGTGAGGGTGCCGAGGCTTCCGGACACCGCGGAGGTGGTACGTCTCCGTGTCAGCCAGGAGGATGAGCACGTCCGTCGCTACATGGTTGCGTTGGAGGGCAGGTTCGAGCATACCTGGCAGGTTCTTTGGGGATCTCACTGGAGCTATGATCCTATGATGGTTCCTTCTCTTTGGGTGTCCACCGCCGGCGCCGATACCCGTCGGGCGCTACGGTTCTAGATGTATCAGTGATGCTATATGTATGATACTATTCGAGGAGCATTAGTGATAATATTCGACGATGTACGGACAAAAGAGATGATGTATTTGCTTATAATTGAATGCATGCTAATTTGAATACTACTTTATTTTACGATTTGGTTTTGCTTATTGAATGCTCAAATTGGAAAAGTACTCCTACTTTGAATACTATGCGGAAATCTAGGAGTCCCGGGTGGAGCCACGACCCGGGACTAAATTTATTTTGGAACGGAGTTCCTGATAGAATAATTCTTTTTTGGTACAAAGGTTAAGATAATCCGTTAGACATATTTTAGAGTTTAGGTTCTAGCCAAGACCCGGGACTAAAGGTCCTCCTATATAAAACGACACTTCGAAGTTTCAACCCCTCTTATATAATTTGTTAGTTTATTAGTTAATCAAATGTCCGTTTTTTGCAGAACTATGGATCCACATATCAGGAACCTCGAAGAGAAAGAACGTCTCGAAGATACAATCAAAGACGGCCCCGACGTTGAACCAGTTGAATCTCCGTCGTCATATCTAAACCCCTCCGGATATGGAATGGAGGTCGACCGACACGAAGATGAAGTCGATGGTGCAGGAGATAGGTCCAATGACGGAGAAGGTGATAGCTCCACTAATGGAGAAGCCGGTGAAGAAATAATAAAGTCCGGCGAGGTATACATATGAAGTTCGACAATCACTTGTAATATTTGAAAAATATTGGAGATAGCTCTATATTGTATGCATATACATTCATTTGACGAATGTTTCTCCCTCTTAGGCCTCCACATCGAGCATAGCTACGAAACGAGGCCCGACTAGAAAGTTGGATGCACGGACGCATTACACCTTTGAGGTGATATTGCCTACGGGCGAACCCAAGCTTCCTAAGAATGTTGCTGACACATTCAAGAAGCAATGCGGAGTACTACGACCGCCCTGAAGAAATCCATATCGACTTTGATGAACTCTTCGAGATGTACAATGGCGACACCCTCGACAAATCGCTTATGAGTTGCTATTGTCTGTAAGTTTTTCAATTCGTTGTCTACATATAACTTGTTTAGTTATTTCAATTCATTGTCTATATATAACTTGTACTCTATTATGCAGAATGAAGATTCTGGATTGTAAAAGTAGGAACATCCTAAATATTGGGTTTATTGGCCCAGATAAAATACATATAGCGACGCTAACTGATAAACCCAAGGAGACGGAGGAAAACCTTCTAAGGTTTCTAACAGATCAAAATTTCTATGACCACATACTGTTTCCATACAACTTTAGGTGAGGGTCTTTACTCTGTTGTGTCCATTCACTTATAAGTGTAATTGATAAGTTACTGACACACACACACACACACACACACATATATATATATATACATGTGCAGCTTCCATTGGATTCTGTTGGACATTCAAATTGATAAGGGAAGAGTTGATGCCTTCGACCCATTATCGAGACCCTTGGAACAGTTCCAAAGCCTGCAGGACATGCTCCAAGGGTAATTTCAATCATTCATGCGCTCTATCGGTGTCTTTCGATGATTTTCTGATATATCAATTAATGAAAAACTTAGCAAATCATTATCCTTATCGGGCAGGGTTTGGAAGCGGTTCAAGTGCGTGACTCCCGGTATCGAGCCTGAGAAGCTGACCTTTAGAGCGGCTCAGGTAAGTAGTAGTATGATATACTTCTATTTTCAATACATTTATGATGCTAGATTATTATTTTGATTATATATATTCTATTCTCGTAAAGTGCGACCAGCAGCCACGGGGAACGCATCTATGCGGATACTATGTTTGCGAGACCATTCACACGTTTACCTCTGAGCACAAGGATCACAGATTCAACGTAAGCAATGAACATTCACACCTCTATTTTTACCCGTCATTCTTTGTTATCATGATTGATATTCATATTCATCTCCTCTTCTTATATAGTACACGGCCATGAGGACGAAGGTCCTACCAGAGCAACGCGCGATTGCTGTTGCAGAGGAGCTTGCGACCTTTCTGAGGACGGAAGCTATAGATGACAAAGGATGATTTAGTGTAGCTAGGGGCCATTACTGATGTTCGTCCATGTAATCGAATAGACGGGCTCTAGTCCCGATAATTCAGATCTCCATATAATTGTATATATATGCTCGCTTGTAAGATAAGTTAATCTTATATATATATGCATAATTATTTCTATTTAAATTATATGAAAACTAATTCCCAAACACCAAACGAGGCATCACGTTAATCTCCCGAACACCTAAACCCTAAAACCCAAAAACCCAAAAATAATTTCATTCAAAAAAAACCCAAAAATAAACAAAATCTGAAACTCTTTAGTCCCGGTCCGTGTAACGAACCGGGACTAAAGGGTCTGCCCCTGGGGCGCTACAAGGCGCCCACGTGGAGCACCTTTAGTCCCGGCTTGGAACAGGGCCGGGACTAAAGGTTAGGCCTTTAGTCCCGCCCCTTTAGTCCCGGTTGGTGAACCGGGACTAAAGCCCCTTACGGGCCGGGGCTAAAGGCCCCGTCCCCACTAGTGCGTCCGCCGTTTTAGGGTTCGTGCCTTGGATATACTCCGTCGCAATCTACGCCTTTCCACTATGTCCTTTCTTTTTTTTTCGTTGAGCTATTCCGCGCGTTTCTTTTCCTTTCTTGTCTATTCATGGTTGGACGTGCTCGCGGGCGTGGGATCATGGTGGATTGTTGATGTCTACTACACAAATTTATTCTTGTTGATGTTGTTGGACCTTTAAGTTCAGAGTTTTGTACGACAACAGTAAAATTCTCTCAAGTGGATGGACAAAGGTTTATCAATCCGTGAAAGGTATAGGATGAAGATGGCCTCTCTCAAAGATCCTGTAATCAAATACAAAAAATATCGTTTGTCCCCAACACATCCTATGCAATGGTAAATTATAGGTGCACTTATTCGGTGAGAAGATGATGATACAAGTGTAGTATGGATAGTAGATATAGGTATTATAATCTTAAAAGATAAAAACAACAAAGTAGCAAGTAATAAAAGTGAGCATAAATGCAAGTAACGCATATTTGTTGGGAGATCATCTTTGCTGACCAAAGGCGCTCCCATGACAAACTGTGGCTTAGGGGCTACCACAGCCTTGGGTAACCTGTCGTCTTGGGAAGTCAGAATGTCTTTAATCGGGATACCCCATTCATTCGCCCACTTCTTTGCTAATTCCAAATCTTGCCCCTGCACCAGAGGGGGGACATTCTCGGGTAACACCCTGAGGGGTGTGATCGACTGTTTGGCCTGTTGTCCAAGCTGAGGAACGTCTGATCTTTTTTTGCTTGTAGTTGAACTTGATTTGCTCCCACTTGCACTTGCACGTGATCTTCTCTTTTTCACTTCCTTCTGCAATGTGCGTGTATAGTCATCAGGCTTATGGTGTAAGTCATACTGTGATGGAAGGGTCGTGAAGTATTTTGCATATGCTATTTGCTTCTCGGTGTATTCCGGGCGGGGCTCGGGTTCCTTCTTTTTCATCTGCGCATCATGATGTTCCTTTGCTATCCTGGTGTTTTCCTCGGGGGTACGATCATAAGGTCTGATAGGAAGATTAGCATGAGGTACCTTTGGGAGGGGCGACAGTTTGCGCTTTGGGGGGCTCCGTCACTTAGAAATCATCGGCAGAGCGTTCTTGCTGGCACTCTTCCTCTTAGTATCCGGAGCGGGCGGCGGCGGAGACGGACGACCCAAGTCCGGCGGCGGTGATCGAGATGGACTCGTGTTGTGCTGGCCGACGTCATGTGGAGGGCTTGGAGGTGATGGAGGTGTAGGTGACCTGCGACGACTCGGAGGCGATGTTGTCCTTGGGGCCGAGCGTGGAAGCTTGATGTAGTTCTTGTCCCATAGGATGACTCACCCAGTACTTCTCCGAGTGTCCTCTCATCTTCGGGGCCAGCTATGTCGAGCTCCATATCATGAAACCCCGCCATGATTTCATCCACCCCGACTTTAGCAAAGCCAGCTGGAATCTCACGGCCATGCGAGCATGCATCAGGGCCAGAAGGTAAAGCTTGTCCGACGGCCACCTTCATGGATATGTTCTTGAATTTCTGATGGAGTTCACATGATGTTAACTCCTTGATTCCATCCACGGGGTAGCCGGGACCGCCCTCTATCATTCTTCGTGCATCGTCGGGCGGGGCCTCAGATTCAGCCACGCTGCTTTTCCGCTTAGATGGGGCGCCGGTAATATCAAGTGTAGGATCTTCCTGGCGCGCTACTCCTCTAAGCTCATCAATCTTCTTCTGTTATAGTTAATCTTGGCAAGCAACTGGTTGAACTTGTCATTCTCCTCATCCTGCTGCCGCTTCTTTGCTCTCGCTCGGCTTCTGTAAGTGTCTTGGTCTCTGGCAAACCCAAGCCACCACGGGTAAGAAGGACCGAAGCCTCGCGTTCGTCCTCCATGTTGTCATTGCCGAGGACCAGTGTGAGCAAATCTTTCTCTCTATCTGCAGTGAACTTTCTTTTTCCCTCCTTAATTTCTTTCACTATCTTTTTCCAATTCTCCCTGGGCATCCTAAGACCGTCACTGCAGATGAGGTCCCCTGTTTCTTCGTCGTACGAACCACCATGCGCAAGGAACCAATTTCTTGCTCTCAATTCCCACTCATCACGGAGTGGTTCAGGTATGATGCCTTTAGCTAGCAGGTCTTGCTCTTTCTTATCCCACTTTGGGATGGCAGTAGCATAGCCCCCTGGCCCCAGCTTGTGGTGATATTTCTTCTTGTCGGCATTTTTCTTGTTCTTTTCTGATAATGCCTGGGCATCTTCTGACTCCTTGTACTCTTGAAATGCCTTCCAGTGATTCGCCTGCTTGGCTAGATACCCCTCGAATACTGGCACTTTCTTTGTCTTCAGATAGTTTTTCCATAGCTTCTTCTTCCAGCTACGGAACATCGTCGAATAAAGTAGTATTCAAATTAGCATGCATTCAATTATAAACAAATACATCATCTCTTTTGTCCGTACATCGTCGAATATTATCACTAATACTCCTCGAGCTCCTCTCTAAAGCAGGCTTACGGGCCTAAACTCAGTGTAAATTTGAAAATTGAAACTATATTCGAAATTATGGAGAAAATTCAACCTGAATTCAAAGTGAGGTCACTTTGAATTTCGGTTGAATTTTCTCTATAAATTCTCATATAGTTTCAATTTTTTTCTATTTTCAAAATTAATTATTTTGACTATCCAAACTATTAACTATTTTGTTATTTTCAATTAAAAACTATGTTTATTAAAAATTCTTTTTGCATATTTGAGAATTTGACAAAACTATGAAAATGAAAAGTGTTTGAAATTGAATAAATAATTCAAAACTATTTTCTATTTTCAAAATTAATTATTTTGACTATCCAAACTATTAACTATTTTCACTACAAGGAATATGCTAGTACACGACGCTATTTTTTCGTCGCTACATCGTCATGGTTTTTCATTTACGACGATCGCACGACGAAAAACCAAGCGTCGAAAACGGAGCGTCAGAAATGAACATCAACGTCGTTTTGGTCAAAATCATCGTAACTTTACGACGATTCCTGGATTGTCGTAACCTTTACGACGATCCTAAATCATCGCTGACAATCAAACCCAGTCCTACGTGGGAGTCCTACGTGACAAAATTACGACGAAATCAAAACGTCATGGCTGAAATCAGCCCAACCCATTTCAATTGATCACATGGGCTCGTTTTATTTTTTTGGGCTATTCTTATTGGGCTTCTTTTGGGCCTTGGCCTATTTTCAGGCACTTTAGTTTTTTTTTGAATTTTTTTTATCATTCTAATTTGGACACTGGCCTGTTAGTGCCCAAATACATTTGGTCCAATTTCAGTTTTTGCCTTTTTTTCATTTTTGAATTCAGCAACTTTTTGTTCCGAAACTTGGTTTCATTTCTATTTGTTGGGCCTTTTCAACCCAATTATTTGTCCAGTATTAAATCCAATACTATTTCACATTCAAATCAAGAAAACTCCAAGTCGAATTAAAATCATCCATCATATAACATCACAAAGTACATATCCCAGGTTTACATAACATAATAAGTCATCTCATGAATACATTTTACACAAGAATATAACAAGAATAGTACAATGGACTTCATTACGCTTTCCCATGAGTCATGCTTGAGATGCGACAACTTGTCATCCTACAAGAACATTACACTGCACATGAATCAATCAAAAGGAAATAAATATCAAAAATATTACAAATAAAAAAAAATTGTATTCATCCTTAAGATGATGTCAAAAATCCTGAGATATAAACGCTGGAGTATAATTAGTCCAACCTAAGCAGGTCACAGAAGCTGAAAATTAAACTTCAAACTATCTAAGATTGTTCCAGGAAATGTGTTCCCCTCATCTGATAACTCAAAAGCATCAAGTTACGCAGTACAGATTATATCATCAGTGAATAATTGAAATGAAATAATTTTCCGGGCTAACAACAGTAAATAAAGCAGTTAATTGTAAAACCAAGACAGTGAGAATGGGCTGTAGGTGACGTACAAGTCCATGCATCTGTAGTAGTTAAGCCCTCGTGTAAACCCTGTCTTCTCAAATTTGTCTGCGTAGAATAGGAGGAGCTGGTTTGCGCTCATGTCGTATACATAAAATTCAGCTTCAGCGACTCCGGGCTCCTGCATGCATAATTCAGTAATGCATATGAACGACTGTTTCGACAAACCAAATCTGAATCGATGTTGGTGCAGAGGAAAACTATATCCAAGAATAAGCAATTAAACACCAGTATCTAGTACTGCATCAGGAGATACATTTTAGCCTGAGTCTGCAGGTAGGAATTGGCGATGACAAGATGGACAATTATAATCTAAGACAGGAGTCAGTTAAAGACACATAATTCACAAGGACAGCCATCACACCAGCACCAGTTCGAACGAATAGCAGGAGACAGAGGCGCGGAGGGGAACCAAGACGCTTACCACGAAGACCTGCTTGACGTTGGGGTGCTTACCACGATTTTTAGGTCCAGGCATCAAACAATTGACAAGAAACTGAACGCAAGGCATCAAACGATTTTCAGGTTCAGGCATCACGAGCAGTACACAAATATTTATGTTTTTAGTTTTTACATAGTAAAAGTTTGTATATATGCTACAACTAGTACTAAGTACTTCCTCCGTTCCAAAATTATTGTCTTAGATTTGTCTATGTATGAATGTATCTAGTCACATTTTAATATTTAGATACACTCATTTCTAAATAAACCTAAGACAAGAACTTTGGGACGGAGGGAGTATTAAGTACACAATCATACTACCATGTGAAAAGGCATAGACACATTCTCTGGATATACACCATGCTCAATGAAACCAGAGGTACGTGTATTTTATACTAAAGTTATACAGTACATGGCAGAATCCTCTCAGTGTACTCATCTAAATTTTGAATACCCGAGGAATCGCATTCCATTATCTCTCTCCCTAGTTGGGAGGAGGGACATTTCCAATTTACAATCAGTTCATCAAAACAGAGTGTCACTTGATTTGACTTCGACACAGAAGTTGAGCCAATTATCTCTTAATTTAAAGTCACATTCAGTTAATCTCTTACCCTAGTTGGAAAGAGGGGCATTTCATCAGTTCATCAAGACAGAGTATCACTCACAACAAGATTAATTTCAACACAGAAGTTGAGTGTTAAGATGCATAATGACCACAATTCCATTAAGTCTACACAGTGGACTTCTTTTTTGTCGATCACCCAATGCAATGAACAAATACGATCATGAACATGAAAAATCCGACATGTTTACACCACAAAACATAGGTGAAACTTAACATACTACTTAAAAATTAACCCATGGAAGCCAAAACATTCATCACTTCCTATCAGCGGCCTTCATCAGCCATCACAACTAAATGCTCATGCTTTTGAACTGAAATAAGAAATTCCTGCAAACCTGCTATGTAAATGCCTGACGCAATAGAGCAAAAATCTCACTTCCGCGGCCTCCTACGGAGCACGAACACGTAGGATTCCTCGAAGGCTTACTCCGGGTCGAGGTGCTCCCGTGGCACCTTCTCGATCACCGGGAAGGCGGCGGGCACTGCGTCCCAGAAGGCCTGGTGCGCCTCGGGGGAGCTGATCTGGTACCCGAGGAGCACGACACCGCGCTCGGCGTCGGCGAGCGCGTCCATGGCGGCGACGAGGTGGGGCACTGGCTCCTGGACGTAGACAACGTCGGTGGCGACGACGAGGTCATAGCGGCGCGGCGCGGCGAGCTGGGCGAGGTGCGCGGGGTAGTTCCAGTGGAGCTGGGCGAGGCTGGGTAGTTCCAGTGGAGGTGGCGGCGGTTGCGGCGGAGGTTTTCGTGGAGCGCAGGGAGGACGGCGGCGGTTGTAGTAGGCGTGGTCGCAGCCCTTGACAAGCGCCGTCTCTTGGAGCGGGATCTGTTCGAGGCAGATCACGCACACCCCGCAGTCCCCCGCCGCCCGGTCGCCGTCGACACTGCCTCCCATGTCCGCCGCCTGCCAAAAACGAACAAGCCAAACCAGATCAGATCGCCGTATACCCACAGCAGGAGGAGCAGAATCGACCCGACAGAGATCTAGTGAGGGACCGAGCACTCACCTTGTCGTTGAGGGAGACTGGAGCCTGGAGGGCGGCGGAGGAACTGGCGGCGGCCATGGCAGTCGGCGGTCGGGGCGGTCGGTATGTTTTCCCTGTGCGTTCCCCTGTGTGGAGAGCGTCGACATGGCCGGAGGAGAAGCTGCTGGAGCGGGGAGGCACCGGAGGAAGAACAGGGGGAGACAGAGTAGGGGCGCTCGGAGGGAAGAAAGTGGCGGCTAGGGTAGAGGGAGAAGAGGGAGACGGCTGTGGGAGAGATGTATGTGTCGTTTTGCTGGGAACCCTAGTGGGTTTGGTGGGATCCGGCCCATCAACGTCGGGTGAGGCTGATCCAAATGTTTTTTTTTCTAAAAAATATAATACCTCAAAAAAATAACAAAAAACAATATAAATCTTCTAAAAAAATAAATATAATGAACGTTTTGAAATTTAAAGAATGTATCTATTATATCTATTCTCCATTGTATTTAAAAAGAACCTAAGGCTTCATATTTTACTCGATTTTCTCCCCACCATCCCTTCGTCCAGAGTAACCCAATAAACTAAACAAATCTAAAAACCCATCCGAGGCGGGGACGACGCGCTGGAGGGCTAGTACCACGAGAGGGTCGCGGGACGAACCTTGGAGGTGGAAGGGGTGGCCGCACTGGCGGCGGAGTAGTCGGGTGCCCCACGCGCTGCGACGACGTCAGTGTCGTGCCGGAGAAGTAGGAGGCGGTGGCGACCATGGATGGTCGATGGCTCCGCGTCGGCGTGGATTGGGGGCGGCTTCGGTGGAGGAAGTTTTCATTTTCCTTGTATGAAAAATTCATTTTCCATTTTTCAAGTGCCCAAAATGAGTTTTTTTGTGAAGGACCTACCGTATATTTGTAGCAAAATTAGACCAAATCATTTTTCTAACATACTAGGACATATTTAATGTACAATTGATCAAATGGTTGGGTGTTAAAGACTTTTATCGACCTCTCGTGAAAAAGACAAATTTTCGTTGAATCAGCTGAAAGCGGGTCAAGTTTGAACTGCAGCTACATTATAGTTTGATGTTTATTTTTTCTAAAAATTATTTCTAGGTGCACAAGTATCTATTTAATCATAGAAACACCAAAATATTTCCAAGAGTCAATCATTGGGTAGGAACGGTCATACCCGCTGTTTTGACCGCATTTTTAAATGGCCAGGAAAAATTCGAAACAAATTCAAAAAAATGGAAAACCATTGCATTGTGTCATTATATGTGACAAAGTTACCAGTAAAAATAATAAACTAGTAATACGACAATTATTTTAAATAAGTGTTCTTAGAAATGGGCTATCATATGTGAAGATTCATGGCTTTCAAGCCAAATGATCAATCTTATGGTCATATTAATAACATATTTTGTTGAAATGATATAATATTATGCACAAGGGTGCATATTGGAATGGCAAACAATGTTGATTAAGGAAGTTTTCATTTTCCTTCTATGAAAAATTCATTTTTCATTTTTCAAATGACCAAAATGAGTTTTTTTATGAAGGACGTACCATATATTTGTTTCAAAATTGGACCAAATCATTTTTATAAAATACTACTCCATATTTAATGTACAATTGACAAAATGGTTGGAGGTTAAAAACTTTTATCCACCTCTCGTGAAAAAGACAAATTTATGTCGATTCAGCTGGAAGCGGGTTAAATTTGAACTGCAACTGCATTATAGTTTGCTCTTTATTTTTCTCAAAAATCATTTATAGGTATATAAGTATCTATTTAATCAGAAATACATGGTGTGGTGCCTTGACGTTGAGGCTTGGATGGTGGTCGAAGGCCCAACTCCAGAGCGCATGAACTTGCATGCCAGCCGCATGGTCACCGCCTGACCGTTGCGTTGTCACACGTTCTAGGTGGAATATGCATGTCTCGTGGGTTGGACAATCCCTCGATAGGTGTTAGCAAGAAGAATACAATAGAAGAATCTCACGAGGAGACTGAACTAAGCTCAAACATGAATTAGCACCCAAGTGTTTGATTAGCGGTGCGGGTAATTCACATAGACAATGGGCCTAAATTTTGGCTGAGGATGATCATCTACTAAGGACACTCTGGCAAATTTTTAGCTCAAATGGATGAACCTAGGTGGCACTTGCTTTGCGAAGTAACACACTGTGCAGAAATATGAATGTTGGAGCTGGGATCAAATTAATGAATGGATTGAGCTGAAATTTGGTGTATGATGTTAATTTGGGCATATGAACGCACTGTATAAAATTTATACCATTTGGACATGCAAAAGTGACACTTCCTTCACAATGTGCCAATCTGGACAGAAAATGGTAATTGAAACTGGGCTCACATAGATGATTGGATTGAGCTGAAATTTGGAGGACGATGATAATTTGGGCACATTAAGGTACTGTAAAAATTTCATAAAATTTGGATAAATAAAAATTGTACTTCCTTCACAATGCTCTCTACTGAACAGAATATTGGGAAAAATATTGAGAGAAACTGGCTGAATTAAATGTGCTAAAATTTGGTGGAGTAAGGTTATATGGTCAGTGTCATCCCGTGGTAAATTTTCATCAACTATAAAGCAATATAAAATGTAGTTGTTTCACAAAATGAAAATATTACCAGAAAAAAAGATTGGATCATGAGCTCACATGGATTGTGAGATGTGGCTACAATTTTATGGAGAGCTATGTTTTGGGCACATTGATGATGTGGAAAAAATTCAACTCATCAGGATATTCCTATCTAGTACTTCCTTCACAAAGCTATTAGCTGAACACAAACTTTGGATATTTGCTGAGAAAGATTTACTAGGCAAATCGTTACAAAAGTTTTCATGAGGCAATGATTTGGTTAGGAAAGAGTGCCCAAAAGATATGAGGGTAATCAAAGAAATAGAAATAGCACTTCCTTCATGAAGTATTATTCTGAACATAATAGGAAAATGAATATTGCTGAATTATTTTTGAACTATGGAAGGAAGAGTTTTCACATATATAAGAAATATATGATCTAAAGTATTTATGAGAATTTTTGGAATGATAGAATAGTAGGTTGCTTCACAAACTAGGATGAGGTGGGATATAATGGACCCACGAGTGACATGGCAACATAGTTAGAACATGTTACGACATTTTTACAATCGTCGTAAAAGTTATGACGATCTCATCTTATGCGGTTACGACGTTTTTGACTCACATCGTCATAATTTATATGTAGATTTGATCTCCTTAAACGGTTTACGACGACCTCGGATGAAATCGTCATAAATTTATGACGAATTCATCAACGACATTTTAAAAAACATCACATATGAGCATATTTCTTGTAGTGTTTGTTATTTTCAATTAAAAACTATGTTTATTAAAATTCTTTTTGCATATTTGAGAATTTGACAAAACTATGAAAATGAAAAGTGTTTGAAATTTAATAAGTAATTCAAAACTATTTTCTATTTTCAAAATTAATTATTTTGACTATCCAAACTATTAAATATTTTGTTATTTTCAATTAAAAACTATGTTTATTAAAATTCTTTTTGCATATTTGAGAATTTGACAAAACTATGATAACGAAAAGTGTTTGAAATTGAATAAATAATTCAAAACTATTTTGTATTTTCAAAAGTAATTATTTTGACTATCCAAACTATTAACTATTTTGTTATTTTCAATTAAAAAACTATTCTTTTGAGCTAGTTGACCCTGAAATTGAAAAGCACTACAAATGAACTCTGAAAATGTTGAAAGTTGGCATGCTATCATCATTTCACCCACATAGAATGTGTTAAAAAGTTGAGAGGGCTACGAAAAAAACTAGATGCACTTCGTGTACAAAACGGACAATATCTCTCGAAGTATCGGGGTTTCGAACGAGAACTCATCTCTTACAAAGGGATTTCATTTTTTTGAACTTATTTGAACTCCATACTTTTTGTGTGTTCAAAATGCACCATTCAAAAGCACATCACAAAATTTCAACAATTTCTGACTTAATTTGGTATTTTTCGTGCATTTACTTATTTGTTTTGAGCTAGTTGACCCTAAAATTGAAAAGCACTACAAATGAACTTTGAAAATGTTGAAAGTTGGCATGCTATCATCATTTCACCCACATAGCATGTGTTAAAAAGTTGAGAGGGCTACGACAAAAACTGGATGCACTTCGTGTACAAAACGGACAATCTCTCTCGAAGTATCAGCGTTTCGAACGATAACTCATCTCTTACAAAGGTTTATTAAAATTCTTTTTGCATATTTGAGAATTTGACAAAACTATGAAAATGAAAAGTGTTTGAAATTTAGTACATTCCATACATGCATTACATAAAAGGTTTAATACATTATTACATTATTGCACCAATATTCCTATCTATTATTTCTGTTTTCTTCTGGGTCGTAGCCATGGAGAATCTTCATCATTCAGTAGGATGCTTGGGTCAGTTTTCACTTTGAAGGGCCGAATTTCATGAAACTTATTATAATCTTCTGACATGTCTGTCTTGTCATCTACTCCCACGATGTTTCTTTTCCCTGAAAGAACTATGTGGCGTTTTGGCTCATCGGACGATATCTTCTTTTGCTGATTTCTTTTTCTCGTTTTTGTAGACATGTCCTTCACATAGAAAACCTGAGCGACATCATTGGCTAGGACAAATGGTTCGTCCATGTACGCAAGATTGTTGAGATCCACTGTTGTCATGTCATACTTTTGGTATACAACTACCCCACCTCCTGTCAGCTTCACCCATTTGCACCGAAACAAAGGGATCTTAAAAGTAGGTCCATAGTCAAGTTCCCATATCTCCTCTATGTACCCGTAATATGTTTTGAAACAGTGCCCATTCTCGTCTGTTGCATCAAAGCGGACACCACTATTTTGGTTGGTGCTCTTTTTATCTTGGGCAACCGTGTAAAATGTATTCCCATTTATCTCATACCCTTGAAAAGTACATATAGTCGAAGATGGTGGCCTGGCCAAACAGTACAGCTGATCTCCAACGGTGCCGTCATTCATGAGATGTGTCTGTAACCAACTGCCGAAAGTCTTCTCGTGTTCCCCTTTAATCCAAGAGTCAGCCTTCCCCGGGTTTTCGGAGCGTAGAATATTCTTGTGTCTCGCGATATACGGAGCCACCACGGTGGAATTGTGTAAAACTGTGTAGTGTGCTTGAGAGAAAGAATGCCCGTCCATACATACTTTTGCTTTCCTTCCTAGAGTGCCTTTTCCTGTCAGCCTACCCTCATACCGAGATTCAGGAACACCAATCGGCTTAAGGTCAGGAAGAAAGTCCACACAAAACTCAATGACCTCCTCTGTTCCATAGCCCTTGGAGATGCTTCCTTCTGGCCTAGCACGGTGACGAACATATTTTTTAAGACTCCCATGAACCTCTCGAAGGGGAACATATTGTGTAGAAACACAGGACCGAGAATTATAATCTCTTCGACTAGGTGAACTAGGAGGTGTGTCATTATATTGAAGAAGGATGGCGGGAACAACAACTCAAAGCTGACCAGACATTGGACCACATCAATCTGTAACCCTGATAGACTTTCTCGATCGATTACCTTATGAGAAATTGCATTGAGGAATGCACATACCTTCACAACTGCCAGGCGAACATTTTCCGGTAGAATTCTCCTCAATGCAACCGGAAGCAATTGCGTCATAAGCACGTGGCAGTCATGAGACTTTAGGTTTTGGAAATTTTTTGTCTTTCATATTTACGATTCCCTTTATATTCGACGAGAAGCCAGTCGGGACCTTGATACTGAAAAGGACTTCAAAGAAGATTTCCTTCTCTTCCTTAGTAAGAACGTAGCTGGCACGCCCTTGAGACTGCCCTGGATGCATGCCATCTCTTCCTTTATGACGTTTCTGGTCCTCCCGTGCTTACGGTGTATCTTTTGACTTCCCATACAAGCCTAGGAAGCCTAGAATATTCACGCAGAGATTCTTCGTCGGGTGCGTCACGTCGATTGCCGAGCGGACCTCATGGACTTCCCAGTAGGGTAGCTCCCAAAATATAGATTTCTTCTTCCACATGGGTACGTGCTTATCAGGGTCGTTAGGAACAGGTTGGCTGCCAGGACCCTTTCCAAAGATTACTTTTAAATCTTTGACCATATCAAATACTTCAGCACCAGTACGGATGATAGGCTTCCCCCGGGGCTCTGCCTTGCCATTGAAATGCTTGCCTTTTTTCTTTAAGGGATGCTTGGGCGGAAGAAAACGACGATTGTACGGGTACACATTCTTCCTACATTTGTCCAGATATATACTTTCTGTCTGATCCAAACAGTGCGTGCATGCATTGTATCCCTTGTTTGACTGTCCTGAAATGTTACTAAGAGCAGGCCAATCATTGATGGTTACGAAAAGCAACGCTCGAAGGTCAAATTCCTCTTGTTTGTGCTCGTCCCACACACGTACACCTGGTTCGGCCCACAGCTGTAAAAGTTCATCAACTAATGGCCTTAGGTATACATCAATATCGTTGCCGGGTTGCTTTGGACCTTGGATAAGCACTGGCATCATAATGAACTTCCGCTTCATGCACAACCAAGGAGGAAGGTTGTAGATACATAGAGTAACGGGCTAGGTGCTGTGACTGCAACTCTGCTCCCCAAAATGATTCATGCCATCTGTACTCAGACCTAACCATAAGTTCCTTGCGTTAGCTGTAAATCTCGGGAACTCTCTCTCGATTTTTCTCCACTGCTGACCATCAGCGGTGTGCCTCAACTTATCGTCTTTCATACGATCTTCCATGTGCCATCGCAACAACTTCGCATGATCTTTATTTCTGAACAGACGTTTCAACCGTGGTATTATAGGAGCATACCACATCACCTTGGCAGGAACCCTCTTCCTGGGTGGCTCGCCCTCAATATCACCAGGGTCATCTTTTCTGATCTTATACCGCAATGCAGTGCATACCGGGCATTTATCCATATTCTCGTACTTCTCACCGCGGTAGAGGATGCAGTCATTAGGGCATGCATGTATCTTCTGCAAGTCTAATCCTAGAGGGCAGACAAGCTTCTTTGCTCCGTACGTGCTGGCGGGCAATTCGTTCTTTCTTGGAAGCATCTTCTTCATTAGTACCAGCAACTTTTTGAATGACGAGTCAGTCACATCGGTCTCTGCCTTCCACTTCAGCAATTCCAGTGTGCTACCCAGCTTCTTCTAGCTATCTTCACAAGTTGGGTACAACAATTTGTTGTGGTCCTGTAACATCTGCTCGAACTGCAACCTCTCCTTTTCTGTGTCGCAACCTCGCCATGCATCAGAAATGACCCGGCCAAGATCAACAGCGGGCTCATCTGGTTCCCGTTCTTCATCCTGGTCTTCTTCTTCATTGTCTTCCATTGCGGTATCAGCATACTCAGGGAACATAGATCGGTAGTTGTCATCATCGTTCTCTTCTTCTTCATCGTCGTCTTCTATCATAACCCCTCTTTCTCCGTGCTTGGTCCAAACATTATAGCCCGACATAAAACCGGACCGAAGCAGGTGGCTCTGAATGACTCTTGAGGAAGTGTAATCCTTCTCATTCCGACATTAAACACATGGACAAAACGTATAGCCACCACCATGCTTGTTCGCATCGGCTGCATCTCGAAAAGAATGCACGCCTTCTCTGTAAGCGGTTGTGCGTCGATCACCGTACATCCGTGGATGGCTCATCTGTGTTATACGACAGTATATCAAATACAATCACGATCCTAAAAATTAGTACCACACGGTCTAAACGAGGAAATATAGTTGCTAACCTTTTAGAATAAGTAGAAATAAAGAGGAAGATGTTTAAGCGTGGCTCAGGCATCTCATATCGTAGTTGTGTTCGGTGAACTGAGGCGGCATCGCTCTAACACACATTTCAACAAACACCTCTGGTGCATCAAAAAAAAGTGGAGAGCTAGCACACACCCACAATCCTCCATCCAAGAAAAATGGAAGGAAGAGGGGAGAGGGGGGCTGTGCTATATATAGGCAGAGGACTTTAGTCCCGGTTTGAGACACAAACCGGGACTAAAGGTGGCGCACATGCGGGCTGCCCACCGCGTAGCCCTTTAGTCCTGGTTTGGGACACGAACCGGGACCGAAGGCTCCTTACGGACTGGGACTAAAGCCTCGAGGGAGGCATTGAGAATTGAGGCGACGTGGCCGGGCCTTTAGTCCCGGTCCAGAGGCAGGCCGGGACTAAAGGGTCCCGGCCAAAGGCCCGTTTTCTACTAGTGATATGGACCTAACTATTTGCGCACATAATTTATTGCATGACTAATTAATTGCACTAGAGGTTTCATTTCCAAATTGATTCGGTGCTCAATTTTCTGATTTTGTTTTCACATTAATGGATGGGTGCCAAACTACCAACTCCCCTTTAATATTTAAGATTCTATGTAGAGTATATTGGGTATTAATGTCAAATATGCAGTACAAATCTTAGCTTCTATACAAATATTTACTCCTCTTTTTTTTTACAAACATATATATTCCTTACTTGGCATCATGTACAGGTGTTGACCATGCGGCGCATCACATCTTCACCCGTCACTCCAGATCATTTATAAAATCAAATCGATTGATTAGATGTACAATCTTCTTTGAAAAATTCTAAATTCACATCCCACATATAGTGGAATGTTGTGCTTGGTAGCTCGGACAGCAAGCATATCTCCTCACAAAGAGACACGAGCGCTCTATGGCTATGGCGAAGATCATTCTCCTCCTCGTCGTCCTAGTGCCCATTCGCATGGCAGCCGCTCGGAGGGATTGCCCCAAGGTGCCGTTACTGGGCGCTGTGGCGGCCTGCCAGAAGGCGTGCGGCACGAAGCTCATGCACGACCTCTGCATCAGCATGATGCGCCAAGGCGGTGCCGACATGTCCCCATCGCACATGGAAAGGGCCACCGTATACGCGATCCTCGCGGCGCACTCCGCCGGGAATTCGTTCGACGACACGAAGCTCGCCGCGAGCAACCAGCTCAGCCAGAACTCGTCGCTCTCCACCACGCTGAGGAATGCCTACGAGGGGTGCATGAACGACTACGCACCGGCGGACAGCTCCATCGACCACATCGCCGACGAGGCGCTCCCCAGCTGCCGCTTCAAGGGCCTCGCCGACGAGTACACGCGTGTGATAACTAGTGTGGAGAAGTGTAGGGTCCGGCTGTTGTCGCCGACTCTGGTCAAGACGCCACTGTACCCCATGGTGTTGGCCGACCGGAACAAAGCAGTGCTAGCGAACTTGCTTGGTAAACTGTTAGGCATATGAGTGTGCGCTTGGTCAAGATGCAGTCTGTACACCAAAGAGCAAATAATAAATATAGGCATTGCCGCATTGGGCAAAGCGCAACATAGTTTTACATGCATCGCTGCATTGTCCGGGGTGGATCTAGGATTTGCTGCCAGGTTAGGCTAATATGTTAAGCTTCTTTGAATTCGAGGCTCCTGATGTGCCATGGTGTTATAAGTCGGTTGTGGGCTCGATTATAAGAGTTTGCTTCCCTGGTTAACTATGCCTGAGACTACAACAGTGTCACATAGCAACAAAAGAACACACATGTTTGCAAACCGATCTACGAACCCACCACGGAGGAGTCGAGGATGAAGATTTGCCTAAGGGTGTGTTTGGTAGATGTTTCCATCCTAGAATAGTTGTTTCCATTTAACTGCAATTGTTTGGTAGTCATGTATATGCTGAGACATGTCGAACTGAGACTGTGTTTGATAGTCTGTATCAAATGAGGTTTTGACGTCAATACAACATGTCGACAATTAACACATAATTCTATGAATATACATCAACATTTCATTATTTCACACAAGATTTACATGGATTGATGTCACTGACCAATAAAGTGCATGATTATACAATAGGTCAATTGATGGCACCAACCAAATAAGCACCTACACATGATTTTACAATCTGTGACCTCTGAAAAATACTGAAATAATTAACACAGATCTCAGTAGCATTGAAATAATTATCCTGAAGACTCGCAACAGAAAATCTGAAGATAGACTATACAAATTAGCACAAATCCGCACCTTGCTGCACAAAATCTGAAAGAGGAGCAGAACGGAGGAGGGAAGGAGAAGCAGAAAATGGGAAGAAGAGAGGAGGGAGGGGGCAGAGGAGTCCGGATCTGGCCACAACCAACGGTGGATGGACGTCGGCGACCAGCAGATCTACCGGCGACGCGAGCTTGCAGGGACGGCGGCGGCTTCAAGCTCAAATCCATTCATGGCGCCGACGGATCCATCAGAAAGGAAATGGACGAGAGATGGGAGAGAGAGGGAAAAGGAAGGCAAGGGAAGGACGGAGAGGTAGGAGGAGTGGCGTAGCGATTGGCGGGCTTGCCGGCGTTGCGGCTGCGGGCGACGCTCCGAGCGGCGTCGCGGAAACGGGCGCGGGAGCTCAGGCATGGTTGTTCAAGAGAGGGTGGGTCGTGTGTATACCTGGCCCGGCCCGGACCGAATATCTCGGGTCAGGCCCAGCCTGGTCCTCCTCGATATACGAAGCCATAAAGGTGGAACTTTTTAGAATTGTGTAGTGTGCTTGAATGAAAAAATGCCCGTCCCTACATATCACTACTTTCTTTCCTAGTGTGCATTTTCCACTCAGTCTTCCCTCATGCCGCGATTCAGGAACACCAATCGTCTTAAGGTCAGGAAGAAAGTCTACACAGAATCCAATGACCTCCTCTGTTCCATGGCCCTTGAAGATGCTTCCTTCTGACCTAACATGGTTATGAACATATTTCTTTAAGAATCCTATAAAACCTCTCGAAGGAGAACATATTGTGTAGAAATACAGAACCGAGAATGAAAATCTCGTCGACAAGTTAAACTAGGAGATGCGTCATAATATTGAATAACGACGGGGGAACACCAACTCAAAACTGACAAGACATTGGACCACATCCTTCTGTAGCCTTTTCAGACGTTCTCGATCGATTACCTTCTGAGATATTGCATTGAGAATGCGCATAGCTTCACAATGGGTAATCGAACATTTTTCGGTAGAATCCCCCTCAATGCAACCGGAAGCAACTGCGTCATAATCACGTGGCAATCATAAGACTTCAGGTTCTGGATTTTTTCTCTGCCATATTTATTATTTCGTTTATATTAGACGAGAAGCCAGCGGGGACCTTCATACTGCTCAGTCATTTAAAAAATATTTCCTTCTCTACTTTGGTAAGAGTGTAGCTGCTTAAGTATTGACGCACTTTATCAGTCTTCTTATCGTATGGGTCTTTCATACGTTGTTGCTCCTCCCGTTCGTTTGTTGTATCTTTTGTCTTCCCATACACTCCCAGGAAGCCGAGCAGGTTCACACAAAGATTCTTCGTCATGTGCATCACGTCGATTGAAGACCTGATCTCTAGGTGTTTCCAATAGTGTAGCTCCCAAAATAAAGATTTCTTTTTCCACATGGGCACATGTCCGGTAACGTCGTCTTTCGGAATAGATTGACCGCCAGGACCCTTTTCAAAGATTACTATTTGATCTAAATCCTTTACCATAGCCAATAACTCATCACCAGTAGGGAGGTTAGGCTTCTGTCGGTGATCTGCCTCACCGTTGAAATGCTTGCCTTTCTTTCTTACGGGATGATTGGTCGGAAGAAATTGACGACATCCTTGGTAGACAACCTTCTTAGATTTTTTCAAATATGTACCTTTAGTCTTATTTAAAAAGTGCGTGCATGCATTGTATCCCTTGTTTGACTGTCTTGAAATGTTACTAAGAGCAGGCGAACCATTGATGGTTACGAACAACAATGCTCGTAGGTCAAATTCTTGCTGTTTGTGCTCATCCCACACACGTACACCTGGTTTGGCCCACAACTGCAAAAGTTCATCAACTAATGGCCTTAGGTACACATCAATGTCGTTGACGGGTTGCTTCGGTCCTTGGATGAGCACTGGCATCATAATGAACTTTTGCTTCATGCACAACAAAGGAGGAAGGTTGTAGATACATAGAGTCACGGGCCAGGTGTTGTGACTACAGCTCTACTCCTCAAAAGGATTTATGCCGTCTGTACTTAGACCAAGCCATAAGTCACTAGTAGAAAACAGGGCTTTGGTTCGGGCCTGGCCAGCCCATTAGTCCCGGTTCTTCACAAACCGGGACCCATGAGGGCATTAGTCCCGGTTCATGACCCCAGGGGGCCGGTCGGGGCCTCGTGGGCATTGGTCCCGGTTCGTGTGGACCCATTTGTCCCGGTTCTAGGAATGAACCAGGACCAATGGGCCGTGCTCCTGGCCCACATCCATTGGTACCGGTTCATGCCTTGAACCGGTTTAGAAGGGGGGGCTTTAGCCCCGGTTTATGCCACGAACCGGGACAAATAATTTGGCTATATATACCCATCGTCGCGGCAGAGCACTCTGTTTTTTCTGGCCGACGAGGGGAGGGCATTTGGGTGCTCTAGCTCACCTCCTATGCACATGAGGTGTTCGATGAAATGCCCGAGCCACACTAGTTAAGCTTTCTCCTCTCGAAGCTCGACCACGAAGCTCCATTTTTTCCTAGATTTGTCTAGATTTAGCGGTCCGTCACGCCCCGTCCCCGTTTTCACCGCTGGGGCACATCCATGTGTACGTCCGCAATGTCGTCTGCAAGCTCCTCCGCGGACAGTGAGGTAAGTCGATTTGGATTTTCGGTTGACATTGGATTTGGGGATTTCTCATCTAGGGTTTCGCGGGATGGGCCGTAATATGCGCCTTTCTGGATCGTAGGTGGATGGTTGCGGGATTGTGCAGTTCCAATCCGAGATTTTCATTCCCAATCCAAGTTTCTACGGTCTTGAGGAGCGCTCGAATCACTGTTGCCCGGGGCATGGGCTAATTCCTGCTCGTCGTGTTTCTTGGGGTGGAGCAAGCACGGGAAGAAGGATTTTGGGTTGTCCACTCGATGTAATTCCTCCAAACATCATTTGGTACTCCGTTTTCATCGATTTATTGCAAAGTTATGAATTTCACCTAATTATGTGAACTCTGATTTAACAACTTTCTGATGAGTGTGATTGGGTTGTTTGGATTGATCCCCCTCCCACTGAGCTAGTGGGGAAAGCTTTTGAGGAGCTCCATGGTGGCCTTGAACGTAGTTGGATCAAAGCTAGTAGGATGGAGAAGAAGGTTATGGATCTGAACAATGAAAACAAAAAATGCAATTGAAGTTGAAGAAAAGAAATGAGCTCATCGAAACAATGGGTTTTCTCTTTGTTCTTCGCATCAACATTGTGGCTAGTTTAGTTTTTATTTGGTCTAAGCAAGCCAATTAAGTGGCAGTGTGTGTGTTATGTTCAAGGCCATCATCGTGTAATGGATATCATGTATTGTGTTAAAATTGTCACCACTGCCAACTTGGAACCTTTTTAGAGTTCATTTCAAATGTTTTTCAATTTCATGGTCTTATAGCTCAAAATAATCAATAAATGCATGAAATATAACAAATGAAGTCAAAAAGGGTTGTAAATTGATGATGTGGCTTTGAATGGTGCATTTTGAACACAGAAAAACTATGGAGTTCAAATAAGTTCAAAAAAATGAAATCCCTTTGTAACAGACGAGTTTCTGTATGAAACCCTGATACTTCGAAAGAGATTGTCCGTTTTGTACACAAAGTGCATCCAGTTTTTGCCGTAACCCTCTCAACTTTCCCGCACATGCTATGTGGATGAAATGATGATACCATGCCAACTTGGAACCTTTTTAGAGTTTATTTCAAATGCTTTTCAATTTCATGGTCTTATAGCTCAAAATAATCAGTAAATGCATGAAAATAACAAATGAAGTCAGAAAGGGTTGTAAATTGATGATGTGGCTTTGAACGGTGCATTTTGAACACAGAAAAACTATGGAGTTCAAATAAGTTCAAAAAAATGAAATCCCTTTGTAAGAGACGAGTTTCCGTATGAAACCCTCATACTTCGAAAGATATTGTCCGTTTTATACACGAAGTGCATCCAGTTTTTGCCGTAACCCTCTCAACTTTCTCGCACATGCTATGTGGGTGAAATGATGATACCATGCCAACTTGGAACCTTTTCACTGTTCATTTCAAATGCTTTTCAATTTCATGGTCTTTCAACTAAAATTATATAGAATTCATGCAACTAAAATTATCAAAGTATTTTTTGTTCAAAACTTTAAAAGAAAAAAGAATTATCATAAAAGAAAATAAATAAGTAATTATAATTTTTTTACAAACTTTAATATCAAAAAGAATTATCATAAAAGAAAATAAATAAGTAATTAGAAAAAAAGAAAAAGAACCTGTATCAAATAAAATGCCTTTGTAACCGCCATAGAACTGGTACTAAAGGAATCAACTAAAAAAGAGGAATCAACTAAAAAGCTTTTATAAACCTCTAGTATGATTAAAACTAAAATTATATAGAATTTATGCAACTAAAATTATCAAAGTATTTTCTGTTCAAAACATTAAAAGCAAAAAGAATTATCATAAAAGAAAATAAATAAGTAATACGAATTTTGTTACAAACTTTAATAACAAAAAGAATTATCAAAAAAGAAAATAAATAAGTAATTAGAAACAAAAAAGAAAGAAAAAAACTGGAATTTTTGAAAAAAGAAGTGCCACCTACATGGCCACCACGGCGTGCATACGACTAGAAACCCATTACTAGGGCCAGGATGTAGGCCCGCAGTAGGCCCAATAGGCCCACAAGCATACATAATGATTTTAGGCCCGTAAGCCTGCAGTAGAGAGGAGCTCAAAGTGGTTGGTTCGGCACGGCTTATAAACCACTCCGAGCCCTCTCGGCTAACGAGGTGGGACTAAAGATAGCACCGCACCGTGCAAGGCCTTTGGTCCCGGTTGGTGGCACCAACCGGGACTAAAGGGGGGCATTGGTACCGGTTGGTACCACCAACCGGGACCAAAGGCCACTGCTTCCCCCCATTCGGGCTACTGAAAAGAGACCTTTGGTCCCGGTTGGTGACACCAACCGGTACCAATGCCCCCTTTAGTCCCGGTTGGTGCCACCAACCGGGACCAAATGCCTCTGCTTCCCTCCCTTCGGGCTTTTGAAAAGAGACCTTTAGTCCCAGTTGGTGACACCAACCGGGACTAAAGGGGGCATTGGTACCGGTTGATGGCACCAACCGAGACCAATGGCTTTGATATATAAGCCAGCACTTGTGAAAATTTCGTCAATTCTTCGATCCCTCCGACGACGACGTCAGGCTGCCCGAGCTCACCGTCGTCGCCCTGCCCCCTACCACGCCGCCGTTGCTCGGCCCGACCACGCCGTCGTCGCCCTGCCCCCCGACCACGCCGCGCCCTCGCCGTGCCTCTGCCGCGCCCCCGACCCGCCCTGTCGACGTCGTCGCCGCCGTCTGCCCCGTCGATCGCCATCGCCCTTCCCTCGACCATGCCGCTGTCGTCCCTGCCCCGACCACGCTGCCGTCGTCCCTGCCCCGATCACGCCGCCGTCGCCGCCCTCTACACCGATGCCGGCGCCGTGCCTCTGCCCCTGCCATGACCACGCCGCACCTCTCTTTGGTCAGGCCGGCGCCGCCCACCCTGTCCTCTCCTTTGTTTTTTAGATTATATGATGTGTTTTTCCAGATTATGTGTATATGTGTGAGTATATGTATGTGTGTATATATGATTATATGTCCTTTTTTGATTTTTTGTTCATATATATGATGATTTGTTTTTTGCATTTTTATAAAAATGTATATATGTATGTATGTTCTCTGTGCATATAAAAGTTAGATTTTTAGTACATTTGGGTACATTTTAGGTTAGTTTTATCTATATATATTCTCTGATTTAGTATATTTTAGTTTGTTTCATTTTTAGAAAAGTTTTATATATTTAGGAAAAGAAGGAAGAGAAGGAAGAAGGAAGAAGAAGAAAAAGTTTTATATATGCAAAAGTTACATTTTTAGAAAAGTATTATATATAGCTAGGAAGATAAGGAAGAAGAAGAAAAAGAATGAGAGAAAAAAGGAAAATAAGAAGAGGAAGAAAGGAGAAGAAGAGGATAAATAAATAAGAAGAGTAAAAAAGAAGAAAAAGAAGAGGAGAAGAACAAAGGAATAGAGAAGAAGAAGAAAAATTAACATTTTTTTCTTCTTCTTCTCTATTCCTTTCTTCTTCTCCTTTTTTTCTTCTTTTTTTTCTTCTATCGCTTCTCTTCTATTCATTTCTTCTTCTCCTCTTTTTATTTCTTCTTTCATCTTCTTATTTTCTATCGGGTATGTCGTTGTCGATATACCCCCCTCCCGATAGCTTCAACACGAGGGGGGGGGGTCGATATACCCCCTCCCCGATAACATTATTTTCCCATGTATGTATGTCGTTGTTGTTGATATAACCCCCTCCCGCATAACTTCGACATGAGGGGCGGTCGATATATATACCCCCTCTCGACCGTGATAACTTATACCACGGGAGCACCCCCCGGGCCCTCTCGCTCGACCAAAACTCTCGAGGACACCCAAACCCTAGAAATAACGATGTTGGTCTCCTACCCCCTCCCGCCGCGCCCATACTCGACAAACTCTCTCGAGGCCACCCAATTTTACCAAGTTAAAAGAGCGTAGCCGTCGAGGCCACCGTAAACCCTTGAAGCGTTGTCGAGGCCACCCCAAACCCTTGAAGCATTGCCGAGGCCACCCCAAACCCTAGAGAGGCAGCGTCGAGGCCACTAATATGATTCCTTATTGTGATTAGCTAGCTAGTTCTACGTTTCCACTAATATATCCATCTGTCATGTTTGAAAAATAATTGCCATGTTGTAAATATTTGCAGAAACTATGGAGCACCCCCGAGACGAAGAACCAGAAGAGATTTTGGGGGAAATAATCGCAAAAGGAAGTGATGTCATCTTGTCGTATCTCAACGACACCGATGGTCGGGAAGGATAGGGTGAAGAAGAAGGCTATGCTTATGATGGCTCCGGTGACCCATTAATGCCGATACAAGAAGAAGGCTATGATTATGATGGCTCCGTTGACCGAACCGAGTCCGGCCAGGTATATATATTAGTTAAGCCTGTGCTGACTAGCTAATTGATGCATTCATTGTTTTTGTATGTACACATATTAATTAACTCTCGTCTTTCTTCTTTTTCTAGCCCTCCGGATCGAGCACAACTTCGTTAAAGAGACGACACCCGAAGAAAAAGTTGCGCTCGGATGAAAGGTTTGAGATCACAGCAATCGCGCGCGATGGCAAGGCGATTGAACCGTACCGGACAAACGAAGCATTTGCTAATCAGTACGGTGTTCTTGTTAGGGACAAGATCCCGATCAGTATCCAGCAATGGTTAAAGCCTAAGAAGGAAGACCCTGAGGTGTCTTATGTCTCCGATATGCAGAAAGAAGATCTTTGGACAACGGTTAAGGCAAATTTCACCCTACCGCCAGAGGAGGATCCGGAGAAGCCAGTTATAGAGCAAGTGATCAAGTCTCATGCTCTTAAGAAGATGGAAGAACTATTCAGGAGGTGGAAGAATGAGCTGAAAAGGTTTGTCGACAAAGAAATTACACCAGAATTCACCGGCCGGTTTGAGAAGATCAGAGATCACTGGCCCGCATTTGTGGCCCACAAGACATCGGAAAAGAGTAAGAAGATGTCAACGACAAACAAGGAAAATGTTGCGAAGAAGAAGCATCACCATCGCACGGGGTCAAGTGGCTACCTCAAAGCCCGACCTTTGTGGGACAAGGCTGAGAATGACCTGATTGCTAAAGGGGTCGAACCAGAGACATTGAACTGGCCAGACCGTTCCCGGACTTGGTTCTTCGGGGTTGGCGGAACCTTGGACCCTATATCAGGGAAGTGCGTTTGGACGGAAGAGCAACTGCAAATACCCGTCACGAGGCTTAAGGAGTATATCGAGAAAGCGCAGCAAGGGACGTTCGTTCCAGACAGAGAGAAGGACGAGCTAACAATGGCCCTCGGAATCCTGAGCACCCTGGACGGAGAAGAGGCACGCCAGGCTCCGTTCCGTGGAAGGTTGGGTTTCCGGACGCAGGGGGTTACAAATGCCAGGAGAGGATTAAGAAAGTGGAGCATAGCCAACTGCAGGCGCTGCACGAAAGGGTACAAGGGCTAGAGGAACGAGAAGCAGATCACAACAAACGACCTCCCGAAGCTTCCCTTGAAGCTACCCCACCATCTCAGTGGAGAAGCAGCGTGGCTTCCATCGAGCAGACTCATCAACTGGACCTTGTCTTCATGGCTCCTGCTAGCTACCCCGTGGATGCTATCACAGAGTCTCAACATTGCCACCTTATGACGCGATGTATGACATTCAAAGTCAAGGCGGCTGTTGGAGTTGTTTTACCTACTGAACCTGGCACAACCTACCACGGCCGGTCGATTCCAGAAGGATATGCTAGGGTGATGGTGGATCAAATAACGGACGGATTTGAGGACCTTGAGCTTGACCACCCTACGGGTGAAGGGGAGATTCGGCTGGGTTCCTCTCTGAAGACTACATGCATATGGCGGAAGGAGCTCATCAACCTTCCGAACTGGACGGCTCCGCCTCCTCCTCCTCCTCCGGTGAATCAGGGCACTCCGCCTCCTCCTCCGATGAGTGATCAGGGCACTCAGTCTCCTCCTCCTCCGCCTCCTCCTCCGCCGAGTGATCAGGGCACTCAGTCTCCTTCTCCTCCTCCGCCTCCTCCTCTGGCGAGTGATGAGGGCACTCAGCCTCCTTCTCCGGCGCATGGCGGCACTAAGCCTTCTTCTCCGCCTGCGCCGGCGCGCTCGAGCAGCCAACCTCCTCCTTCTCCGCCTCGTCAACAAGGGTGGAAGAGACCAGCCGCCGCTCCGGCTGCTCCGGCGCGTCGTCCTTCTACTCCGCCTCCTAAGAAAGGAAAGACAGCCGCAGCCGCTCCGGCGTCTAGCAGTACAGCCAGAGGCAGGCAATACAAATACGGTCCTTCTCTGAAGACTCGAGAGAAGTTACCATACGAGAGGAGCCAGGAGGAAAACGCGAAGATCGTGCAAGCCGAAGTGAAAAACTTCTTTGAAGGGGTGAAAGCAAAGAATCATCCACCTCCGGAGGAGAAGATAGATCCAGTAAAAGCGAAGCGTACTCTGGCTGTCCTGAAGAAACCACCAAATTCTCCAACGAAAGGCAACTATGAGCGCATTATTAGAAAGTCATTTATCGAACCGGAGCGGTCGGGAAGTACTGTCAGTGTTCAAAGGTTAGCAGAACGACGAGCTGGGAAAAAAGTTGCCCAGCTCGGCGAACAAGCGAACCAATCGTCCCCCCCGCTCAAGGTGTCTAGCGATATCGTCGCTAATCATCCGGGGATCTTGTTGCTCGGTACCAATCCTGTAGATTACCTGCCCGATGATGCACATTTTGATCTATTGGAGGTGGACGAACACAAATACGTGTACGGGAAGCCTCTCGTCAAAGATGAAAGATCTCTAACAACGATGATGCGAAGATTCCATGATTGGTACATGAAAACCTGCAAAGAGTCTGAGGGTTTTGACGCTGAGAGTTAAAAAGGAGCATGACCTCGTTGGACTTGAACAGTTGATGGTTCCATTTGAGGAGTTTGATTGGCACTCCCTGACAATAGCTAGACGAATGATGATTCTGTGACAACAGACATTCCCCTGCAACGGCACCAGAAGAATGCTGCTAGCACTCCTCGGCAACGAAACAAAAAGAATGTTGTTGACGGCCCACCAGCGTGTGGGATCGCAGCAGTTTTCGAGGGTAGAGTATTCGACCCAAATTTGTTGATTCGCCGGGAGGTGAGAGAATACTATCGAGTATTAGCAGCTGAATTTTCTGATTCAACCGCACCTGAAAGATTAGTATCTGCTGTTGGGGAACGTCGCATGGGAAACAAAAAATTTCCTACGCGCACGAAGACCTATCATGGTGATGTCCATCTACGAGAGGGGATATTCGATCTACATACCCATGTAGATCGCATAGCAGAAGCGTTAAGAAACGCGGTTGATGTAGTGGAACGCCCTCACGTCCCTTGATCCGCCCCGCGAACCGTCCCGCGATCAGTCCCACGATCTAGTGCCGAACGGACGACACCTCCGCGTTCAGCACACGTACAGCTCGACGATGATCTCGGCCTTCTTGATCCAGCAAGAGAGACGGAGAGGTAGATGAGTTCTCCGGCAGCGTGACGGCGCTTCGGAGGTTGGTGGTGATCTATGTTGGGGAACGTCGCAAGGGAAACAAAAATTTTCCTACGCGCACGAAGACCTATCATGGTGATGTCCATCTACGAGAGGGGATGAGTGATCTATGTACCCTTGTAGATCGTACAGCAGAAGCGTTAGAGAACGCGGTTGATGTAGTGGAACGTCCTCACGTCCCTCGATCCGCCCCGCGAACAATCCCGCGATCAGTCCCACGATCTAGTACCGAACGGACGGCACCTCCGCGTTCAGCACACGTACAGCTCGACGATGATCTCGGCCTTCTTGATCCAGCAAGAGAGACGGAGAGGTAGAAGAGTTCTCCGGCAGCGTGACGGCGCTCCGAAGGTTGGTGATGATCTCGTCTCAGCAGGGCTCCGCCCGAGCTCCGCAGAAACGCGATCTAGAGGAAAAACTATGGAGGTATGTGGTCGGGCAGCCGTGAGAAAGTCGTCTCAAATCTGCCCTAAAAGCCCCATATATATAGGAGGAGCGTGGGGGACCTTGCCTTGGGGTCCAAGGGACTCCCAAGGGGTCGGCCGAGCCAAGGGGGGGAGGACTCCCCCCCCAAACCGAGTTGGACTTGGTTTGGTGGGAGGAGTCCCCCTCCCTTCCCACTTCTTCCCCCCCTTTTTTTTCTTTCCTTTGATTTTCTTCTCTTGGCGCATAGGCCCCTTTGGGGCTGTCCCACCAGCCCACCTCAGTGCCAGGATTCGTATAATCCCGTATGTCATTCCCTTTGTCCTTCGGTATGTTACTTTCCCGAGATTCGATCGTTGGTATCCGCATACCTATTTCAATCTCGTTTACCGGCAAGTCTCTTTACTCATTCCGTAATACAAGATCCCGCAACTTACACTAAGTTACATTGCTTGCAAGGCTTGTGTGTGATGTTGTATTACCGAGTGGGCTCCGAGATACCTCTCCGTCATACGGAGTGACAAATCACAGTCTTGATCCATACTAACTCAGCTAACACCTTCGGAGATACCTGTAGAGCATCTTTATAGTCACCCAGTTACGTTGCGACGTTTGATACACACAAGGCATTCCTCCGGTGTCAGTGAGTTATATGATCTCATGGTCATAGGAATAAATACTTGACACGCAGAAAACAGTAGCAACAAAATGACACGATCAACATGCTACGTCTATTAGTTTGGGTCTAGTCCATCACGTGATTCTCCCAATGACGTGATCCAGTTATCAAGCAACAACACCTTGTTCATAATCAGAAGACACTGACTCTCATCGATCAACTGGCTAGCCAACTAGAGGCATGCTAGGGACGGTGTTTTGTCTATGTATCCACACATGTAAATGAGTCTTCATTCAATACAATTATAGCATGGATAATAAACTATTATCTTGATACAGGAATTATAATAATAACTATACATTTATTATTGCCTCTAGGGCATAATTCCAACAGTCTCCCACTTGCACTAGACTCAATAATCTAGCCCTCACATCACTATGTGATTTACATTGTAATAAATCTAACACCCATACAGTTCTGGTGTCGATCATGTTTTGGCCGTGGAAGAGGTTTAGTCAGCGGGTCTGCTACATTCAGATCCGTGTGCACTTTGCATATATTTACGTCCTCCTCCTCGACGTAGTCGCGGATGAGGTTGAAGCGTCGTCTGATGTGTCTGGTCTTCTTGTGAAACCTTGGTTCCTTTGCTAAAGCAATGGCACCAGTGTTGTCACAGAACAAGGTTATTGGATCCAGTGCACTTGGCACCACTCCAAGATCCGTCATGAACTGCTTCATCCAGACACCCTCCTTAGCCGCCTCCGAGGCAGCCATGTACTCTGCTTCACATGTAGAATCTGCTACGACGCTTTGCTTGGAACTGCACCAGCTTACTGCACCCCCATTAAGAATAAATACGTATCCGGTTTGCGACTTAGAGTCGTCCGGATCTGTGTCAAAGCTCGCATCGACGTAACCTTTTACGGCGAGCTCTTCGTCACCTCCATACACGAGAAACATTTCCTTAGTCCTTTTCAGGTACTTCAGGATATTCTTGACCGCCGTCCAGTGATCCACTCCTGGATTACTCTGGAACCTACCTGCCATACTTATGACCAGGCTAACATCCGGTCTAGTGCACAGCATTGCATACATGATAGAGCCTATGGCTGAAGCATAGGGGACGGAGCGCATATGCTCTCTATCTTCATCAGTTGCTGGGCACTGAGTCTTACTCAATCTCGTACCTTGTAATACTGGCAAGAACCCTTTCTTGGACTGTTCCATTTTGAACCTCTTCAAAACTTTATCAAGGTATGTGCTTTGTGAAAGTCCTATCAGGCGTTTTGATCTATCCCTATAGATCTTAATGCCTAGTATGTAAGCAGCTTCTCCTAGGTCCTTCATAGAGAAACTTTTATTCAAGTAACCTTTTATGCTCTCCGAAAGCTCTACGTTGTTTCCAATCAGTAATATGTCATCCACATATAATATTAGAAACGCCACAGAGCTCCCACTCACTTTCTTGTAAATACAAGATTCTCCAACCACTTGTATAAACCCAAATGCTTTGATCACCTCATCAAAGCGTTTGTTCCAACTCCGAGATGCTTGCACCAGTCCATAAATGGATCGCTGGAGCTTGCACACCTTGTCAGCATTCTTAGGATCGACAAAACCTTCGGGTTGCATCATATACAACTCTTCCTTAAGGAAACCGTTAAGGAACGCCGTTTTGACATCCATCTGCCAGATTTCATAATCGAAAAATGCAGCTATTGCTAACATGATTCTGACGGACTTAAGCATCGCTACGGGTGAGAAGGTCTCATCGTAGTCAACTCCTGGAACTTGTGAAAAACCCTTTGCCACAAGTCGAGCTTTATAAACGGTCACATTACCGTCAGCGTCCGTCTTCTTCTTAAAGATCCATTTGTTCTGAATAGCCTTGCGGCCCTCAGGTAGTATCTCCAAAGTCCACACTTTGTTCTCATACATGGATCCTATCTCGGATTTCATGGCTTCTAGCGATTTGTTGGAATCTGGGCCCACCATTGCCTCTTCATAATTCGCAGGTTCATTGTTGTCTAACAACATGATCGATAAGACGGGATTACCGTACCACTCTGGAGCAGCACGTGATCTCGTCGACCTGCGTGGTTCAACAGAAACTTGAACTGGAGTTTCATGATCATCATCATTAACTTCCTCCTCAACCGGCGTCGCAACGACAGGGGTCTCCCCTTGCCCTGCGCCACCATCCAAAGGGATGAGAGGTTCGACAACCTCGTCAAGTTCTATCTGCCTCCCACTCAATTCTCTCGAGAGAAACTCCTTCTCGAGAAAAGTTCCGTTCTTTGCAACAAACACTTTGCCCTCGGATTTGAGATAGAAGGTGTACCCAACCATCTCCTTTGGGTAACCTATGAAGACGCACTTTTCCGCTTTGGGTTCCAGCTTTTCAGGCTGAAGCTTTTTGACATAAGCATCACATCCCCAAACTTTAAGAAACGACAACTTTGGCCTTTTGCCATACCACAGTTCGTATGGTGTCGTCTCAACGGATCTCGATGGTGCCCTATTTAAAGTGAATGCAGCTGTTTCTAATGCATAACCCCAAAAAGATAACGACAAATCAGTAAGAGACATCATAGATCGTACCATCTCTAACAAAGTACGATTACGGCGTTCGGACACACCATTACGCTGTGGTGTTCCAGGCGGTGTTAACTGTGAAACAATTCCACATTGTCTTAAGTGAGTACCAAACTCGAAACTCAGATATTCACCCCCACGATCAGACCGTAGGAACTTGATCTTCTTGTTACGATGATTTTCCACTTCACTCTGAAATTGCTTGAACTTTTCAAATGTTTCAGACTTGTGCTTCATTAAGTAGACATAACCATATCTACTTAAATCGTGAGTGAAGGTGAGAAAATAACGATATCCGCCGCGTGCCTCCATGCTCATTGGACCACACACATCGGTATGTATGATTTCCAACAAGTCACTTGCACGCTCCATTGTTCCGGAGAACGGAGTCTTAGTCATCTTGCCCATGAGGCATGGTTCGCACGCGTCAAGTGAATCAAAGTCAAGTGACTCCAAAAGTCCATCAGCATGGAGTTTCTTCATGCGCTTTACACCAATATGACCCAAGCGGTAGTGCCACAAAAATATGGCGCTATCATTGTTTACTCTAACTCTTTTGGTCTCAATGTTATGTATATGCGTATCGCTATCGAGATTCAATATGAACAATCCTCTCACATTCGGTGCATGACCATAAAAGATGTTACTCATAGAAATAGAACAACCATTATTCTCAGACTTAAAAGAGTAACCGTCTCGCAATAAACAAGATCCAGATATAATGTTCATGCTCAACGCAGGCACTAAATAACAATGATTTAAGTTCATCACTAATCCCGATGGTAGTTGAAGTGACACTGTGCCGACGGCGATTGCATCAACCTTGGAACCGTTTCCTACGCGCATCGTCACTTCGTCTTTCGCCAGCCTTCGTCTATTCCGCAGTTCGTGCTTCGAGTTGCAAATGTGAGCAACAGAACCGGTATCAAATACCCAGGCACTACTACGAGAGCCGTTTAAGTACACATCAATAACATGTATATCAAATATACCTGATTTTTCTTTGCCCGCCTTCTTATCTGCCAGATACTTGGGGCAATTGCGCTTCTAGTGACCCATACCCTTGCAATAGAAGCACTCTGTTTCAGGCTTAGGTCCAGCCTTGGGTTTCTTCGGCGGATTGGCAACAGGCTTGCCGCTCTTCTTCGAATTGCCCTTCTTGCCTTTGCCGTTTCTCTTGAAACTAGTGGTCTTGCTCACCATCAACACTTGATGCTCTTTACGGAGTTCAGACTCTGCGACTTTCAGCATCGCAAACAACTCGCCGGGAGACTTGTTCATCCCTTGCATGTTGTAGTTCAACACAAAGCCTTTGTAGCTTGGCGGCAGTGATTGAAGGATTCTGTCAGTGATAGCTTCTTGCGGGAGTTCAATCCCCAGTTCAGCTAGACGGTTTGAGTACCCAGACATTTTGAGCACATGTTCACTGACAGACGAGTTTTCCTCCATCTTGCAAGCATAGAATTTATCGGAGGTCTCATACCTCTCGATCCGGGCGTTCTTCTGAAAGATAAACTTCAACTCCTGGAACATCTCAAATGCTCCATGACGCTCAAAGCGACGTTGAAGTCCCGGTTCTAAGCCATACAAGACTGCACATTGAACTATTGAGTAGTCCTCCTTACGCGCTAACCAAGCGTTCTTAACATCCTGATCAGTCGTAGCGGGTGGTTCATCTCCTAGCGCAGCATTAAGGACATAATCCTTCTTTCCAGCTTGTAAGATTAGCTTAAGATTACGAGCCCAGTCTACAAAGTTGCTTCCATCATCTTTCAACTTAGCTTTCTCTAGGAACGTATTAAAATTCAGGATGACACTTGCGTGAGCCATGATCTACAACACAAATATATTCAAAGTGGACTTAGACTATGTTCAAGATAATTAGAGTTCAACTTAATCAAATTATATGCTAAACTCCCACTCAAAAAGTACATCTCTCTAGTCATTTGAGTGGTTCATGATCCACTTACACTATCCCAAGTCCGATCATCACGTGAGTTGAGAATAGTTTCAGTGGTAAGCATCCCTATGCTAATCATATCAACTATATGATTCATGATCGACCTTTCGGTCTCATGTGTTCCGAGGCCATGTCTTCACATGCTATGCTCGTCAAGCTTAACCCGAGTGTTCCGCGTGCGCAATTGTTTTGCACCTGTTGTATGTGAACGTTGAGTCTATCACACCCGATCATCACGTGGTGTCTCGAAACGACGAACTGTAGCAACGGTGCACAGTCGGGGACAACACAATTTCGTCTTGAAATTTCAGTGAGAGATCACCTCATAATGCTACCGTCGTTCTAAGCAAAATAAGGTGCAAAAAGGATTAACATCACATGCAATTCATAAGTGACATGATATGGCCATCATCACGTGCTTCTTGATCTCCATCACCAAAGCACCGGCACGATCTTCTTGTCACCGGCGCCACACCATGATCATCCATCAACGTGTTGCCATCGTGGTTGTCATGCTACTTATGCTATCACTACTAAAGCTACATCCTGGCAAAATAGTAAACGCATCTGCAAGCACATATGTTAGTATAAAGACAACCCTATGGCTCCTGCCGGTTGCCGTACCATCGACGTGGAAGTCGATATTTCTATTACAACATGATCATCTCATACATCCAATATATCACATCACATCGTTGGCCATATCACATCACAATCATACCCTACAAAAACAAGTTAGACGTCCTCTAATTTTGTTGTTGCATGTTTTACGTGGTGACCAAGGGTATCTAGTAGGATCGCATCTTACTTACGCAAACACCACAACGGAGATATATGAGTTGCTATTTAACCTCATCCAAGGACCTCCTCGGTCAAATCCGATTCAACTAAAGTTGGAGAAACCGACACTTGCCAGTCATCTTTGAGCAAAGGGGGTTACTCGTAACGATGAAACCAGTCTCTCGTAAGCGTACGAGTAATGTCGGTCCAAGCCGCTTCAATCCAACAATATCGCGGAATCAAGAAAAGACTAAGGAGGGCAGAAAAACGCACATCACCGCCCACAAAACCTTTTGTGTTCTACTCGAGAAGACATCTACGCATGAACCTAGCTCTGATACCACTGTTGGGGAACGTCGCAAGGGAAACAAAATTTTTCCTACGCGCACGAAGACCTATCATGGTGATGTCCATCTACGAAAGGGGATGAGTGATCTATGTACCCTTGTAGATCGTACAGCAGAAGCGTTAGAGAACGCGGTTGATGTAGTGGAACGTCCTCACGTCCCTCGATCCGCCCCACGAACAATCTCGCGATCAGTCCCACGATCTAGTACCGAACGGACGGCACCTCCGCATTCAGCACACGTACAGCTCGACGATGATCTCGGCCTTCTTGATCCAGCAAGAGAGACGGAGAGGTAGAAGAGTTCTCCGGCAGCGTGACGGCGCTCCGGAGGTTGGTGATGATCTCGTCTCAGCAGGGCTCCGCCCGAGCTCCGCAGAAACGCGATCTAGAGGAAAAACTATGGAGGTATGTGGTCGGGCAGCCGTGAGAAAGTCGTCTCAAATCTGCCCTAAAAGCCCCATATATATAGGAGGAGGGAGGGGGACCTTGCCTTGGGGTCCAAGGGACTCCCAAGGGGTCGGCCGAGCCAAGGGGGGGAGGACTCCCCCCCCCCCCAAACCGAGTTGGACTTGGTTTGGTGGGAGGAGTCCCCCTCCCTTCCCACTTCTTCCCCCCTTTTTTTTCTTTCCTTTGATTTTCTTCTCTTGGCGCATAGGCCCCTTTGGGGCTGTCCCACCAGCCCACTAAGGGCTGGTGTGTCTCCCCAAAGCCTATGGGCTTCCCCGGGGTGGGTTGCCCCCCCGGTGAACTCCCGGAACCCATTCGTCATTCCCGGTACATTCCCGGTAACTCCGAAAACCTTCCGGTAATCAAATGAGGTCATCCTATATATCAATCTTCGTTTCCGGACCATTCCGGAAACCCTCGTGATGTCCGTGATCTCATCCGGGACTCGGAACATTTGGTAACCAACCATATAACTCAAATACGCATAAAACAACGTCGAACCTTAAGTGTGCAGACCCTGCGGGTTCGAGAACTATGTAGACATGACCCGAGAGACTCCTCGGTCAATATCCAATAGCGGGACCTGGATGCCCATATTGGATCCTACATATTCTACGAAAATCTTATCGTTTGAACCTCAGTGCCAGGATTCGTATAATCCCATATGTCATTCCCTTTGTCCTTCGGTATGTTACTTGCCCGAGATTCGATCGTCGGTATCCGCATACCTATTTCAATCTCGTTTACCGGCAAGTCTCTTTACTCGTTCCGTAATACAAGACCCCGCAACTTACACTAAGTTACATTGCTTGCAAGGCTTGTGTGTGATGTTGTATTACCGAGTGGGCCCCGAGATACCTCTCCGTCATACGGAGTGACAAATCCCAGTCTTGATCCATACTAACTCAACTAACACCTTCGGAGATACCTGTAGAGCATCTTTATAGTCACCCAGTTACGTTGCGACGTTTGATACACACAAGGCATTCCTCCGGTGTCAGTGAGTTATATGATCTCATGGTTATAGGAATAAATACTTGACACGCAGAAAACAGTAGCAACAAAATGACACGATCAACATGCTACGTCTATTAGTTTGGGTCTAGTCCATCACGTGATTCTCCCAATGACGTGATCCAGTTATCAAGCAACAACACCTTGTTCATAATCAGAAGACACTGACTATCATCGATCAACTGGCTAGCCAACTAGAGGCATGCTAGGGACGGTGTTTTGTCTATGTATCCACACATGTAAATGAGTCTTCATTCAATACAATTATAGCATGGATAATAAACTATTATCTTGATACAGGAATTATAATAATAACTATACATTTATTATTGCCTCTAGGGCATAATTCCAACAATCTAATCTCAGCAGGGCTCCGCCCGAGCTCCGCAGAAACGCGATCTAGAGGTAAAACCGTGGAGATATGTGCTCGGGCTGCCGTGGCAAAGTTGTCTCAAATCAGCTCTAAAACCTCCGTGTATATAGGGGGAAGAGGGGGAGCCTTGCCTTGGGGTCCAAGGACCCCAAGGGGTTCGGCCGAGCCAAGGGGGGGAGTCCTCCCCTTCCAAACCGAATCCAACTAGGTTTGGAAGGAGGAGTCCTTCCCCTTTTTCCTACCTCCTCTTTTTTTTTTTTCTCTTTGATTTTCTTCCTATGGAGCATAGGGCCTTCTTGGGCTGTCCCACCAGCCCACTAAGGGCTGGTGCGCCACCCCCAAGGCCTATGGGCTTCCCCGGGGTGGGTTGCCCCCCCCCCCCGGTGAACACCCGGAACCCATTCGTCATTCCCGGTAACTCCGAAAACCTTTCGGTAATCAAATGAGGTTATCCTATATATTAATCTTCGTTTCCGGACCATTCCGGAAACCCTCGTGACGTCCGTGATCTCATCCGGGACTCCGAACAACATTCGGTAACCAACCATATAACTCAAATACGCATAAAACAACGTCGAACCTTAAGTGTGCAGACCCTGCGGGTTCGAGATCTATGTAGAAATGACCCGAGAGACTCCTCGGTCAATATCCAATAGCGGGACCTGGATGCCCATATTGGATCCTACATATTCTACGAAGATCTTATCGTTTGAACCTCAGTGCCAAGGATTCATATAATCCCGTATGTCATTCCATTTGTCCTTCGGTATGTTACTTGCCCGAGATTCGATCGTCAGTATCCGCATACCTATTTCAATCTCGTTTACCGGCAAGTCTCTTTACTCGTTCTGTAATACAAGATCCCGCAACTTACACTAAGTTACATTGCTTGCAAGGCTTGTGTGTGATGTTGTATTACCGAGTGGGCCTCGAGATACCTCTCCGTCACACGGAGTGACAAATCCCAGTCTTGATCCATACTCACTCAACGAACACCTTCGGAGATACCTGTAGAGCATGTTTATAGTCACCCAGTTACGTTGCGACGTTTGATACACACAAAGTATTCCTCTGGTGTTAGTGAGTTATATGATCTCATGGTCATAGGAACAAATACTTGACACGCAGAAAACAGTAGCAACAAAATGACACGATCAACATGCTACGTCTATTAGTTTGGGTCTAGTCCATCACGTGATTCTCCTAATGATGTGATCCAGTTATCAAGCAACAACACCTTGTTCATAATCAGAAGACACTGACTATCTTTGATCAACTGGCTAGCCAACTAGAGGCTTGCTAGGGACAGTGTTTTGTCTATGTATCCACACATGTAAATGAGTCTTCATTCAATACAATTATAGCATGGATAATAAACGATTATCTTGATACAGGAATTATAATAATAACTATATTTATTATCGCCTCTAGGGCATAATTCCAACATCAACTTATCCAATTCAAATCTACGATAAAGAGAAAGCGACATAACACTAACACCGGCTCCAAGGTCACATAAGGCAGTTTTTACGTAGTTTCCTTTAATTGAGCAAGGTATAGTGGGCACTCCGAGATCACCAAGTTTCTTGGGAGTTCCACCTTTAAAAGTGTAGTTGGCAAGCATGGTGGAGATCTCAAGATCTGGTATCTTCCGTTTATTAGTCACGATATCTTTCATGTACTTGGCATACGGAGACATCTTGAGCATATCAGTTAACCGCATCTGCAGAAAGACGGGTCTTATCATCTCAACGAAGTGCTCAAAATCCTCATCATCCCTTTTCTTGGATGGCTTAGGAGGAAAGGGCATAGGTCTCCGAACCCATGGCTCCCATTCTTTACCATGCTTCCTAGAAGTGAAGTAATTCTTGTCGTATCTCTTAGGTCGTGGATTATCAGGATTAACTGTAGGTTCAATCTCCACATCCTCATCATTGCGAGGTTGAGCATTATTATGAACATCACTGTCCATATTGTCACCAGGTTCATGTTCATCACCAGATTGTGTTTCTACATCAGACGCAGAAATATCATTAGGTTCTTTTGGTGTGACAGTATTTGGTGAACTGGCGTGCAGGTTTCTATCATCCTTCTTCTTCTCCTTAGGATAACTAGGTGTATCAGCATTGATTCCTTGAGAATCTTAATCAATTCTCTTAGGATGACCTTCAGGATACAAAGGTTCCTCAGTCATTTTGCCTCCTCTAGTAATGACTCTGACAGAGTTGTCATTTAATTCATCGAGCAGGTCATTCTGAGCTTTAAGTACTTGTTCTACCTGAGTGGTAATCATAGAAGCATGTTTACTCAGAAGCTTCAGATCATTGACATTTGTGTCTACACAAGCACTTAGATTGCTAAGCATACGAGTACTTTGTTCCAAATGTCTCCTAACATAATCATTGAAACTCTGTTGTTTGGCAACAAGGTTGTCAAATTCATCAAATCATAGGCTAGAAGGTTTATCAAAAGTAATATCACTCTCATCAAACCTACGCAGAGAATTCACTTCTACTACCTGTATCGGGTTATCGAGACCATGGATCTCTTCGATAGGTGGTAGGTTTTTGACATCTTCAGATCTAATGCCTTTCTCTTGCATAGATTTCTTGGCTTCTTGAATATCTTCGGGACTGAGGAATAGAATACCTCTTTTCTTAGGAGTTGGCTTAGGAGGTGGTTCGAGAATAGTCCAAGCATTATCGTTGATCAAGAGGTTATTCAGTAGGGTCTCGGCTTGTTCTACAGTTCGTTCCCGAAAAACACAAACGGCACAACTATCTAGGTGGTCTCTAGAGGCATCGGTAAGTCCGTTATAGAGGATATCAAGTATCTCATTCTTCTTAAGAGGGTGATCAGGCAAAGCATTATGTAGCTGGATGAGCCTCCCCCAAGCTTGTGGAAGACTCTCTTCTTGGAGTTGAGCAAAGTTGTATATTTCCTGCAAGGCAGCTTGCTTCTTATGGGTAGGGAAATATTTCTCACAGAAGTAATATACCATCTCCTGGGGACTACGCACACATCCAGGAGCAAGAGAGGTGAACTAGACTTTAGCGTCATCCTTTGAGAGAAAGGAAACATCTTAAGGATATAGTAGTGGCAGATCTTCTCCTCATTAGTGAAAAGGTTGGCTATTTCGGATAGTTTGGCAAGATGGGCTATGACCGTCTCAGACTCATAACCATGAAAAGTATCAGAGTCGACTAGAGAGATTATCTCAGGGTCGACAGAGAATTCATAATCCTTATCGGTGACAAAGATAGGCGAAGTGGCAAACCTCGGGTCATTTTTCATCCTAGCTTCCCGAGATTTTTCCTTCCACTTGAGAAGTAATTTCTCAGCGTCATGGGCATCCTTACACGCAAGAAAATCCTCAGCTATCTCTCCCTCCATAACGTAACCCTCAGGTATATCAAGCAATTCATATCTAGGAGAGCTAGATCTAGAAGGAGCAAAAGCAGTTTCTATCTCAATAGTATCGTCAGTTTCAGAAGCATCACGAGCATTGGCAGTAACTCTAGCAATATGAGCATCAAGGAACACTCCTAGTGGAACATCAGGCAAAATAGTAACTCTAGCATCATCAGGCAAAGCAGTATCATGCATAACATCTCCAGCAGTATCAAGCATAGCATCTCTAGCAGTATCAAGCATAGTACCATCAGGCAAAATAGCATCTCTAGCATCATCAGGCAAAGCAGTATCAAGCATAGCATCTCTAGCAGTGTCAGGCATAGTATCAAGCATAACATCTCTAGCAGTAGTATCACAAGCATCATCAAGCACATGCGACATATCAAGATTTCTAGCAGGAGGTGATGTCGCAAACTTACTCATAATTGAAGGTGAATCAAGTGTAGATCTAGATGACAATTCCTTACCTCCCCTCGTAGTTGAGGGCAAGACTTTGGTCTTCGGATCCTTCAGATTCTTCATAGTGATCAGCAGATATAGATCCCAAGTGACTCAGAGAATATATCAATATCTCCCCGGCAACGGCGCCAGAAAAATGTTGATTGCAATCTCTGGCAATGGCTAGACGAATGCTGATGACAACAAACCTTCCCCCGCAACGGCACCAGAAGAATGCTGCTAGCACTCCCCGGCAACGAAACTAGAAGAATGTTGTTGATGACCCACCAGCGCGTGGGTTCGCAGCAGTTTTCGAGGGTAGAGTATTCGACCCAATTTGTTGGTTTACCAGAAAGGAGGTGAGAGAATACTCTCGAGTATTAGCAGCTGAATTTGTCAGATTCAACCACACCTGAAAGATTAGTATCTGCAAGCACAGTAGTAACAGCAAAGTAGTGAGTAACGACAGTGTAACGAGCAATAGCAGCGGCAAGGAACAACAGTAGTGACAGCAGTAGCAAGTAGCAACAGTAGCAAGCGACAGTAATAGCAACAGTAGCAGCAGCAGCAGAGCAAAACAAGTAACAACAGTAGCAACAGTAGTAGCAGCAGCAGCAGAGCAAGACAAGTAACAGCAGTACGACAAACTCGTAGGCAATGGGTCGGTGATTTGTTTTGATGATATTCATCATGCAACTGCTATAACACGGAGAGATATGTGGCTAGCTCCCGTTCGTCAATGTGATGTAGGCATGCATTCTGCGTGTCGTCATACGTGCTTAGGGAAAAGAACTTGCATGACATCTATTGTCCATCCCTCCTGTGGCAGCGGGGTCCAAAAGGAAACTACAGGATATTAAGGTTCTCCTTTTAATAAAGAACCGGACCAACGCATTAGCACTTGGTGAACACATGAACTCCTCAAACTATGGTCATCACCGGGAGTGGTTCCGGTTATTGTCACTCCGGGGTTGCCGGATCATAACACATAGTAGGTAACTACAACTTGCAAGATCGGATCTAAATCACACATATATTGGTGACAACATAATAATTTCAGATCTGAAATCATGGCACTCGGGCCCTAGTGACAAGCATTAAGAATGGAAAAGTAGTAGCAACATCAATCTCAAAACATAGTGGATACTAGGGATCAATCCCCATCAAAACTAACTCGATTACATGATAGATCTCATCCTACTCATCACCGCCCAGCGAGCCTACGAATAGATTACTCACGAAGGACGAAGAGCTTCATGGAATTGGAGAGGGAAGTGTTGGAAATATGCCCTAGAGGCAATAATAAATTAGTTATTATTATATTTCTTTGTTCATGATAACCGTTTATTATCCATGCTATAATTGTATTGATTGGAAACACAATACTTGTGTGGATACATAGACAAAACACTGTCCCTAGTAAGCCTCTAGTTGACTAGCTCGTTGATCAAAGATGGCCAAGGCTTCCTGGCCATAGGCAAGTGTTGTTACTTGATAACGGGATCACATCATTAGGAGAATCATGTGATGGACTAGACCCAAACTAATAGACGTAGCATGTTGATCGTGTCATTTTGTTGCTACTGTTTTCTGCGTGTCAAGTATTTGTTCCTATGACCATGAGATCATATAACTCACTGACACCGGAGGAATGCTTGGTGTGTATCAAACGTCGCAACGTAACTGGGTGACTATAAAGATGCTCTACAGCTATATCTCCGAAGGTGTTAGTTGAGTTAGTATGGATCGACACTGGGATTTGTCACTCCGTGTGACGGAGAGGTATCTCGGGGCCCACTCGGTAATACAACATCACACACAAGCCTTGCAAGCAATTGACTTAGTGTAAGTTGCGGGATCTTGTATTACGGAACGAGTAAAGAGACTTGCCGGTAAACGAGATTGAAATAGGTATGCGGATACTGACGATCGAATCTCGGGCAAGTAACATACCGAAGGATAAAGGGAATGACATACGGGATTATATGAATCCTTGGCACTGAGGTTCAAACGATAAGATCTTCGTAGAATATGTAGGATCCAATATGGGCATCCAGGTCCCGCTATTGGATATTGACCGAGGAGTCTCTCGGGTCATGTCTACATAGTTCTCGAACCCGCAGGGTCTGCACACTTAAGGTTCGACGTTGTTTTATGTGTATTTGAGTTATATGGTTGGTTACCGAATGTTGTTCGGAGTCCCGGATGAGATCACGGACATCACCAGGGTTTCCGGAATGGTCCAGAAACGAAGATTGATATATAGGATGACCTCATTTGATTACCGCAAGGTTTTCGGAGTTACCGTGAATGTACCGGGAATGACGAATGGGTTCCGGGTGTTCACCGGGGGGGCAACCCACCCCGGGGAAGCCCATAGGCCTTGGGGGTGGCGCACCAGCCCTTAGTGGGCTGGTGGGACAGCCCAAGAAGGCCCTATGCGCCAAAGGAATAAAATCAAAGAGAAAAGGAAAAAAAAGGAGGAGGTGGGAAAAGGGGGAAGGACTCCTCCTTCCAAACCTAGTTGGACTCGGTTTGGAAGGGGAGGGTTGCCCCCCTTGGCTCGGCCGACCCCCTTGGGAGTCCTTGGACCCCAAGGCAAGGCTCCCCCTCCTCCCCCTATATATACGGAGGTTTTAGGGCTGATTTGAGACAACTTTGCCACAGCAGCCCGACCACATATCTCCACGGTTTCACCTCTAGATCGCGTTTCTGCGGAGCTCGGGCGGAGCCCTGCTGAGATAAGATCACCACCAACCTCCGGAGCGCCGTCACGCTGCCGGAGAACTCATCTACCTCTCCGTCTCTCTTGCTGGATCAAGAAGGCCGAGATCATCGTCGAGCTGTACGTGTGCTGTACGCGGAGGTGCCGTCCGTTCGGCACTAGATCGTGGGACTGATCGCGTGACGGTTAGCGGGGCGGATCGAGGGACGTGAGGACGTTCCACTACATCAACCGCGTTCACTAACGCTTCTGCTATGCGGTCTACAAGGGTACGTAGATCGAACATCCCCTCTCGTAGATGGACATCACCATGATAGGTCATCGTGCGCGTAGGAAAATTTTTGTTTCCCATGCGACGTTCCACAACACTGGCATCATGAGCTAGGTTCATGCGTAGATGTCTTCTCGAGTACAACACAAAAGATTTTATGGGCGGTGATGTGCGTTTTGCTGCCCTCCTTAGTCTTTTCTTGATTCCGCGGTATTGTTGGATTGAAGCGGCTTGGACCGACATTACTCGTACGCTTACGAGAGACTGGTTTCATCGCTACGAGTAACCCCGTTACTCAAAGATGACAGGCAAGTGTCAGTTTCTCCAAGTTTAGTTGAATCGGATTTGACCGAGGAGGTCCTTGTATAAGGTTAAATAGCAATTCATATATCTCCGTTGTGGTGTTTGCGTAAGTAAGATGCGATCCTACTAGATACCCATGGTCACCACGTAAAACATGCAACAACAAAATTAGAGGAGGTCTAACTTGTTTTTGCAGGGTATGCTTGTGATGTGATATGGCCAACGATGTGATGTGATATATTGGACGTATGAGATGATCATCTTGTAATAGTTAATATCGAATTGCACGTCGATGGTACGGCAACCGGCAGGAGCCATAGGGTTGTCTTTAAACTAACGTTTGTGCTTGCAGATGCGTTTACTATTTTGCTAGGATGTAGCTCTAGTAGTAATAGCATGAGTAGCACGACAACCCCGATGGCAACACGTTGATGGAGATCATGGTGTGGCGCCGGTGACAAGAAGATCGTGTCGGTGCTTTGGTGATGGAGATCAAGAAGCACGTGATGATGGCTATATCATGTCACTTATGAATTGCATGTGATGTTAATCCTTTTTGCACCTTATCTTGCTTAGAATGACGGTAGCATTATGAGGTGATCTCTCACTAAAATTTCAAGACGAAATTGTGTTCTCCCCGACTGTGCACCGTTGTGACAGTTCTTCGTTTCGAGACACCACGTGATGATCGGGTGTGATAGACTCAACGTTCACATACAACGGGTGCAAAACAGTTGCACCCGCGGAACACTCGGGTTAAGCTTGACGAGCCTAGCATGTGCAGGCATGGCCTCGGAACACATGAGACCGAAAGGTCGAGCATGAATCGTATAGTTGATACGATTAGCATAGAGATATTTACCACTGAAACTATTCTCGACTCATGTGATGATCGGACTTGAGATAGTGGATTTGGATCATGTACCACTCAAATGACTAGAGAGATGTACTTTTTGAGTGGGAGTTCTTAAGTAATATGATTAATTGAACTAATTGTCATGAACATAGTGTAATGGCCTTTGCGAATTACGATGTAGCTTGCGCTATAGCTCTACTGTTTTTATATGTTCCTAGAGAAAATTTAGTTGAAAGTTGATAGTAGCAAACTTTGCAGACTGAGTCTGTAAAACCGAGGATTGTCCTCGTTGCTGCGCAGAAGGCTTATGTCCTTAATGCACCACTCGGTGTGCTGCACCTCGAGCGTCGTCTGTAGATGTTGTGAACATCCGACATACACGTTTCTGATGACTACACGATAGTTCAGTGCAAAATACTTAATGGCTTAGAAGCAAGGCGCCGAAGACGTTTTGAAACGTCACGGAACATAAGTGATGTTCTAAAGAGATGAAATTGTGATTTCGTGCCCGTGCCCTTGTTGAGAGGTACGAGACCTCCGACAAGATTCTTTGTCCACAAATTAAAGGAGAAAAGCTCAATCGTTGAGTGTGTGCTCAGATTGTCTGAGTACGACAATCACTTGAATCAAGTGGGAGTTAATCTTCCAGATGAGATAGTGATGGTTCTCCAAAGTCACTGCCACCAAGCTGTGAGAGCTTCGTGATGAACTATAACATATCAAGGATAGATACAATGATCCTTGAGCGATTCGCGATGTTTGACACTGCGAAAGTAGAAATCAAGAAGGAGCATCAATAGTTGATGGTTTGTAAAACCACTAAGTTTCAAGAAAGGCAAGGGCTAGAAGGGATACTTCGTGAAATGGCAAAACAGTTGCTGCACTAATGAAGAGACCCAAGATTAAACCCAAACCCGAGACTAAGTGCTTCTGTAATGAGGGGAACAGTCAATGAGGCGGAGCAACTCTAGATACTTGGTAGATAAGAAGGCTGGCAAAAGTCGAAAGAAGTATATTTGATATACATGATGTTGATGTGTACTTTACTAGTACTCCTAGTAGCATGAGGGTATTGGATACCGGTTCGGTTGCTAAGTGATTAGTAACACGAAATGAAAGCTACGGCATAAACGGAGACTAGCTAAAGGCGAGGTGACGATACGTGTTGGAAGTGTTTCCAAGGTTGATATGATCAAACGTCGCACGCTCCCTCTACCATCGGGATTGGTGTTAAACCTAAATAATTGTGATTTGGTGCTTGCGTCAAGCATGAACATGATTGGATCGTGTTTATTGCAATACGATTATTCATTTAAAGAGAATAATGGTTACTCTATTTTCTTGAATAATCACCTTCAATGGTTTATTGAATCTCGATGGTAGTGTTACACATGTTCACGATAGTGGTGCCAAAAGATACGAGGTAATGATGATAGTACCACTTACTTCTGGCACTGCCGCTTGAGTCATGTTGGTATAAATTGCATGAAGAGGCTCCATGCTGATGGATCTTTATACTCATTTGATTTTGAATCACTAGTGACATGCAATTCATACCACATGAGCAAGGCCTTGTTTTCATTGAGATGAAATAAGATAGTAACTTGTTGGAAGTGATACATTTTGATGTATGCAGTCCAATGGGTGCTGAGGCACGCAGTGGATATCATTATGTTCTTACTTCAATGACGATTGGAGTAGATACTAGAGTATTTGCTTAATGAATCACAAGTCTGAAATATTGAAAAGTTCAGTTCTGTTTCGGAGTGAAGTTCGTCGTAACAAGAGAATAAACTGTCTACGATATGATCATAGAAATGAATATCTGAGTTACGAGTTTTGGTACGCAGTTAAGACAATGTGGAAATTGTTTCGCGGTTCATGCCACCTAGAACATCATAGTGTGATGATGTGTCTGAACGTCATAGCCACACACTATTTGGTATGGTGCATGCTATGATGTCTCTTATCGAATTACCACTATCGTTTATGGGTTAAGCATTAGAGACAACCGCATTCACTTTAAATAGGGCACCACGTATTTCCGTTGAGATGACACAGTACAGACTGAGGTTTAGAGAAATCTAAACTGCCGTTTCTTGAAAGTTTGGGGTTTCGACACTTATGTGAAAAAGTTTCACTCTGATAAGCTCGAACCCAAAGCGGATAAATGCATCTTCATAGGATATCCAAAACAGTTTGGTACATCTCCTATCTCAGATCCGAAAGCAAAGTGTTTGTTTCTAGAAACGGATCCTTTCTCGAGGAAAGGTTTCTCTCGAAAGAATTGAGTGGGAGGGTGGTAGAACTTGATGAGGTTATTGAACCATCACTTTGACCAGTGTGTAGCAGGGCGCAGGAAGTTGTTCCTCTGGCGCCTACACCAATTGAAGTGAAAGCTGATGATGGTGATCATCGAGCATCGGATCAAGTTACTACAAGCCTCGTAGGTTGACAAGGTCGCGTACTACTACAGAGTGGTATGGTAACCCTGTCTTGGAGGTCATGTTGTTGAGCAACAGTGAACCTACGAGTTATGGAGAAAGCAATGGTGGGCCCAGATTCCGACAAATGGCTGGAAGCCATGAAATCCGAGAGAGGATCCATGTATGAAAACAAAGTGTAGACTTTGGAAGAACTACTTGATGGTCATAGGACTATTGAGTAAAGATGGATCTTTAAAAGGACGACAGACGATGATATTGATAAGTCACTATTAAGAAAAGCTCGACTTGTCGCAAAGATGTTTCCGACAAGATCAAACAGTTGACTATGATGAGACTTTCTCACTCGTAGCGATGCTAAAAGTCTGTTAGAGTTATGTTAGTAGTTGCTGCATTATTTATGAAATATTGCATGTAGGATGTCAAAACATTGTTTCCTCGACGGTTTCCTTGAGCAAACATTGTATGAGATACAACCATGAGGTTTTGTCGATCCTAAAGATACTAGCAAGTATGCAAGCTCCAGCGATCCTTAAATGGACTGGTGCAAGCATCTCGGAGTTGGAATATACACTTTGATGAGATGATCAAGGATTTTGGGTTTGTACAAGGTTTATGAGAAACTTGTATTTCCAAAGAAGTGAGTGGGAGCACTATAGAATTTCTGATAAGTATATGTGGTTGACATATTGTGGATCAGAAGTAATGTAGAATTTCTGTAAAGCATACAAGGTTGTTTGAAAGGAGTTTTCAAAGGAATACCTGGATTGAGCTACTTGAACGTTGAGCATCAAAGATCTATGGAGATAGATCGAAAGCGCTTAATGGGAGTTTCAACAAGATGCATGCCTTGACCAGTTTTGAAGGAGTTCAAAATAGATCAGCAAAGAAGGAGTTCTTGGTTGCGTTGTAAGGTGTGAATTTGAGTAAGACTCAAAACCCGACCACGGCAGAATAAAAAGAATAGACGAAGGTCGTCTTCTATGCCTTATCCGTAGACTCTAAAGTATGCCATGCCGAGTACCGCACCTGATGTGTGCCTTGCAGCAAGTCTGTTGAGAGGTACAGAGAGTGATCCATGATTGAATCACTAGCAGCGGTCAAAATTTATCCTTAGTAACTGATGGACTAAGGAATTTTTCTTGATTATGGAGGTGGTTAAAGAGTTCGTCGTAAAGGGTTACGTCGATGTAAGCTTTGACACTAATCCGAATAACTATGAGTAGTGAAACGGATTCGTAGAGTAGAGTAGATATTTGGAGTATTTCCGAATAGCACATAATAGCAGCATCTATAAGATGACATAAAGATTTGTAAAGAACACACGGATCTGAAAATTTCAGAACCGTTGACTAAAACCTCTCTCATGAGCAAGACGTGATCAGACCCCATAACTATATGGGTGTTGGATTCATTGGAATCACATGGTGATGTGAACTAGATTATTGACTCTAGTGCAAGTGGGAGACTGTTGGAAATATGACCTAGAGGCAATAATAAATTAGTTATTATTATATTTCTTTGTTCATGATAATCGTTTATTATCCATGCTATAATTGTATTGATTGGAAACACAATACATGTGTGGATACATAGACAAAACACTGTCCCTAGTAAGCCTCTAGTTGACTAGCTCGTTGATCAAAGATGGCCAAGGTTTCCTGGGCATAGGCAAGTGTTGTTACTTGATAACGGGATCACATCATTAGGAGAATCATGTGATGGACTAGACCCAAACTAATAGACGTAGCATGTTTATCGTGTCATTTAGTTGCTACTGTTTTCCGCGTGTCAAGTATTTGTTCCTATGACCATGAGATCATATAACTCACTGACACCGGAGGAATGCTTGGTGTGTATCAAACGTCGCAACGTAACTGGGTGACTATAAAGATGCTCTACAGGTATATCTCCGGAGGTGTTAGTTGAGTTAGTATGGATCGAGACTGGGATTTGTCACTCCGTGTGACGGAGAGGTATCTCGGGGCCCACTCGGTAATACAACACCACACACAAGCCTTGCAAGCAATGTGACTTAGTGTAAGTTGCGGGATCTTGTATTACAGAACGAGTAAAGAGACTTGCCGGTAAACGAGATTGAAATAGGTATGCGGATACTGACGATCGAATCTCGGGCAAGTAACATACCGAAGGACAAAGGGAATGATATACGGGATTATATGAATCCTTGGCAGTGAGGTTCAAACGATAAGATCTTCGTAGAATATGTAGGATCCAATATGGGCATCCAGGTCCCGCTATTGGATATTGACCGAGGAGTCTCTCGGGTCATGTCTACATAGTTCTCGAACCCGCAGGGTCTGCACACTTAAGGTTCGACGTTGTTTTATGTGTATTTGAGTTATATGGTTGGTTACCGAATGTTGTTCGGAGTCCCGTATGAGATCACGGACGTCACGAGGGTTTCCGGAATGGTCCGGAAACGAAGATTGATATATAGGATGACCTCATTAGATTACCGGAGGGTTTTCGGAGTTACCGGGAATGTACCGGGAATGACGAATGGGTTCCGTTTGTTCACCGGGGGGGGGGGGGGGGGAACCCACCCCGAGGAAGCCCATAGGCCTTGGGGGTGGCGCACCAGCCCTTAGTGGGCTGGTGGGACAACCAAGAAGGCCCTATGCGCCATAGGAAGAAAACCAAAGAGAAAAGGAAAAAAAGGAGGAGGTGGGAAAAGGGGGAAGGACTTCTCCTTCCAAACCTAGTTGGACTCGGTTTGGAAGGGAAGGGTTGCCCCCCTTGGCTCGGCCGACCCCCTTGGGAGTCCTTGGACCCCAAGGCAAGGCTCCCCCTCCTCCCCCTATATATACGGAGGTTTTAGGGCTGATTTGAGACAACTTTGCCACGGCAGCCCGACCACATATCTCCACGGTTTCACCTCTAGATCGCGTTTCTGCGGAGCTCGGGCGGAGCCCTGCTGAGATAAGATCACCACCAACCTCCGAAGCGCCGTCACGCTGCCGGAGAACTCATCTACCTCTCCGTCTCTCTTGCTGGATCAAGAAGGCCGAGATCATCGTCGAGCTGTACGTGTGCTGAACGCGGAGGTGCCGTCCGTTCGGCACTAGATCATGGGACTGATCGCGGGACGGTTCGCGGGGCGGTTCGAGGGACGTGAGGACGTTCCACTACATCAACCACGTTCACTAACGCTTCTGTTGTGCGGTCTACAAGGGTACGTAGATCGAACATCCCCTCTCGTAGATGGACATCACCATGATAGGTCTTCGTGCACGTAGGAAATTTTTTGTTTCCCATGCGATGTTCCCCAACAGGAAGAAGGTTGATGATGACGATGGCGACGATTTCCCCTCTCCGGAGCCCAAGACGGACTCCAGATCTGCCCTCCAGATGAAGAACAGGTGGTGGCGGCGCCTCCGTATCGCAAACGCGACGAAAACTTCCCTTTTTATTTTTTCTGGGACAAAAGGGATCTTATGGACCCGAGATTGGGGGCGGCAGAGCCATGTGGGCCCCACAAGCCTGCCCACCGCAACCAGGGGGGTGGTTGCGGAGCCAGGGCTTGTGTCCCACTGTCCCACCCCTTGAGGTGGAACTTGGCGCAGATATTTTTCTTATTTACCAAAACTGCTCCCCGTAAATTTTCAGGACGTTTGGAGAACTTTGATTTCTGCACAAAAATAACACCAAGGCAATTCTGTTGAAAACAGCGTCACTCCAGGTTAGTTCCATTCAAATCATGCAAATTAGAGTCCAAAACAAGGGCAAAAGAGTTTGGAAAAGTAGATATGATGGAGACGTATCAGATGGCAGTTCCTTACCTCCCCTCGTAGTTGAGGGCAAGACTTTGGTTTTTGGATCCTTCAGATTCTTCATAGTGATCAGCAGATATAAATCCCAAGTGACTCAGAGAATATAGGAATACCTCCCCGGCAACGGCGCCAGAAAAATGTTGATTGGCACTCCCTCGCAACAGCTAGACGAATGTTGATTCTGTGACAACAGACCTTCCCCTGCAACGACACCAGAAGAATGCTGCTAGCACTCCCCGGCCACGAAACTAGAAGAATGTTGTTGACGGCCCACCAGCGCGTGGGATCGCAGCAATTTTCGAGGGTAGAGTATTCGACCCAAATTTGTTGATCCGCAAGGAGGTGAGAGAATACTCTCGAGTATTAGCAGCTGAATCTGTCTGATTCAACCGCACCTGAAAGATTAGTATCTGCAAGCAAAGTAGTAGCAACAAAGTAATATGATAACGGTGTCAGAAATGATCTGTTGATGGCAAACTATTCCTAACTGTCGTATCAATGATGCCAGAAGTTGCCCGTTGACGGAAATTGTCTGTTCCCGTCAACGACGAGCGAACCAGAATTGTAGCAGGTAGGAGCAGTGTAACAAGTAATAGCAGTGGCAAGGAACAACATTAGTGACAGCAGTAGCAACAGTAGCAAGTAACAGTAAGACAAGTAACAACAGCAGCAATAGTAGTAACAACAGTAGCAGCTGAGCAAGGCAAGTAACAGCAGCAGTGGGACAAACTCGTAGGCAATGGGTCGGTGATTTGTTTGGATGATATTCATCATGCAACAGTTATAACACGGAGAGATATGTGGCTAGCTCCCGTTCGTCAATGTGATGTAGGCATGCATTCCGTGTGTAGTCATACGAAAAGAACTTGCATGACATCTATTGTCCATCCCTCCCATGGCAGCGGGGTCCAAAAGGATACCTTAGGATATTAAGGTTCTCCTTTCAATAAAGAACCGGAACAACGCATTAGCACTTGGTGAACACATGAACTCCTGAAACTATGATCATCACCGGTAGTGGTTCCGGTTATTGTCACTCCAGGGTTGCCGGGTCATAACACATAGTAGGTAACTACAACTTGCAAGATCGGATCTAAAACACACATATATTGGTGACAACATAATAATTTGAGATCTGAAATCATGGCACTCGGGCCCTAGTGACAAGCATTAAGCATGGCAAAGTAGTAGCGACATCAATCTCAGAACATAGTGGATACTAGGGATCAATCCCCGTCAAAACTAACTCGATTACATGATAGATCTCATCGTACTCATCATCCCCCAGCGAGCCTACGAATAGATTACTCATGAACGATGAAGAGCTTCATGGAATTGGAGAGGAAAGAAGGTTGATGATGACGATGGCGACGATTTCCCCTCTCCGGAGCCCAAAACGGACTCCAGATTTGTCCTCCAGACGAAGAACAGGATGTGGCGGCGCCTCCGTATCGCAAACGCGACGAAATCTTCTCTTCTGATTTTTTTCTGGGCGAAAGTGAATTTATAGAGCTGAGATTGGGGGCGGCAGAGCCACGTGGGCCCCACAAGCTTGGTTGCCGCGGCTAGGGGGGTGGCCGCGGCAACAGGGATTGTGGCCCACTGGCCCACCCCCTCATGTGGATATTTGCGCAGGTATTTTTCATATTTTCCAGAAAAATTATCCGTAAATTTTCAGGACGTTCCGAGAACTTTCATTTCTGCACAAAAAACAACACCATGGCAATTCTGCTGAAAACAGCGTGAGTCTGGGTTAGTTCCATTCAAATCATGCAAATTAGAGTCCAAAACAAGGGCGAAAGAGTTTGGAAAAGTAGATACGACGGAGACGTATCAGAGTTCTTCCCGTTTTTCAATCTCCTGGCCCTCGAGAAATTAATGATCACTTGCTATTGCCTATAAGTAGTACTACTTCTGTCATTAAGTCTCTATATATAGGTCACCTCTTTCATTGCATGTATTTTTAATTATCCTCACTATATTATATGTAGATTGAAGATCGTCGAATTGAAGAAAAGACAAACCGGTGATATTGGGTTCATTAACACAAATATCGTAGATGCATTTATGATTAAATGTCAGGCCAAAGATACCGAGGCCAACCTGCTACAATCGTTTGTATTGAATCAAAACAAAGCTATAATACTCTTCCCTTACGAATTCCAGCGAGTGTTACTGTCTTGTGCATATTCGGTTTCCCTTATTAGTCAAGGTTATAGTAATGTAATTGATGAGTTATGCATGCGTGCGCAGCTTTCACTATATTCTCCTAGAGATTAAGCTTGAGCAGGGACTAGTAACCGTCTTAGACTCGAGACGAAAAGATCCCAACGAGTATGCGGACATGACTGAAATTCTACAGAAGTAAGTTAAATCGATCATTATTGCACCATAACGGTAACTTTGTTCATTTCCTGATATCAAGTAATTGTTTTCTTTGTCTGGCAGGGTTTGAAAAAAAATCACCTCAAAAACTCCGGGACTGTCGAAGAAGCTGCAATTTAGACACCCGAAAGTAAGTACTATAGTAGCATGTTCCACGCATCTCCTAGTGATTCAAGCGCTAGTTTCATCAATACCATTTAGCATGCTTGCTAACTATCAGTTTGATTGACCTCTATTTCTTGTAAAGTGTTTGTGGCAGGACCAGGGAATGGTTACTGTGGATACTACATTTGCGAGTCCATCCGCCACACGACCTGTGAGCGGGGCTACTCTGACAAACAATATGACGTGCGTAAATAATAATACTCACAATTTTATTTTATTACCATCATTTGTGTTCAGTTTCATTTATTCATATATATGTATTGACCCCCTTCTTCAAATTAGATATATCGGATGCGGAATGAACTCCTACCAGCAGATCGTATGCGAGGAATTCAAGAGGAATTGGCGGCATTCTTTCTTGACCACGTGATCGCTGAAGACGGAGAATACCATGTGAACCGTAATTAGTTGAATTTTAATTAGGAGATTATATTGTAAGAGATAATTATATTGCATATATGTAGCGAGTAGCGTAGGATAGATATACGAGAACTTGTTGTTCGACCAATCTCTCAGAGAAGGAGAGGTGGTCGATATCACTTCTCTTTGTATGCATATGTTCATGACGATCTTCTGTTTCCTTCATTTGCTTAGTAGCTAGCGTGTCTAGTCCTCTCTATACGTATAGTATGTAGCGTCGACCAAGCACGGAGATAAGAGAGCACACTTCTCTCTATTCATTAGCTAGCTAACACAATATATGAAACACCTAAATTAACCCCCCAAAACCCCCTACCCCCCCCTTTCAAAAAAAACGCAGCACCTGAAATGCTGACGCGTGGATGCCTTTTGGTCCCGGTTGGTGTCACCAACCGGGACTAAAGGCCCCCCCCTGCGTGGGCTCACCGCACCGGCCACGTGGAGGCCCATCTGTCCCGGTTCGTGTAAGAACCGGGACTAAAGGTCAAGGGCATTAGTAACGACCTTTTAGTCTCGGTTCCGAAACCGGGACAGAAGGCCCTTACGAACCGGGACAAAAGACCCTTTTTCTACTAGTGAGTTCCTTGGGTCATCTGCAAAGTCCGGCCACTCCCTCTCAAATTTTCTCCACTGCGACCCATCTGCGAGGTGTCTCAATTGTTTCCCGTCTTTCTTACGCTCGTCTTTGTGCCATCGCATCAACTTGGCATGCTCATTGTTTCTGAACAGACGTTTCAACCGTGGTATTATAGGAGCATACCACATAACCTTAGCAGGAACCTTCTTCCTAGGGGGCTCGTCATCGCCCTCAACATCACCAGGGTCATCCTATGTAAAACATTTAAAATACATAAAGTTCTCTCACAAAACAACATAAAACTATGAAAACATTTAAATGCAACAACAAATGCGATCAAAATCGCAACTAAGGTAACAATTGACCCAATAGCATAATGATACCAAGCCTCTTTATCTATGGCATATTTTCTAATATTCCTAATCTTCAAGCGTATTTCATCCATCTTCAACCACATTGCATCCATCTTCATCTTGCGATCATCGACGACATCGTCAACATGCAACTCCAGTTCCATATTCTTCTCCTCAATTATTTTTACTTTTTTCTTCAAGTAATTGTATTATTTTTCAACCAAATTTAACTTCTCGACTAGAATTTCTATGTGAATTGGAATTTCCGGTTCACATACCTCCTAGATTAAAAAATATATGTCATGTTGGTCGTCATAATTGTCGTAAACACTAAATAAAACAAATAGTTATAAAAGATAATATATACCACATCCGAATCATAGACAGTACGAGGACCGACGGAGGCGGATACCAAAACCATCGCACTATATAATAACAAAAAATAATGAAAGTAAGTAATAAATACAAGTATCTATCTAAATCATACAAGTAAGTTTTTTTAAAAAGAAGACAAGAACAAGAGGCTCACCATGGTGGTGCTCGCAACGAGATCGGCGCGGGGGATCGACAAAGGTGAGGACGGGCACGTGACACTTGTGTAGTTGGTGCACGACCAAACCTAGACAAATATTGAGGAAAATGGAGCTTGAAGGTCCAGCTTGAAGAGGAGAAAACTTAAGTAGTGTGGCTCGGGCATTTCATCGAACACCTCTTATGCATGAACTAGAAGGGTGGCAAGAGCATGGCATGCACACCTCAACAGCCAAAAAACAGTGGAGAGGGTGGCAGGGGCGAGGGTATATATAGGCAACACTTTAGTCCCGGTTTTAAACAAAAACCGTAACTAATAGCCTACCATTTTGTCCCGGTTCTGACCAAAAACCGGGACTAATGCTTCACGGCACGCCACGTGGCAGTCGATGGATCTTTAGTCCCAGTTTTTACACCGAACCGGGACTAATGAGATGAATCGAACCGGGACCAATGCCCTGACAAACTGAACCGGGAGCAATGTCTGGCATTGGTCCTGATTTTAGTTTGAACCAGGGCTAATGTGGTTTTCGGCTTCGCTCGGAAAACCCATTTTCTACTAGTGACTTGATTCAAAGGAACGGGCACCAGCCCAACTTACAATAATAGAATGACACTATGAAATATTCCTTTTTCCTCCTCCCTTTTCATTGGTTGCAGGAGCACCTCGCAGCAGCACTCATGTCTAGCAAAATGAGATTAATTTTCGAAGTTTTAATAAGTATACCTTTCTATTCTCTTAAGATTTACCACGCTTGAACGTGTTGTCATTGGGTTTTAGATCCATGACCACGTCGATGGAACGGGAAAGAGGATAAGCGACAACACATGTGAGATGTATGTTAAAACAAAGAATATACACCTATTTGGTACGGGTCTTGAACCATACTTGTGACACTGAGTCCATATGATATATTAATCTTCTTTTGTTGTAAAGTACGAACATGTTTGCTAGTTTATCATAATATTGGAAATACAATTGTTTGGCAAAACTTAAATACGGTACAGGGTGTTTGAAAGGGAAAGAGCAACTTTCAGTATTACCGGAAAACCCATTGCGCAGACTCGCAGTCGGCTCATGCACTATGTGACGAAAACCTGGTAATGTTTTTTGTATGTACACTAGTAAAAGGCCCGTGCGTTGCAACGGATGAACAACAAAAACTCATAAAAATTATAAAGTCCAACATAAAACAATTAAAGTTCATCAAATTGCATTAATATCATGTAAATACTACAATCAAATCAACAATTAAGGAGTAACTTGTGCAAGAAAGAGGAACCCGAGGTTTATAAAAAGATGAACTTCGCGCACCATCATGCTTGAATGCACACTCGATCTGGCGCTGCTAGTGGCCACCACTGTGTCTCCTTGTGTCCTCATGGAAACATGGGCAGGCGTGGTGAAAGAGCAGATCGTGAGATCAAGGAGACCATGGTGGAGACCAGCCGCTCAATGAAAAGAACCATTCAAAAACATATAATATTGGTACACAAGATGCTACAATCTTTAGAATGCAGGTCATTCCGACATTTTATTGATAGATAAGTCAAACTACTAATAACAACACTTAGGTGCCCGTGCCCCCGTGAAATTCAGATCATGTGTAGAAGCTAGCACTTTGTAGAAAGGTACAACCTTTGAGGTTCACTCTTAAGTAAAATTCAGAGCGATAATCCTACACCTACGGATAATTAACGGAAGGTTACGGACCTCCCTTCTCTTCTAACTAAACTTCCGCGGTGGGCCCGTGCCCCCAAAACAATGAAAAAATGCCTCATCACCATGTTAACCTTTCTTCCCCGTAATACCCTATAGATGTAGCATTGCTCAATTCAGAATGTGTAAACAGACCTGGCAATACAACTCAATAGCATCTGTTTTGTATGGTTCTCATCCCATGGCAAAGGTGGAATGGGAACATGTTTGTTAGTTAGGTCCAGCATGAAAGAACATCAAGTAAAATTTATATTGTTTCTTTTTTTCGTGATGAAAAGTAGCTACTCATTCCTTTACATACTATCATCCGGGTAGAGCAAAAGAACAGAGCACACCCAGCAAATCCAGCTCGGCTCCTCCAGTTAGTTCATGATATGCAATGCACGTATAACCTTAAACCAAAATTTTATTGCTCATCAAGTTAGGACGGGCATATATTTAAATGAATCAACTAATTCTTCCCTTCAGTCTAACCATCGCTCACGTATCGACCAAAATTTAGAAAATTCAATACAACATATAATTCATAATTGAGCATATACATAGCTGGTCTATTTACATATTTTCTGAAATTAATATATATATTTACCAAAATCTCCTAACTTATAGTGCAACGTCGTATGCATTTGTTTCTAATCTAATGCTGGAAGCAATCAATACTCTTGCATGTCAACCATCGCTTGTAGGTCGCTGACCATCCATGTCATTGTCGTTGATGGCAGCTTGTCCTTCGGCACACCCTACAAACTATGGAAATGATGAAGGCGATGAGAAGTTTCACGGCACAGAAGCGCATGTCTACAATAAGACCTGCATAACTGCATAACTTAAAAGCATGTGGTACTTATCAGGACTTGAGGTGTGTTGTCACCTTTTCCGTTCTCTTCTACAGAAGTTCACGAATCATAAAGCAGAGCATGTAGTACTATGATACTTTTCATATGGTATTCTCGACAATGAGAAAAAGCATGAGACTATGTGAGAGAGCAAGTGTATGAGTATGACAAATCAAACTGGGGATCAAACTTAAATAAATTGCTTAAAGATCTCTAAACGTATCTAGTGGAGCTAGCGAGCACAAGTCTGAATTTTAATGTTTTCTATTTTTCACGTCATTTGGTTGATGGAAATCAAAAGGTAGAGATTAAAGAAGCGTTAATCATCTTGCTAGCCAACGGAAATACAGCGAGGCATAGGAGAAATAAGAGAAACAAGAGATGCATTTTGTTTCAGGCAGATAAGTTCTATGATACATCCAACCCACTACAACTACAAGGGCACAAACACATACAGCAAAGACATCTCCTTAACAAAAAGGGAGTCTGGAACCAACCACCAGCAGTTTCTAAAAGAAACACCAACAAATCTTCATTTTACAATGCAAGCTAGGTTAATTAGCTTGTGCAGTACAGTAGTAGATATGTACAATCATCAGGTGATTGGGCATCCTTGTGTTTCAGGTGCATTTGAGCATGTCCAGCTGGTGTTTAACCTGTAGGTTAACCCTGAACGACATCAGAAAACACATATCTTTCATGCAATGCAATGACTGAATCATTAATAAGATGTACATGTGGATGGATGGGGAACACTGACCAAAATGGCATTGAACTCCTCTAGCAGAGGCTGTACAATGGAGCCCAATATCATGACATCTCCTCCAAAATCCTCAGGATCCTGGCAGCTCCCCATCAACAACTGAATAAAGATCTCTCTTTCTGGAATGAGACCCAATGCTACCTGACAATTTGCAACTATGCTCAACAGATTAGGTCAGTGGAAACAACTCAAATCAACTGATGACTGCAACCCAACAAGTTAATCTGCGCGCACGATCGATGAGCTACTACTAATATCGATTTTTTTGAAACATACTACTAATATCGATCACTGGGAGAGAAGCTAGATGATCCGCTGATAGACGCACGCGAGAAGGAAGTCCAAATCAACGAGAAGCAAGCCCAAAGAAGGAAATTTAAGAAGCTTTGCCTTGCACTCCTAGCTGCTGCAGTGATTTGGTTCATACTCCCTGGATCAGCAGCAACATTTCCTTCTTGTGGGAGCCATTGCACTGATGATGTTCTTAGTGTAGGCAATTAGCTAGAGAGAAGCTACTGTGTTCTTAGTAATATATACCCTAGATCAGCAGCAACAGTTCTTACTGTGCAACATTATATTTGATATGTATCCTAGATTAGTTTTTGAATCATATATGTTATGAAAATATATGTCCAAATGAAGTTTGTATGCAATCAGTTGAAAAAAAAGAGCAAAAGAATTTAGATGAATACTCCCCCGGTAAAGTAATATAAGAACGTTTAGATGAATAGCTTTATCCTTGAAACATATATCATGATGCTATCACCTAGCTCCTGCTTTCAGTAATAATGTATGATCCTGACCAGCTTCATGCGTGCTCTTGTAAAATTAAGTATGGCTTTCTGGTAAAAATAAACATAAGTATAGCTTGTCGGCTTTCTGAAGACACACCGCGTTTCGAAAGAAAACAAAAGACTTCTTCTCCATCTAGTTGCTTTTTCCAACAAGGTTTCAGCACCATGTGTGTTCTCAAAAATCAACACGAAACACCTACCATCTGTAGGCAGGAACACCTCAGCTCTTACTACATGATGTCTGGCTGCTCGCCTTATGCTGGTGATGGAAAACAATGGGCAAGTGCAGGGTCAACGCCATACTTTTCTACCCTTGGTTCAGTTTGACTGCAGACAAATACTGACAGACATGTTTGGTTCAGCAGTTTAACTGAAGACAGAGGGTGGGTTAGTTACCTTCTCCAGGCAGGGGCGGGCGTCCTTGAAGTCGAGGACTATGAGCGCGAGGGCGGCGGTAATGGCGCTCGAGGACATGTTGAGGCCGAGCAGCAGCGCGACGAGCATGCCCAAGGTGATGGCATAGACGCACGTCTTCCACAGCCTGTTCTTCCACTTCTC